>NC_088612.1:18065000-19315000 GCF_036013475.1 Columba livia | reverse complement strand
GGCTACTTCAGGAGCGGTTGATGAGCAAAAGCTCTGAGCCAGCTGACTCGGAAGCACGCTTTTGGTTAATTTGCCCCATGTTTCTTTGGATATCACCCAAGCAGGCTACTTGTCTGTAAGGGCATGGCACTGCCTACCCAAAAGTCCTGCAGGAACTTACAATTTATTCTCCTTGTCCTTCTCTTTGATTTTTTTCAGGACATTAATTTCCAGCCTGGCTGCTTCTCGGTACTTTCCAACATTTTTTATGATTTTCAGTGCCACCTGAGATTTGCCTCTGTAAGGGAAGAGACCAAAGGATGGAGTCAGAGAAAAAGCCTACATCTGGATGTCCTCAGTCCACAGAGAGAAGCCACATCCCAATCACCTGAGTCACGTTTTTGTGTGTTAAAAGGGTCCCAACAAAGCTCTCAAGGTCTGCCAAAGACTTACGTCGCTTGAACAGTAGTTAATTTGAAGCATAAAGCTATTGCTGAGTAACAACGCCCCAGGGAGAGCTGCAGCCGGCTCTGCCAGCCCAGGTTCCTGACACAGCAATCTGTAAGGTCACTGTGCTTCCAGCAGCCACCTCCCCGCTCTGGCAGTGCCAGAAAGAATTCGGAGGAGGCAGGAGCTGCCAGCAGCTCCTCCACCGAGCTGACCTGGTGGCTCGGAGCCAGACAAAAGGTCAGGAAGAGACAGGGGTCAAGTGAAATCACAGGAGAGGTTAAAAAAAAGATAATAAGAGAAGGGGGAGTTCACAGCCTGTGCTGAAGCCCTCAGCCGTAGAATGAACTGCCCTGCTTCCCTTAACACATCAGCCTGCAAACTGAGGGGCTCAGGTATGAACCAGGCCACTTTCTGCTTCCTCTGCAAAGTAACTTCTGCCACAGCAACAAGTGGAAGGCGACAAGAGTTTGGTCTGGCAGAGTCCCAGGCCAAACCAGCAGCATTAATCCTGCCATGCTCGTGAGTGTGACGCAGAGGGGTCACACGACTCGTCTGGAAGAGAAAGACGCCCACCTGGCATGGTCCACACACTCCACTACTTTGCCAAAAGTGCCTTCGCCAAGGCTGCCGACAATTTCGTCTAGGAGAGAAAACAGGAGCGGATGTGAACTTCAGAGGCTTGGCGAGAGCTGAGGTCCTGCAATTTCACAGCAATCAATTGTCAAAGCAAAAAAAAAAATAAAGTCTCTCACTGCTACACTCTTTAAAACTCAAGGCTCTATTGTCTGCCTCAGGCAATTTACTGCTCAGTCCATTTATAAGCAATAAAAACACTAGAGACCCCTCCAGTACAATACGAGAGATCTCGTCTAACATGGGGATAGAAAGTAGAGAGGTAAAGTTTTACGAAAGGTGGCTGTACATCGCTCTTGAAGCCAATCGCCGATCCTGCACACCAGGTGGCCTTCCTTGTCATCTTCCACGCTCCTGCTGCGCTTACTGCTCTGTTGGCTTCTCTGTACGCACCGCCCCCCGAAACGGCATACGACCAAGCGCGCCCAGTTCCGAGTGGCAGGATTGTGTTGTCATTCAAAGGTGGAGATGGCGGTGCGGCGGTGGGCGGATTTTCCAGATCCCAGCATTTCATAAGGCACACAGCATATATAACGATAGGGATATTGCAAGGGACACGTCAAGACACAAAACTAACTTCAAAACAGAAAAGTAATCAACAGCTACAGGTATGTAAAGAAAAAAATCTCTCATTAGCTACGGCCTCGAGTGCCTCTGAGGCAGGAACATTCCCCCTCTTCTCCGAAGGGGAGCAGCAGCTGTGGAGCCGCAGGGTCAGGGTGGCTCAGCTGGGCGCCACCGTTCCCCACAGCAGAGCAGCTCCCTCTGCAGCACCCGAGGATGCTGCCGGAGGCGGGAGAAGAAGGAGGGTTTTGCCAGAAGAACATCATTTTCTTTGCTGGCAAAGGTGACGCAGAGTACGCGAGCTATCAGTTCAGACAAGTTGTCCAGTAGAAGCCAGGGTAGCAGTTCTCCCTCCCTCCATGCAGCTCACTCATTTGTACCTCGGTTAATAAATCACCAGTGCCCCAGAGCCGTATCCTACCCCCACTACAAACCAGCCCTCCCCTTCTTGAGGGAACCAACTACCACAATGATCCCAAATCCACACATCCCACTGGCTGCAAACAGACCTGGTGTTGCACAGTGCCTTTGGGATGTGATTTGAAGCCTGGGAGAACTTTTAGGAAGAGGGATGGTTGAGTGAATCCCCAGGGAACGTTTCACTCCACTTCAGGCGTCTTCTTCACCCCTGCTACTGCGAGCTTCTACTGGAAAACCAGCCAAATGCTCCCAAAAGGACCTGGGGTCCACAAAGCAAGCTACCCTAATTCCTGATCTTTTTCTACTTTTAGCATTAAAAATAGTTACAATCTCTACAGCCAAAGACATTAATATAAAGCTCTACATTTCCATGCCTGAGCTTCTATCAGGCTTCTCTTCTGCGCCTGTCACCTCCATTCCCCCCCGCCAGCTAATCCAAAATAATGAGCTACAATGAAATCCCAAAAGATGAGCTGAAAGGGAGGAGAAGGCAAAGGGGACAGTTGAGACAAGCTGGGAGACTTCAAAGGATTGAGATCAGGCCAGCCCAAACCTGTTCACTGTTATCACTGCATGCAAACCGCGCTGGAGCATTTTCCTTGTAACCCTGGCTCTTTCTAAAACTAAAACTAAAAAGTCAACTGGGAATAAAATGAGGAAAGCAACAGACAGTCAGAACCTCCCAGCCGTACAGATCTCCACTCTAACTACAAGGATTTAACTCAGTCATTTAAAAGCAACAAACGTGGGAAAGATGGAAACGTTCCTTACAGGAGCAAAGCATCAGACGTCTGGTCTGACACCTCAGAACACTTCAGTGTATTCCCAGTTCATCCTTGAAAGGAATACTACATTTCAGGGTGGAAAACAGGGAAGTTTAACTCAAAGCAGCCGAAATGCAAGGACACCTGTGTGGCACTAGGCAGAGAGGACACGTGTATATCCTTGGGGAGTGGGAGCCTTTCTCTGAGCACAGCAGGACAGGGGTTAATCACCGCGGGGAGCACCGGGCTGTCGGATCCCATCTGGGATCCCGGCACAGCGTCCACCCGCCCTGCCTTCGCGGGAGCGCTCCGTACCAAACCCCCCCGAGAAGCGGCGGCGTGCAAAGCGAGGCCACGGCTGCACTAAAACCCAAACAACGCCCGATCCCCCGCAGCAGCCGGGCTGGCCTGCGGCCAAGGCTCACCCTGTCAGCCTGTCCTGTCTGCGCCATTTCCAGCTTTCCTCATCCCCTTCTCAACCATAACAAACGCAGCTTAGTTTCCTAACCTATTAAAGCTACAGGGGCTGGACTAGTAAAAACCAATAGCTACAAACGCTTCCCGCTTAACAAAACACAGATTTTTGGATTATACATTCCACGTAATGAAAACAAACATAAAAAAAAAGAAAGGGATTAGAGGTACTCACCCAGTGTTCAGAGCTGAAAGGAGGTAAGAGCAGTTAAAACCCTGATCTCATTTTGGATGCTACTCACCGAGGAGGCACTGCTACAAGACCTGGTCCTGTGTTTCCGGCAGTAGTGCGGGTGTTTCTTTGGATGGTGCTGCTCTCTGCCTCGGGATCGCCGCCAATTCCGCGAGCGGGTCGAGTAATAATCCTCTCCAAAAGATGGGCTTCGGTCTTCGAATCTGTAGGCGTCGCTGTCCCGTCTGTACCTCCTGTGGTAAGGCATCCGGTCATGGCTGCAGCACAAACAAGAACGTGTTTAAAAGCCTGGAAAAAGCACGAAAGGCAGAGTCCGGCTCAAAGTAAGTGCTCTTGGTCCCACTGCCTGTTTGCAATAGCCTGTTTTAACCTAAATCAGAGCTGAAGCAGGAAAGATCAGTTAGTGACACTCAGATATTTTCTGAGAGCGTAGGGGTGGTGTTACTTTAAATTAGATTTGTAATAATTTCAGAAGGAAGCAGGTGGCTGGGGAAAAAAACAACTTTAATGCCTTCACAGCATTAGAACTGGGAAACATGATTCCAGGGCACTTTCTCTCTTGTTAATATTAAAGACATGGCTCTGGGACGAACTTTTGGCTAGATAGAGAGGCAGAAATGTGTCAGGGAAGCCACATACGATTAAGCCCTTGACTTCCATCCCTAGGATTTATGGGTTTAAAGCTGATCCGCGGTCAGGAAACCAAAGCTGCCGCTGCTCAGTGCCAGCTCCCAAACACAATCAGGAGGGAGGACAGGGGTCTCGTCCCTCCCTGCTCGCTCCCCCAGGCCCCAACCTGCTCTCACCTTCTGGATCGCGATCTCCTGCAGAGATCCCTGCGGGGTGGGTATCGCACCCTCCCCTCGTAGTCCCTGCTCCGCGATCTCCTCCTCTTCCAGCGCTGCCCCAGGTAGCTCTCCGGCTCCGGGGACCGGTATCTCTTACAGTGATGCATCTGAGGACAGACGAGAGGTTTCCCCGCTCCAACCGGGCCCGGCTCAGGGGCTCCCGGAGGGGACAAGGCCGTTCCCAGCCCACCGGAGCCCCCGACCCGGGGGGTGTGGGCAGAGACCCCCGCAAAGGGCGCAGGCAAGGACGGAACCGGGGAAGGTTTTAAGCCGGAGGCCTCCCCTGGGAAACGGGCTGTTTATAAGAACGCTACGAGTTATTTCCCCGCCGCCTCCTACAAACACCCCGGTACAAACCGGCCCCACCGCCCCTGGCCCGCGTCACCTGCGCCAACGCTTTGGCAGGGGGGGAGCGGAGCGCTCAGGGCCACGGCACCGCCCGCCCCGGCACCCGATCTCCGCCGGGGACGCAAGTACGACAGCGGGGCGCTGCGGCTGGGCCCAGGCCCGGTCCCATCCGCCGGCCGCCCCAGCCCCGCTCCGCGCCCCCGGGCCGGCCCCGCCGGCTGCCCCGGCCCCGCTCCACGCCCCAGGCCGCCCCCCGGGCCTTTCCGCCGCTCACCGCCCCTCCGGTCCCTCCGCGGCTGCGGCCCGCCCCCCCGGCCCAGCAGCGCCGCCGCTCCTACTTCCGCTTCCGGCGCCGCCCGCCTCTCCCCGCGCGGCCAGAGCGGCTCCGCCCCGGGCCGCTCTCGCTGCCTCTCTATGGCTTGGAGGTCGCGGTTAACGCCCGCGGCGCCGGGCGATGTCAGCCGGTGTGAACAGGCGACAGGGGCTGCCCCGGCACGGCCCTCTGCACCTTCACACGGCTGTCCTCACCGCAGGCTGCCGCGCCGTCACCATCCTCACCGCCACCGTCCTCGCCATCACCATCCTCACCATCACCTTCCTCACCAAGGTCTGCCATGCCATCACCTTCCTGAACACAGCATTCCTTTCGATGGCCTTCCTCACCATGGCCATCCTCCCCCTCACCAGGACCTTTACAGCCACGGCCTTCCCCACTATGGCCATCCTCACCGTCACCTTCCTCACCGTCAGCTTCCTTACCACTGAGCCTTCCTCACCATCACCTTCCTCACCACTGAGCCTTCCTCACCATGCTCATCCTCCACTCAGCCTTCTTCCCCATGGCCTTCCTCACCATGAGAATCCTCACAATGATGATCCTCGCCGTGGCCTTCCTCACCATGGTGACCCTCACCATGGTGACCCTCACCATGCTCTGCGTCGCTGTGTTGTCCCCACGGTGACCTTCTCTTGGGGCTGGAGATGGCTCCTGGCCAGGTGGGCAAGGAGCTGCTGGCAGAGGTGTGGTGTCCAGCTCAACCTGCGAGGAATGAGGGCCTCAGTCCTGTTTATTTACAAATTAGCACCACAGGGGGGTTACGCGGATGGGGCTTTGCTGTCACCCACCCATGCGTGGTGCAGAGCAGTTGGACTGGCGTGGTGGGTTTGAGGCGGGACTGGGCTCCCCGCACCTCTGGCAGGGCCATCACACGCCGTGGTGCCGGGTGTTCCCTCCTGGTGCTGGTTCTGGGCTGGTGGGAGCCCCGGCTGGGCCATCGCTGTGGCTCTGGTGTCCACCAGTGTGTCCTGCCCTGGGCAAACCCCGCTGACTCCCCTCTATTTATCGCACACCCCCGTATGTGCCTTCCTCACACAGGGGAATTTGCAAAAGCTTCTCGATTAACGGGCGCTGCTTTCTTCCAGCTAAACCAAGTGCTGTCCTCCTATGAGACCTTCCTGCAGGCCAACGTCCTCGAGTTCCTGTGAGTGTGCGGCTCTGCCCTGGGGTGACACATGGAGAGGGGTGGGTTTGGCTCCAAGGGAAGGGCTGGTCCAGCAGAACACCCCAGAGACAGCAGCGGGGGCTGGGGGGCTGTGCTCCCTCCAGGGCACCATCCCAAGGGGTCCCTGGTGGAAGGTGTTTGAGGCTGCAGATGAAGCCTCTGGAGACCTCTCTGTGGGGCGGGCTTCACCCCAACAGGCACAGCACCCAATGATGGGGGCTCTTAGTGCTGCCTACAAGGTGAAGATATTCAGCCAAAAGCTTGTTTATGGGGTTTGTTGTTGGTTTTTCCCCTCCTCACCACATGTTTTTCCCCAGTGTGGGACTGGGCTCTGTGTGGAGGCAGAAGGCAAGCTGTACATGCAGGCACACACACTCCAAAAGGTAATTTCGATAATTTATTTTACAATCAAAGGTCAGGCAGGGCAGAGCCTCTGTGCCAGCAAACCCTCACAGTGCTGCAGCCTGGGGGCTCCTTCCTCCGCCTCCCTCCTCCTCCTCCTCCCCAGCCCCGAAGTTGTCACTGATTACAGCGCGGTTCTCCCTGCGCTTCCATGCCTTCCTCATCCTCCTCCACCTCCTCAGCAGGTTCTCCTGGGCAGGAGCCCGGGGCTGAGCAGTGGAGCTGCCCGGCCCCATCTGACCCATCGAGCTCTTTATTTCAGCTCCAGCCGCAGCCCTGCAGTGATTTTTTTCAGCTCTTTTCCCACAAGTTGTTTTTTTTTTACTCCATGCGATTTCAGCCCCATCCCTATAGATTTTGTTTCAGCTCCCGGCCCTGCAGTGATTTTTCCAGCCCCAGCCCCAAGGTGTTTATTTCAGCTTCATCCCTACAGATTTATTTCAGCTCCAGCTCCATGTCTCCATCAGTTCAGCTCCAGCCCCGCAGGTTTCTCTCAGCTCCACAGCTCCCGGCTGCAGTTCAGCTCTGGGATGTTGCAGCTCCAGCCCTACAGTGATTTTTCAGCTCTGGTATTTTTCCCACAAGCTTTTTCATCAGCTCCAGCCCTGCACTGATTCTTTCAGCTCCAGACCTACAGTGATTTTTCAGCTCTGACCCTGCAGTGGTGTGTTCTACTCCAGTATTATTCCCACAAGCTTTATTTCAGCTCCAACCCTATGGATTTTATTTCAGCTCCAGCCCCTTCCCCAAGATCCTTATTTCAGCTCCATCCCCAAGATCTTTCCTTAAGCCCCATCCCTATAGATTTGTTTCAGCCCAACCCCCTTTTTTCCCCCAAGCTTTATTTTTTTTTTAACTCCATGAGATTTCAGCTCCTGCCCTACAGTGATTTTTCAGCTCCAGTGTTTTTCCTACAGCTTTATTTTAGCTCCAGCCCTATAGATTTTATTTCAGTTCCTGCCGCAGATTCTTCATTTCAGCTCCGTGTCTCCATCAGTTCAGCTCCATCCCCGCAGGTTTCTCTCAGCTCCACAGCTCCCGGCTGCAGTTCAGCTCTGGGATGTTGCAGCTCCAGCCCTACAGTGATTTTTCAGCTCTGGTATTTTCCCACAAGCTTTTTCATCAGCTCCAGCCCTGCACTCATTCTTCCAGCTCCAGCCCTACAGAGGTGTGTTCAACTCCAGTATTATTCCCACAAGCTTTATTTCAGCTCCAGATCTGAAGAGGTGGTGTTCTATTTCAGCTCCAGCCCCTTCAACAAGATCCTTATTTCAGCTCCAGCCCCAAGATCTTTATTTAAGCCCCATCCCTACATATTTGTTTCAGTCCTAACCCCTTTTGTCCCCTAAGCTTTTATTTTTTATTTTTTTTTTTTTTACTCTGTGAGATTTCAGCTCCAGCACTACAGTGATTTTTCAGCTCCAGTGTTTTTCTTACAGCTTTATTTCAGCTCCAGCCCTACAGTGATTTTTCAGCTCCAACCCTACAGTGGTGTTTTCAGCTCCAGTGTTTTCTTCCCACAAGCTTTATTTCAGCTCCAACCCTACAGATTTTATTTCAGCTCCTGCCCTATGGTGTTTCAGCTCCAGCCCCTTCCCCAAGATCCTTATTTCAGCTCCATCCCCAAGATCTTTCCTTAAGCCCCATCCCTATTGATTTGTTTCAGCCCAACCCCCTTTTTTCCCCCAAGCTTTATTTTTTTTTTAACTCCATGAGATTTCAGCTCCTGCCCTACAGTGATTTTTCAGCTCCAGTGTTTTTCCTACAGCTTTATTTTAGCTCCAGCCCTATAGATTTTATTTCAGTTCCTGACGCACATTCTTCATTCCAGCTCCGTGTCTCCGTCAGTTCAGCTCCATCCCCGCAGGTTTCTCTCAGCTCCACAGCTCCCGGCTGCAGTTCAGCTCTGGATGTTGCAGCTCCAGTCCTACAGTGATTTTTCAGCTCTGGTATTTTCCCACAAGCTTTTTCATCAGCTCCAGCCCTGCACTGATTCTTTCAGCTCCAGCCCTACAGTGATTTTTCAGCTCAGGCCCTACAGTGGTGTTTTCAGCTCCAGTGTTTTTCCCCACAAGCTTTATTTTGGCTCTGGCTCTACAGTGATTTTTTTCAACTCCAGTATTATTCCCACAAGCTTTATTTCAGCTCCAGCACTACAGTGATTTTTTTCAGCTCCAACCCTATAGATTTTATTTCAGCTCCTGCTCTATGGTGTTTCAGCTCCAGCCCCAGGATCTTTATTTAAGCCCCATCCCTATTGATTTGTTTCAGCCCCAACCCCTTTTTTTCCCCCAAGCTTTACTTTTTTTTTAACCCTGTGAGATTTCAGCTCCAGCCCTGCAGTGATTTTTCAGCTCCAGCCCTATAGATTTTATTTCAGCTCCATCCATGCTGCAGATTCTTTATTTCAGCTCCAAGTCTCCATCAGTTCAGCTCCAGCCCCGCAGGTTTCTCTCAGCTCCACAGCTCCCGGCTGCAGTTCAGCTCTGGGATGTTGCAGCTCCAGCACTACAGTGATTTTTCAGCTCCAGTGTTTTTCCCACAAGCTTTATTTCAGCTCCAGCCCTATAGATTTCATTTCAGCTCCAGCCCACATTCTGTATTTCAGCTCCAGCCCTACGTTCCCCGTAGTGATTTCAGCTCTGTGCTGTCTCAGCTTCAGCTCTAGAATCTGTCCTGGCTCCAGCTCCTTCCTCCGGCAGCTGCTCCCGGCGTTCCCAGCGGCGCTGCGGGCTGTTGACAAGGTTGTCAATCACTCGCACATCAATACGAGCTGTCACCACTGTCCCGATATCACCTTGAGGGGCATGTCCTAAATAGAGCCTTGAATCAGCCAATCGCAGGCGCTGGTGGGGGGCCCCGCCCCTCTGTGCCCCACCCAGCCCGGAATGGCCGCTGGGTCCCCGGTTCGCGTCCCCGGGGGCAGCGCTGGGGCCGGGGCTGAGCCCCGAAACAGCCCCGAGCCCGCACCCCCCGTGGGTTTCCAGGCCCGAAGCGCAGCCCTGCGGCTCCGCTCCCGGCTCTGCGAACAGCGGGATCCCCCTTTGGGGCTGGAACCCCCGGCGTGATGGGGAACGGGGAGCCAACCCAAAGTGCTTGTGAACTGGGGGCACCTGCATGGGGAGGAACGGGCAGGGGCAGCACCTGCCCCGGGGAAACTTTATTGGGCCTTATTATACTTTGTTATTTAAGTTGTTACACACTGTGCTTATAATGATGTAAGAAAATAGTAACAGTTATTATTGAGTTATATTATTTGAGCCCCGCAGTCACACGGGGAGCCGGGTCTGGCCCCCGCAGCGCCGCCCGGGCCTCCCCCGATCCCCCCACCAGCTCCCCCTTCGGCCCCACTCGGGACCGGTCCCCTCACCGCCCCGACCTCCGCTGCGCGATCCCAGCGGGGAGCAGCCGGCGGGACGGGGCCCCGCTCCTCCGCCCCGCATCTTCCCGCGCCGCTCCTGCCCTCAGCCGCTCTCCCCGACACGAACCGCGGGCTCGCGAGCAGCGGCCCCGCCGCCCCGCTCCCCGCGCTCCCGCTCCCAGCGCTCACCGGCGGCCTCAGCCCGCGGAGCCGCAGCGCCACCAGCTCCCACGGGCGCCGCTCCACAGTAACGCCGACACCTCCACGCCCACGCACTTTATAGTCCCCGGCCCCGCCTACCTCACCCATTCAGCCAATCCCGACCAGAGGCTGCTCCCGGCCCCGCCAATCCAGCCCCCCGCCCGTTTCAGTTCCACCCAATCGCGGCCCGTCCCTTGGATCCGCCCGCCGGGTGCGGAGGTGGGGCGGCTCGTTACCGGCCGTGTGGGGACAGCGGGACGGGAACGGCGGTTTGTGTGTTTGAACTCGGTGCTGGGTTCGCAGCTTTGCACTTGTTTGCATGTGTGGATGAACCTCTCTGTGTGAGCCGGCTCCACTGAGCACCGCGGTGAGACATCAACTGCTACGTGTAGGCAAAAAGAGCTGATGAGCTCGAGATGTTTTATCGATTGCTCTGATGAGAATTCAAATTACTCCTAGGGTACGGGAAAAGGTAAGTCCTTTTGAAATAATATGTGTGAGACCTTATTTTGTGAATTTGGCTGGAAGTGCAGACCAGATGCATATATCTGGAAACCAGATACTTACAGAATATGTTCTGTTTTGGGGAAAAACTCTCTTATCCTTGAACGGGTCTATCCAGGAGGCAGCACTTTTCCCCTCGGATGTACCAGTGCATCCTTTTCGGCCAGGAGATTGAGTGTGTCTTTGAACCTGGAAGGACAAAGCTCTGAAAGAAAAGCGGAAATGCCCATACACTGGTAATTAATAACACTGAGGTTAAGCTCAAGGGAATTGACTCTTGGATAAATTACTGCAGGGTTAAGAAAAGTCCTGAAGGATGGCAGGCCGCTTGGGAGACTGCTCCATAGAAACTGAGCATCAGAAGAATGTGATGGGCTGTGTTTGGTCTAATAGCACAGCATATGTTACCTTAGAGTGTTTACAAGAAAGTCTATAATTTGCTGTTGGAATTTTTGTCTTTTAAACAATATTATTTTGGTGTTTATGTAGCTATGAACCTAGGTTTGTCAGGAATATGTCTGTTGAGTATCATAAAACTCCAAAGCCAAAGTGGCATCCATGGACCTAAAATGTCCACCTTACGATGATTCAGAAAGCTCTGAAGATTGCAAATAAGACTGATTGTTGGGTGTATACTCGTTTTCCAGAGCAGAGTGATAAAGAGATTCCTGTGGGGACCTGGGCGCGCACCGCTGGGAGCTGTAAGTCCGCGGAGGCACCAAAGCGCCCGGACTACAACTCCCAGCGGCCCCCGCGGCAGCACCATTTAACCAATTTCGGCTTTTTTTCCCCGAAAATTCCCCGAACAGACGCTCCCACCCACTTCAGCCCGGAGATGGCGGGAGCAGGCTGCCGGGACACGGCATAAAATAAGAGAGCGCACAACTAGGTTTGATTTGTTTGTTTCCTTCATTTCGGTGAGTTTTTGGGCAATGAGCACTGCAGATCTGTGCCCAGGCTTGCTGAGGTCTGGTGGCTCAAGTGAAACGCGCTCCCAGGAGCGCTGGGTGAAGTTTGAAGCAATTATTTAAAAACGCGAGACGATGAACTTTGTATACCAAGACTAGCAGAGTAGGTACCTGATATGCACATAAAAATTATTTGAGGCATAACTCCTGTCAATTGGCTCCTTTAAATAGTTGTATAGTCGTTACCACTTTAAAGAATGATTCCTGCCGGCAGTAGCTAACCTAAAGATATGTAAAACAGTTGTAGGTCAGCTTACTGCTCTAACAAAGAGCAGAGTGACTTGCAAAACAGCAAAACAGAGACGACCTCGCAGCTTTAGACACTTTGGAGCCTCACAATGAGTTTAGTCTTGGTTTAGCACATACATATATATCTCGAGACTGACAGATAGTGTCCTTTAGCTGAACGTTGCTCGTTACAGGCTGAAATGATTATGTAACCAATACGCAAATGTGAAACCAATTTGCTCTTTAGGACCGACCAGGGTAGTGTGTGTGTGTATGTATGTATGTAGTGCCTGCTATTTTTCTTCCTGGCGTGCTGGCTTCATTCCAGCATCCGCACTCGCGCAACTCTGAAAGACCCGGTGTGTCCGCCTCCGTGTGTGAATTGGGCCCGTTTGCCTGAAAACTAGGAAAATAACGCAGTTTCTGTGAAAACGTTTGTGCAAAACTGTTAATTTGCGGGAGCGCCGCGCGCACCTCGTGTGTGCGCGCGCCCGCCGCTGAACGCGCCGCGCGTGCCTCTCCCCGCTGGCCGCCGCTTGAGGCGGTGTCTCGCGCCGCTCCCGCCCTTTTCTCTGAGGGAAGCTCGCGCGCCGCGGTAGGTTCTCGCTTTGTGATTTTTGTGTGTATGTTTTTTATTGTAATACTTGGGGGGGGGGGTGTGGCTTGTGTAATTTTTTTTAGTGAGTTTTTCGTGAATATCCACAGTTGTCTTTGATTGGAGGCAGAGGTTCCGCATCTTCTGCTTTGTAACATGGGCTGAAGTGTTTTCTGAGTCTCCCCAGAGGTCCTGCTGCGCTGCCTTCACTTGCATGTTTCGAGAGAGGTGGTTATAACAACGAATATATACCACAATTGCAATACTATGTGTAAAGTATGCTTTTTGTTATGACCTTATTATTTTTGACGTATTTTTCCATCTTCCTTGTGGCCGATGAGGCTATGGGTCCTGATCCCGAGGGAACGTTTGGTGATTACGGAGAAATAAACTTAACAGCAGAGTCAATTATACTGTTAATTATTTTATTGACGGTGCTGGGGAGCACTGGGGATTACCCTCCATAAGTTCTTCCTAGACTGGCTGCTCTTGCGTTGCTTATACTCACATAATTATCACATATGCATTACGATTTTTGAAAGTTTTTGTATACATCTATACTAAGAAATGATTGATGATGTTAGTTATAATTGTTTAATTTCTTACTAACAATGCATCTATTAATTATTGGTTAAATATAAGCACTCTGCTTCTAAACAATATTATTACTTAATCTTCTGTCTCTCTCTCTCTTCATGCAGAAGGATCTAAAACTTGAAAAACATCCCCTCGTTTTGCAGGTGGTCAGAAAGTATTTATCATGTCAATTAGTTAATGATGGGTGCACCTTTTGTAATTTAATCACAGTACACATTAATTTAGCAGCTTCTCTTCCATTCCCTGCTTTTCAATATAGTTGCAAATTCTTTTGCAGTATAGATCTACAAAATATTATAATCTAGTGTTGCAGTACAGCATGGTTATTTGTTACCCGATAGCAGTACCAAATAGAACATTGTGGCATAATGCAAGTAAAAATTATTAGCATTAAAATTAGTCACAAGATGTATCATTTTTGGTGACTTAATGTAATACTTCAGTTTATTCACAGAAGGATTTGCAATTGCTCATATTTCAATACTGTCTAAGAGTCTTTAATTCGTAACAAAACCAAAATTCGTTATTGTCAAGACTATAATGATCACCAATAATGCCAACAAGGGATAATTTGCAGTTTCAGATTTGACCTGTGCAGACATTTGTTTTAGTTCATTTTGGGCTATAATAGTTTTCAGTAAAGATTTGTGTAAAAGCGTTTGTTACTACAGTTATACTTTTAGAGTTACTAATATCAATGCTGAGAGAACTGTAAAGTGGTACCTCTGGTTCTGACATCTGTTTCTTATCTGGTGCTTCAATAGTGAATCCAGGCAGGTTGCTCGTTAATCCTGATTGCAATAAAGGCTGCCAGCAGCACCTGGAATGGTCTATTCCACTTATCTTCTAAAAAGGTGCACCTGAAAAAACTTTAACATAGACTTAATCTCTTGGTTTAAAAGAAAAGATGCAAGTTTTCCTTGGCTCAAGGCTTCACTCTAATTCTGAGCAGCACTAAAGGTAGTGTTTGATTCCACTTCAAATTAGCTTCTTGACAAATTTTATTTAATTGCTATTTGATTATATGATTCATTTTCTTTTCTACCTGCCTACTTGCTTCAGTCTTGTAAGGAGTTTGCAACTGCCAGTCTCTAATTTTTTACTGACTTGCAGCACTACCTGTGTAACAAAATATGGCCCTCTATTGGAGGACATCACAGTGGGTATCCCAAATGGGGTATAATCTCATTTAACAAGTCTTGTCTTAGTAACAGTTTAGGAGACCCAGGCATATATAAGAACTTACGAATTCCAGTTTGTTTTCTCAATTTATATTTGTTTGACTGTAAAAAGGAAAGCTTTCTCTTGTTGGCCAGTAGCTTCCACTACAGTTACAAAATCTTTATTTAATGGTATCAGTTCCTGATTCAAAATGAAATAAGATGCTCCAGTATCAATTAAAAACTCAGTTTATTTTCCTTGTTTTCTTCTTCCCTCTCCGAAGCTTCATCTTTCGTCACCTCAGAAGGTGAAGACACATGATCTTAAATTCTTCCCCCCTGTGGGGGCACGTAATCTTCTGTTCTCCCCTCTCATCAGGGGAGTTTTCTGTCTGATTCTGCATGGTTCAGCTTCCCCTGTACTTTGTTTGGCTCCTCTTCCAATGTTAAAAAACCAGGATCCTGTGGTGCCAAATTAATACCACATTCTTTCTGCCACTCTGAGTGATTTTTGCAAAGCAAAAAATACCAGCATACAGAACTTGACTCCATTTTACTTCTCTCTTTAAGAATAATATTAAAGTATCATAACTCAAAGTTTTGTTAAGAGGCCACTTTTCCTCATCATCTAATTTATACAATGGCCACTGATTATAATGTTTCATAAAGTTTTCTCTATTCACATTATCACCAGGTGGTTCCCCAATCTCTTTCCTGTGAGCCAAAATACACCCTGTCAGGCTCTAAGCACTACTGTACTGTCCTCCCATTATGCTTTATACAGAACAACACAGCTAATCTTATAACAAATAAAAACTAGGAGTATTAATACTAAAAGCTACCCACAGCATACAATCCTCACAATTTGTACTCCAAGTTTATCCCACTCACTCCAAAACTTAAAACTAACACAAAACAATTGAGGGACACAGCTCAAATCTTTTTAACACTCAGCACTACAATTAGGACACTTTACAGCCTTTGCCTTTTGGAGAGTACTTCCATTTTTTGTCCAAGAGAAACGAGTGGACTATTGATGTGTGCTTCTGACAAGATTTGTTACAAAATTGTTGTTGCAGTCGCAACAGGTGGATGATTCTGCTGTCTGCAACATTGCAGCTTATTGGCAAATGGTATAAATTTGTCTAGAACTAGTTTTGCCTCAAGGATGGAGTTCTGTGGCTTTTACTAACATCAATTTGAGACACAAGAAATCTTTGTTAACAGACAGGCTTTTTCTAAAGCGAGAGAGTCAGTTACTTCTTACCAGCTCTGGCTGCTGCTCTTTGATTACTCCGTATGTTGTGAGTGCCTGGTTACTGGGACTCTATTAGAGTGCGTTTGCCTGATTTTCCTTATGGAATTCTCCCTGGAGGACAGGCCTCATACCCAACAAGTGGTTTTCCCCATTTCCTCAGTGTTGTCAAACAAATAAGTGTGCTTCTAAGCTGGAGTCTGTTAACAAATTATTCTCCTGCCTGACACTATTCTTATTCTCTTGCCTGTGTCCTGTTTTCAGATCACTACATCGGCTCCTAACCCAGAAGAGCTGGGAGGACTCACTCCGCAAATGCCCAGTGACTGTGGGCATTTGGCTCTCCAGGGCTGAATGGCTGCAGCTACAGCAGAACCAGAAGAACTCTGCAGTTTCAAGACATCTTTATTCCCTGTACATGGTGGCAGCAACATGGGTAAGTAAGTTTTTACTATAAAGAGTAAAACAAATATAGAGCATCTTTATTCCCTGTACATAGTGGCACCAACGTGGGTAAGTTTTTACTATAAATAAAACAAATATAGAGCAAAGTGACAAGGGGCATTCAAAGCGCTTGGGTGCAGCACCACAATTGCAGCCATTGCCAAATGTGATACATCCCTTCTATGATCAGACAGATAACAGGTTTCAAACCATTGGGTAACGTGTGTTCTTTCAAATGTCTTCTCAATGATTCTAAAGCAAATGCAGTGAACGCATTTCCACTGACTTTGCTTCCTTCTGCACACGAGCACTGTGATTACAGGATTATCATTGCAATAAAGTTATAGTTAGAGAAAATACCTTTTGGGATTTCTCTGTGCACAGAACAAATGGGCCCTGCAGAAGAGAGCACAGCATTGCTTTTAAAATAACTTTTTTCTGTTTGTTTTTCTCTGGGGTATTTATAATTTTACCAGCTGTATATTGCATTATTACGTGATGCCAGTGTTTCCCTTTTCTGCTTGTGCTAATAGGAATATTTCAAATTTTTCAAGCAAAGTGTGGAGGAGTAGCATGCTGTAATTTCTGTGGTATTTCTGAATAGAATATGTGTTCGTGTGTAAAAGTTTGGAGGATGAGGAGGGTCAGAGAGGAGAGAAGTATCAAAAAACCTAAAGGCTGAACAAGAATACCTGAATGTTTTAACCCTTTTTAGTTAATATGTAATTAAAGTTATTGAGCAGGAAATACTGACTTTCCACTAGTGTTATTGAAACTGGTGAAACTAGGGCTATTGGGTTGCCACGCACGATTTCTAATTCTATTCTGAAAGCCTTTTACTTTCCTGTTGCTCTCAAAACCAGTTTCAAATCTAACAGATAATTACAAATATTTGCTTTTGTTAATTCAACCCAAATCTAGTATTCAAAAATGCAAGACTTAAATCTATTTGATTTAGTTTATATAGACCTTTTAAAACAGGACTATATAAATGTAATTACATTCGGCCCTTTGAAGGCAACCACGGGGCTGGTATGGCCCCTAGTGAAAATGAGTTTGACAACCCTGGTCCATATCATGTGTTTCTCTTGGAAAGAGACACTCAGAACACGGGATGGGACAGCACATCTGTTCCCAGAAGAGTTTCATTTGGCCTCCTATCACTTGATTGAAAGTGTGACGTGAGCCAAATCAACATTATATGCATACTTATTGAACGTACGCTCAATAAGGCTGTACAGATCTGTCTCTTTCATTATCCGCTTCTGGTTTTGCTAAAAGCAGACTTTAAGACACAAACTATATGCAGAAAAACGCTACTGCGTCTGTTGTCGTTGGACAGAAAGGAACCGATAAGCACAGTGAAATTGTGTGTCTTTTCAAAATGCTGTGTTACAGCTTAGTTATTTACATGTACGTGTTGTAAGCACTGCTTCCTTCTTCCGGTTTGTGGAGAGATACCTATTTTGGCTTTTGCTTACAGACAGCTTACAAAGGAAACTGAATAATTTATCGCTTTCCTTTGATCTTTAATGTTTTGATGAATTACAGAGCTATACACATGCACTTTTATCTTGCCTGTAAGTGATTTTAAGTGTAATTTCCTGTCCTGAAAGTGAGGTGCAGGCAACCAGTAGAAGATGGAGTAAGAGGGTATCTCACCATCACTGGATTTATCAGATTATTTAGATAGAAAACCTTTAAAGAGTTTCTGCATCTGTAATTACATTCCACCACTGATGGACTTGAGTGTTTTGTGCTCTGTAGCTATGTGAAAAGTAACGGCTTGCATTCAGCATTCAGGTTGATATTGCTAAATTGAATTACCATTTCTGCACATTACTTTCTGCCTCAAGTTGAAATAATTCCATTTGTGATACTAATTGCTGCGATTCCTGTTTATTTATTAACCTCCACACCCACCTATATGCCTAAGTACATGCAGGTACTAAAACTACTGTGTTTTTAAGCAGGGCCCATGCAACTTACGCTGTAGAATTATTAATTAATCAGAAGCAGTGGGGGCAGGATTTTCCACGTGTCAGTGCTCTGTATGTGCATGGTCAGTTCCGGAGAGCTGAGACTTTATGCAAGATTCAAAACCAAATAGTTTGAGTTGTGCTTTTTGACCCAGTTTCAGCAGTGTAAATGTGTACTTTTTACCCATTGTACATACCTTGAATACAGCTCATGCTGACGGTACAGTTCTGGTAGGTGAGGTATTATTAAAATGTGGTGTTGTGTGTGCTTTAATTATGTACGTTTGACTTGGGTATGTGCCTTATGCCTTTTCTTTCCTGGAGTCCGGTTCACTAGTGCTCCTGTTACATCAGTAAGCCTTTTAGAGGGTTGTGCTAAATAGACAGATGGTATTACATCTGTCCCATCTGCAGACAGTATAGAGGTGGGTGGAATATTGCAAATGAGGATTGACCGGAGTGACCATGTTTCCATTTGTGTTGATACAATGTACCAGCATAACATTTATTTACATTTTTATTCATTCATATATTTATGTGTTCACTTTTGCTTCCTTTTTCCCTGTTCCTCCTTTACCATCTAGACACGGTTCCAGATCAGGACTCAGGTGCAAGAACTCGGCCATGGCTGTTTCTTTCTTGTGTGAAAAACTGGAGCCCTCCACATTTGCCCTCCGGACAGCTACACCAAAAGGGAGTTGACAGAATGTGCTTGTGCTGTTAAAGAAAAGGTAAGACATCCCTGTGTGCTGCCCCACAGTGTTTGTCTACTGAGATTCCCCAGGGAGTTAACCAAATTGTTTGGGTTTAGGAATTTATTTTTATTTTTACTTCTAGTGTTCAGTGCAGTTCATGTGCTAGAGTAGCCCACAATTAGGCCTTGCTTGGGTCTCATAATAAACTTCAGCCTCATGCCAGAGGGAGACTGGTCTAAAACAAATCCCTAAGATATTAGGTGGCATTTGGGCCATATGAGGCACTCCCTTGGAAGTTACCAAGATGAGGTTGGTTAATTACATTCAATTTCATGTAGCAAGGTCCTACTCTTAAGACTGGGCCAAGCTAATGCACTTAGAACTGCATCTTCAAACTGTCTAGGCTTTTCCGGTCTTTGGAAATGTCGACTTCCAACAGGCTGCCTGAGTTCAGCTTTGCTGAACCTTTTTGATGACCTCTCTCCTTTTGTTAGGCACAAACACTGAGAGTCAAATGTTAGTTACTTTTAGATTTTACCAAACATCACTTGTTCAGCCTCTGTTAGTGTGCTCTCAGCTGTACAAATTTTCCATGGTGTCGTGCCCTGGAGTATCGGCAACTCCGAATTTCAGCAGGGGCAGACAGCATCTTATAAGACGAGTTAATGCTGGTCAGGATACTGAATCACAGGGAATGTACTTCCTAGGTGTGAAAAAAACCAAACCAACCCAATAAAACACTAGGAAAAAGTGATTGGAAACATCAAAAGTAGTAGAAAATAAATTCTCTAATCTCAAAGTAAAAACAGGATAAGAAACAGAAATTACGGGCCTGAAGTAGCAACAGCCTTATAAACCAGAGAGAGTGAGTGCTTCTTGAGAGTTATTTGAGGTGTAAGGAAAAGGTTGGGTACTACTCCTGCACAGCAAAAAATAAGCAGCAGCAAATAGCAGTCATGTTCAACAACAGACCTGGGCTTTTGGCATCTGTTTTCCTGTAGAATACATGCCCAGCCTGTTACTTCTATGGCTAAAGCTTTTCAAGCTGTTTTCCTCTAGTTATGTTTAGAATTTAACACTTCTGAGCTCACTGTGCCACCATATCTCATTAATTTGAAATGGATCTAGATAAACACATTGTCACACACCTGTCTTTCCCTTCGACAGGCATTTGTTAGCACCGATACTCTCTGCTTCAGTCACACATGTACATCCCGTCTGATGCTGAAAGGTGGGAAGGAAACTACGTCTGACGTTTAGAAACTGCCTGCCGTCCACCTTGCTACAGCCAGCTCTGCTGAGAGCAGCAACTGGGCTGCTGGAAGGTTGGTTGCAAAATTCAACTGCGTATTTTTTCTTTAAATAACTGCCTATACAACTGACTTACACTACAGAACGCAGATGTACACTGGTAATAGTTATTCCCCTTTAGGGAACAGGCTTGCATACATAATGTACCCGTAAACTGACATAAAGTTAGAACTTTCTCAGCTGGTCTCCAGTAGGAGGACATAATCAGTGCTGGATGTTCTTTGTGTGCAATTACATACTAGAAGTATTATGCCAGAAACTGGAATGAGATTCCAGTCTTGGCTCAGATGCCTGAGCAACAGGAAAATGTCAAGTTAAAAGGAACATCTACACAATACAATGACGGTGAAAACAAACAGTAGGGTAAAATAAAAATATTTAAGTGCTTGATAGTTTTAATGATGCTAAGATAGAATATTCAAAGGACAGGCATAATCAATTAAAAAGCTTCAGTTAAAGCAATCAAGCACAATCCTTTAATCAACACCACTATTGTTATCTGGCAGCAATACACGTGTTCAGTCCTGGGCAACCAGCACGTTTCCTGCTCAATCCCAGCTAAAGTACAATGATCACTGGAGGGAAAACAACTGGAATTTCTGTCCTTTTCTCCAGACTCAGACGGACCAGTCTTATCCCAGGTGAGATTAAGTTAATACGTTCTTGCTAGCCCTCAGGCCCCACGAGAATGAGGGGGCAGAGCAGCAGTGACTCACCTGGGGACAGACTCTACCCTCAGCCCAGTTAAATATTGCTCCTGAATACCAACCAAATAATGTTTTTTGATAGAGACACTGGGGAATTATCTATTCTTCTGTTCTTCCCTAAGACACAGAACAAAATTTTCTTTGTATGGTACCTTAGTGTCGTAATCAAATATGAACATTACAGTGTAAGCTGATCAGAACACAATTACAACTGCAAGGAAATGAGACCAAACATGAGACATTTACTAAAATCCAAGGCATAAACTTTCTTTTTTTTTGGTACTTTGATCAGGAATCAGCTACATCCATCTGTATATTAAAAAGGTGGGTTTGTGGGTTTTTTTTCCTGACAAAAGAAAGGTTCTGAGTCAAGGTGGCAGTATGTTATTATGGTGAAGAACTACTGCTCTGCAGGAAAGAATGTTTAAATGAAAATCAAGAAGTAACCAAATACAATGTTAACTTGTATTGAAGGTCAAGGAATAAATAGCAGTATACCTGAAAAAGCCAGTACCTCAAAGACATTAAGAATGCAGAGCACAGTACTACACCTCAGATTCATTGAAGATAAACATTTTAGGATGCTTCAAATGTCACATCCTGTCTAAACACTTTAATATTATAATTTCCTGAGACAAAACATAAAAGTATGAAGACTGAGTAAACCAATCACAGTTCACAAATACATACAAGCAACCAGTTCTTGAATTTGCTTTATTTTTCTCTGCATAAGGAACCCTGCACAGGCAATTCAAATTAAAACAAAATAAATATGTGAATATTCCTGTAAAACTGTCCTTGCTAATGAACAATTATACACAATGTACAACTCTTCATGTTCACTGGGGAGGGGCTTACAAATGTACTATTCCCAACAAAAACGCACCAAAATGTCTCCATGCAAACTTATCAAAAGTGACCAAAAAAGGAGAAAAAACTTACCAATCATACTTTTTGTTTTCTTTTTTTTTTTTCTTTTTTACAATCACAAAAAAATAAAAACATCTAATTTTTTGTTACATTTAGAGTAACTAAAATGTGGCCACTGTCTATTAACATCTGTTTTTATGTTCCTAAAACATCTATGGTTACTGTAAAATTATGTCAACAATGAACTGGATTTAGGGCACTATTTGTAGTAAAAGGAAGCGGATTTTGTTCACAGAATGTTAATAATCTGTGTCCGAGCCCTCTGCATTGTCCACATTCCGTGAGAGCATGTAATTGTCCATATCTATAGACCTGCAATTATTGATTGCATAGCGCAAACGCTCTGCCATGATTAGTTGATTGGAGTACGGTGGGAGCCTCAGTTGAAAGAAACAAGTCTGTGAGGTAGGCAAGCTGTCATAAGGCTGTGGAAATGAGCAAAAGAGTAATAATTAATAATTGTTAAATGGTGAATGAAAGAAAAAAAACCGCAACACATCCATATTTCATTGCTCCCTCCCTTCCTTGTCTCTATTATTCAGCAATTTCCTTTTAGGAAGCAGACGAATCTTCCTTGTTTGCAACACTTTTTTCATCCTTAATTATGTGCAAAACTACTGCTGTATCACCTGCTCTGTACATAATTCAACTCACTTATGAAAGTCAACTATTTGAAAAGTTGATTGCACTACTATTTAGCAGCACACTGGAAGATACCAAGCAACATTCAAATTACATACCATAGTGTGCCTCAACATGAAGTAATTTGAGAGACACCTAACCAACGGTGACAGTCAAATCAGTGCTACTTTAGATTTTGCCAAGTTTTTCATTCATGTATTTCACAGAACTCTTGTGCTTTCACTGCACAAAACCCAAAAGCAATGCCAAATGAATGCATCCTGTAAGTAAGTAATATACTGTAAACTCATTACAGTGGTTTTAAGGGACTACAGTCCATTAGTGGTCACATGTTGCTGCTTACAGAGATGTAAAACTTTACAAGAGTGATAATTATCAAATGAAAAAGATGGAACAGAAAATGACTATACACAAGTTACAATACAAGAAGGTTTGTTTCTTGCACAAGAAGTTGTCTTCACCTCCGATCATATAACTATACTGAATGCACCAAATGAGTTAAGATGCACTCCAAGTACTTCTACACGATTAAAATGTTTGGTTTTAATGGCATAACCCATCCCATACTTTCTCTGTAAATTTACAATTACAGAAATCTCTTTCCTATTGTCAAAGAACGGATTATACTAGACAGGAATTTAAAAAAAAAACCCACCAAAACAAATGAAACCAGCATCTTACCCTATCAACCTTCATTATTTGGAATCGCTGAGAGATATCAGCTGTGTTGGCTGGCAATCGAGATCTTCCTGACACAAACCTCATGAAAAGGACTCTCTCCTCATTTGAAAATTCTTCAAGGGTATGCCAGAACCACTGTACCAGCTGATGCTGCTCATCAACTTCTCTGTATCGCACAACTTTCTTCAGCACTTCAACAGATATTTCTGGCATTCCACAGACCATCTGCTCCAACTGCTTGGCAGTCAGCAGAGACAGCAAAGGAACAGGAACAATCCAAGACATTCCTTCTCTTACAGCAGCCACCTATTGCCCAAAAAGAAGACACGTTTGAAATGCAGTCCTCTTACCTCTGCCACTTATTGTACCATCCAAATGCAAAAGTAACATATCAGCTGATAAATGGCATCAAGAGAGAGAATTACAGAACATCTGTCAAATACAACTTACCACACATGCATCCCCTGTAAGGGCTGAATCCTCTCTCAAAATCCTCGATAGTATTAAACGTATTTTAAATTGTAATTGCACATTAAAAACCATATTTTATTATAAAACAGAAGAACTTTAAAAAGTACAAGTTGGCAGCACAAATTATGATGGTGAAACCAAAAAAAACGGTGTATATACACCATATATCTGAGCTGGAACAAAGTCATATTTGTAACAAATCAGCACTTGTTCTAGAAGACACAGGAGTTAGTACCTCTGATGGGAAAGGTACTTTTCTAATGCAAATAATATCATGCATGCATCTATATCTTGAGAAAAAGCAGAATTTTCCTAGCATATGTTGCTATAATGTCTAATTGCAGTGCACAGCATGCACAATTACAGGTGCATGTGGGGCCGACAGTTGCAGTGGGGCTACTCTAACAAAAGACAAGTTCCGATTTCTAATACTCTTTTGTCAACTGAGCAATTACTAGGAAAAACAGGACTAATTTAAAACAACACTCCAAAACATTATGTGGGGGGGAAAAGCCATGGGGATCCAGGCAAGATGCAGAAAACCAAACTTTTTTTATTCTCTAATAAACTGCAATGGAAACTTGCAGAAATCAGATTCACTGTTTGCATTAACAATGGGGACAGGGTCACAATAAGATCCTTACCTGACGGTCCATTTCATGGAGTCTGTACTCAATTGCCCTCTCCACATATTCTTTCCTGTTTGAAAAGGTAAGTGGGATACTGTTCCCTCCAGGGATTATGGGAACCATTTTACCATCAGCACTTTGGCCAACAAAAGAATCTAAAGGAATCATCTGTTATGCAAAACAGGAAAAGTATGTTCAGTGTCAGTCACTCTAGTGATCCAAGTTTAATATTTTACTATCAGTCCCCTAGAGCTATAAGAAGATGACAAACTCTTCCAAATACATATAAAGTGCTTGTTATCCCAATAATGCAGACATTGAATTACGTAAATGCTGAAGTTAAAAAAGCGACGGCTGTCAGAATAAACCTAAAAGCTCCACCTTTCATATCTTACCTCATGGAAATTTTCTTCAGTAATCCCACTGTCTTCAATGTGAAGAATGCTGTTGAGGGTCTGCACATAGAGCAGATCTACCTCCTCCAAATCCTCCAAGATGAGTGGGATACAACAAAGTTGCTTCCAGACCATTGGAGCCAAATGAAGATCTAATGGCTTTTTTGTACGAATAGCTACACCCATGAGAATGCCCAAGAACTTAAACTGCATCAGATGTTCATCTAAACATGCTGAAGGGTTAAAGAGAAACCTGCGAGAACAAAGAAACAGTGTAAATACTCTAGTAAAATTTCTATGCTAGTTTATTAGAAGTAAAAGACAATATTTCCAAGCACAGCATAGTAACTGCCAACACACTTATCAGCAAGGGGCATCCAAATAAGAAGATTATTGTTGTTATATTTAGCTGTTAAAATAATGGAGGCTGAGATAGGCAGAACTAACTCTGCCCACAGAGGCTGGCATCCTCCATGTTACTCTCACTTCTGCCATCAGCCATCCAGAAGTTCATTTTATTATAAAACCGTACCCTCTCCACAATAAAGTAACATCACAACCTGAAGGAAAAAAATATACTAGAGACAATCATGAAGTCTCATCATTTGGAATAAAACGGTAAATAAAAGATTTTAGTTTTCACCTGCTAACACCTGCAATAAAAGCGAATCCCAGACAACTTACCTATCTCTATTGTAGCCTACTTCAGCTGTAGCATTTGGGGAAGGAATAAGCAGGTCTACTATTCCAGTTTCCAGTTCCTTAAAAAAAATCAACAACAGAACAGTCAGCTTAGACACAGGGATAACAAACCTATTACAGAAATATTATGACATCACAGCATTACAAGACAGAATATTCCCTTAGAGTGATGATTACTTCTTATAAACTAATGTGAAACATTTAAGAGAAACTAAACATGGTAGGGATGATTTTTAGTAATAAAATCATGTTTATTTTGAGACCTGCCCTTACGTCAGACTGTAATGGTTATTTTACTGTTGCTGATCTGGGATAAATTCTTGGTACCTGTTTCAGAAATAAGCATAAGCCATAACACCTTACTGGTGTGGCTTTTTCAAGAACCAAAAATGAAGCAAATTTTTCAATGCGTTTTGTTCTGAACCCTCAGCACACCTCATTCTTAATGTCAGCTGCCTAGGAAAGAGCCTCAAAATTACATCTCAAGTCCTTACCTGAATCAACCCTACTCTGGTCTTACGTGGTTCAGAAATTCCATGAATAAATTGAGTTCTTCAGTTTCTTCCATTCTGTATCCTACCTCTATCACCAATGCCAGCTCCAGCACTATCCATAACTATTGCCCTGTCCTAGACCAAGGAGATACACTAATTAGCTTCACTAATCTACATATTTTGGGTTTTGAGGCTCCTGGAAGACTTGAGGAACAACCAAACTTCTCCAGCCAGCATTGTCTTGAATCTTCCTCCTGGCTACAATCACAGCTGTGTCGCAGGGCTGAGACACACCTTTAAAACTACAAGCAGCACACATTAGCATTGACCAGCTTTATCTTAGGCCTGGTAGTCTGAATTGTTCAGTTTCCAGGAGAATCTGGAAAGACAGCTGTGTTGATAACAGCAAAAGTATCCTGGTTACAGACAGTCATTAAAGTGCCCTTTCCACTACTGATCTCCTTTCCAGCACCGAACCTGAGAGGTGACGCATATGAGAAACACCTACTTGAGGTGTTTCTGTATTGTACACATGGAATGTACTGTCACAATGTGTAGAGGCCATCTCTGAATTCCAGGAGCCTGCTGTAACACTAATTATCTTGTGGCCTTATGGTAACTCCTTGCAATCC
This sequence comes from Columba livia, assembly GCF_036013475.1. Taxonomy (NCBI): domain Eukaryota; kingdom Metazoa; phylum Chordata; class Aves; order Columbiformes; family Columbidae; genus Columba; species Columba livia. Next base: position 19,288,842 of record NC_088612.1, on the reverse strand, counting down.
AGGGACATTGTTTTACCCTCACCGATGTCCCTAAGTTGGCACCTCTACTGTTGTGCCTTAGGAATGAAGAAAAATCATTTGTTAAGCTGCAAAAAGGAAATGTGAAAAACACCTAAAGACTCCAGAGAGAAGAAGAACTCTACTGATGCATTTTGAACTAGTTTTTGACTTTTCATACCTGACACATTTCTGTAATGGTGTCATCGAATACTCCACCTGCATCATCAGCTCCTTCTCCAACCAGTTTCACTTTCCAGGCACGGGAAGGTAGGCGAAGGTCTGATGCATTGAGTTTTACCACTTGTCTTGCTATCTGTACAAAAATGGGCTTGCATTTCCGACCTCTTTCAAAAAACAAACAAAAAAAAGATACAGCCATACAATGTAACTCATAAACACATAATAACAAATTTGGACAGAGCTAGCTCAGTATGCCAAAAGTTATGGAAAATGTATCAATGTCAGTATTTGAGGTCTAATACAATGCCTGTGAAAGTACTACTGACCTGGTAGATATCCTCTTCACAGTAATCTGCGGCCCGTAGTTCTTCCCCTGTACCATCGTTTTTCCTATGGAGCGGACCATGGGGAGCGTGTATACTCGTGGTGCTAGCAAGGGCCTCAGCTGTCCTTGAACGATTCCCCATGTCCCAGCATTGTAATGAGATGTACTGTTCTGCAATAAGGTGGTATGAGAAGAAACTTCTTAATAAAGGATATTAATTCCATTCTTTACAGAATAAAAACCTTCTTAATAACCACTAGCACTTTCTGGAAACAGACCAGTTAGTACTTTCTGCTTTTACCTTTGAGGCTAGTGAGCTTTTAGAAGCTGAAACACTGACACATCAATGTTAGCATAAACAAAAATATGTAACAATGTCTCAACAAAGTTTGGTTTAATCTGGATTTACTTTTTTTAATCTATTACAAAAAAATGACAGAAGCTAAGATCCATCTTGATCTGGTCAGAAACTCTCCAGTGACGTGGCATAACACACAACACAGATAAGCTGCTTTTTTTAACAAATGGAATTTTACCTGATTATTGGGACTGAGGTTTAGTAATCTCCACGAAGAGTACATGAGGTCAGAAAAATGGTACAGCAGTCTGAGCCTTGCTCGTACTGTGTGAATGCTCACTTCTTTCAGTGCCCCGTACTGTGGTGGAATGGCATCAGGTAAACCAAGCTGTAAAGGCACGGAAACACCTACCACAGAAAAAGGGAAAAACAACATTATTTCATAAGGGGTAGCTGTGATAGAGTTGATTTTCTTCGTAGTAGCTTACATGGTGTTTAGGTGCCTCCTGGAGTTAAACCAAGACAATAGCAAAATTAAGAGGCTAAGATCATTTGAAAACTTGCACAGATATAAACCAGAACGAATTTAGTCCCAAATGTTCAGAAGTTCTTGTTCCACTCATTGCCCAGGAAACACAAAGACTAAACCAAATGACCAGACAAACGATCTGAGTTGTTTACCTGGAGCTCTTGGTGGAACCGCTGGAGCGGTCCAGGCAGCGCTGTGGCAACGTCCCGCTGAAATCTGTCGGATGTTCTTTCCTTGCAGGACTGTTACGAGGGTTGGTTCTCTGACGTGGTTGGTATGGCCCAGTCCAAGCTGACAATTTATAACAGATGTAAAAGGGACAAAGAAGAATCAACCGCGATGATACTTCTAAAAGTCTCTAAGTAACACTTCAGAACAAATGGTACAAAAAGGGATAAAAAATACCATATACATCTTTTATTATGCTAGCATTTACCTTTTATTTTTGATAAAACATTGCATTCATACTCGATGGGAGTAGCAGATTTAGGTGTCAAAGAGACCTTAAAACAGTCAGAGATTTTTGGAAGCTTTTCTGCACACCGAGGGACTAATCCATGCTGCTGAATCATCTATGGTGCACAGTCTTCCTCATGAACCATCAAGAGAGCTCATATGTCTCTTCTGTGCCATTTAAACACCATTTTTGCTCTAGCACACAAATTGTTACAATAGCTGATGAAAATACAATTTGTTTAATGTTCACTGAAGCTGTTCTGACTTTTTACTGATAGTTTCATATCATGTTCTAATTTCATATTCTACAAGTGAAAAGTTCATTTAAAATAGAATTTTTTTTACCACTCCATATAAAACCTTTTTTTTGCACTGCAACAAAAATAATTTAAAACAGGCTGTCAGAAGGAAGTTTCTCTGATTTTTTTTACCCTATTTTTCTCTTCCAGAAACACAAAAAGCCCTATAAAAAGAAACAAACAAAACCAAACAAGTTCCTCTCAGAAATTATTCTAAACAACTTTCTCAACAACCCTTCTCAAAAACTGAATCCTGAAGTAACCAGAGGATGAACTTTGCCCAATATTCCTGAAACACTAACAGCCAGTATATATCAAGAGGCTTTTTCTTGTGCTTGTAGCATACAAAACCGTCAAGAAGCTGAAGTGCTTTCAAAAATTTCAGTTATACATGGGGCAAGGGAGGAAAATGGACTTTTTAATGGCAAGGATAAAATTAGGGTCCCAAAGCAAAGAGAAAATTTACTATTCTTTTTTCTGACTGTAAAAAATTACTCTCTAAAAATGTTACTCTCTATCTTCTTTACGAAAAGCATCTAAATCTGATTGACATCAACCATAAATGTTACGATATTGAAAAAATTTATGCCAGCTCAAGAATTAGGTAATTCGTAATTTTCTAAATAAACCCTTTGATTAGAATAATTGGCGTAGAATGTTTTCAGCGCTTTCCCAAACTACTACCATGTAGGGCATAGGAAATAAAATAACAGAAATGCCTGAAATGTTCTTATGGCTGAGGAGGTGGGGAAGGAGGAGAACCAAAATGAAAGCTTTCTTTTCCCCCAAAATAAAGTCATTCCAAATGTGTTTGCAAAGCACAATTCCGGCCTTACAGAGGTCAGAAATAAAGAGGGCCCAGGACATACCTGCCCCTCGGAGTTGCTCCCCCAGGCGTACACGTCCCCTGCGGATGACAGAGCCAGCGTGTGCTCCGCTCCCACCGCGATGTCCTCAATGAAGATTCCGGACAGCACGGGCACTTGTTGGGGTCTGTTGTGATTGCGAGCGCGACCTTCTGGCAAACCTATCAGGCGATCTGGAATGGCAAGCACACATCTGTGTATGTAAAGAACAGCAAAATGTTAATGGTACTTGCAGGCAGAAGTCAGGGAGGGACAAAACGCAATTCTCCGTGGCCTTGGAACCGTGACACCAGTGCAGCCGCTCAGGGAGAAATCTGGTGTACGTTTCCTACAAACCAGCACTTCCTACAGTGCTCATTTAGAGCTTGTATTTTCACTTAAACAAAATCAAATTCTCTTAAACCAAGACTTATAGATCCTAATGTATGATTTTATAATGCGTGTGAATTAACTGACTTGAGAAGTTTAAACATGTTTAATTTGCACATTTGCACATTCTCCTGCCCACATTTTTAAGGCATAGGCTTCATTAGACCAAGTGAACTTTTAAGTAACCCAAGGTTTTTGGACATGTGAAATTCAATGAATGAAGTTTTAGGAAAACACTCTTCAAAAAGTAAATTAGTAAACTGAAAGGCTAGCCTGAGATCAAACTAGATAGAGCTACAAATCTGGATTGTAGGCCTATGTTAAAACTGCATTGTTGAAGTTCCAAAATTCAGATTAGGTCAGAACAAATGTAAGATGTAGCATTCTGTCAGTCTTATGTCATATTGTTCTCCCTTTTCACTTGCAGTATACAGAAACCTATAGATGGAAAGGTCCAAATACCAGATTGTCCTACCTTGTCCAAAAGTATATACGTGACCATCTTTTGTCAGTGCAACAGAGAATTGGGTTCCACAGGCAACTTTTTTTATTCCAATTCCACAAAGAATATCCACTTTCTAAAGGGTAAGTGAAAGGAAAAATTGCTATGGTATTGTGAGGATCTAAACAGAAAGCAAACGTGAATTTCATCTGTAACTCCTGCTTCCAAAAAGAAATTTTACAATGCTCACTGTGCAGTGCATACATTGCAGGATTACTCTAATTAATGCTTGTAAATTAACGCAGGAAACTGAGATGCAATTTTTTTCTTTAGTGGAATTAACACTTTATTCTACACACAATGATTCAAAATACCTTTTTTTTTAGTAGGAATAAGTGGGGAGTGGCTCCGGAGGAAGTCAATGAGTGTGTAAAGAACCTTCCCCCCAAATTCCAAAGTAAGAAAGCTCTTATCTTTAAGCTAATCCTAAAATTTTCACTATTTGTATTGCCACTGAGATAAGGTCACTAGTATTGACATGAAATCCTTTAAAGTGTCAGGCTCAGCATAACATATCATCAGAACGATTTATGCCAGATTGTGTCAGAACAGTATAGTAGATGGAACTAATAATTTGCTTCCTAAAATTTAGACTCTGAACACTGTGTAACATATTTAACAACACTGAAAATGTATGCTCTGTGAATTCTAACCTGAGGCGAGGATTTTGCAGTGGAATTTCCCAAACCAAGTTTGCCATAATCTCCGTCTCCAAAAGCCCAAACCATTGAGCCGTCTGTTGACACAGCGACAGTATGATTGAGTCCGCAGGCCACCTGGGTGAGAAATACGTTATTAGGACAGTTTTTGCTAACTTGCTACTAACTCAAACACCCCAACTGCCTTTAAGTGAAGAAAAATGGTGTTTTAAGAAATAAGTATTCTTTTAAAACCATTAAAACATCCATTGCTCAAGACATTTAGGACCATAAGCAAAGGAGAGTATTAATGCTGCATGTGCTCAGTTTAAGAATACAAAAATGTTAAAAGACATGGGCACTTTTGCAGAAAGAGGATCAAAAGGGTCAGGAAAGTAATTATATTTAAAAATATGCATCATAATCACAATAAAAGCCATGGTAAAAAACACCACCACCACAAAAAAACCAAAGACCCCACAAACAAACAAACTCAAACCAAACAAACCGCCAAAAAAACCCACAACCCCAACAGAACACTTAAATATGTTGAAAACATCGGCTTTACACAAAGATACATGGCTAGTTTTAGATAAACCATGCCTGTCCAATCTGGTAACCTTCCAGCGCCGTCACTCTTTCTGGAAGTTTCTTATTGGAAGTATTTCCAAGTCCTAATCGACCATAATCACCATTTCCAAATGTGAAAAGTTTACCATCCGCTGTCACCACAGCTGAGTGTTTGAAGCCACATGACATCTGGAAGCAAAATAATTATCATTTTTTACACACATAAATTTGGGGGGGATAATCATATCAGCTATTCCAGGTAATTACGTAATACTTTTTCCTCCCATAGACTACATTTACTTAGTAAAGAGCTAAAATACAGATATTTTATTATTAATGACTTCTCCAACAACCTCTCTCTTACTCTCAGCAGTAACGTTAAGGAGGAGAACAGGTGAGTATTTGGGTGAGGAAAGGCTTTCAGGCGTTTCATTTTTTAATTTATTTTTATCAACTGCTGTTTTCTGCCAGTAGATTGCTTTTGTTGTAGGAATAGTTTATATTTTATAAAGAAACCTCCAGTCAAAGCCAAACACATTTTTGTGCATTGTTCTAATGTACATTTAGTACTTCGGAGGAGGTCTCAGACACTGGTTTTGTAGATCAAAGTCACCTGACAAGGACCAAGGGAATCTTCTAAATTGAGAGAAATAAACAGCCGCCTGTTTTCACTCAGTATATGAACCCAAACTGCCAAGACAAAGTGGTTCTGGAATGTTCCTAGCACGGGGCTACCACAGCTGCAGTGTGGAGGAGACCGTAAAGATTTTGGCACCTGCACCACTTCTTCTCCTTGCAGAGCCTCGATCTGCCTGGGCCTGCGCTGCCTGTCGCTGTTCCCATGGCCCAGTTTGCCGTAATCTCCATCCCCCCAGCTGAAGACTTCCCCGCTCTCTGTCAGAGCCATGGAATGTCCGTCAGAGCCACACGAGGTCACCAGCTGGGTCACCACGAAGCCTGTTAGAGAAAAATCAGAAAACGTAGTTTAGACTAAATTATAATAAAAACGATCATAAACTTAACATGCATTCATCCAAGTGCCCTGGTGGCAGCCGAATAAGTCTGCAGAAAGGAACCAACCACCATAACAGTTCTCTTCTTATAACAATTTGTTTATTCTTATTTTGAACAAAACCATCGTCTTTTCATGTATGACCTATGCTTCTGGCTTGCCATTAGTTTTGAAATGAAACGCTCCCATCTTGAGCAAACGCTTTTCCCTGAAGACTTCTTAAAATTAAGGAATTTTAACGTATTACTACTTCAGTCTTAAGGAGAGATAAGCATCTAGTCTATTTGTTCAATTTTTAAGTTATAGACGACAATATTTTGATGTATAAATCTGCACAAAGAGCATCAACACAAATAATTACATTCACTATGAAAATGCTTATTTGGGTTTCATGACCGGACTCATCTCACCCCCGGAGTCTCACCTTGCAGTGCTGAGATGACTGTTAACACATGAAGATCATCAGAGTTTCCTTGTCCCAGCCGCCCATAGCTCCCTTCTCCACAAGCCAGAACCGTGCCATTGGCTTGAATGACAAAAGTACAATTCTGACCACAAACAACCTGGTTTAGAAAGACACAAAGGAGTTTGAAAGACTTTCTGTTAGATGCAGAAACACTGTATCACCTGTATTACAATATTCTCTTTTTTTTTTGCCTTTGTAATTATATTGAGACAGCAGACTCTTCTGCCACACCGTTAATACCTATGTGACAACATAAATTACTTCGCTGACACTTGCTACTAGTTTTGCAACCCTTCTTCCAGTGAGAGAAATCAAAATATACTCCTACCTGAGATTTAGTTCTGATGTTCCCATACTCAATATCAACATTATTTCATAAAACAAGACTGGCGCATGTATTATGTCAAAGCTGTGCAGGAATTTTCAAGTCGTGCTTAGATCAAACAATTTCGTTTTGTCAGATACTAATGGCTTCGTGATTTGCCTTTGTCAAATAGAGACTTTGTCTTTAGTGAAAACACATGTTTTAGGGGTACTTTATAGTAAATTCAAACAACAAATTGAAAAGACATTTTGAGAGAGATTGTGACAAACTGTACAACCAACACATGCTAAATCGTTACAAATAAAAGCAGGTGACTGTTTTTAGATGATCACCTGCTGAGCCTGAGAGAAGGAAGGTGCGGCTACTGGTATCATGACATTTCTCCCAGCTTCTGCCAGCTGTCCGTGTCGTCCTGCTCCCCACAGGTACACGTCACATTTGCCTCCCAAGTGCCAATCCTATGGAACAGCACGAAACAATGCTTTACAACACCAGTACCAATAGCTTACCAATGTTTAAAAATAATTCAAGTAAACTAGAATACCCCCCACCTGACAAAAAAACTCAGAATAAAATGAACAAAAAGCTGACAACAAAAATACCCCGAACTCATCAACTTGACTAACCTCTGGCCTTGATGTTGCCCAAGACATGATCTGCTCGTCCATCCCATTGATCCATTTACTGTTGTCCTACACAACAAAAGCCACAGTTACCACATTCAGTGCAAGAAATGCACATTCTTTTGCTGTTATGAAATACATGTTTTCCTTTCTAACTAAGAACAATATTAACATCCAAATTATTCTAAATGGTATAGCAGTAAGAATGAATGTGGGCAGGCTCAAATACTTTAATTTTGTCCCCAGGCCAAGTTTATTTCCTTACTACATCTATCTAGCAACGACACTCTTATGCATGACTTGCAATCAAAATAAAAACAGAAAAACAAACCAAATTTATGATGAAGTAATCTTTCCCTGATCACTGATGCTTCGGGCTTTTTGAAGTTTTCATTGCGAACACTGGCTTATAAACTTGCTGATAAAAAATTCTTAATCCAAAATTTCTGCTTTGGTTTACATATCACAAGAAGTCAAAGACAATTGGCACTAGCAAAAAAATTCGCTGTAGAAATGTGCCAAAATGTTACTCTAAAAATAGCATTGTAAAGCTCTACATTTCTTGATTCTGTCACATATGAAAATCACTGTCACAGTTTCGGGTTGTATTTTGCAACTGACTTGCGCTCATGACTACACACACAGGGAGCAATCGTCACAGTATATTCAACCGCTTAGCTAAAAACTAAACTTACTGTTATTGCTGGTGATTATGTTAATGATTATTAATCTTTACAGTTCAGAGATGTTAACTGCATCGTACCACACGCTCAATAGCAACATGTTTTGCTGAGGCAATGTAGCACATCTTACCATTAAGAGAGCAAGTTCATCCTCTGGAACAGGCTCCAGGTCTGGGACACAGAAGGATTCTGGGAACTGAGCCCCCTTGGCCAGGGCTTCAGCAGCTTTGATGGTGGTGGAGAAGCACTCAAGCCAGGCCCACTCGGTGGGATTCCAGGCCGAGGGATCGGGGAGGCAGTTCTGGTGGTGGGGTGGCACCGGGGGGTTGCACAAGAGCTGGTCCAGGTGCAGACCCACGGCGAGCGAGGCCAAGCACTGCATGTACGGGCTGTGGACGAGCTGGTCTCCACAAACAACGTGGGGCTAAAGTGGGGGGGCAGTGGGAGAGAGAAATTGAACACGCAAAGTTAGAAATATATATCAATCAACTCAGAAAGAGGAGTCCTTCAAAGCTAGTACTGTAGAAAAATACTTTCTTCCATGCTTAATCAAAGTTTTTCTAATACTGTAAATACTCTCAAATTAGGAGACTACCAGCTCTGAGAATACTGAAAGATATTTGCAAACAGGCTGTGGCAAAGTCTCCCGGGTTCTCTGTGGGGAAAGACTGAAACCAGCCAAAATTCAAGCAGTGACCTCACGTCAGCCATGAATTTTACATGTTCGCATTAGGTGTTCTTACCTTTTCATAAGCATACTGCTCCTGAAGCATTATCGGCAAACGTTCCAAGAAAGCTCGCATGCAAGGAGCCATATTTAATCCCAGAACTCCTTGCTGTTTCAGTGCCGTCCTACACGTGGCAAGCACGTGGTTGGAAGATATCCACTCTGACGTACAGTTCACTACCAACACATCCTGTTCAATAGCAGCCACAAGACACACGAGAAGTTAAAAATTCATAAAGCGGGATTATTCAGCTCCACTGATTTATCATCAGTTATCTAAAGCAGAGTTCATTTCAGTGAATGCTGATGTAGGTGATGATAGCCGTGTGCAGTATCCTGAATAACCACTGGCTCAGAACGGTTCCACCCGCCCCTCCAAATTAAACACAGCATATACTATTAAAAGAACGCCACTCTTTTTAGGGTCAGATGATAGCTGAAAACCAAAACAATGTGTCTCAAAAATATAATGCAGTTAGACAGATATTTTTATCTGCATGTTTCTAAAATAAAGAAAAAGGGAAAGAAAAAGAGAAAATGGAAAACAAAAAGAAAAGGGAAAAGGGAAAATGGAAAAGGGAAAAGGGAAAAGGGAAAGGGAAAGGGAAAGGGAAAGGGAAAAGGAAAAAAAAAAGAAAAAGAAAAAGAAAAAGAAAGAAAGAGAAAAAGAAAACGAAAAAGAAAAAGAAAAAAAAGAAAAAGAGAAAAAGAGAAAAAGAGAAAGGAAAAGGAAAAGAGAAAGAAAAAGGAAAAGGAAAAGAGAAAGAAAAAGGAAAAGGAAAAGGAAAAGGAAAAGGAAAAGGAAAAGGAAAAGGAAAAGGAAAAGGAAAAGGAAAAGGAAAAGAAAAAGAAAAAGAAAAAGAAAAAGAAAAAGAAAAGAAAAAAAGAAAAAGAAAAGAAAAAAAGAAAAAGAAAAGAAAAAAAGAAAAAGGGAAGACAGACAAATGGCGTTTTCTTTTAGTCAAAAACTTTCAAGAACATGAATTTAGCACATAGTGTCACCTTTGATCTGTTTGAGCAAGCAGCCACTCCAACCTCAGGTATCCACACCGCAGTCTGAATTGCTCCAGACCCGATCACGACACTCTGTAACACGGAGCCATCCTACGCACAGAAGGGTTGGAGTCAGTGCGGATACACAGCTCACTTCTGTTTAAATGCATACGATTGTATTCTTAAGGATGATATTGTCTCAAGCCATTCAATAACTATTTAAAAACAGAAATGTTTATACTAAAAGTGAAAAAATATCCAGTGTTTTATCATACTAAGGAGATAAAGAAACTAAGGATTTGGAAGTGTTTGATAATCCACATTATCTGATTTCCTGGAAAAGCTTTTAAAGTATGAGGATATTGTTTCCAGCTACAAAGAGGGCGGCTGGTTCTGCAAAGCCTGACTCACACTACCAAGCCTACAGCATGAATCAATTGTAGAACCATAAAATAGAAAATCCTTCAATGTTGAGTACAATTTCAATTTAGATTTTATTATTGATAATTTTATACCATTATTTTATACCATACTTTCTCTAATGTTTCTAACATACTGGAAGGAAAAAAAAAGAAAGCTAGCTTGATGCCCTGGCCATTTTAGATATCCAGACTCAATGAAGAATCACATCACATCAAAGGTGATCTTACCCGTAAAGACCAAATATTCATGAGGCCACCGAGTCCACCAGACACTAAAGCCAGCCCATCAGGACTGAATGCAACAGTCCGAACCGGAGTGATGTGTCCTCTCAGCTGAAATACACACTTGACTTCCACTGCTTTTCTGTATCCGTCCTGAAAATCAGTTCAGAGTTATGGAACACTGTGAATTATTGAGAGAAAACGGAATAGCGTAACAGCTTCTGTATTCTGCAATAACTACTGATCATCTGCAGAGATGCAGGAATTTCCACAAGATAATAATAAAGGCTATGATCATACTTTATAAACATCTTCATCACGTTATCTTTTGTCCCTTTACAACACACCATCAGCGTTAAAGACCACATTACAATTTACGTAATGACTTATTTTTATCTAGAAACAATTCAAAACTCTTATTAAATTTTAGTATAAATTTATCATCTTTAAAAAAAAAATTAAACCAGAACAAAATATAATTTTTAGCCAAATAAAATTCATTTAAACCTGTGATGTTTCATTTCCTGTTCTGAAGATGCCCACACATACACAAATGCAAAATAAACTTTTTTTAGCAAATGTCTTTTCTCGAGAAATGGTGAGATTTGAGGAACTTGCTCACACTCTTCTCCTCCAATTTCAGAATGAGCGAGGAGAATTTCTGAAACGCCAGGTTTACTCCTTTTACCTTGGCACTTGTTTCTGGGTCCCACCATCCTTCTGAGCAAGCTGGGCTGGACTGCAAAGCGATCACGATGTCCTGCGGAACGGTCCAGACGCACACCAAGCCGTTGTGGCATCCGCTGAAGGAAGTCCGGAGAAATCAGCAAAACAAAGCAAAGGTATTAACTAACAAAATAGCAGTGGTCTGGTGTTAACTTATCAGTAGCCTTCACCACCGTCCTATAAAATGGTATCACTTAATCTAAGGTGGAAAGGCATGCTCCCACAGGATTAATGCTTTTTTTCCTATTCCACCCTACCCCACAGCTTTTTAATTTTTACTACCACCATACTCTCAGAAAAAAAATATTTGGATGAAACAGAACAATTTCAGGCAGGACCACCATAAATGGGTGTCATAGCATGGAGAGAACAGCCGGCAACACGACCAGAGCTGCTCTTTCCATTTGGATTCTGAAGCCTTACGGATCTCATTACAACTGGCTTACTGAATTAATGTTATTTTAAAAAAAAAGACCAAACTTTCCTTTGCTCTGGGCACTGGAGACTGGTAGAAAAGACCTGCAAAAGAGCTATAAACAATTAAAAAAACCACATACGTAGCCAGTAAAAGCTGCAGCTTGGGTCCTTTCCCTGGCAGAGCGCACCAGGCGATGCCGTTGACCAGAGCTGGGCTGGCCAGCGAGTGCAGCCGTCTCCAGCAGCCGCCCACGTAGCCCCAGAGTTTCACTGTTTCTTCCTTGGCACACGTCAGGAGAATCTTCCCAGTCGGATCCCACTTCATGCTAACAATCATATCCTATTGGATTGCAAAAAATTAAACGTCAGTATGAAGTAACGCAGTGCGAACTGAGAAAATTTAACTCTCAGAGCTAAGGTAATGTTTAATTATTAATAATAAAGAACATTTTATTCTCAAATCACTACAGAGATAGTGAGTTTCAATTATGAAATCATGATACTTTTCAGAACTATCAAATTATAATAAAATCCTGGGTTCCTATGAGAAACTAAAGGGAAAGCACAGAAAGAAAATGTTCCCTTTTCGCTGGACACCATTCTTGATTTTTTTTCCCCCTAAGATGTAGCCAATTTTTCCTTCTTTTTTCATATTATGAAATTGTAGTATGAATTACCTCAATGGTCCATGGTTCATAAACACACCAGGGCCAGATGTAGCTTGGGGCTGAGGCAGGAGAGCAGAACACCCCCAGGGGAAAGGGCCAGTAGAGCTTTATGTCCCAGCAGGCTCACTCCTGTCCCTGCCGTGCTGCAAACAGCACCACCAGTTCACAGAGCACTCGATGCTTTTACTACACCTACACTTGCAGCATTCTCCTCTCAGCCTAACGAATCATTCATGGACTATTAATAACTTATTAATACATAGTAGCCAAGCAAAGGATCTAAACCACTCTGGCTGAATGTTAGAGAAACATCTTGTGCTCTGCACAGGAACTTAAGCTTTACAAAAACTTGTGACATAACCAAAATTAAAATTTATCACAAGCACTTTTACAAAATAAAAGAACCACAGTCTTTTAAATCAAGGCATGCATAGCGGTGTCCTTAATACACCTCTGTCACTGTACATACACACACTTCACAATCTCTAATAGCAGAAAAGGCTATAAAATTTGCTTTTCCCTTTTTAAAATGTAGTAGACTGTTCCTTTAAAATATATTGTGTTTAATATGTGTATCAGAAATAGGTATGTCTTCTTAAAATAATCTGCACTTCATGAACATCTTTCAAATACAGAAAATAGCTTAAACAGATCTTTACCTACAAAAATTATGCATTAGCTTTCACAAGATGAACTCTACCTTATGTGCATCAACTAGAACAATTCCTCCTTTTTCAAGTGGTTCCTTTGTTCCTATGAGCAATTTTCCATCTGAATAGCCAACTGCAAAGGGTCTGTCTTCACTGAACCAGGCGAGGCAGGTGACAGACACTACGGAAACAGACAACACACACGTGTATTAAACTCAGCTGAGCCTCACTCCTGCCAAAGAGGTTTGTGTAGTGCAGCCGTTTAAAATATGTAGCGCATAACAACTTCCCCCACCAAAAAGGTGAGTTTTGGTCTGAAAATTTTCTTGAATTTGTATGGTAAAGTTAAACGGAGTGCCGCAGTTTGTTGAGAATATTTTGTAATAGTTTTTCCATTCTTCTTTTTATTAAAGTAATTTAATTTATGTTCCTGACATGGTGAAAAGAACTATGCTAGGGGAAAAAAAAAAGTAGCTGAATCCTATACATGTGTCTAAGCTAGGGATGCTTCAAAGAACAGCACTGAAAACAAGTGGAGCCCTTCCTAGCACGTAGGTATTGCCTCACTTGATTCTGCTACAGAATCTGCAGATTTACCAAGGCAGCAATGGGCAAAATCACACAGTGCTACCAAAGATGTGCTACTTCATGTCCCCTGGGACTGGAACTACCACGGAAAATTGGCAATAATTCAGTAATTCAAGTGACGCTGACTCCTGCTATCTGTAGACAAAGGAGATGCTGCACGGAATCGATATGGATTTTATACGATGGCAGGAACGCCAGGATTTGAGCTGGTAGCTACAACTGTTTGCTTCTGCTGCAGGAGAACCAGGGTGCAGGTGGAGATCCCACAGACTTTTCTCCTCCCATGAATGCAACTGAATGACGCTTGCGAGTAAATTACCAGAAGTCATATCCCATGAACAACCATTACAAATTTGAGATTATATACTTAATTTTTAAAAAGGGGGAGAAGGTTTGCGAAGGGGAAGGGAGCGTATTCATGATTTTAATTTCTGCTTAAATACTGCTACAGTCACCTACCATCCTTTCTGTAGCAGTGTTCCAGTTCTAGTCGGCGCATGGTTGAAATATCTACAACTTCGATGAGACCAAGAGATCCATCCATACGACCGATTAACAATAATTCCGGAGCATCTCCTGTCCACACTGCAGCTGGCCCTTCTTCTGGCCAAGCTAGAGCAGATACCCAGTGAGGCTGAAGGTCCAATAGTCCTTTTCCTCCTAGGAGACCAACAAAGCTTTTAAAACTACTTCATCTTCATAAAGAAAAGAAAAGAAAACAACAAAAATACTTTACATGGGAGAAGATCAAGAGATCCTATTTAGAGCGAGGACATACTACAACTTCATGGGAGTTACAAACCTACGAAGTAATGATCCACTAATCTATGCAGACACCAAAATGTAGCTCACAAATCTCAATTATCAGTCAAGTTACACAGTTTCGTTAAGGAAGGAAGCAGAATTCCTCAGTACTCAGTAAATGTCCACTTCTCCTGTGGCCTGTCTGTTAACATGGGCCGTGCAACTGGTGATTTTCATAGGAGCAAAACAACAGGATAATGATTCAGAAATGACAAAGTGACACTTAGAGGAGTTCTAAAGGTTTCATGCTGGATTATCGAATTGAAGCACAAATGAGAGTAAAGGTGTAAAAGAATCCACTTAAAGATGCCGCAAACTGAACCAGAGAATTGGAAAGGGTCAGGTTCAGTCCTGGGTCAGGTTCAGTCCTTACCACAAACAATCTCATGAGTTCAGCTAAGTCATCCTATAGTACTTCTTCCCTGGCTGTCTTTCCTCCTTATATGAGATCACAGTCTTTGGAACATTAGAAACTTTCCTGATGTTATTCACAGCCAGTTTATTTGCATTTCGTCTTGTGTCACCACTGTCCACTTGCTTACATAGCTGCTTTTTCCCTGGGCTTCTCATGGAGATTCTCTTCCTGACGTATTTATTTATAAGCCTCCCCCCTCCAAGACTCTTTTGTTCAAATAAATAACCAAGCTCCCTCCTTCCTCTCTCATGAGAAGGCATTCCATATAGCTGATCATTCCAGCAACCCTTTCCTCCATCTCTTTCAGTCCATTTTCACATTCTCCCTGTTGCATGCAGAAAGGGAATTCTTGCCAACTACAGGGTCGTATTTACAGACAAAAATTTCTAAGTGTGAACAAGCCTCACACCTAAACACTTCTGATTCAACAAGCTGATCAAGTTTTCTACTGAATTAATTGTAAATCACACATCCATTTGTGGTTAGTGCCTTCCTCTAGTTACACAGCTTTACAAGATATTCTGGAAGATGGTTGGCATTTAAACTGGAGAGCACACACACTTAAATTCTCAGGCAAACAAATACCCACGAACTTAGCGGCTTCCCTAGGAATACATTACATCATGAGGCGCCACAGGTCACTAAGAGCGCGTACCATTGACTTGCCAGATGTTCACCATCTTTTCCGTAGCTCCAGCCAGATACTTGCCACTGATGCTCCAACACACAAGAGACAAACTGAGGTCACTGGGTGATCCCAGACTTTCTTCAGAATCACCTTCTCTGCAAGAGAATGAAATAATGCAATTTAAAAAGGGCATTTCCTTTAAGCAGACAGGAAAACATAGAATTAATGAATTACCGGAGTTAAAACATGGAATCTTCCGGCCTCCGCTGCATATTTATGTAACAAATTTTTCTGCTCACAGTTCTATATTCTATTTAAAACCAGTTCAAATGACAGAATGAGATACTAGTTATTACCAGAGTAAGAAATCTGAAGTTAGGTTTCAATTCGAAAAATAAGTCTAATTATCTTTATCTATTTGTATCTCGAATGTAATATCTTTGGTGAGAGCAAAACTCTCTGGGGATTCATGAAATGAAACAGCTTTGACAAAGGACATGAAAGATGCATCTTGCTCTCAGTTCTGTCTTAGACTCCTTCTCCTGTACAATCTTGTTGCACTGTTCTAATATTCTATTTTAAAGTTTGCCTTGGGTAACTGTAAGGGGACCACTGATATGTTTTACTGCCCTTAAGGTCATACATGACAGGCACAGTTTTTACTGATTTTAGTAATAGTAAAATGAGGGCTATGACACGCCAGGATGCATATTTTGGCCCCAATACAGTGTTACCTCTATTTTTGAAGACACAGGAGGCAAACCTTTGGTGTGCTCTTGCTTAAGCAGGAGTAACAGGATATTAAGCGGGTAACAGGATATTTTAACTATTAATGTAACACATGTAACAATATTCACACTAAAAGTTAACATAACAGGTAGTGATACTGTATCAGCTTGATATTTAAGTTCTCCTTTCAGTTTTAAGCTATTTAATTTCCTTCCCATGCTGTAAGGACAGCAACAGCCCCAGAGGAAAAATGAGAGAATGTCTGTGCAGGAGACATTGCAAGGTTGGTTCTTTTCATGATCTTGCACAATTACAGCTCGAATTCAGTATCTGCTACCATAAAGAATCCACTTACAGCTTGTTGAGCACACACGTTTGTTGCAGTGAATACTGCTTCTTGGTGACGTTCCACACTCTGATGGTGCCATCATTGCCACTAGTTGCCAAAAGTCCCTTTTTATTGCACCAAACGCATGTCATGACCTACAAATACCAAAGGAATCATGGCAAACAGGCAATTTAAAGCTAAAGCTTAGGTACATTTGTTCTCTAATATTAAACAAACACTAACCAATGGGACAAAGCATTAGCTGCATTATTGAAACACACTTTACAATCAACCCAAAGATACTGTTTTACGGTATCACGCACTGTAATTCATCACGCTTTATAAGGACGCTACACTTCATTCAGACCTGTGCCCCACAATCGCACAATCGCACACAATACTGGACAAAGACGTTAATGACTATGACAGACAAATCAATGCCAATTAAGATCTAGTCTAAGGAAAGATGCTGGGTGATTCTGCTGGCTTCATGGACTGTGAGAACACTCCTATGCCCCCTTTAATTCAAGCTTCCAAGCAGCTGAGTGTTTTTCTGCATCAGAGGGACCCTCAGCAATAAATCACCACAAAATTACTTCTTGTGGGAGATCATTTCAGTTAATATATTTGTAAAATACTAGTATTTTTCTGTATTCTACAAAAGAGAGTACTGAAATCCATGCAACTGCGGGGAAAATCACGCTTACCTTGTTCTGATGAGCCTCCAATTTGATGAAGGAACATTTTCGTAAGTCTCCCCCCATATCAGCGAGGGTCTGAGGAACAGTTTGATTATCTCGATCGTGCGCTGCCAGAGTTCGCACCAGCTGCTGAGCAGCCCACTGCCTGTGCTGGGAAGATAACCTTGAGGAGAGGCAGCAAGCTGCCAGGGCGTTAGCCAGTTCCAGAGGGCCTACAGCAGAAGGATCATAGGAAGGATGGGCATACAAATGGGCAATTAAACCTGCTTAAACAAAACAATGAGATGATGCCTAGATGAGTGTCAAACAGAATTACACAGATGAACACAGCATTAGCCATATTTTCCAGAAAGAAAGGAAAGAGATTACTAGAGATCATGTTAACTATCAGAAAAAACACTCCTGATACTAAGAGAAAAATAGCCCCCTTTAAAATGTCACCAAAAGCCCTTAAGAATAGAATTACAAATAGCCCTATTGCCACCATATGGAAAACGGTTGTTCACAGAGCAAGTGCTCTTTCAATAGGAAAATAAGCTGCTGTCACTGCAGCTGCTTTTTGGCTCCCCAGCCTCTCCCAGCAGAGGCGGCACAACTTTCTCCCTCAGGGACAGACCAGCCACCAACTGTTATTCCCCTAATCGCACCGGTGGCACAACCGAGGCTGAATGTCTCAGCCATATGGCTTTGAATCCACACAGTTCAGGGGTTTTTTTTGAAGTGGTGGCATCTATGCAATAAGATAATTTTTCTAAGTAAAACTGTTGTACTAAACAATAAGATTACTTTGATTAAACAAGTTTTGTACATTGGTTTAGAGCCAGAGCTACATTAATGGTTGGACTTGATCTCATGGGTCTCTTCCAACCACAACTATTCTATGATTCTGTGATTTTTGAAAGTATATCTATTTCTATATTATTTTAGGAAGTCTCTCCTTAAATATAAATGAGGAATACAAGATTTAATAATCAACATTTAAAAACAAAGCTATATCATACCTTTCTTTTCGATTTCTGCTTTATCATAATTTGGCCTCAGTTTGGCCCCTTTGTCTGCCAAAAGCGCTACAAGTGCTTGAGTAACCACAAAATTCGGAGATGTAACAAGTTTGTTTTCTTCTGCAATTCCTCTTAAAAAACTTGGCAAAAATTTCCGCTGAATTGGATCATCAACTGTTGTCAAGTTTACACCAGTTGCTGCAGAAATCAAATTCTAAAAATAAACAATTAAAGACAATAAATAACCAGAACAAACAGAAAAATCAAACTTTGGGAAACATTTTTAGCTGAACAAATCATGCAGAGTTTTAAATACTTCAATTTATTTTCAGAAATTCTCAGCTCCCAACTGCTTTTATTTTAACAGGCAGGGATCATGTGCAATATGGAATCTAAGTCTCCTGCCCTTAATGCAGCCAAAAAAGGAATTACCACCAAGAACAAAGGAGCTTAGAGAAGAACTTTTTATAAAGTTGTGCACCTGTTGGTAACATAAGAAGCAGTAACACAAGAAAATCCAGTATCTCATCCAACACTTGTATTTTTTCCAATTTCAAACTCAGAAGAACAAAACAATTGCTCTGACGGCTTAGAAGTTTTGTGATGCGTGGGAAGTCCTGCTGCATGTTCACAGCCGCAGATCATACGTTTCTAAATACAAGCAACCTGTGCTCCACATAGAGTTGACTCAATTAAAAAAGCCAAACACTTCAACAGAAAAAGCCTGTTGATACAAAAAGCACATCCATTCGTCTCCACTTGAAAAGAGCACTCAGACCCATAAACAAGAACTCTAAAGAGATCCTCAAACTGAGGGCGGCCTCATCACACTCCAGAAGATAAAAGCACAGATATGTACAAACCAGATTGCTCCATCTCATGTATAAGTAGTTTAATATAAATATGTACATTGAAATAACAGTCCTACCTGTGTACATAACTGCACCAGCAGTTTGGCAGCACTAGGAGTGTTGGACGCCAAACAGCCCACGGCCGTACTCAGGTAGGCCAGACAAGAGATGGGTTTGCTGGTTTTGCTGTGGATTCCTCGGGACCGCTCTGCGGGACTGGAGGCCGTGGCTGGACTGGTGGAGAGCCCGGCTCTCCCCGCCGCCGCCAGGCACATCAAACGCACCAAAGTTCTGATGTCCGTTAGTCCCAAGGATTCAAGGCCAGCCGCCAGGCTGCAGCTGGAACCGCTGTCAAAAGTGAATATAAATGCTCTTGGTTTCGTTAGTACATTTTAAAAGAAAGTTATGTTTGGTTAAAGCTATTCCCAAGCCATTAGTGAACATGGCCTGCTGGACCAGCTGGACATTGTTACATGCAGGGGGAAGGAGAAAGAGAAATGAAGCTGCAGCTCTTCCACTCCTTTTCTTTTAAGCTGAACACAAAAACACATCACAGACTTGCCCTTGCAAAAATCCACGAGTTTCCTTGGAATCACTCAAATTTTATGGATAACTGGTGTTCAGAGTTCTGCTATGGCAATACGCACAGGTACATGTCAGATCTCTGCGATGGCTGCACACCTATCTTGTACAGAGCCAGTTTTTAAATCCTCACACCCCACCATCTGCTGCACTTCAACTGTGTTCCTCTAAAGTTTACCTCTAAGTCCTGACACTTGCCATGAACAAAGCCTCACTGACAAAGCCAGCATCTTTGTGTTCCAAATGGCTGATACTACTGGAGTTCATTTGCCACATAAGATGCAGAGTTTCTTTCATAAAGTTTGAAGATAGGGTTAAAAATAATAGAATCATCTGAACTTTTTCTCTTAATAGCATGACGCAAGTACATAAAATGAAAATCACTTTCCCAAACAGCTTAAAACCACATCTCTATCAAACACAGCTTGGTAACTGGTCCCAAACGGAAAGGTGGAAGTGTTGCCAAGGATGCCACAAACCTGACGGACAGGAGCGAGAGCGCTCTCATCACCATAGTTCTTGCCAGGAGGACCTGGGCGGCAGCTGTCACTCTTCTGAGAGCCATAACGCGGTCGTGGGGATTCACCAGGGCAGCTGCTTGTTCTCCTAAGGTTATTCTGCCGGAAGAGCTTTTTTCTATAGAGCCGTGACAGCCTTGGAAATAATGATGATGATTTGTGTTAGTGTTTAAAGAAAAACCAAACAGTATCATACAGAAAAAAGTGCAGAAGCAAATTGGGCCCAAGTTTGCAAATTACTCATTAATTTTTCAACTTTTCAGACATACAGAACTCCAGTGATAATGACCGAGAGGGAAACACACTCCTGAAATACACTCCATAATTTAGTTATTCCTTGTTTTCAAAGACAGATGAGCACAACTTGACAGTACTCAAGTTAATGTCGATTCCTCTCTTTTCCTTTAGAGGGGGCTACAAACACACATGTTGATCCTGCATTTCAATAGGCTGCTCAGTAAGCCCAACTTAAATCCATGAATCCATCTGTAGGACTACAGTCACAATTTCATGAGTAAATCAAAGCTTTGAACCTTCTGCCAATAAAAATACCTCATATTCCTCTCTCTGATTCCCCCAGAATAAAAGGGCAATTTAGAACTCTTGTCTGCACTTGCCCATGGCGAGAGGCAGGAAAGACTCAAACTATTCCTGCACTGCCCCTATAAAATCACACCGAAGGAGGGGTGTTTCTGCTTTGGATAAAACTCATTTCAAATGTACCTATTTGCATCAGTGTCTCTTCCATACTGTTGGTGGCTGTCACCATAGCAACCGAAGCACCCAGAGGGTCGCTGTCAGGGAACTGGACAGGCTCAGGTACAATACGTCGATCGTTCAACCCAAGAGGCCCAGCCAGTAATTCAAATTCCTCTTCTCCTGTCAGCTTTTCGTCTTCGTCTACATCTAACATATCCCAGTCTTCTAGAATTGGAGAAACGTAATCAGACTTGGTTACAAAAGCTAAAATATTACATCATTTCAATTAATTAAACCAGAAAACAATACAAGGTAAAAAATGTGGATTGCAATCTGTAACATACTAGTCTTAATAACTCATCTTCTGATGTTGACATGGACACCACATTGTGAATCAGAAAATCAAAAACCCGCTCTTGCCCCCCTCCATTTAATTTGGTCCTTATTTCTACTGCAGAGAAGTTTCATAGAAGATTCTCTGAAGCATCAAACCAGGTTTTTTTTCCAAAACGCAAAAATGAGAGGTTGTGACATCTCAAAACCTGGAATACAGTGTAAAGTGTAGACATGCAGTTGTGCTTTAAATCGTGATAACAGGTGCATGTTCCAAAGGAGTCAACAGTGAAGACAGACACCAGAAATTTCTGGTCTTCGTACTTCTCCAGAAAGTATGTATGTAGTTCTTAGGTCGCAACTGTACACCCAGGATTTTGTTTCTCATTCCCAGGAAATGAAAAAAAGCACTATAATTGCAACTGAGTTCTGCATTGCATTCACTTCCCAACTTGTATTTTTACCTCTATTGGGATTTGGACTTGCTGTTAAGTTGTGGAGCACCCATTTACTCTTACACAGACAAATGTGCTAGATCATACAGCTGGGATCATGCAAGCTACAGAAAGGCCCAGAATCAAACAATCATCTGGGAAAGGTTTCCTGCAGTCACCAGAGAAACAACCTGTTTAAAGAGAAAGCCGCCCTCGGGACACGCTCTGCTCGTACTAAGGTAGAAAAAGGGAGACCAAGCCTAATGGCAGACTTCTGAGACTCTAACTTTCGCTACTTAACCCCTACAAAGTTAGCTGAAGAAATGTATTCCAACATAAGGCTTTGTATGTGCAGGTCTGGATATAACACACACCCACAAGACCTTATCATCCAAAGTTAAGTATTTGCCATTTCAGCTACTTAGATGAAAGATGCCAGAAAAAAAGTCACTGATTTTTTCCCATTTGAACTAAAAAAGGAAAAATAACCCAACCAAACTACAGCTAGAGTGAAGAAGCTTTTAAATACACCTTCCCGTTCAGTGTCGCAAGAGGTTCATTTGCATGAAGCACCTTCATGTAAAAATAAAACACCGTGCAAGTGCAAAGTATTAAAGATCTTCAGCAACTTAAAAACGTACCTTCATAGACACTGTCTTGTTTACCTATTAAATCAGGAGCCTGGCCTTTGTACCTGTATGAAAAAATAACAAAGAAAATATCTAATACTCTACATATACGCATAAGAATGTTAAACTTGGTCTACTGTTAAGTTACTTTACTGTTAGATCGGTGTAGATATGATTTCTGGAAATGGCGAGTAACAGAGAAAGAAATAAAAGGGCGTCTGCAAGTGTCTTTGGAGAGAGAAAGCGTCTTGCAGTACTAATGTGAGAAAGGCCCATAAAAATACTGCAATTGTCAGATGAGATTGAAAAAGGAAGTTTCTGAAAGTCAACAAAAGTAGGCAACGTCCCAAGAAATAATTCCTTGTTTTTCACTTAAAAATAGAAATATCGAGACAACTTTTTTTTCTAAATATGCATTTGTTGAATATAGAGAATGATTTTAAGTCTCAATTAAAATAAATAAAGACGAATTCTGCTAGGAGTTTCCATTTCTTCACTCAAATTCTTAAAATGCTAATGCCAGTAAACATTTTAAAGTAGTTTCCTTTCTTCACACAGGGCATCCCACCCTCGTGTACTTCTGTACCTTTCAGAGGTTGACGCTTTAGTTTTGCTCTTCAGGGCTAAGTACTTCTCCCTGCAGACGCCGCACAGTAAATAATAGGGATTTCCGCTGCCGCATTCCCCGCCGAACCACCCGTCGACGTAGGAGCCGTTGCTGCGATAGCCCTGCCGGTTGGCGCTGCGCCCGCAGCCCGGGTGGTTCCTCTTCATGTGCTGGTTGAAGCTGACGACGCTGGACTCGCACAGCTCACAAACCACCACCTCCTCCCGGTCTTCAGAGTCGCACACGTGCTGCACGGCCAGATTTGCACATGTTATTTGTGCACGATAACTATCTTCATCTTAGTTATAAAGGAGGCCAATATTCTTAGGTGGATGTTCCTCCCTGTGTCTGTTACACGCGCGCAAGGATATTTAAATGGGTAACTTGCACAAAAGCAAAGCAGAAATAGACAATTTATGACATAATGAAGAACAGACCACCTCAGAACAGGGAAAACATTCCCAGGTAAAGCTTCAGAGGATGAGATTCTCTTATTTCATTTCAGATTTGATGCAAAATTCTAGACAGTCTAACTTGTCACATATAACTCTGCTAGTTCGCATTCAATGTTGTAAGTTCTCTGAATCTCCTCAGAACTTGACTGGATCCAACAAAGAATCCTTTTTTTTCCAGACAATCAGACTTTACATTTACTGAGCAGCAACAATTATCATTTGTGTCAATTAATTTCAAGGCTTGGTCTGAATCTAAAGTTCATTCTTCCAGAACAACATCTCTGTCCTAAGTCAGTAATCCCATTGTGATGTTCCAGTGAAACAAGCTCTCTGAAAAATTCAATACACATCCTGAAACTTGCTTCCATATGAGTCAGGGGACATTGTAATTAGGAGCTGAAAGCTCAGTCTTGTGGGTTGCTTGTCTAATTTGACATGGATAATCCAAAGACTAAGAAGCTGCTGTTACTATGTTTCCTTTCCACCTCAAAACTATTTTAGTGGGCTGTACAACAGCTGAGTGAGGGCTGTCACCACAGTTTTCCCAGAGAATGAAGTACATGACATGATTAAATTAAAACTGATTCAAATTCAAATTACTTTGCTATAGATCAGATTATATTATTATTATTATTATCATTAAAGTAAAGTGTTCATTATCCCACACAGCTAAGCAATCTGAAACATCCACTTAATTTCTAAGTGATATCACCAAAACAACTACTCTGGTTTTGTTCTCATCTTTCAGCAAAGGGAGAAGAAAAACCGTGTACGTGTAGAAGTACAGAGCAAGAAACACAGGAAGGCACCGTTCTTAATCTAAAAGTGAAGCTACAGGATATAAGAAAATTTTAAGCATTGCTGGCATTTAGTAAGATATTTTCAAACAGGCTATAAGCATACGCATGTTACTTTAAATGTAAAAACATCACCATGCAAAAAGCAGTAAGTTGAAGCAGCCCCCGCTGCAGTCACACACACCCAGGTAGGCCAATCCAGTACCTCCGGGATCCACATTCCCAGAATATCATTATCACTGGCCAGGTCTTGCCCGAACATCGCTTCCATGGCTTCGTCATCCAGGTCGATCTCCAGCTCCTCATCCAAGTTGAAGTCATAAAGTGCCCCCGGGTCCTGCTGTGCAGATATCCCTTCCCTTCGGCTCTGATTCCTGTGGGCCTGCACGGAGCGGTATAATCCCGCTCAAGTGAGAAAAAAAAGGAAAGTAGTACTTTTATTTTGCATGTAATTAGGATGACTGCACTTTCAGCTCCTTTTGCTTTAACTCTTCTGCTAAACATAAGCTACTTATTACCACAGAGAACACTTCAGTTAAATACACACGGATACACATTTGAGGAAGAGTTTTGTGACTCTCATGCCAAGCACTAATCCCCATCCTCTTCCCGGAAAGTCTCTCCATGTCCTTACCAGCACGTGCCAGCAATGTTCGGGCAGCTAAATCAAATTTGTGCCTTCTGGTGACAGCTGATCGACTTCTACAAGGAGGTCCGCTTGCAGAAGCCGCATTATCCACGTGATCCATGTTATCAGGGCTACAAGAATTGGTAATTTACAGGTAAATCAAACCAAGTTGTGAAAGCCACATACAGTAAGTAAGGAAAAAGAATAAGATCGTATTTATTGGTATTTTTCTTTCACGGAAGAAAAAAAAAAGAATTTGGAATTCCACTGCAGCACATATTTACTGTCTTTTTGCCCGCAAGATTAACCTCAAACAAATGAGATGCAGCAATGTCAACACCTATTCAATGCTTCCATAGCGCCTAAGCACTGCAGAAATGTTGGGAGAGCACTCATTTTATGCTGCCTATGTTAACTACAGCTTGAACTAGGTTTCTTCTCCTTTTTCAAATGAACCTTTCTGTTGTTGCTACCTCAGTCATTTCCTCTTTCGCAAAACAGGAATTCGAATTACTCAACCACTACTTTTAGGATTAAAAACAAACCAAAAGAAAAACAGTCCCTCTCCTCCTCGCTTAATTGATAGTTTAGATCTAAGGTTGTGAAGGTGACTGAGAAAGGAAACTTCAGTTCAAACCAAGAATTCATTTATAAAGAAAAATGTAGAAAAATGCGGTAACCAAATTCAAAAGTGTCATTACAAAGAAATGTTCTGTCAGCAACAAAGAACTGGAGAGATTTCCAGTTTCAGTAGCAGATTACAAGCAACTAGAAGAAAATTACATGTTACCTTTCGCTAAAGCCTTCCTCCATTTCAGTGGCATCGGCAGAAGGGATGTCACCCGGTGACTGCAAATAACAATAATCACTGGACTTTCCACCGCTTCCAGAGACTATTGTCCCATGCCGTGAATCTGCTGTCCCTTCTGACTGGGGCTCTTCATCGTCCTCGTTTCCAGGGTGCTCGATCATCCACATGGCCAGCACCGTGATGTTCTGCGCATCTGCTTCTCCTCTGGCACCTGAAAGCAGAAAATCACCCTTCACAACTGTATTACATCACTAATGAGGGGAAAAAAAGTATTTTTTTCCATTAATGGTTATAGAACGTACAGATTAAGTATTCCAGTGGAAAAGAAGTGTTTCATATTTATCTGATTTTTCAGTTTAGACTGATATTATCGCTTACCTGTAGCTTCCATGGCCTTTGCAATTTGTCTGAGGGAGAACCCCATTTCTAACAAGGGAACAGCAATGGCAGGAGGAGGGGGGGATGTTGAAAGTCGGCTGCTTGGATCGGACAAAGCTTGAAAGACAGAAAACGTTCAATGTAAAGTGCAGAAATCCTTCTTTCGTGTTACTTTACTAGACCTTACTTCGATATTTTAGATTCAAATGAGGGAGTAATTGCCCTTAACAATTTTCCAATACTTTCCACAAAGCGAGACACTTTCTGAATTAAACCAGACAGTGTTCATTTTTATTGATAAGATATAGACAATGTAAGCTTCTGTTTAATCAAGTAGTGATGATATTCAATGAGCTATTTCTTTTAAGGTATTTCTAAGAAGTTGATTTCTATTTAAAACTGCATCGATTTAGCCATTTGATTTATATTTAGGTAAACTCGCTAAAGTTATCCTTGTCCAAATCATCAAAATTCCCAAATGTTTTGAGATTCCACCAATGCACGTTCCTCTTAAGGTACAGAAAGAGGCCTCAACTAAGCTGGGGCCATATCTGGAATGTCTGTTTGCAGACGACAGCTGTATTTCTGTGCAAAGAGTCTTTCAAGGGACTCTGAAAAGGTCGGTTACTGACCAAAACAGCACAGTTTCCTTATCATGCCATAAAAGTGAGGTCTGATCAATGAAGGCACCGACAATGTTCTAACAAACCCTGTTGTACAGACAGTATTGTGACCAGCATCAAGTCATCTTAGGAAAAAAAAAAGGATTAAACTAGGCAGACATGTTGCTATGCAACCAGTGAAACAGCTAAAAGACCCAACTAACAGCGTGGACATAAGGCAAGAATAAGAAGTTGTATCAGTCAGGAATTTTAAAGCATGGACTTTGTTTCTCAGCACTGAGAATGAAATCTGGAGAATACACTCTAACCCAGTCTCTTCTACTCGTTTCATACAAAACATACGGACTTCTATTTTTCTTTTTAGCATTATCTCCTTTGCATCACAACACTAATTTGTGCTCGTTAGAAGCTCAAGACTCTCACGCAACAGTTTGCTCGGCTCCTAGCTGCGTATGCTGGAATGGAGCAAGTGTCTGTTTTGAGCAGTATGGTGCAGGCAGGGATAAAACTTCCTCGAACAGAAGCCTCCCATTACCTCCACATGAGGAGCCCAGGAAGGCTGGACAGCCCTTTCCATCTCATTAAACAAGATTAACTGGAATGAGCTACACTGGTGTATGTATCATAAAATACACCAATTCTTGTTTTCTGCACAGTATATGGTCTAACAAAAGCCAGAAACTGAGTGCACTAAATAGTGACACACACCTAAGGAAACAAACCCAAATCGGATTAACATTTTTAAGTAATTACCAATTACACTGCATTCTCGTTATGTACATGTAGTTTGTAATCCATTCCACAGCTTTTAAAAGCTAATTTCATTTGCTTGAGGAAGTCTATAGCCAGACAATCTACAGTGTTTTTTCTTAGGACAGCCATTAAAAGGTTTCCAACAACGCTTTGCATGTTAGTTTGCATTAAAAAGAAATCCTGTTGGTTTTCAACATCTTAAAAACACTACACTAAACTTCTACAAATTTCCTAACTTGTCCACGTTGCTATTTACGTGGCCTACACGTTTACCTGTACGATTGGCCGGCCGAGCCGACTGGGAATCAGGAGAAGTCAAACTTTGTCTCCTTCCAACTTCATCTGAAGGAGATGTTGGTAACGAAGATATGGGAGGAGTCTGAGCACGTCTTGCTGGAAGTACAGTTGTAGTTGGATAGCTGGAGAACATTTGCCTTTAAAAAAGAACAAAATACATTTATATTAAAAAGAGCTACGCTGAAAACGGCCTGACACAAGGAAAACACCTAATTAGAGTGTACACACTGAGTTTTGTAAGGGTACAACGCAACACAGACACTGGGGTGGGCAGGAAAACCCTGCTGGAACAGCTCATTCCTACCACCTCTGCTTGGGAACTTCAGTTCTAAGCACGCACCTAAAAAACCCTCCTAGACCAAAAGCTGTCCTAGGAGATGAAAGAGAAGGAAACACTAACCATTTCCCTGCTTTGTTCAGAACTCAGCCCGACTAATAAATCAGAGGAGTATTTTACTTTCACTGTCCCGGTAGCAGGACATCGTTCTGGCTTTTGTCAAATTATATCTGCAAAAGCTCTAAGAACGGAGGTCAGATACATCAACAGAATTAATAAACTTAGAACAGGACTCTATCGAACGTAAAACAGGTTTTCTTCTATGTCAGAAATAGCCTCTGCAGTTTAACCAGCTGTATCTTCCATTTCAGTATGTGAGGGTAGGATGAACCGAGGTTTTACCTTGCAGGATGTCACCTACAAACTAAGATCTACTCTAGTCTGAGAATCAGCAACTATTTGTTAAAACTACAGAATTTCAGACATTTTTAGTTTAAATACGAGAACTCAAGGACAACATAAGGAAGGTATTTTCTCCTGTCTTGAAGAATTCAGATGTTACATATATATATATATATACAGTTATATGAAAAGCTTAAGGGCTTTTTATTTCTAGTAACACTTGTTCTGTAAGGCAAGGTAACAAATTAAATCCTGTGTTCTGCAGAGGCGGTGCCTGCTGGGAAACACAAATACCAGCATCTTCAAGGGCTTAGACATATAAACTACACAACTGGTTCCCTACACCCACAAAGTCACACATGCTGACAATAAAGCTTTTTTACCTAAGCAGACTGAGAGGCATCACACCAGGCGATTCCGAAGCTGGGACCGTTTCGGTGTCCGTGACCGGGGTGGTAGCAGTGGTCGTGTCCTCCAGAGAGCTGCTCATGAAAGACGTCGTGCTGGAGGCAGAAGGGCTGGTTGTAACCGGGGTCTGGGCTTGCTGCGCCTGGTCACCTTCTTCTGCTTGTTGATCTACGTCTGCAACAGAAAAAGGACATTACAGGAACATCAGTATCATTGTGTAGAGCAAAAGAGGAGCTGAAGAAATCAGTCTACTGGCTCTTACTGTTGTCATATCGATACGAGGTAAATACTAAACAAGTCTTTCCCGATGAAAATAGAAGCCATTTACTTGGTTAGATGTCATGATATTTAGATTTAGAGGGTTAGATTTATAATTCTGACAGCTAGGATTATTCTCTTAGGCAAAAGGGAAAGAGGTGTCAGATATGGAAATAGAACTGACTAACTATAAAGCTATTTTGAACTCAGCTGTGTAACCGATTTTTGAAGGGTTTTCTTGGTTGGTTTAGAAGTCGTCCTCAAGACAGCAAAGAACCAGATAGTGCAGTAATTAGCTTTAATATTTTAGATTCTTTTTGTTTAAATTGATTTAAATGGTTTCCCTGAAGATTAAAACTGTAATAAATGTATTTTTAAGAAGGAAAAAGCATTTTCTTTTCAGCTTCTGTTAGTGCAATGCCAAATAACTCTGAAAAAAAACCCTCAGAAAACAGTATTTCAAAATCAAAGCCTTGCAGCTGATCTAGAGATTTTCACAGACAGAAACACAGGCTCCTGACACCCTGAACACACAGACACACACACGCTCAGCATCACCTGTTAACATGACTGCACACAATCACATCTAACAGCAGTGAACTTGATGATATTTGTGTCACATCCAAATCCTTCTGACATGTACACACAGAACTGCTCATTTTATTTTAAAAAGTATTAAAAACAAATGAGAAACTTATGCTTCTGATTGACTGATATGCATTTGCTTTTTATTAAAATAGGAAATTGGGAAAAAGGCAAAAAAGTCGGTATTATATCTAAAAACAGCAAAACATCTTTGTAAAACTTCTTTGTCCAATTAAGATTCCTCCAAAGTATAACCACTATAAAACTAGAAGACTGTGCTACTTGTATTATTGTTACTACTAATTTTAAGAGAAATAAAAAAATAACTAAGCACGATACCTCCATAATTTTGAACACGTACCTTGTTTAAGTCTGGCACCAAACTGATCCTCCAGCAGCCCATGAACCACTAATTTGTAGATCATGGCTTGTGCTCGTTCCAGATCTGCCAGTCCCAGAGCTCTTTTGATGGGCGAGCGCATGACCGCCCGTTTCACCATGTGCCGCATCAGGAACTGCAGGGCGGCGCGCATCTCGACGTCCTCGTGAACTACCGGAGAACTCGCGCAATCCGAGTTGTGACCGTTTTCTGCCAGGACTTTTGGTATCAACAATAGTTCAGCATATTTACTACAACTGAGGAGAACACTGAGTGACTTCATAGCACCGAGATAAAGGTAAGACAGCTGTACTGCTCTGATTTCTGACTGCACTATATCATGATTTCTTGGAGAATGTTCGTGATTCTTCTTTCTTCCTTCAGCAGGTTGGTGTTGGGATTCCATACCTAGTGTTGATGCTTCTAAAGAAAAGGAAGCAATTTCATTTTCTGACTTAGAGCTTGTAGCGCCATGTCCTTTGTTATCATCAGCACTTTGTCCTACTCGTGTATCTGATCCAGCATCACCCTCCGTTTTCTGGTCCATTTCCCCTTTCTCTTCAGATTCGTGTCTGTGTTTCTTCTCATGCCTCTTGGTGCTTTGCCTTCCCATATCTTCATGAATACCAGTCAGATAGGTAAGGTCCAGCAGCACAGTAGCTGTCAGTCCACGAAATCTTGCCACATCAAAAGGCAGCGGTTCACAGGGCTCCAGATTATACAATGGAGTATCACTAGGCGACCAAAAAGTTGGGAAGCTTTAATAAAGATCAGAATGACACAGGAAAAAGCAAGTGAGGGAGAGACAGGAGGAAAGTACAGGAAATAATGTAGGCAAAGTAAGATGTAAAATATATTTAATAAAATAAGCAAACCAATTGCAAAAATTAAATGTAAATGGGAAAATGAGGTTATGAACAGAAAATGGGGAGACGTGGTATCAGAGCAAAGGCAAAAGGCAACAAAGCATGTACAGGTTTTCAACAACAAGCATTAAAACCCAGAAGCATCATCATAGCTATGGATTCTGTGCTGACTGAAGTTTCTGCTATATTATTTAGAAAAACGTAACAGACTTCTACTAAGGAAAAACCACCTTAAGCCAGATTTTACAATCATACCTGAGCTGAATTTGTGAACAGGTATACAAGCTTACAAATAAAACTCTCCTGAACTTTTAGCACATGAAGGAAAAGCTTTGATAGACCTCACAGTCCTGTTCAACTGTTCATCACGAGCAGCACACTGCTCGTGGCTTATTATAACTCTGGTTATGTCAGGACAGGTTTCCTTAGAGGACAGAGACTTCAAAAAGTCAGACAGGTCAGATAACACAACAGACACACATAAGATATGTCAGTCTATCTGTCCATCTATAGTCAGTGATCATCTTCTGTAATTTTCTGTTCCTCTAGAAGATGACGGTTCAACTACAACCAGAAGGAGTTTAAGATATTTAGTGAATCAAATCTTTTCCAGACAAGAGCACCAGCGAGCCCAGAGGAGCCCCGAGCTTCAGTTCAGAGCTTCCTTCCAGGTGCCTTCCCATTGAAGGCACGTCTGCAAGATGGGTGGAAACAGGAGCAGCTCCCTCCAGCTCCTCCCCAGTTCTCACCATCATCTGCAGAAGAGCTCTGGAGCGTTAGTATCTCAGACAGGGGCATTCCTTTAGCTCTCTAGGGCAGGTCAGAACGAACAAAGACTCTTGGAGGCAGCAGTAATTTGAACACCACCATCAACCTACCATTAAGAAGAGAGAATCCTCCCATCTCCTGACCTGAACCACTCCTCAAGCCCCATGGAGCAAAGCAATTCCCAGTCCACTAAGAAGCGAATGACACTGCAGCAAAGACACCTCAACTCTGATAAACCCAACCAGGTCTCTCTTCAGAACCAGCTTCACCATTTACCAAAGCATCACTGAGCCCCAGTGAAAATCTGTGTTCTTTACAGACATAACCACGGAGCTGTAGCAACTTAAGACAGTAACAATGTTCTAGTTAGCCCACACATACCAATTCTAAACTACGCAATCCTCATTTCAATGTAGGAAAACTGGCAAGCTGGTCACATCCCAACTAGAGGCCAAATCTAAGTCTAATGATGCTCATCAACTGTAAACTATCAAATATATTTTTGATATACAAGGCATTTTATAACTACAGGGCATAAAAAATTTACTCATACTATTTGTTTTAAAAAAACAAATGTTGACGTCTAAGTTTAAAATAATTGATCAGCACGACTCTAGTGTAAAATGTATGTTACTTCTGAAGATTTATTTCCGAGCACAGACCACTGCTAGATTGTGAAAGGTGTAGGATCGGAGCATACCTGATAGTAATCTCTGCTTCATCCCACTGGACCTTGGCAGATGTGCTGCCCTCCTTCACTACTCCAAGCAAGGTGGCATGACGGCCCGTTTGCTTGTGCACACATCGTCCTCCAACTCTAAGACCGGCATCGACTCCACCAATTACCGCCAGAACAGGCCACACTTCCACACAGAGCATCTTCAGCTGCAGCTCCGAAAGGTCAGCCAGGCCGTGCCGACTGTGTTTGTTTTTCTCTTCCTCTTTATTTTCTTTCTCCTCTCTCACCTCATTCTCTTCTCGACTTTGAACTGAGCGACTTTTCTTCAGCTTTTGGCCTGCTTCTTTAAGGCATGTTTTGATTTTGTTCAGTCTTTCCATCATTTTTTTATTGATGCAGTGTGTCCAGCGGTCTGTGCGATGAAGGATACGGATGAGCTGGATAGTGGCTTCTGCCAGCACTGCGGCAACGGGACTGCAGATGGGGTCACCAGGCAGCAAATCTCTTGGTGTACCACGCATCTGCATGTCGCAGATTTTCACCTAAGTGTTTAAAGAGAACAGTTTAGAAGTTATCTTCCCTATGTACCTGAAGACACTCATTTTATGGAAAAAATCACTAGCGCTTTCTTTTTTTTGCTCCCCAGGAAATCCACCTTAACACTGATCAAAAGCTGCATCCCTTCAAACTCAAGGATGCTGAAATCACAACTACTCATGGTTTCTCACATACGACCACCTGGAATTCCTAATCCTACACTCTCCCTGGTTTCTTGGGAATGCAATTTTGTATGTAAAACATTAAGTCTATAAATCAATTCTAAACATTAAAATACATTTTAAATTACAATAGATTGCGCAATATAGGAATATATGAAAAGTCTGGCTAGTCCACAAGTAATGTAGTGCGATGTACATCATGAACCAAAATGAATAATCAGTGACATTCTCAGCACTTGTTAGCTACCACCCCTCTGCCCCCCAAAAATCCAACATCCATAACACTGACATGGAGAACAGAAGGGAAAGGAGAAACTTAGACCTGTTGCTGAGGGTTAACCCTGGTGAGGCAGCAAAGCCCCACACAGCCACTCGATCACCTTCCTCAGCAGGATGAGGAAAAGCATCAGAAGGGCAAAAGTGAGAAAACTCATGGGTTGGGATAAAGAAAGTTTTGTAAACAAAAGAGAGAAAAAGAAAAAAAAAAGGGGGGGGGGGGGAACAAAATAAAACAAAACAAAGGAAAACAAGTAATGCAAAATGCAATCGCTCACCACCAGCTGACTGACGCCCAGACAGACCCCAAGCAACAGAAACCCCTGGTGAACTCCCTGCGGTTTTATTCTGTACGTGACGTTGCACCAGACGGAAAACCCCTTTGGTCACTGTAAGTGAGCTGAACGGCTGCCGCCCCTCCCCAGCCTCCTGCGACCCCAGCGTGCGGCTGGGAGGGACACGGCCTTGATGCCACGTAAACACTGCTCAGCAGCAGCTAAAACACTGGGCGTTATCAACACTGCTTTGGTCATAAATCCAAACCATAGCACCATACAGACTGTTACGAAGAACACTGACTTTACATCAGCCAAAACCAGTATGCCTATACAAATAAACATTCAAGTTACCTTTTCTCCTGGATTACTGCTATAGAACATAACACAAGGATATAATTCTGCTGCATCCACATCTTCAAAAGCTAGTTTTGGCTCCTAGTTAAAACAAAAACAAACATAGAACACCTTAACAAGCAAAAATATGAAATGTGACAAAATTATACGTGTAATATAAGCCTTGTACGTACTGAAACTGTCACATGTCTTAAGTATCATGTCTCAGCTTTATATAAAACATCCATGCTAAACTACTGTTGCAAAAAACACCAAAAGAACCGATTAATGTTAAATACCTCTCCATTTTTACCAAAGGAAATAGTTCTTGCTTCCATATCTAATACGCATGTGATGAAATCTCCTTGTGTAAAGCTGGACAACGTCAAAGTCTGCTCTCCATTGTGATAGAGGTTTCCACTATAGGCTCTATATAGCCACATATCTGAGGTGGTGCGATGGTTAAAATCATGTACTGGCCAGCGAGAAACTCCTACACATGTGCCTTCGTTGCCCCGATTCTCCTTCACAATGTAGAACTAGGAGGCAAAAGGAAACAAACAAATGGGGAAAGAAGTTAAGAATACACATTTTAACACAATAAAGCAATGAAGATTTACTTTATGCATATTTATGTATAGTTTAAACTGGTTTACTTGGAAGTTTTAACAAATAAACAATAAATAAGCTAATATGCTAAAATTATGCTCTAGCTCTAAAATGACATTTGGTGTGTAAGGATAGTTATTAACAAGTCATTTAAACTTAAACCATTAATAGTTAAGAAAACTGTATGGAAATATATGAAGTTGTTGGCTTTTTTCCGGACTCAAAACATACACACACTGAAGTTAGAATACAAGTGCTAAAAATAATATTACAGAAACAAGTAAGTTTTGCTCCTCATGTTCACAGTGAGTGATGTACACAGATTCAAGTGAAAAAAAGGAGGAATAGCGTTATACTCAAAGACGGTACTAACAAAGCCTCAACTCTGTATGTGTCTGTCTTCCTAAAACAGTCATTCCAGATGAGGTATTAAGAGGCGGTCTTGTCACTCAGACAGGCTGATGTCTCTTTTTGCAAGAAAACAAAATGTTTTGTGAAGTGTTTTTCTAAAGAAAAAATTCAAAATCTACACATTTCAGTAGGTAACTTTTGCAAGACAATGTACATTTGTGCTGAGTATGGATCTCAGGGACAAGTACTATACCATCACAGCTCCAAATACGCAACGCCTATTTGCAGCCTCCAGTCTGGGTACTGAAATGCCCAAATGGCAATGCTCAAAAGCAGCCACAAACTCTTCACGTTGGATTCACAGAATCCTTTAGGTTCAAAAAGAGCCTTAAGATCGTAGAGTCCAACCGTAAACCTAACACTCCTAAAATGTCATTTACGCAAGAATGTCACCATAAGGGAAAAATCACAGGTAGCTGTTGTTTACGGATCATAGTATGTTTCCAAAACAAGTAGCAGAAGTTAAGAAATAAACTTTTACACAACGTACCTTCCACTGGTAACATCCCGAAGTAACTCCAGTGGACGCTAACCCGTATCCTTTCCCTCCGCTGCCATGAGTCAGGATCTGCCCGTTCTCCACGATGCAGCACTGAGCCTTCTCAGGGTCAAAGGACACCTCCTGGATGGGAAGATTCTCATCTTCATCTTCAGACTCCCCTTGCTTCTGGCAGAAAAAGGAGAACGTATTTGTGGTAAATGTAACTCAGCTGCGTGCAGCCAAGAGAGAAAGTAAAAGCACCATTACCTGTAGCTTCATTTCTTGTTCCTTCTCCTTTATCTGGATTGCGTGTTTAGCCTGAGCTATTGGAGTCTCCCACATGCAGTCAGACAGAAGGGAGAACAATCGTTCAACCACCTGGTGTGTTAGAAAACAATTCGGATCATTTTACATCCAGAATGAGGACAACAAATAATTATATTGTTTTACACTGGTTTGTAGGTATAAGCGTCAACATATTTAGTGCTCTTAGATAAGCAAACATCTACACTGAGCCTCACCTGATTTGAATTCAGAACAAAACCATGAAACATTTAAAAGTTTAACATGACTTTTTGAAGAAACAGATGCAAAAGCATATAACAAAATATAAAGACCTGAGCCATTTGATCATCTTCAACGCCAGATTCACAAGCAGGCAATACAGCTTCTAGTACATGAAGTGCAAGAAGTCTCGTCCTCAAATTGCCAACCAAGGGAACTCCTAAAGATGGAACAGTGTGTTAGCAATCCCAAAGTGACTTCTGCACCAGGAATGCACCCCCAATGCCAGCTGCACACCCCCAGCGCACAATTTTCCAAAGTGGAGCTTGCGCACAGCTACTGAACTGAGATTTAGCTGCTCATGACATAACACACGTTCCAACAGGGCCAGTAGTCAGGAACTGCACCCACAGGAACTGCAAGTGACCACGAGCACACTGTGAAAAGGTCCTACCTGAGCAACACTTCTGAGAAGCGATGTTCAGAAGTACTTCTGTCCACTTGGGAGATGCCATTTTGGACTGAATCGCTTTAGAAGACACAACTCTACGCAGGAACACGAGGAAGTCTCCCAAGTGCAATTCCGCTGCGTGTTGCTTTCGGAGGGCGGCTACAAAGTTAAATTAAAAGTTTTGATTTACGACCTTATTATTACAATGTTATTAGCAGTCCTTGTTACTGGCAACAACTTCCAAAGAAATTCAAAATTTTAATTAATGGACTGCAAATTATGTAAAAACATAAATATTTCAGAAAATCTTTTGTTGCAGATTTTTTAATATGACAAGTAGGGTCAACCTCTTCCCACCCACTCAGACTACAAAACTGCATCATACAAAGCAAACACAACTTCCTGAATTAAGTTATATTTACTTGCAGTTTGAAATTTAGGTAATTAAATTCCTATGACCACATTTATAAAAAACACTACTACCAATAACTCATTTTTTGATAAAAACAGTATTGTCCTCCTAAATCCAAACCAGCTGGAGTAATTCTTATTCTCAGCCTGCTCCTGCCCTTAAATTGATTTATGTATCAAGTATATATAAATCCAAACTGAGCAGAAAATGATGTGATGACTTTAT
The DNA here is from genome assembly GCF_036013475.1 of Columba livia. Taxonomy (NCBI): domain Eukaryota; kingdom Metazoa; phylum Chordata; class Aves; order Columbiformes; family Columbidae; genus Columba; species Columba livia. The sequence continues at coordinate 19,251,966 of NC_088612.1, read as the reverse complement.
TTAATCTGATCTACAGAGTTAAGAACGACCCAACAACAATCAAAATACAGTAGAGTGGGCGAGGGCCTCAGCGTTCAGTGAGTTGTTACGCTTTCTGCTATTCCAAACCTGTAAGAGAAATGATGCCAGACAATTACCTCTGAAGTCTCTCTTCTCATTTTCCCCAGCTGAATCTGCCTTTTTTGATTCTGCGTCATCTTCCTCACCCTCCCCTTCTCCAAAGGAAGCCATCAGCATCACGCCAGCTTGTGATAACAAGTTCTTCAGCTGACTGCACAATAAATCCAGCAGCGACTGGACCACCTTGGGGCTCAGCTTGTCAGCGTAGGTTCTATGCACACACACACGATAAAGTACAAATACCTGAGAGCTGATTCAAGGAACAATCACATAAAGAAACAACCACAACCTCAGTGCAAACGACAACTGAGCCTAACACAGCACTAATTCTCACACATCCTCTTGCAGCAGGTCCCTTTTTCCTCATTCTTGCAGATTATTCTTATTTTAACCCTATTTTTAAAACACTTTAAAACTGCTCAATCTTTGGAATCAAATGATACATTTCCAGAACATCCTTGGGGAAAAAGAACAACTTAGTCAATTAAGCACAATCCCACTGCAATTCCAAAGGTAGCGTGTTGGGTTTGTGGTTTGGTTTTGGTTTTCTGGTACATAATGGCTATGGCAAGTAAATGCCATGTGTGGTATGAACACTGAAATGAAGATCCATGTACTGAATATGAAATAATACTCTTGCTCTAAACAGAAGACACTTTCTCTGCTGCTTTTTTCTTTACAGAGTTAAACTAAATATTTACATGTTGGCAGGATTTGGATGCAGTTCCCTGGTCTAGCAGAGGCCGGTATTCCTCAGAAAATTACTTTATATTCGGAAAAGAAGCACAACATCCTGCTCTGAAGAACTCCTGCCATGTTATTGGTGTGACTTCTACACAAACGACTTTTACTCAGCAACATTCCAGCCCAACAGATCTGGACACAAAGCCCAACTAGAAAAATGGGGAATGCTTGAACACAGAGTTTACAGAGCATAAAGTTTAGCTATTCTGGTCCAAACTCCTCACTTGCAACTTAAAAACATTTATCAGTCTTATATGCATCTTTCTTATGAATAATGTGCCTACTTGCCTCCTCCTCTTCACATGCTTCTGAACAACATTTATCGGCCTAAGGAAAGCTCCCACAAAAGAAAAGTTATTTTTAAAGGTGCTGAAAAGCTCAATAATGAAGTTTCCTGAAAGCAAGGGTGCAATCCACACTCACCCCGTGGTGATGGCGAGGATCTGAAGGAGCCTGGTGCTGGCGACTTTCAAAGCTGTGCTGAGCTGAGAAATGCCTGTTTTGGGCAGCAGCTGCAGCGGTTGCCCCAACAGGGTGTCTGTGCCACACAGCTGGGACAGCACGTTCAGCAGCCCCGTGGAAATGGCCAAAGAGACGTCAACGGGCTGGTAGTGCACACTCAGAGCAAAGACTGTGACCAACAGAAGGCGCTGCTGTGCTTCTAAGAGGAAAATGAAGTTGGTTTTCATTAGTAAGCTGTTCAGAGTAAGAACAGTAAGACTGAAGAACAGCAGATTAGGTTTAAAATAATGTAATGAATTAAATTCTCAAGTAAAGAGTTTGCCTTCTCTGTCAGACGCTTTGAGTTAGTCTTTCTGATGTACCATCACAGCTCCCTTTAACTCACTGCAGCCTCTATGTCACGGTTTTTCATGGAAGAAAATAACGTACATCTGGCTTGTGATGTGGATGTTCTGAGGAGAAATCTAAACCAGAGTCTTCTCTCTAGGTCAAGGGTAACTGGGTGAAATACTGCATTTTCTACTTGTGCTCCAAGCTGACTGTCAATACATTTCTTTCAATTCCACTTTACATGAAACAACAAAACAATTCCGGTGTGAGCGTTTGTCCACCGGGCTCTCCCAACAAACGGAACTCCAGCACTCTCTGCTGTGCTGAAGCTCCCAGCCCGTGAGTGTAGGACGGCACAGAGAGCTGCAGAGCTCCCGCTGTCCCTCACGGAGAGAGGCCCACAGCAACGCTGGGGTGCAGAAGGCCAGGGAGAAAGGGCTTCCAAAACAGGCAAGAGAGCCTGTGCTTTGGGTTTAAAGAAAGTTCACTTGAATTAAAGAAATAAGATTGGAGACTGTTCGTCGCTTGAGAAAACTACTTAACCCTGAAAAACCTAAAAATCATTTTGAAGCACCAAAGACATGGGTGACTGTGGAAGACCGTGGGAGGCAAAACAGAAAGGCTGACAACACTTACAAGTGTCAAAATAAGAAGGGCTAACACTTGAGGAAAATATAGGCAGAAAAAGGCTAACAAGCTGCTCTCTCTTAGGGAAAGATGTCAGACATAGTTCAGTGAATCCTGGTCACTAATATCCAAGTCTGCTTTGTTAAACACATAAGCAGGGGATGTAGTTTGCAAATGTGGTTTTCACTTACCAATGTGATGCTTATTAGCTTGCAGAGCCCTTTCTAATGTAGCAGATAATTGCTGGTAAATTTTGTGCACAGCCACTTGGATTTCGATTTGAATACTTCTCTTAGCTGCTCTGATACCATCCTGGGCCAAACAAATAAATGTTATAAGGACTGATACATTTTTATCACCCACTTATTGAAACAGCAGCGATTATTAAAGTACGTACCTGGTAGTGATGCAATCTGACACTCTCCCCTTTGGCACCTGCGTGTCCTACCGTGCCCAGACCAAAGCAGCCAGCAAGGAACTGCAGTCTGACGGAAGTAAGCAATGAAGAAGACTGAAATCCGGGTACCTGACGGCTCCCCATTAACGGCACACTGCTTTTCTCCTCCATCCCCGACAGAAGCACTAAGATCTGATGAAGTGCTTCCAGACGAAGCTAAAAATGAAGGCAGGTGAAAGACGGTGTGAAGCAAGCAGCAAGTATCCTCAGGAATTAGAATGAGATCATATTCAGCCACAAGCGGGAACAAACGAGGTAGCTGCTTTCTTGAATGAGCAGAATGCATGAAGAATAAGAAAAGGCGTTCAACTGAAACTTACCTCAGCCCTCAACTGCTGCTGCTCCATTGCAATGACTGACGCCTGGGGACTGGTGGACATACTTTCCTCTGGTTCCTTAAATCCCGGCGAGTTCCCCACATCTCCACTTACAAAGCTGACAACATTTTCTATCAAAGTGTGAACTCCAAGGGATCTTGAGAGATCAAAATCAGACTCGACGAATGAGTAGGAGGACGTGTATAACCAATCTCTGCTGTGTTTTAGTCGAGCCCAGGAGTCACTTAAAGGATCCACTTGACTGTGTATTGTTCCTAAAGACGTACATAATGAAGTTTCATAAATCTCAGTTTGTCAGGTAACACATTTTGACAGTAGGTAAAGACTGAGCTGCTGCTGTTCATACAGGTGGAAAATGGATATTTATGTTACTTATCCCATGCATTAAGCAGCTTAGAGCGAAACACTTGATTCAAACTCAGAGCAATTTCCCTAAAGGAAAGGTTGTATTTCTTTTAATTGTGTTAAGCAGTATTGCAAGGTGCTGCCAAGGGAGAAAACAAAAAGATAGAAGCCACTCAAGCTGCTCAGCTTTAAGCCAGAACACTGAATAAAAATGCTTTGCAGCTAAATGACAAAACAGTAAAGAAAAGATGTGCTACAACATAAATTGTGCACTTTAGATATTTATTTTAAGGTCTAACCACCAAACAAGAATGTTTTTTTGGTTTTAATCACGCCACTACATATTTTACGGTTTTGAAAAAGCACAATGTCATTTTGTAGAAAACATTTATGGAATTCATGATTGAAGAAGGGAACAGAAAATTTCTATTTTAGACTAACAGAGAGCACTTACTTTGTTAGGATTCAAGATAAGAAGATACATGTATATTAAGTACTATCTGCAGCATGTATTAGATCTATATCTTCACCATCTGGCAATCTGACAAGTCTAGTTTCCAGTATTTCCTATTACATCAGCCTGTCATTACACTACCTGAAACTTGGCCGTCATTAATAAATGCCCTTCACGGGAGCCTCAGTCACCAACCTGCAGCACTGCAACTTACTGACCACCACGCATTTGAGCTCATTTCCACAAGAGTTTTGCTAGAACTCTACACCTGGCACAAAGAGTGCAATGGCACTGAAGTCACCTCCATCAGCAGTCAACCGATACACATCACTTAAATATATATAACAACACAAGAGTCCATATGTTAGTGGTTTTGTAAATGCTGTTTGCCGACTTGGAGATCTGCAAGGTATTGCGAGAGAGCAAACCCTTCAGAAAAGAACCTTCTCTCTATGTAGGTAAGTGACATCTGGAGACCTATATAGAAACCTAGTGTATGTTTTAATTCACTTTGACACTCTAGTTTGAATTATCTTAAATAATCTACATAGAATCTTGAAATATTAATGGCTCTTGTGCACAATGAGCTACAGATATAATTTGGAGAATCACACCCCAGCAGTCATACAAATCTACAGTAACACGTCAGTTCTGTAAAGCTATCTGCAGGGCGCCAGCCTCAAATGTTGTGAAACAGCCGTTTTCAGGAAAAAGTCACACCAATTGATAGCAATGAATGTGCTGAAAGCTCTCCCATCGGTGAGGCCGAGTTCCGACGGCAACTGCTGGACGCCAGTTCCAGGACCTCCTGTAAACGCAGCCAACCCACAGCAGCTCTCACTGCAGCTGCTCACGCAACAAGGAGACAAGTCAGGTTTTGAACTCAGAACAGTGTTCCTGGCAACTGTTCTACACCGTTCTTGTCTGCAGTAAAGGCAAAATGTGATTATTCTGTCAATCTGCTCCTGCAGGTCACAATTTGTACCTTCACACAACTTAAAAATTCAAAATACTGTGAAATGTTGCTTTTCCTGTGTAAGTAACGTAGTTAATGTCCACTCAGTTGCCAATACATGTAGTTGTCAGGGCTATGAGTTACGAAAACCTGTTCACATTCCATTTCCTTTTCTGTAAATAGTGTTCAGGCATTTGCATGGTATTCCTACACTTGCTACTGAACAGACTGCAATGGCTTCAAAAAGAACCATCACACTACTCAGGTCTTATTAGGCAGTTGACAAAAATTTGGCATGCAAATTTATTTTGAATAATGCAAAGATGAAGTTTAAACACCCCTTTTCAAAGTGTAATCAAATTCCTAATTTGTGCTGGTTTATGTAATACAGCGGTATTACTTGGTTTAGACAGAACTACCTATTTTGTCATGAAAGAATTTAAGGAAATCACTTTATTCAATTTTACAATTTATACTTGGTGACAATATTTAAAACAAAAGTAAAGACAGATACCACCATACCCTAAATTTAGCATTAATTCTTAAAAAGCTTGTCTTAAAGCTCTCTATTTAAAACTAAGTTATGTGCTGAAATGGCAGGTGAGACACAGAAGCTAAACAGGACAGAGCAGGATAACAGGGTGCTAGGCTACTGGGGTAGATGCATGGTGAAGGGAGAAATGAAGCCCGACCGCCTGCAGGAAGCAGAGCTGAACCGTGCCCCAGGCTACAAGATGCTGCCCGCCTGGCAGTTTCCAAAGCGCCGCCGCCCCCCGCTCCCCCTGCCCCAGTTGGCGCTGGGCCACGGGAAGCACAGCACACAGCAACGGGTTTGTAAAGGAGCAAAAAGCGATTCCAGCGCCTTCAATCAGAAGCTTTAGGGACCTTTCAGGAATCAACAGAACGGAAGAAAATTTAGTTCTGGTAGTCAAGAAACCTTATAAGACCCCACCATAAAAAACCTAAACTGTTTCAGATTTTAAAAAGGCAATGTCTTCGCTAATCATTTTAGTATTAAATGAAAGAATGATTACATTAAGAACAATTTAAACTTGTTCCAAATTAGGAGAAAAGTCCAACAATTTTGAGATACAGATTAAATGTAAAACAGGAGAAGCTGTAACTAAAAGTATAGAGTTTAAAAACAAACATGGCAGAAGTCAAAGTAGTATGCTTCAGAACCAAAAACATTTAAGATTTAGGGCACACAAATCTGAAATAAAGCAATTATTTTGTTGAAGAGTTAAATATCGACTGAAGAATCAAAAGTATGATTGCGTATCAGAGCTTTGCTTGATTCTGTGCAACGCCAATCACACAGAACTGATTGCAGCTTAGCACTTCCATAAGCCTCTACAATCACAGGAATAGTTGCACATAAGAATAAGCTTTAAGCTCACAGTACAAAAAAAAGTTTACTTGTACTTATAAGCCAGCTTGTAACAATGAGTTTTCTACATGAATGTGGCACAGCTGCAATACACACTCCAAAAAACAGAAAATATGTAGGGAAGCTATAGACAAAAAAAGAAACATGCCATCAGTTACTTGCTTGAAGCTCTTCTTTTTTCTGGGGCTCAACTGGCCAAAGAGCAGTAAATACACTGCACCACACAGGAATCGGAAGACAAAAGCAGACATTTGAAACACAAGGCAACATATTCTTAAAATCTCTTCCTCGTATTATTTTGACTTAGACTTAAACCATCAGTCTCATCTCAATCAATATAACAATACATCAAGCAGCAAAGTTTGGGGGGAAAAAATATTTACTCTTGTTTTGAATTAGTATAGCCTAGGTAACAGACTTTCTAAATTCTCCACCTTCTTTTCAGGAAAGAAATATATCCCCTTTAGCACAATTACATGCGAACACCAAGACATGTTTACATCCCTTACTCTAACACGACCTTGCAATTTAAAAATGCAGAACTCACATTATTACAGGCACCCAAAATGATTTCAACTTAATTTAGATTTCATTTAGGTTGCTGTTTTTTTCAGAGTTGCTCAATTGTGTTAGTAAATACCAGAGCGCACACAAGCACACCAGAATTCACTGAACTAAACTTTATGTGAAGTTAGGAAAATCCAAGACCGGAGGACTCTCGTTTATCTGTCTGTACCTATGCTTACAGTTGCCCTGCTAATTACACGTTCTTTATTAATGCAGCACACAGTATCCCCCAGGTACTGTAACGGAGAGGTACATTTTGAGGCACAATCTCAGGATCTGCAAAATGGAAAAAGCCGAATCTAAGCAACAAAAACCCCCAAAGGGCTCTATGAGGGGAAAATATTTATGTGCTCATCACCCCTACAGCAAAAGTACTGAAAAGAACTTTTTCTGGAGGAATAGAAGGAAAGTTTACTAATTCAGAAATAACTAAATAATATCAAGGATACCCAAAGGACCCCTGGGCTGAAGCAGGAATAATGCATCATGTTTCCAAACAGATACAACAAATGAAGACGGCAATTAGATTAAAGATTGGACTGAGTGGCTAAGACATTAATTACACACAAAGAGAATGCTTTCCTTTCATACTCATCTGCAAGACCATAGAAACAACTTAGAGTACGTGATGATTTTCTACTGCTAGTTTTCTATACGGCAATTTATGAATAAGAACAGCTTTCATACCATAAAAATCAGACTACAACCAACAGTGAGATTCCATTATTAGGGAACTGCTATCTGAATTTTGAATAAGGAGTTACTGCATCTAATAAACAGAAACTAAACTAAAATAAAGCAATCCACTCCAGAGGGAATTACTCACTTGCCTGTTATAAAAGAACCACTCACTGAAAACCTATACGCACGCCATTATTTTAACAGCTTTTCAAGGATGTGTGCAGAGGGTATAGTTGGGCATAAATTAACGCTACAAAACCTCCGCTGGAAACATCATGTGTGGCCACAGTTCTGTAACAAGTAGTGTGGTTAAATTCTAGGTAACTTGTTAAGAAGAGATGGGAGGAAGCTCATGCCCATATCTTATGGAAATTTCTTAAAACAATGGTGATAGAAGGAAATTTCTTCAGGAAATAACCTTGCTTTCCAATCAGCTCTGCTTCTCATATTTCTTCACACAGTTTATGGCAACACACTTAAAAGAACAAATACTTTCAAGGGACTGCTGCAAACTGCAGTTAAGAGCTTCTAAAAACCACACGTAAAAGGAAATGTGATTGAATCTGTTGAACACTAAACTTCAACTGAAAGAATGAGAAGTGGTTCCTGTGGTTCTCCAGACTCGCACCTAACACTGCCAAATCTACATTCAATCCAATAAAAATTCGAGAAGTTCTGCTCTAAGTCCCTTAAAGCAACCACAGTTATTGCTGTTTTGTAGAAACAGGGACAAGAAACAAAAAGGAGGCTTTACTTTCTGCTAATTGCAATTCAGTAAGTGTTTCCCATGTATACTTCTGCTGTACTGCACAACTGTCAAAACAGACATCCTTTAGCATGTATGGCATACACGTTTCCTTTCTCTCCTTCTCCACATTTAGAAGGGCAGAAAACCTTCCACATCTTCCACTGAAAAGCAGATTGTATGTGGAAGTGCTAGGAGCACAAGGTACAAACATGCGTATGGAGAGAACACCTCAAAAAAACACCCAACAAATAAAAATCTGCTGCTTGTTTCTCATTAAAATATCTGATGGTTGCTTCATGGGAATCTGACTTCAGTGGCACTTAAAAATCCAGCTGGAGAACATCCTGAGGAGCAATGCTGTCATCTTCTGCAGGTCATCTCTTCCACAGTGGTTTACCTGCCATGAACAGGAAACCAGGCTTCTTCTCATCCTTCGATTCTTAACAAATGCAGCAAATTCAAATGCAGACAGCTCATTCTGGTGGAATTTCTTCATCTCCTGCCAGCAACTCAGGATGGAGCCCAGCACAATGCCAATATGCTGTAAGAATTTAGATTTCTCCTGTTCTTCAAGCTGAAGTAGCAGTGAATGTAAACGTGCCCTTTATTAGTCATGGCATATCACAAGAATAAAGATCAAACTGAAGGCGTTTTACCAGTCAAAATCTCCTTGACAGGGACTGTGGTATTTTTAGCACTTCAGCGTCCTGTCTGTGTTACCGGGGCTGGACAAGCCCAAACAGCTGCAAGTTCCATCTTCACCAAACGCTGGGCCACGCTGCAGATCAACCAGGACTCACAAAACCAGACATTTCCTAAGAAATGAAGACCTTAAATAGCACCAAGCTGAACAGCTTGTCCACCTGGTCACACAGACCTTTGTAGATCTTTTCCTGACCCCAATACGAGTATCAGGAATGTTTCCCTGTAAATGCACCCGCATTCACTGCGTGAGTCTGGTATTGGGATTGACCAAATCTGTCATATATATCATCCAGCACAAGGAGAAAAGTTTTAATTATCATATGCTGACTAACTTCCAGTTGCCAAAACTAGACAAAAGAAATCTCTAAGTACCATGAGACAGTAAATCCATCCTTCAGTACCAGAAAACAGATATTGGTACATACTGTCCCAGTGTTTGGTTTGCAAATGAGCTATGTGAGCTTCTTTAGGCTCTGGATAGTTCAACTGCATTTAGTCGTGTTTCTCCCCAGTGTTAACACACCCAGTTCAGAACCTTCTTCTCTAATGAAAAACTCCTCCAGACTGGTTGGTTGAGAAAGTCTATCGTAGCATTATTCCTTATTTCCTAGAGCCCATGACCATAACAACCTCACCAGCCCAACCGACAGTTCAGGAACCATGATCCGTATCTCACACTGAACCCAAGGTGAGGATGGCGAGTGAAGAGTTCTGTGTCAGATGGACGGCAAAGCTGAACACGGTGGCTTCAGAGAACAGGGTGCAGAACAGGGTGCAGAACAGGGTGCAGAACAGGGTGCTGACAGAGGCTGTCGGGTCTAACACTGAGAATCCAACATACACCCTGCTGTCACACTATGAACAGCTCTAGGAAACTTATTCACCTGCTCACCTGGTTCAATTGGTTATCCAGGCACAAGGAATTCCTTTCCACATTATTTACAAATTGAAGTGCAATGAGTGCTGCCACTGCAAGTTTGCTTTACAGTTCCACAGGACTTCAAAAAGCAAGTAACCTCTCAGGACTCTGCCTAATGAGGAAGGCTATTAAACCAGAACTCTCACGCTACCTAACACTATTGAGGCTTCTGTAATTAAAGCAAATCATAACCCAGCCTAACTCCTGTTAACCTTTTCCCAAGATTTTTAAAGATACAACAGAGATAAGCTGCGATTCCAGCAGAGACTCTGCATCATCCAGAGCCAAGTGGGACTTTTTGGTCTCTGTGTAAACAAACACCCTTTGCTCCCCCCACCACCTTCTGTGAAGAAGCTCATTGAGATTCCCCAGAATGAAGGGGCGACAGCCCCAATGCAAAAGCTAGAAATCTGATTTATATTGGAGCAATGGAAGCAGCAATTGCTTGGTTCTGTAGGTGCACTGGCGTTGAGAGGATGCAAAAACCGAAGCGGTATTTTCTGGATACAAGTTCTCCGTGTTCAAGTCCATTTTACAGTGAAGCTGATTGTGACCACAAGAATAGAGTGTTTTACTCGATATTAAACTTCTTTGCCGATTTTTTAATTGCTGAAGTCACACAAGTGAAAACAGAATGAAAGTTCCTTGACCTCACAGAAATCCTGACTTGTTTCTAGAGAGCACTGCAATTCTAAAAACTAGAATAAATAGTGAAAACCTAGGAAATGCTGTAACCAAGCCACAAACCAACAGAATTTAACAATAAACAAAAGGTAGTAATTATTTTAAATGTTTTTTTTTACATATTCAGTTTTAACATCCCGATTGCCATTATGCACTGTATTTAACCGCAAACACATTTCAACTTAAGAAATACTTAACTTAGTTATTAGGTCAATACTCACTAAATTAAAAAAACTTACCCCTCTTTCTGTGAGATGACGCCAAATCCAAATCAACATTCCGTCTTCCACTCTAGATGAAAAGATAAATAAAAGCCTTATTTCTTGAGGCGCATGTATATGGTGCATACTATTTGAGTATTTAAAATGCATCCCTCACCCATAACAGTGAGAAAGTTAACAGAGCTATAATAATTTCAATTGGTGTTTTAGCACCATTACTTTCTCTTAACAATGCTGGTTATTAGAAGAGACCTCTATACTGAAACACAGTACTAAACTTCCCACCTAAACATGATATTAACAATCTCTAAATACTTAATGCCAGTTTACTTACCAATGAATAACCTTCCTCATCTGATTCTGGCTGAGATAAATCAGATTCACTTCTTGACTTCATCAGTCTGTAGCTTGAGTTTGCATGGACTGAGCGATTTTCTGCAGTAAGACTTTCACTCCTGCTTCAGGTGCACACACATGCGTGCACACACACAGAGAAAAAGAAAATACTGATATTAGGCAAAAGTAAGAGTCGATAGTCAAATGTAACAGGTACCACAGTTTTATTTGGGAGCAGACTATCACAGACCATCACAAGACCACAGCAAGGAGGAAAGAAAGTGGTCTGATGCCTTTAGTTACTATGGTCATGAAGGGTACTAGTAAACTTTGTTACTTCTTAATACCCTTATTGGTCAACTCAACAAAGGGCAGCCGCAAAGGACCGAGCACTCGAGTGCAGCACTTCAGAGCCGAGGACAAGAAACACAGTAGGTTGGTGAAAAAGTACGCAACTTATTAAAAACCCACCCATAAAATGTATCCTGAAGTTGATATGCTGGAGATGAAAGCCACTTGGACAATGACAGAGGCATCCACCCCTGCTTTAGGGACTACATTTCCAAAAAGAGGCAAAAAGAATAAAAAAGTACTGAATATATATCATCTCCTGCTGAACTCGCCGTCAATATCTTCATTTAAAATATCAGAGCAGGGTTTCTGGACAGTAGAAGATTAAGCAGACACTAAATGCAGGTCAGGTTTAGAATAAAACTGTGTTACCAAGAATATTTCAGGTTATTAAAATTAAAATGCATTAGGTATCACTTATACTATTTAAATGATACACTTCTCCAATTCAATGAGCTGTCTGGCTTTATTTTGTTATTCTCCTGTACCTAACGACAGTGTCTTGAGCAAGCCAATATGTTAGCAATATTTATATAAGTTCTGTACACCTGATAATCTGGATTTCATAACTATTCATCACTAGGCCCAACTTTGAAAAGCAGCTGTGGTCCACACAGAAAAAACTCTTACTAAGGTTTAAGTTAAAATCGAGAAAAATCACTACTGTCAACAAAAATATAACCTCGCTCTAGACAAAATTCTTCTTTTTTAAAAAAAATCTGAGCCTGAGAGGAAAACTGAGGTTATTAAATCAATTATAAAGGAAGCAGAGAAGAGCGAACCACCTTGTCATGATTCCAACGCCCTCGGGAGCAGTAGAGGGAGGCTGCTGTAACTGTCCGTCCTCCCTGCGTTTCTGGAGCTCCTCAAGAACGGGGCTGACCCCCAAAATCAACAAGGCACATCTGTGGATCACGGAGTTGCAGGCAGCAGTGTAGACATCCTGACCTTCCGTCAGATCAGTGCTGATCCTCCGTTCCTGCTGAGACTGAGGAGCTGGATCGTCAAGTCTAGTCCCTGTCCCAGTGCTCAGCCTATCTCGATCCCGACTGCGAGCTACTTCACGGGCTGATAGGAAACATTGAAATATTTCTGTAACGTGCAACACAAAAAGAAGGTCTTAACTTCTAGACAAAGCTACACAGAATGAAAAATTAATTTACATCTTGGGTCAAAAACTGTCCCACTACAAAGAAGAACAAACATTTTTCTACCAGTAAAAAAATACATTAATAATTCAAAGCTATAAAAGAAGTCAAGCAAAAAGGTTAAGTGAAGTATTTATACCATGTTAAGTCTAAAATGAAGAGGACAATGCAATCTGACAGAATATTGAACACTCTTAGTGTCTTACTGCAACCCAACTCCTGTTTGGATGGCATCAGACAGAAAGAGATTATTTCATGTTTTCCTTCCAGCAGATGTATATAAAGTAACGTTTCTGCAAATCTGTATGGCAGATACCAGCACATCTGACATTCAGTACTGAAACAGCTTCAGGCTTTTATTAGCTTTGGTCAGTACAATAAAGATCCTATCAAAATTCTAAGCCTTCACTTGGCTTAATTCTGCTGCTGTCTTATGTGCCAGATTCTTCTAAAGAAGCTGTGTGAGACACTGCATCATCTCTGTCCAAAGACCCAAAGCTCTCTCGACTCAATAATTGTAATTTTAAAGGTTCAGTTTTTTTGGAAAGGCAAAGGTAAATCCAAACCCTCCTTTCATTTATATTAATTGTCAGAAGCAACAAGGCATCAAGGACACAAACTGATCTCTGCAAGTCAGGATCAGCTTCCCTTAGGATCTCCAGTAAAAGTGTCATCATCATCATCATCTTCCTACCAATTTGTGCTCATAACATTACTGTCTGTCTGGATATTTCTGGATGCATTTCTTTCATTGTACCCAGAACCTCTGCCCAGCTGGAATGTGAGAACACTGAGCACTTGCACAGGACAACTGCACATCGAGCACAACAGCACTTTGCATCTACTGAGCAGGTGCCACAGCTGTATCCTTCTGGAACCGTATGTCACCTCATGAACGTGAACCGCCACTCCATAGTGCACCTTCAGGAAAGCCCAGTGCCTTGTGGATATAATGACACATCACATAGAGACTAAAGCTGTAACATACATTTTGGTCTCTAAGATCCCAAAAAGGAATATGGGAGCCCTAATGGGGAATATAAACCCTGACGGCAAAACAGGTGATGACAGCAGAGGCTGGAAAAGGTAAACATTCGAACAGTATCTGGAGGAACGATATTTGGAAGAGAAAAAAAAAAAGTCTATAAAAAACGTTTCAAGTCCACCAGCTTTCTTTTTTAGGCTATATTAATTCTACAGCAATTTTCAGAGGCTAACACAATCTCTGTCTTTGAGAACACTGGGGTAACAACAGAAAAAATAACTGAGTGTGGCTGTGTGCTGCCTCACTAAAGTTGGAAAAACTAAGCATTAATTAGCGCATTTAACCTGATTACAAGCCCAAGTCAGTATAACAACAGCTTGCGAAGTTCACCTTTTTCAAGCTATCTTCTGAAGAATTAAACAATTTTTTTAGACAACCAATGTACTGCAAATTGCGTTACAACCAAAGTACTGCAAATATGGTAAAATGCCAAACTTTGACTAAAACCTGAGTTTTTAATAGATTCAGGAGGAGATGCTCAAAGGTACAAGTGCATTCCAACTCAGTCAGCCCACTGTTACCAACAGCAGTTTTGTCTCCAAACTTCAGAATAACATTACCCTTCAAAGCTTATTGCATGCAAGATAACACATAGAAACACAGCAAAAATTCTCTATATAACTACAGAGGAATACTCAGAGATCTATTGCAAAGAAGTTTAGAGAAAACAAAATGAAATGTATTAGTTTTGTAGACGATGCGTATAAGAAATGTTGGTGTATGTCAGATGCCCTGAGAACCACGCATGAGGGCAGCCTGTTGCCTGGAATTCATATTCCCTCGTATCAAAAGGCTTTTCTGACCCAAGAAAAGCACTGCACCATTTTATAAAAATAAACTTACCACAATCTTTACGCAGAGAAGTATTTCGTCATCTTTTAAATAACTGCTATGTTTTACCTTGGATACAATAATATATTGTCCTTCCAAAGCACACTTCATTATTGATACACATAACCAGTACTTACTACCAGCTGTCATAACTTCATGTTCTCTTTCCTCCTCTTCATCTTCTTGTTCTGGGTGTCCCTCTTCTCTGTCGCGCTCTGCCTGCTCCTCCATTTCTGCTTCTTCATCAATTGTACGAGTAAAAGAGTGTTCTTGAGTATCAACATCAGCAGATTCTTGGTTATCTAACATCTTGATGTACAAAAATATACATAAAGTGATATTAATTTCATCAAAATGGAAGATGAACATAAAAGGACACAGGTATTTAGTAAGTTTTTTCCCTATCAAAAAGATACTTCTGATGTTGTGTGAAATAAACAACAAAAAGACAAGGGCTTTAAATACAGAAGCTGGAACTAGGCTCAGGCTGTGCTTGAGTCAAATACTGTTGACCAATAATTTCCTTCGACTGATTTAATACCACATGTACTACAGATGAATGGACTCCTAATTCAACATTGTCCATTTTCACTTGAAAGTTCCTGAAAGTTTTTTGACAAGATAGAACCAAAGTATTAGCAAATATGAAACCAACATTATGCAACATTTCCTTAATACACAGTAAAGCCTGAAGAACTGAGAAGAGCTTTACAGCCTTACCCATCTGTCTCTTGAGGATGATCTGGTCTGAATAAGTTCCATGTTCTTACAGGCAAGCAAGCGACTCCGAACTTTATATACGCAGCGGTAGACTTCTGCCAGGGCTTTGCCAGGCTGGTACCTAATAAAAGAGATCCAGAAAGGAAAAAAATCATGCAAACTTTCTTTTAAAAACTGAAGTTGAACTTGAAAAGTAGCTCTAAGTTACTTGCCTGCTCTCCCCACAAGCCTGACTGAGTAAACTCGTGTGCTTCAGAAGAGCTGCAAGGACAAACCTGGACACAGTATCCAGGAGGGACTCATTACTCAAAGTTGCAGTATCCCAGTCTGAAAAGAGAAAGGAAGAAAGGATTCATCAAAACTGGCTGCTGTTTCCAACCAAGAAATATACTTTCAATGACATCTTAAAAAAAAATCTTCACTCATTGCAATCTTCCAAGTTAGAAGCAGTTTTAATGCGTAAGATCAGCACTAATAATTCATCAATATGCTGCTTCAGACAAATGCAGTTGGGTCTCTCAGGGCACTGAGATCCAACAGCCCAGGGTCCGACACAAACTGTGGCCTGAGCCCCAAGGAGCTGAACTGGGGGTGCGACCCCTCTGTCCAGCAGCTCTTCTCGTTACCAATTTACAGGGAACTTGCTCAGAAATGTGCTGGATCAGAGACTTTCTGCTCTTTCACACGTGGGAGAAACCACATTCAAGAATTAGTCTGCAGACCCACTTACAGTGAAAAAGCCTCATCTCCAGCAGGAAAGCCAACTGTTAACACAAGCACCAGCTTAAGCACCAGCTTCACTGCTAAGATTAACAAGAGACACTTTCAGGTATCAAAAGTAAGGTTCATCCAGTATTTTCAGAAACTGACTTTTGAGGTCTCCAAATATAATATTTTTTCCCCACTTTAGAAAGAACCATTATGAAAGTGATACTGTTCTACTATAAAATAACCAAGTGCCAAGCAAACCTCAACAAGGAACCATCATTTTTCAGGGGGAAAAAACAACCACTATCCCACTTCCTCACAAATAAATTCGGAATACTTTTTCAATTAAATATTATCTATTAATAAATATTACCTATGCAAGCAGCTGCGGAAATCACAAAAAACTTACCTGGCTACACAAAGTTCAGTCTAACACACCTGCTCTTCAGCACGTTCCATTACTTTGCATTTGATGCTACGCTAACCATAACCATCCAACTGTCAGCCAGGTGGCATTGTGAACAGAGCAGAACCACATCCACTCCTAAAACACCCAATTCCGTAACCAAAATTATACTTATTAGCCCATTCATCTCAGATTTTATAAACACACAACCAGCATTTTTACTGCAATTCCTACTCCGGTGGAATTCTGCAGAACTCTCTGTGTTGCTCTCAAAAGGCACACAACACCTTCTGCTCTGCTCTTGGTCTGGCCTGCTTGGCCAGAGCTACAGAAAATTATCTCTGGGTCCAACAGAAAGTTACAGCACAACCACAATGCTTAGTGGATCTCATTAAAAGGAGACTTGGGAAGCTTGAGCAGGAACGCAGATTTTAGGCAACCACCATGAGGAACCATTACAATTGCCAGGCCAGCCTCCCAGAGACTTGAAAAACAAGAGATGACTTACCCCTTCACCCCATTCCTAACGTATTTTGCAAGCTACTTTGCCTTCCCCCATCTCCTCCCCATCAATTTTTCTTTTTAATTACAAGTTTCAGTCTGCTCTACTAGGAAAACAGAAACACCAACAACTGAGTAAGCAAAAAAGAGCCTCCTTATTCCAGTTCGGAGCAAAAAAGAACTTCGAACTACATGTTTGCCAAACACCAGAACCAATGTCAAAAGTGAGTAACAGAAAAGGCAAAACAATGACCGTGGAACCTGACCACAAATTAAGTTTATCATGTCGCAGAATTTAAAGTCATTGCCAAAGAAAAGATGGGATTCTGCTAGGCATCTAGTTGATGCATGCAATACGCTTTTAACACACACACACACACACACACACATACACATATACATATCCAACATCTCACCTTTACTAACAGCATAGTCTTGCATACTGATCCAGAGGCTCCTTGCTGGCTCTTTTGTACAACCCAAGGCCAAATCAACATAAACAGAAATCTCAGGTCTCAGCTTATAATCAAATGGCTTCTGTTCCTCATTTCCAGACAGGGCCACTTCTAGCAAGGAGCTCATGCATTTGTCTAAAAGAAGGGAAACACCTGAGCAGTTAAACTCATGCATCTGTCTAAAAGAGTACAAAACGACTTTCACTCTCCATTAAAAAAAAAAATCAAGACATTTCATTGTCTGCCTACAAACTCATGTCAGGTAAGGAACAAAGTGACTCAGAGTTTCAAATTACCTAAAATGCATGAAGACTTAGAAGTATTATCCAACTCTGCTTCAATAGCACAATTCTGTATCATTAATTCTACCTGAACTATATAGCCATACACTTGCAATTACTGTATCTGGACCCATTTCAAAATACTGTGTCTCGTAAGTATGTCTTGAAGTAGTCTACCCAGAATCAGAGGAAGAAGAAGATATGAAGCAAGAGGAACAGGCCACACAGAAGCAGAAGTATGTGCATTATTCAGACAGGAACGGATGACTAAAAATACTAATTCTGAATCCTTTTAACATTTCTGGTAGATAAGAAGGACTGAAGTTTGTTATTACTAGAATTATTTCTAATTAATAAAAAATCCACTTTGTAAGCAGAATACAATTTAAGGTAATATTTTTCAATAACAAACATGAACAATGGAGCCCCTGGTGTGTCTGTTCCGTGCTGAGCATCTAAGAGTAAAACATTTAAAGTTACCACAGTGAAGACTGTGTTACTTCTTTCACCGAGAAATTGCAGATTTTTTCCTTCCATAAGCATTTCCAAGACCCTTTGTAAACTACAGCATACACTTAAATACCCATTTTACAACGTTTTGTGTCACTACCTGAATAGACAGGAACACTGAAAGACAAACTCTTATCCAACCAACATGGGAAATTTCAAAACTGAACACCAATATTTACAATGTCAATTAGGCATTTAACAGCTTACCTAAATGAGGAATATCCATTTCCACCCCGTCACTGAACAGCGGGGTTTTCAGCCAGTAGGCCGTGTCCTGCTCCTCGGGGGACACGGCCGGCCCCTGCAGCATGCCACCCAGACAGCGCCCGATCAGCAGAGCCACTGTCCTCTCCAGATCAACCAGCCAGACCCAGGACTGGGCAGGCTGTGGCAGGGGCACTCCGGCAGGATCAATTAATTCAGGTCCACCTCAAAGTAGGAGCAACGAATTGGCAAATTAGTCACTGTTGCGCAGATGTTAAAACAATTCCAAAATTAGTAAAGTTAATGGCAGATCTTGTTAATGTTTCCCAGTTAATAGCAGATTTGTCCCTCAGTCAAGGACTTATAAATTGAAGAAACACCAGTTAGGACAGATAGATCAGTTAACGGCACAACATCAGTAGAGCAGAGGCCATCACCTTTCATGGGACAACTGCTCGCACTCAGTGAGGTAAAGGCTCTTTCAAACTCTGCACAAGGACCTATTCTTGTCCAATACGTATTTCTTTTTGTTCTGATAAACATGCACGGATAAATGATATTAACTGCAAACAGCACTTAATAAAAGCATAAAACCTTGCAAAAAATATTAATAAAAAAGTCAATGAATGGCAAATAAGCATAGCACCTCCTATCACAAATTTTGGTCACTTTACCACTGTTTTTATATTTCTGTTTCACTGGCACCAGAAATACATTGTGGCACATATTCAGGAATTCGGCAGGTAAGTAATGAAGTTAAAATTCTATTACGCTATGAAATGGAAAGCAGAAGTCAAATTTGGACACGGAAGTAAACAGATTATGACAAAATCATCTATTAGTTGCATCAGAGGAAGTTCAGATCAGACATTAGGAAAAGGTTCTTCACTGAGAGGGCGGGCGGGCGGTCACTGAACAGGCTCCCCAGAAAGCAGCCACAGTACCACGTCTGTCAGATCTCTAAAAGTGTCCAGACGATGCTCTCAGCCATATGGTTGAAAAGCAGATGTAGCAAGATGCTTAGCAGGAAATTTAAACTTCCACTATGAAAAGATGACATGCCATTATTTGTTTTTCAGATTAAAAGTGTGCTAGATATTACACTTACCATGAAGTGGCCACTGTAGTTCTTGATCTTCTAAAAGGGCTGCAGCAGGTAACAGTCTGTTAAGACGATCTAAAGGTGGCAACAGATCTAGCAGGTAACTCAACAAAGGCCGAGCTACTGATACTGGCAGTAACAATAATGAGTTGACAATCTGAGACAGCATACTACCAGCAGCCGATACATAAATAACATCTACAAAGAAAGAAGATATAACTATATAACTATAATTATCATCCAGAATATAATTACATTCCAAGCACAATTTAACAAGTCAGAAAGAACTGCATAAAAATTTATCAGCTACCTCAAAATGTCTCAATTGCACATGTTGAACTGGGCTGCTTGTTTAAGAATTATTAATTCATTCCATATTGTAGCTATGTATTTTTCAGAATTCTCAAGAAAAAGGTACTTTTAAGAAGAGAAATATAGAACTGACAAAACTGAAACAATAATGCACAGAGACAATATCCTCTCTAGTCTGTATTTTTCCTATATGCAAAATGTTCTATTAAAAACATGGAGCAGATGCTACCCTTGGGTAGCCAATTGATCTCCTTTGAGGGAGGCTTGGGCAGATATGGGGAAAATAAGATATTTTATTATTCAAAGCTAAACAAACATGAACTGCCCTAAGCTTACGGTGCCACCATTACTGATTTTTCCGTGAACACTGACCTCTCAGTTTTTCCCCAACACTACCATTCCAAGAGCTTTCCTTAAGCAGCGTTGCAGAACGGGAATAGATATCTGTGGCATGAGGCAATAAAAGCTGCAGGTGTTTGTGAAGCAGGGCCACACTGCTGGAATTCTGGAAGAAAGCAATCAACCAAACATAAGAATGACGCTGTAAATATATTTAGGGGGTTCAGTATTTAAATCAGTTTAGCTTTCACATACTTAGAAGCAACATTCTGTTGCTCATGCATATGGAATTAATTTCCCCACCCCAAATAATAAAAATAAGGACACACACCTCACTAACACTGTTGATGTGGCAATAAGCCAGCAACTGTTTCTGCAGTGAACACAGAAGCTCATGAAGATGAGCAGGCTGGCTGTTTTCTGATGACGATGTACCCAGTAAGAATTTATCACTGTTTTTTTCCAGTTCTCCAAAGGCTTGGTCCTATTAAGACAAAAAGGGGGGGGAAAAAAAGAACAATTCACTCTGCCTTCAAATAGAATAACATTTTACTGTCACCTTAAAAAGCTTTTTTTACCTTTACCATTTGCACCTGTGATTATCAAAGACATCGGATAACGTCAAGCGGATTATGGGATAACCAAATTTGAAATGACGATCATTTGGAATGTCACCGTAGTGACGGCGACAGCTGTCAAGCGGTCTGAAAAGGGTATTTACAGATGCAGAAATATTTTTCTTTCAACTCACCAAGGATAACTGGATGAAAGAACTTTTGCCCCACCCTGACCCCCAAATGCTAAAACCCTATTTCTCACTGGTTTAATAAAAGTTGTTTTGGACCCTGTTGTCCCTTAAACTAACCTTGGGGTGCCTCTGTGACATTTACATTCTATCTTCCAAAACATTTTGAAGCCAAAGTCAGAGAAATACAATACTTCAGTCTGATATGAAACCATCTACATAAGCCAGGTTAAACAATAAATACCACTACAATAACATTAGAACCATAATGTTAGAGACTGTTTAACTGATTTTAGTCCACTGCAGGACAAATACATATGGCAATGCTACTTTCGATAAACAAGAAGAGCACCATTTTCTGAAACTGGGGAAAACCTTCTAACCCTTCTAAGTACCCAAAATTCATTCCCATTTAAGAAATAAATAAATAAACCCAAGTCCTATACATACTGTATAAAATCCCAAATTTCTTAGAAGAGTCTTCATTAAGATTTCAGCCAGATGAGTATCCGGGTGACTGCTCTGGACAGTGTACGTTTGATCAGAGAGATTTCCGTAGCTGATACACAAGGAGGACGTTTCTGTGGCATCAGAGGGTGAGCTGTAGCCAAGCAGGGAAGCTACGTGGGTGTGATCCTGCAAGCTCGTCAGAATAATATCCAATTGCATTCTCTAAAGAAAAACGTTTAGACACAAGAAACACTCTTCATTAACTAAGATAAAATAATGAGCTAAGAAGAAAAAAGCATCAGGCACAGTTATGCAATAGAAATATTCTAATGAGATGTGAAAATAAGCTGGAGAACTTCAGCAAAAAAGTCCAAAGTTTTTTCTGCAGATTTGTAGTATCAGGGAACAGATAAAGATACTGAATTATAAAACCATACCTATTAAAAATGTGAGATTAAGAGAAAGAGATTAGACACTGGACCAAATGCTTTCTCCAGTTTGTTCTAGTTATCTGATTGTGGATGGGGGGAAGTGGAGGGTCATTATTCCAATTTATACATAGGAAAAAGGAAAGGGTAAAAAGCGGGACAAGCATACAAGGGAGGTGGTAGATGCAGAGTAATGACCTTCGATTTCAGTATTGTTCCCCACTGTTGCTGGTTATGACTCCTCAAAAAACTAAACTTGCTCTACCCTAGTAATTGTCAGGGGTTTTGGTTTGTACTGGTACAGAAAAAAATCTTCAGAAAGTTACAATTAGAAGATTCTATTTCATAGTTTTAGTATCACTGTAAACCAGTCTATTTTATAGTTTACAAAATAAAGGATTTGATGAGGATCCTGTGCTACAGAACCGAATAATAGTTTCTCTCATGTTTTTAACCCAAGGCTACTGCTGAAGCATCAGTACCTCCTGCCCTCAAGGACAGGAATGGATGCTCCTTGAATTTCTTTCCTTCCATTTGTAGGACACTGGGTAAGTCTCCCAACCTGCACTGATTCTTCTTCTTCATATTCAAGAAAGAAGAAAAAAGAAACGTCCCAGTCATCTTTGAGAAGTAGGGTAAAATCCATACAGGCAAGTATTCTTCCCAGAAAACAGTAAATTTTCTGTTACCAAAACTTGCTCAATCAGTCTAGTATTCAAAAATATCTAACCTTCAAACTTATCTTGATAGGCTAACACAGCAATTCCTATCCTTTCTGTAGTGAAGCTTCACTTGAGAAAATGTAGTGCTCCTTACATCACTGCATCCTGATTTAGCCAGGCTACAGATTTTGTCAAGTTGGGCTTTGCACTGTATCTCATCAATAATGTGCCTGCACTCTGCAAATGAGGCTCATCTTCAAAAAAAACAAAACAGATTTTAAGCACCAATTAGTTTTATTTTACTTTACCTGTCCTTTTGATAAGCTTTCCCATCTATCAGGACCTTGTGGTAGAAGAGAATGTAGCAATTCCATTCTCTCTCGCAAGGGAGGAAGCAGCATAGTTGCTCCTACTGACAAAGTCTCAATTACAACCTAAAATTAGAGTAGCAGAAAATACTTCTTCAGTGGGGGAAAAAAAAAATCAACTCAACTGTACCTTTAAAAAATACAGTACATCCCCCACAAAATATCCAAAACTTCCACTTAATTTCATTTACTATCAGTATTCTAGCACACAATAGCACATTAATGTTTTGTTCTGTAATGCAATAACATGCAGCACACTGAAGGAGTGAAATGAGACCAACATGTTGTCAAAACAATAAAGAATTTGTTCTAAGTTGCTATTTCCTGTAAGAGAGCTGTCTTAGGAGAAGTTACTCAACTAAGTTAGCTACTCAATCCACAACATTAACATTTTAGGCTACTACAAGCAATGATAATTAAAATGTTACAAAATAAAAGCAGCTTTTTGAAATTCTCATTCAAACATTCTCCTCTGCTTTCAGATCATGGAACAGTGATGGTGATTGAATTTTTTATCTTCAATGAGTAAAACTGCTACGTCAGAATCACGTTCATCTGAGGGCCAAGTTCAGAATGAGAAATCTCTAATCACACAGTCAAAGAATAAAAAACAGTCATAGAATTGTAAACAAAAAAGCGTTACTTACTTCCTGAATTTCATCAGGGACAGAAGAGTCCATCAGTCTAAACAGCAAATTTCGAAGAGGACCGGCTTGGCGGCCAAGAATGCTGGTAGCTACACCGCCAGCCAGGGCCAGGGCAAGGTGGTTAGAAAGCAGCTTCAAACACAATTTAAGAAAATTGTGATGTTCCCTGTAAAAAGAAATACATCCTGTTAACCTCTCCAATTATTAGCCTTAGTCCCCTTGCACGCACTTGTGCACTAAGCTTTCCACTCTTGTTTGATTTCGCATACCAGAAAGATAAGTAAATTACAGCCAGGACTTTAAGAAACTCCTCTGAAAACCTACTGCAAATCTGCCTAAAAGAACAAAAACCAAAACCAGGATAGAGAAAAGTGTCGTTGTGGTTCCGAGAGGCATCCAGTTTAGAACAGTCTTCCCACAAATCAGGAGATCATCCCAAAGCACACAAATAGACAGACAAATATATGCTTCACATAAAAGAAAAAATAAACCTTGCAAGAAGTAACCAATGCAATCTTCTCTCAGATGATTTAAGAGTACAACCATCAGATTAATAATGAAAGTTGTAATATTAATTTCTAGTCTTCTTAAAAAAGAAAACTTTTTAATGACTTTGTAGCAAATTAAAAAGATTCAAGAGGATCTTTGATATTTACAGTGGTGTTTGCAAGCATCAGTGAGGAAACACTCGCACTTAAGTTACCTAATAGCAACACATTCAAAACATCACCTTTGGTAAAAAGACTCAAATCTGGAAGCTGCAGTAACAATTACTGATGATTGGTCAGGAAGCTGGTTTAATTAACAAGGCACTATCAAGACAGCCTTCGTTTTGTTGCATTTCATTTTCTGGAGAACCTTCCAGAAAAGAGAAATTTGTGGAAATGTGTGTCTATATGGGAATTCACGTCTACGAGTCTCATGTTTGTGAGAAGCAGCCTGCATTTTCAAAAGTAATGGACTATCTTATCTTAAAACATACAATGAAATAAAATAAATAATATCCCACATGGAACTGATCACAAAATGTCCCAGATGTCACCACTGACCTCTGTCTGCAGCAGAAGCAAACTGCTGGAACTGTAATGCTGTGCCTCATTACAAAATTTCATAGACAAATCAGTTCCTGAAAAAAATTAACTGCCTTTCTCCATTTTGATCATTCAGCTGGAAAACAGTTATGCTACTGGACATAACCGGAACAACAGAGTCATACATGACCTTTAAAAAGTGTTTCATGCATTCTGAACAATTTCTGTTTCTGCAGAGGTGACCAGAGACCTTGAGCTGCATGAAGCCAATGGCCCACGCTCACGTGCTGAAAACACTTGTAGGAAAATATCCTAATCCCTTAGATAGAAACAAGGTAATGGCAGCTATGCAGCTCCTGGTCTGAGCATCACACGTGTGTTAGTCAGGACTGAATGTATGCGTTGATGGATTATCACCTCAAGAGGGGTTTTTTTCCCTAAACTTATCAGTAGATTAGAACTTGCAAAGCAGAAATAATGTCAAGAAGCAGTAAATGCATTTCAACTACATAGGAAAATGTGTTTTAAAGGATAACTCTGAAATAAAATATTTAATTCAGTGCATAATTAAAATAAATTCCAGACAACTGTTCCTATTGCATCTGAGGCGCTGAAAAGCTCCCCTGTCATACAAACAAGTAAATAAACCAGACTTACGGTTGTTAAAGAGAAGACTAACCAGGACTAAGCCATGCACCACTGCTGTGAAGAAAAACATTTGTAAAGATCTGTAACATGCATATGCTTTATGTACCTTGATGAAGGAAAAGGAAGAGGGGGTATTTCACTGTTAATTTTGTCACAGTAGTGCTCAAGGAAAGAACGAAGATGCGAAAAGGTACTTTCTTCAAGGTCCACACAATAGGGTCTGTGCCATGCCACAACCTGCCTGGAATCCAACATCAAAAGAAGTTACTATGAAAATATTCCTGTGAACAGTTTAAGCAGGTTGAGTACACGCTTGACCAAACCAATTTCTTATAAGAAAACAGTATTGATGCTGACTAACTGCCTCAGCCATATGCATTTCATCTGATTCATGCAAAAGCTGACCAATACTCACAAACCTGGTTTTTGTACAAATGCCAGATTGATAAAGAGACTTTGGTACAATGTAGGGAGAATTCAAAAGGAGTAGTACCACTTAGTACTATTTGAGGCTATTTTCTTAACTGATTTTTCTAAGATAGCTCCCTTTAAAACAGGGCACTTGAAATTCTTCCTGAATTATCTTCCAAATATTGTTTTTCTATCCCTTTGTGTTAGTCCATCTATAAATCTAAAGTTTACCAGTTCAATCATTTGCTCATGTCCTTGGTGTAACAAAGTATTATTTCTGTTATTGTATGTTAATAACCAAATTCTTTCTTTAGGTACCTGGTTTTAGGTCAGCTTATCAACTAACCATCCAGGAATTGGTTAAAATGTTTAAATCCACATTAGTGGTTGGTGTAAACTTCCCCATTTCCCCAAGTCTTGTTCTTAGTTTACTCCTTGTTACACTAAAGCAAACTGCCTAAGCCATACAAAAAGTGAGTTTTTTTCTCCTCCCACTGCCTAACTTGCCAATTTTTAGTAAACAGAAGTAATTTTTGTCTAACAGCAAGTATGAAATCTTCATACACAAGTAACTAATAGCCAAATCCTTGGTGCTGCTATATTTTCATTTGTAGTCTCCAATAGTTTAAAAGGAAGGAAGAAGAGAAGGAAATAGAGGAAGAGAAAGAGAAGGTGAGGAAGAAGAAAAGACTCTCCCCTCCAAAACATTGCAAGCAGAATACTTGGAACGCGTGACACTGTTAACACCTCCAGGAAAGACGTACAGGTATCACAAAGTGGACTTGTAGGAAAAGAATGATCCCTGTCCCCCAGTGTCAGTGTTACCTGTCCCTTGGGAGAGCTGTCCAGGCAAGGCTGTGGGACGTTCCTGCTGAAATCTGTTGAATTGCAACTCCATCTAAACCACTTACTTTCTTCGGTTTAGTAATGGGACCGGTAGAGTTTCCCTGACCACACTGTCCCATTGAATTGTTACCCCAAGCATAAACTTCGTTATCTATAAACATAAACAAGGCAGAAAGCAAAACCTGAGATACAATTGCTTTTGATCAAGAGGAATACTATGTATTTTTACACCTTATTCTATTTACCGTGAGAAAGTGCCAAACAGTGACTGTCACCAATCGAAATGTCAACTATTCTTGTAGCAGCCAGCTCTTCAATAAGCTTAGGCCTGAGAGCAGTTGCCTCCGAAGAGCCACAGCCAAGGCACGCACCGCAGCCCCACGCGTAAACCTAGAGCAAACCAACCACAAAACATCAGCGCGTCGAGTCTGTATTACTGGTGACCACGAACAAACAAAATACCAGATAACCCCCTGCACATTAATCGCAATTACGTTTTCAACAAAACACGAACAGTGCTTTCCCGGTGCTTTTTTTTCTGCCCAACCACTCAGATCACTGGCCACATCAATGGGGAGGCTGTTGCAAGAAATGAAACTGCTACAGTCACTTCAGCACTCCCAATTCCACCCTTCAAACCACATTGCCTCAGCATCAAAGCGGGGTCACTTAGGTACACGTAGAAATGCTTATTGTCTTACATGCGTACACATTAGAGCAGCAAGGGCTCCTATTTACCAACTAAACATTTCTCTCCAAGCTCTCCTGAGATTTTACCGACTAGAAAGAAAACTCTCTGTTAACACCTATATTTAAACTCACATGCATTTAAAAAGCTATTAAATCACTTAACTAACTAAAAAATTACAAGCCTTTCACTGCTTTTTTGCTTCCAGAACCCACTTTACTTCCGGAATCCAATTTGGTTTTGGACTGACTACATTTCCTAACCTAAAAATAATTTGTTTTCCGTGGCTAAGCAAGACTCTTGAAAAGTATATTTGTAGATGACTCTTCAGCATATTTTTCATTACTCTAGTGCATTAGGATCTCAATACTGCAGTCAATCTCTAATCAAGAACTCTACTGATATTCAAGTGCTAGTTGAATATTTTCTCAACAGTCAAATTAAATGCTGAAGTAACGAACCCACACCGTCTTCACCAACTCCCATCATTTGATTGGACACTTGCTGTTGCCTACCTGCCCTGTTGATGTCAAGGCAAGTGAAGATTGGCTCCCAGCACAAACTTTTCGAATAAACATTCCTTGCAGGGCTTCTATAACTTTAGGTTTATATACTCTATTTGTATCACCATGACCAAGCTTGCCTACAAAAGGAGGAAACACAAGTGGAAAGTATTTTTAGTATATAAACTACAACAATTCTAAGCACCTAAAAAGAATTCTCTTTGGATTTCCAAAAATGTCAGTGTATATTTTTAAAAGTAAAACATATTACAAAATCTATTCTGTTTCACACAGAATCACAGAATGTTAGGGACTGGAAGGGATATCAAAAGCTCATCCAGTCCAATATAAAAATTTCTCTATCCTACTTTATGAAGTGATTTGAAAAAAACCCAACTTTTCTGCATTGTCTCCTAACAGCTGTGTGCATTTGTGTACACATTAATATTTTTATTCCCATATTCCTCCTTTAAGTTTCTCTTGAATACAGCTATTTGTCTCCACAACTTCACCATTTTCAATCAATGACCTGAAAAACAAGGACCGTCACTAGACCACATTAGAGTGTTGACAGAAAAGCATTCCTCAAAAGGAAGGAGAAAGAACCAAAATGTGAAATACATTACAAAGACTGATAATTTCTACAAAGGTCGTGCTTTGATTCATGTTATTTTAGCTTTCCTACAACAATATTTTAGTATCACATCATTAATATCCAAAAGGCAAACTGTTTATAATTTACTGAAACAAAAGAGCAAACTCCAATACTTCGTGAAGGTTACGGTGTCTGTCCCATTAAAAAATGTTTTTTCTACTGAAATTACAGAAGGAGGGAGACAGAGGAGCGGGAACAATTCTATATGCGCATGTCAGAGCTTGCTTTTGAATCAAATACCAATTCCCACCAGTTCCATTAACCAGCAATTTGATGATGAGATTTCTGTAGGCTGCATTCTCCTCTCCTCTCCTCTCACACCAGGCTCGGCAGCAATAATACAGCAGTTCTCAATTTTAATTTTATCCAGCAGCCTAACCAATTTCAGCTAAATACTGTAATAGTAGAAAATGAACAACTGTGTGTTTGTCAAAGCATTTACTGGCAATAAGGCTTAGAAGCCTTTCGTTTTTGAGACGGGAGACTGTCTCTTCAAGAGGCAGTTTAAATGCAACAGTTTTAATAGGTGAATACAGTTATTGCCACATCAAATAAGTGAGTTCATTTGAAGGTTAGCAGCAAAACATTTTTTCCAGAATTGTTTATGCATTCAGTGAGCTTTCTGTTCTGTGAAACCCCTGTTCTTTTTGATAACTCATTTTTAAACTGTATAATCTTGCAGTTGAACTTCAAATATTGTATTCAGATGTTACTAAAATCCTTTTGTTGAACAGCTACTAAATGACAAAAAAAAAAACCCACAACCACATGCAAGGAGTACCGAGGCTATGAAGCAGATGAAATAAGACAAAAATTACTATCAAAACGTTAGTTTTACCTACCATTATCTCCTCCTCCAAATGACCATACTGTTCTCCCATCCTTGGACAGAGCGATTGTGTGTGAACTGCCACAGGAAACCTCCCCTACATTGCTAATGTCTTTTACTAAAGTTGGAATGTTACGGCTGTTGCTGTCACCATGACCTAAAGAAAAAAGAAAAATACATTTTCTTTTTGTGCTAGTTTAAATACAGTCACCTATATACACACACCTGTGGACACGTATATGTGTATTCAGAGAAAATGATGAGAGAACTGGGCAAATAAACGTATAGGATTATTACCAGACACAGGAATTCTTCCAAAAGCACCATATGACATTTTAAAATTACCTAATCTTCCAAAGTCTCCTTCTCCCCATGTATATAGCTCTCCATCTTCTGTAACAGCAGCGCTATGCCTGTATCCAGCTGATACACATACAACAACCTACAAAAATAAAAATCAAGTGTTTATACAAATCGAATAGGAAGTCTGAAAGCTTATGAAAGTCAAATTTCAGAAGCAGTCTATGTAAATCGACTTTTTCACTCGGTTGGAGCAAGTACACACGTAAATTAATCTTTGCAATCTTTTCTATTTAGTATTTGGTAAGCAGAAATCAGTACACAAAGACACAGGTTTACATACAAAACTGGTTATGATTTATCATGCAAAGTTAACATAATGACATCCTAGTCTTACAGTAGCAAAAAGCATCATCAGTGGATGTTTAGAACACTGGCCACAACACAGCCAGGGAGGAGAAGGCTTGTAGCACAGCACCAAGCCACTCTTCAAATGAAGCCGCTAAAAAATCGTATATGAAAAGCCCTAACGTTACAGCTAACAAAAGCTGCCATCCCCGGCAAAGGCACCGCAGTTCAGCAAAAGCACACGAGCAGGTTTCAGTCTTAAGACTAGGAGAAGGTTTACTGGCAATGCCATTGTCCAAATCACATGCCTAAAGGCAAGCCTAAACTTCAGTGCTTTGCTGAAAGCAGACTCAGCTTCAACGAGAAGTCTAGACAAAACACACAACTTTTCCTTCAGATTTTGTATCTTTCAAATGTTACTCATCATCACAACTGAACAGAACACAAATAGGTATTCTACTACACAAAACATACCTTTCCTTGCAGAGGGCCCTGAATAAGTTTGGGATATTTCTGAGTTGAACTATTGCCATGTCCCAGTTTTCCGTAGTCACCGTCACCCCAGCTGAAGACCTCCCCTTCTGTTGTAAATGCTAAAGTGTGACCATCAGATCCCTTTGAAGATGACACTTTTTTAATAGACCTATGAGGCTCGAAAGTCAATTTTTTCAACGTGGACTGATTATTGGAGTCACCCAGTCCTAGTCTGCCATAGCTGCCTTTACCACAGGCTCGAACAGAACCATCCGTAGAAATAACAAAAGTACAATATTGTCCGGCTTCAATCTAAAACAAAAAGGTTAAAAGAGTAAAAAAGAAACATTAGGTAAATGTAAAATTCACATATATATCTAGAAGTTGGCATTTTTGAACAGAATGACAGGCTTGTTTACATAACCCTATCATATAACGTAATGCAAAATTACAGAGAATTGGGACTCAAGCAAGCAGCAAAATTCAAATTATTGAAAAATATTTTGAGTAAATCTGTTCTGGAGGCAAAGGATATAAATAGTGATTAATCTATTTGATTTATTTGCATATCTTCTACAGACCAAAGAACTCAGACTGCCTTCAGATCTCCAAGACCAAGGAATGGAAATGGACAGTCTTTGAAGGCATCTTAATTTTTTAAGATTAAAAAGACAAAGTAACAGCTTGATAAAGCAATGTAGGTTTTGCTTCATTTTAACCAGTACCAAGCGGTAACCTTAGGGAAATATGTCAAATGCTAAAAATTCACTACCATTTGAGACCATGCATTTAAACTACATAAACCCCAAAGACATCAGACCAAAACTTTCTAAGAAAGTAAGAACTTGCTTCTGTTTGGAAGTCAGCGGACAGCTGAACAATGTCCTAATAGCAAACCAGCTAAGCCTGCAATAATTTCCTACAGGAATCTTAATGCACTGTAAGTGCAGAGCAGGTTCAAATCGAAAGCATTAAGGCACCACGCGTCCACGCCATTCAATGGCACAAAGCAGGCGGTGGACTGCACGGTGACAACCCTGTTTACTGTGAATTAGCTTCTTCATATAGGCAAATCCTACAGAAATCATCAATAAAGGTTAAAGAAAAAAACTCTTTATTCCAGAGGGAAATTACATAAATATGCCTCATGGGTGCGATTTAAAGAGTAACTCATTCATTCAGATTACTCATTCCACTCTTCCGTATCAGTGTTTTGTTTAAACAAACTGTTTTGAATGCATAAACTCACTTTATGGTGCCTGGTCCTGCAGAACACTGGCATACAAAATATATCAGTGATGTCAATACAAACAAATTCAGAAACTGTACCTAAATTGCCTAGTGACCAAAAACCACTTTTACTTAAGTCAGTGCTGCAAATTCAGTTTAATAACAGAAAAGCACACTATTCTATTGTGTGCCACACATCAATGGAAGTGCTCAGTTGCAACTGCAGAATCTGTGACTGAGCAGAAAGAGCACACTGTATACTGATTTTCACAGAGCTAATTAAAGTCACTGTGCCAGCAGTTAGCCTGGTTCAGACTTGAAAACTAGGCAACCTTAGTGTGAAAATCACTAATGGAAAAGAAGACTGAGCAGTTAAGACACCTTTTAAACAACAGTAAAAACCAAAACAACACAACCCTACAGGCAAGCAAATGCGCCTCTGCAAATGCATTTCATAGCAAGTTGGATAATTCAATCAATCTTGTTACATGGATATCGATCTGTGTGAGTCATTAAAAGAAACAGAATGTTTTTTCCAAGCATCAATAAAAGTAGTGAGATACTTTCAGTAACTTGTGACTACTTCTGAGCATCACACCTTCGTTATGACTTGAGCATCAGAAACCAAGTACTATTTTCCAGTTTCACACTATAGCCACGAAGCTGTTCAATGTTATATAAGATATCACTATAAATAGTACTCACCGTCTGTGCATCAGAAAAACTTGGAGCAAGCTTGGGTTGAAGTATTTTCTCCTGAGTTCCCTCTACCAGTTGATGGCTGCTGTTGCTACCCCACACATACACTTCACAGGTCTCAGAAACAATGGGTGTATCACCTGTTTGAATGCTGTCGGGGCTGGCACATGTTCTTGAATAGTCTGATGCCATTCGACAAACCTATCAAAATGAGAGATTTATTACACAGCAGCATTTTCATTTATTTCCATATGGTCACAATGTTTAATGCAACTTTAATATCCCCCAATATGATCCTCTACCTAAAACACAAATCATCCATCAACATATCATTAGCTTGTCCACGTTACTGTGTTTCTCTACGTCTTGGTTTTTCACCTTTTTTTTGCCTTCCTCTTCTACTCCAGAATAACTCAGCAGAGACTGGACCATACCTATATGCACACACCAACCTGATGTGTGAGGGGGAAGTAAACCAAAATTACCTTAAAGTCAATGTTTGCTGCAAGACATACCTCTTCAAATAGACACAGAGCTGCCTCGTAGAGTGAACACAAGCCATCAGATGTTCTAGTCGGCTCTCTCCATTGGCTTCGATCAGCAGATGATCCCTACAATTTTCAAGTGTTGTTATTATGAGAAAAATACTT
The DNA here is from genome assembly GCF_036013475.1 of Columba livia. NCBI lineage: Eukaryota > Metazoa > Chordata > Aves > Columbiformes > Columbidae > Columba > Columba livia. Next base: position 19,219,358 of record NC_088612.1, on the reverse strand, counting down.
CCATACAGCAACAGTGCACCTGTACAAAATACATTAGGGATTTGTTCTTATAGATAAGCAAAATTAAAAGCTCTTTCTATAAGCCTAAGTACCTTTCTCCCCTGAGCTGTCATACCTGCATACACTGCATCATAACAAAAATGTGACAAGTGCTAGTTAAACACTCTTAATCAGTCATCGTTGTGAAAATACCTGGGTTTAATTTCTCCTAATACTGTTTTGTTCTGAAGTGCATGTCACTTGTGTTTAATTTAAAGTGATTAAAATTTAATAATGATTAATTATAATTATTTTTGTGTTTACATATCTTCCATATTTTGGTCTCCTATTTTAGGTCTAGTCCAAAAACAACAACAAAGTTGCCCATCAGGACATACAATTCAGATCCTACCACTGTCATGCCCTTCTCATGGTCGCCACTCTTTACATTTTTTAGTTTCTAACATTCATGTGTATTAGCAAGCATCACAAGCCTGAGAGGACACAAAAGAATGACCACCTCTGGGAAAAAGCCCTTCCCTGTTTCAGTCTGAGTGTATGAGCCATAAGCTCACTGGAGCTTCTGATTGCATATTGTGCAATAATTTCATAGCTTTAAAAAGAATATTCATCTAGGACCAGAAGTAATCACTCAGCATATAAAGCAGTGTGCCATACTCCCAAACAACTTAGCTCCTTTTCTTATCACGTTAATTTCTGAGCAGCAGTAAAAATGTTAAACATCTCAAATCTTACTGATTCTCCAAAGATGTATAAGCAGAGGGCCAGGTTAATTTGAGAGCAGGAATGTCCAATGTAAATAACTCTGAACAGGAAACAAGGCATACTACAAAACTTTGAATTCTAAGCAAATTCAGCAAAGCAAGCCTAAAAAAATGGTTCTGTATTTTCTAATTTTTTTGCTATGAACTTAAATGTAAAGTGCAAGTGGATCAAGTACATCCTCGATTCTTTTCCTGAATTTAGAGCATAATGCCAGAAGTGATAACACAGGGACTGCTTTGCTGTTTCATCTCCTTTACCTACAAGTAAATGGGTGGGCAAGAAGGAAGAGACAGTGGGCAACAGATGAAATTCTGAAAAAAATTTTTAATCAAAAAAACCCCATTCTTTTTAACATAGTGAGTAAACTGTTCAGCAAACTGGCATTAAGTGCTGAGAACCTATTTAAAGTTAAGAATGCAACTACATTTGCTATGTAGAAAAATCAAAGCTGGTATACCTACCAAAGATCGTCGCATCTGCGTCAATATACTCATAAAGCAATCAAAGCTGATCATCCCTTCTGGATTCTGCAGTAACTTGGTTTTCTCCATGGTATTCACTACAGCTGAAGCACCTAAAGCCATTTCTATCCATTCCAGAAGATATCGCAAGGAACCTCGTTGGGCAGCCAAACCAAGAAGCAATTCAGAAGCTAATCTACGACCTAAGGTGTCTGCCCCAGAGTTTGGAATCGTTACTCCTTTCAGAAATGTTGTTACTTGTGATAAACAGTCCAACCCCATTGGTGGAATCTTGCTCTCATTTGCTAAAGATAAAGGCGGTAAAGAGCTCACGACTTCTATCGCGGTATGGATAACGTCATTGCAAAGACTGAGGCCAGGTCCTGACGCGGGCATCATCCAGCTTTGCCTGAGCAGTGCAAACAACAAGCTCAATCCAGTCCGAACCCCCATTTCTATGAGTGCATCTGTACTGGACCTAGGACGTTCGCTGACAGAATGCACATCTGCGGATCCAGAACTGCTTTCTGGTGAATGCTGCTGTTGTTTCACCTTACCCTTGTCATGATATTTATTAGAAAGTGCATAGAAGACACGCTGCAACACAAGGAGACGTTTTCGAAGCGCTCCAGCAAACGGAGAGTCTGAGCACACCATCTTCGCCAGTGCCAGCTGGCTGCTAAGAAGGGCATCCAAGTAGTGGTCCTGTTCATCACTAGACAGAGATTCCCGCTCAAAATCTGGTAACTGAGGTCCTTTGAGGCACAAAACCTGCTGGGGCAATGGCACTACTTCTTTATTGCTGACTAACTTAGCGTACAGGACAGAAACTCCCTCCCTTGTTGCAATAGATTCACTGTCTTCTGTGATCCAGGAGCTGTTCAGATGCTCAAGCCACTTCAGCTTCACCGGTGGGACCATAGCTGCCATGTTGGTTCACTCCTTTGCCATTAGTCCTGAAGAAGAAAAACACTGTCAATAGGTGGGCAGCATTATCTGCAGAACTTATTACAGCAGAACAAACCCTAATAATTCTTTAAGAAAGCCAGTAGCAAAAGGTTAATCACTAAATCAACCAAAGTTCCACCATTTGCCCATCTAAGTTCTGCAACCTTCCAACACATTATGAATCATGACTCAATAAAATATTATTATGAAATTGCCACAAAATTCCTTGGAATCCTGTGGTTAAAATGGGACTCCTCACCACATGGCACAAAGCTTTTTTTGGCTAGCGCTAGTCCCTGGAATACAACTCTTTTCTGACTTTTGCACTGCCTGAACTCAAGCCAACATATTTAGCTAAGCAGAAAGATCCCGTTTTCCCTGGTTATTCCCTTGAGAGACGCAGCAGGGTCTGAGTTGTGCACAGGTGGTCTACAACCTGTTACAAAATCCATGTGTGAAACTTGGAATGCTTTGGTATTAAGACACTTGTAACTTGGCTTAAGTGCAAAGCAGTTTCAAAGCTTACAATTCATTACAGGGGAATGCATTCTTTGTTCACTTTTTTAAATTCAAAATGTAAAATAAATCAGCAGATGGAAAAGTTACCCTTAAATTACAGAATATCAGATGTTATTGGAATTTAACCTGAGTACATCAACTTTCAAACTGAACATGGCAACATGTCCTCTTTGGTCACCTTCAGAAGGGAGAATATAGTGTTGGAAAAGCAGATTATTTTCTCAACATCACCCTTCTTCCAGGATAACACACCATAGACGGACGGCACAGACAGTACGGCAAACGTGCATATGGCCTTGAAGTTCCCCAGTGCTCGGTCACCGCAAACTTTTTCACCATACTACTCAAAATGAAAGCGTAAAACATTTCTTAAAAATTATCAGATGGGCATCTTACATATTCAAAAGCATACAGTACAATTTAGGCAAGTTAAGCTGTAATAAACTACTTCAAAAATTAAGTTGGTGTAAGTTTATAAAGAACTGTAGGTTAGGAACACAAGATTTGGAAGTAAAATGGGGGGAAAAAAATCAAGCTGATTTTCAGTTAAGTTTTGAGAGATCTTCTCTATCTTGAAACCAACAATGTAATACTTTGCTTAATGAATGGGTAAAACAACGACAACACAAAGTGCAGAGCCAACTCTATTGCTGCAGATGAGAACATGACATGTGAAAAACTCTATGTAGATGAGAAGTAGTGAGATTAATAGCTTGAAATTTAATGGTGAAACATGAGAGCTTATACAGTCATGGAATAAAAAGTTCTCCCATAAGCAGAAAATCTACTATTTGGAGATTGAAAAGCAGAAGAATCTAGTGAATCACAGAAGGATCATGAGTCACCATGAAAGAAAATACAATGCTGAGCAGCATTAACAAGCATTTCCAGAATGGTTAGGGAAGCATTTTCACACAATTTTAGAAAATGCCAACCAACTGGATCAGCCAGCTGGATTTCTATCACCTATATCCTGAACTCATTAAACACTGACACTGCCTTATGCAGAGAAAAACATCATTCCTCTGATCTAGCACAATAGAGAATCTAGCCTGAAAATCTCAGAAGTCTGTTCCCAGTTAAATTCTGTAACGAGTTTCTAATGGAAACAGCAAACACTTTTGAAATGGAGTATGATAAATTCTGATAGTCAACAGAGAATTCTAGTCTCATGTTGTCATTCTCCTAGGAAAACAATTATTTCAGGCTAGCATGAAGATCTTCCCTGAAGAGATTTCTATCACAAAAAGAAACCCTAAGCAATCTGTGTCACTGTCAGGCAGAGGTAGGGGACAGAAAAGATGATGAGGGTTGGAAGCAGGTTCCATTTTGGGGCCATGGGCACCCCCTCCCCCCCCCCCCGCTTTGCTTCCCCAGGCGCCCCTCCGTAATAGGTTTGAGGTTTCTGTATTCCAATAAAATGACTTTTTATTCTTGTTTTGCCCCTCATTTTAACCCTCATAAACACAGTATTTTCAGTAAACAGCTTTTGAACTCACCAGCAAAAACAGAAACTACAAGAACTATGTTCATGCGACATAACAGAATAGTCATTAAAATCAGTGTTTCTTAGTTACCATTTATATAACATTCAAGAACTGCAAAAGTAAAAGCATTGATAATGTGACCAAAAAAACGCCCAAATTCATTAAAAAAAATAAAAAAGAGAAAAGAGCTTGACACTTTCCTACATACAAGAACGCAGACTGATCAAAACTAGTTGAGTCCAGGGCTTTCCTATGGCTAAGTCTGAGAAAATTTTTAAAAGTGAATAAATAAAAAGAACACTATGCTCCCAAAGAGACACTTCAGTTAATAATTTTAATGCTGGTAGCAGTTAGAACTCCAGTTTCTTCAAGAGGATTCTTGATGCGAACTGTCATAATAATAATATGGAAGTAGGCCCTTTCAAAGCAAAAGAGTGTTTTTAAACTGCCCTTTTCAGAAGAAGTGTTGTTCAGAGTAACCTACAAATGCTTTACCTCCTACCGTACAGAACAGACCTGACTCCTGTTTTATAATCATTAATCATGGTTTACACAAGTTATGAATGATCAGCTTCTGTTCTTTGACCCTTCAAGTTCTAATGTACTACAATTTCACCAAAAAGTAATATAATATTCTGAAGGAGATGTTTGTGTTCTTTGGTATTCTGAGCCCTATTTGATGTAATTTAAAACTAAATCTCAGGGGGTGGAGGGAATCTCTCTGCCATCTACTGAGAGAATGGGTGTACTACATCTCTAGTGCAATGGAGAACACATAATGCAACCTGGTTCTCTCTCAGAGTTGACTTTTCACATTCAGAAAAAAAAATAATCGGAGAACTACACTACAGCTCTTCTGCCAATATACATACAACACACATCCAAAAATCCATTTCTCTAAACTAGATTAGCACCTGCATCAAAAGCCTTATTCGAGCCTCACTGAACATTGCCCAAGTTCGTTCAGTTGTATTACAGCAAAATCCTTACATGCACCGTCACACAACTGTTAAGCACCATTCAGAGGCAGCAGCATTCTTTGCATTTCATACGAGACACACCTTCCGTTTCCTCGTACTACAAAACACACCAACAGCTTGGCCTCCAAGTGACACCAATGGGTATTACTACAGCTAGGACCTTGCTCACAAAGAGAAGGCACCATTGTTTCATTTATCAGGAAGAAAGGATTCACTAACTACCATCTGACTGTGAAGTAAAAGAATGCAAACTTCCAAACTCTGGTCTTCAGTGACAAAGCTAGTGCCTTCTCAAGAGGCAATACATGGGAATTTAGCGGCATTAAGAAGTTACTCAAATAAAGACTTGTTTGTTTGCTTTATGTTATACTTACACCAGCTATTCTTCACTCAGAAATTTCTAAGTTTGCTCATGTACCTCCAGGGTGCAAATAATGCTCCTCTTACTGAAAACTGTTAGACTTTTTCCCTTCCCCTTGTACGCACCTCTAAAAATAGAGACTGAAGCTTGAATCTGAGCTCTTAGTAGTGACCTACTCTCCTACCGCAACTTTCAAAAGAAATGTGTTGGTCCTTCTCGGAAACAACATTCATTATCTCTGTCTCAAGCTTAAGCGTAGTAACTACATATCATTGTAGTCAACCAGAAACTAAGTGACAATGGCTAGCACAGTTCATAGGGAGGGTTTATTTCCTCCAGCTTGTTGCTGGAGAACCACAAATATAAGGTTTATAACTGCTTTGGAGCATGGGCAAAGGCATTTCTTTCTATGTGCCGGCAAAAAGAAAATACACAGAATCAGAGTCACAGAATGTCAGGGATTGGAAGGGACCTGGCAAGCTCATGCAGTGCAATCCCCCCATGGAGCAGGAACACCCAGATGAGGTTACACAGGAAGGTGTCCAGGCGGGTTGGAATGTCTGCACAGAAGGAGACTCCACAACCCCCCTGGGCAGCCTGGGCCAGGCTCTGCCACCCTCACTGAGAAGAAGTTTCTTCTCAAACTTAAGTGGAACCTCTTGTGTTCCAGTTTGAACCCATTACCCCTTGTCCTATCACTGGTTGTCACCGAGAAGAGCCTGGCTCCATCCTCCTGACACTCACCCTTTAGATATCTGTAAATATTAAGGAGGTCACCCCTCAGTCTCCTCTTGTCCAGCTCCAGAGCCCCAGCTCCCTCAGCCTTTCCTCACACGGGAGATGCTCCACTCCCTTCAGCATCTTGGTGGCTGCGCTGGACTCTCTGCAGCAGTTCCCTGTCCTGCTGGAACTGAGGGGCCACAACTGGACACAATATTCCAGGTGTGGTCTCCCCAGGGCAGAGCAGAGGGGCAGGAGAACCTCTCTGACCTACTGACCACCCCCTTCTAACCCACCCCAGGTACCATTGGCTTCCTGGCCACAAGGGCCCAGTGCTGGCTCATGGTCACCCTGCTGTCCCCAGGACCCGCAGGTCCCTTTCCCCTACGCTGCTCTCTAATAAGTCATTCCCCAACTTACACTGGAACCTGGGGTTGTTCCTACCCAGATGCAATACTCTACACTTGCCTTTGTTATATTTCATTACATTTTTCCCTGCCCACCTCTCCAGCCTGTCCAGGTCTCTGATGGCAGCACAGCTTCCAGTGTCAGCCACTCCTCCCAGCTTGGTGTCACCAGCAAACTTGCTGACAGTCACTCTATTCCCTCGTCCAAATCACTGATGAATATATTGAATAATACTGGCCCCAGCACTGCCCCCTGAGGCACTGCACTAGATCCAGGCCTCAACTGGACTCTGCCCCATTGACCACGACTCTCTGGCTTCTTCCCTTCAGCCAGTTCACAGTCCACCTCACTACCCGATCATCCAGACCGCACTCCCTCAGATCAGCTGTAAGGATGCTGTGGGAGACTGTGTCAAATGCCTTACATTTGACTTTGAAAGGCCACGTGAATATACTCACTGATGCGTTTTGAAATAAAAGTTAACAGAACTTTCTGGGATTTCTCTTCTAAAAAAAAAAAACAAAAAAAAAAAACAAAAACAAAACAAAAAAAAAAAAAAAAAAAAAACAAAAACAAAGCAAAAGAAGCAATCAAAAGATCTTTTTGAAATTGCAACAATTGTTCCTCGTTAAAAACAGCCCTATCACATTTTGTTATGTGTTTGTATTTTCATATTCTAGGACTCCAGCTAGAGAAAGTGCTCCTTTCAGCAATCTGAAAATAACTCACCCTGCTGTCAAATCACTAGCCAACATTTTACATGTAATAAACCTCCAAATCTTCCAAGTGAACAGCTCTCACTAATTCAAAAAAGCTAGGACTTAACCAAGATGCTGCCTTGAACATTACCTATTGCATAATTTCCAGACATGTAGGTTTTAAAATTAGAATTATTAGAGATTTTTTTTATATTCTACTTTATATAAAAATGTATCTGTCCAGCACCAGGTGGAGAAAAATCTATTCACCTTAATAAAACATGAACCACGAAAGCCCAGTTTTCTCTTATTCTGTGTTTTCTACTGCTCCTCAGTAAAAAAAATGAAGTAAACAGTAAGAATTTCCAACACAACTCATTTGTCCTATCTTTTATAACCACAGTTCCTGTTGGGCAAATAGCCATTTGGGGTGAATAAATACCCACATATATTTTTACTGTTGCTGATCAGTAAGTCAACTAAAAAGGGCTTAAAACTCAAGCTGAACAAGGATTACAAGACAGTCTTACCAAATATAACACCTATTTTAAAAGCTTGTTCTAGGGAACAGTTAGGACAAAACTAAAATACCAAACCCTAAAAACCAAGCTCTATATATCCTGGAAGTAGATTTCTTTTTTCAAAATACCAGTGGCAGCAACTTGAGCTGCAGTAGAATAGATCTGAAAGTAACTAAGGCTGCCTTCAGAGCTTGTTTGCTAACTCAGAATTCCAAGTTCTTTGTCATAACACTAGAAACTAATCTGGCAAAGCTCTGCCTAAGAGCTGACTCTAAGAAAAAATAATCAGAAACACAGTTAAGTGGGAACGCTATTCAAGTGTAGCCAATGAAACTTAGTTACACCACGAGTAAACAAGAAACATGAAATAAACTAAAGCAAAAATACAAGCCTGAGACTACCCTCAGCAAAACCAAAGGGAAGGTCATCAACTTCACTCCTTACAAATATTATTTGGACAAAACAATTTGGGTATTTCTTATCCAACTTAATGCCAGCCAAGAAGGTGGTTTTCAATTGGGAGACTAACCGCTGGTTTTTCCTTACATCATATGAAAGGAATTGAGAAGAAAATTACTCTAAAATGAAGCCTGTGAAAATAAGAGGAACATAATCAAGAGGGTTTTTTTCCTGAGATAAGGGGAGAGCAGATTATTTAAATAGCAAAAGAAAATATGCTTAAGAGAGCTCTCAATATTATAAGAAACATGGAACTTACATGCAGCACGAAGAATCTTTTTTATCAGTCCACCATTTAAAGTGCACCCAAAGACGAACATACAGCTTCCAAAGCTACATCTCACTGCACAATGAGTGAGTACCCCCTACGTTTCAGATTCTGTGTTTTCAAGCACCAAAGTACAAACCAGCTGCCTCTTCTGGTCTGTTCATGGTTTGCCCCATTCTATAAACAAACTAACACCAAATATACAAATTAGCTTATGCCATTATCACTCAAATTCTAAGCTCAGGATGAAGTCTTCACATCTTGCAATAATTAGTAAGCATAAAAAGAAGATAATAGGCTGCATTTCAAATGCAAATAAATCAACTTACAAGCAATTATAAGCATTATGAAATTACAATAATTACATGGTTGGCACGTATTTCCACATGGCCAACAATTCAGAGAGAATGAACGTTTACAAAAAATGTAAGTTCCCCTTTTTCCATATTGTTCTGTTCTGTTTCCTTACATGATGATTTTTAAAAACGTTTTGGTTTAGACGGTGTCAAAAAAATAAAAAAACACCAAAATCCCACAAACAAACAAGAACTTACAAGTGTCTGTCAGCAAGACAGAGTAAATGTTAATAATGATTAATACATCTTCCCTTTTGAGTTAAAATATAGAGAAAAAGATGGAAGTAGGCATATTTCACAGAGATAATACAGTTTTTAGTGGCCTAACAAATATTTCGAAAGGATTTAAAATATTCGGTGTTATTAAAGAGTTTGGTTTTCTCAAACAGGAATTAATTCATCCTGAAACCACCCACTACTTCTTACAGATCACAAAAAACATTCATTTCTGACATGTAAGCTTGCCTAAAATAACTAATCAATCACATGTATTAACGTGTGAAAGGCCTGTTGTAAGTAATCATTAAGTACAACAGAATATTGAACAAATAAGCTTTCAATTTAAGTTTTTGTCACTAATGAAACAGGCCAAACAGTAAATGCTTTTACTGAGGAAACCTACGTATCTTCTAAGGAAATAGAAACTATCCCTCTATCTTGAATAAGAATAAAATAAAGGACTGGAGATGCACGTAACTAAATTTACAAGTTTCTTCCATGAAACAGAAATAAATTATGAAATGATAACCTAGAAATAGTGCTCCTTTCTTCTCTCTGTCACCACAGCAATTCAAACACTCAGAAACAGAAAGGGGAACTTATCTTGTAATTAATCCCAGCTTGTTTATTTTATATATACAATACCAAGCCACCAACTGTATGAATGCATGAGCAATACCCTGAGGTAAAACTGACTAGGAGATATAACAAAATAGGTATCCTGCTATAAATGTTTTTTGAGGGGGGAAAACAATAATTTTTAAAGGACTTTAGCATGGGGTTGAAGGTCAGAGCTTATAAGGTTATAAAGATCCTTTTTCTGAGCTTAGCAGGGAAGATTTGCCCTGGACAGAATGTGTACACAACCTCCCAGAAAGAATTTCCGTAGTCTTCCCTTTCCATGGCAGCTTGGAAATTATGGGAGACGCTTGAATTTGTCACCCAAGAGCTGCTTCCACATAGCTGACAAACTCATCCTAATAGAAGTAAACAGGAAGCTCCTTTCTATAGTTCAGATAAATAAAAAAAACTACAGAGAATGTGCTACGTATAGATCTAAGAGGAAGATTTCTGTGATGAATTAAAGAAAGGTGGAGATGGGACAGAAGCTATAGAAAGTGTTTCGAAATAAACCCCCCATTTTTAAGAGATTTTGCAAATATTTCTTTATGACAACCAAAAATACTGGAAACATTGTGTCTTGCACAATGTCCATCTCTTTAATACAATTATCTCATCATGAGTTATATGAGTGAGGAAGGTTTGACTATCAGGTCATCATCACAAACTCCTACAAGTATAAATGTATACAAGACACAAAAACCTCTTACTTGAAGATTTGGAAAACACCAGCATATTCTTCTGCTCAGAAAAAGCATGCCATGCCAGCCAGAGAAATAAGAGGAGAGAATTATTTGTTGTAGGAAACAATATTATGACTCAATAGTAAGTTAGTACAATGCTTCTGGAGAGAAAAAAACAGAGATATTATCACTTGTAATCATAAAAAAGATTTGAGCAACTCTTAGAACAGTAGAAGAAAGAAATTTAACACTGTCAACTGAATAAAATGTAAGATTATTCACTCCCTGCATAAATATTATAAATATTTAAATAAAGCAATTAAAACAAGCCTCGACAGCCTACCCTAAAACCTAGAAGATATGTGGGAAGAGCTAGAAAATTACTTCAGCATTTACAAAGGGTTAAGATCTAATATTCCACAGCAAAACCAGGATTAATTTCTGCAAATTAACAGATTAAAAAGGTAATGAAAAAAACCCATTTAAGTATTATCCAGGAGCTTCTGAATTCTGGAAACAAGATGACAGCACCACTTGATGAACCACAATCTAAGAATCAATATGCATAAGATGAGATACAGTATCTCAAATCAATATGAAGAAAACACATTTTCTTAGGGCAGTGACTCTAGCACACACACCGAAGACACTAACAAGGTCAGAATTTAACGAAGCTATATATTACTGCATGGTTCTTTAACGTGGTCTGACTACAGTAGAAATCAAACACAGACAAACCCCATTATTCTGACAGACCTAAGTGCTCAGACTCCTACAACTGCTACAAAAGCAGCTGAAAGCTTTACTTTCTGCAAAGCTCTTGAAAAACTGCACCTATAAAGCTGCACACATTACATGTCCTAAAAAACAAAAGTTTCCTCAGAGGAAAAATAAACCTCACAAGCACTCACTCTCTCCTCTCTGCAATTAGCGATTTCAGCAACCTTTGTAAGACACTGACCACATTTAATTTTACTTTATGGGAACCTGATTACAAAAGCTTGTAACACAAGCAGCTGGAAGTCCATACAGTCTTTAATACAATCAAATACAGTCCATACAGTCAAATCAAAGGCAGAATACAGCAAAACTAAAGATCATGTAAAGAACTGGTTATGAAACTCACACGCCTGAATTCTATTTAGTGCCTCACAGTAACATTATACCACCTTTCCCCAATGGATAGGTAAAGATATTTTCTGAACGGAGTGCAAGAGAATAAAAACTTTAAGAAATAAACAGATTAGTGTATTTCTGCAGGACAGAGTTCTTCAGTGTGTGTTCACGGACAATGATCTTTCTCAAGTTCACAGCAGTTCTGTTTACTATTTTCAACATGAGTGGTCCCACAGCAAACTGTGCCAGAGGTACTTCAAGCATGATGTCACCTGGGAGGTTTCTGAAAGGGATTAGAAAATTTAATATTTAAACAGATGGCAGCCAGGGCGTACTACAGCTCTTCATACTGGTAAGAGTAGTTAAATCTTCGTTTGCAACAGTGAGAAATAATTTCTGCAGATGGGCAAAAATAATCAACGTTTTTGTGGCTTACACAAAACTCAGGAAAGATTTCGCAATCAGAATAATTAGGTAATTCTACTAGCTCATTAAGAACGTAATTAAATTAATCCACTGCAAGTGAGACTGACTATTCAAAAACTTTTTACTGGGATGTTTTCTTAGATGGGTTCTTAATAAAGCAGAAGTTCTGTATACGTAGCTGATCACAGGTCTGGAACAGTTATCTATTTGAAATATGACTGAAAACCTGATGCAATATGTTTCTATTTGCTGCCTCACTTTGATGATAATACTACAATTCTATTATACAAGTAGAATCTCTTCAAAGTCACATTTCAGTTTGGCAGCATAAGCACTTAGAACCCTTATACATTTTGTTAATTCAAACAAATGTAACTTTCTTAGCAGTAAAACAAAGATTTTGTTCTGTATCTAAATCTACTAAATTATTATCTTAATACTCTGGCCAATTCCTAATACAACTGACACACAAAAAATGTGGTTATTTATTTCTCCTGCGCGGCATCAACTGAAACCAAAGATTCTCTCCTTCCACAGACGCATTGCATCCCTCTAATCATCCACACCATATTTCTTTACCACTTTTTTGGTTCCTTTATTGCTATATTATCATCTATATTGATATAATCACATACCTGCAGTATCAGTATATTATCTGTATGTTCATCTGTATGACTCCAGAACTGCATGCGGAACTCAAGATCCAGCTGTACCTTGGATCTGTGCACAGAAGGGCTGTTTTCTGGTTTTGCTGAGTTCCAGTCCTAACAGTTCCTAACATGCCATAAAATGACGCGTCACCTGAACTTTTTACCAGTGCAGTCTCTCAGACTTCTTACAAGGCAGACACTACTGTCAGAATGCAGCAATTTTTGCAATCGTTATTCAAGTTTTACTATCTGAAAGTAAAACTACAAGAAAAGCAAACTGTTTGATTTGCTTTCTTTTTTTTCATAAATAAAGGGTGGTCTATATACAATTTAGCAGCATATATCAGGGCTCCAAACATTTACAACCTTTTTCTGCAAAGGTTAATTTAGAAACCAGAAATACATAAAATTAATTCCAACCCTGCCTTGTCATAGCCCAACAATGTAAAATCTGCAAGCAACACAAAACCTGCAAGATGTTCCATATTGCTCATGGCCAGGGCAAACTATGACAGTAGAAACCAATAGTAACATGATATACTGTTGCCTAATAGAGTTATTTATTCAGAATTTTACTCATGTATAAAAAGCACTGTAGATCACTGTGCAAGGTAACGTTCCTCAAAGGTTCTTTTTTGGCCAATACATTTAGTCTATGTGCAGTGTCATGACAGATGTGAGATGAATGGGGATCTATACAAAATGGCCACGGAAAAGAAAAAGAGTAAATGATAAATCAGAAAGTACTGACACAGCAGAGATATTACTACAAATCAACAGAGACCTGAAACTAAAGAGACATTAGAGCAAAATAAAAAAAGGAAAAGGAGAGAGGTGCTAGGTAATAGGAGATGGGCAGTAAAACAAGGCAGAAAAAATAAGCCATGGTCCCCTACAAATCTGGAACAGGAGGATGACGAGCAAAAGGAACGACACCAGAAAGAACAGGCAAGAAGAGCAGCTACAGCAGATTGTTCTTCACTCATAAGAAAAACATTACAACAAAGTACACACTAACATTAATTGATCTGTCTGAACATCTGTCTGTACTGGTCAGAATGTTCACCAGCTTTCCTCCTTGCATTAGCCTTCTGCTCAGCATATGGAAACCAAATTACTGATAGCCTAATTCAGATTAATTCTACAGCCAACTATCAACTTTGCTTTCCAGTATACTGAAACAAAAGCTGAGAATGTAGAAGACAAGTCCACATACATAATCATCAAAAGCAGTTAGTAAAAAGAGGAGCTCAGAAGCAGAAATTCCCATTCCAACAACTGGAGAGAAGAAAGGTGCCTGATCTTGCACTGGGAAAGGCCTGAAAACCCTGGGGAGGTTTTATCACTACCACTCTCCCCAAAGGTACGATCACTTGTACTGCTACTAACTTGTACTACTACTAACCATGTAGTCTTGGTGCTTCCAACCACAACCACAGGAACAGACATTATTTTTACTAAAAACTAGAAAAATTACTAATAGATTTTTTTACCAGTAATCACTATTTTAAATCAAGAAAGTCAGCAATGGATAGGAAACTGTAAAATCTGCACAGGTGTAGATATTCAAAATTCAACCAGGTCAGTGATCTCATTTAACTTCCAAGTCAGGTCTGCTGGCAGCAGAGAGGGGGACTGCAGCCCTTCTGGATACAGGAAAGAGGCAGGTAAGCAAGATGGAGAGATGCTTTTTATCAGGGCCTGTAGTGACAACGGGTTTAAACTGAAAAAGGGTAGGTTTACACTGGACATAGCGAAAAAATCCTTTATAATGAGGGTGGTGAGGCACTGGAACAGGTTGCCAGGGAAGCTGTGGATGCTCCATCAATGGAAGAATTCAAGGCCAGGTTGGACAGGGCTTTGAGCAGCATGTTCTAGTGAGAGGTGTCCCTGTCCATGGCAGGGGGACTGGAACCAGATGATTTTCAAAGTCCCTTCCAACCCAAACCAGCCTGTGACTCCATGACTGTATGACCTCCAGGGGTGACTTATAACCTAATTATTTGATGGTGCTCTTAGCAAGATTTTGAATCACTTCTTCCTCTGGCATACAGTGAATAAGGTGTAGGTAATTCTACTTTAAAATACAACTGAGCCCATTTTTACTTCAATAGGCAGCTTCTTGTTTCAGAGTGTAAAAAAGAAAAAAGTCTCAAGAGCTAGACTGCAACTTAAATGCAGAAGTATACACTTTGTGTTAACATTTCAACTTCTTGACTCGAAGTACTCCCAGTATAACTAACTAAAAAAGAAACTTCTGTTGTATAAATTCATGCATTTGTAAGGAAATGTTTGAGGATGAAATTTCTGTATTATGCAGTGGTGACAATAAAAACCCCCCTTTATTAGTAGTAAGGAGGACTCAAACAGTAGGCTCTTCTTTAACAGTAAATTAATTCCAGCTTCCAGCAGAGAACATGATTGCTTGAGCCATCTGAACACCTTCCCAACAAGCCTGATGACATCAGGTCAATCACGACAGGCAGTCAAGTCCAGAGAATATACCTGGCCAGGGCCCAGGCCACCATTACACTTGCTGCTCACTGGCAAATTCCATAGCCACTGGGTTCTGGGTTGTTGTTTTTTTAATCTTCAGAAATTCCAAGGGTTACAGTGATGCCCAGTGAGCAGCTGCACCACACGGCCAGTTACTTTAGCAGCCCCAGGTAAGTGGAGCTTCATTTCCTGAGGGCTACTTTACAAAGAGAAAACTCGTGCTAGATTTGAATGTTCCACATGACTGTCAGCCACTACAGCGAGACAGAAAAAAGGAAAGCTGGCCACAATTTCAGAGTATGAGTACTTCTGAGAACCACTCATGAGAAAGCAACATAACCAACACTGTACTCACCTCTCACTGCGATGACTTCAACACCAGGAAGTCAAATCAGCCATAGACAAATGCACCCTACATTTAACTAAAACATACCAGCACGAGATAAAAACCTTTCCAGTTATACAAACAGAGGAAGATTTGAGTATCTGTACAGTATCTAAATGAGGACTGATGTATTGAAAGGATAATGACTTTGTAACAACCCATGACCAAAACTCAAATGCTTGCTCCACTAATATTTTTTGTCTCCAGTACTTATGTCTAAAATGAAGATAAAAATACTTCTCTACTCCATAATTATAAGAATAATTATATTAAAAATGGAAAGAAAGATTGGAATAGTAAAAGTGAATCTTAAACAGAAGTATCTAAATGTATATACTTTTAATTTTACTACCAAAATACAAAGACTAATTCCACATCTAGTTGTCTCCATCTGTAAAATGGTGCCACTTCAGTCACCACTGATACTTTAAAACAAGCAGAACACCCCTGCACTGTTTTCTCCAAAAATGAAGATTATGGTTATTTGTAACTGGCAAACTAAAGACAGAAAACAACTGAGATTTTTAGTCAGGCCACTTAAATCCTTTTCTAGTCAATTAGTATCCATTTAATTCAGTTCTGAAATAACAGAAAAAAAAAAGGCTTTCACTGGTAAACTACCTTTCAGTTCAAGGGTTAAATTAATTTTAAAATGCTGTGTTACATTCTTACTATGCCAAGCAGTCCTTCAGCAAAAGTCAGTCCAAGACTTTATATCCCTATTACTCTTAATTAACAACTAGATATCAATACCTCCTTTACACACCTTGCAGAAAAAAATGTCAACACGCCCACTCCCCCTTCAACTTACACACAGCCACAAGAAAATGGTTATCCTTAATGTTAAGACAATGAACAAAATAAACACAATGCGTTTAGATAAGAGCAAAGAGTAAAGCCTCAAACATACACAGTTTTGTTCATGCTTGGAGAGGAAGAGCCCTAAAATGTTTCATTCTGAGAGACGACTACCGTGTACAAAGCCACCTCACAAATTCCCTGTAAGTGCAAGGATCCAGGAGACTGGCAATGCCCTTCTTCAGTCCTGTAGCATGTTAACATTGCACAGCTTTTAATCTTTCATACCAAATGGACAGATTCCTCTTAGCATACTGGGAAGCAGCAGCAGGCTGACCACATACACAATCTATCTTTTCAGATTTAATGTCTATTAGATTTTTCCCCATAATTATGTGAGACTCAACCCTGAGATCCAAGCCCTCCACAGTCCCACAAGCCCGTGCAATGGAGATAATGTGGTTTATATGGGGCGTCTAACAAGGACCGTTAAAATCAGTATGCATAAATTTATAGTTTTGCATTTTTGTTATGAAGTAACAACATAGAATACCTTGCTAAACTACAACTCCAATCAACCTCATGACACAGTGAGAATACACAGGCACATATATGTATGCAATATGTACGCAATATGTATGCACGCATATAGAGCACGTGGTCCCTGCTACAGCAAATTAAACAGTCCATGAAGCAACAATCAGCTTAGATATGTGACATGAAGAACAGGTCTAAAGCAGCAGATGAAGATGTTTCACCATGTGCACATGAACCTCTCCTATGTACACTGTGAATGGGAGAGAGCGTAACAATAGGGTTCTGCCCCTAAAAAAAGTCAAAAGCAGCTTGGATACAATAATTTATAAAAGAAATTAACTGTATGCAATTTAAAAAAAAAAATACACCTGCTAAGGCATTGCTTTACAATACAAAGTAAATAATCTATATGCAAAAGTATAGGTATAATTTTTCAGTACTGCAAATAAGAGCCAGCAAATAAGCCATGGGGAGCCGATGCGATTCAAATGACAGATGTGGAGATACACGGAACACCTCTAGTCATACACATAGTTAACAAAGGCCAACGTGACAGATTTCAGGCAGCATTTTGTGACAGCAGCCAGATCCACCCAGGATGCACACAGCCAGAGGTGCATTTAACATTGGGGAAAGAACGTACAGCCACGCTACAACCGCGCTCATGAAGCTCAAGGGGAAAGCGCAGGCTCCGCGGATCCCAACGCAGATTTTGTACAGTTGATACCGCTCTGAAGAGGCACAAAAGCCCCCTGCTCCTCCTCCTCTCCCTACAAAGGAAGAGCCGCCGGCCGCCCGCCGTCCTCCCACCCTCAGCAACAGGGCGCTGGCAGCTGCGGGCCTCCCTGCCTGCCCGTGTCCCCGTCCCCGTCGCACCGACCCCCCGGCCCGGCCGCTGCAGCCGGAGCTGCGGCCTCGCCCCCCGCGCTCCCCCAAGCCCCCTCGGCGGCACAGGGGGTGCAGCCTCCGCCCCACACGGCGGGGGGGCCGTGCCGGGGTGCAGCGGGGCCGCAGCTGCCCCCCCGCGGCCGCGCCCCGCACGACGGCGGTTGGTTTCGGTGGGGAGCGGCGCTGAGAACCCCCCTCCCCCGCCGGGCTCGCTCAGGCCCTCCCGCCCCTGTGCGCACCGGGGGCCGAGCTCGCCAGCCCCCCGGCGCCGAGCGCTCACCGGGCAGCGGGGGGAGGCGGCGGAGCTTAGCCCGGTGCTCCACGAGGCCGTGGCGAGCGGCGAGTCCCCGCCGGCAGCCGCGTCCTTTGCTGCGGCGGCTTGTCAAAGGGAAAACATGACGCGGGCGGCCGGGGGAGGGCGGCGCCGAGATCTCGCGGGGCTACCGCGCGCGTCTCGCGAGGCCGCCCGGAGCCCGCCCGCCCCCGCGCCCGGGGCCTCGAGCCGCCGCCGGCAGCGCGGCGGGAAAGCGGGGCGCGTGGCCGGGGCGAGCTGCGCGGCCCGAGCGAACGGCGCCGGGTTCGGGCCGCGGCCCAGCTCCGCGGGCAGGAGGATCGCGGCCGCGGGGCTCCGGTCAGCGCCGAGACAAGCTGGAGAGCAACGCCCGCGCAGCGGGACTGTCGGCAGGGACGGGGAACACGCAGCGTCAGCGCAGCCACAGTGACAGGCCCGGAGTGCATGCGGTGCAGCAGCAAGACAGCGGGGTGCACCTGCACAGCCCCTGGCCGAGGCTGCAGGAGGCCGGTGTGGGGAAGAGGCTCTGCCGGGGCCATCAGGGACGCTGTAACAGGAGCCACTGGTGTGCAGAAGAAAGAGGGGCCCGAACCCCTCGCTCAGGGAAGGGCTGGAGCAGGGGATCCGTGTGCAGCAGGGCGGGCTGTTCCTCGGGCAAAACGGGAGCGGGCTGCTTGCACTAGGAATGAAAATAGCACCAAAACACGTGTGTGTGTGTGTTTCCTTAAAGACTGAGGAATAGCAGACAGCTGGTTTTGCATAAAAGCAAACTAAAAAACAGGTTAAAGAAATTAAATACCTATTTAGATGAGGATGCCTGTTGAATAGATGTATTGGAAAGTCCGTGAAAGGAAGAGAAATGGATGCTCTATGCACAAAGTGCGCAGAAAAGGAAAAACAGGTCACGTTGCTGGACGAGCAGAAGTAGATTGAAAAATAAAGCTTTGGCTTAAACAAAATGAACATGGCAACAATAAAAAGTAGGAAAAGTGTCACTGGGGATTGACATTCCGGGTCTAAAATAGGTGAAGTTTACCATCAAGCCTGAATTACAGGCCAAGATGGTGTCAGCAACAATGACGTCAGTGAGGCCACACTGGAAAGAAAACAATGCAAAATTTCAGATATACCCACATGGATTGGTTATTGTCCACACAATGGTAGGGATGTCATGATTTAATTGGTATACATTGTTAAAGACCTTTATGAAATAAATGGGAAAACTGACATGAGAAGCAAGAGAAAAACTTCCTTGAAAGGTGCAATTGTGTGCGTTTGGATACATCGGCCTAAGGCAGGAAGAGAACAGAATCTTATCAAGACTGGCGACCAAAAAAGCCGTGAACAGGGAACAGTTTTTACTGCCTCTTCCGACAGAAGAGCTAGAAGCTGACAAGTGGAACTAGCAGATGTCAAATTCAGAACAAGCAAAAGAGAGATTATTTCTTAATACGTCACTAAGTAGCAAAAGTTCACCTGGGATCAGAAAGGGACTGCAGAAAAACAAGAAGGATTTCCAAAGACATTTCGTCTGGTTGAATAACGCCTTGGTCCGCAGGAGGCCCCAGAGTATTGGGGGGCTCACTACCATGTGCTCACTCCTGCCTTTTCTTCCCTAGCATCTGCTGATTGCTGTTCTCAGACGGACCCGGGCTCCCGTCCATGTCCTTGTCCTACAGCCCATCTTTACTGCACCTCTCCCCTGTACAAGCCCCCTCAGCCCAAAGCACGTATCCATAATAATCTATTCTGAGGTATAAAGTGGGTAGGGGATTTACCAGGGGTAGATCTCAGCTCCCCGCAGTGGGCGTTGCACTTCACGACAAAGGTTCCAACCAAAAGTAGATCAAATGACACTGGCAGCTTTGGGGGCAGATCCCAGCTATTCACCGCTTTTTAATTCTGCCCCCCTAAAAGGCTACGCATGGATTCATAATTATTTGCAGCGGAATAAAACCCAAATGTCTTGCTTTGGAAATAGTCTTTGACCCACCCAGGCTAAGAAACACACAGCAAACATCACCAAAAATGGGGTAAATCATAAAAACATTTTAAAGCATTCTTTAAGTATTTAAAATATGTCCACTAAAGGATACTGGTAATAAACAAACTTTAAAAATACAACAGATGTGTCAAAATACACTAAAATCAGAAATGTCCAGCAGATCTGCCATTCCACAGAACAGAAAGCGGAATAAACAGACACATTCTACAACATGCTGACACGTCCCACACCCACATACTGATGTTAACCACAGCACGAAGACAAACCTTATCATTAACTGCAGGTTTTTATGGCTTGCAGGCTCCACCAGCAACCGCGTGTTGTACAGTTCTCAAGGAATTTCTTAGGTTTGCAAATGTTTAATGTTTTTATGTACACCTGGATATTAAGTTCATAAAGCTGCAAGGTTTTCTTGTTTTGTTTGTCAAGTCTTGATAGAGCTTGTCAAGCACCTTGCAATACTGCGAGTGTAGGCCTCTCACCCTGCAATATGGCTGGATGCAGATGTATCTGTTTCCACAGAGGCTCATTTATTTCAGTCTAAGCTACACTGGAGCCATTATGCAGCCACTCTCCAGACTGGGACCCGAGGTGCCAAGAACACGCAAAGACTCAAGGAAGCAAATTAATAGTAATGTTCTAAATGAAAAATCTTCCTGTCATTTTCAAATATATATCTTTTTAAACATAAATGATGACTATAAAGTAGACTGTTGTAATCAGAGTATCTAATTCTCTAAGATGGCTTGAAAATCTTTGCCACGTGATTTCCGATGTTTACTATTGCAAAATAGTATACTGCCAACTAAAGGTGGGGGTAAGGGGAGGCAATAAAAAAGAAAGGAAGATCAGTTTGGCGTACCAAACCTTCATAAGGTTTCAGCCCATAGAGAACTGCCGACATCCTCCAAAGGACCACTGCAATTTATCTTTTTGAATTCTCACATGAAGCAGGAAAGTATTGTCAAAATTCCTGAGAACCCAAATGAAGTCAACAGCATCCCAGGCTACAGCAGTACCAGTAGGTCAATAAGGATATAAATAAGGGGACCAAGCTCTGCATTTGCTCTGGCATCGCCTATGGCTGTCACTAGAAACCAGCCATCTCATTTGAGAGTCAAACTATCATTAAATGAAAACTTAGCACTTCCATCCTTTGGGAATTGCAGAGGCTTCTGAAACTCTTTTGGGCACCCTGAGGACACATCAGAGGAAACATTAGTCCTGTAGCGGTCTGCAGCTACAAATTAACAGGGTGAAAACAACAACAACAAAAATTGACAAGAGTTGTATGGGAGAACCCTTAATTACAGATCCTCAGTGGGCAGCATCATTCATCTTCTCCCCTTCCCTCATAGCAAGCCTAAGCAGAAGTCTTCAAAACCTACACATTTCAAGAGTTCAGCAGGTAATGCCCCTGACTGCCTCTCTCTGGGCAGAATGCTCGGTTTCTATTTCCAAGATGGTCTCCAGCTTCATCTCAAAGCACAGAGAGAGGCCAGAAGAGCTGACCCAACCATGCGGGTTTCAAGGGAAAGGAGGCTGGAGGTGCTGCCTCCATGAGCTCTGTGCTCCCACCTCCTTTTGCAAACAGAAATAATCCCTCCTGACAACTGCAGATCGCTCAAGCCCCACCCCACTGGCTTTCCTCCTTCCTGCCTTCACTGGGAATAAGGCAGATTTCTTCTAGCATCAAGCTCTACAAGACCCGTTTTACATCAATGATTTCCTATTATTTTGTATGAATTGCTGAATTATTTATCAGTTTTGAACGTATTGTTATGTGATCTCATCAAATATACTTCTAATCTTAGGCAATGATTGAGAAAGGTATGATAATGAAAGAACATCAAGTCTTTTTCTAAAACTGATAGTAATTATCCGTTATTTTTAGTAACCACATTTAACTCTATCATCTTCTGATCCAGACATTATACCAGGGCTATGACCAATTCCAGTCTCACTGTTTTTCTAAGATCTTTTTTTGTGCCTAGGCCAGGACCAAACACTCAGCATTAGACTATTTATCTAGGGCTTGTTCTTAACTACTTCTCCACAATGCTGCATAATTTTGGATCATTACAGAAAACTGGATTTTCATATGAAATATCTCAATTAACTGAGTTTTGCTTTTACTGACATTTTTTCCAGCAGACATTGCTAACATTGGCATGCCTTGCTGTTGTCATGGCAATGAAAGGAGCCTATATGTTTTTGGATGTGACACAGAAATCATTTTAAACTGAAACGGGACAACAATTAGAATAATGGACATTGGATGTTTCTGTGCCATCACTTAAGAAATCGTCAACAGGAAAAAGGGAAAGAGCCCAAACCGGGAACAAAAGACACTGAACATAAGCTCCTTGATTGGATACAAGACACCAAATTGCTACTTGTGACCCCACACCTTGCAATTAGGGCTAAAACTTTCTTGTTCTTGAGTGTTATTAAAATCACAATGATCTGCCTGTGCAGTTACTTAATTAGACCAGGACCCAAATTTGCCCAAATAAATGCTGCCCTTAATATTCAGACATACATGAGAAGAGTCCTGTATTGTATACTCATCCAAAAAAAGGTCTTGGAACAGTCATTCCTCTGTGATGGCTCATTCAAAGGCAAGACACTTCCCTTGGCCCATGAGTTCACGATTTACATGAGGCAAAAGAAAAAGAGAAATCTTTTAGAGAGGCAAGTTTACCAATTTAAAGATGAGGAAAGAAGCTTGTGTCAGTCAGTGATGAGGTGCAGAAGCAGCCGTTGTGAACACTAAGAAAGATGACTAAAGCCTGCCTACACCAACCTATGAAGTGTCTCAAAATTTGATTGCTGGGCTAAAAATACCACTCACCTATGTCTTCTGTACGTTTCTCATCACAACACTAGCTCTTTTTCTGTGGATCCAAGGTATACAAGGGGAGCTGTTATTAGAACATTTTGCCTGTGCAGGGATGCCAGATGTGGAGGCATAGAAATATATGCATCTGTGTCAGTCACTAATTTCATGTTCTGCCTCACATTCTGGAGTGACAGTTCTTGTGCATGGCACTTCCCATTCACACCAAGCTGAGCCACACTAATTGTTAGTTATTAGAAAGCCACCTAAAGCCACATCCACAGGGCCAGCTGGCTCTTACCCCACTGTAAATCATCGCTGCCACATAACCAGCACTTGGGGAGCTTGGGATTGCAGGTGGCTGCGTCACTTCCCTTCTTCCACTGCTGGATCCTGACACACTGTGAAATGTGGAGTAGCAACCAGTCTGAAGTAACCTCAAATTTAAGATCTGGTTCAATCCATCACCATCTCTCCCTTTCTTTAGCTAGCTGGTAACTTTTTCAAACTGTACAAGCCAGGCTGGGTGAAACTGTGTTCTGCACTTCAGAAATGACCTTGGCCAGACCAAAACAGGACACGTGCCAGAGAACAAATGGGAAAAACACATGGGGAACAGAAGTGGTTTGCACCGGAAGACAATGAATGAGAATATAAAGTGGAACATAAAAAGATTATACATAAACAACTAAGTAATATTAAAATTCATACACAGGATGAATTCCAAACTAATCTATGCATGGGTACAAAACATTTTGAGCATATGTAGTAAGAAGATTATTAGAACTTCAAAAGGATTAGTAATTCACATTAGTTCAATATTACAACATCCAGTGCACATCCAAAGTGCAGCTTAAATATTGTGTCGTAACAACAACTACATGCACAAAGATACTAGAAAGAGTTAAACAATAAATGACCAATGGTCAAAGTACAATTAACAGGATTGCCAGTTCCCAATACCTTTAGGGCCTTATAAGTGAGTTTTGGTCCTCTGCTTTCTTTAAGAACCACTGTTGCGCAATCCCGCAGTTGTGTCTTTGCTTCGTATCCCTTTAGCAACACAGTTCGGAAAAGGAGAGCACCTGTCACAATTGCTTCAGCCCCTCCACCCTCCTGCCATGGTCTTTCCTACCTGGGGAACAAGACAGACCCAGAGCGCTGGATGGAATCATGGCAAAGAGACACTGCAGAGCTCTAACATCACCTTTGTGCTTACTGTTGGAGCACACAAATGCAAACAGACCGAGACTTGTTGTCCCTTTGCATTAAAAAAAAAAGAGAGGTTATCCAGCTGTCATGGCCCTGGAGCAACAGAAGCAAACAGACAGGTTGGTCTTGGCAGGACACAGGGGGATGAACTGGAGGACTGCCAAATACAGTACGCAAGAGATGTGTGCCTGTACTCATTAACTTAATGCACAGCAAGCTCACTGCTGTTCCAAAAACGAGTAGCCACTCACAAGTTAATATTTACGAAGAGTTGCATCATGTGAAACTGAACTCAGTAGCAAAATAACGCTTGAGCTGTTTTTAGCAAGTGCTAGTATTTTGTTTTGCTGCAAGGAAATTCTAGAGAGGTGAAAAATTAAGGAATAAAGATTAAAATTAAAGTTTAAGCACTCATAAGCCCAGCCCTGACTCAGTCTCCATTTTCATACGGAGAAAAAGAAAGTAAAACTTCAGTAGTTTATCTAGAGGGCTTCAGTTAAGCAGAGATCTTCCATTTTTTTTCATTGAGGCCATCTGACCTTGGGTAAGTCCCCTTCTTCTTTATTCCTCTCTGAAATGGGCAAAATGCTACTAGCTAGGTGTATAACTTGCTTTCAAATTACTCACAAATGCAAAATATTATCGTACCATAATTGCTCCATACAAGATCCTATGCATGATTTCTTTCAGCAAGAGGCATTTAGTTTTTTAAGTCACAATATGGCATTAATTTTATAAATGCCATTAATAAATATTAAGCCTAGGAAATGAAGCATTTCTTTCCAGTTGTGATTTTCTTTTCTTTGTGGAATACAGATGCTTAAAAATGGTAAAGCTATCCTCAAAACTAACAACACTCAAACACCGCGGAGCCACAGGAAGCCTGAAGGCCTGAAAGATGTTGTAAAACACCTTGTCTGTTCAGCATATTCTAATGCAGTGTTTAGCATTCTTAAAAATAATGACTACTTCTATTTTCTCTAGGAGATCATTCCTCAGATTAAAAAATATTTTCCAAAAAAAAAAAAGAATTTTGGGAAAAACACCACCTCTATTTTCATCCCAAAAGTGCTTTTCTGAACCTGGGCTACAAAAGCTCTTCATTTCTTTCTGAGTTTATCATCTTTTCCAACTGACAGTCATGTCACTTTCTTGCTCATGCTCCATTCCACCAATTTGCCAAACTGTATTTTTTTCTCTTTTCCTATTAGTTATTCCTCCAGTTCCCTTTTTTTTTAAATCAGTAACTTTTCCTTGGCTTCTGTCAGTTCATTGCTATTTTTCTAGTCTTTAACTGGAAGTGAATATTCTAACTGTTGTCTGAAAGCTGTACAATGAGGAATTATCCTTCTGCTTTCATGAATCAATGACTACTCTGTAAGGCAAAAAGCAGCTTTTCTCTTCCCATTGTTTTCACATTTCCTCTCATTCCATTTGTTCGTGCGTTCATTTTTTTTCCAGCAAGTACCACAACACAAATAATACCCTTGTGCACCTTTCACTTTGAGATATCAAAATGTTTTTTAAAAGGAATCATCTTTCCCTTAGATGGGGAAAACATAAGGTATAAATAGGATAATCATGTCTGGGACAGGTTGTGTTCCAGCTCAGCATGTTGCCTGACATTAATATAAGAAAACCCCTGCTCTTACTGGTCTCTTTAGAAAGATCCTGGTGAAGCTCAAGCCTTGATTTTGTTCTGTCCCACACAGCTTGTGGGCTGCTACCACTAGGACACCTCACGGCTGCTGAGGAAAGTGCCCACGCACAAAAGAGATGTGGAAACATAAAGGTCACTTTCAAAATGAATACTGGAAAGAAATCTTACACATGGAGCTCTAACAACATCTTCATTTCACAGAGGTATAAAAAGCAACTTTTCCAAGGCTATCCTGGAGTTTCTGGGTACAACTTGGAGTAGAGCCAGGAATACGGCTCCAGTCTCCACAAGCCAACTCCAGGGTTTAACCCAAAAGCTCAAAGGTCCTGCCCATGGGCATCTGGATTTGTGTGTGCCATGAAACCCTGGGCTTGACAGACAGAATCACAGAGCAACCAACAGGTATTTCCTCTTTGCCATAGCTAATTCAGCCCTAAATCATCCAGAAAAGAGCTAAAACATCTATATGGGAAAACACTGCTCATTATGGGTAGTACTTTTTGAATTATCTGAGTAGAGAGCAGAAGTGTTCTGCCAGGCTGGGAAAGAGGAATAAGCAGCAAAAAGGAAGAGGCGAGAAGCCAGCCAATAATTTGCAACAAACTGTAATTTGTGTGCAAACAGGTTACTTGATGACTGAGACCTTTTTTCCCCATTTTTCTAGAAATAGAAAAGCCAATAAAATCCTACCATAGACATTTTTAAGCAGGTCTAGCAGGTAAATGGTGAAACGTTATTCTTTCTTTGACTGTACCTTGTCTTGTAAGGAGAAGCATTTGCTTGGTCACACATTCAGGATATGGTATAATCAATCCCCAGGCCCAAACACTGCGCTGAGGGGCAAATACATATGGCTGGCTCCACTCCATTTGATCCTCCTTCTCAGCATTGAGCTGATTATTGAACAGGTTTTTTTCTCTGTTATTTTTAATTCCCTCAAGCTGCCTATTTTTCCTCCTTGCCAAACAGCAGGAGTGTTCATCTCCCAAAGGCCCTGTCAGGCTGCTGGATTCTGCTGGTTGGGCTGCAGCCCTGCAGGTGAGGACAAGGTGACAGCAGAGCACCCAGGCACAGGCACCGGAGCGTCACGGCCACATGGTCTATGTCAAACATCCTTACATGCCATTTTATGGCCAATCCACACACCAGCCCACTTGCCGCAACCCTTACCCACCCCTCCAACTTACAGGCATATTTCAGAGACATATTTCTGAACAATATGTAGGGTCTAGTGGGAACTACTTCTCATGGCAATTTTTCCTTCAATTCTTGGGGACAAGCTGCTCGTCTCAGCCACTCTCAAATTTCCCCTCTTCATTTCAGAGTGAAATCTCAGGGAGAAAGTACCAGCTGGACTGAGTGTGCTAAAACCAGAGCCACAGTCTATCTTAAAAGCCGGTCCCCTCGTATCAGATCTCAGCAGCAGCTGCAGCAACATGCACTCCATCGATGCAGGTCAGCAGCTTCCAGCAGAACAGCACAGCTACGGCAGGAGGTCTGATCTAATACCAGCTGAACATGGCTAGAACAGCTTCTTAATTTTGTGTGATGTTTGATTTTAAGTGCTGTTATAAACACAAATGTAATAATAATAATATTTTTTTTTAAATAAAGATTCCACAAGGAAGATCATGAAAATGGGTAAGAGCTGGTAAAACTATTATTAAAAAAAAGGCAAAGTAAAAAAAGAACCAGACAAATACACAAAACCAAATTCAGTTAAAACTCCATCCTACATTTACTTTTTAATTTTCTCCAAATGTACTATCTCAAGTTCTAGGGAGATAGCGTTGAATCAATTTAATTCCATGATCACACAGAAAGCAGCATTAAAAACATTTCACTCCTCTTCCCAGGAGCAGAACCGAAGTATGAAACTGAAGTATGAAAGCTGTGCCAGAGCTGAGCACTGGAAAGCAGATTAGGCCGTCACATATGCGGAACAGGAAGACGATATGGTGAAACAAGAGCGAAGAAACAGGGAGAGCAGGAGGGATGGTACCTGCCTGTCCATCTTTCCAGGTACCGACATGGGGCATTTGAAGCTTCAAATCAGTGCTCATTCCATTCCTGGCTGCTCTAACATGCCCCAGGATCAACAGTCATGCCTAAATTGTGGCAAGACACATAGAAAGTCCCCGGCAATGGGAAGAGCACGGGCAGGGGCTCTTCTCTTGAAGCAGGCTGCTGAGGAGGATTTTCAGACTTTGCAAAGAAGGCCAGAGACACTTAGATCTAAATTGAGAGACAGAGCAGCACAGGTCAAAGATCCTTTAGAAGAGCATCTGGAACAGGGGCATGATCCCATCCCTCAGAGAGCTCAAGGCCAGGCTTTTATTTCAATTCTAAATGTTCTTCTCCATCTGAAAATAATGGTTTTTACAGCATGAGGAATCAGGCCGGGCTGCGCAATAGTTTCACATACAAATGTGACATGGGAACAGGACAATACAGGGAAGGAAACAAAAGGCAGACGTTGCATCCCATTGAAGCAGCAGGGCACATCCCAGGCATGCCAAAAGCAATTACTGGAATGGGAACGCAGCCAGCCTGCCACAGCCAACAGCTATCCTTAGAAAATAGCCATACGGCAGCAGGACTGCAGCTTTATGTTGTGTCAAAGATGGGGCACCTCCAAAACCACACTGTTATGTAATATTTCAGGATACTGAAGCAGAGAACAAAAGTAACACCTAGCAAATTATCAGTAGCTTCCCAGACCAGGGAATTCTGTATCAGGGTGATCAGAAGCTTAACTTCTCCTGAAGTTACAGTTCAAGAAGATTTTAAGCCTATATTTAAAAATAAGCATGACTGCAATTCTTTTCATGAGCATCAGGGGTTTTTCTCAGCCAGAACCTAGGTGACAAAAAAAGTCAAGTTCATCAGTTTCTTGCTAATCCTTAAGAGGATATTTCACACCATTATGAAAGCTGTCCATGACGAGAAGGTGCTCAGATACCATGGTTACAGTCATGGTATGAGATTTTAAACAGAATACTATAACGAATTTGCTAGGTTCTTTTATGTTTTAATTAGCTAAGATATTGGAAATCCAAGCAAACTTTTATTATATCTCTGCTCCACTGACCTTTAGCATTTGGATATAAGAGGTCTTCATTAACGTTTTGTAGCTGTACACAAACTGTCTAAACTAACTGCCCTGTAAATCACAATCCTATTTACATTTTTACTGAACAAAACCAATCAAAAATGGTGTGTCACTTCCAAGGTACTTAAGAATTAGCATGTGGTCTGGTGCAAACCGCACACATCTGGCGTGACCTGCGGTGCCTAAGAAGAGTTTGAGTAACGGACTTATTTCAACAGAGCGGAGAAAATCTTTACTTCATGCAGTTAGAACAATACTAAGACATTAATGTGGCCTTTCTCTTGGCTGGCAATAGTTGTAAATAGCTATTAAGTACAGGATAAGTCTATTATACACAAATATTATGGAAGCTTGATTATGAATTATGAAGCTTGATTATTGAATTTTGTTGCATAACAAAAATTATTTAAAAAGCACATAATATTTTCTAACTTTTCATTGTTTTCTAATTTTTGAAAATTTGGGGGGTTCATAAACTTTTTTTTAGAAAACGTTTATGTAATCTTTTGTTCAAGTTCTCTAGGGAGTTGATAAGCAAAACTGCTTCAAACAGAAGAATGCACAAGAGGCCGAGGGTGGAAATAAAACCCGTTTCAAAGAGCATTTAAACATACTCTTCGTTTTCCTTTGTTACCAAATAAAACATCTGAGGTTGATATCAAACAAACATTAATATTGATTCACTATAGAAAACTGCTTTTCAACTGATTCTAAGCTTCCCATGAGAATGCCGGAAGTTCATTTTGCTCAATTTCAAAAAACAGTTTCAATTTCTTCTGAGAAGTTTTACTATATATTCTGAAGGCTTAGAGCAAGTGTAATACATGTTTGCCCAGAGACCATGCAGAAGCATGAATCCAATGTCACACTTGAGAAACAAGCAATTCGACAGTCACTGGAACAAAATGAGCATGTGTCCACACACAGTGTAAGATTCCTGATTGCTTCTAATCTTATTTTCGCTATTTTTTTTCCTTCAAACTGAGCCATTCACACATTTTGGTTCCCAAGCACGTCAGAGGCGTGACATTTTAGAGAAGTTTCTTCTAATGTAAGCAAGCGCAACAGTACAAATTATTTTAAGAATTCCGAAATGTCCTAAACAAAAAGCTTCCCAACTGGCCATGCCGAGGAAATGAGAACTCATGATATGCATGACCAATTCACAAGGAAGGTCTTTCCTAATATTGTGCATAATATAAAGATTAAAACACACTTTTTTGTCATGCTTTACAAGTACGCAAGTGTAAGCAAGTAGACCACTAAGATGCACATCTTCTTACAGGTGAAGGCTGCTACTGTATCCAAATACATTGAGCTGTAATAATACGAAGCCTCTGATAACAAACAACATTTTCTTAAGCCTGAGTCAGACCATTATCCTTCTTCTGTATACTTGGAGCTGGGAAAAAATGACCAAACTTAAAACAAAATAACAACATCAAGCTAGGACATTGATTTCACCTGTACACAGTTAACCTGC
Source organism: Columba livia (assembly GCF_036013475.1). Taxonomy (NCBI): domain Eukaryota; kingdom Metazoa; phylum Chordata; class Aves; order Columbiformes; family Columbidae; genus Columba; species Columba livia. The sequence goes on along the minus strand of NC_088612.1, from coordinate 19,188,985 downwards.
TTTGTACCCTGCTGTTAATTCCTGCATTATCGGCACTTATCAGCAAAAACAAGCAAACAATATGTTTCAACAAGTTGAAAGCCCACTCAAACTCAGAAACATTCAAAACCCATTGCCATCCTGCTGGCTGGCCAGCATTCACTTAACAATTACCTCAAGAGTCTTGGCTTGTTGCTTTGCAGACCCCTTCAGTGCTTCTAAGTACAGAGAAAACAATTGTAAAGATGCAGAATCTACCAAGTTTGTAATTTTATCACTTCAGAATCCAAGGCTTTTCACTACTAAAGAAACCACTATAATAGGATTTCTAAAACTGAACTTCAGAATGTATTTCTAAAGAGGGTTTCACAATCGTGTCTAAATTAACCAGGCCTTACTGCATCTCAGTATCAAACTAGGCTTGCTGTTTTTTATAATTGAAGGCTTTGAGATCCAGTCATATTTCCTAATGAAAGACAGATTGTTGTTGTTGTTATCACACCAATATGTTTTTCATTACCACAAGTCACTTACTCAGACCATTCCTATGTGACCGCACTCATCATCTTTTATGAGAAATTGCACTTAAATCAGAACAAATCACTCCTGATTCTTGCATACTTGTCAGGTGAGCATCAACTCCCTGTCCACAACCAGAACACTGGATCCAGTCACATCGGAACGCCTACCTTCCCTGGACCTCAGTTTTACTGTGGAGAGTGCATACTGGAAAAAGCAGCTATTTTTGTCAATCTTTACTTATTTTGATCAGGTGCCCTTTCCTCAGCACAGTCCCAGAATGACTATACACTGCAGCTTGTCTTGTCATTTGTTATGCCCTCAAGCCTAGATATATTTTTCTTAATTACTGCATATTACCTTGGGTAGGCTTAATTAGTTTCAAAGTAGACTGAGAAAGACACTGATACTTCGTGAGGCCAAGAGAAAGAACACTTTAGCTACCTCTTAATAATGCTTACTATACAATGGCTTAATTAAACTCCTCCACAAAAAATAAGAAAATTAAAGATTAGTTAACTGCCTCATCCGCCTTGAATTCAGGTGCTGAGATTCAAGAGGGAAAGCACCTCTCCCAATGCACTATCAGGTCTTTGTACAGGTATAACACACAGTATGAGTTGGTACGATGTGCATTACACATGAGCAGTGAAGTGAAAAGGAATCAGACTGGTTTACAGTTATCTAGGGTCATGTGTTCTATCAGTTTTCCAGGAAAGCCTCACTAAGCCCATTCCACCGCTCTGGCGCCTGAAGGACTCCCTCCAAGTCAGTCCTGTTATCTGACTGAACCCAAAGCCCCGTGGCTGGAGGCCTTCTGTCAGGGGACAGTGCTATTTGGAACAATATGAGTCTCATCACTCAGTGTTATTTCCAAGCTACACTCTGCAGAACTGGCGACAGGAGAAGAAAGAATCATTACATCCACCACAGTCTCAGAAGAGTATCTATCTGCCACCTGCAGGTAAATAATACCTTGCAAACGTGTAATACCTTTTCAGCTGCTTCCCCTTCAATGTACTGTCCATTATGTAATCTTTTAGGGGCAGAGAAAACTTCCTCCGTAACGAGCACCACTACAGCAAAGGCATACAGTTGCTTCAGCTGTATGCAATGAATCACGTCCCTGAGATACATATAGCAATTTGTGAACAGCCGTCAGCAACCCCCAGAACTCAGCCCTTGGATTTTTCAGCATGTTTTCTAAGAAGCTCCAGTGTCAGCAAAAACACTATCAAGGACTGGTCAGTCACCGTCCTTTCTAAAATTCACCTGCTGGGGCTGGTGTGCTGATCCGTGTCTCCCAGATTAACCCTGTTCTGCCCAGCGTCTTTCAAAGTTCCTGCAGCTCATGCACTGTGAAGTTTATTAAAGGTCAAGTGTGTGGTTATACATCAGCAGTAACAACAGCTGACAAAGGGAGAGGCAGACGCTTCAGATCACAGCAGGCCGTAAGTATTTTAATTAATGTTAATTACAGAAATTGCTTGAAGCTGGGGCATGACAGACTTGCAGTGCAGACTTTGTCATGAAGAGCATGCCTTGCCTGCCCAGAAGTTTCTGAAAGTCACATCCCAAACTTGCAGGTAGCATTGCCGTTTTTGTCACATTCAGGTACCATTTGGTTTTTATTTCAGGTTGAAATTGTCAGAAGAGACTTATTTCCCTCTTTTTTTGTTAGGACAGTTCTCTAGTAGCAGGTACATTCAGTGGTCTGATTACACCCAGCTTTGTCTACCTTTAGCATAGGCCACCAATTATTTGCGTAGACAGTTCTAACCTGAGACAGGCAGGCGAGGCATGACATCCCGTGGTGAAACAGTCTGTATTACCCCATGCGTTTCTTTGGCCTGTGTTACTTTCTGTTACCTGACCTTCTCCAAAGTGGAACCCATCTGAACAGAATTTGCTTCACTCAGTGGAGCGAAGGCCATTAAATAGAATAATCATTATATTCATCATTAATGGAAAAAAAAAAAAAATCTCAGTCACATTTCTAAGTCTGTAGCCTCTTGAAAGGATTTTTAAAATGAAGAGGATGAATATCTGGAATTCTCCTAGTGTGACAGGTAAGTCCCAGTGCTCCTTGAAATGAAAAATCGGAGTGGAAGTACAGTTTGGGTGAGGAGAACGAGACAAGAAAGCTGCTGTAGGAAGAAGAGAGCGGGAACTCCAAACGCCAGACAGTGAAAAAGGAATGTGCATGGCCTTGAAAACTACATTATGTTTGAGTTAGAAAAGTGTACTAGCCTGTTTACCTTCATTCTGTTTCCTAGAGAATTTGTTCAAGGGTCTTCTCCTTCCAGATATTCTTACAGAAGGCCCTACATTCCCTGCCCCATCTGCACCAAACCATCCTGTACTATATTATATATATCAAATATGCATTTTCAATTTCCTTGGCACTTATGCTGCAAAGCCAAACTTTTCATTTGCATGAAAACTGCATCACTTTCTTTCACACGATTTTATGAAAAGTGCAAGCTGGCAGATTTTCCTTATGAACATATGGATCTTGTTGATAAAGCTATCTCCAGCACGTAGTCTGTGCTATGGTATGTAGTCTGTGTCACCTCAGGTGCATCCCACCCATGTTTGGGAGGCTGGGAGAACTTTTCCACTAAAACAAAACAACAACTTTGAGATGTGCTAATGTTCACAACACTTAGTGCAATTCTACAATTACTCAATCAGTATACTCAAACTGCCTGCTCGCTGAAGTACATTAAAACCCATGAAACAAAGAGTGAAGAATAATCTTGCAGTCCCTGTAGAGTGATTCTAGGTGAAGTGGAGCTTTTGACCTAGAATATCTTAAGTACTAAGTGCGGTGACCTGCTACATCAGGTTAAAGCTGAACAGCTAGAGGTGTTGTTCCTGAAAGACAATGAATGCTTTTCAGCACCACAGAAAACACATAACTCTTTTCAACTCCTTCTCAGCACCTTGTCATAGGTTCAAAATCATTCTAAACATGACAGAAAAAGATTGCCATAATTAATGGGTTCTAGATGACTCACAGAGTAACAATAAATTACTACCGCAGCACCCCCATGCCCTTCAAATGCTGTGACTAGTAAGGAAGGTCACACTTAGTAGCCAAAGAGGAAAAGCAACGATTAAAACAGCTGACAACACTTTCCTGAGAGGGCTCCGGACTGCAACGAGCCTACCATTGCAGCAGCTGTCAGCCAAGTCTCTGGGATCCCTTTTACATTAACAGTTCATATCCAGAATCAGCCAGCATAAAGGAAAGCAAACTCCTTCCTCTCCCAAGCATTCCTCCCTCTGCTGAAGGGCAAAGACAAACCCTCCTTGAAAGAAAATTCACTGGTTGAAAACAACAGGCTGTAGTGTGGCACTTCGATGGGCCACAAGTCTATACTTGGCCACAAAAACAGGAGGAGGATGGTTAGGGCTGGGTAAGCCCTTCAGTCATTATCTAGTAAGCACTTAGACTCCCACCTTCCATCCCAAGCTGGCAGAAAGCACCTATACCCTCTCTGTATTCCCTGAAATTAGCCATTCCCAGCAGCAGTGCAATGAATGTGGAACTACCCTAAAAAGATACAAAGAGAAGCTGAGAAAAAAAAGCGTATCTGACACCTAACTCTTCTTCAAGGCTGCTTTCCTTCAGTGCTGTACTGGACCGTGGAAAAGTGCCTGCGTGTCCTTGGAGGCAGTCCTGAACTGCCCTCTAGAACCAAGCATCAACCTTCTCCTCTGGAGAAGGTCAAGTCTTTCATTCAGCACACCTGAAAGAGATGCAGTTGCTTCTGTATTGCATACAGCACTTAGAGGTTGCTCAGACCAAAGGAGTGAACATTGTTTTCTACCACAGTGATTAGGGCTCTCACCTGTGAAAAGGTGAGAACTCCGGCAGCCACAAGCCACACAAGAATGCTTTATGTATTATATTTTAGCTTAAAATGCACCAAAAGCACGTAATGTTGCAGGCTGAATGGCGTCAGCTTTCAAAGCAAAGGAAGGTTACATCAATTGATTCTGAGCACTGAGACCCAGGAAATCAGTTTTGCAATGTAGCTATTAGCTAACTGGAACAGAAACTACAGGAAGGAAAGAAGCAGTTACTGCTCCAGAACACAGAGGCTGACAGACAGACCTGGCTCAGCCTCACTGTGTGCAACTATGAGACATCTCTGCACGCACAAAACACAGATCCCTGTCCAACTGCAAGCAGAATTACCCAGGTTTCTCTGACCGTGGTCTGAAAAAAGCTGTATCTTCCCACAGCAGCTTGCTTTACTTGTTTTCCCCACCCCAAACCATACTGCCACTCAGATTCTTCATGTCAAGGAGCACTGGCTGTTTACCTCTTTAAAAAGTCACACTGGGAGAATTCCAGATGTAACACAATTTTGCTTACCAGACTTTGTTGAGCTGATACCTCCCATCCTAAAAAGAACCGTAACTGAGCACAGTTCCAAGTAGGATAGAAGAATGTTGATGCTCCGTGACACTCTTCACCTAACCCCTCAAAAATAACAGCAACCTACCCCAGCTCATTCCAAAGTTATCCATGACTTCTCGCACACCTGAAACCTTGATGTTCTCAGCTCACCACAGGCTCTGCCTCCAGACCAAACCTCTGCCCCCGAGCCTCAGCAACACACCTGGTCCCACAGCTGGTGCTCAGCTCTGGCCATCCCCATGAGCACCGCACCCTTCCTGCCGAGCCGGCCGAGTGCTGCTGTAACGTCTCTTCATGCCTGCACAACAGCGAGGTCTATCTGCCCCACCGCTGCTTTTAGCTCCTCTCACTGAAACGTGCATGCTAAAATGAACATACTACCCACTGCTCAGGCACTGAGGTTGATAAAGTGTTGAGGTTTATGGGAAACAGAGTAGACCTTTAAGTGAAATATATGAAGAATGACAGACAGTTCACAGTAGCCATACAGAAAATAGGTAAAATAAATGCTCAAATGAACACCGTTAAATTTATACCTCTGTTTTTTCTGTCACGTACACGCCTTCCCTGATCTACATGCCAATGTGGATAGGAACAATACCTCTTATTAAAAGTCACCAGATGCACAGTAAATGGAGTCAGAGCGCCCAGACCAGAGGCAACAACAGCAGGAATAGTGCTCGGAGCTGGCGGGTTCACTCACCTCGCTCCTGGGGCTGTGGGACACGGACCTGGATCCTGAGGAAGGAGCACGGCCCATGACGGCCCTTCGCTCTCTCTTCAGCAGGCCGAGCCGCTCTGGCTGCCAGGCTGGCGGCTGCTGGGGTCACAGCGGCTCCGCGCTCCCCCTGACACAGCCATTCTGAGCGGCGTTCCCCGGGAGCTCACCCCAACCCCAACCCAGCCGCCCGGGCTGGCAGCGAGCGCCACCTGCCCGCGAGGTGCCACCAGGGCCGAGGGGAATAACGGAGTCCCCCGGCAGGGAGCCCCGCTCTCGGCTCCCTCAGCCGCCCGCCCCGCGGGAGGAGGCGGCACAACCCCCGCCCCGGGCAGCGCTGAGGGAGCAGCGGCCGCCGCGCGCGGGCAGGGCGGGAGGCGCGAGCGCCCCCGCGAGGGTCCCGCGCCGCACCGGGGCACCCGCGCCCCCTGCTGGGGACAAACCCGCACAGCACAGGCGCTCGCTGCGCTGGAGTGGCAAGGAGAGAACAACCAAAACAAAACAGAACGAACAACAACAAACAACCAAGACGCTCGTCCCGCTTTGCAGAATTTTATTAGCAACTCAGAATAACAAATGTGTTGTTGTTCTTGAGAGTCTGCGCTGTTCCCAGGCACGCAAAAATCAGTATTTCTCTTAATAAAAATACAGGCATGTGGATTTTAAAAGACATCACCACTGAAATAATAATAATAATAATAAAAATAGACTTATTTTAATAAAAAATATTTGCCTTTTTTTCAGGCTGTCACTTCAATTATCTCCAGGTTCCTTCCCACTCAAAAATAATACACAGAAAACAGATTTTTCTCTCCCACCGAAGTAAATCCTGTAACAACCTGTTTTACTGACATGTACCACATCTCCCCTCCCTTCCATGACTTTTTTTTCTTTCCCTTAATGAAAAGAACCTCTAGTTTGTTCCTCAAAAACCACCAATGGTAAGAATTAAACTAACCGCACACTGAGGAAGGTCTCCAGTGCTGTAAACAGTTTAATTAGACTCTGCCGTCCTAAAGCTGGGCTGGATTTCCACCTCAATGGGTGATAAACACACATAACAGCACATTTGGAAAAACACAGTAAAACTTCCTAACAGATCGCAAACACTCCTCCTGAGAACAAGAGGTTATGCACACACAGCGTCCTCCTGTCTGGAACAGTTGGGGAACGGTTTGGCTGGACACGAGCTGCTCTGTGTGACCGAGCCAGCGCTCCCGGCCTCAGCCGACCTGGGCAAAATCATAACTGAGGACCAAACGCCATGAGCTGCCTGCTACGTCTTTGTTACAACGCCACCTTACACGTTTATTAATGCAGAATTAATAAGATGGAGCTTACGGCTTCACGCTGCCTCGCACTCCTCTGTCTGCCTTTCCACCGCATCCCATCTTGCTCAACAGTCGCTGGGACTTTGCCTAAGAACAACAACCTCATCTCTACGATAGCACAACTCTGATGCAACGACCTAACAGCTATTTTAACCAGGCCTTAGTTTTCACAAGTGCAATTCATGTACACATCCCACAATCTCTAATTTGGAAACTGAAGGTGTTTTGAAGCTCCAGGAATTCAGAAAAATACAACTGGCTCAGAGTTTATTTAGTTTTCCATAGCCCAGGGAAGGAACTAATGGTAACGCATGGGACAGGAAGAGCAGGAAGCAAAATCTGGTAGGTTAGCTGGGCAGCTTTTTATCCAAATATATGCTTTTAGTGTTCTGTTTATGAAAGATTGCCTCTAGACACTGCTTCCTCTTAAGAAATACGTTACTACAGCACTTTTTGAGGATTCTGCCTCAAAAATCACACAGAAAGCTCAGAAATACACCTTTTAACTGAATGTGAAGAGAAACCCAGGGCCTGCTCTTTATCCCTTCACCAGGCACATGTCACAGACATGAAATAAAAGGAAATTAAATAAATAGTATCAAAATGCAGAGCAATATTTGCTGAAACCTTCCTTCTCCTGCTTCCACAACTCCTATGGCTACATTCCCTTTCCCCTCTTTCAACCTTCCCAGGCCAGCGTCACCTCTGCTCCCTACGTGTCCCTTTTACACTCGTCCCCCTCCACTGCCTCCCACCCCACATCGCCTTCATTTTACATTTCTTCCCTCACATCCTACTTTCTGCCGCCCTCCTCCAATGCTTCTCTTACATTTCCTTCCTTCAACAAACACTTTCCCATCAACTGCATTTTTGTCTCTGCCTAAGTGAGGATACAAAGCTACAAATAAAAGTAGTGTATTTTTCTTTCTTTCTTAGAAACTGGAAGACAGACAAAATCAACCTGATAGCAGTTTTCAACACCAGTTCACACTGTGAGCTCCACAACCTAAGCCTAGAAGTGACAACCATAAAGCCAAACAAAAGCAGTTTCCATGTCAACCTGCAGTTGTTTCTAGTAGGATTGCTTTCTGATTTTTAATGTATTAAATGGCAGAATAAATATGAACTTCTAACAACTAATATAGTCAATGAAAAAAATAACCTAGTCTACGCACATTTTTTGGTACCAATTGAACAATACCGGCTTCAAAACTAATATAGTTATAAAGATGCAACTTCTTCACACAAAGAGGTTACATCAATATCAAAGTGCATACTTCCTCAGTTTTGGACACAGCCGTGCGAATAGCACCTCTAGAAACAGGTGTTAATGAATCGCCAATTTGCCAACAATAAATTAAAACAATAACAAAGACTAGTAAAGGCTATTTCTCCATATACCTTGGGGTTTTCAAGTGCCCTCTTTTGGTGAAGCATCCTGCCATCGTTCTGTAAAAATGTTGTATTTGGCTGCACGTAAAGTCACTACAAATGTTTTCTCTTTTTCATCCAAAAATTGTCCTGGGCTGTCTCATCCTCTCAGGGGCCAGAACCAGTTGTACTCAAAGTGACAATGGCAGCTGTGTTAGTCTTCAGCCAAAAACGATGGCCAGAGCACAATTCCTATTGCAGCGCAGAACACTTTACTGCCAGCTTCGTGAAATCAAGGTTATGATACACAACAGCACTACGATTTTCTCTTCAATGACAGCAAGAACGGAGTACTGCACACAGCTAACAAAACCTCTCAGATATCTGCCATCAAATATTTATGCTATTAAAAAAGATTTTAAAATGTATTAAAAATTTTCCATGACTCAATAACAATTTCCCTGACTGAAATAATAATGCACATAGCATTAATCATTGTGTGGAATGTGAATTATTCTGCAATAAAAGAATATCAGTAGAAACCCTACATCCTGAGTGCAGTTGATATCACAAATAGATTGAAGTATCACTGAAACGCTCGATATAAAAAAGCACTCCAATCGGTCCTTGTGCTCCGGATTTCCCTGGGAATCTGGATCCCCAGTTTCCTGAAACGCTCAGCAAGCATTTCATACCATCATCCAGCTCTCGGTGTAGTGTGAGAAGTGAGAAGCATCATACCACAGATTCAGACCAGAAATCAAGGTCTGCTGTCAGGGCTGCTTTTTTCAGCAAGGATGAAAGTTTCCTCTGTCTCCTACCCGTGGAATTCTCCTGACATTACGATACGCTGCTTCTCCTCTGCTGAGTGGCTTTTCTTTGTGACAGATCCTCACTGTCACTTTCACAGTTTCTCTGAAATAGAAAGGCCACAATATTTCAGTCACATAAATGCTCCTAAGCATGATGTTCAGTATTATTAACACATCATCTATTGAGAACAGTGGAGCTAATTGAAATCTCACAGTTTCATTCCAGAAGGCCACATGTACCACAGGGGCCCCACACCCTCCATGCCACTGCTGGGCAGGAGAGCAGCACCGCAGGCCCCTCCCCAAGCGCCCATTTCTCAGTCAGACAGCACGGTCACCACGATGGTATCCAAACATCATCCGCAGTCTCTGTGCTGCTCCTTTACAGAAGTCTTCAGCTCTCCCTGCCCAACATTTCTGTCACAGTAACGCAACTTACAGCAGCACTGAATAAACTCAAGGGATGCCATGGGTCTGTTTGGTTTCTCACTCAAAACCATTGTCACCCTGTTGGGCTGGGCATCCGTATGAGGACGGCAAAAATCACTGCAAAGTAAAGTTGATCCTTCTCCTCTTCCCATTCGAGCAATGTACCTACCAAACCTTCATCCTGTATCAGGACCTTGTTTACCAGTGAACGGGATAAGTGGTTGCACAACGAGACGATATGGTAAGAAAGCTATGGACAGAGGGAAGAATGAGATTTTGGAGACATATGCAGTACAGACATATCCAAACACATTTCATTTATCTACTGCGTATTACGATTTTACATTCAAGCTCTATCTTGCCCTCCGATCCCCTCAGGCCTGGGAAGCCTTACATGAGAAGGATTAAGGGCTCGCTGTCATACCTTCCATCGCCTTCTAGTATATTGCCTTTTGAAGTTTTCCATGTTAACGACAGATGCTTGCCGAACCAAAGCCTGTCGCTTGTCCACTGGCTGGAAGAGAAGAGAGCAATTTTATTGCTGGGCTCGATTGTGGCATGAAACACATAAAGATTATTCACATGCTCTGGAGCTGTCTGGGGAAGCTGTGAATTCATACAGGTAAAAGCAGAAGAAAAGTAATTAAATCTAGTGCCTGGACAGGACTCCTTTGATTTCAAACAAAATCCTAAAGCTATTGTACAGTCAGTGGTCACACTCGGCCTCGTGTACAACGTTGTTCTGAGAAGTCCCACTGCTGCCTTTTTCTAAACACTCAACCTGGCACAAAAGGTGTACCATGTGGCACAGACTTTACTCTAACATTCCCTTCTGCTTCCTAATGATCCACTTGAATATCAAACCAAAAGTCTGGGAACAGCTTCTCTAGCCAAAGGATAGGACGCAGACAGCCAAGCAACAGACAGGTAATTAAGGGGGTACTAGAGGGTGCTATGGCAATGCTTTCACCTTGTGTAGTTGCTAAGGTGCTGCTCAGTGCACACCAGCACCATCCCCATTTTCTGTGGCCTGAGCTCATATCAGCCTTTATTCGTGTCCCTCTTTCTGAAAGGAACTGGGAGAGCAATGACAAGGTTCCTCGGAGGCCCGACAGAAAGGAGATGGAGCTGCTGTGAGTGCATGAGCTGCGCTGCAGCACACTGCCGCACGGGGGTTTTGCTCTTCGTTTTATTCTAGCACATCTTTTCTGAATTGCGTTTTTCAGGTCTTTCTCTTACCTGGCTGATCTCAACATCATAGGTAAGTTTGAGGCAGTCATTTCAGATCGGAAGATGGAGACCATGTGAATTCACGTGAATGTGAAAGATTGAATGACTTCAGAGAGTGCCAGCTGTACTTTACAACCCCAATATTAAACTGGTACCAGAGAGCAACTCTATTCCTGTGGCTCACAGAGCTGGGCAGTAAAACCCCTTCTGTTCACCAAAACCTCAGGAAGGCTCAGGTAACCTGCCACTGGGAGCAATCCTCTGCTATTTGTCTGGGAATGACAGATGCCAAGCAAAATTAGAAGGTGGCCCAAAGCAAGCAGAACCACGACCGGCTTTGGTCAACACTGGACTCACCAGGAACCACACAGCAGTGGAGTTTGGAAGGGGCCTCTGGAGATCACCCAGGGCAGGGTCAGCTCCTGCAGCTTGCCCAGGAATGAGCAAGGAGCAAAGTTTCCTCTGCTCTGTTTCTTCTTGCTCTCCCTCTCTCTCTCAGGAGGGCCTGGTCTCTTTACTCCATTTCCACCACATATTTATACAGATTGAGAAGATCCTCACCAAACCTTCTCTTTTGGACACTAAATTCCAGCTCTCTCAGCGGCTCCCCCTTTGACACTCCAATCTCTTAATTGTTTTCACAGCACTCCATCAAGCTCACTCCAGTATGTTTTGCTGATATCACCATAATAAAACGGGAAAAAGTTACCTGTCATTCAGTGTTAGTGACAAGGGTACATGCTACAGCATATCTGAAAAAACTCAGGCTTTGTCCTTTAACCATGCCCAGAGTACGAGAGCACAAGACATCGATACCCTGGCAATAACTGGTGTTAAGAAACAGGTGTTCCACAAACCCTGACACAGCCCTTCTGAAAATGAAGCTACTTTCAACTCCAAAACCCCATCAAAATTTGCACAGACCAGAAAACTGTATTTGACAGACTGAAGGGAAAAAAAGTTCAAAACCAGATGTGGTAAAATTGAAAAGAGAAAGGCCTGGAATCAACTCTCTGAAGATTATGGAGTTTATGGAGTGACAACCATGCCAGTAGTTCTGATCTGCGTATTGTAGGAGGTGGATAACTCAAATATTTGTACTGAACTGGACTGGAATGCAACCAAGCCAGACACCTAAAGAAGCAAAAGTACTAAAGGAGAACAGAAAACGCATCAGTGAGGATTTAAACATTTTTTTCAGCAAAATAATTTATAATGCTTATGAGACAAAAAATTCACTTTTCTCATCAAATGCTCTATGTCTAGCATTTGTGCAGATATCTCAGCAATAATTCAAGGAGCCAAGCTGTCAGCTAGGCCTCTCTCATATTTAGATCTCTACACTATTTGCATGCAACAGAACTGGGACATTTCAGCATTAAACACCATTTCCTCGTGCTGCAAAGGGCCAGCACAGTGCAACCAAACACCAAGAAGAAATCAATTGGAAGTGGAAAAAATGTCACTGGCTACATGTCAGCTGTACAATCATCATGAAAAATTTCTGAGTGCCCTTTCAGCAGCAGAACCATTGCTGAATCCAAATAGCTCGTTCTAGCGCACTCCAGACTGTTAAGAACTGCCTCTCAATTGCTAAGCAGCCTGCAAACCAGCACCTTCTCGTTTCCTCGGCCATCAGAACAGCTTCTCAAAAGGCGTGTGGCAGTGACCGCCTGCAGCTCGGGGAGCACCAGCCTCAAGGACAGAGTCACAACAACATTAACCTCACCCGAACATGCTCAGGAACAGAGTGGCCTCATTTCATGGTCCTTCTCATTGTGCCAGTGCATTTGTTCATAAAGAAAATCTGCATTAACAGAGAATACGAGATCATGGCTAAGGCAAGGCAGACTCTCTTTCTTGATAGTCTTTTCTGCAGATACTAACTCTAACTAAGCTTTAAGTTACTTTTTAAGAATTAAAACTCTCTCCCTCATTAAAAAAACTCCTGTGTTCTGGCTCCTCTGGACAGTATCTTGTGGGTTTCCAGCTCTAAGGAACCTGCAGAAATGACAACTGAAGCACTTTGAGAGAATAAAAAATGGACGTAAGTAAAATTCTCAATTCTGTTTGTCACAGTGGAGCCCAATTCTCCCCAGCCATCAACGCCAGCTTGCCAGGGACATGTCTTGGCTATATATACACTACTGTGAGACTTGAAAACTTTACACCCTATGCAAAGAAAGATGCCAGAGAGGGGACATCCAGTTTCCATCCTCCACTGAGTACCACGACAGGAATAACAACACCCCTATTTAATAACTGTTTTCAAAACTCTGAATTTTCCCCAGCTTCTGCACGTCTTTACGAGGATACGGCAGTGACGGGTCCGCTGTACACTACACAAATATGTGTGTATATATATGTGAAAAGATCCACACTGGATGGACTGGAGCAGCGGCACGGGGACCCCTGGCTACTGTCACACCAATTCTTGTAGCTGCGTAACAAGTTCCTTGCAGCAAAGCACAGGTGCTGTAACTTAGCCCAGAACCTGGGCAGCAGCTCTTGTCTGCAGACAGAAGCTCCACGTCTTTTTCAGTCAACTAATTACACCATTGGGGAACAACTGCATCCTGAGTAACTATTTATTGTGTCCAAAAATAAGATGGATACACCTCTGTATATTAAGACAGCACAACCAAAGTACTACTTTGAAATACAGGACAGCAGGGCATGATTCAATTTGGAGCCAACTTCTCTTATACCCTGTAAAACTTAAGAATAAAGAAAAACTTCACAGCAAGAACACTAGTCTCCAAGCCCACACCATAAATAAATTAGTTGCAGATTTGTCATCTTTACTGTAGAAAGTAAAACCAGAGGTCTATGTTACCATTTATCACTCACAAATTAATATTTGCAGTGTAAAATTACATACATGGTTAATTGATCGGGTCGTTACAAGTTCCCAATTGTGTCTTTTGAATAGGATTTCTTTGGTACAGGACAGGAAACTCAGTTGGATTTTAAACTAAATTATTAATCAACAGCTAACACCTTTGATGGTGAAATATTTCACACTGCTTAACTGGCCAAAAAATAACTTTTCTTCCTCAGCAGCCATTTCACAGACAATTTCCACAGTACTATAATAGCTCAACGCTAAGTTACTACACCATTTACTTCTCTTTACAGGACAGATTTAACCCTTGCAAATATTTCCATGGTCTGTAGAGCTGCCTGCAGCAAACACACAGCTGTTTTCTTCATCCAACCAAAGATGCTATCATGAGATTTTTATTCGTTTCCAGGCACCCAGCTTGTAGTGCATACAGTTGGACCTACTCTTTATTCCAATTTACTACTTAGTAATCTTCAGGAACTGTAACACGTGATGAAGTCTGATATAGGCAACGCAAAAGGCTGTAGGGTTGGATGTGTGTGTACTGCTGTGATAATGTAGTTCCTTTAAGTTCAGACACGGAACATGGACAACACCAGCAACCACTGCGAGTTTCTGGTTTTGGTCAGCATCTCGTGCACTACATCGGATTGTCTGGTTGAGTTCTAGGTGATGATTTTTTGGTAGAATCTATGCACTGAAAACTTTTTAAACCGCTGCACATTGAAACAGGTGAACCCTGCACCTAGCCTGATCTACAACATTACTGATTTGATTCTGCCACATCAAGATTCAACCCTGCAAGGAATTCTTCACAGCGAGATCTATTTAACAGCTCCATTAGCGATTCATTCATATCTTTGTTGAAAACAGAGTCAAAGTTTCCATTCACACAGGCTTCATTTTCCAGTTGAAAACTACTCATTAAATCCTGTATCCACTTGAGCTCCTCAGACAGCTCTTGGCTGAGAGATTCATACTGACTCTGCAGACCAGCGTATTTCCCCGTTATGCCTGTAAGACTAGCGCCTACAGTCTCGATATCATCTTGGAGATGTCTTTTCAGCGACTCCATTTTACGGTATTCATACTTCAGCTGAGACAGCTTGTGCCTCACGCTTTCGTTCTCTTCTTTATACCAAGCTTCTTTCTCGTTGTAAATGGAAACCAGAGCATCAATGTCCTCCTGCAAGGAATCGTGGGATGCAGCCAAAGTGCTGAAACCCCGTTCCGTAAGTGAAATGTCTTCTACTACGCGGGCAAAGCGCTCGAAGTTGATGTAGGTGTTGTTGGGAGGCATGCTAGAATGGCACTTTATGGTGTACTCTCTCAGGCGTTTTGTCTTCAGTTGTGTGTTGTCAACCTTCTTGTTTTCTTGGACTTTTGCTTCTTCTTTCAGCTGGTGAGTCGTCAGACAGAGGAACCAATATTACCGATCGTTCACAAGACAGTGCAGTAATTCAAAAACTCTACACAAAGGATGCAGTCTGAACTTCCACAATGCTGGGAGATTCTTTGCTCCCACAGATTTTCCTTCATGCACTTGATCAAACGAAAAAAAACCAACCAAACAAACACCAAAACGACACAGAAGCATAAAAGTGAATGTGACAAGTGATGTGCATTCATTGTGATGGGATAAGTGTAAATGACGGGGCTACAATTTCTTTTCATGCTAATTTTTAGCCATTAACAGTCTCAAAGCTACCAATATTTGTAAGAGGAAAACCAACAATCCTGAAAACAGTCCGGTTAATGTTGTGTGCAATGCAGAGCAAAAACTGAATTTCAAACATCCTCATTAGTCATGCTGAGATTAGCTAAATGTATTTTCAATAAGAGACTTATCCACAAAAGCAAGCAACGTTTATGATGGAAAAAATGCACAAATGTAAGCAAATCAACACTTGACATAGCAGTTATATCTTGAGAGAAATTATATTTTCCACACTGACAGCAGTCAACTCTCAACTCAAGAAAGCACTAAACCCCAGGTGTAGCGTATGTGCATGCAAACAGAGAAAAATGCAAAGCCCAGTCTAATGCAGGATACTGTAAGTGCAACAAACATCAAAGCTTTGTCCCCTTCTGTTTGAAAGTTATGGTAATAAAAAAAGTCATTTGCAGAAATCTAATAATTTAGTCGGACCCAACCAGTTTCTTTCCAGTGCAACTCTACGACACGTAGGGTCTCTAAGTACTTAGAGGACAGTTTCCCACCAATGAGCGAGACCACGATCTCTGCTTTGCTCATGGTAAAAAGCAAGATCTGTCTCTTTATTCAGTCTTACCGTTATCCATGGATGAGACAGAGCTTCCTGAATTGTAAGCCGTTTCCTAAGAGAAAAAACACAAAAAAAAGCCCTCACAGACTTGAATGAGAAGCACCTTGTACGCAAGTCCACTGACTCACACTTCTGCCAGGCTTCGTATGAAGCATTTATCAAGATAATGCCAGGACTAACTCAAATTTCAGGGTTATGTTTCTCCATTAGGCATGCGCTGCTCTAAGTTTCCGTAAGGATCTGTCCTTACTTGATCAAAATCTACCTGTATTTTCATGCATCCTTCCATAAAAAGCCACAAAACATTACTTTGTTACGTTCATCCTACATGCTTAGAAAACAAATTCTTTCTATGCACTTTTAATACAATTGTGTCTGAATCAAGATATACAACATTAATTATATCAAAGCTGTCCTTTGGAACACGGTATCACATCTCTGCAGGAGTTGCCATTTCCTGAAAGCAGCAGCTCTGAAAGGAATACTTCAAACCTAATAAAATCTGATCAGTCCTATCTGGCTTCTGCTTTGGGGCAGTTGGGTGAACAGCACATTAAGAGCACTGAGAATCCCAGGCAGAAACACAGCATTGCACAGGGACTACGACTGAGGTTGCTAGAGCTGTGCAAACCTCTTGTTGAACCCCACCCACTCTAAACTATTCTAAGGCCTGAAGATCTGCAGAAATCTTGACCAAACAGCTTGCCATCTCCTCTCCAACACTTATTTTTTCCCCTAATGAAGCCATTAGAAAGAACTGCAACGGCCTGACTTCGCCCCAGCACAGAGTTATGGGAAGGAGATGCTACTTGCATAGGTCTGTGGTTCCTATGAAATGGGAATAAAGACCTGCAAGATCTGCATACCTGAGGTGCAAATTCTAGGCTATTGCAACAGATGCAGAGACTTAAGGAAAAATTCCACTACGAGTATATGTGAAGATTTTCCTGCCCTTGCACCACTGGGAGCAAATTCTGGGTTCCCCTCACCTCCTTGCAAGTAGTTCATAATAGATGGCAATATTGGAGTGGTAGTTATCCGGAACTAGAGATTTTGCACACCATTTTCAGCCCTTCACTTTTCAGGGCGTTTCAAACCCTGTTGCACCAGCTTGACTCGGGTGAGAATTCAGTTCTGAAAGTGAAATTTAACCAAGGAGGCTTTGGTTCCTTTTGTCAGGGCTTCCGGGTGCAGTGATTAACTAGGGCACAGCAGCAGAATTTTACCTCCTGTCTGGCTCTTGAAAGGCAACACGCACTGCAGGAAAAGCCTTTCAGAGTACTCGTCAGGCTCCATTTCACCAGGAAATGGTGAAATCTTAGAGACAGATGGATCTTTCTGAATTTTCACTTACCGTATATCTTTCACCAGGAGTTTCTGAATAAAGTCTTTTGCCAGGTCACTGGTATTGCTGAAAAATTCTTCATCGAATTCATAATTCACAGCTGTGATGTTGGCAAGCGTTTCTTGTTTAGTTTCTCCAAGGAAAGGTGATGCACCACTAAGGCTAGGGAAGCCAGAAAGAAGAATCAATTGGAAAATCAATAGCAGAGGTCCCCTAATGAAATTACAGTGACTGTGTAATATACTCATAGGACATTTGTGGACCTTGTGTTGTAGCAGTCGTGCCATGTGGGAAAGAACAGGTCCAGCTTTGGCTTTCTACATCTGTGCTGATGAGTCAGACTCATTCTGAAAGTCTCTAAAGCAGCACTAACGGGTGCACGCAGCCAGAAATGCACAGATTCACTGAAGCCATTGCTAACCCAACTAGAAAAACCTTCAGCTGAGGAGAGTCTCACCCACAGACTCTACCAGGCAGAAGCTTCTATTGGTTTCAAGTAGATGAAGTAGCATTTCTACAGACTGCCTTGGGTTAGGAAAAGCCCTGTCCCTACTGCTGCTCTGTCCACAAAGCTGCTGACAAGTTCCCTGCACAGTGGGGTCAGCCAAGAGACCTTTCTCAGCTGGAACCAAAGCACAAGGCGTGATGGGAAGCCAGGTGTGTGGCCTTGCCTAGGGGCCAACTCCTCTGGAGAGGTAGGGTCATGCTGCTCGTTAAAAGGAACCCCCAAACAAAAGAACTTTGGCTGCAGTAAAATCCAACTGGTTTTGAACAATGCAAAATTCACTCTGTTGGCACTCTGCTCCAACTGCAAGGATATAATGGAGCCACCATCATAGTAAAATGCTGTTCAGCCACCTTTTACTTAGACAGAAAAAGCTTTCATCCTGCTTTGCCTGTCTCTCAACTGTGACTGATGACCTTCACCTTCGATGGCTATTTACCTCTGCTCCATAAAACTCAAGTGTCAGAACAGCTTCATTGCAGCCTCCTCCTGCCCTGTCTTCCCTCCCCTTCCTCCCTCCCCAGTCCAGAGGGATGCTGGCTAGCAAAAGTCTGCTTTACAGGAAATGATATTTATACCAAGGAAATTGATCTCATCCCTTTTAAAAATCTTCTGGGCTATTATCATGCTTATCTATTATATCTAGCTTTGATAGCACAGTTTCAGGATGCAGCAGGCTCAAAACAGGACTGCAGCAAACTCCTGGGATCTAAATTGAGGTTTTGCATACTAAACTGCTTGCTTACACAATCCTGCTCAGCAGACCTTTTCGCCCAGGCTGTATTGCCACTACCATGTTGACTGGGAATTTGGAGGTAAGCAGAAAGTTAGACAGGACCACCTGGGCCACTCAGCCCAGTCCCCAGCTACCACACGTGGTTTTATCCACAGAATAAACACTGGCGTGCATAAAGTATTTCATCTCCCTCTACAATCACACGACAACACCAAAGCAGCTGACACAGCACAGCAGTATGAGTGAGGTCCTCCAGTTGACTTTTATGCAGCAAATTTCACCCAGAAGCCACAGTCAACCTCACTTCTTAACAGGTTTTACATAGTCCCTCTTAAGCCTTTGCTCCATTTCTGTGGGCCACAAAGAAGGTGAAAAGACAACACTTTGCTACAGATCATGGGCCTTGTTCCAAAACTAAAGCTTGGAAACCTGCCCTAGAGCCTTGGTTTCTTTTTTCTTTCCCAAAACTGTGCCATGAAGCAGCTGTAATTCCACCTTCTGGACCTTCACTGGAAGCCAAAGCCAATAGTGCTCTGTTCTCTGATGCCGGTACTATTATACTTTCTGTTTCTAATCTCTCCACACAATGGTAGCTCATAGCTCTTCTATGAGCAACAAATACATTTGGGCTTTTCCATTCTCTACCTTTTGGAGCTGATGAGGTCCCACAAGAAGCAGACATGCCCAGTGATGCTGGAGACATCTTCTACCCCTTATTTTAAACTTGAAGAGGTTGCAGGGTTACGTTTGCCCTTCAGACAAACCACTTCCCACCCGTGTGTGCGCAGTGCCCTACTTAACTGACTAAAGGAACAAGCTGTTTCATAATAGTGCAACAGAGCTTTAGGAACGCTTCCACAGGAGAGTCTATTGTACTCACAGTATGTAGGTGATGACTCCTATGCTCCTAGAAAACAAAGGCGATTAATTACAGCGGTTCTACATGACCGGTATTCTTCTTAACATACACAATAAGAGAGCTGCGATACAGGCAGGAGAGCAGCGGCAGCTTTAGATAACTGTTAATATGTCTCAAAGAATGGTGTTTCAGGAAAAAGGTGAATTTTACATACGCTTCAATTAATGTGGATATTTGAAGTCTCTTTACATATTTTTCCTCTAGCAGGTATCTACTACAGTGCACATCAGAAATACAAAGGAACAGAAGGCTGTTTTCTTTGGGGTGACCTCTCTGGCCTGCCTTCTCAGCAGATCAGATTGGTACACAGGTCTCCTCTGCATGCAGTGCTGTTACAAATAAAGCTGCCACAAGCACTGCAGGGACATGTTCTCTTTCAATAGAGCTCCTGTGCAGTGGACAGTGGCAAACTGTTAACTCTCAACTGCCGTCACTAAAGATTTGCATTGTGATTTTGCAGAAAACAAATACTTATATCTTCATCAAAAAGAATACATAAAAAATGGAAAGCGAGAACAAAGACTTATTAATGGCACTTAAGCTTTTGGTTTTGTTTTGCTGCAGTAGTATGGATTCTATTCGGAGCAAATTGGGGAAAAAGTAAAAGTAGAGCAACCTGAAAAAAAAAGACGTTAAAATCTTACCACATATCTGCAGCTAGTCCAAGCGGTTCATAGTTCACTATTTCTGGAGCTGTAACAAAAATTTAATCAAACATCAGTAATTGAGGTAACAAATTTTTACCAGGCTGAACTGTAGCAGGTCAAAAATTACCGAGAGGGAAAAAGGAGACAGGAGGGAGAAGGAAAGGTAGTTACAGGATGTACTGTTTATAGCTTGATAGTCCGCAGAGAAATCTGAGTTCACAGGCGTCCAAAAGAGCATAACGCAACTCAAGAATAAGGGTGAAGCAGATATTATACAGTAATTACAGGGCAACTTATACCAAATAGCAAATAATTTCACCTCCCAAGGATACTGTCACCACTAAGAATCTGAGCTTTTGTTTTGTTTTGAACTGGTGCCATTAAAGCTAGTTTCTAATGGTCAGTCAGAAACAGCCCTTGGGCAAGAGATTGAAATTACACACCAGACTACATTTCTGCCCATGTCAAACACTACTATCTTGATAAGAAACATTTCCTCCTTGGAAAACATCCCCATAGGAGACTGCATGCAAGAGAAAAGACCAAGGTGAGGTCATGATGAACAAAGGTGTCTGTAACAGTTGTATTTAACTGGAATATAAATGACAATTCTTTCCCCGCCTCCGCTATCTCCAAAAACCAACCCCAAAACCTCTAACTGAAACAAGTAGAAGGATTAACCTAAAATCCAAGGAAGAATTATGATCAGTGAGTAACAAGAATCAGGCAGAAAAATTTAGGGGAAGGTGAGGGCTTTGTACTCATCATGTGTACAGTGTGAGGCAGTTTTATGTAGAATGCAGTGACAGAGATGCCAACACAATTGTGTACCCGTGCACTACAATGCAGAGACCTTACGTGCTCCAGGGAACAAGTAAAAAAATTATTAGAATTTGTATTTGCAGAGTTTCACAATCTCAATCCTCAATTTACATCTCTAAATACTTATTTGGCAGCAACCTGCTCTCACAGGAGTGGCACATGTGATTTATAGAAAGCATCTTTTGGCTGTTTCAGAAAAATAAAGTAATCCTCTAGATTTAGGTCACCTTGGTATAAATGACATTGAAACTACCTCTTTTTCCCCCTTCTTAACTTTGAAAAGTTGTTTCAAGTCCCTCATGGAACTCGAAATACAAGACAAAGGAACAGGGTTGGTCACTCACCTACAAATTCTGGAGTTCCAAAAATGTTTTTAAATTCAACTCCATCTTCTATTTTGTGAGCCAGGCCAAAGTCAATGAGTTTTATGTGTGGAATAGGGATGTTCTTGTCTAGAAGCATAATGTTTTCAGGCTAAAAATAACATGAGATAAATCTTTGTTATTATAATAAAAGTATCTTGGGAAAGTAACAGAGGTCCCAAGTGGTGTTTTCCCTTCACATATAAACACCGCAGAACAAGAAACACACCTGTGCATAACCATTTACAACTCTTTTGAGAAAGGGATGACAACTGTGAAATTTGACGTCACTGAATGGACCAGAATTTCAAAAAAGCAGAGCAAATCTAAGAAGAGTAATACTTTCATTCCTCTCATTTTACGTTATGCAAAAATCTGCCTTTCTCTATCTTCCTGTTAGCACACCTAAGCTTATTTTCTCAATGATGGCTATTGCCAGGATAAAAACAAGATACCAGATAGGAAGGACATTTCATCAACTTATATCTCCAACTAAACTTCTCAGCATTATTTACTCCCTACCGCGGCCCTATTTCACAGATTTCAGAGTAAACTATAGCTTCAATTTATCTCCCATGAAGAGCTTTAATCAGTAATTTGTCATAACTTAATCATAAGCTCAAGAGCAAGAGTGAGACAGTTTGATTCCCTGCTGGCAGCTGCCTGGCCTTTCCACAGCAGCTCCTGCCATGGAAGCAGCTCCTGCTCGTCAGAGCTGCACTGGGAAAGAGAGCAGCTGAATAATTTATTGTCATAGCCATCGGACCAAGGAGATTTTAGCCTCAGGCTAACGAGTCTGGTTTTCTTCCATGGATCTAAGACATACGTGTTCACCGCAGATACACAATGTGGATTAAAGCAGATAGAACAGACTGAAATGGCAAAAAGTCACAGTCACTATTTTATTCCTGATGTAGTGTAAGTCACTGTAGCTTCACTAGAGTTGATGGAGCCCTGTCAAGTGACGAGATAATTATGAATCATCCTCTATCTAATCAGATCACTGCTTAAAAATACATGTCTTAGTTAACACTAGCAAAACTCTGAACCCAGTCCTATAAAACCTAGGACAGTTATTCTGCAAATATGTTTTAGGTCATTTGATATTCACTATCTGCGAAATGATTCTTTACTTATCCTTTCTGATCTGTAGCTTGCAATTCTTCTAACATCTTCACTGACCACCTGACATATCAAAATTAGTAGCTAGCAATCAGTATAGAAAAAGTTGCACCTATATTGTCACAATAATTTCATGCCACTGGATATTACACTGTTCTCTAACACACAGCAGAAACTTTCAGTCTTTGGCTTCTGGATTCATGTAGTAATTTCACAATCAAGTGCACGTTCACATATCTCCTCAAAAAAAGAGAGACAGTTGAGAGACAGTGCATTGTCCAGGCCAGCTGCACTGACAGCAAAGTCAAGGACCAAAGCTACAGACGTCACCTGCTGTGGTAGGAAGAGAGCTCTGTGTGACGTGCTTGCAAGGCCTAATTAGCTAACAAAGCAACAAGTCTTTCTGTTAACCAAACTGCACCAGATAACACAGACTCCTCACGGAATTCTAAACACAGTGGGGAAGGAAAGCACCAGCAGTTGTTTGTAACTGGACCTGGCCCTCCTCTTCCCAAAAATGCATTTCTTCTGTACATCATTACAATTTCTTTATTATTATTATTATTTTAAAACAGCATGCTTTGGAGGACACCACAAATGCAAACAGCTGAAGGATGAAGACTTAGAGTTTCTTTTTCTCAGTCACTAAATAGAAGCCCATCCAAAAGTTATCATAGGCCTGATAAAGGGGGTTATCTTCCTTGGAGCACTCAGCTGCAAAGTACATTTCAAATGTACTTACCATTTTAGTCTTAGTCCTAAATTTTAGTCATGTTATCAAATACAGATATCTAACGAATTGTAGAAGGTACAGTCTGTCATTAAAAAAACAACAATAACAGTTTTAAATCAGCATCTTTACCTTTAAATCAAAGTGAGCAATTTTCTTCGAGTGAAGGTAATTCACACCATCCAAAATCTGCTTGATGAATCTGGTTGCTTCTTCTTCACTCAAAGACTCCTTCTGTGCCAGGAAATCAAAGAGTTCTCCTCCAGAAACCCTGCAAAGCACACCAGAAAACATCCTGTTATCTACTGCATTGTAAGACATAGAATAAGCATAAGCACAGAAAACTGAAGTAGCAAAAAGCCTCCATACAGTCAGGAAAAGCCACTCTTGACAATCTAGGACGTTACGTTCTGCTCCCAGGTGTGCCAAAACTTCCTCTGGGCTTCAGCCCTCTCCCCTGTAAATGAAGGACTAGCTTTTCCTAATTCATTGATGCTGCAAAGGTTTGATTCATCAAGGATGATAAAGGACCAAAAAAATGGTACACTGACGAATCTAAGATGTACATATTTCAATAGGCAGACTTGGATGTTAACCACTTTAACTGCTATTGTTCAACATTTTCATTTTGGATGACACAGAGGAAACAAGTTGTAAGAGTCAACAACCGTTAAAGAATTACTCCTCTTATCACTTACCATCAGAAACATGAGGCAATAAGATCTGCCAACAGAAACTCTCTTCTTTCCAGAACAGTCATTACATCGTCCTAATACAGATTCTTGCCCGACTTAACTGATACGAAAGCACTTCTTTTGTGCTGAATTTAAGAAGAAAGCAGATTGCAGCAGCTTGGAAGGTACCTAAAGCTGTCTTGCCAGATCGAGGAAGTGCTATTAGTTACCATGAGTTCTCACATCAAAATTGAAATACATTCCATGCATATTTAGTACATAAGACTTTTATTTTCATTTTTGTGCCTTGCATTGAGAGCTCCAGTGCTATTCTTCTACGTATTATGTAATAGGATGTTCTTTCGTGCAGCCACCCCTTGGACCCCAGGCTCCTACACAGCACTAGTGGTGACAAGATGGTGATTCCTACTCTGCCTCTTTCAAACGACTGTGAACAGCTACAAAAACTGCCAAGAGGAATCAACTGTGAACAAGAACATGTCAAAAGCCACAAAGACACTGGGTTTATTTCTCAGCTTCTACTGTTGCTGAGGGTGACAGCAAACCTTGGCGTTCCAAAAGCAGAGATATACGCAGGGCCTCTTGACTTGAGCATTGATCATTGCACATTTTTTCACAGCTCCCACACAGTCAGGAACTTTCTAAGCAACATGACGCAGGACACTTCACCTGGGCAGAAGTCACCTCACTTCACCTGAACGGAAGTCATTTGATGCTTTCATTGTTACAACTAAATGGCTGGCAAACAAGAATAAACTTAGATGACCCGGGAATATGTTGTAACCGCAGTCTCTCGCTGCCGCCTTCTCCTTCCTATTAGTTACTCGGCCTATGAGACGCTAATTCAGCCTCCGGTTTTCTTTCTAGGTGACACATTCCGAGGGTCTCAGCACTACCATCATCCTTGCTGGACAGTTATTTTCTTTTACCCTGTGCATTTCAGGAGCCAGGGAACATCGTCTGTTTTTCATATTCTAGTAGGTTTAGGGGGCCTTGCTTCGTTAGTTTAAAAATTATTACAGCTGACTGCAATAATGTGACAAGCCAGCAGAGAAATGTGTAAGTAAAATCTGGTGGTGTTTTGGTTAAATCTGTTTACAGAGAGCAGGCAAGTCACTTTTGTCCCATTTCCTTAATGACTTACATTCAAACGGTGCTTGAGCAACCACCCCGGGCCAGCACTATGGCCCAGTCCCCAGGAAGTCAGCTGCACCGGGACACTTTCTCCTACTTTGCTGGAATTTAAGCATGTAGGCACACCACTCTCCCTTCCTCTTTCACCCTGTAAGACCTGTTGTTCCCTGGACTGCGCTAAGGATGTCAGAGGAGCCTGGAAACTTTCTTTTGAGGAATCTCCTTTGCTACACAAAGGAATGTCAGAAGATTGTTTAGCTGCCCAGACCAGAGGCATTTAATTCCTTTTCTCTCTGGCTGCCCCCAAGAGCGCTCACTTCAAACAGCTGGGGTAGCTGCTTGGGGCACACCAGGGATTTTGCCCCAAGGCAACCTCAGAAACATCGCAGGCAACCAGCTACACCTAAGGCACCGCTGAAGAAACTGCAGCCTGCAAGAATGAGGACCACAGGAGACTGACTTGCTAGCTCCTTGCTGTATTTTCCCCTCTTCTTTCTAGTTCATACTAACCCTGAATCAGGGGAACTTCCAAGGTACAGAATACAACATAAAAATGAAAAAGGAAACAACAACAACAAAAGATTCAGGAAGATTGAAGTACGTCTGTTACTTTCTCAGCTAAAGACTCTCCATCTTACATCTACTACATGAGCGTTTTGTTTTCTGAAGGTCAGAAATGGGCATACATTACAAACAGTACATTAATCTCCAGCCTTTCATGGTATAGCCTAAGACATTAGCCTAAGCTGCAGGCATCTTAGTACTCTAAAGGAAAATTCAGTAGAAAAGAGGCGATGAATTCTTGTTAACAAAGACTCGGGTTTAAAAAACAGGTTTGAGTAAATTGTATGAAGAAAGTGATGAACAGCTCAGGGCAGGACCATTCTTATCCAAGTTACGCATCTGAACTCAGAAACTCTCAGGCAGAAGAGACTGAGCAATCCCCAAAGCCAGCCACCACGGGATCCCAGAAAAAAAGCACATCAGCACTAACTCCTTTGCAGTAAACCACTCATAACTGCACTACAAGTTACATTTGAACACTCAGGGAGGTGTGTTTTCTAAATCTGCACCACCTGTAAAAGAGCAAATGCTCCTGTCTCAAAGGACCTTAGGTTACAGAAAAATTCCTCTGTCTGGTTCCATTTCTTTCCCTTCTACTATGTCACCTTATTTCCACGGCAAAGCAGCAAACAATGGATACCTTTGCTCTTCCTTCGAAGTCCAATAAAAGGCAAATGAAAATGCCTTCTTGCTTCTTGGGAACAGCTGTTTATTTTGTGTACACAACCTTGACACTTTCCAGTAGAGGAGACTGACGTATCAACCGAACCTGCCCTGAGGCTGCTCTTGTTCTGGCGCAGCAGGCTCAAGGCAGGGCCCAAGAGACAGTGCAGCAAGGTCACAAAAACCTGAGCAGAGCATGTCCCTGCACAACGTGCCCAGGGACGGGCAAACTGCGTACCTGCCACCCTGCACGTAACAGCAGCGGAGCTGGCAACGCTTTCCTGCTCCCGAACAGGAGAAACAGCCTGCAGAACCAGGTCTTGTCTGTGGCGGCACAGTGAGTCTGGGAGAGGGACAACATGGTAGCCAAAGCCTCCTTTAAACATCAGGGTACCTTCTTCAATTAATCAAGAATACTGGGGACGTGCTTTTGAAACTGAAGTCCACTGTAGCTTAATTAATGGGCCAGGTGCTGTAACACATATTTTGATAAACTGCAGGGAGTATGAGGCTCTGATATCAGAGCATCAGGAGGAGAGATCTGTTTATAGAGATAACTAAATTATATTTATTAGCAATTATTATCATCCTCAAAGTGTATACAGCAGTCAAATGCAGTGGCCTTAATCAGGTCAAAACTTTGTTTCACTCAGCCTTCTAAAAGTGCAATAAGCTACAGCCTGACAATAGGACACACAAAATGCATTAGGCCATGTGAGGACAGGAAAAAGCAGATGGTAATGAAATGGGAGGTGGTTTTAGCACCAAGTAGCTGCCAGTCAGAAAAAGCAAGCTCCTTTCCCATCTTCCAGTGCGTGGCTAGAGAGACTAACATTTGGCCATAGATATATACTGAAAAATTCACAGATGTCTATCATCACTCATATGCGATCCGCCAGCAGTCACATCAATCTCCAGGAACGCTCCCCGGCCTCACCGCCGGCTCCCCGGGAAAGCCTGCAGTGATTTCAGCTCACTCAGGGATCAAAGCCACATTGCCCGGATTCCATGCACAAGACTGAGGCAGCTGCCCTATGGAACACATGGTCTACATAACTTCAGCCACAGTGCCTCTGTATTTCATGCTTCATACATAAAGAAAAATTGAACCATTTACTCCTTATCTAAAAACGGTAGTAAGTAGGAGATCTCAGGCTGTCTCCTTCTTTATAGCTTTACTTTAGTACCATGAATTGACAGCTGAAGGATATGTCATCTTCTGCACAGCTCCTCTAAGACTCAGAGCTTTGTAACCTAGATGATATTAATTCCACAAGAGAGCAGGGGACAGCCCCCAAAAGCCTAAATTGATGTATGCCTTCCCTCCCTACATGACAAATTTATTCTCCTTAGGCCATGACCATACATTCTGACAAGCAAAGCTGCATTTATTAGAACTGTTTCCATTCCTGGCTCTCATGAGTACAAGCACACAACTCTACTCTCTCCATTATGTGACAATGTTGAGGTTTCCCTGAGTTCTCAGAGGAGATGAGGAAGGCTGAGCCACATAAATACACACAGATACAAATCTGCACATGTACTAAGAATTTACTTCCTTCTGAACTCCTTAAGGTAGACCAACAGCACACACTATGAATGTACACAAGGAGATTCTTTGGACATAGGTCATCTGTGTGCAGTTACTTTTATTACAGGCTTGATCCTCAGCCATGAAACACCCAGAATGGCAATAAGTCAAGTGCCAAGTTTCATCCAAACTCATTATCTCAGTATAAGTTTGGGCATAAAGAGACGAAGTCACCTGGGGCCTCCTCTGTTTCATTTCTTGAAAAAGTGAAAGAATTTTATCATGGCAGATTATTTTTAACCAATAATTGACATTACCCAACTGCAAAGTTTGCTTAAAATGACTCTAAAACTAACGTATCGACAGTAACACTTATATTTGGGGACATCCAAATGTTTGACAGCATTCAGCTGTAATGCAGAGATGCAAGTGATCTTGCTGTGACCTTGCAGCTGCTACAGGTCAAATCTAATATGCATCAGAATGGTGGGCAAATAGCACTGAGAACAGAAAGCCAAACAGCAGCAGGCGACTTACTTCCCCTCCTGACTTCCCAGTGAAGAACTTGGATCCCTGGCGAGCGCAAGAAGCTGAAATGAATTACATGACCTAACTAAAGTGATGACAATTTCCTGTAGCATCTAATACCTCAGCATACTCAGTCTGACAGATCAGTTACTCTAATAATCTTCCCTTGGTATTGCACACTGGTAAGCCTAAAAACAGCTGCAGCTGGTCTGTGTGTCCTGCTCTAGCTCAGAAAGAGCAACTCTCTGTTCTTTTGGGATGTCACTTGCTCCTTCTTACAAAACACCTACTTCAGCCTCTCCAATATAAGCTGAAGCCACGTAAACAGGAGTAACTCTTCCAGTGTCATTTTGATTCATATTGGGTTGCAAGGTCAGGAGGCAAAAACGCTGTTTACAGAGAA
The DNA here is from genome assembly GCF_036013475.1 of Columba livia. Lineage (NCBI taxonomy): Eukaryota > Metazoa > Chordata > Aves > Columbiformes > Columbidae > Columba > Columba livia. The sequence goes on along the minus strand of NC_088612.1, from coordinate 19,160,328 downwards.
AGGCTCTCCCAGCCAGGCTGGACAGAGGTGGTACTTCTTAAAAAACCAAAATCGACCTCCTATTCCTCTCCATTTGTTAGGGTCCTTCTACATCACATTACATTTTACAAAAGTGAAGAAATTCCATCACACATACATTAGAGTCAGCATTGAAGTGACTGTGTAAACTTTAACCTCCACATGCATTTCAGACTAATGTCACATAACCCACCCCTGCATGCAATCCCCAAAACATAATGACTTTGAAATACTGTTAAAATGATACGACAGCTTTCCAAAACACGGTTGGGCACGTCTGTCCAAATGGCGGCATTTAAGAATCTCGAGCCAGGCAGCAGAAAGAGACAGAACACATTCAAACAAGTTGTCTTATAAGAGATTACATTATTAGCCTGTGGTCTGCATCTGTCTCCAATGTTTCACCTCAGTTCCATCCAACACACAGGAAGGGCAATGGGATATAAGAAATAGAGTATTTCTAGGCTGATGGAACAAACAGCCAAACATAATTCATACAGGCAATTTAAGAGCTATAGCAGAGACTGGCAATTTTGATACTGCTTTAAATTCCAATCAGCTGGCATTTCTCTATATAGTAACACCTATTAGCCAGGTTCTCCAACTTTCTTTCACTCAATAAAATTAAATACACACAAAAGCACCAAAGCTAACTCCCCAAAATGCAAATGCATGTTCCAACTAAGCAAAGCTTCTTAGCCAAGGCTTGGTTAAGATGATTCCTCCAGTTTCCCTGGGCTGTGCACCCTTTTTTTCCAGGCAGGGACAAGCACGTGTTGTGCAGAATGAGCTGTTGTCCCCTCAGCCTGGACAGAGAAGCGGGTGCTTGCTGGCTTTAAATCTCTTCTTAAACAGTATAAATCAGTTTGCATTACAGAGCCAAATGTGTCTGATATTCACCCTGAACCAGCAGCCTGGCCTTCCAATTGGTCACAGCACAGGGGTGAGGCTATGGCACAACCTAAACAGAAGGGCTTCCCCCATCACATGGGGAAACAGCACTCTGCTGCTATTCATCCTCCATAGCCAAAGTCTGGGGATCAAAACAAAGCCTCCCCTTGCCCTCCTGCCTTCTTTTCCCCTAGTCTCCTCTAAATGAGGAAAATCCAGGAGTAGTAAGAACGGCTGCAAATTTTGCAGAGGACTTGATGGCTTCACATGCATTGGAAAAGATCAAAGCAGAACGAATAAAGAAATGAGCATTCAGTGGCCATTTGTGCTGCCTCCAAGGTCCACGTCAGGGCAGCACCAGCAGACATGAGGTAATCCCTCTGTTAGCAAACTGTTTTCAAGTTGAGAACACTCCCTGGCTCACTAACAATGGCCTCAGCTGATGTTGAAGTGCACCTGCATCCCCGGGGCGCATGGATGAACTGGGGGCCTGTTTACCAGCAACCTCATTCAGTTCTGCTGCCAAGATCTATGAGAACACAACAGCTCCATTCTAAGAGCTGCCTGATGTCCTGGCAGCCTCCGCAGCCCTTTCCAGTTCCTATTTCCCTCACTGTACCACGGAGTTCAGGAAGCCCCTTACTCACAGCTCCAGGATGAGGACCACATCTGTCTTGTTCTCGTAGATGTCATGCAACTTGATGATGTTGGCGTGCAGAATCTGCTGCAGAATAGCAACCTCCCGTTCGATCTCCTCACGCCTCACTCCACGACGGCTGGCCCGACTCTGACGTTTCTTAATGAATTTAGCAGCATACTCCACACCGGTGCTTTTTTCTCTGCATTTCTTCACTATAGCAAACTGGCCACTGCAAGGACAAGAAGATAACAAATATTTTCTTAAAGCTTACATGTAATCACAGCTTCCCAAGTAAGCCATTCATATACAAAGCTTGATCCTGCAACCCCTGAGCAATCCTGCTAACCATACAAGCTTGTTCTTGGTACAATAGTGAGGACTGTCAGAATTAATCTGCTACAGTCACCAGAGCATAACAAGGCAGCCTCCTGCTGTGCCCAAAATTTAGCAAAACCAGGAAATGTCTTGCAAGAAGGGAAGACAGATGTTACAATCTCTAAAACCCAGTTCATGTTTAAATGAATAAGATCTGCCTCAAAAGGTTCGAATTACCACTCCCGCACTGGGTAATGCTTAAGGCATTCAAGTCTGCAACACACCACTGGATGTTCTGAAAGGACACACACCATTAAAGTGTTTCCCTTAAGAATAAGCTCTCAGAAAAGAACTCAAAGGATTGATAACCTTTTGGAAATATAAAACTGGCCTCCAGTAACCAATTTTCAAACGACAGAATGGTTTGTTCATATTTCTCCACTGCACTTGATAATTTAGCTGTAAATGTAAAAAACAGGGTATGTGCAGCTTTCTCACTGCACTGCTCTTTAGCTTCACAGACAAAGAATTTCCTATTGCGCCAAGTAGTGAAGTGGCCATGTTAAAGTTTAAAAGACATGCAGCTGCCATTTGCCCATAACATTTTCCTCACTGTGGTTCCTAAAGTAAGATATTTCAGTCCAGCTGTAAAATCTCTCCTGTATCTCCTAAGAGGGAAACACTTGGAGGTCAGATAACAGTAACCCTGCAGGTTGCAGCCTTATGTCAGCAGTGGGAACCTTTCGAGATGAGACAATTGCTACTGACTCTTCAATAGTCAAGTAGGGGACCCTGCTTTGTTGTTCTTTGTGTGAGCTTCATCTTCCTTCATCACGCTCTTGAGAGACACTGTTTGAACTTAGAGAAGGCACCATCTCCACAGAGTTATGTTCCCCCCTTCTCTATTGTCTTGTGAAAAAATAACTCAAGCTGAGAGATATCAAAATTAAGAAAGAAAGGTGGTCTGCAGCTAAGCAGGATTTGAGCGATACCAATTCTACATAAGGCAAGAATGTAGAATGAACCAGTGATTGTTCAGAGGATCCTTTTGTTCATCGCATTTGGAAGGGACAACTTTGTTGTATCTGTGTTGCACCTTAGAAATGTCTAATCTAAAATCATCACAGACATACAAATGAAGCCATTAAATCATAAGTGATTACCGTGTGTCTGCATTTAGTCTACAGAGGACATGCTAAGAGAGCTACTTCTACCTTATAAAAACGAAGGGAAAAGGATGATCTGCAGCTAAAGTACTGGAGGGATTTGAGGGATCCCATTTCTGCCATTTAACAATTCACTTTTGCCCCACCAGCAAAACAAGAAGGAATGTTTATTTCGCACAGTCTATGGACACTTGTACGGTACTTGGCATAGAGGTGTCTGTTTCCATTTGCTGCGACAACCAGTGCTGTGCCATGCAGTGCAATAGACACTCGTCCAAATTGACTCCGAAAAGCAGACAAAAACCACACTTAAACAGAAATACATCTCTTCTCATGAAGGATCACTCAGCATATTTATTATAATAAAATACCTGTAGCTTCTTAGGTTTGATTTACATTTGTAATACTCGAGCAAAGTATAGTGGGTATATAGATTTAAATTTATATTAACTCCTTAGGTTGAATAGTGAGGATAGCTAAATACTTGTTAGTCTGAAGTTATGTGCAACTTGTATGGCTTGAGATTTCATCAGAAACTCTAAATTTCAACTACTCTTTACTAAAATAGGATAACAATTTCTCACAGAATTAATGCCAAATTGCCTTGTTTGGCCACAAACACTCTCCAGTTATCAAGTTTTCCTTAGATCTTAAAAAAGCAAAGCTCAAAAACTGACAGGTTTGGAAAAAAGAAAAGCTAGGTTAAAGCACAAAAAGCACTGATGTTAGTTCCTTCAAATAAAACTGATGGCCACTCACCGTTCTCCCAGCTCAAGCACTGCTCGCTCAAGTAATAATGAGTAAGAACATTTGGTCTTGACAGAAACACCAGTTCACACATAAACAAGGTCAGTCCATTCCATTCAGGATGAGTCTCATTCACTTAACTGCTCAATAAGAACCCCAGTATTCTCACAGATTCAGTGAAATCAATCACTTTCATGCAAAGTATTAAAATAAACTGCGTATTTTTAAATAAATACGCATGTTCTGATGAACCTTCTTGTACCTAATGGCATCTCAGAATTTTTTTACTTTACGTTTCCATGCTAGTGCAGACCTGGATGTAATGATGTGTAAGGTACATAATAAAATGGGATGAGGAATTTGAGCTGGCGGACAAGGAGCTACTGGGGAAGTGCTGTAGTGGCAAGAACAACCATCAAGGAAAATTACTCCGCTAGCAGCATTTGGAGATTGTGTTTGATAGGACTGACGGAGAGCTGCTGCTGACAAGTCTTGGAGCAATATCTCTGCAGGAAAAGCTACAAGAATGGGAATGGAAAGAGGAGTCGACTACTTTTGTTTGGACACTAGTTAAAGGACCTCAGGATCCACCTGAGTACATCTGTGATTCCAAGTAGCAAGAACACTTTATTACCGCCCTAAACCTCTTCTGCCAGAAGCTCTAAGCTGAGGGTTACTGCTTGCTATTTATTTTCCCAACTACTAGATTACAGGAGGGATTTATCAAACTTCCTTTTGGCAGAGGGAAAGAAAAGGAAAAGACACAGAATCTGCCTTGCAAACAGGCCACGTATATCCTGTTACAAACAGGACCATGGTGGGGATGTGCACCAGACAGCTGGAGAACTGAGCCTATAGAATACAGTCATGAGCTTCAGTTGGCTTTATTTAAGTGTACAATGCACCTTGTGGTAACAGTGAGATGAAAAACTAGCAAGCTGTAAAGACAGAATGGGACTATAGTTAAACACATTTTGGCTAAAACTATTGTTTCATGAAAGCTGCATTTTGTTTTGGCAACTTGCTATCAGAATGGGGGCAGAGGGAAGCAATACCTGTATCATCTCAGGGATTTGGAGGCAAGAAGCACCAGCTCAAATCCATGCTTCACCCTTCTCATAATAATTGGAAGGAAAAACATGAAAACTAAGTACCACATGTGAACCCTATATCCTACCAAGCATTCCTTAGTCAGAAAAGGCTCAGGTTTTATCAATGAATATTTGACAGAACTATACTTCTGAAAAAAAAAAAAAAATCAAAAATATTTCATCACATTTCCACCATGAAGCAGAAATAAATGTTAAAGTTCTAGTAAGCTGTATGGCCAGGAAGCCACAGGAGAAACCTCTGAGAACAGTACAGATAGTCACCCTTGCCTGGCACGTGTAAAGCCTCACAGGTCTGCAAGATCTTACCACCAAAAAAATAACACCTTATCAAGCCTTGTCTCCTCAGAATGAAGAGTCTCTGCTGATGTCCAACCACTTTTCAAACAGACAGCACAAGACAGTGAGCTCCTTTTTACCCCCAAGAGCAGCCCGGTCCTCCCCTGCCACAACGCACTGTATGTCTGACAGCTCACTCTGCAAGAACTGGCGGGTTTCCAGTCCCAGAACACACATTCAGTATCAGACATTTCCTTACTCAGGGCATTACATCCAGACTTGCAAGGAAAAGACTCATCTTACAGATAACCTCAACCTTTAGCTACTGTGATTTTATCAGCCAGGATTTCTGTATACAAATCACAACAAACTCAGGAAGTGCAATCCCCCATGACTACACTGCAGAAGCACTGAGCTGTTATTGTTTTCAATATTATTATATCCTTCACTGGCTTGGTGAATGAGAGATGCAAGAACAGTTGGAACGTAAATTATGCAGCATACACTGCAATTATATTCAGAACCTTATAATTATATAATGTACTTAGTGCTTCATTAACACAGATGTCTGGTTGGAGTCTGTCTTAAGCCTACAAAGGCAGAGAAATGAAAAATTAAGGCTGTCACTTGGTGCTTAAAAGCTAACACTCCATGGCAGAGGCGGCCTCTCATTTCAGAGGGTTCGAACAAGGCCAGACAGCCTGATATATTCCTTTTTGGTTTTCATTTTCGTGTGTATCCCTAAACACTTCTCAGGAGAGAGGCAGGAACGATGGGACAAATGTACTTATCCCTTTAGGAATAATCAACCAGAAATGGAATTGAGACTGGAGCTGTTTGTCAAATCCATTAACTCGTTCGTATTTCTGCCTCCTTGATTTTATCATTATGAGCAAGCCCTAGAGGACTCGAGAGAATGAAATTCCTGCTACAAAATCCCCAGACTTGCCTTAAATATCCTACTAAAAGAGTTTGTTCTGTAGTGCTGAGAGCTGCCTGTATAAAACCATGTGGGTTTCATGTTTCTGTTTGATTTTTTTTCTTCATTTTTCACAAGAAACACATCGTGCTTGGTCCAGACTTTCTAAAGAGGCATGGTACTAATGTTGCCGTGTTTGCTCCCTCGAATCCTCTCTAGGGACATAAATTCTGCCAGCAAAGTTCAGGGAGAAAATATATTATGAGTGCTGATTATGGGAATGAACACAGTCACTTTTGCTTTTAAAAAGCCCAGTGATACTGTGACACAGCATAAGAATTCCTGTCTTGTACTTTTACATACTTCAGGCTCCAGGACAATTGTTCATTACAATATCCACTCCCTTGTAATCTATTTCCCCGCTCCATGTGCATCCACGAACACACACTTTACCTGCTCCTGTCCCCATCTTTATGGCGTTTCTTTTATCCTTTAAAGACAGACTTCCGCAGACAGTCCCTACTGAGACAGCTTGTGACCGAGAAGAGGTTGCATGCCACAGGGAAAAACACAATTGCACTATTACTTATCCTAGCACATTTAAGCCAGTTACAATGCAGTTACCCCCAGCACTGCCCAGAGCCCACTTACCCATTTCCCTGCTCACTGCAGAGCACCTTTGCTTTGCTGATTCCAGGGTCTGCATTACAGCATCACAGGGTAATGCCAAAGTATTTTCTGACTACCTTAAAGACTGCTGTCATAGGTCCTGTGGAGACCCATACAGCTATGGAGAAATTAAAAACAAACAAACAAGGATGTCTCACTCGTATTTTACAAACAGTCAGACACACTTTGGATTTCTTCTTAACTATAGAGCTTGTCAAGTCAGGGACCAAGACAACACCATTTCTGCCCCTCCTAATGCATTTGCATTCAGCAAACATCAGTTTCCCAAAATATTCAATCTAGGCTAGGAAAAAAAAAATACAACACACACAAAAAAACAAAAACAACAACAAAAAAATCACACACCAAAAAAACCCACAACAACACTATGTGTCTCTGACACCTGAATAACAGCACTGAGAAACTGAGCCATTTACTTCATTACACATGGGGAGTCCGCGGCTGATCTCAGACTTGAAACTAAATTTCACAGCTCAGATGTGCACATTTCAGCCAAATGACTTCACCAAAATTCATGGGGTTTAGTATATCGCTGAAATGAAGATGACTTGGATCATCAACAGCAGCATTTACAATACACACAAGATGAGCGCAGAGGCTGACACTTCCCAATTTATCTTTAATTAAAAATAAAAGTCTGTTCCCATCCAGAAATACAGAATGTTTCAAAAAGATGGAGCCCATTTGAAATCACTACTGCTTTGAAACTGGGTCCATCCTTTGAAACACCCTATATTTTGGCCAGCTGTACAACAGCCTTGTCACTGGTTCAACATGGGCCATCCTCAACTGTGGCAACAGCTCAAGAGTATAAACAACAGCAGCTGCAACCTGTCACTTATAATCTAATTGGGTACAACATCAAATCTGTCCATCATTAATAAGGAAATTTATCCTAGCAATGAAGACAACTTATTATTTGCATTGCTACTATTATCTAGGAGATCTGTCACTGAACAAGAACACAGAGACAACATCCCTAGGTGGTGCTGGAGTCTATTTCCAGAAGCATGCTTTAGAGGAGCACGACTTCAGCTTAATTGTTGCGCAGTTCAGGAGAGGATGTGGAAAGCGTGTAGGGAAGAGAGAAACTGGACAATCCAGAATAACTTCTTGCTCTTTTTTCAAAGTTTACTTTTAATAGTGGTTCTGGAGGGTAATGCCCTGGGGCAGATTTTCAACGGAGAGAATGACAGAAGTGCAGCCTGCCCGTTCTGAATGCCCCAACGCGGAACAGTGGTACTGCTACGGAGCATTAGAATAAAGCAACTCTTCGTATAGGTTATAGGTACGGGTTTATACAAACCTTCCTCTGATGTGCCAGAAACACCACATCGCTGAGTTGCTGTCATGAAATGCTGAAAATATGTAAACAAAATACTGAGCGGCCAGCCCAGGTTACCTGACTCCAGCCGGGCTCTCCAAGGCCAGAGCGGGGTGAAGTCAGGAACCTGATTCTGCCATTTGAGAAGAGCAAACCATTTCTTCCCCAAGCACCTTCAGTCTGTTTCTTTATGTCCTGTCCATATTAATCTTAATTCACTAAAGAATTCTAAAAGAGAAGATCTATTATTTTTGGTAGTTGTTGTAACTTGAAATTCCCATAGATGATATGTTAGAATGTGTCAACAGGTACACTTCACACTAGAATATGTTTTCAAGTTGTTCTTTGAAAAGTAAGTGAACCTGGCACAGGACAGTGCTCTGGCATTCTGCTGGTAAAGAGGCCCAGATGAGCCAAGACAATTTCCTTTGGAACTGATCTGCAAGGCAGCAGCCTCAACAGCTTCAATGTAATTAGGTTCCTACACACTTGATGGAAAATAGCACCTTAGTCTTTCTGTACTTGATTAGTAAAGTCTGCAAAATGCAGGTAATGCTACTGGAAAAATGAAATAAAATTATAAGTGGTAAGCACGCAACTGGACCTGCAAATTAATTTCATACCTCTAGACACCACTAGAATTGCAACTATAATAATTCATATTTTTATTCACTAGGTATTCCTGTACAAGAATACATGACCAGAAGGGAAACTGAAGCAAAACCTAACAGCATCTCAACTAGTCTTTTCACTGCCTAGATGCACATGCAGACTACCGCAAATACAAGATATTTTAACCCTTCTTTTCATGGAGCACCTGCAAACTCAGTTGTGGAGATGAGCATTTAGTTGGGACCCCTTTTGTTTGCAGTTTGGGAGGTGTTTCCTGGAGGCTGGAGCTCGCAATGAGAAGCTGCTGAGCCCAGCGATCCCAGCAGTGCACGGCCAGGCTGCGGGAAGGGAACACTCATGGCCTATTGCACAGCACAAATCACCGCAATACTTCTTCCACACAGATTTTTTGCTTGAATGGTACCATAAATACCTATTACTCTTTTTTTGACATTGGTTTTGACCTACAGCAGGTGTTGGGAGGTGAAAATTCCAAAAATGGTGAAGGTCTGCTCTTTTCATTTAAGAACAGAAAGTAGCGATCTAAAGCACACCAAGCTACAGCAGTATGAACGTGGTCATACTGACATCAACACGTTTGGTACTGCTGCACCAGACAGAAAAGTACATTCAACTGGCGTGGACACAAGCAAATGCTTTTAAGGGAAGTGGAGATGACCTTCCATGCTCCCTGACCTCCTCCTCCCTCACATGTTTAGTTGTTGGTCTTGCTCAAATATGCACTTAGAAATTGAAGCAGAGTTAAAGAAACTATGGTTGGTATGTCAGCCAGCTGGTTTTAACAGTATCATTGCATTCCGGATGCTGTAATGGCCTTGAAGAAAACTTCTCACACCAGGGTCTTAAAGCCATACAAAGTAGGAAGGCAACAAAACTCAAGCTTGGTTGCAATTCAGAATTACATTAGGCGCTGGGAAGGTAAAAGACACACTGGAGAACTTCCACATTATTGAGCGATCCTGTTTAAATTGCTTCTTTGCCACATCCCAAGGAAGGCAGAAACACCCAGAACTAGATGGTTCTGATTTGTGTTTACATCCAATTGCAAACACAATTCTGATGTCAGATGATTTTCTACAGAAGAGCAGGGTAAATGTTTCAGTCCCACAGCATCCTTCCCCACTAGCCAAAACATGCTCTAAAAGTGACATGTGGCACACAACAACATAGACAAAGCATGAAAAAAACCAACAGCCTGCTATACGAAGAAGGTACAGGAAAACAGAGCTTTCGCAACATAAGAAGGTGTTGATGGTTTGAATAAAAACAAAGGTTTCATATTAGTCATTTTCTTCACGTAGAAGACATTCAGTCATGAGAACACATGGCAAAAAGGGTTTATTTGCTATTACAAACCCTGACCCAAACAAAGACAAATGATAAGTAGTTGCCTGTGCTTAGGAAGCCAAAACACAGCTTAGAGATCTAATTTTAGGTTTACTAGACTTCAAAAAGTTGGCCAGTCGTTGACTCTCTTTCTCTAATTGGATGATAAATTGTTTGGTCCCTTGACAGCAAGAAAAAAAAAAAGTGACACCCTATCCAGTGTCATGTATTCTCTGAGTCATTAGGATATGTTTAACCCTCAAAACAATTTTATTTATGTTTACTGACAGCAATTCCTTACTTCAGTCTATGTCATTGGTCAAGCCAGCCTCACCTTCCGTTAACATCGTAGTCCTCTGTCCAGTGAATGACCTTACAGCATCCTCTGCTTTGATTTTGTAAAATCTACATTTAGAGGCAAGTAAAAACACTAACAATATATTATTAAATCATGATGTGTACATTAAATCTCATGTGTACACAATCACAAATAATTGTGTGTAGCTAACCTGAATGCAGGACTTCTCTAGATTCAAGAGGTTGGTTTATTGAGTTCCAGCAAAAAAGGGTAATTGATTCTCAGTTATAACAATTGGGTTTATGTCAACAATTTTGTTCATCATGCCTTTTTGATGCTATTAAATTCAGATTGCTGTTTTTTAACTGGCGATCTCAAGCTTCAAAAGTCTGCATCTTGTTACTTTTCTATCTTTTTCACTCCTATTTCCTTTTCTTGGAAAACCTACATTAATAATTTTATCCTTTCATGGCTGGATTTTGTTAACTTCCAAAACAAAGCCCTTGAGAATCCTTGCTGAATGCCTTTCTTAAAAAAACATCAAGCCTGAAAAAGCTGTTTTCCTCTCAGTTTTAAACGATTAGAGCAATTGCATGTAATTTTATCAAGCTAAATACTCTCCTCCCTCTCTCCTTACACTCCAGAGCTGACTTCTGCTGGCTGTCATTGCACCGGATGCTCTTCCCAGCAGAGAGGACAGCAATCTGCTGGTAACTTCTCCCACAACCCAGTTTTCAAACAAAGTGGCCACCTTTCTTAAAGCAACCACGCAGAACCTAAACTATGGCAGATTATGACAGAGCGATCTAAAACTTTTCCTAACAGAGCATTTAACAGGAATATTGCTTGGCTACCAAAAAGCAGATAAGCTCTTAATGTGTGTGAAAGATCCAGAAGTAAATCCAACTCACCGTATATTATGGTTCTCTTTTGAACCTTCCATACAAGATTATCATGGAAATATCACTGACCACAGCCCTGTGATGTAGACTGGAAGAAAAATATTCTTATACAAGTAACGACTAAGATGACTTTAATTCAGGCTCAGTAAGTGCCTGAGCAGTGTCAGGGTGACTTCTAACCAAACCAGCTAATGTTATAGACAGAAGTACCACAATACCACTACTCTAACAATACGCTACATTTGAAACCTAACGAGATGCACTATTTTACACAGAAAAAGGAACAATAAAAATCAGTGGCCACTTTTAAACACACTGGCATTTTCAGTATTTGATTGTGCAGTACTCTGGAATACAGTGAGTTTCCAGGGTAAGTTTCACTATTCAGGACAGGGAAGTGCTGAGCACCTTTGGGCATAGGCTGTGTCTGACCAGGTCACTGTCTGGCACCTTTCACCCACACCTCTTTACAGCTCGTGCAAAGGTGACCAACGTATCCCAGCCCAAAAATGACCCCTGTGTCCACTGCCAGAGGAGAGTCAGAACAGCAGAGGAATATGGACTTAAACACGAAGGTTCTGGTTTACTGGAATAAGTAGAGAGCAAATAAATCATTTGAAATCCAAAGCAAGATTCAATAAATCTAATGTTTCTAAGCAATGCTATGAATTATTACCAACTATCAATCAGGTATGTTATCTGCACTACAGCCAATTAATGCCTTTAACACCATTTTGGGTCATTAGCCCTGAGTCACAAGAAACCATGTCATTTACTGAATCATTGCCAGCGTGTCCTGAAGCTGTTGAATGGTTTTGGAAATTTCCCAACCATGCAGCGACAAGCAACATGGCCCTTATCAGCTCCTGAGGTTGGAGGAGCGGAGTCTGCAGCGATACAGCACGAGCTCGGCAATTCTGGTGAGTTCCTGAGGGCCTGGCAAGCGTTTTGTGGAACCTGAAGCTCAAGAATAAAATGCACACGATAAATTTTTTTCCTCACTTATCGCACTTAGATTGAATATCAGCTCCCTGAGTGGTAGTGAACAGAGTCCAGAGACCTGGGGAAGGTCAAAGCTGACTCATGCTCAGCAGGAATAGCTGGTGTGATAAGCTGTCCCTTCTGCTATGTGGAGCAACACCAGTGCAGACATAACACGCACACAGGAGGTTCGAACACTGTGCCTTTGCACTTAAAGGTCCAAACCCAGCTAGATGTGGACTGAACCTAACATACAGATACATCGTACAAGGGTAGTAGTACTACCGTTAACCAATTTTTCTCCTTCCTCATGTATAAAACAAATAGAAATCACGCTGGCATTTTAATTGATATTTTAGGAAATTATCTATAAGGCCAAACCACAAAGGGTCACAGAAATTCCCACTTCACTCTTCTTTGTGGATTCTTCTGCTCCACTAAAATAAAGAGGTGGAAGTTATCTCCTCATCTTATTTAATCTTTACCACATTGAAGCAAACAATCTCTTCCAGCAGCAGGACAGCACAGAAGCTACATTAATTCTCTCCACTCTTCCTACATAAGAAACAGAGAGATCAGTGGGAATTCTTCCTTTGTGAGGATGACACACCCACAAATCCAGGATATTGATGGTAACAACAAAAGTTGTAGATTCTGTAGTAAGTAAAGATTCCAAGTCCTGGCTTTGGGGTACACAGCCACCTACTTACGGGGTAACTAAATGTGCACTACGGGCTGCCCAAAACCAAGCCTGTGATTCCCACCCAAACGTGCTGGCACCAGAGAGAACAAGTGGAGCTACTGGAGTGATTTTACATCTCACCAAAGCATCACTGCGCGTCATGCTCAGCTATTACAACAGGTTTTGACTCCAGCTCAAAACTGCTGATGTTGAGTTTTCAAAATGATTAATAGATGTCCCCTGAGCTAAATGAAGCCTGACCATCGGACAAGTGTCTGCGAACCCTGTTCTGCATAAGATGCTAAGAACTTGTCCAATGTTTTATCATTGTCAGTCTATAGTGAGCTGCACTATGTTTATTTTATGTGTATTTTTACTCATAAATAACATTTTTCATTTCAAGAGCATGGAATGAATACCATGCAGATAGTATTTTCTCAGCTGTTCAAATTTCCATCTGCTTTCTACCGCAATGCAAAGCAGAAAAAATAGTTTTGGTTTTACAGAAACGGCAAAGCAAGGACTGGGATTAGGCTCAATATTCAATAGTTAAAGATATTACTGCATTTGAGCTTTCTGAGCACATCCACTGGGGTCACTCAGCTCTAGTTATACTTTCAAAGCCAGATATAGAGCAAGGAGATACACTGAGATCACTTCTATCACCAAGATGGATGCTGGCAATATGGAATTCACTTGAAAAAAAATCTATTTGTTTCTAAGGTCAAGGCCAGTTCTAAATAACCAAGGCCAGTTTTTCTCAGTTACTGCAGGCAGAGCAGCTTTGTTATTAGTACAAACAAAATACACAACAAAAACTCCCACTCTGTTCTCTGCACTTTCTGTAATGAATGAAAGATTTTGGAGAGAGCTGAAAGAACACTGAAAACTAGCAGGGATATCTGTTTAAAAAGGAAAAAGCTCAGGTCACTTACTCTACCAGAAGGAATTAAAAAAAAATCCAAATATAGTGATTGTATCAGAGAGCCAATTATAATCACAGTGATGGTGACCAAGTACCAGATGCCAAAACTGTTTCAACAGAAAACACATCAAACACATGACACAGAAGATTTTTGTAACAAGATGTATTAATAGAGGTGCTGGTTAGTGCGCAACAATTAAACTTGCATTTTGCATCAAAAGCAAAGAGTCACTTGTGTGTGTTATAGGAAAAAATAATCCAAGGTTATTCTTCCAAATTTAAAGAATTAATTCAAAGTAAAAAATGATGTAAGAACAGAGTTAAGTCTCATGTCTGAGAAAGCCCAATCTTCAACAATTTGTATAGATAGAAAAAGAATTCCTGGTATGAAGATACTGTGTAATGTGTGTCAAGGGTAAATTTCCCAGCTGCAATCCCACCCCCCTGTTTACTGGGGAGAGTCCACCTGGCTGGGTAACATGACTTTGTATCATAGACTTCCAGGTTCCTGCCCTATAAAGAATACCTGTTATCTCTCCTCCTGTTTTCATTACGTAAATAAATATTTACTAGCTACACCATCAGTACAGCCGTTACGTGCCAGGCCCCAAGGTCCCTTTACCACTGGTAAAATGCTGCATTTGCTGTTCTTTCAAGCTTCACCCAGACAAAGGTTTTGCTTGTCTCAGTGAGCAGAGCTGATCCTCCCCGCCCAAGGGAGCAGGAACCTGTACCTGGAGAAGGAGAATGGCACGAGGAGCCAAAGACCGAGCTTGGCTTTAATCACAAAGCCGCACCCCAGGTCAGCAGGGGCTGAGAAACTGGAGGCTGGATTATGCCCAAACTAATCAACAGAAATCACTTTTGCATTAAGGCATTGAATGAATCATGTGGAATTGCTTCCTGTCCCGGTTACACAGAAACAAATTCAACCAAAGTAAACACCTAATGCGTGCACCTGTTTTAGTCTTCAGTGGAACTGGTATGTACAGTGATTTCTCTGAATTATACAAAGAAATGAGGCACCTTATCTAAAGAGGAAAAAATACAGCAATCTCTTTGAAGTCCAGAGAGTGAATCAGAACTCCATGTATTCTAAAATCCCACCGGAACATGAAACACTGTCATGTAAAGGCAGGAAACAAATACAATCATTCAAAAGGAGCCTGAAAGAATGCTACCACCCTGAGAAATAATGGAGGCATCCACCACACCAAATACAATGAAGACTTGCAGCTCAACAAATCATAAAAACTTTTAAAACCAAGCTAGATCATCCAGGGCAAGGAGGGGACAGCAGTAGGAATAACTCTGCTTGCTCACCAAAATGACCTTTCATCTAGCACATCACTGACACAAAGTACAATTTCACCTCTTCTCCTGCTGTTCACCGGACACTCGTAAATTCAAGCAGCAGTAGAATAAGGAACAGCCACAGAAACTCGGGAGGGTTTTTTTTTTCTATATTATGAATAACTTTTCCTACAGTAACATATTGATCTCACTAACTCAGCAACCTCAATGCTAAAAATATACATATTTAGAGACAATTAATATCCCTGAGTTTAGACTCCAAATAAGAAAGCAACAGGGGAGCTGCACACTCAGTTCTCGCTGTTTCCACAGCGAATAAAATGCAGAAGATTAGGTAATAAACCCAGTGAAACTATTAAAAAAAAAAAAAAAGAATCACGAGGAAACAACTAGGTAGCAATATTTAAGCACGTACAGCACAAAATTCCACAAAGTGAAACACAAACCATCCTAACATGCAGAAAAACGTCACAACCTTGCTGTAAAATTAATTTCCACGGTCTAACCCAAATCCACTCATATTTAGCTCACCTTTTGCATAAACCAGGCACTAGCTTTGGCTTCTAGGAACTCTTTAGGTATAGGATCCCACTGAAAACAGTTATCTCAGTACTCATCTAGAAATGAGCATAGCTCCCAGTTACTGAGATGGGCAAGAGACTGGAATGGGAGGCAGTCAGGCTGGCACACACTGGGGAGGAAGGACAGTGTGAAAGGACAATGGGAAGACTCCCTTACCCAGATACATCACTGCAAGGTTTGTCTCGTTTAAGTCTGACCAAACTCCTTGTATGTTGCAGAGAGCTGAGCTGTGCTGAGCAGGACGCTGTCTCAGGACTGCAGGGCCATCCTCACAGGACCCAGCAGGAACACGCTTTCTCAATGGGCACTGTCACAAACACATCCAGACAGGATCTGTGACACCTCCTTCCCTCAGCCCTGACTTGACATGTAACGGTGACACTGGCCAGAAGGCACAAATGTCAACAGCTCTCTACAGCCTGGCTGGCAACACATTTAGGTGACAGACTAATGACTCCATGGTACAACCTTTTATAAGTGACACTGCACATCTCTGAAATTCTAGCACTCTGTATGCACCTACCACCACTGCCAGTGTTTGCTGGTACAGCTGGAAAAGGCTCTTGCAGGTTTGTACAGGAACTCTTTTTGTCCAGCCAGCCAGAACTACCCATGCAGATCACAAGCCCTGAAACATTTTGCTGAAAGGCTCTCCAGGGAGCTTTACTGCGGCCACTTTCCTGGGAACTCTACCACTAGCTCAGCTGGCCAGTTCTTCCTTCTCCTGGCCTGCCTTGGCCTCAATGAAGCTTCTATTCTTGGTTGTCACTTGCTGCCACCTCCCTTGCCACAAGAACCAGCAGCTATTGGACCTGTTGCGTATTCCCAAGTCAAGTTAGCCTTTGCTTCCTCACATTTTTCAAGAAGCGTTTCCATTGCTTTGGCGTGATGTTAGAGCGACCTGCTACAAACACTCCTGCAAATGGCTGACATCAGGATCCTCCTCAAAACAGGTAAAATTCTTACTAGGTTTCTTAGAAAGTCGGCAACTTCTTATCCCTAATGGCACATGCCTGACTTTTTGTTCCCAGCATCTACCCTTTGGAGTAGCTGAGCAACAGAAATGTCAACCTGAGATTAATATCTGAAAGCCTGAGGGAAGTTGAAGCTAGGCAGCTAGCGACAGTGCAGAGCTGTAGCTATGGAAAACCTGCTCCCCCTTTCTGCAGAGTCTCCTCTCACCCCATTGCCTTGACACAGGAGACAACTGTGTTTCCAGCATCCTTTGAGTTGCTTCTAGCTCAGCAGTGATTCTGAGAATGATCTGGTTGAGTCTACAGATGTGGCGTTTGTGGGGTTTTATACAGCTGGATCTGCAGAGCCTGTGCTGCAGCTCCCTTCAACGCTGCACAGCAACAGGAAGGGTCTGATTCCATGCCCAGACCAGCTGTATCTAAGCCTTGTGAAAGACCGTTTGCAGTATATAATAGGAGCCTCCTCTCCTAAGTGCTGTGCAAAGACTTTCAGATAAACAGGTGTTGGCTCTTCCAGCAAGGTCCTGTATTTTAACTTCTGACTGAATGTGAGCTAGAACAAGCATTAGGCCTTTATCAATTATTACTTTTAGCCTCAAGAAATCACAAACTCAGTTAGGAAGACACGAACAGGATAGAATCTTCACAGCCTTTTTTTTCAAAACCTTTGTTTTGTAAGTGACTTCTGCTACCAGAATGAGAGCAAATTAATCCTTTTACCTGTCTGTACCTGTCAGCAACTAACAGCTTGTTGCAAACATACTGAACTAATAAAAGGCATCTACAAGTTCTAAGGGCATCAGTCAGCATCAGAAAAGATTCTTGCGTTTCAGTCACCACAACTTGTCTAGTGCGTTATTTGCCTTCTAACAAAGAAAGACATCATTTGTCACCAGCCCTAATCAGCAGTTACTGCTCAGAGATTATAGAGGCATGATAACCCAGTGACACTCCACGTATCACACACAGTTGAAACAAGAGGTCTGCAGAGCTCCTCGCCAAATCTGAAAGTGAAAATACGCTGATAAAGACAATGTGACATTATACGGATACGTGTAGAGTATACAGCTTGAATGCAGAGGAAGGGAGCTAATTCCAAGCTTGCTGCCCTCTTCTCACAATTTATAATTACAGGGCTTTCCCTGAAAAATTCCAACAAGCAGCAGAGGCTTGCTTGTTACAATTTGCTTACCTCCTTCAGATCTTTCAGGGAACATTTTTGCCTCCAGATCTCAGACTTGAATTTCTCATCGAGAAGTATTACACATAAAACACTGCGAACTAGAACATGGTTCTGTAGTGGAGTTTAATACCCCTTTGTCACAAGAAGATGGCACCTGCTCATGTATGCACCTACTCCAGCCTTATCTAGGGAAGGCCTTTCTTGCAGAGAATACACCCATTATAAAAGGCCACAATTTCAGATTCCACGTCTGAGTGTAGTCTCCTCTGAACCCAGCCCATCACCCAACACGTAGCAGGTGCCAGCTCCACAGCGTAACGCTGGGACCAGCCACGTTTCGATGACACGTGGCCAGGAGTGGATGGAGAACTGCTGGGACCACGCAAGCCTTTACCAGCTTGAGGCCTCTCAGGCAGATTCCAACAGCAAGCGCCAGACTTTACCACACTGTTTCAACTACACTTCCCCATGCAAAAGGTCTAGTTACTATCAGTTTGAAGAGAAGACCGAGGTTCATAATCTCAAAGGACACTGGATTTCCAAATCTAATTCACGAACCAAAGTAACCATATGCTACTCAGTTTCCAGTTTCTCATTTTAGCAGTTTGTTACAGCACATACCAGGGCCTCCTAGGTTAAAAGAAGCAAACCTTTTACACCCTGCATACACACACTAAACTGAACTGCTTTACTACTCACTGTGATCAGACTGTCACTTTCAGGCTGATGTTCTCAGGACCAGTCAGTACTCAAACCTAAGCAGTTGCAGAAAATTTAATAGTTGAGGCCTTCCTGAGAAGGGAGGGCACGAAGGAAAAACGAAATGAAAAACCCCAAAAAATCCAGCCCTGCCCCGAGAATCCCCCCCTTAAAAGAAATCTTCTCAACACCTCTAAAGATGAAATATCTGGGAGTAAAAAATTAGACTTGTCAGGGAAACAGCTTCAACTGAAGTGTTTCAATGTAACTAAATGACTGGCCCTTGAAAAAGGGGTAATTGCACATACAGAATCATTTATCAAAACCAACTGCCAGATATTTGGAAAGAAGCCAACATGTGTATAGCCCTAATTTAGCTATTTGCATATTAAAAAGAAAATCACGAGAGGGCTGGACCCAGAATGGAAACCAGGTATCCTCACCCAGAGCACTGTGTGTCGCTAAGTGATTGGGGGAGCCCTGGGTCACACAGCTCACAAACCCAGCAGAGTGCTTAAGCAGGTGCTTATCATTAAGTGTGGTAATAGCCTATTAACTCCACCTATAATTAATACTTGCCGATAAACCTTTGTAAATTAAAAGCTATATATAGGTATTAACAGGTCCAGCTGAAATTTTGCCCAGTAGATCTTTTCAGGAATACATACATAGTGTTTTGCCAGCAGATATGAACGTGACCTGTCAGTGTTCCAAGCCAGTTGAAAATAACAGTTCTGTCAGCACTGTTCAAAACAACAAGCCAAATTAATGCGCTGCGCCTATGACGACAGCACCATGGGTTCCCATTTCCCAGCTGGGTCAGAGAATGGACAGGAGAACTCAGCCTAAAGCACAGACACAGATGACACCTATCTACAAAAGACAATGTAAACACACCTTCCGTTGTCATGGTTGCAAGATAAGAAATAGGAAAATAAGTTAGCACGCTTTTAAAAAAAAATCCAAAGTGCAGTTTTTGTAAAGGTATGTGTTTTTGTTGTTGTATATTACAATTGATTTAGGCTATCATGCAGAGTCATTGTTTTAAGATGTAGGAAATACCCCGTGTGTCAGCTTTTAGAACAGTGTGGTGTCATCAGTACAAACTTACCTGCCTAGCTCTTCCCCAATTTCATACACGTCCTCCACCTTCTGTTGCTTGAACAAAGCCATATTTGGACTTCTCATTGATGCACAAAGATGATGCAACTGCAATATTAAAGAAGAATGACATCCATTACAATCTTCCAACAGGCAAAGAATCAGTAAAACATATTTCTCGTATAGCCACTTTAGATCCATTGCAGCTCATTCATGCCAAAGTTACCATTGATCAAAAGAATTAATTTAGCAGTCTCAGCCAAACAGTGAGGGTCCAAATCTGGAAAGAGGTGAGTGCCTACAATCAAAGAGGTTTCTTGGCTCTCACTGACACACCTGAGCACATACTTAATCAGAAGCACAGAACACACCCTGAAACATAAATGTGATAGAAGTAAAGCAACTAATGAATAATTTGACAAACTTATGGGCAATAAAGCATCGACACTACACCAAATAGAACTAGCATGAGAATCGGCATTACAGGCTTCTTCATTAAAGTGCCAGCGGGCAGACCACGAACCAAGGAGACCACAGGGCAGAGCTTCCTTCTCCTCGTGTCAGGCAGTGTTTCTGAAACACACAGGCAGGGCAGCAAATGGAAATGTGACCCACTGCTGCAAAAAGGCATTGTGAATCCATCTGCAGGGCTTTCAGCACATCTTTCATCACACACTAGATGTTTCAAACGAGAAAACATGAGCAGCATTTGCTGCATGCATTACTTTGTGGAACTGTGAAATTTGTTTCCTGAACACAACCCTCTAAGATGATAAGCTCTGTGAGGTCTGGAAAGACAAGCCTCGCACTGCAGCATTTGAGGATCTGAGAGTGCATTATGCTGTGCTGCTTTGGGAGAAGATCAGAGATCACATTATTCCTCAAGATGCTCCTACACAACAACATACACTATGTTAACAGAATGGATTTTAACACAATAACTAGCTGACCAGTTTACAACGTTTGGTGTTTCCTGTGTAGATAAACACTAACATTATCCCCACAGCCCAAACAATATCCACTATTTAGATCAGAACATGGAAAGCAGCTGTAAGGCCTCTACCATCACAATAAAAATCTAACTGCAGAGCCATGCTGTTATTCTCACACACCTCTAGGCTTCAGCAGCACATCTGTACGTCTCAATGCAATGCATATTTCCCTGTGAATCCAGATGTTGCTTGCTTCACAGCACCGGGGACTTCCAGGTTCTATATTTCTATACAGTTCCTGCCTGTTTTTAAATAGTAGTCTTTGGCATCTGACTGTGGCACAGCGCAAAGCATATTTGACAAGTAAACAAAGCTCTGTTTTGATCCTTTAGAAATAAGCTCTACTCAATGTTGCAAGAAGATCCAGCTATTTTGATAAATCAGCAGACTTGTAAAATAGGACAAAGTATCAAAGAGCAATTGCAGGGTTCCAGCCAAGTTGAAATTCATATATTTCTTAAGATTTCTCTTTAACAAAAGCATATATCATAAACAGCAAATACACTGGAAAAGTCTACAACTTGCCAAAACGTCCTCGTTAGGTGGGGAGCTTCTAATGGCCCACAACCTGCCTACAGCCGGCTCTCCTCTGTGCTCTGTCTTCCAAGAGGCAGGAGAAGGTACAGAGTACATGCATTATTCTATGTTCTTTTTTTTTCCCCCTTCACTTCCACTTTCCATCCCTATACTTTCTCAGACACTTTCTGGCTGATGTTTACTTTGCCTGTATTTTCAGAGTTTTTCACGATGAAGCCAGGTGACCTGTTCTGCTACTTTGCTCATTAATTCCCTTCCCAAAGCCATTTTCATGCCTGGGAAAAAACATGTTTCTTTTTCCTCTCAATGAAAATAAACAACTCCAATTCTGCTTTGTAAGCAAATTATTGCATTCCTCAAGCAACCTTTCATAATCTCAGAGAAAGCTCATTGACCAATATTGCTCAGAGCTTGAAATCACAGTCAATAAATGCCTTAACAGCACTTAGGAGAATGAGGACATCTGGGTTACCGGCTGCATACTAAGCTTATATTGCTTGCAATTGTTCAGAGCAGGGTTTTCTGAAGTGTTGGTGCGAAACCTACCTCAACGCTCACAGACTTGAGAAACAGCAAACAAAGGACAAAGCCAAGCGTTGCTGAAAACCCCAAACCTTTCGCTCATCCTGAATTGCAAGATGAAATTCTGATCGCATGTACAAGTCAGACATGGGAAAATGCCCATGTATTAAGAGATACTGCTGAGACTTGCCCAAAGACTGTAAATCCCTCAAGCTGACTCCTCCCTTCATCAGAATCCAAGGTACGTGGCTATAAAGAACATTAACGCAAACACACCTAAAGGAAACCAATTGTTCTCATACAGTGAGAGGGTTCGTCATTCAGAAGAGCAAGTTGAAAACATTGCTTTGAGAATGGGGAACCCGCCCAAGATGTCTCTGGGAACATAGCTCCTTCGTTAGATTGACAGGTTTACTCATTTTCAGCATCCTCCAAAGAGCACACTTACTTCTGCAGATGCATAGAATCCATGCAATATTATCTCAAAAATAACCAGAAAATTCTCATCCCTTTTGCTGATCTTTAACTTCTACCCTTGTTGTGCCAAGGGTAAACCAGCAAGTTTACTCTCAACACCAAGGAACCATTGGAGCATCCAAGTCAGCCTAGAGCCTTGTTTTTGAAGACTGAACACAAAACTATTCCCAAGTGTTCAGACCCTGCAGTCGTACCTCTGGTGTGCTGGTGTCTGCCATGTCTATCACTTCACGTTATCTTGTAAGCCCTTGCACTCATTACTTCTGCAGAGATCTCCCACTGGCTTTCACCCAGCAGCCATGGAAGCCCAAAATAGGTTACACGCTTGATGATGCAAGACAATTGTCATTAGCAAATACACACCATAAGGGGGATAAGATAGTAAAAGATAACCTTCATGCACTTAAAATTCATCCAAAATAAAAAAATGACATTCACAAGCATAAACATAACCCTCCCCAGATGTTCTATACTGATCTTAAGAAATGAAGGTGACTTCACATTCAAAGATTTAAATTACAGTGGTTTTGTTGGACTCCATTTGCAAATACAGAGCACAAGTATTAATATATCAAAGGAGGAATGAGTGCCTTAATTTTTTTCTCCAGTCAGATGGTGATTTCCTTATGCCGGTCAGCAAAAGTAGACTGAATTAGAGATGGTCATACATCGACTGTCTGTATCCATCCCTTTGCTCTAGGGTTCCTAGCAGGGAGCATTTCAATACAAGGGCAGCTTCTACTCAGCATTCATATTACTTACATGTTTTCATAATGACACTGCACACTACAGTACATCTACAGTATAAGCATATGATGCTTCACCTTTTACTCCTGCATCCAACTCCCCTCTACACATCCCATATATCACAAGTTGGCAAAGTAATGTTAATCCTATGCGAATGATTTTCCAACAGACATGCAACAAAGCTGTAGCAAAACCAGAAAATAAAATACAGACCTCCGAGACTCCAGTTTCAGGCACTTAGAAATACGTCGCCACTTATCTCTTCATGTTCCTAAATTCTGTCATACCATAAAATCGGCTCTTATTTACCTTAAGAAATCATACTTTCCCATTGTGATCTATGGAATCAATTTAAACACATATTTTATATCAGTGCAAACCCAGGATGTAGATATTCTTATTCCAGTACAGAAGTGTCTTTTTAGTGCAGCTTGTGCTGGGTGTAAAGAAAATTAATCTAAAGAAATCCACTCTTTGAAGAGGGTGACAGAATTCACCTCATGAGGAGCAGAAGAAAGTAAGTTCTATTTTGCTCTTCTAAGAAAGGTTTCCCTGCACAGATAAGTTATTAGCCTGTCATCACCAAATTATTTGATAAACAATGACTGGTCTACACATGTCAAATCCTTGATAAATGTCCACCCACTGCTGAACGAGGGCAGGATTATAGAAAATAGAGGTGAGGACAAAACCGTCAGATCACTTGGCTTGTCACCAGCCTTGCATTTTTTTCCTTAGGGTAAATTATACCCTAAGGAAACCAGTTTCAAGTGACTGAGGTAATAGCTGAATAATCTTACTTTCTCAAGTACACCTGACATGAGCTGAATCACTAAATCCTTTACCAACCTCAGAAGCATCCCCTGTGGCATGTTTTGATATTACAAAACAAGTTACACTAAAGGAAAATCCAAAACACACATTAGAACAGAACAAAGTAACAATTCCCTTATAAGCTGTTTTTTAAATACTGAAAAATGACCAAAACAATTTAGAATCAAAACTGGACTGGTTTAAATTAGTAATTAAAAACAAACAAACAAACACCAAAACCACCGCACAACCAAAACAACAACAAAACACTACAGCACCCCACCAAACAAATTCAAGTGATATTGTCTTTTCGTCTTGGTGCCTTATGCTAAAACTAAACAGGTTTTCATAAGCATTAAAGTGTTTTCCTCTTTCATCCTTCTCACTCCCACTGAATTTTGTTTCTCTTCTTTTTTTTGTACTAGAAAAGACTGAGCAACTCCAACAGAAAAAACGAAACAAAACACACAAGTAATTTTTACCCTCTGCTTTCAAATAAATGTAATCAAATCACAGTCAAGACACATTAATTTCAGCATATCCTTATTTTCACCTATTTTCATGTGAGAAAAAAACAGTAGCCTAAAAATTTTTGTCAGAAATCTGAGGGAGCTATTATAAATGACACAAAACACACCCAACACCTGAGCACTTCAGTCCCATTACAGAATCACTGTTCCTGCCCCTGACTCCCAAGGGATCCCCTTCCTGACCTCCCACACTTACTCGGCAAGATATACATGTGCGGTGAACAGCCTAAGGCTTCAATTCCAAGCCTGCACTTGAAGCACACGTACCAAACACGTTAGCTCTGCAGCTAATTCCAGCTCCCCAGCACGCAGGCAACTGCCAGGGCTGCCGCTGTAACTGATCCACGAGTCCTGGCGCGCTGGAGCGGTGAGCGGGGTGCGAACGCCCGGCCAGGCAGGGCGCAGGGGATCCCGCAGTGCCAGCCGCGCTGCCAGGACATCGCACAGCCCGGCCCTGTGGCGCCTTCGAGGATTAAACATTGCTGCCCCAGAGTCAAGTGAGATCTAGCCCAAGCAAACTACATTTCTCAGACAAGCAGATAAGGACAGAGGAAAGTCTGAAGCCTACCAGTGTTTCGGAACAGACTCCTCTAGACAGGGGCAGAGTTGAGGTTTTTCCCCAAGCGTCAGGCAGGTGAGCATGCCAGTTTTAGTCTTTTTGCATCAGGTGACTGATCAGCCAAGGCAGCAGCAATTGCCACACATTTGCACCCTCTTATTCACATCTTCGTTCTTGACTGTCCTCGAAAAAGAAGCAGGCTTGGCCAAACCGGCCCCCACTGTGCTGCATCACTCGGGACACCCAGCCCACAAATGCAGGTGTTGAGGAACCTACCAGATCCCAAATGAAGCTGTTTGAGGGAAAAGTCAGGAAGGAGCTTAGTGATAAACGCGATGAAATCGCACAGCATTTGCTGAACAACATCAGCTGAGGTGTGAACCCAGGACCAACTGTCCCTGACGGCTTTGGTCTGTAACACCAAACAGCATATTTCTGAAACTATGACATTCCCCAATCCTGCGGGACCTGCTCAGGGATAACTGACAGCTGCTCACCGAGATGATCCGGGGAGCCCCTTTTCCCCTGGCTGACAGCTGCGGGACAGCTGGCACATACACTCTGAGGCGGAAACACCATTAAAGACGCTGTGTGAGCGGGATGACCGAGTCCAAACCACCCCCGAGCAGCTGACAGACCCGCAGCACGGCCACCAGGCTGAGACCAGCCCGAGCTCCCCCAGGATGCTGCGGAGGAGCCGGCTCAGCCAGCGGGGCTTCACCGCCCCGGCAGAGCGGGAACACAGTCAAAACACCTCAGAAACCGGCACGGGGCGGGGGGGAGACGGACGGAGAGAGAAACAAGGAGAGGAGGCCGCCACCGAGCGGAGGAGCCCCCGGCCCCGCAGAGGCTTCGGACGCCGCCGGCTGAGGGGAGCAGCTCCCACTTACCGCCGGGCACGGCCCGTCCGCGGGGCTCCGTCCGGCGCTGCCTCGGCGCGCAGGGTCCGTGCCGGGCCGCCTCACCGCGTGTGCCGGGAGGAGGCTGAGGGGGCGGCCCGGTCAGCGGAGGAGCCGCCGGGGCTGCGCCGCCCGCCTCTGGGCGTGAGGGACGGGCGGGCGGAGGGAGGGGCCGCCGCGCCTCGCGCCCCCTGGCGGCCCGCAGCGCCCAGCGCGGCTCCGTGAGGTGGTTCGGCGCGGGGGGTCCCCCCAGCCCGGTGCACGTGTGGCGGGGAGCCGGCCGCACGGTCGGATCGGCGCCCCGTGCTCCGGAAAGAAAACCTGAAATAAACCCATTTCCCGGCGCGGGTGCTGGTGCGCCCCGACCCCCGCGGCGGCTCCCGGGGCGCGAACTCGTGTCCCTGTGAAGGCGGCCGGACCCCGCGGGGTTGAGCCGCCTCCGCCCGCCCCCGCGGCTGGTCCTACAGGAAGGAAATGGGGGGACTGCACAAAAATCCACACTTGCCATTGTGTCCGGGTTTGTGCCTGTGCGCTCTGGCTCACGGGATGGAGGGATGAACACCGGCTGCCTCTGGCGAGCACGCAGGAAACAAATGCAGTGTAGTGGGGCTTCTTCTGCAGCCAGACGGGACCAGGGGTTCACCTGG
Source organism: Columba livia (assembly GCF_036013475.1). Lineage (NCBI taxonomy): Eukaryota > Metazoa > Chordata > Aves > Columbiformes > Columbidae > Columba > Columba livia. Next base: position 19,133,907 of record NC_088612.1, on the reverse strand, counting down.
GCATCGCTCATGAACCCACATGGGTCGCTTGCCAGGCATCGGCCTCTCCTGCTGGAGAGTCCAAAGTTTAGTAAAGAGCTGACACTGTCCCAACTTTCAGCAGCAGTCCTACACAGTGATACAAATCCATTCTTTATTCCAGAAGTCAAAAGGCCCCACACCTCTAAAACAAGCTCTGTCCTCACATGTTTGTTCGCTGTTTAGCTGCATTTCATCAGCAGACAAGCAGAGTTACTCTGCAATGAGAACAGAAAGTTTCAGGAAGGCCACACGGACAAAGGCAACGGCTGCCTGACCGAGCTTCGACACCACGATTTGTAGATGAACGTGTTGTCTGTGGGCAGCAAACAGTAATTGCAATAAATATTGTGTGGTCTCCCTAAGTTTCTTCTGGGCAAGTTAATAGCCAGCCTTTATTAATGAGGAATGATGTGGTATTGTTCACACCTTCAAAATCAAATGTAAATGCCAGGTCATCTTCACTTCCAATTCCCTATGTGGTTAAGATAATGCAAAGCTATGGCAAATTATCATACATAAATATGCAGGCCGTTTCCACTGCAGTAAGCTGCAAAGATAGATACGTTTAAAAATATTTTTATACTAGGCAAGTGCCTAAAGGCAACGCTTTCTATTATCACAGAAACTCTGCTTCGGATTTGTTACAAGCCAAGAGGACTGACCTGTGCCCCTGCTCACCTGCCTGGGGAGTTTCACCCTGCTCTCCCAATTCCACAAGGAAAGTGGCTGCATCTGATATGGAGAACAGGAATGGGGATCAATAGTAAAGGTTTCAAAGGGTATTGGAAGAATTCAGAAGCCTTTCAAAGGGAAATACAGATATTTCATTCCTCACCTTTAATGTGACATGATCACATGAAAACTCACTGCTATCCTACAGAATTCCCAGAGGAAAAGGCACATGAGGAAGGTCATCTCTTCTGTTTCCTCCTACCTGCAAGGAAGGGGACAAAACAGCATGGTTTGCTCGGAAAGGGCACAAGTGCTTTTTCAAATCAGGACAAGCCCCCCGAGGCACTGAAAAACCCCTATTTGAATTTAATATCTGCTGGCCAGCCATGCAAGGTCTCCAAGGAGAGCAAGGGTACATTGAATCTCACCCCTGGCCATGCCCACACGGTCTGCAAGCCAAAATACAGGTTCTGCATAAATAAAAAGTTACTCTTACATGCTTCTTCAGTTATTGACCCTTAAAACACTAACTCAGACTTCTTTTTAAGAGCTTTAGCAATCAGGGCAAAAGCCTTTAAGTGCATACAAGATATGAATGGAAAGGAAAACTCAAAGCCGAGTAGCATTTGAAGCAGGCGGCACAAGCAAACACTGCAGCATCTGTTGGCCATGCATTTACCAGTCTCCTTTAGGAAGCGATAAAGAAGGAAGCCCATACCTTATGTTCCAAAGCGGGAGTCTCAGGCCTAGATACCACAAAAATACCACCTGCATTTTTAAAACCAGGCAAATTGCTCATTTCACAGTTTAATCACAAATCACAGTGCCAGAAGACATCACCGAGTCAGCTCATCGGCTCACACCTGAAGGCTTCGTGGCAGCTCACTGCAGAAACGTAACTGTTGTGCACACAAAGGTTCACCTCATGTGAAACATGGCCAGGATGCAGCCACTCAAGGCTACGAGTATCTTAACGAAGGCCAAAGTCAAACTCATTTTCTGAGGTATATTCTAGTGCTGAATGTTTTAATTACTTCTCTTTACAACACCCCAAACTAATTTAGGGTGGAGAGCAAGTGGGTAAGCTTTCATTAAATAACTACTTGTTTTTTTAATATCACATTCACTACATAGTCCTGAGTTTTGCTTTCTAGTCTAATCCTCTGAAAGGCTGGCATTGTAGGTGGGTATAACTCTAGAGAAGCACGGTTCTACAGCTTAGGATCATGAGGAAAATACCGCTCTACTAACTGCCTTGTGATTGAACCTTTTACCTTCTTTTCCAGGGGGAAATTTCCAAGGCAGAGCACACCCTTCCTTTGCATTATCTTAGTGAATGCACTTCATGTGTGGGAATTCTTAAAGCTTCAGCACTACATGGATTCTGCTTCCAGTGAGGTCAAGGAGCTGCAGATAAGGAAGCTATGTTTAGCATTTCTGAAAATCCCATGGAATGAACACCTGATATATTGTAATACCAGCAGACTTGGGTGAGTTTTCTCTCTCTCTGAGGCACCCGGCACAGAGAGTGAGGCTCTGCAGGTATCTGGTCTCAGTTCAGTGCAGGAGAGCTGTGTTTATCCTTTTTAAGTTAACGTATTTCTTAGGAATAAGATATTTAACAGTGTAAGTCAGCTAAACACAAGAGCCACACTCGCACCCTTGTTGCGATTCCACCGAGATGCCTTGAGCCCAGTCCCAAGGAGGAAACGGGAGCCTCAGCTGTTCTTTGAGAGGCCCCAGCAGCTGCTGGGGCAGCACAACCCACTCGAGCTGAACATGCCAAGTGTCTACACGAGGACATTGCTCCCTATGTACTCCCTTCCCAGAATTTTCTGTTTACTCCTTTGACTTAACTTTTCAGCATACAGGACAGGAGTTCCTTAGGCCTCTAATTGCTGCTCTTGATCCTGTTCCGCAGCCCCTTTGAACAGATTTCTAGCTGTGCCACTCTGAACAGCTTGTCACCCTGTGCCAGAGCCAGAGGACAAGAACTGTGCACTGTTCACCTCTACTGGGAAAGATCTGCTTGGACAGGCGATTTAAGTGATCTCCCAACTCTTATTTTTCCTCCCTCTCAAACATTTAGCTGTTTAGTTTTATATCTGAAATTGCTGACATACTTGATAGAGGGAATTAAGCTAACTCCAAAATGCCAAAGTCTTATGTGAGAGGCAGACATTGAGGCTAGATTTCCAAATTAATTCAGTACTTGGTTAAATTTTCAAAGCAGCTGCAATTATGCACTTGGCTACTACAGGCTTTAGCAGAACATCAGCGCCCAGCCTCTAAAGAGGCTTTTGGTGTCAGGAGATATCATACAAATACACATTTCTTGGGAAGTCATAAACTAAGGACACCACTGACAAGTTTACCCAGTTAGCATCACCTGCATGCAGCATGTCTATAGTTCACATCTTCATGCTTCAAAGCCAAATGTGCAAATATGTTCTTCTACAGAGACTCTCTCACATCACATTATCAGACAAAACCACCAGCTTTATTACTGGCTTGTTCTGATGGCACCTGCAGTTATTTCCATCTGTTATAAAAAGAAAAAAAGAACCACCATAGCAAGCTGTAAAGGAATAAACAATTTATTTTTTTCTTTACAATCTTTATGAAAATAACATCACTTACGTTTTGTGATTCAAATTTCTCGTACCGCGTATTGCTGATTTCTAACATGGCACTTAAGGGAATATTCACTTAAACAGCTACATTTATTTAATGAAATAAATTGATTAATTTCCCATTTCTCAGTGAAGCACGACAGAACGTGACTGAACTGTGGCAAATTTGAGACCACTCATTCATTCCTGATGTCTTAAGGAAGAAAACAAATCTTTCCCTTTCTGCTAAAATATCTGACCATGTTTACAAAGGCTGAGTGCAAGGGGAAAATCTCGCACAGAAGACACCCAAAGGGCAACAAAAAAATCTTTTCTATTGATTACACAGCTGATAAAAAACCAACCGAACAAACAAACCAAAACCCACCACCTTACAATCTGATAACACTGGATGATAACACTGCCTGTACACATGCACAGGTAAAGCTGAAATACTGTGCAGTTTTAATAGCTAGAGGTGTAGTGCACCAATTTTTTTACCTATTTGAGAGAAGATAATGGAACATTTTAAACAAGTAACCAGAAGTTTCACTGGAAAGCCATGCTTGTGTGTATGAAGACAGAGGAACGTTCTGCAAGATGCAACGTAGTGGTTTGGCTTCCATCACATATACAGGGAACCATGCATAAGGAACTCTTTGCACATATGTGCATGATCTTGAAGTTCAAAAGACAGTCTTAGTAGCCTGTATTTGCATTAACAGGTCAAGTTCCTACTCAGTGGTTTGCACGAATCTTAAATCCTCATGCACTGGTTCGGGACTTTACCTCTAAAGGCAAACACTTGGTACCCATGCAGTTCAGCTTTTGCAGGCCACCAAGTCACCCTGTATTTTCACTGGGATTCGTCAGCTTTAAATTCTGCTTGTGTATCTTGCATGTCTCTAATTAGTTACTACTCTTCAAAGTTAGCAAATCAAGCACCACTAGAAAACTAACAGTCACCCAAAGAGACTTGCAACAGCAAGAGAAGCTTCCCCTGCTGTTGTTTCCTGCGACATGCAGCTCACTTTTGTTCTACGTAGACTTCTAGTGGCCAGAGGTTGGACACCTCTGCAATTTTTTGACCTTTTAATGAAGGCATCAGTAATGATGCTTAACCAAACGAAGCCAAGAGCTCACTGGGAACTTGAGTATAACAGCATCAGCTCATTTCATATTTGCAAGCTAACAAAACACCCAGAGACAACATGATTTCAATGCGCTTCCTCACATTCATGTATTAGATTCACATAGTGGCGTAGGAAACAGAGCTACTTAGTTTTACTGTACAATTGTGTAACAACTTCCATGAAGAAACAGCAACACTCACACAACCATCAGCACAACTGTAAAAAAGAAATGGTCCTGTAACACTGCAAGTCACGTCTGTCCACTAGAGAACTTCCTCAACAGTTGCCATGGAGTTAGTTTTATCTTCACAGCCTAAAGACTTCCATGAAATCAGTTTGAAAACATCTCCTAAGTCACAGGACTGGTTCATTGTGAAGACTCAAACCCCAGCAACTACAGACGTTTAGGAATAGGGCAGGAAGATTCTTCAAAACTCTTCACCTTACCATTTCAACCGTTGCCACTGAAAGGAAGATCTTCAGCTTAGAAAGATTTCATTTAACACTTGAAAACAAGACTAAAAAAAACCAAAACAAAAAAGCAGACAATACGGATTGATTTAGAGACCAGCTCTTTCAAAACCAAGACAGCATAACTGGAAAATTAGAACCTGGTCCCATTTTTATATTCAAACACTGATTGTAAGTAAAAAAAGAATACAGTACATGCAATAATATGAAAAACCTGCCTAATAAACTCAAGTACACAACCAAGAGTAACTGGGGAATAAAAACCAACCCAAACTGCTGCTCACAATAAACAAGGTAGGGGACATTTTAGAAGACAAATGACACACAAATGAAGATGATCATAGCATGTGTCCCTCATTGGCAAGGATTTCTTGGCGAATTAAAAATTGTACGTCATACAAGAAGCACACGTTTTCTATCAAAAGCAGGCCAGTAAGTTACAATGTTCACCACTGATTAAATATTTCCCTTCCAGATAAACTGACTGATAATATGCTTATTTAGAGAAGGTTACAAAATACATTCTCAAAAAAAGTGCTGTGAAACAGAAGCAGGATTTGTCCCTGCATGCACTTCAGTTTTCCAAAACAATTCCATGAGTACACCTGACAAAGAAGTCCAAATTCTTCTCAGAAAACCAAAAGAACACAAAGTAGAAGCCTGATGCACTTGACCATTCTCAACCACTAGTTTTGGGGTGTTTTGCTAATTAACCTCTTCCCCTGAGCCAAGTGATTTGCTGCCTAGTATCTGAATGCTGGTTTTACCATGACGCACCCAGACACAAGACCTCAGGCAGTCCAACAGCCCAAGAAAGAACACTGCAAAAGTCCAGAGAACAGCGCAGGAACACGGGAGCCCTCCTTGTCCTCAGAGCCATTTCAGAGCACTGGGAGTCACCAAAGGAGAACCAATGGCCTCCAGTCACACTGCTGTGGTCAGAAACATGACAGCTGAACACCCCAAATGCTTCCGCACAGCTGTGCTGTAGGACGGGCACGCAGCACGTGCGGCAAAGCTGCACGGGTGAAGAGAATATTGCATTTGTCTGCTGGAAAAAGGACCTTGAATTTCTGGGTGCATGCTGCAGCCTTCAGGCTCCTTTGAGTGATAAATATTTGTTTTAGGAATCCTAGCTCTACCACTATTGTACAACAGTCATACATTCATGCAAAAAGAGTGACTTCATCATATTGTAAGACCTATATAGGAAGAAACATTAAAAAAAAAATGCACCTTCAACAGATAGACGGCTAATTACTAAACCATGGTACTCCTGCGGCAAGTTCCATTCTTCTTCCATAACAGCTGAGTTTTGGTTGTGGCTTTTTGAGACATTGCAATCAAAAAAGTGAATAGCAATAAAATCAGCTAAACAGAATTTGACCTATAAACCTCTCTGCATTAATGAGAATCTTTATCAACACAGCTGCCCTGAAAAGCATAAATGGAGTTTGATATCGCTGTTTCAGTATACACTGAACATTCAGTCACAAACAGGGACTTATTTTACCTTTAAGTACATATATTCAAGTGTTCTGTTTGATGATCCATTTCATGTCACTTCAGGAAAAGACAAAGGAATGTGAAATTTCTTCCTGTGCTTCATTTCGTAGTTTTCTAGCTAGTCTAGTCAAGGACAACATGATGAAAGCCATATATTGAACCAGCCTGAAAACAAAAAATAATGTCCTCCCACACTGAACCTGCACTACAAAAAAAGAGGATTACATTTAAAAAAACCCCACGGAATGGCAACGAATGTAGTAAACAGAGCATGGACGTTTCTTACTGCTGTTTCACATACAGGCACTAAGAGTGCGCCGCAGGAAAACAACTGGCAATTCAGCTGGTTGACTAAACTGAGAGTTTAAGTGCTCTACATACAACTCCATGAACTTCAATGTAAACAGAAGTGTTTGGCCTCCATGCAAAGCAATATTTCTGAAAGTGCTGGGGTTTGGAAATCTGTCCCGCATATTTCCAAAGGCAACTAGTTTACATTCTGTTTGACAGGATTCATAAAGTGTTTTGGAGATTAACTCACTTTGGTCACGATCCCAAAGAAAAGTTTATGTTGAGCAGTTTCAACTATCCTCCTCATCATCACTAATAAGGTCTCTTTTTTCTACACACGTCTCTCGTTCACGCAGGAAATCCTCACGAATGGCTTCTAGTTCAGTTAGTTCAAGGCGCACTTTCTCCAGGTGGTAAGTCCTGCGGTTCCTGATCTGACGTAATGGAAAAGGATTCAGGTCTCCAAAAGCAATCCCAGTCAGTTTCCTGTAAGATGACACAATGGTACAAGACACTCATTTGTATTTGGTGTTTTCAATACTTAGAATATGGCTGATATCTCTGGTGTGCTTCGCATACCCAACAAGTCTCAGAAGCTATAAGTACTGTGAGGAAGTTCTAGAAAGCACTCACTTTTAAAGTTATTTCACGTGAGAAACTGTTACCAAATGCTCGACAGTTTGCAAAGCCACGTGCAAACTCTATAAATGCTACAGCAATTACAGCCTTGACAAGACTGAACAGAAGATGTAAGCTTGGCTTATCAGAGCTTCATGGGCTCAACTGAGTACTTGGTACAGCCAGTACTCGATTATGTATTGGATAACTTCCCTCATATAACTCAATGAAACACCTGCAATCTCAGGAAGCTATCCAAGCTAATGAGGTGGTGTAAGAGACCAGATAGAGCCTGGGATAATACAAATACAGACAAGGATAATACAAAATATAAGCCCAACTTTATGATACAGTGAGAAAGCTGTGGGATTCTGCTGGCTGGAGCACAGAGGACTCTGAGCTGGTGCCAACTCAAGCTCATCAGGTCACACAGCAAAGCACCACCTGAGTACCCATTACCCTCTCAGCCATGCTGCATCATAATATCATTCGGTCACGGCAAAACTAATAACTGCTCTGCCTAATTAGTCCAAAGACGGAGTTAACTACATCATTACTGTTTATCTACACCTAAAAAGTATCTCATTATTTAATAAGCAAAAAGGGGGAACAGGAATTTAACCTTGTTCAGTTATCAGATGAACCCAAATATTAAGAAGGTTTATTTGGACAGATAATTTACGGCCAAGATATCCCTAAGTTCATATTTTTTGTGAACAAGAACGATTTCCTACTATTTATAAACAGAACGTATTCCAACACCTTCTCTACCTGTGCACAACGTGCTATGGAACACAGTTGTCACTGTAGAAAAACCTAACTCTGACATCCTATACCCTCAAGTATAATTATGCACATGGCTGTACAGACTTTTCTCTACTAGAGTGCTTAAACTTAGAAATTCTGTGTGAAATCACTTTCTAACCCATTCAGGATGTCCAGGAATTCTATAAAAATAATATTTCTGATTTCTTCCTCTGCAACAAGACGACTTTTTGTCCATATCAGTAAAGACATCATTCCACATGCTTTTGTACTGTTTAAATTGTGATGCTGTCAAACTTGTACAAAAATGGTCTAATAAGAAATCAAGTGGTCGGAATCCCACCTTGTCAGTTCTAGCAGGCAAATGGATAGTCCCCGAGAAAACAGACTGACAGACCAGCAGAGTGGTTTGTGTTGTAAATATCACTGATGCTCTGAATTCTGGCCTCACCTGAACTCACCTCACCATCTGCCAAAGACACCAGATTAGCTCATTTGGTTAGCACCAAGACAAGATATTTTCCAGCAATATTAGAAATCTTTAAAATAGGTTATTCCAGCACCAGAGGGTTTAGACAGGAGAGCCAGGCCCTAATCTCCTTCACATAATTGGAAGGGTAGGCCAAAGGGTAGGCCAAACCTGCAGCTCTGATTAAATATCAAAACTTGGTTCAGACTAGGTAAGAGCAAAAAACCTCGAGAGTTTTTGAAGAGGTTTCAGCAGAGGAAGCAACATCTGTTATCAAGACTTTTACCATTTAAGTCAGGTGAAAAACATTCTCCCTGTATCAGTCCTAGCAATCCTTCTAAAGCACCGAGTTAGGATTATTCTGTTTTAACTTCTCTCCAGTCAAAACTGTAACACTGGAAGTAAAAGTAATAAATAGCCCTTGCAGTCGTAGCCAAAATATAAGCCTAAATTCATATGGAATTTATCATGGTAAAAACAAACACCTCTGATTCCAGTATATGATTTTTGCATTAAATTCTAAATCAGTGAGTTGCAATATCTGTGCAAAACATTTTCAGACATTAACCCAATCCTGATATGACTTTTCTTTTTAAGATTAATCTGCTGCTCTACAGAGTCTGGAAACTAGGAGCCTAAAAACAATGGACCCTAATGTACAAATTGCAATTCCTATGCAAAGACTGAGAAGATTATCTTCTATGATTCAGTATATCTTAAAATCAGGTGGAGTTACGTTGGCACTAGCCTATGCATTAATGACGCACAAGAGATCCAAACCTAGTTGGGTCACCGCTCATGTTTTAAATAAAAACACGTAGTGGTTCAAGTATTAATCATAAGACATTTTACAGTTGAAGCTGTATCCACATGCAGGGGGAGACTTCACCTATGGTTGAAATTCTTAAGTGTTGCTACTGCGATACAAGTGCAAGACCAGCCTGGCAAAGCCATCTCTATCGTGTCTAAAAATTTAGAGCTTTGTGCTTTTGTCTCCACCAGATAAAACTACTCATGAGACATCTTACTAGTTATTTTCACCTCTGGTTGCTTTATGTCTAAATTAAGATCTAGATAAAAACAAAACAAAAAGAACCACAAGAGACTTCTCCATGCCCCACTGCAAGCCTTTCAATCACACACAAGTTTGAGTTACTCACCTGGCATCAAGTATAGTGCGTGTGAAATACCGAAGGTACTTGAAAATGGACATCGAATCTTGCAGTTTTAAGATTTCTTCTTCTTTGTATTTAAAAAGCGCCAGGGCAAATCGGAATATTACCTGGAAGACACACAATGGTTGGTTCTTTCTAAGAACAGGATGCACTGATTCTCATTATTATCTATTAAAAACTCAAAGGAAAAGCGTTACTCTTCCTGCAGGCTGTGTTTGAGCGATCTAATCACACCTCGCTCTATCTCCCCTCCCTGCCCTGCCCCACTGTTCCAAAAGTTGCAAAAAACTTGTGTTGTGGCCTGTAACCAAGACAGCGTCCTGCAGTTCTATCCAGAATAAAATACTGGGTTTATAACATAAAAATTTGAAGTTTGCAGTTGCGAATGCAGTTGTAGCACAGAGAATGCTGACCCTGTTGAATGCCTTTACGGTCACTTCAGAGGTACAATTTTTACTTTTTAAACAGGTTGTTTTCCAACACCTTGAATTTTCCCAACACATTTGGGCACCGATGCTGAAGGAATTTGATACCAGTTTGCCAATCAACTTAGGCAGGAGCTGGAAGAAGTGTTATTATTTCACTTCATTCTGAACAGGCCTAATTTGTGAACTTTGCCAGTTTTGCTGGCTGCCTTCACAAAATACCATGATGCATAAACACTGATTTGAATGAACACACAACCAAAATACCACTGTGTGTTAGAATGCGCAAGACGAGGCCAACAAGAAATCTAACAAACACACAGTTTTTGTCTACTTATAACTCTCCTGTTCTCTCCAATTGCCTACAACATCTGCTTTATGAGATAAGAGCCCAGATAGCCATTGTTTGTCGGCTGTACTTTAAATGTCTGCACAAATAAAAGAAAGAGTTGCTGCAGAGAAACACTAAATAAACATCAACACTTGGTTACAGCTCATTTTTACACCTCTCAGTACTTCCAACTTCTGCCTCCACAGCACTGCCAATAGCTTTATTTTTCAAAGGTAACAAACAAAGGTGGTTGGGGAAAGGAAAATACATCACCTTTAGAATCCTTCCATGTAACTCAAGCTTGTAACTTGCACAGATAAAGTGGAAAATGTTTTGACTGGTTATTTACACATTTCCTCCCCTTTTTTCCTACTAGCGGTTTTAACGGACGGTTCTTGTTAAACAATCTACCGCCACCCTGGACTCCAAAAGACTACCGTATTTTGTTACTAGGCAACAACTGAAAAAACTTAGCTCGTTCAGTTCACCTTTGGTCCCTCGTACAGGAAGGAGTCCCAGATTTTAAAAAGGATGTCGCTGACCACACTGTCCACAAACACCACGAGAAACCAGTTGAAAGTTATAAGCGTATAGTCAACTTTGTATTGTTCAAAATGAGCGTGCAGTCGTGGAAGCTTCTCGCTCATTAAATCCTTGAATACTCGCTGATCAACCTAAAAGAGATGACAAATATGACGTTATTGCTCCTATATTTTCCAACACACACGTGGCTCAAAGTAGGGCCGTTACCAATCTGCGAGTGCAGGTTTTTCGAGAGTTAACCACAAAATCCAGGGCTGTCTAGCGAACATTTGTAAGCTAGATCCACCCAAAACACCCATGGCCACCCGAACGCATGCTGCCCCACGTCAGGTTCACAGGGCTCCTGTCAATATTGTGATGCTAATGACCAGGAGAGGGGTTAAGGGCTAGAGCTCCACGCAGGTCACTGAACGGTTATTTCAGTGTTATACTCTGAGTTCTTGTCCAAACAAGGGCCCTGGTGTCTGGAACTCAGCTCTGATAACTCCACACATCCCCCAAAAAGTCCTATCAGAGAGTTTTAGGGCAAAGTTTTTGAGTAGCTGTAGTTTACAGGACCAGAGCACGTACCTGAGATCCTAGCAGAGTCTTAGTATAATAATCACGAGGCATGAAAACTTCCACTATTGTCACTAGACACCAGAAAGCATCTTCCTGTTCCAAGTACAGAAGTGCAATCGCTACCAATCTGAAAATAGGGTTTATTTGGACAAAAATATTGTTATAGTATCACAACGTGTATTAAGAACAATTATAATAAAGCCTCTGTTTCTGTTCACTGGAGACAAATGTTTTAACAGGAGAGCACTGAACAGCAAAACTGTTAATGAAGTTTAAGATGGGGTAATGAGATGTCTTCTCAGCCACGCCAAGTATTTTTATTCAGTTAAATAAGAAAACAGATAAAGGCAAAAGCAAAGTGGTTTGCTAGAAGCCATTTTTCCAGGAACTAAGGCAAAATAATTAGAAGATTCCAAGTCCTAAATGTACTACTCTGATTCCTAGACTTTTGTCTCTCTTTTATTAAAGAGGAGAAAGAAAAGATGGTTCTCGCATTTCACACAAAACTGATTTAAGTTTAGAAAACCTCTTTCTAGCAATTTTACTTTGTGTCCATTAAGATAAATACAAGGACATTTTGGGAAAAGAAAAAGCCTCAACATTTTTCAAGGACCAAACCCATTCTAAGAGTTTCTTAAAGTAGAGAAAACAAAGACTGAGCAACTGCAGCATTCCTGGTTTTGCCTGTTTCTAACCAGTGTGATTAAAGAAAAAAATCAGATAATAACTTTTTGTTGTTGATAACTGTTAGAATATGAAAGGTTACCTCAAACCTTTCTACCACCTCCTGGTCACCAGAGCCACGGCAAGAGCCCTGTGCGTCACGCGTGGCTTGTGACGTGATGTGCTGCAAAACCTCCCATTTACCTGCACAACGTAACCTCTCGTGAGGAATACCCAGAAAAAGAACACTACTTCTTACTACATTACTCACTACCTCTACTACTATCACCACCATCTCTCTAGTAGATCATTCACTGCCCCTATTCTACTACTTCTTCAGTGCAGTTTCAAAGGATAAAGCTGCTCTAGTTCCAAAGTCTCTTACCCTATTCTAGGACCTGTATTAGCACACAAATTGATATCTATAGTATCATATCATGGGGACGAGGAGGGTGTCAGACTAACAGACCCTCTCCAGAGAACATCTTCTTTTACTACAGATCTCAAAGTGCCAAAACCATTTTGGCAAACGCCAACTGCAACGACTTCAAGTTTTTCTTGGCTTGGCAACACGAGAATCATCCTTAAATAGATTACTGGCATTCTGACTGAAGACGTCCCAAGGGAAATGCTGAGATTTGTGGCCTTAACAGTACAAAAAGCTTTCAAACGCTTATTTCTGTTTGCTTAAAAAAAGCCCAAACTCCTAACAAATTCTTGCACGCAAAAGCAAAAAGATCCCCTACAACTGACAGGAAGACAACATAAAACTACATTGAAGTAGCTCATTTCTTATGAGTTAATCCCAGTTCCAGTTCTTTTGCCAAGCTGATTTTACAAGTCTTCTGTTTTTTAAAAAATGTAATAGTTATTTATTTAAACATTATAAATTATGAACTTAAAACCCATATGGGTGTCCAAAAGCGTGTTGCTATACATGTGATTTGAAAGGCTCGTTAAGTGTTTCACTGTATAGTTATAACTCCAGATTTGCAAAATCTCACCTGTTGAGCCCTTGGCAATATCCTATATCAGGATTTCTCCAGGAAAACGCCAGCAGCACATTTCGCAGCTTCTGGATTCCATCAGATGTCGGTGAGGAATAATGTTTGTTGTTTGGCAAAGTTCTCAAGAGATCTAACTCAATTTGTTTAGATGCAGGATTTTGTTTTTCCAGAGCATTTTGGAGCAAGGTTTGGAAGTACCCAGGAACGGTGCTGTCCTTGAACTTCTTAACATGGAGATTGATGCACCATTTCCAGATCTTGGAACGATGTTCATGTGGAATTCCAGACCGAATAAGATTCTTTAGTTCTACACAGCGTATCATCTCTCTATTCATTGTGCTCGCAAGATAGTTCTCCCATTTTACCCCTGCGGAGATCTCTCGATTTTCACTGAGAGAAAGCGATCTCAAGTCCAACGCTCGTGATTTTGCTACTAGTTTCTCCTCATCATCATCCTCTGGGACTGTCTGAAAACCATATATATCATATTCACTGAAATGGGAGGGAAAAAAGAATAAATGCTTTTAGAAATGTGTTCAGTAGCCCCGAAACTCTCAAGTTCCCATCCTATAGTTACTTCAAATACCCCTCAAGCCATTCCCCAAGTTTTAACAATTACTATTTAAACAAGTATATCCTTTATTGAACAATTATTTTTATAACCCCTATACAAAAGCCTTTGTGGCCATAGTCCGATATATATTATTACACAGATTAAGCAATGTATTTAAGATCACGGCCAATCTCAAATGAACCCACCTCTTCAGTAGCTCACCTTCAGCAGCTACATGGCAACATTTGAGTCTAAGTTGTATATTGTGTCTCAAATAAAATAATAAATGTATTTATACAGCCAAAAGGATGCTTGCTGGTACTGTTATTCATGAAGGGAAATACATAAAAACCCCCAAATCCTGCAAATATATCCCCAGTGTGTTTTCTAGTGTTAGAACCAGGCCCACTGAGCAAGGACCAAGTTACCTGACAAGGTGTGGTTTGAAAAACGCTTGTTCTGGTTGTTCACTGGTTTCTGCTTTCAAGGCATCCTCCAGTAACTGTGTGATGACCTCGCGAGCAGGACTCTGCTCCTCAGAACAAACAGGAGTTTTCATTTCTTGAAGCAAGATCAAGTATTTACTTTCTATCTGACACAGTTTGGCCTCCAAGCTTGTATACTGCAGAAAACAATATATAATACGTCTTCAGAAACTTACTTCGTATTATACTTCTTTCAAATTATCATTCATTATTATTCTACTAGTTTATGTTGCTTAGAAAGCTGCAAGAACAGTCAGCTTTACTTTCCATTTTCCAAAAAACATAAAGCAACACTTACATATGGAAAATAAAAAATATATACACATTTTATTACACTACTGTAAAATTCTGTATATGAAGTTCTTGGGATAGAAACTTCAGAAACCTGTGGCTTTTCACATAAGTATTTTAAGGCAGAATAGTAGAGCAGAGACTTTCTACCACATATGGAAAATCTGAGCAAGCTTTACATTGTACAAAAGGCAACTCAACCATTGTGTGCTTTTAAAGTAACATCTTTAGTCTATCCATGTTTGAAGAAAAAGAACTTAAATGGAATTTTAAAGATATGAGTTAGGTAGTAGCATGTAGGAATTGTAAACACACAGCTCCATGCTGAAAATAGAGCACTGAGACCTGGCCACTGTGTGCATTGTTTCCACAAAACTGAAAGCAAATCCTAACAAAACGTAGCAGGTATCTTACTTTAGCTACGGATGTGTGCGTGTTTTCATAAGCCAGGCAATGGAAATCTTCTTTATTTACCCACAACTTCTCTACACTGCAGTTCATTTATACAGAAACACACTTCAAAGTTCCATTCACCTCCCTCACGCTCAGAAGGAGAACGCTCTGCTCAGTGGCACAGCAAACCCCCACACGGCCTGTCTTTTGCACACTTCAACAAAATTACAGCCCCGATTCTGAGGAAACAACGTTTCCAGAAAGACACTGGCCTCTGGTCATAACTCATGAAAAAGGTCCACTGGTTAACATGAGTTTGAAGTCAATTACTTATTTCAAGAATCCATTCAGAAAGATTAGACTGTAAGGACTCAACTGGGGGGGATTTTTTGGGGTTTTTTTAAGCTATCATGTTTAAGTAATTTCATTTCCACTCCACAGTTACATTCCCGAGTAGATTTACAACTGAATTTTTGAAAACTGCTTTAGACATTTCCAAAATAAGAACAGGCCGCGTTAGTCTGACCTTTGCCTGCCATTCTCTCTCTCTCGCTTCTGCATTTCTTCGTAGGGCAGAAAGCTCCAAAATCTCCTTATTTAAAAATTTATTCTGGGTCTTATAACCCTGAAGATTGTCCTGTTGATAAAAAAACCAAACAAACACAAACTGGATGTTTAATAAAAATACCTCACAAACAGCCAGAGAAGCCCCACAGGTTGTACCACCAAAGAGAAGAGAAAGGCGGAGGAGAACGCAAGCAGAGCGGTCAGGGTGCTGTGCCAGAAGCACACCCCAGGCAGTACACACAGCGGGGGCACGCGCCCCTTGGGTTTTGGTTACCCTCACCAGTCCTGGTTTAAAGCACCGGTTTGATGTCTGTCCCCATAGAAAAATACAAAGCCTCAGCAATAAGCTTCTTCGCCTACTCCCCTCAGCTCCAGGCTACACATATTATCTGGGAAACCTGAGTTTGTGGGACAAGGGAATGTTGGTGCTGTCCCAACAATCACAATACTCCCCCGCTCCACATCACCTACAGGCTTTGATCTGCTTTCTGCCAACACCATGGATTTCTAGTTTCAATTCTATTTCCTAAAGCTTCCCATGCTCACATTAAGGGAAAAAAAAATGAACATTTATACATATTTTAAATGACTGATTTGTATTCCAAATCCCTTGGAATGTTAATTAATTCATCCAAAGGCAAGAAAGCATGTTTAGAGCAAAGTGGGTAACTTCAGCAACTCCATTAAAAACTCATCACACGTTCACTGAGGTAGGTTAGAGAAAAGAAAAGCA
Organism: Columba livia; assembly: GCF_036013475.1. NCBI lineage: Eukaryota > Metazoa > Chordata > Aves > Columbiformes > Columbidae > Columba > Columba livia. The sequence continues at coordinate 19,117,622 of NC_088612.1, read as the reverse complement.
TTGATAATATCTGGAGCAGCATTAATAAAACAGGTTTTTATACACCTTCTCCTTGCCATTCCATATGCTCTTTGTTTCCTCACTTTTGATATTTAAAGAAAATTTATACTATAGATGTACAGAGCAGCTCAAGATACCCAAGTCCTGTTTAGATTGCCACACAACAGTTCCAAGTGTAGTTTCCAAGCAGAGAAAGCCCCAGCGGAGGAGGCGCTTGGAAAACTGCTGCAGTGATCTCCTCAAGCAGTGTAGCAGACCAGAGAGGAGTTTTTACAGGCAGCAGAGATTCCCCCATCCACCAAGACAGAGACATTGCTCTTACTTTCAGTCTGTCCAGTTCCTGTAGCTCCTTATTAATACAGGTGGCCGTGGAAGAATTTACTGCTCCACTTTGAGAGGATGTATTGTCCTCAGATTCGCTGAGCTGATGCGAGAGTTTCATGATCACTTCATCTTTAGCTTGAATAGTTTCCATCAACATACCCAGCTGCTCATTGAGTTCTCCAACTTTACGTTTCAGGTTCTTTACTTCCTGCTGGAGACTATCTTTTTCCAGATTTAACTTTTCAAGCTGGTTGTTGAGACCCAAAATCTGGTCATCTTTTTGGTGCAACAGCTCTAATTTGTCTTTGGGAACCCCTTCACAAAGGCGGCTTGCAAAATATTTATCATATTGGGAAGACCGGACTGTTTGCTGCAGAAGTCGCACAAGTTCCTGAGAAATCAAAAACAATATATTGTAATGGAGCTTTTTAGTTTTATAACTTCAAGCAAAAGAAAGCTTTAGAATGGGTTTTGCATCTCAATCAGTTTATAAAAGATTTCAAAGTGGTGTTTTAAGGAAAAAAGGAAATGTATGACACGAGTTCTAGCAGGCCGGCACCTTACAGTGACTGGCCTAGAAGGATGGATTAAACACTTCACTGAGCTAAGGATCCTGCCTAGAAAAGCTACAACAGGTTTGGGAAGAGTAGCTGACAGCTGTGGCTCAGCAGTTACTTGAAGGCTAGAAAAGGGTCACCTGTAAGAAGCCCTATTGTAAGAAGAAAAATACGAAGAGGACTTAGGCCAAAAAAAATTAAGAGGTGAACGTCACAGAATGGAAAAGAGAAAGATAACTAGTAGCTCTCTTAACTAACAGATGCAAACAAAATTAAAGGAGAAAAAAAATACACACTGCTTTGCTGAAAAGGAAGTCTTTGGAATCGGCCAAGTAATGAACTGACTTGTCACAAGAGAGAAAAGGAGTTCCTGTGGTCTTTGCAAGAAAGACATCAAGGTTCTGAACTAGAACTTTATTTGAAAACGAATCCATCTAACAATGCCTCCATTTTCATCTTCCACTCCTCCACACTAAACAAGGTCAAGTATCTTTGCTGATAGACACCAAGCTAATGAACACTGTGCGGATGGAAGTTTTGCTCAGAGATCTAATCTTCAACAGACGTAAAACTTGGTCCTTCTTGTTTGAGGACTTTTTGTAAACAAAGGTTCATTCAGCACCATTATTTTCTAACAACCAACCAGCTCTTCATGCAGTTAGATGGCCACAAAGGGTAAACTCACTATCACCTGCCAGATCCGTTGGATTTTTGCGCACTTTGCCGGAAGGCTTAATTACCTTTTGGCTCAAAAGATCTTTCTTTAGCTTTTCCAGCTCTTCTTGCTGGCTTTGATACTTCAGCTGCAGCTCCGAGACCAGTTTGTTGCCGTTACCAGAATACCACTCAGTCGGAGAAGAGTCGCTGCTGTTCCGGTGTTTGCTTGATCCAATCATGTCTTTTAACGGGCGCCTTGTTTTGTGTGGGATGCGGCCAAAATCGAACGGAAAAGCTGAACTAGCCAGTCCTGCATAAAACAATTTCTTCTAGCTCAGTTCACTCAGTAAAAGGGTGTTTCAAAACATTCAGATTTCCTTTGAAAAATATGGTCATTAAAATTAAATTCTAAGCAGCATTTAAACAGCCCAATACAATAGTGTTAAACAGGCCTCATTTTCCGAGTCGCTTCCTTTGGTGGGAAGAGTGTCCAGCTCAAAGTCTCCTGCCCTCCCAGAAAAATGATTTAGCTCATAATTTAATACTTGTGCAATAAGACAAGAAGAGAACTTTACATTACAGAATATAAAAGGTACCCCTAACTACAGCAAAGTCAACTTTGCTTCAAACAATTAAGAGCTCAGAAGTGATCAGAGCAAAACCATCACTGATATCACAGCGTACTGCTCTTGTAAGAGGCATTCAGTGTAAGGTTTCACCACCACCTCTATAACCACGGGAGTGTTTTCGGGGAGAAGGATGTTTTCTAACAGATTACTCAGTTGGATGGCAGCTGAAGTGCTCTTGAGGAGCTGTAAAATACTGGCAACGTGCTGAAGGGACCCAGAACAGTGGACAAGGCGGCTTCAAGCTGATTCTATTTTATCTGAATGGCAGGGGATGCCAAACACATTGTAAAGAAGACATTTTTTTAAAAAATCATTTACAGAGCTCTAGATGTGGTTTACGAAGAAAATCTAAGTTTTCACTTATTTCCTGGAGAACCCCACAGCACAGTACACTATAGTAAAGAAGGTAAGGCGTATGCTGCCCTTTCCTCCTCCCGCTTGTACCTTTACTTCCTTCTGCCACGGGTTTTCTCTTCTCTTCCAGGGCCATCGAGTCCTCCAAGTCTTTTGGGGTTGGGTCCAGCAATTCCCACTCTTCGGTGGTATAAAATATGCTTTTGCGGTTTTCATTATTTCCTTTTCTTAAAGAGGACATTGAATTTCTGTGAAAAAGACATCAGGAGAAGTGACAAAGATGTCTCCATTTTGCATTCTTTTTATACAGGGATTTCAAGACAACCACTGCAGTTGAAACAGTGCAAACTACAACTCAGCTACAACACAGACAAAACCAACACCAAATAAAAGCTCAAAGAAAATAAAGCATATCCTACTAAACAGCAACCCGCTATCAATAGTGTTATGCTTCAAGAACTAAATAATTATTTGGCTTTAACAGGATATTGATACCCAGGAGACCACTATGGTCTTGTGTGTGCTTTATCCTTGTTTTGGCAGTGGGGAAAAAACCAACCAAACAAAACAAAATTAAGACTTAGAAGCAGCATCTCTTTATTGATCAGTTATTGTAGCTTGGAATTTTAGGACAGCTGCCAAGCATTAAACACAACTGCATGCAGTCAACACGCATGTGTGTTATAGTTTCGTGTTCTGGATTAATGTCAAACTTGGGCTCATCCCAGAGACCTGCTGTAGCTGAACGGCTGACGACAGACTCCTGAGCAGCTCTCCTTTCCTACGGTGGAACGTTGCCAGTCGTCTGCAAGGCCATTTCAGAGGCAATGTCTACAGTCCAGACAGATAACTCTACAGAAGAACAGTACGTTTCACGAGCAGGATGAGACTGCCCTACCCAGCTTCCCCCACAAGCACCATGCAGTCAGAAATGGTGACGTCTACACTAATGTCCACAAGTATTAATGTAGCTCAGAACTGTAAAGTTCAACTACAGAAGGAGATTCTACATCAATCCATTTGAATCAGTTTAATATTTTAGGTATGAAGTTGGAAATATATGTAGTATCTCAGCATTTTGTACAGTCTGTGTAAGATGGAGGCCCACAAAGACGCTTTCACTCACTCAGCCACATTCTCTCTTCTTACTCTTCAAACCTTAATCAGAAAGTAACCCGTATTATACATTCAAGATCATTTGATGACCCCAAGCCATCAGAAGCAGAGCTATACAGAGAGAGGCCAACTCCTGAATATCATGCTACGATATCTGCTGCGCCAGTGCCACCGGAAACATTTCCCTCCATCCAAAAGGGCCTCCCAACCCACCACCCCACTCTTGCCTTTCTGCTCCATTACAACAAAACATTAACACAGGCCAACCAGGCAACACGGAGAACTTTCCCCTGACGCTGCCCTTCCAGCTACATTGTCCCAAAGCACATCATATGCAACTCAGGAAAAATTTAAAATAAAATAAATAAATATTTAAAAAAAAAAAATCGAGCAAATTTTTAAAAAGTTAGAAACACTCTTTCAAGTATATAGGAATTCACCTAACAGAAGCTGTTTCATGTTATTTTCCTTCTATTATGACTAAATTTAAGTTCTATCAAAGCAAAGTGGCTGCACAAACCCAAGAAACCATACGAGACTACCAGTTTAAACAAGACATGTAGTAACAGGATCTATATATTTCTTAATCCAGCCATAAAGTAAAAAACCAACAAGACACACCACAATAACACTTTGTAACCTCTCAGCTCTCTCTGCTTAACAGGAAAGCTTGAAAAGGAATCTGTTTAACTCAGCACTGCTGATGAAACCTAAGAACAATGTTTTACTCGCAGCTCAGAGGGATGTGGTCTAGTTAAGCAAAGCTACGCCTCCGCTTTGTAACTGCTTTGTGATCTTGGAGTAGACGCAGAAGATTCCACTGTGTGGGCAGAGCAAAGCGTGGAACCATTTCGAAAGAAACCGTACACAGGAGAGCTGAAAACCAGTAGGGCTGCTCTCCTTAAAGCAATTAACACTAAAGAGTAAACTCATTAAGCACGATGGGTAAGATACGGGTTTGTTGTTGTTCAGAAGGGGTCTGCCACATTTTTGCTCAGGAATTCAAACTACATTAATTTTAAATCTGCGCAAAGTGCTTTTTATTTTTTAAGAAGAAAATTAAGAATGATTTCTATTGTTTCAATTTTCATCTTTCAGCAGGAAAGATCTCTGCCAGCAACTACGATAACTCCTTCTCCCACATCGCCAACTTACTTGATTTCGGTACTCCATTGCTTAAGCGAGAAATTGATGGCACTTGGATGGACTGGTGCAGGTTGGGAAGCTGCTTGTTCCCCCACCAGGTCTGTAGGAGATGTCTCCACAGCTAGAATATTTCTAGCTCTCTCTGCTGAGGCATTTTGACTGAGGGTACTCACATCTATTAAAAAAAAAAGACAGAGAAGGAGAGGAAAAATAGGCAAAACTTTCAGTAAGTAAAATAATAGCAGCTACATAAAGTCATATACTACTGAGTCTGCTAGTAACGTAGTTAGGTTTTTACTTTAAATTGCAACATAACTTTACAAAATGTTCTGTTCAAATGAACTTTAAAAATAGTAAAGTGTTTTCCTCAGTGAACTCTCACTGCAGCCCCATACTCCTGATAACAGGACCTGCGTGATGCTCATGAAACATTATTTCATGAGTGATCTACAATCTCAATTGGCCGATATTGATTCACCTAGCTTAAGCAGCTATAAAGACGCAAAAATTAAAGTGGATTAATTATATTAATACACAAAACCACCTTGTGAAACAAGTTCAGGTCTATCAGAACTCAGGAATAGGGTCATAAAAATACTGTGACCCAACTTTCAGGGTGTGCTTCATTCTAAAAGTGACACGCACTGTAGAACCTGTGGTATATATGGTACCTCAGTGTTTCCGTTCGCCCCTCCTCCAGCAGGAATAGGAAATGCAGAGTACGGAATACTCTATGAATAGCAAAAGCTTTATAGAGAAGCATAAGGTGGCCTTCTACAAAACCCCTGAAAGGGCAAGTTAAAAACAAGCCCAAATGTAATTTTCAGACTCTTCTCTGTATCATTCACAAAGTACTCAAGTGGATCAAAACATTTTGAGAACATGCTCAGACTTGATTCAGCAGTTACATTGGTAAGTAACACACTGGATGGGTTTCTGACTTAAATTATTCACTGCCGGAAGGGAAAAACCCTGAGAAATCACGATACTCTGTTTTATCACTGGTGAGCCTTTCAGTCTTTGTTCTGAGGTTTACTTGGCAGCAGCAGCGAGACCATCTTTAAGCAAGCTGCACCCTCCAATTACTCAGCAGATGGTTACGTTATTTAGCCCATACTGAAGATAGCAGTACAAAGACAAAGCATTTTGTGATAGCAAATATAAAAGATCATTGAGGCTACAAATCCCTCAAGCCCTTGAAAATGGTATCTGAAACGGAAGTATATCATCCTTCTAATGTAAGTACAAACTACATTGCCTTGACTTATTTTATGAATAGTGCTGATAGAAACTTCTTTGGTGCCTTATCAGACAAACTAAATTCCAGATTCTTCTGGACCCTGGCTGTTTGAGTTGAACAAAATTCAGCCACGATACATCAGATAAAAACTAATTTTTTTCATCAGATTCACTGTCTAAAAGAGGAAAACCAACACACTGTCTAAAAGGAGAAAGATAACAGAATAGGTTTCAACTAAAAAAATAGAAACACCTCCTCCTCCTCCAAAAAAAAACCCTGCACCAAAAACTTACAGGGACCCAAAACCAGGCTGGAATACTAACATTCTGCTTTCATACGTAGAGCTTGTTTCATCTTCTAGCTGCAGGATTTGACAGGACTACGTTGTACCTGATGCCCTGCTTACACCAGCCAGCTGATGGTCAGAGGTCTGCACTGCACAGCAGGTACAGCTCAGCAATGCGGTTTAACCGCAGGCTGGCCCTGCAAGGGACGGGTCTGCTCGGCCTGTGTGTTTTATGTTGATGTGCCTTGCTCTGGGTTTTAATAACAGTAATAAAAAAATAAATAAATCACGTCAGCTTGCTGATCCAGCACACCCCTAGCAATCGACAGAGACAGGAAAACGTCAGATCCATGATCTAAAGTGACTGGATTACGACTGCTAGATCTGATGCAACACAGGAGTGAGGGAACAGTATCTACACAGACTGCACAGACAGCAGGTTCACTTCACGTTGTACCTGAGCTCTGGGGGAAGCAGCAGAAACAAGAACAAACAGAGATCTGGGGCCAAGCTGCTTATTATAGTTGACCTGATCCAACACTTTGCTGCCAAAAGAGGGCAGCCCTGCCTACTGCTTTCCTCTGCCTTCCCATTCTTGGCCACTATGCCTTGTTCCCTGGCTTCCACCAGCTCTGGAAACCACCTCATTGCATAGTAAATATATTCCACTCATCAATCTAGCAGGAAGATACAATCGAAACAAACCAAACCAAACACACACACAACCACACAAATCCTTTTTGGGTTTTTTGGCTAACTTTTGAACTCAACCAACTCAGCACTGGCTCAGATAGACACCACAAAATGCAAAAAGGTAGACTACACAGCAGGGAATAAGAGGCTAAAAATGGAAAGGCAAAGCTTTGAAAAAGCAAAATCCTTTTCCCCTTTCCAGCATCTGCAAGCTGTTAGATCTTTGCACAACAACACACTTATTCTTGCAGCATATGGTTTGAGAACCTGCTAAGCAGATCCTCTGCTGCCAGAAAGGTGGTCTCAAAACACCCATTTGCCTTCCCGACAATTCTGGTGGGCTAATCCCGGCACTCAGCTGTCCCTGCAGTAAATCCCTTCGGGAAGCTACACTGGGCAAAAACTAACGTGAAGAAAAAGAGGTTTCGTGCCAGTCGCAGTCCCTGCACCAGCGTAAGGAGATGTGAGACCAGCAGCAGTGCCAGACCAAGGCAGAGAGCTGCATATTTCTCTACGTAGCAACTCGCTGCTGGGCTGCTGCAGCCGAACCACGGAGCGGAGCCCCTGCAGAAGCACACGCTCCGAGGCAGCTGCGGGTGAGCGAGCGGCCGCCAGCAGATCGATCTCAAACGAAAGCAGTGAACTGGGTTAGAGGCCGATTCTGCAGCTTGGGATCTGTGCTGGGGGCAGGGAGGAGGAGGGCTTAACATTTCTGGTTACACAGTATGAACCAAAGTCAACAAAATATGCAATCTGCTGATGAAATACGTCTAACCTCAAGGCTCTGTTTAAACCCAAGAGAGCTCTACTAAGATGTCTAATTTGGCACAGAACAGGATTTTACTCAGCCTTATTTACAGATAACAGAAACCAGCAAGGAATCCACTTCTGTAATGATATGGCAATATAACAATTCAGAAGTGCCTGAGCAACATAGTAAAAAACACAGAATAACTTTGTATAATACACTGATACATTTTTATAACTGGCCCTAGTCTAAAAATCACATTTTGCCTGGCTGAAGGCGTTACAGAAACTGAGTTTCACTTATCAGCTTCATCAGCGCAAACTCTCTTCCAGTTTTAAAAGGCAGAATACTTTTATCACAGTCAGGTAGGTCCACCAGACCACACTTCTTCAGGGACAAAGTACAGTCATTCAGAATACAAAATACAGAATCATAGAATAATTTTGGTTGGAAGAGACCCTCAAGATCATCAAGTCTGACTGTTACATACCTGTTCCCATTAAAAACTGGGGTTCACATCTCAGGATACTTAACATGCTAAGCTTTTAACATATTGCAACCACTAAAAGCCAACTTATGTAACCTACACTGTACTTTACCACTTAATGAAACCTAGTCATAGGACTACTCCATTTTACCTCATTTCTAACAATCTGTTTTTAAAGAAATCAACAAATTTCATAAGAAGTATGAAATCTCACTCAAAATTAGCTTTATGTTACATAACTTGCAAAGTTTACACAGTGTCACCTGATAACAAGATGCAAAAAATAAACCTCATAAGACTGTTCGCTACCCCAGCGCCACGCGCCTTGAACTCGCTAACAGCGACTAGAAACATGCGTTCTGTTTTCACTCAAATATTCAACCTACCAGGATTGTCTTTGGCAACAAGACCTTTGGAAAAGTCACTTGGTGTAGGGGAAGTCCGGCTGTCCCTTTTTGCCGCGTCAAGGTTGTTGCAATACTCCCACCTCTTCTGCTGGAGCTCCTGGAGCCAGTACGTCATATCCTGACGGGTCGCGGCCTGCAACACAAACCCCACACATCACTGCGTGTCTGTAGTGGATGAATGCACTAATTCCAAATGCAACTCAAAAAGCCCAATCCGGATAATTAGCCGACAAGCAAGGTATCGCCACCCAAAAGCAATATGATTTAAAAGAAATAACCACCTGTGTCCTCAGTGCATCCTGTGCACATTTACACATTCCTGACCTTCACGCCAAATCCATTTTCCATTAGAAGTAGTCACATGCATTTTTTTCTCCCATTTTACACTTAAATATTAGAAAACACGGCAGCATCTTTTATTTTACACACAAAGAGTTGTTTAGATATATAACTGTGGATCTGTATTATGGGAAACAAAGTCCCATATACACTCAGGAAGACTCTCATTTTCTTTTCTACTTCCTTGATTACCATCAGAAACCAACAAATTAACAACGCATTGTAATGCCTCCTACTTTAACGACTCAATCTACATACTGTACTGCTTGATGATCCCACTAGCTAACTATCTTCTATAGAAAGGTTGAATTTAAAACAAACCAACCTACGTGAATATTTAATCTACAAACCTACAGTCATTAACATGAGCATGCAATAAGTGAGCAAGAATTCAAACATCTTCAAGCTTCAGAATCACAGCGGTACAAGTCATTTCAAGTGTGGCAAATGACAATCTACAGTAATCAACAGGGAACTAAGTGATAGTAACTGACATTGCTCTTGGAAAAGTCATTTTTATGACCGCACTCAGCCACTAGTGCAGAACAAGCAGCTGGCACTAGAACAGGGTGAGCCTGGGAACCAAAGGGTGACACTTGTGAACAGACGCTCACCTACGCCCTTTGGCTGTGAGCACCCAGAGCACTTACCTCTTGGCCAGCCTTTTCCCTCCCTTCTCCCAAAGCGCTTGGTGGCATTACCAACTAAAAACTCTCATTGGGCAAATGACCGTGTCTGCTCTTTAAAGACAACTTAACTTCAAAGAGCTCTGTGCTCTGTTTATCACACCTGCAGAGGGTATCTGCGCAGGGCATGGCTGTAAAAGAGTGAAGAGCAACCAGCAACACACATTTCCTTATGAAGGAGCTGCAGTAAGTGCTGCACAAAGCACATAAACAGCACACAGACTTGTCTTCATTTTTGTGATGAGAACACTTTTGGTCTAGTCAAGCTGATGATCCATTTCCCATCACGTTTTGACCCCAAGAGCAGCTAATTACAAGACAGAGCATAAGCAATACGGCAAACAAGAACCGATGCTTCCCCAGGGTGCTCCCTCTGGCTCAGCAATCTTCATGTTTAACAATCAGAGAGGGATTTTATTTTACAATTCGGCTTTTTGTACCCACATGAGCTTTCACATCCACAACACCCTACGACAAACAGCTCCCAAGCACTGTGCGAGGAAATGAGCCAGAAAACAGGCAATTATTCCCAGAGCTGCTGCTCCAGTTCCAATCTGTACATCACACACAGAAGAGATAACATACGTATATCAAGTAAACATTCAAAAATCAAATCAATTAGTGAAATAAACCAAAGAGTGGTCCAAGAGGACACTGCAGGTTCACTTTTCTCGGTTGGTAAAGATAGGAAAGAAAGACCTTTCTAATCTGAAAAGGAAATCAGTTTCATATATTTACTCTCCTCTTCTCACAGGAAACTGGAGGAAAACACTTCCCTCATAAAATAGACATGGGAAAAGAATAGTTTAGAAGTGTCTATGAGGTTTCTCGGAAAGTGTCGAAGAACTGGACACTGGGAAACATCCATCCACACAGCTATGACAGGCAGTTTTGGAATGACCACAGCAGCAGGCTTGAAGTCTGCAGACTTAAGCCACTTTTTGCAAAGAGTAAATGTCCCCCCTTTCTATTTCTAGTGCAAAAGTATTTCCTTTGGAGTTCATCCAGTGGCAAGTCTTCATTTCTGGTAAATCTGAGAGCTCACCTTCCCTTTAGCCAGACTTGCCCACGGGCCCTGTAAAGCAGTGTTCCACTGTGCTCCAGCAGGAGCCACCAAGAATTCAAAGAGTTTCCCCTAGCACGGGGTGCAGGACTTACATGGTTCTCTTTGCTACCACAACACAGCGCATGAGGCAACCTCAGTTATACCTACAATTAAATTCTGCCCATGACCAGTTCAACTTCATGAGCCTTTTTCACAATTTGTCCCATTATCCTTTCCCCAACAGTCTTTAAAAAACCATTGACTGGTTTTGTTGGAGTTGCTCCTGCTTGTTGCTTTTAAATTCCCAGTTGCACTTGTTCCCTGCTGAGCAGCACATCCGCATCCTCACTTTATACGTGATGTCGTCGTTACGCATAGGGCCGGTTTGTCGTTCTGATCCTTCAGCGTAAGAGTAAAGCAAAGCAGTACAAGTTTCTCACTCCCCTATTTAAGTAGTTCTCCCAAGAATTGCTCAGCACCCTGCTGCTGCACCCACCCATTACTTTGCCTTCTTCCCTTCCCATACACGGTCTTGCTTCTCCTTTCCGCTCCCTTTGAACAGTTTCTGCTGAGTTTCTGTAGGCATCTTAATTATTTAATTTACAAGCAAAAGAGTATCCTGAGAATCTGCTGAGTTTTGTTTAAACAAAATTAATCTTTGAAGCTTGTTGTTTGAAATTGACTTTTTTTCTAAAACCACACCTAGAATATTTTCAGGCTCCCTCTTTCCCTCCTCCTAAACAAAATACAGAACGGAAAACACTTTCTTAACTCACTTGACCTGTCAAAGAACATTTCCAGGCTTGCTCCATTTCTCATGACTTCTCTTAAGTATTTGGCTAGTGCTCACCATGAGAGACAGAACATTTTACTACGTACAGCACCAATTATATTTCACAAAAAAAAAATCTTATTTGTACTAAACTATTGCATGGCTCTGCAGCAAGAAAGAACTTTAGCCAGTCACGTTTTAACTGAGGCATTTCCGTGAGAAGAAAAGCCACCATAAATGCCATCTGAACCAGTGCAAGATAAGGTATTATTATTGCAAACTTACAGACAACAATAGCAACAAACGACACCGTAAGTGGAAAGACTCAGTCCCACGCATTTTTCAATACAAACGATGGAAAAATATTGTTTACTTAAAACCATGTCCCGATACTGTCCCGCTAAGGATGCTGCAGGAACCGCCACCTTCCAATGCACACATCACACAAACACAAGAATCATTTGGGGAAAACAAGCACCCCCTGGCACACTCTACCTGGACCCAGTGCTGGAACACGGATGCCAATAGCAAACGCTTTCAGGAAGAGTCCAAGGGAATGCAACAAGCACATGTGCCATTTGGAGGAAACTCATGAAAATTCTTGCCACAATCCTTTTCTGAACACAAACTCTCCCTCAAGCTTTTTTGTAAAAGGCAACATCACTAGAAAGTTCGCATTTCCGCAGATTTGTTAATCCTGCTGCGCTCAAACGGCAAATTTGGAGCCAGACGGCTTTGTCTGGAGGGCAACCCGATTTTTAATTAAAGCGGTGTAACCACCAACCAATAAAATTAAAAGAACAACAACAACAAAAATAGGATCAGCTCAGAAAACAAATCACCTTCACTGTCGAGCTTCCCTGCAAGCTGAGTCGGGCTCTAACGGTGTTAGGTCCTAAGACACTTGAGCTCAAGCACCCCATTATTAATCACTGCCACATCCTTACGAGATTAGTGACAAAATAGAGTAAAAGCCCCTACTAACCCTGATTTCGGCAAGTTCAGTGTCCAGTACTTTCAAGGATCTGGGCTCCCAAATCCAATATCCCAGAAAAGGTGTTTTCTTTAAGGAAACTGTGTGATTTCTGTTCCACTCCCAATTCACCACTATTCGCAAACACAATCTATTCAGTACCGTTTGCTCTGCTTCTTTACCTAAAGTGATGATACCTGTTGCATATTTTAAATCAAAAAGCTTTGTACACACACTTAGCTTCTTCTAGTGTACTTTAACTGTTGGAAATATACAGAAAAGCCACAATCGTGCAAGTGTGAGGTTGGTTATCTACATTTCTAAATTACGAACAATTTGCTTTATTTACTGTAAAGGCTACAGAATATCTTTTTCCTGGAATTGTTCTTGAACTGAGAAATAAACCCCAAGTATGTCACGCAGTCCTCTGCTCCCATTAAATGACACAGACTGAGCAGCCCAGATGATGAAATCATTACATTAACAAAAAACTGAGGCATTATGAAGAAATAATGCATTCCTCAACAGCACCATCATTCCAATCTGGAATTCTAATTGCTTATTTCTCATTGCTCTTCTCAGCTTATAATGCTGAATAGGAAAGAGCAGATCATGGGATCTGGAAATTTTGACCAGGCTGCAAATTGAGGAAAACAAGGCATGTGAGTTAGAGGGTGAAGGCTGCATTTGACTTTATTCCTCGTGCTCTGTGTGTAATGTTTTCTTGATAGAATAAATCACATTTGATTTCAGCAGATGCTGGGTCAGTCAGTGTGGGGGGGGGTGGTTAGTTGCATTTTTTTGTTGTTTGGTTGGGGCTTTTTAGTGTTGATTTGGTTTGGTTATGTTTTTTTGTGGGGGCTGTTGTGTTTTGTTTGGGTTTTTTTTGTTTGTTTGTTTTTTGAATTTAATATTTTTAATTCAATCTTAATTCTATTTCTACTTAATCCAGCTGAAAGATGTTTTAAAGGCCTTAAAGCACTATTACGGTGGGTAGAAGGAAATGAAATCCAGCTGCAAAAGCCTTATGCCTTGGTGAGTCACACAGAAGGCCAGTCGGTCCTGCAATATCCCTTAAGATTGTCATTAATTCTTTATTTGTTATACAAACACCTCTAATGTACCAGCGCTTTTACGGACAGTGAGTTGGCCACTGTAGGGCAAGCATTGTAACAATAGGAGAGGTAGAAGATAGTTATTTTTTTTCTGCTTATAGCAGCAATGACCTTGACTTCCTTACCTGGCACCTTTTCTCAACCCCCATAAGCGAAACATTAAGAGAACTCCAGTCCATGCAGGTTCTTTCCCAGAGAGCATAGGAATAAAATGAATACAAGACATATGGGCAGAACAGTAACACCACAGACTAAGATACCAAAAAAAAAACCCCATGACAAGGAAACCCCCTGTTCATTATGCTTGTGCATCAGTATTAAGTATCTTCATGACTGCAGAAAACACCCGAGGCTGCTGCTGGCGCACTGTTTGACACACTAGTAACTTATCACACAAGTGGTATATACTATTTCCCAACAAAGGCTGTGTATTGAAAAAAGAATCCTCAAAACCAAACATAGATTATGGATTTTCCTGGAGATTCCCACATTAAAATAATCACTAGATACTAATTAAAAACAAACCTCAAACTATCAAAAAATCAAAGCTCACACCAAGTCTGCAGTTTTAATTTCTGTAATGTAAAAACTCAGGCTAACAAGGCAGGTTCTTGGAAAGTAAAAAAACCTTATTACAGCTATACAAAAAACCCCATACTTTTTACACTCAACTGCATGCAAGACTACTGATTATACTGCTTTTCCTTAACCACATATACTTAAAATCACAATCATACTAGTTTTCCAGTTAAACAACTTGCTTATTTAGCAACGTATGTTAACGATTCTTTAACAAACATTTATACTTATCAAACCAGAACATTGAAGAAGTTTACACAATCATGTTCTAGAACCTCAGCATTTATTACTGCTCAAAACTCCGCTGTTAAGTGCATAAGAAAGATCTTTTCCGATTTTCAATAAGAAGTTTATTTTACTTTAATAACTTCAATGATTGTACTTAATATTTAATATTAAATATCTTGCTAAAGAACATAGTTCACATGACAACTCACACTCAATGCACAACACCACTCCTTGTGGGAAATAGGTGCCTTAATAGCAATAAAAAATAATGCAGAGTCTATTGAGTGGAAATGGTTTCCTTGGGGTTTTTTTTCCCGGCCGTGACAATAAAAGCAAGATATGCAAACCAAACATTTACCTCTCGGCCCACGAAAGCCCAAGTCCCTGCACAGACAATGTGATAAGCAGCCTCTGCTCCTATCAGGAAACAATTCTCTCTCCTCCTCTTCCTTCCTCCCAGAGCGGACCAGATGAAAACTTCTGCACACACCAGCTTTTCAACATAAACACCCCAAAAGTGAAACCCAACCGCTCCCTCCCAGCTTCCAACCCCACAAGTCACCGCATCTCCTTGGAAATCCTGTTTCCACCCAGACGTTTGCACAGAACCTACTCGGTCCTGCTGCAGCGGGAACAATCTTCTTCCCCCTCAGAAAAGCACTTTTAAAACGACATGGGGGTCGGGATGGACCGCTAGGGATAGCCTGGCATCTACTCTAGGTTTGCGCGATAACACTTTTTGACTTAAAAAAATATACTGGAAACGCAGCGGAGGGCGGTCCGGCTTCGGGGGCGCTTGGGGGAGGGGGCCGGGCCCCCGGGCCTACCTTGAGCACGGCCACGGCCCCGCCGGGACTGTGCACCTCGAACGCGGCGGCCTCGTCCCCCGCGGCGGCGGCGCCGGCCTCGGGCTGGTGGTAGCTGAAGCAGGCGGAGGCGATGTCGAGGTGCCCGAGGGGCAGCGCCTCCTGCGGCCCCTTGAAGTAGTAGAGGTAGCAGCGGCGCGGGTCGAACACGAACCAGCGGCTGCGGAAGCCGCGCAGGGGGCCCTTGCCCGACAGCTTCTGCAGGTACCCGCAGAGCTTGGGGGGGCCGGGGCCGGGCTGCTCCCCCGCCGAGCCGCCGCCGGCCCCCGCCGCGCCCTCCTCCCCCTCCGAGCCCGCCGCCGGCATCGCCTCGCCCCGCAGCCGACGCCGCCGAGCCCGCCGCGCAGGACCCGCCTCGGCCCGCGCCGCCTCACGGGACTTGTAGTGCGGCCGCCGCGGCGCGGCGCGGCCCGGCCCAGCCCCTCCCGCCGCCGGGCCTCGAACCCCCGCCCCAAGCACGGCTGGAGGGCCGGGCCCGAACCGCCCCCGCTGCCCAGCGCGGGACGGCGAGGACGCAGCCCCGAGCGGCGGCGCCGTGCTTCGGCAAGCCGGCACACGCTGCTGACGTGGAAGGGCACCTACCGGGGACACCTCGGGCCGCCGCTGCAGCGCCCGGGCTGCGCTGCTACTTGGGTGACCGCATTTAAAAGTGTTTTCCGAATCGTGGCCTACGCCACAATCAGATTAAAACCCTTCTCGTGTTCAGTTGTAGCCTCCTGTTCTGAACCGCATCTCTGCCCCAGAGCCTGCCTGCCTTGCAGCAGTAACCAAAGCCGCACAGCACCGGCACCGACTCTCCGCAGGGTTGGATCCTACTTACCAAACCCTCACTGCTCTGCCTGGGGAGGGGAGTTTAAAAATCACTCCCAAATCCTCTTGTTTATGGGAAAAATTATGGAGCATGCAGGCAGCAACAGGTAAAAAGCTGAAGCTTACAGTGTTTAGACTTGTGAATGGCTACAGGCCAAACTGTTCATGTTTTTATGTTTCACTGAAACATCTAGCACATTTTGGACTCTAGTGAGCTTCTAGCGTTAATAATAGAGAACATCTGCAACAGAAATCTCCACTGCTAACAGAGTGAGCTGCCACAGGGAGGTACACATCATTTCACAGAATTTCTCCCTGTGTTTGGGACACAGTACGTGCCTGTTTCCATTAAACATGCCTAAAGCTCTGGGTACAAATAGAGAAAAATAGTCTGATGTGGCATACCAATCCAAAAATGGGAGGAGACAATTCTATGTGAAACAACATTCAGCTTTTCATTCTCAACCTTAAACGCAGCACAAAGGTTTGCTGTCAAAGTAGTTGTTGCAATGGTTGGAGCTGATGTTTGCAATGGTGTTTTTATTAGTATTATGCTACTTATGAACCAAGTTTCACTGAATTCTGACAGTTTGGAAATTCAAGTTATCCAGAAATCCTAAATTTCCCAGAGCTTGTCACTCTGCCCTAATTTTTAAATATCTTGATTAATTTCTCAACAAAAAGTAACTGCCTCATCTGCCAGACAATATTTTAATTCTGTGCTAACAGATGTAAAGGATATAAAGCACCTGAGTATTCAGTGTGGTTGTCCATGGGTTCCACTTTGATGTTGACATAGGGATTGCAGTATTCTTGAGTCCTTCCCTCTGGATATCACCTACTGATAAGAAATGTGTTGAGTGAGGAAACAGCCAGTGCTCTGTTAACAGACAAACTTGAGTAATTTGTTATACAAACTGAGGTGTGGAAGTTATCTCCCCAGGCAGCTCACATGGCTTGAAGTGTGATCCACTGAAAGATTTAAGTATTGCAAACTAAGGCTAGACAGGTTTTTAAATTTTTTAAAATGTTTTTGTTTGTTTGTTTCAGACTAGAATGACTGATAGTGCTTCATTAAAATTTGAGGCTTTGTTAGTCAATGTGGAAAGTGAGAAGGGCTGATCCTGCTTACTCAACAGGTCACAAACATTTCTTCCATATATTCTGCTTGGTTATCTTCTTCCCCAAATACAAAGTGTTCTTGGTCTCCTGGTAGCATCACACTCTTTCTTGGCAAGTGTCATGTGCCAGAACATGAGTTACACAGGGAAAACACTGATTCTCTTTAGAAGCTTCCAGTTTCTTATCTCAGTCCTCTAGACAAGCCTAAGTGCCCCAGCATTTGTCACTGATGTGTTACACTATCTCATCAGTTCAGCAAGGCCTGGCCTTGTTCTTGTGCTGAGCGCCCATGACTCCTACTCGCTGTCAATAACTGCATCTCCCAGCAAATCACACAATCAACTCCCAAATCCTCAAAGCTTTTGCTGTCAGTACTTCTCTTTTTAAATGTGCTGTTCAGCTTCCTTACAACACTCAAAGTGGGAGAAGCCCCTAATTTCACAGCTGATTCATGTAAACAGAAAGTTCCCCTTCTTGGGAAATAAGTTCCTTATTTCATGTGTGCCTTTTTTTTTCACAAACAGATGCGCATGTGGGCTGGTAAAGAACTTACGTCTAAGTTGCTGTGGTGAACATAAGTGCAAACAATGCTTTTCCTTTACCTGCTTCTTCCTTTCCTGTTTTCACGTCCAGAATGCGCAGATGTTATAGGTGACAGTCTGTTGTTAGTGAAAGTCTAGAAAAGAAATACAAATAACATGTCAGAAGACAAGATTTCCCTCCTGCCCAGAGGTGAGGGCCAGTGAAGATTTTGGTCTTCATAACCACAGTGCAACAGCCAAGTGAATTTTACACATAGCCAAACAGCAGTTATACTCCCAAAAGAACCACAAGGCTTGTCAAACATGAAAATATTTGAAATACCATTCTCCTGGTGTGTTTATCTCTTCTAAAAATTAATTAATGTTTTAGTCATAGCACTTTCAGCTGAACAAGGCCATCCACTATGCATAAAAAAGGAAACTGTACTTACTCTGAAAAATGAGATACTGGTCTAAGTCATTACAATTGTAATGGTTTTCTCTTACAATGAACATAAGCATTCATAGTTCTTGAATAAGTTCATAATTTATCCTGAATAAGTTCATATTTTATCCTAAAAAAAGGTAAATATGCAAGAAAAAGAGAGAGTCTATCCTTAGATACAGAGGCAGAGAGAGCAGAGCTGGTGTATATGCCCAACTTGTGCTGTCCTGTTTACTGAAGTGCAGGGAGCACCGATAAATTAGAGCCAGCACACCTGTAACCGTGCTTTTGGTTAAAGTGAGACTATAGCTCCAAAATTAGAATGGCTGAGAGTGTAAACTGCTTCCTTTCACAAAACAGAAAGCAAAAATGACTTTATTTCTTATCTGATACCTTCTGAGATCTAGGGTTTCACTTAGAGATGAAAGCCAGAAGTTTTCAGAGCTTGCACTAAACATCTGCTGGTTTTTGTTTTTCAGAGCAATGAAACTACAGACAACTGTCCCCCTCAAACCCTCTCGCACACAGTATCAGCCCAAGCCTGTATACTGAGACAGAGGCGGAGCAGTTACTTTTACTCTATTTTAACAAATATTTGGCAGGTTCTTGCAGAATGGTATCTGTGACTGTCACTGCCAATATAAATACTGCCACTCAGCTATAGCTTGATTATGCGGAGTACTTGCATGTAATATTGCACCACATTCTTTCAAATGGTGAATGGTTTTGCCCTACTATTATTTCAATTATTTGGATGTCAGGAACCAAAAGCTTTCCTAAGTTATTTTTAACCAACAGAGACAAACAGGCAAAGCAATTCTCCAAATTACTGTTTCTGATGCAGTCTGACAAGTCGTTCTATGTTTCCTTATATGCAAACAAGTCATTCAAAGAATTCCATGGTCTATATATTTCAACTGATAGGCAATGTTTCATATTCTTTCCATTCTCCAGTATTGTTCTTTAAACACTAGATGGTGCTGCTTTTCTGTGTCACATTTGCCATTTCTGTTCCACTCTCAAAACAGAAAAAAAAAGATACAAATGGTGAATGAGCAGGGAAGCTTATCTGTAGTTTCTGATTCAGCAGGAAGACCTAATTTAACTTCAGCTGTCTCATATGAAACCAGCTGAATATGTGACATTAAATGCATTGTTCTTACTTATTTGTTGCACTGCATCTTATCAAGAACTCTTCACTATGAAAAAGCAATAATTATAAAATTCAGTGAATGGCAGCATTGATTCCTAGTTACGCATCTGGGATCTGACTTGTAAAGATATCCAGGCAAGTTGGGAGCCATGTAGAGGAAAGAGAGGAAAATTAGACCCTTTCTGAAGAGAAAAGCAGGGACTACTTAACTGTAGCAACAAACTGGGCAATCCGTATGCACATAATTGTTGGCTTGTCAGCATTCGTGGAGATGCAGCCTGGCTGGAGGACTGCACAGAGCCTGGCAGGGATGCTGACGAGGACAAGCAGGAGAACTCAGAGTACTGTCGTAGAGACAAAAAGATGAATGGGCAAGAGATATAAACACAGATAATCACATAATTAATAAAACACAATTATTTCAGCTGCTTACAGTGGAACTTAGTCCCAAGTGTATACTTGATTCCCAGTGGAGAATATGTATGTATAATGGGGACTTATGGAAATGTCTAGTAAAAAGAAAGATCAGAGGAGACCACAGAATAGACTTTAACAAAAATCTTCATAAAATTCTTTTTTTTGTGTGTGTAATTGTTTCATAATACATTAGATATAACAAGAATGAGGCAAGATCCAGTGGGATAGAATGGATCACAAAAGTTCTATATCCACTGTCTCACAGAGTGAGAAATAACTGAGTGAAGGGGTGCTTAAGGTTACCTTTATTCCCTGTACAGCAGCGTAAGCAATGCTGGGCTGAAGAGTTTAAAGATGAACCCAGAACATTCACTCATGGGATGCTCAAAATCACTTTTCGTAGTCAGCCAGATTTTCTTGGAACAGGAAAGAAGAAGATGTTGGAGAACGATCCTGCAAAGTATGAGCCAAGAGAGAAAACAAAAGACAATTAATGTTGGAGTCCGCCATCCATAAACGTTCCTGTGGTCAGCAGTCTACCATTGCACTATCAGACGGACAAAGGGGATTTCTTTGGGACTAGATGGTCAAATCAGAGAGGTGGACTAGTAAATAGGAAGATAAACTGGTCTTGAGCTGCAGGGATTCCTTGCCTTGCTTTATATAAATTGTAATATTCTGCGCAGGGTACTAGTTCATAACAGAATTGCAAAATGCGTAAGAGAAGTCCCCAGACTGCAGACTTGAGTCACCAGATTAGCAAAGTTTCTAGTGCACAAGACAAACTACCTCGCATAGAACCAGCAAGAGGAAAAGAGGTGACAGGGAAAAGTGTATCAGTACTGTACAAATACAGGGATGTTTGTGCTTGCGTTTACCTACAGCATTTAGTGGAGTCGGTTTTTTTTTACTATTACTTGCTCCTATTTAGTTCAGAAGGACAATTTTAACGTGTAGATACTACAGGTCTACTGGGTTATATATTTGTCTGTCAATCTCACCTTGCTGAATAATCTACAAATATATGGTATTGTTTACATAACAGTTCTGCAGCCCATCAGTGTTCTATGATATCACATCTCATTAACATTAGAGATTTTCATTTATTCCTATTAAGAGTTTACATTTTCCCAGGTGCAGTGGCCGCTATGAACATTTGCACAACCCGCCTGCACTAGCAGAGGTGGCACAGAACTATTCTGACTCACAGTAATGCTATCACGGCGTGTATCTAGTGCAGTGCCTCAAGGGTCAGTGCTGGGGCCAGTACTGTTCAATATATTAATCAATGACTTGGATGAGGGAATAGAGTGCACTATCAGCAAGTTTGCTGGTGACACCAAGCTGGGAGGAGTGGCTGACACTGGAAGCTGTGCTGCCATCCAGAGACCTGGACAGGCTGGAGAGTTGGGCGGGGAAAAATTGAATGAAATATAACAAGGGCAAGTGTAGAGTCTTGAATCTGGGCAGGAACAACCCCAGGTTCCAGTGTAAGTTGGGGAATGACCTATTAGAGAGCAGCGTAGGGGAAAGGGACCTGGGGACCTGGGGACAGCAGGGTGACCATGAGCCAGCACTGGGCCCTTGTGGCCAGGAAGGCCAATGGTACCTGGGGTGGATTAGAAGGGGGTGGTCAGTAGGTCAGAGAGGTTCTCCTGCCCCTCTGCTCTGCCCTGGTGAGACCACACCTGGAATATTGTGTCCAGCTGTGGCCCCTCAGTTCCAGAAGGACAGGGAACTGCTGGAGAGAGTCCAGCACAGCCACCAAGATGCTGAAGGGAGTGGAGCATCTCCCGTGTGAGGAAAGGCTGAGGGAGCTGGGGCTCTGGAGCTTGGAGAACAGGAGACTGAGGGGTGACCTCCTTAATGTTTACAAATATACAAAGGGTGAGTGTCAGGAGGATGGAGCCAGGCTCTTCTCCGTGACAACCAGTGACAGGACAAAGGGCAATGGGTTCAAACTGGAACACAGGAGGTTCCACTGAAATCTGAGAAGAAACTTGTTGGGGGTGAGGGTGGCAGAGCCTGGCCCAGGCTGCCCAGGGAGGTTGTGGAGTCTCCTTCTGTGCAGACATTCCAACCCGCCTGGACACCTTCCTGTGTAACCTCATCTGGGTGTTCCTGCTCCATGGGGGGATTGCACTGGGTGAGCTTTCCAGGTCCCTTCCAATCCCTCACATTCTGTGATTCTGTGATTCATCCCTTTTCAGGAAGTAAATCAAATATTCTAGAAGAGGGTAAATGTATTTGTCAAAGCTGAATGGGATGAAAAAAAAACCCTAAAGATGGTAAACTGAAAGACACTTAGATGTGTCACTTATAATCTATAACTGATATAACCTTATCTAAAAATAGGCAGATTAAGGCAGGCTATTTGGTCTAGAATCCAGGCTGCATTCATTACAGGAAAATAATTTTGCAAGAAATCTGTCTTGCTATTTGTTTCTGCTCAAGACAAACATTACCAGAGCAGCTTCTCCTGTGGTTTTCTGTTTTGGAACTTCTGGCTTTGGCTTTGGACAAAGACAGGAAGCACGTGGAAAACTGAGGAAATACAGATTCAAGAGTCAGTCACAACATTCAAATCTGGAGCCAAAGAAACCCAAGTCCTTTCTAACTCAGACAGATATCCAATAATAGTATTATCTAAGAAAATGTGAGGGGGAAATTATCCCATCATATCCAGCCAGCTGCTCACCTGTACCCTATTTTGCTAGCAATATATGCCAAATTTTCAATTACATTAAGCCACTGGCTTACCTGCCAGTAACAAACACTTGTTCTGACCCTGCTACATTAGTGTCCATGGAAATTTTGCACACGTCTAGAAAAGAGATCTGTGCCCTAGAAAATATACAAAGTACAGATGATTGAGAAGGGGGAAATGTTAGTCCTTAAACACTAAGCCATGTTTTTGTGGCATGTTTTCAGAATTGCTCCAAAACTGCTTCGGTTTATTGAAGGCAAATGTTTTCCATTCTCCCCACCTCAAATGCTAACTGCCTCTTGCAGCACCACCTTTTATGCAGTTACAGGTGAATAAATAAGTTAAAGAAGAAATAAAACCCAAAAAAAAAGGCCAGTTTGGGGGAAGAAATCAAACCTTCTGGCTCATTCTCCTCTTCATTACGCTACTCTCACAGCAGCCAAAAGCCAGGACTTAGAGCAGAATTACGTGTTTTTAATCAAGAAAAGGCTCTTTCTCAGTATTTAGACTCCCTCCTGTGCTTTCTGGAGGACTCTGCATACAAACTATACTTCTTATTCCTCTTCAATAATGGACAAAATACAACCCTTCATAATAAAGACATCTGCAACCTCACACACACTTCAAAAAGAGCTGGTGACATAGCTGTTTGGGCTCATCTTCTGTAAGAATCTATCTACAATTTTGACCAAAATATCTTATATCTTCTTGCACTCTGCATTTTTGCAATACAACTGTATTGAAGACAGAAATCCAATTAAGAGGCATTTCTGCTCCTTAGATCCCAAAGCAGTCGGAATGTTCCAGAAGTGCTTTTAGCTATTTCCATGCTGTTCAGTTTGATTTCACTGACCACGTGCATTCAAAGCAGCATCAGGCCAATACTCCATTCTCTGCGGTTATTGACATTTGACTACAACTTTTTCTGGTTTTAAACAAATTATTTTTATCAGCTCATTATGCTAATAGATGAAAGATGCAAAACAGTCAAATCATAAATCTCTGCCACACATCACAGGTGATTATAAATCAAAGCTGACAACAAAAGCCCAAGCTTCTCTTGTGAGCCAACAAAACCATTACAGTAAAACAAAAAAGGGATCGAAATTATTTCATGAATTCAAGAAGAAACATGCAGCTACCAACAGTACCACACTGTCACTACTAGCAGAAATGCTAAAGAGAAGGATGATATTAAATAGAAAGCAAATCCCATTCACAAAAAAGAAGTCAGCCATGAATCTTGATTTAAAATTATCACAACTGCATTTTCCTCCTGTTCCTATAATGGATTTCTAAGCTAAAAAAGAGTTTAGAAATTGGCTGCCTCAGCAACCATAGAGGTGATTGAAGGTCCTCCTGAGGGGCAGAACGAATCAGTAGCTGACCAGGGAATGTCCTTGAGTCTCTTCCCTTCTGCACACAATTCATCATTTTCCCTCTATTTTTTTAGCGGGACATAAAAATTACAATTACAATTACAATCAAATCCCATTGATTTGTAAATTATTAGATTCATTAGCAGTAGATTACTATCAATTCAAAAATTCCACCTGCTTTATAATTTAAGGTAAATAGGACAGGGAAAGGCAGGAGGTTCTGTAGGTTTCAAACCCCAGGTGACTGAATCAAGGTGCTCGGGTTTCAGCACAGGATTCATTACCCCTCAGTTTCATTTTACTAAGTAATGATTTTTACAGGCTCTTCTCACATAATAGGCTTAATTTTCCCTGCGCACCCTACCTTTTCTCTCCACTTTTAGACCCAAGATTTATGCAGCAGACAAACAGCGTTCTACCAGTTTTCTGCTGGAAATGAGCAAAATCATGAGAATATCCCATAAATAGGTCACTAATTGGTATGCTCTTTAACAAAACTACACTTTTCAATACGTGGATGCAGTGGACTCTATTTCTACAGCTGTCTGAAAAAGAATAAGCCCCAAACTTCTTGGCAGACCTGAGAGATTTGAAGCCAAACCTCTGGCACTACATTAGTTCTCTGCCTAGCATAAAATACACAAGGAAGATTCCCAAATGCACCTTCAAATGATACGCTGACATTTTTGAAGGGATATAACACATCTCAAGTTTCTTCCCAGGAGGAGTTTGGTCAAAATATGAAGATGCTGTTTCAAATATTCGCTCTGGCTTTACCAAAATGTTTTATCAAATGCTTACGCATCATGTTGAGGCCAGTGGTGTTTAGTGGTAAGCCTGCAGCCGCTTCTTGTACAAGATGTACTCATTTCAAGCAAACAAATGCAAGGGAATATTGGCTGAGTTCACTGTGTGGTTTTACAGAAACAGCAACGCAGCGCAAACTCAGATGTCTGCGTTCTTTACGAGACCTCAAATAGTCTATGTTTAGATCAGTAAAGCAAGAACGTTCAAACAAAATGTGTAAGGCACAGATGATGTGTCTAAGGAAGATTGTTTGCATTTTTCACTAGGCTCAGATTAACTGTTCCTGTTTTAATAAATCAAAGGGACATCCTAGAGATAATGGTGCTGTTTAGCACAAGTGGCATCGTACTGGATCCTTACATCTAAAGGCTTGTTGCTCACAAGATTTGCTTTGACTTTTTCCTTCCCCACTAAGGCGCTTTATTTGATTAGATGCTGAGCACCATTTCAGCTGAAGCTGAAAATCCCTGTCTGCAGGGCTGGAATCTGAGGCACGGAAGATTCAGCTTCCAGACTTGTGAACCAGAATAGATTTTCAAATCTATTAAACATTTTGTGAACTTGAAGAATGTTTGCTGATTACACCGTTTGTTACATAGATTTCCTTCAGTTCTCCTGGCCACTATTATCAAACATTTCCCTTATCTGTCACATGCAGCTGGAATATTTTCTTTCATTTTAGATATTGTCTCGTAAGGACAAAGACAATAAAAATATTTGCAGTATATCTGTTTTCCATCTCTGACAGTGCCTGCTTATTAGTATTTCTTCAGAAATAGAATAATTTATTATCTGCAGTTTCTGTTTCGTTGTGTTTGCATTCCTCGCTTGAACAAAGCAAAATGTCATTTAGGGACTGGATCTGAAGGCTGCATGCTGAAGTGAGGAGGAGTCGTCTTGTTGAGATCAGGCCCTCAGGGATTGCTGGTTACTGCAGAATTATTACAGTGAGAAGAAGAGATTCCTCTAAGCAAATCAGGCTGGACCTACTGTATTAATAACCCAGTATTTTCAGACCTGAAAATACAAAACTCCTCTGGATACCAGCTATTCCCTCTACTTTTTCAGCTACATAACTGGAAATGGAAAATACTGAGAATGAGTCATGTGAGATTAAGTCATCCTGTCAGGAATATTTGCCAGAAAACTCTGCAAAAGCCAAAACTTCAAAATGTCTAATAAGAGTGACTTGGGCAGCTGTAAATTCTAGTGCTACTGTCATTATTAGTATATGTGAAATGCCAATAGGGAATATATCTATATTCCCTTATCGTATTTGGTTTTATCATTAAAAGAACAATATTCACTAAAATCACCATAAAATATATGAAAACTTTTATGCATATGAAAAGCCCCACTGAATCTCCTGGAATTTAATTTATTTCTGTGAATACACACATTAATTAACCTATCTGTTTAGGCAGAGCAAACGCAGCCTTTCAGTTTCAAATTACACCTAGAGCGAATTCGCTCTGAATCAGCAATGTTTGCCATGTGCGAAATCTTCTATCTGAAACCAAAAAAGACCATTTTGGTTAAAACCCCAATATTCTTTTTCCTCTCAGGGTCTACTAGGCCATAATGACAGAGTTGAACAGATTCCTAAGTAGAAGATAATTTCCTTTTAATGGAGGGGAAAATATCTGCTGAATATCAATTTATTTCTAAGTGCCACTGAAGCAATCCTGAATATCAGATTGCTAAAACCAGATGACTAATGGTCAGCCTGAGGTCCCTCGAGGAGCAGCCCGTCCCCATGGGGGTGGAAGGCCCATTAAAAAGGGGGATCTGACCTCCCCGGCAGGACCTGTGCAGATCCATACTTGCCCAGGCTGAACTGAGAACTGTTTCCACCAGGTGAACAGAGGCACCGTGTACCTGCTTTTCTCACGGAGCTTCTCCTGAGGGACTGGACCAAAGTCTCCAGTTATCCCCCTTCCACGATGAGCTACCGTTCCGTACAGTTTGTTAAAGCACAGGATGGACAGCAAGCTTGGTCCGAGCTGAATTGCCCAGGCTGTGCTGAAGCCCACAGCAATGAGCCACCTTGCTCCTGGCAGGCTGCTGCATCCACTGATCTCACTTGAGAAAAGTTACAGTAAAAAAGGAGCAGGCTGGACTGGTGCCCATAACCCTCTTTAGCAGAGTTTAGAGACTCTGGCCTACATTTTCAATCAATACAGCCTCAGCCTGCATGTGCACGAACTGGAGAGGAGTCGACAAGTCAGCATGCACGCCAGAGTAATCATGCACACACAAAATAGATACAATGAGAGTCATGGATTTATGTATAAAAATATTTGGATCTGAGCAAATCTTAGGTGAGAAAGAACAGAGGGAACGAGTAATCTGCATTGCAACAGCAAAGCTGATGCGCTTGGCTTGTCATTAGGCTTGCAAATTAGGGACAGCATTTGCAGTAGGGCATTTCATGTGGTGTTCAGAGTGTAAAAGGGCTTTTACAGACCAGAATGGCAGAACTTCCAGTTAAATAAAGGCACTTCCATCTGTAATGCTGATGCTCTTTTAATTCTGCCAAGAACAGTCTCTTCCTTTTCCCTACCAAAGGGAATTCGATAGTCACTGGGTGTCATTAAGATCTCTACAAGACACCCAGAACTGCAAAATGATACAGAGGAAAAAGCAAAACATCTGTTCACTATGTCTTTCACTTCTGTCTCAGACACACACATCTTTCTAAGGGCACAATTATAATTTTATTACCTTTAATGTCTTCCTCATCAAATTTCATTCCACTATCTGTCCTACCTGAGGTGTACTGGGCAATAACATTATAAACTCTCTTTAATCCTGCTGTTATTTCAGCCCAAATTGATTTATTAAGGATGCTGAGCTGAGCAGTGTAATATTTCCCATTCCACAAATGTATTGTTACCAAAAACTCTAGCTTACTTTATATTCTGTTATTTCAGAATATAATCTGAGTCTATCCAGGTCTCTAGAATATGAGTCTTTTGCAAAAAAAAAAATGCTTATTTGTTTAATTTTTATGGACATTTCAATTTTCAGGGATTTTAATTAAAGTCATTCTTCTTATTATGCTGTTTTCATAAAAACCAACAAACACTGGAACCGATTCCATCTCTGCAAGAAGATAGTGTCATATATGGTGCCTTACCTTAAGCTTTACCTTAATTCAAAGAAAGGCTTCTAGTCAGAACAGCACATTTGCCACATGTTGAACAGCTGGCACGTGAGCCCCGCTGAAGATGACATACATGGGTCATCTGAGACCGAGATGTTCCACAGCAATCAAATATAAATCTCATTAACAAAAACATTGTGGCAGACAAACTGCAAAACATCAGATAATGCATGTGTAAATAATAAAAGTTGAATTAATTCATTATTGTGTTTTCTCATTAAAAAATAGCATGGATCACCTATGAAGACTTCAATGTAGCACTCGTCACTGTTGTAAGGCAAACAAGCCAGTGTAACTCACACAGGATAAGGCAGAAAATACAGGAAACTTCCTGCAAATCACCAGCTGTGGCTACCGAATTTCCAGAGAAAACAGGAGAGCTGATAGGAAATAATGATGTTCACAAACAAGAACCCATGAGGCGCTGCTATCACATGATGAAGAAAATGAAATCCAATGATACTGAAAGACAGCAAAACTTAACAGCTAGAATTAAAGGTACATTCAGTCACGAAAGGGAAAAAAGTTAACCCATTCTACTGATCAATATCAGATATTACTGAGACCAACATCACACAAAAGGAAATGAGTAATTGTATGGAAAATTAAAAATCTACATTTGAGACAGAGTTGAAAATTCTGCAAAAGGAGTGTTGTCATTATAGGGCGTCACAGTCCAACTAGTGTGTGTATCAAGAAAAAAATACATACTGAAACTGTTCTATAAAATCATTAAGTTTTCACCTAACCTGCTTCAAAAGTGTTTAAGTTTGCCCTTGAAAGAATAACTTCATGAATTTGATAAAATTTGAAACTTTCTGTGTAATTATCTACAGTTTTAAATCAGTAATTAACCACAGTTTCATATTTTTGTTTCTGGCATCATAGATTCTATACGGAGTCCTGTATTGCACGGCCAATGGTACCTGGGGTGGATTAGAAGGGGGCTGGTTAGTAGGTCGAGAGAGATTCTCCTGCCCCTCTGCTCTGCCCTGGGGAGACCACACCTGGAATATTGTGTCCAGTTGTGGCCCCTCAGTTCCAGCAGGACAGGGAACTGCTGGAGAGAGTCCAGCGCAGCCACCAAGATGCTGAAGGGAGTGGAGCATCTCCCGTGTGAGGAAAGGCTGAGGGAGCTGGGGCTCTGGAGCTGGACAAGAGGAGACTGAGGGGGGACTCATTCCTGGGGATCAATATGGAAAGGGGGAGTGTCAGGAGGATGGAGCCAGGCTCTTCTGGTGACAACCAGTGACAGGACAAGGGGTAAAGGGTACAAATTGGAACACAGAAGGTTGCACTTAAATCTGAGAAGAAACTTGTTTGGGGTGAGGGTGGCAGAGCCTGGCCCAGGCTGCCCAGGGAGGTTGTGGAGTCTCCTTCTCTGCAGACATTCCAACCCGCCTGGACACCTTCCTGTGTAACCTCATCTGGGTGTTCTGGCTCCATGGGGGGATTGCACTGCATGAGCTTTCAAGGTCCTTTCCAATCCCTGACATTCCGGGATTCTGTGAAATCTAAATAGTTAAATGAAGTCATGACCTGTATGATGTTATGGTGCCACCTTGTGATGTTGCACCAGAAGCGCCTCTCTAACATGTGCAAGGAGACAAAAAAACCAGCCCTGGGGAAAAAAAGGCAAGGAGGCTGTTTCTATGAGATTACAAGAAATTGCAAAAGATTTTTTTTTTTTCTTTTTTTTAGTCTGTTGACAAAGAGGAGCATGTGGTCAGTGACTAACAAAAGAGCAGTCAGCATGTTAAGAATATATTAAAAGGGCACAAGAGCACAAAGAACTGCAGCAAAACAACCAGCTGCTTGCTTCCACACAGATCCAGTTACAGGCATATGAGTTAATTCCACTGAAGTCAGCAGAGTTCCTGAAAATTAATATGGAAGTAATGAAGACCAGATTTTGGGCTGCAGGATGTTCTAAAGCTCGACTTACGGTATTCCCTTAAAACAGTAATAATGTGTGTTGATATATAACTTAGTTATGACTTGCTTTTTGACACTGTTTTATTCCCTTCCACCAGCTCCTTTTTGTCCCTAAGATGCTTTGACTCTACACAAACTAGAGATAACACACACACTTAGCTATTTTAATAAAGGCATTAGGTAATTGTTTTTCTTTGTCCATTTTTGAAGGCAAATACAGAAATGTCCATTCATATTTAAGACCTTTATTCAATACAAAATGTATGTCCTCTTGCTTTTAAGGCCAAATCCAAAATTCTTTTAAATCTAAATACCTTTTACTGTTTCAGCTTCTTTCCAAATTGCCTGATAGTTTGTTTTGAACAAGTAAGCCCAGTTGAAGAAACACTTGCTAGTGAATTCATAAGATTCTGTCAACTAAGAGAGTGCAAATGCAGAGCTGCTTTAGAAATCTACCCCTTACCTTTCCCATCAGGTGGTCTCATAACTTGCCTACTACAAGGTAGAAGCGTTTTGCTCCAGCAGCATTTAGAGCGTGTATCCCTTCCAAACTCCAGGAACATCCTGTGTTGCTCAGGTTTTTGTTACAGATTAACATAAATCCAAGAAATAAAGTGTTAGGAGAACTGCATATATTTGTACCTGCAGCAGCCTGCAAGAATTCTCCTCTACCTGTGGACAGATCACTCCTCCACAGGCTGCTCCTGATCTCTGTTGTTTCTCAGCTCCAGGTTAACAGCTGACTGCAAGGCCAAGAGTCTCTTCAACTGCTTGGTGACATTCAGGCCAGGGAGGACAGAGGGAAACAACACACCAGCACATCCCAAGGCAACTGATGTCTTCCTTTAAGTGGGGAGGATGATCTAATTGTGGAGTGACACAGCATCAGGTAATAGAAATTTTAAAACATAGAAAAAGAACACTGCTGTCAAAGGGAACTGACCTATGTCATCCGCAGCAGATCCTTTTTGTCTGAATAATCGGATCCAAAATCTTGCAACCTGGTATTTTACAAGGCATACTAATCACAACAAAAAAAACACATCTCATGAGGATCTCAAGATTAAATATGTGTCTTGAAAGAAACAAAAAAACTATCAGGCTGACAATTCAATGAATAGGAAGTCATTTAAACATAATTTCTCTTAATGCCAATGTCTTGTAAATTGTTGGAATCAGCCAATACATCTAACTAAATCTGCTTAAAATGAAAAAGATTGAAGCTTGAATTCTCTTCTTAATCAGATCTGAATAGCAGGACTGATTTATACTAATTTTAACTTGGGTAAGTAAATCAATTCAGGCTCTAATTCCTTTGTCTGAACAGAAACCAGTAGGAAGAAAGATTAAAATGCTTTAAACATCACTGAATATGATCACTCTCAAAATATTTTTAAAATAAATGTTCTTACTAACATACAAGTTTCATTTTCACTCCGCTACCTTAAGCAATTCTGTCCTGCATACCTTGAATATCCAAAATTTCCATCAACAGTTTCAATGTTCAAACAATACTGCTAGACAAATGTTTCTTCTTGATGCATACTGTGTAAATCCGAACAGCGAGCTCCATTGCAAGCTCACCATATGTAATAGGTTCCGACGTAGATAAGCATCATCATCCCTACAGAAATGGTAAAAAGATTAATTTCTCTACTTTAACAACTTTTTCAATAAGAATAACACATCCCGTCCTTCGACAGATTTAACTTTACAATGATTGGAATAATGACTGCAAAGGAAATTAGTGTGTGCTTAGCCCAAAAATTCTCAGAGCACAACAGAATGCGTCAAAAGTTTTAATTGTGATGACTTTGATACAGAAGCCATGTAAGTGACAGAGCCCTTCTATTGACTGTTAGAACAGCAATACACATCTGATTGTCTTCAGGCCCCAGTACCTGAACAATACTGGAATTTAAAAAAAAAGAGCTGATTTCCAGCTGGAGAGGGAAGAGAAATATAGAGCTGCATTCATGCATTTTATGGGAAAGATTGCATAGCTGGTTTAGAAAGAAAATGTCTTTTCGTGTCCATAGTAGTAATTCTGTGCTTCTTTAACTTCTTCATGAGTTACAGATGATCATATTCTTCCACTCAACATTATCAGCCCATAGAGTGAGTAAAATGCAAGACCCTTTTGAGAATAAGGACACTATTTTAACATTTCTCTTGGAAAGAAACAAATCTTGTATGCAGTTATCATATACAAAAGGCAAATATTTCAAGTTTCATAAGGACATGACAACCCATAAAACACTGGTTGAAGGTCAGCACCAAACCCAGCAAGTGCCGTTTCAGGGACCGAAAGGCAAACCTGGGCCGTGGTTGTCTTCAACACGGGGAGCTCCGCCTTGACCGCAGTTCTGTCACCTAAGGGAATTTCCACGCAAGATCCCCAGCTCTACAACACAGTGATAGAGGCATGTCATTATTTAAGGCCCGTGCTTGCTTTCAAATACTCTTGGAAAAGTCAAAGCTAATCTTTCTGTCATTTTTTTTTTGCGTTTTTAAGAGCAGTATTAAATATCCATAAATATAAAAACTATGTGGAAATACCTTTAATAATATTCTAATTCTGTATGTTTTATAAAAGAAAAAAGAAAATAAAAACAGGGAAAAAACAAAGAAAACCCACAACCCAACGAGCAACCACCTTTGCCAGATTGCTTGGCCAGCAGCAAAGATAAAAATGGGACTGATCCAAATATCCTGTAGATCACATGATGCGTCTGTCTCTGTGGACAAGAATTATTTCAGTACGTTCTGCTGAGTTCTAAGAAGCCATAATTAGAGGACAAAAGCTCCCAAAGTGCCTGAGATTCAGAAAGGCTGGACTGGCAAGTCATTTCTGATACCACTGGCTCACAGAAACGTCTTCAGATTCTTATGTGGAAAGTACTGCAAAGAAAAGAAAGATAGAAACACGTGTCATTATGCACAACAATTTCCTCCAAGTACAAAAATGAAGGTGCTGTTTAATGAATCTGAATCTCTTCTCTCATGCTCTCAGGAACATTTAAACATTCTGGGAGAGATTTCCATCTTCTGAAAACATTAGCTCAGGGGACCAAGCTCAGCACCAGATTAAATCAAGTATAAATTGACCTATGGATTGGATATACAGCAGAGCTAAATGTTTCCCACTTGCACTTTTGCTATGCTGCAGCATTTGGGTTTCTAAACAGGCCAAGTTAGGCAGATGAATTTGTTGTTTCTCTTGCTAGGACCAAGAGATCCTGATTGCTATCTTCTTTCTATCTGCAGGACGATGAAGGCAAGCAGCAAGCCTCATTACTGCCATCGCTTTTCAGAAAAGCTCTCGAGCATCTTAGCAGCACAGTAAAAGACAATTTAAAAAAATACTAGCTAGTAATCTCTGTTCGGTGTCACGACAATATAAACAGTATGTTTCTTTCTTTCTTGGCTGAAGTCAGAAGGGATTATTGTGTATTTTTTTGAATGTAAATACCATAATTTTGATGCCTACCATTGAAAGAAAACCTCAAAGGTTTGGAGTATTTGAGATGCTGGAGAGTTCTGGATGTACAGTTTGGGGATTTTGTTTTACAAAAAGAATGCTCTAATGTAATCACAGCAATTTGATTTGAATCAGGAGTTCACTGGAGAAAGTTCTGTGGTATGTGGTATGTATTTGGAGGAGATAACATTTTACATTCACAGGGGTGCCTAGGAACTCCGTATAAAGGAATTGATTTAATCTGTGTGACACTAAAAGCTGTTATACAGAGCAGCCTGGCACACTAGCCTACATATTGTGATGCACAGAACTTACCGGCACTAAGGTTTTAGAAGAAAATCATTATAAACTTTTTGTTCACAACTCAAGAAATGTCTAGAGCCCCACGTTAATCCAAACTCTTGAGAATCTAAGGCCCACACAGGCAATATCTAGGAACTAAAAAATCCACAGGATTGTATGTGAAAACATTTTAGACATAACTCCTTAAAAAAATCCATCCAAATCCAATGCACTGGAAATCTATTTGTTGGAACTTTTCTGTATTTCTATCAAAGTGTCATTTTATGAGATGCACGTTTCCTCTAGGAGAGCTTCTGTTAGTTCAGCTCGAGGTCAGACTGGAGTCAGGACAAACTGCTACATGGGCAAAGGCCCACAGAGCTTTCAGAAATACTATATTTCTGATGACATCTTTTTGTTGAATCTGTTGTTTCTCTGTCCAGTTCCG
This sequence comes from Columba livia, assembly GCF_036013475.1. Lineage (NCBI taxonomy): Eukaryota > Metazoa > Chordata > Aves > Columbiformes > Columbidae > Columba > Columba livia. The sequence continues at coordinate 19,083,702 of NC_088612.1, read as the reverse complement.
GCAGCTCCCAGGCGTTACTAACACCATATTCCTCTCAAACTCCATTTCAAATTGTTATAGTGTGTTTCACCCTCAGGCATTCAAATAAGCTTAAACTTCCAGGATGATTTATAAAACAATTTCCTGTGGAAAATGTAACCAGTCTTGTAGAACAGAACACTTAGCTGGTGCCAGTTCAGAGTGCTAATACTTACATTAAACTATAAGCAGCTTCTTAACGGTACCAATTTTGAGTGAAATAAACCTACTGTGATAAAATTTTCAAAACTAGCAACTGTCATTATCATTTACAGCTTACTCGAGCTTCTGGAATAACAGCCAAAAAGTATATCTCTTCTTCCCTGCTCAACGATTACCAGTGTTTTCTTCTATTCTTTAAGAAATTCCTCAACCATGGCAGTGCAAATCAAGCAACAGACTTTACTGCATCTTCATTTGCTTGACAGCAGAACAAAGCTTGCAAAGGCTGCCTGTAGGAGATTGAACCTACACAGGGTCATTAAGTAAAGGCTTGAGAAACGAGTGATGAGATAAGAAAAATCAGCCAATGTACAGTGAATGAACTTCAGCTCGTACCAGGTCAAAGCCTGGACCATGGTGCCAAAATTCATGCCTGCTGTGTACATTAAGTATGCATGATAGTATGACAGCTTAAAAACACGACCAACATATTGAGCTGTGTGAAAAAAGCACTTCAAAAACGGAGTGTACACTGTTATAGGAATCTGGCCTTCAAAGGTTTTCAACAAGCAGGGTAAGGAAGGTGTTCCTCTTCAGTAATTACATCCCTCATTTTAATGATGATGAGATTTCACAATTGGAAAGTTCATATTATAAGAGTTGTTAATGTTTGTCAGAAGTTAGGTAAGCACCGGTCCCATGTCACAGAGCCAAGAGAACAAAATGGTCTGTGGCTTAGCAGAGATCACCTGCTCAAGCAATGGCAGAGCCAAGGATAAAACCCAACTGCCTTGCACCCTGAAGTTCCTACTCTTACGATGTGAAGAAGCAGCTTTTGGTGGGGGTGAAAGGCAAAGAACAGAACAAGAAATCCTTTACTACAAATAAAAATCATCTGGAGTCTGGTAAGTTAGTCAACGTTTTCCAAATGATCACATACCAGGTGCCAGGATGGTATTACAGCATCAGCTATTCAGAAATGCTGATTGCTCAGAGCTGAGCAGTCTCAGAGATCTGCAGTTACCCAGCATCGCCAATTGCTCACTAGCACTCATTTTCAAAAGCAGCTATTGTCTTGGTTCCTGGGGGTTTCATTTTCACAGCTGCTGAGCAGCTGAAAGCATAAATCAATAGGCACTTAGGCTTCTTTGAAGTCTGGAAGGCATTCAGTCGGGCACAGAAAGTGGAGATACGCAAAACCAAATGAAATTATGACCTTCCTGGGACATTGATGGGTTGGTATTTCTTCCATGTGTCTGCTAAAGATTTCAAAAGGGACCATTTTACTTAGATGAAAGCATGTTTTCCTATCCTTTTACCATATTATGAAGACAGTTCAGGTGTAAGTTTACCACTGGCATATAGGGTTGTTGATCTACTATTAAGACACTTGCTGTGCTTTGCATGTTTTGTTGATATGACATGGTAAAACTGCACAGCCCTGTCTCCAGGCCGCACACAGCCTGTGGTTATCACCTCGGAGCAGCACTACAGCTGAAGACACAGAAGATAGGAAAATGAGAGGCCATGAATTGAGCTGGAAAGCAATTCAGAAAGACCAAAGAAAGCATTGTTCCATTAAATCAATAGATAATGTGTCCAAGACTCTTATGGTATAATTGAACTCAATGAATAGGAACTGGGGTTTATGTGGTGAGAGATGAACTATGGGACTCTCGTCCCACGTCACACGTTCTGTCTCGCGTTGGCACACACTGGGTACTGCCAGAGAGCGCTGGTTTAGTTGCCCTGGTGTACCTATTGTGGCATTAAAATTCAATAGATCTCATTCACAAAAGTCAAATCACTGTCTCCCTTTATAATGTAACATTTACACTGTATTTAAAACTGAGAGTAAGTGGCTCAGATGAGGAAGTTCAGTATTAACAAATATGCCAGTCCGTGATGCACTGCATACAGCAAAAATATGGCTAAGAATGTCCTCAAAAAATAAAATACCTTTACAGGTAAAAAGAACAGTAAACCACAATAAGGGAGAGGTATCAAGTCTTCCACACAGGTAGGTTTGAATAAAAGCAGTCTCATGACCTTGGCATTTTCTTGTCCTGCAGCTGTTAACTCTGGCTGAAACAGAAACCAAATCAGAGAAACGGCACATTCTCTTCTTGGCTCTGAGACTCTTCCCATTTACATCCTCATTCTGCAAGTTAAAAACATGTGGCTGAGTTAACAGTCAGAGGCTCTAAAGCAGCGTTTCAGGTAGAAGGCGGAATTAAACCTGTCTTTGGGTCATGTCACAGCAGGAGCTCTTTAGCCTGACAACTTCAGCGCTGAATCCTGTGACCCAGCCAAATCTCCCAGACCTGAGCGGCGAGGGAAGTTACCATTTCCCTTGAAGCCAGGGACAAAAAAAGTCTGCTTTAAATATACACATTGTCGCCTTGAACAACAAAGGGATATCCTGATAACATGAGTTCACCATATCACACACACAGATCCATGTATATGTGTTTAAGCTGAGCAACTGGAAGATGAATCTTCCAATACTTGGTAGCCTGGTCCTTTGAGATTACCAGTATTGTCAGTGATCCCTCCCTCTCTATTTTCTCTTTATGCAATCTATAACAAGCTCTCTATTTTTCATCCCTCTTTTTACTCATCTTCTTGCCCTGTTGAGTACCCAGCACTCAGGTCTTTCCACCCATCTCCTCGGCTTCCCAAAACATCACAAACTTGGAAGAGAAAAATGACGGTCATTCCAATAGCTACAGTGGCAACTATTACTGTCTGCTACTTGCTCAGGAAATGACTGGACAGCAGAGCATCCTCAGCTTGGGGTTCTCAGTCAGCACTTTGCAAGCCTCTGCAACACGGCAGTAAAGTCAGTCATGGCACAGGAAACTTTGGAAACTGCAGCTGCTGCTGAGTCCTCAGATCTGCCTTCGATTCTTCACATTTGATCGCCGCTCTCTACCAGATTTGTAGGCACAGTGCAGGCTTCTTATTGATTAAAGGAAGCTCTACCTGACCCCAGCAGCTTCTATATGGATAACAGTATAAAGAAAATATTTTCTTAGCTGGAAATACATGTAAACAAAATATTAGACTACCTACTCAGCTGAATCTCGCCACAATGATGATACTTATCTGGTTCTAAAAGAGTTTCTTCAATAAACTTGATTAGTCAAGGAATGCCTGATATGTTTCTAATGTATAGAAGACATTCACATTGATTTTTGTTAGCATATCTTCTTGAGATGCTGATGTTTCTCAGAGTTTGCAAGGATCATATCCTCATACTTTATTGTAGAATCATCTTGTTATAATGTCTTTCCTTAGAAAACATTTATGAAAGAAATAAAGTTGTGTTCTGCAGGACCCTCCAAAGTTCTGGAACACTGCTAGCATTAAGATTAGCAGTCCAAATTTTGATCTATTTTAATTCTATCCTAATGTTTAGCCTTATTTCCTATGAAAACACGGTTTATTGTTAGAACTTACCTTTTATTATCAATTCTCACCAGACAAACAGCAACACTACCAACTTAACAACAATGTTCTTGAATAAAGATTATCAAAAAAAACATTTTCAGATTATCAAGCATTTACTACTAGACATAGTTAACCCAGACCACTGAAATTTGGGGAGAAATCAGACCTAGGTTTTAACTTCAGCCTGCTTGGCCAGCGGACTCAAGATTCCCAATCTGGGAGTATCTTATTTTGCTGTCTGGATCGCTGTAATTTCTTAAGGAAGGTCTATCCTTGTATGACTTAAGTAACAGCCTTAACTATAAGTTCATGTAGAATGTTTTATTAATGTGTAAAGATAAAAAGTCCTTTTTCGAAAGGTCTTTTAAAATACGAAACACGCAATAACGACTGGCTTAAGATAGCTGGGTTTTATCTACAGATTATTAGGAAACAAAAATAAAAAAAATCAGTTATTAAAAAAATCCCCTGATCAACAGTGGATCAAATTAAGACTGCGGTAATTAATCATTTTAATTGACACTCTGCAACCAGCATGAACTGTACCACTGTAATGCTCTCAAGCTCTCACCTTCTTAGCACAAAAGATCAATGTGTATCCATGTATATTTGTAATATGTACGCAATATTTATAAACATTCCTATCCAGAAAGCAGGGATCCTTGATATAGGCTTGAGAACATACGAATTTGAGCTTATAATAAATGAAATTTTCCCAAAGAAACCACACAAACAGGAAGGAAAGAAACTAGTAAAAGCCACTGTTCTTAGTCTTCAAATTAGGAAAGAGGTGGAATATCCTCTAGAAGAGTAAACTGAGTCAGGGTGGGAAGTCACCCTCTAGTCAGCTCCCTGATAAAGTACAAGAAATGTCCGACATTTCTTGTATTGCACTACACTGGGATATCCTAAAAAACCACCTAAAAATATGCAAGAGACTATCTTTTCCTTAAAAAAATACCTGAGAAAGTCCGGTGCTTTGGAAATCATGTTTTCAAAGTCTGCAAATCCTAGTTTCCCATCGCCATCCATATCGGCTTCTTCTATCACTTTCTCACAAACTAGGGTGATTTCTTCTGCTGTCAGCTCTTCTCGGGTCAGCTTATTGAGGGTTTTCTCCAAGTCTGCTTTACAAATGAAGTTATCTGTGTTAAAATCTAAACAATAAAAGAACCAAAGATCACCAACAACTCTCATACTCATTTACTTCAAACAAAAAAAGGCATACAAAACAACATCCCAATTCAGTACCATAGATCTTGAAGGCATAGATCGCTTTAAGCTCTCTGGGAGCCATTTCACTGAGCACAGAGAACATATCCACAAAATCATTGAAGCTGAGGCTGCCCTCTCCATCTTCCGAGAAAGATTCCACAATCCTTTCCTTGAAGGGATTCTCCTGTGAAAAACAGATACAGATATATATGGTTTAGTATTTGGAAGATCAAAAATCCTCCATACTCCTTGTTATTAATGACACATATTTAATTCTACGGTTGGCTCTTTGAAGAAAACTTGTTTTTTTCCAAAATGCATCTAAAAATTTACGTTTGCATGCTTTAGCAGAAAGTGTCAGCAGAACACCACTTCTCGTCCAGATTTTCTCAGCTCCATCGTTATTCCTTCTTATAAACGTTAAGGTAAAAGCAGTAAGAGTGTGAGGATCCTTTGCAGGCAACGGGTGCCTGACCCGGCGTCAGACTGACATGGTCGGGAGGGTTTCAGCTCCTACCTTAAGAAACTAACACAGACGAACAGAGGATGACAGGAGGGGGAGAAAACAGAGAGACCGAGGTGGGAAACCAACAAAGCAAACGGGGTCTTTATGTTTTCTGGTGGCACCTGACTGGAGGAACAAATATTGTTTATTAAATCAGCTTAAAGAGTAAATATCTGCATTCCACACCGGATTGACATGGAACAGTCAACCAAACCATGTCTGGTCATTAAGGATGCAGAATCACATCCCAATACAATCCTGAGATCCTTTTCTAGCACCCTACGAACCCAGCTGGTGTCAAGGCCACTCCAAATAAGACTGCTTTCTAAAACATCAACACACAAGCAGGCATAAGAAAAGCTGCTTTAGTACTCTGATATCCAAACCAGATATTTTTATAGTAACAAAACCAACGTTTTTCTCACAGCTATATAAAAACCCCAAATTAATTTGTAACTATGTCTATAAAACTGGGAAAATCAATTCGCTTCAGTTGAACATGACTGAAACACACAAATATCACTTGGGCTGTGAGCAGCATCTCATCAAAGCTGTTTTACAGATCTTACTGAAGCCAAGACACCAATTAACATGTTAATCTCCTAACATGCAAACAGCTTTGATGGTGGCATATAATTTTCATTATTTTTAATATGCATGCAGCATTTTACTCAGCTTTAAAATAAGCAGTATTGTGAAAGCTCAGAGCTCAAAAATATATCTATTTAATTTCCTTTTTTCTCCCTGTAAGTTTAATTAGCTAACAGGTATTCATAAACCATTCAATTATTTCAAATGAAAATCCACAAAACCGCTATATTTGAGAGGTATACAACTGAAAAATGTTATTTTTTCAGTTTACTTGAATTCTTTCTTGATAATTCACACAGAACATATGCATCTATGCATTTTCTGCATACCTGTGGAGATTAAAGAAATACAAGCAGCATGTACAATGCAGAGTTCCATGGACAGATTGATGCTTTATGTTTATGTAATATTGTTCATCTGAAAGGAACACAAATCACCTTAGAAGAATTGGGCTACTTACTAATATGCAGCTGCCTCTGAAGTGAAATTCAACAACAGTTAAATGGTGTGCAGCAGCTTACGACAAGAGCTGAAGGTAAGATGCTCAACTGAAATCACAGCAGGAACTTGGAAGCATAATGAAATTTATCACCCACACAGAGATAACATTTAAGATACATTTTGTTATAGCCTTAAAATAATGAAAAAGTTTTAAGGATTCTTGTTTAAAGACAAGCATAACATACAACAGCTTAATTTCTCTAAGAGGAACACGAGGTTTGACTTCATACGGGCATTTCTAAGGATGTCCAGGTCCTGGAAAGCAGCTTCCTTTTCACTTCAGGTGGTTGGCCAACGCGTGGATTCACACTATGGGATGTCCCTTTCCAGTACCTAGTTCTGAGATGCCGGTACCAAAAAGTCAGACGTTTGGGTACAAGATGCGGACCGATCAAGACTACACCACGCTGACCTACATTCGGCAAGTCATGTCACCTGGCACATTTAAGAACAGATTTCAGTGGAACTTGGAGATACTTTTCTACACAAGCTTTACTGGCCCTTCATGTCCTCAGGGAGCATAGCTTATTGTGTCAGGACATTTCTGTTTAACAATAAATAAGAAATTAGTTGAATCTGCCAAAGGGCAAATATCTGCCTAATGACAAATGATATAAGAGTATCAATCTTCTGAGGATGGGTGAAACCTGAGAAAGAGACATTGGAAGCATAATTCCCTAGACAATCAAGATTCAAAATTCAAAAGGTAACCTTGCCCAGAGATTTTAGCGCTACCAAATGCCAAGATGGCTCCAGTCCTTCTGGCTGAGATAACGGCCAGGAATAAGGCTGATTTAACGGACTGGTGAGGTAGGAACCACAGAGCCATAGGCTCAAATAACTGTCTGTTGAGGGAGTCAATACTAAATACAAACTCTCATGCAGGGTTTGATGACTGAAGTAATTCCACAATAGGGAACATGTCTATGGATTTCAAAGGGTAGGAGATGAATGAGCTCACTGTGCTCTGAGCTGAATATGGAAGGCTGAACTCACTGTGCAGATGAAGGCAAAATCAGGTCGAATTAAAAAAAAAGACACTAAATAGAGTAGAAAAGAGGGATTCCTGAAAATAAAAAGACAACAGGCTCAAAACAAACAAAGAAAAAAGGCAGCAGGGTCACACCTCTCAAGTTTAGAACAAAAAACAACACCCCAGAATCAGCCAGATGGCTGAGAGAAAGTCACTGTAAAAGGATATGTACTGATCACTCACATATGGAGAGGACGTATAGCAGATGCGCATCTGTGGGTACTAAAGTATCTGCCCTGAGCACTTGGCAATACGCCTGTTTGTGATATGAACGCACATACAGACACCCAGTGGAAAACAACCGATGCTATTGTTTCAATAGTCAGATTATTAAAAAGCCAAAGTAAGTTTCAGGTGTGCTGAAATACAAGAAAGAGGCCCACTCTCTTCCTAAAAAGCACATGAGAAAACCTTCTGTATCTGTGAAATGTTTAATTTTAGAGAATGCTAAATATCAGAGTGGGTGAAAAAAATGTTAGAAAAATGACCTTTCTTATTTCTAACATTTCTACATTGCTTTCTGCAGAACACGCCTCATCAGCAGTGTCATGGAACAGTTGTAAACTGACATCTTAGAGGCAGCATTGGGTGGCAAACAAGGAGGAGACAGATGCAAATATCCTTATCAGCTGGGCACGATCTCTCTGACCAGATAAGTATATCACAGTTGCATAAGATGAATTATCTATTTGGCACGTCAGAGATCTTGAAAATACAGATGAATTAACAATGAATGAACAACCTCAGCATACTTCTTAAGTAACTCTTTGCCAAATGGATCTCTAAAACCTAAGTGAAAAATAAAATCTTTCCTCATATTGATTTCTTTCCTTTAACTTTCTCATATTATGTGTCTTCAGGCAGTATATCTGTGGTTTACAGAATGGAAAGTATTAGCTTACCTTCGCAGATCCTTTTCACATCCTTGCTGTAATTTCATTACCTCTAGTCTAAAGAGCACAGATTAGGGTTCCATCATATTTAAAGGAAAAGCTATTGGGGAAGGGAGTAAAAGGGAAAATGATACTGTTCCTTCCTAGATTGTTTTCCTTTAAGCACTAATTGTTTAAAAAGAATCCTTTTAAAACTAGAAACTTACACTTGTCTTGTTAAAAACCTTCTTCTGTCCTCTCGCAATAAAAATGAGAGGGGAGACAGAAACAAAGAATTGTTACGGCTAAAACTCTGCTGTTTTGCAGATTGATGCTGCTTTAGTGGCTTGAGATAACATTCCTAAATGCATCATCCATCTTAACCATCACTTTTCCTGCTCAGATAATTGTGTTTCTGTCCATTTTTGAATGTCATGTGGCATCTATACAGACCTAGAACACCATACAATAAAACAGCCACTAGTTTTCTAAGGAACTGTTATGGGTTTGTTCCGAAGATTGCAGGTAAATCTTACCAAGTCACTTGCTACTTTTTCCTGTCCTGCAGCTTCCATCACAGGCTCTAGGACAGTGCTGTGCTGTTCTTTTGCCCTCTCCATTTTGCAGCTTGGTGAATTCATTTAAAGCACTGTAACCTATTTTCACAAGCTGACTGCATTTTGGAAATAAGAGGTTGCCAGGAAAGCTGTATGACAGGTCAAGAGAACTAAGCTGGAGAAGCTGGACAGTCATTACAAAATGTTTCTCAGTTTTATATCCACAGAAACATGATGATAGTTTTCTCTTTTGTATTTGGACGCAAGTCCCCAGAGACATTAGGGAAGATGTTTAAATGCACAAAGCAGTCTGCTTTGCAGACTACTGAAAGCCAGAATCCCTTTGGATGCTTTCATCAGGACTTGTTCAGAACTCATCAGAAGCAAACCTTTCTCAAATGGCAGGAGTTATTCCTAAAAAATTAGAAATGAACACTTATCAGACAAACATTAATGTAAAGATAGCTAAAATGTTCGTTACCAGTTCTCCAGAGGAGAGGCTGATGCTTTGGAAGGGAAGTATAAATGCAACAACAAACTGTCCCTGGAGTGGACAAAAGCACTTTTTGTTTCTCCTTTTCTTCTTTCTCAAGAACAATAATTTGTTTTCATGTGTAGATAATCATATTAACGCCATCAAACTTCCCTGCAGTGTCTACAGAGTACTGATTAAGAAAACCCTGCACAAACCAAAGCCAAGACCCAGCTAAACTGATACATTTACATCCACAAAATGATCATGTCATTCTGTCAGAAGGCAGAAATGTCAGACAGTTCAGCAATGGGTTTACCTTTTTACTGAAGCCTGTGCTATGGTCACAACAGCCAAATAACCACATAGTCTATTATGTGCTGTAATATTTAAGCAATACTATCACGGGGATATAAGGTATTTTAACAAAACCTGATTCACTAACCATAGTGTGAAATTGCACACAATACTGGTAGAGGCCACAAAGCACGTACAGATCTGGAGTTCACTGGGAGAAAAACAGCCCTCACTTACTGCACTTGGAGGGCATACAGTTGACTGAGACATGCAGTTCACAATGGGCTTCGGAGAAGCAAGAGGAATTGTCTGAAAGGAGTAAAACATCCCAGTATAACCAGAAACAACTCACAGGATGCAGAGATGAGCTCAGAGATGAGTGGGATGAGCTGCAGGTGAAGACTGGTCAGACAGAGAGGGGGCAGGGGGAGTATCAGCCTGCTCTCTCAGGTGTCATTCCTCATTACACAGAAAGCTTTATAGCCAAGGACTCATTGAAATGACTTGTAAAATTTCACCCTTTTAAAAGTGTAAGAAGTGTTTTTATTTTATTTTGAAGCGACTTGCATGCATTCATGTTTCAACTTACCAAAAAATAGGGCACTAACATTGGTTCTGAAATGTGTGATCAGTTCACTGCTGCCTGTGTGCCCTTTCTTTCTCCTGAGTGATTCCTGTGCCCGCTGGTCACTCTGTCTGAGGAGTGCGCGGATTTATGAGCTACCTTACTCATCACTGCGGCTCGTAACAGGGCCTGGGAGGATCAATGAAGTTACTGCATGAGCCAAAAAAAGAAAGCAACAGACTGTAAAGTGAATGGAACAAAAACGGCTCCCCTCCAGGAAGTCCTTTTATGAGCAAGTCCCGACAGGAGGACTGCTCTGCACCACAGCCAGAGACAGGCCAGACACCACTCTGAAAATTCTGACCATTAGGGATGTGTGTGTCACAAAGACGATGGCTACATACCCCCTTCTACAGATCATATGGGATCTCCGCCATCAGGTTGCATTCCCACACCCGGCTCTGCAGAAATGACTGGCATAATGTGAGTGAAATGGGTTTTCTTTTGAAATGAAATCACTCTTGCTGTCTACACAGCCTCATCCCGAACAGCCCATATCATTGCTACAATTTTGCAATACTAATTGTTGCTATCTCACAGGTGCCCATATGCCCTAGAGGTAATTTATTAGATTGCTGCCTGTGTAACCAAGATTGTCAAGACTGCCGTGGAGTGGAGTAAACCACCTCTGTTAACTTCAGTGTAATGGTAGAACTAATCAGCTTAAAGCATCTGCCCCTTCTTTATTTATTTATTTCTTGTCCTGACTTTCAACTTTTAAGACTCATGAGTTAGTGAATAATTCATTACCAATTACAGTGAGTGACCATTAGCCTTTTTTTCTTTGAAACACAAAAATCCCGGCTCAAAACATTAATGCATGAGGTAAAGATCTTTCTTTATAGTAGCAGAATCTAATTTGGAAAAGTGCATTATTGATTCTATCCATTTGTCAGAACCTGCAGTGGTATTGAGCTCAACATTGCCAGTAACCAGAAATGTAATGTGAATATGAAAGAAGCCAGGTGCATTGAAAGTAGCACTAATTTTATTAAAATCCAATAGACATTTAGTTAATTTCTTTCTATTTTAAGATTCAAATGTTGGGTTTGTCTTCACCTTGATGAAAATTTACCGAAGAAAGAAAACACCACAACAATTTATTTAGCAATCTGGTCAAGTTGTAAAGGTTAAAGATATTTTTTTCTTAGTGTTCGAGCTAGAATTACTACCTGGATTGCTTGGAAAATGAACTCTAGGAGAAAGACTCTCTCCCCATCCCTGCCATCTGCACAGGAAACCGCAGCGTGCCCAGGTGGCCAAGAAGGCCACTGGCACCCTGGCTTGTATCAGACACAGTATGGCCGGCAGGCCCAGGGCAGTGACCGTCCCCTGTGCTGGGCACTGGGGAGGCCCCACCTCAAATCCTGGGAGCAACACCTTGAGGAGTTGGAGCGAGTTCAGAGAATGAAGCTGGTGAAGGCGCTGGAACATAAGTCTGCTCTCCTCTAACTGGTATTTTCCTGGAAACAAGCTCTCAGTACTTTCTCTGGGAACTGCTAGAATTCCTGACATAAAATGAGTGGTTTGACAGCAATATTTCTAAGGTTCTTCCACAACCTTATGAGACTTAGGAGATAAAATTTGACACTGAATCTTCTCTTGGTGCTTTCATAAAATCAAGTTCCACTGCCCTGGATACATCTTCTAAAGCAGAGCCAGAAAGCATCACAGTCTTTATGTGGCGCAAGAAGACTGACCGTGATCCACTTTACTTACAGAAGTCTATTAGGAAGTCTATTATCATTACCACCTAAGTTTGCTAAAATAGCAAGATGCGTCCTCCTGTATCTCAAAATCCAATCATGGTCCAATATAAAATTTCTGTTTTTTATGTCAGCTTAAGTACCAGGCTGTCTTGTAAATAGAGTAGTTCCTTAAGTCTTCAGTCCTGTATCACTGAAGCCAAAAAGAATGTGTATTATTTTTTCTTGCTTTCTTTTCTGAACTTAGCCTTGCTTTTTCACAAAGCAGCTATGAACTCTTTACAGACACATAACTGAGCCATGGAATTTCATACTGCGCTATCAATACCTCAGAAATAACAACATAACTTAAGGAATACCAGTTATTCATAGCACAAGTGCCAGTACGAGCACCTATGACACTACAGTGATGAATGGGTTTGCAGACATGTTAGAGAGATACAAAACTAACTACAGTAAGGAATGAATGAATCAAAAACTCTAGAACAATAGATTTTATCATAAAGATAAGAATTCAATATTTATGCGTAAGCAAAACCAGCAGATGACTGAAAACTATCAGAATACTTCAAGATGCTGCAAGGTATTTGGACTTTGTGAAGCCCACGCTATTTCATCCTGCCAGCTACTAAAATAACCTGATTAGTTTATTTAATGTTCACACAGGTAAGACCATTGGTAACTTGTGTTGTGTCCCATACAATGTTGATTTGCATTTTGATATACAGCTGTCCATCCAACATGACAGCACTTCCGTAAGTCAGGCAAATATTCCTATTTGAAGAGGAAGAAACTTCTTCCTTTTGTAGCAGCTGCTAAGCTTCCAACGATTGGTTCCAGGTAACTGCTGAGAGCAGGTCCTTGACCTAAATCATCTCACACACCTCACAGGGGCATGGCAAATAAATCCAAGGGATCCAGGGATTGCTTCTAAGGGTGAAAAAAAGTATGATATAGAACTCTCATAATTATTAGTCCATCCAGCCCACCAGCCTAATTCTGACTGGAACCAGTAGCGGATAAGGCAGGAATTTTTATAAAGATATATACACAGTGATCCTTCCCATAGTATATTTTGAGATTAATGCAACAAGCATTTCAGGGACTCTCCGACTTAGATATTACATCCGGATCATAAAACTTAATAGCAATCTGTGGAATTCCACTCCATAAAAGCACTTTAAATTTAATTTTGAAGACTAATGGTGTCTTTGCCAAAGCGTCTTGTGGCAATGAGTTCCTCACTATATTCACATATTATGTCAGCTGTCTATCTGTAATTTCATGCAATCCTTCCTCGCCCTCGTGAACAGCAGCGCATGGTTGTTCTCTATTCACCATGGTAGGTAAGACAGAGATGACTTCGAGCAAGCATTTCAATTCCTGACTATCATCTTCATTGAGTAATTTAACACTAAACTTCAGAACACAGCCTAAGGGCCTAATTAGGTCTGCTTGTGCTAGCAACTTTCTGCAGGCTACTGACTTAGATGCCTAATTATGCCTTAAATCTAATTTTAGATAATCATGTTTGAAATCTTTGTTGTTCTCTCCAAACCAGACTGAATTTGAGGTAACTACAATACAGGGTCTTTTTGCAAAGTATTGTTAATTTTGCCTGTTGCCTAATGTCCTTATTTGTATAAGAGAACATATGTGAAATTTGTATTAGAGAACATATGTGAAATATTTATATCTGATCGGTTAGTAAGATATAGTACGCAACTGAATGAATTGAAAAGAACTTTTCAGCAAGATCTTTATACCCCCTATTTTAAAGTTCCATGAAGACTTGTCTGAGTGCACTTATTTCATCATTAAGTATACAGGCACATAATTTAGGCTCTTTCATAGACACTTCAATACATTTAAACACATCATAGTGTTGAAAAATGATGTTTTATTGAATGCTGCTGACACTAGAAGTTGATATGCAAACAAACCTTGAATTACACTACTTTCCTATCCTGTTCCTACTTCACGCTCTGTAACATAATGGGCAAAGATGAGAAGAATTTTTTAAACTATGGTACCTTCATGCTTTATCATTCATTTTAAGGTGAGCTAGGAAAGCGCACTTTGCGAGCTGCAGAGGCAGGTATTACACTTCTATCCTTGCCAGCCAAGGACACACACTTGGAACATGCACACAGCTGATCTGAAGCTCATCTGGAGCTGGATTCTAATCAGGGTTGGCTTATGAAGCTTCAGGAGTTAAAATGCTCAATAGTTTTCAACCAGCCGATGAGACAACCTTTGTGTAAGTCCTAGGAGCTACTTGCAGCACATCACATCACAGGTTTCAATTCTGCAAGTCTTTGTCCTGTTAAAATCTTATTCAATTGCTGAACTCATAAAAGAACAAATATTTTCTTTCTCTTCTTTTTTTTTTTTCCACCAATTGCTTTATGCCTACTGCTTCTCTCATTTGTAGTTACATGGACTTTCTATCCACTTCCTATCACATAGCTCCATGAAAAAATGAAAACTCCTGATAATTTAGAAAAGTAATACTTATTGTGCTCTTGCAGCTGAGATAAAAAAAGGGGGGAAATCTGTTTTTGATCTGCACATCTCTAGCAAATTTCCTATCAAGACACTGAGATAAGAACTGATTTCTAACCTGTTCTTTACACAGAGATCTCACTGGCTTCTAAGGAATCAATACATACAAACTGGAAAGATTGTTAAACTTAATTTTATATCCTTTAACGTCTATCCCAACTTATTTTCCAGTTTCTGGGTCTGGTCTTGCCCTTGAACAGTCATGGGAAGGGGAAGACCTCAGCATGCCAAATTGCTTTCAGATATCAAACTCACTTGGCACAAGCTCTGGCAGATGAACTACATAATTTAAGATACAGTTCGTAAGCAGTCAGAAGTGATACCTTTAGCTCAGGCATGTTTATTATAAGCTGCATAGGTAGTTTAACATCTGGGTCCTTTGTATAGTCCATGGGCACAACGTTTGGTGCCATTTCATGGTATCGGCCATGCAACCTGTAAACAAGCAGAAAAAAAAAAGCCAATAACCAATTCCATTCATACAGTAATCAGACACAAATTTGTCTTGCAGCTCTAATGATTATTTTTAGTGCACAAGTCTGAGCCTACCAAATTCCCATCTTTTTGGAAAAAAAAGAGGGCTTTGATGCAGTATCCTGCGTAACTGCTACTGACACCCGTGCGCAACTTGAGGTGTTTCACGCTACCTGTAAACAACATTGAAGCACCATATAGGTCCAGAAGAAGTAGGCCTGGAGCTACATACTAACACTGTGAGTATCACCCAGGGGTCACATCCTGGTGCAGATTATTGGTTGTCCTGCACTACACAAGAAAGAGCTGCTGTTCAACAGCTCCAAGAATTTAAAAGCCAAACAACGTGCAAATATGATGCTATAGACAACAGTATCCTTGGGACACCTTATCTTCTGAATGAAAGCCCTTTTCATATCTGTGCCTCACTGATGTAGCAGACGTAATCTCACCATTCTAGCACTGGCTGACACCAGCACACAGACCATTTCCACTTCATTCTGTTTCACACCGTATTGTTCCATTCTTGGCTCAGCTTATTCATCAAACCAGCATATTTTAAAGGCTACAAACCTGAGAGATGCAGGTCCAACATTCATAAACCTAGCTTCCCTCTCTAAAGTTTGCTTATTATGCCAACAGTAACGCGTTATAATTTTGGTTAAGAAGTTGGGAAAGGAAGAGTCGAAGCCCATGAAACACATCAACATTTCTAAAGGTTTAAAAGCTGAATACCGGTAAATTATAAAAACTGTCTCAGTCTCACACACTCCTTGAACAAAGAGTGCATAAATGTTTCTAGGACATGGCTTTAAACTGCTGACAGCTCAAAAGCCAAGAGAAAACAGCCACTTGCAACGAAAATATCAAATTAGGTACGATGCAAATTTGGAAAATATTTCAGCACATTCATTCTCACTCATATGCTCAAACTAGGAATGAAACATTTCAAGTTAAATGGGTATCCAATTCAAACTCAATCTCCATTTTTCCAGCTCTCACACAAACCACAGACAGATATTGCCTAGTAAGTAAAATATTACCTGTCTAGAATCAATTAATGTATTAAAGAGACTAATTCTTCTTGTTTTCTGTTTTTACCAGTTCTGGTGATATCTCATTCTAGCAGAGAAGTATCTAGAATCCAAGATTCTGTCAAATAACAGCACAAAAAGGTTGGAGAGGGAACACATGTATCCTAGCACTCAACAATTAGGCAGAGATCAATATATTTAGCATGAATGTATGACCTGCCAGTCCTCTGCAAAATATCACATGTAAAAAGAACAGGCACATTAGCGAGTTGCTGTTCACAGAACGCTTAGAAAATGTCATATACAATAAAATGTAATTTTTAGATGTGAAAGTGTTGCCTTGCATCTAATTCATGAAGTGCTTAGGGCAGAAAGTGGCCATTCTGCCATGTTTGGTGTTCAGACACAGTATTCTGGTCTTTCATTAGGTCACATGTACTGGTTATACACATTAAGAAGCTGTATCTATTATTTTGTGACAAAAAAGATTCTGCCTGCTTACCAGGAATACTAACAATCACAACTAGAGATTAACCTGTTTTAAACAGCAGACCATAAACAAACCTGTAATATAGGAAGCAACACCTCACCAACCCCTTCACCTGTCCAGTTTCAGCCTCAGCAGCCCCATGAGCAACTGAGCTATTTCAGATTCATCTGTACTGACTTGCAAAAAGTAGGTTAAAGTAATCTATGCGCAGCTCTTCTCTCAGCATCTCTTCGGTCGTGATTACGATGCATCACAAGAAACATGAAATACAACACAAACATGTTGTGTCTGAATCTTAGCAAACTAATGTCTTTACACCGTGCAGCAATATATTGTGCTATACAGGAAATTAAATATCCACTGATCTAAGCGCATTTCAGCCGCTTACCATGGCTCACCCTGACATTTTATAAATACTGTGTAATTCAAGATGCAATAGCCATTTCCCACTCCAGCAGCTGATTTCTCTGTTAACAGCAGCTACAAAGATGCCCCTAAATACAATGGAAAAAAACAGCTTTAAAGGAAAGTAAACCTTTCAAATTGAATAGCTAAGGATTTTTTTAAATCCCTAGCAATCCCTGCTTATTTTAACTGCTCAAATTTCATTTGCTATCTTCTCTAGTGTTAGACTTTTCTGTCTTTGCTCTGTCTCCTCCAACAGGACCATGAATACAGACACTGAGTCGGGCATCTTAAAGGAGTTACCCACAATATCTTTCAGAAGACACAGAAGGGATTGGAACCAAGTGATCTGTGTTTCATGGTTTACTAAGCTTGTTATATTCATCTAAAAATGCAACATCTGGGATTTCTCTTTGTTTTCAATAAATGACCAACTATACAAGCCTCTTGTGTGTTAAAAAAAAAAAAGCTGGGTCAATTTCTATTGGGAACAAACATATGACAGAAGTCAAAATGTTGTGGGAAAATACCTGTCACTGAAACACAATCATATCACAAGAATAAACAAACACCTGCTAACAGTAACAAAACCAGCCACAATAGTGCAAATTTGAAGTTCCTTTGGTACTGGGAATAACACAGTGCTGCAATAGAGACTGAATACTAGGTGACAAATAAAAGGTACTTACTACAGCTCCATAAAGAAGCACTTCACTGTCACCACTGCGGCTCTCAGTGATCTGGTACTCAGTACTATTTTGCTATAAATACTGAAAGTTTCTTATGAAAATAGGAATTAGAAATACTGAAGTTTCTTATGATGTTCACCAAATTAAGTAAGAAATTTTGAAACAATATCTACAGAGCAAGCAATATTATTCTAACATGAGAAATTCCCTTGTAAGGCAGGTGGCAGGTTGCAATGCTGTGCCCCAGATGCCATTTGCTGCGAAGGAACAATCTTACTTCAGTGATCAAAGAAAGGGCAGCTCTTTCCAGTTGCTGACTGACATTGCTGTTCTCCAGACAAAGGTTTAGCCTCTTCAGAACATGCAGTATCAAGGAAAAATTAACCCATCATTTCTTGCATTTCTTGTCCACAGTGATGAACACAACATATTTATACTGAAATTAATCCAAACTCCGCAGTAGCTGAAAGGAGGAAGATTTTGTGTTGATAACCGCAAAGCACTTGGCAGAGCGATTGGGTTTTGTACAGTTATCTGACAACTGCCTCTCTTGTCCCGCAGATACCAACTCATGTATGCCTTCCAGTGTATGCCAACAAAAGCACTGCTACTTTACTGCAGACAAGGCACCTACATTAACTGTAAAGAATATAGTGTGTCCACCTGATGGCATCATGGTAACTACAACCACCCAAGACTGACACCTTCTCTCTTATTGTGCTTTTCCTACTACTTCAGGCATTGAGGTTTTGCAATTCCTTTCAAGAATGATACTACTCTAGCACATTTACACCTCCATACAATGTAAATACACCCATTTCAGAAAGCATCTTTAAAAGATATTGACAGAATCCCTCAGAATGGATTAGGTTTTAGCTGAAAATATTGCCATAGGACACGGAATCAAATCACATTGCTTTGGTTTGCTGCCACTGATTATAATAAAACTAATTACTCTTTCCTTTCTGTACGAAGTTACACACAGAAGCACTGAGTTGAACAACATCTGCTGACAGAACCCAATTTTTAGAATCAAAAAGGGAAACTTATGCCCAGGGACAGGAGGCAGGGAAAAAACAACCAAAACAAGAACTCC
Source organism: Columba livia (assembly GCF_036013475.1). Lineage (NCBI taxonomy): Eukaryota > Metazoa > Chordata > Aves > Columbiformes > Columbidae > Columba > Columba livia. The sequence continues at coordinate 19,064,942 of NC_088612.1, read as the reverse complement.
CTCTGCCAAACATCTTCACTGTAGCATATATATGTCCCTACCTATACATGTTAACGTGTAGTTTCTACACCTGTGTTTTCTTCAGAAACATCCACAATGCAGACAGTATTGATTTTTACAGAAATCTGTTAGGATATTATGTTTTCAGCCCATCCACTTGAAGTTAAGACTGCCTTTTCTCTCTGGCGATGAGCAGAAAGGAATTGCAGGCACCAGTGAGTGGAGAGGCGCGCAGCAGCCTGCCCGGGGCTCAGCAGGACGCCGCTGCGGTTACCTGGGAGGTGGAGGATGGACACAAATGTGCAAGCAACGAGCAGAGCTGAGGGCAGCTCTCATATCCTGTTCTCCTCCCGCTAACTCTTCCATTAGTTCTCCAAATCGCTCAATGATCTGTAGGTACAAGAGCTTTCCACCTGAGTGGATTTCACACTAAAGCATCCAAATGAGACTGTAGGAAGTGGCTATGATCCAGCTCCTGCAAACTAAATTACAGCAATAAAATATCACATGGCACGATTAGCTAATATCACAATGAAAACGCCGTAAGATATCTCTATCTTAGGTTCTAAAACCAACATGCAGTACGTTGCACAAGCTCCATCACCCTTTTAGTATACATACATACAAAAACCAACAACAAACCGAACAACAACAAAAAACAGTACCACCTTTTCCCACTGAAAGTCCTTTGCGCTGTAAAGTTCTTCAGGGACACCATGCACTGCCTTATGACAAGCTAAGCACTGGTTTGCCGGTCTCTCAGATGACCGGACTTTGCAGAAAACAGGTAGAAAACTAACAGAGCTGCCTCAGCCTCTTGCGGGATCCTGAGAAAGCCACATATCACAGTGAAACACAGTCCCTTTCGCATCAGTGCTAGCACCTCCCTTGTACAAGTACTAACATCAAGAAAATGCAGTGAGGTTCAGGGAACGATGAGTCTGAAAATACAGAAGATTTCTCAGTTGGCTCCTTGTTGTAAGTGATGGAGTTGCAACAGCAGAACTGCCTGTGCAAGTACATGGAGGTATACTTTTATATTGAATTAATCAATTAAATAAAGGCACAATAAGACTCCTGCAGGCAGCATAAGTTTTAAAATCAACTCGGCTGCCCATCAGCCAGTGAAAATCAAAAAAAGCCGTGTTCACAGAAGCTACAGGACAACAGTACTGCACCCACAGCATAGTTCTTGTTGATGCTAACTTTCATTCTACCACTTGTATTTAACATGGTAAAAAAGGTGGGTCAGAGTCTGTCCCCACTTCTTAAGGGAGCAATATCCTGGAGTCAGCAAGGGTGACACTTGGTGGGTATTTGCTGGACGCAGCGTGACTGGGATGTCTCCAAATTCATAATAGAACCCTCAACTATACCTGTGTAGACCTGGAAAAAAAAGATTTCCAAGCTTATACCCTGCAACGATTGTTTTAATTTACTGTTGAGCTTTGAGAGAAAGTCAGATTGTACTCAAGGTCACCAGTGGGTGTGTTAAAACACAGAGAAGCTCTTCCTTGGCTTGATATACATAAATCACCACCATTAAATGGGGTGCACATTACAGCTGGCTGGGCCGCCTTTGTAATAAGAACTTGGCACTAAAGGAGTGCTGAAAACAAAAGGTAAAAGCTTGTAATGGCTCATTGATTAGAAATAAGTAGAGGCTTTAAAGTGGCCTTTAGAACTGAACAAACTTCTCACCAACTCTGGTCCTGCCTTCATAGTACCTGCCACTTGATTTATATTGTAGCAGGGAAACATTTTTATTTAGCAATATATAATATATCCTATTTATTCCTAAATAACAGGAACACACTCAAACTTTAAGATCACAGTCAAGGCCATGCCAAAGAGTAAAGTCTAGATCACTCTGCATATTCACAGAAAATAAATAACAAAATGGCTTAAGTGGAACAACGAAGCAAAGCAGTGAGCACCGATGGACAGTCCCAGAGGAGCTGACAGCCGTTGTGCCGTGACCACAGAGACCAGCTCTACAGAACAGAATAAACTCTGGCAGCAGCAGGTCTGTTGCTGTTCTGTTGGACTTTCAGTTATTCACCACAAGCAAAACTACAGGCTCTCGTCCAGATGCCAGGGTTGCATGGAACAGCTGGAGAAGGGCTTCTTGTAATCTGCAGGGAAGAACCGAGCACTGCAGAGCCCAGCAGGAGCACTGACAAGTGTCTCCATAGCCCTGGAAACGGACAGAGCGGAGCGACCAGCCCTGCTGAGCCCTGGAGACACACAGCACGGGAAGCAGAAGCACCAGCATTCGAGATGGGATTGCACAGACTGCAGGAAAGAACACCTCATGCCGATGGGAACGGATTTACAGTGATGCTACAAAGGCCGTAGCCCCCCACCAATGCACACTGTTGGGGTGCACATACTCTCTTCTCCTATAGTGCTATTATTGCAGGTGTACAAATGTGTGATCGGAGAACTGGCGAACACATCCAGACAGACCTATATCCATACGTCAGCCACACACAGAGGAAAAGCTGCTATAGCTCGGAGAGTTCTTCAATCTGGGGCTGAGAAACTAAGGAAGGAGGGGCCTTCAGGGCTGTCTGCAACTGATAAGGGTCTCAGATTTATACCGTAAATTCACAAACTGCTTTTGTAACAACAGTTAAGTGTTGCACATGGTAACTAAGACATAAATCTCTGTGCTGCAGCAATTGCTCAGTGAATTATTGCTTCCAAGGATTCCAACAGTCTGTTAGAGAAAGGGCCCTACCATATGAAGCTGCAACCAAAATTAGAGGAAGCTTGGTGAAGGCACCAGCCAGGAATGTCAGACAGAAACTAGAAGCACAACTCAGAAAACTGCCAGACTTCAACAAAAGGATGAAGAACAAAGAATAGTGAGAAACACAAGCACCAAGAGTTGAAAGGTAAAAGATTTTTGTTACTTTTCTGTTACTGAAATGCCTTGTGCCTTCTTTGCTTTCCAGTTGAAGTTATTTTCATTATATCAATAAAATAAAATAACTGGACACAAATCAGATCTATAAAAAGGCAGCGTAAGAAGAAGAAAAGGAGTGAATAGATGAGCCCTCTGCCAGCTTTTAGTTAACACGCCAAGTCTTCTTTCACCTCTGCAATGCAAAATGAAACAGTACAAATTAAAGACAATACTAAATACCCTCCTAAACCATCTGCAGTAAAATTAAAATTAAAAATTCTGCATGAGCTGTTTTTGGCAGATGAGTGATAATAAATTCATTTTGAAAGATCTAGTCATACTTGGGAAGGCTTTGCCTTTCAATACATGTAACACTGCTGCCCACAGAACTACACAATGCATAGTAAATATAGATAGAAGCAGTTTATAGTGCTTCTTTCTGTTCAGATAGAAGCTCCTGTGTTTTGGTTTGTACCTGGTACCAGGCTCTGTTGTCTTTGCACCCTCCAGATCCCAGCTCTCTTGGCCTTTCCTCATCGGAGAGATTCTCCAGTCCCGGAACCACCGCAGCGGCCCTTTGCCAGACTCTCTCCAGTGGCTCTGGCTCTCTGCTGTGTCAGGGAGCCCAGACCTGGACATGGTACAGCCGTACAGGTCAACACCAAGAATGATGTTGTCCTCACCTGAGCCTAGCAAAACAGGTGCAACCTGACTAAAATATAGCAAAGGAAAGCTTGGTGGTACAGGAGGTGCAAGAATTGTCTAGAAGCCTTTTTTTTCCCCATTCATAGAGGATACAGAAACAGTAACAACAAGAATACAAAGCTCACAAGAAAATCAATAGCAGCTTCAGGATACACATTCTTCCTGTATGTAGTTTCTTGCACAAAATTCATGAAGATTCCCAATTGTATAGAGTTCTTCCAAACTTTATTCTCTTGGCAGACTCTCGCCCCCACCCCCCAAGCTGACAATATGGGCATCTCCCCCTTCTGCATATGAATCCCTAACTCTTTGAAAAATGGAATATGTTAGAAAAACAGAAGCTGTGAGCTGTGTTCTAACCCTTCCGCCATCTGCACAGCAACGTGCTCCGCAGGGAGATGCATCTCCAGCAGTTTGCTGCGTTTGCTCCCTTATAAGGAAGGCTTTCCAGACACTTGGAGGAAAGCACTGCTTATCCCCCCAACCTCACGCTCAGGCAGCTTTCCGATCTAAAATCTAGCACAAAGCTGGACTGCCTAGAAGCACTCCTCTGCACCTCACCTTTCACCTGTCAAAAGTACACCAGAAACAGGCAGAGAAAAGAAATGCAACAGAATTCCTCATCTTCCTCTGCAAAAAGGTTCAAAGGTTCGTTGACTGTCCAGATGTTGCCCAGCTTGGTAATTTAGTGCTATATTCCCTCCCCGGGAGTTAAGCCAGTCTCAAGCTTTGTAGATGTTGTGCTCTTTGGCTAGGTCAGACATCCAGGAACACCTGTGTTTGAATGCTTGGGTATCTGCCAAACTGTGCTAGTCTACAGGGAGAAATAGAAACAGATGGGCTGGCTAGCAGATAAGCATTATTACTGGAGTAAAAGCTTGTCTGCTAGAAAATCAGATTTACAAAACTGAGGAAGATAAATACTGGCTGATAAGAGACAACTCAACCATTTGTTCCCATTTACAACCACAAAAGAGGCACACTATATTAAACAGATTCATCACCATGAATCAAGTGCTTTTCCAACCTTTCTTCATATGTCATTTTCTCCTCTTTTTCTTGATTCTCTCTACTGGACTTTTTCCCATTCAAAGCTTTTTTGAATGGTGATGCCCAGAACTAGACAGTCTGTTCCTTCTGAGGTCCCACCAATGCTGGCTGGAATGGAATTGTCCCATTTTATATACAATACTGAGGTTAACACATCCTAGAACTACGTTTACCTTTTTTTTGCTAGATTCTCAGGATGTTTTGTGGGTTTTGTTTGTTAAAATTATGCTCACTTTGCTTCGACCAACTAACCCTGTGCCACATTTCTTGCTACATTGCACTCTGCACTTCCAAATTTTTTTCAGCTCTTGGTACTCAGCTGTGTGAATTTCCTGTTGCTCATTTTGGATCTAATAATTTCTCTAATACACTGATCACTGTTGAAAAACTCAGTCTTGACCGTCATAGTGTCTGAAACCCTCTTCACCTCAATGTTTCTTATCATTCTTACAAATTTTCTAAGTATGTTCAACAGTACCTTAGCCAAGAGGTCAGTGCACTTCTGCAGGTAGAAAAGGACTAACGCATACAGAAATATATAAAAGCCTTTACAAAATAAAGATACATTGCATCATTTCTTCTCTCTTATCCACAAGAGCAGCCACTCAAAGGAAGAGAGACGCTTTGAATAAATGCACAGTGGCTGCCTCAGAGCACAGATTATGCTCTAGGCACTTAGGAAGTGGTTGTCTACCAGTGTGTTCTGGCATCTTTCCATACACCAAATTGTGTCCTGGAGTTAAGCACGCTGGCCTCATTTCCACATTCTCCTTGCCTCTACTGCAGTCTAGCTTACTTTATTTTTTCCTAGATCCATTTTCATTATTCCATGTTCATTTCTTCTTCACCTGAAATTCATAAATTCTACTATTTCCTGATAATTTGCAAACTATCCACACCCACATTATCAATCAAGAGAATGTGTCCTCAACTCCTTTGACCACAGCCGGTGTTTGTATTGGTACCAGCATCAGCTTAAGACAAAGTCTTACATGTTCAAGTCAGGCTAAGCCAATCTAACACCTTACTGGTACTGAAATGCTATAATAAGTCTTGGTCTCCTCTCCTTTCCTCATTTTCAGATGCATTTGCTCGCTCCAGCTCTTGTGCCAGCTTTAGCACTCAGCTGATCGCTTGGAGAGCTGATTCAGCTCATTCAACCAGCAGAAAATAGATTGGTTGTTGTTTAGGCTTTTCGATGGGCTGCTTCTCCTGTAGGGCCAGATAAAAGCACTTGGCCCATTTCAACTAACTGCAATCTCATGCTGGTTTACATCAGTTTAAAACTGATCTAAATTGGACCTGCCATATTCTTCCCTTCAGCAGCACCTGCTAATTACTGGGGGGTTCATAACCCATTTTATTCATACTCAGTAAAACTTCAACTCAGACATGCACAAATACCTCTCGATTCTACTCTATTCCTTAGGCAGCAATAGGTTTCAACAGTACATATACAGCAAATAAATGCTATTGATTGTCTTATCTGCCATATCAAACTGATTACGTATAAAGGTCCCAAAGAAGCAGAAACATCACACTGTGGGGATAAGGCAGAAGAGGAAATACAATGATTTCAAGTGACTATTCTTTCTTTCATGATTTTAGGCCTTTACAGAACTACTCCATGATTTAAACATTTTACATCAAACATTAATAAACAGTTTTGTACACTGAACTTCTCAAACAGAGCATCTATTTTTCGCCATCCATTAATCTAGTCTTTTACCCCTAGAATATATATTTTTCACAATCATATTCTAAGGTTGCACTGTTTCTCATATTTTTGGTTTTGCTCTTTTTGAAACAGATAGGGTACAAAGTCAGGCAGGCAATGGCTCCTTTATCTCCTATACACAGCCCATAAGCAGAAAAGTTTTCTCTAGCCTACCATAAACAACGTAATTGAGTCTAAGCGCATGCTCTGTTCTCGTCCCAGGAAATTAATTGTTTCCTTAAAACTTCAGTTACTAAACACAAAATGTATTATTAGGCTTTCACAGTGCTCAAGCTGAGGTCCATTACATGTTTCTTATCGCAAGAAGCTACACTTCTATTTCACAATAAATTATAACAGCTCTGGGCATTATCATTAGCATCACTCACGCCGTTTTACGTTAGCAAAGAGAGAAAAGCAAACCAAGATAAATTTATTACTTTACAGTTCTATGCTTTTTAGAGAAACAGAGCTTACTGAAAACCTGTCAGGGTTGTTTTAACTTAAATACTATTTGCCACATTCAACACTTCACTGTTCTTCAATTGTTCTATTTAAATGACCAGGTCTAGCACATGACAACGGCACCTTTCAGAGATACCACAGGCCTCAAAAAAATATCCAAACCAGATTTTTCTCTACTAAAAGGTACAATTAAGGTCAGTTTTAGCGCACTGCATGTAAAAATAGTTTAAGTTATCCTTACCAAGCACAGCTTGCAAACTAAACAGACAACAAAACTATTATCCTCACTCTCATTCTTTGCTAAAGGACTTACACCCATGCTGTTGTAATTCACTGCTGTGATGCCCAGACCCACTCCGAGGACCCCAGTATCTTTGTTGGAGCCAGCCTGCATTAAGCTTAGCTTATCTTTGGGCCAGCTATCAACTATCACTGTGTACATTCTGACTCATTCAGTCACGCTATCACGTATCAAAAAAGTACTCCAATGTGACTACATTTTAAACCATAACAAACCAAGACAAGAGGGACCCAGACCAAATTAAATCCTGGCTTGGGTGGTGGTATCGTGATGTGCCCACTGCACAGTGGGCTCAGAGATGTTGTGCACTGCTGCGGAGCGAGCACATCATTTCTCTGGGACTAATGAGAACAATGTGTGCAAGAAATTAGCTCAAGTGACACCTTTATTTGTTCAGCAAAAAAATAAAGCGCCCCACTCAAAGCCACACCGTTAGTTTTTGCCCTGACAAAGTCACTGAACGTCAGTCTTGTTGAGGTTTACAGCAACAGAACAGAGGCAAAGAACATTTATCTCAGAGCCTGTCTTTTTATGATCTCAGTGCAGTTCCCAATGTTTATGGAAACAAACACTTTTTATGTCTGAGAAGCTATTCCAATTTGAGAATCCAGCACTGGGAGCTCCTGTGCCTAGGTACATACCACAGATCTGTTCTCACTCCCCAACGGGGCAAAAATCCTCCAGAAAAACAGGTGCTTTGACAGGATCTATGCCATAATTTTACAGATACTTAATCCAAATAGTTAGAAGATGAAGCCATGACAGAATCCATGGCAATAAGTCAACATATACACGTGCAGAAATTACTTCAGTTTGGCTCAGTCCATCACTACCGGGGAAAAACAAGTCCAGACTATTGCAAGTAGGGCAAGTTTATACAGAAACAAACTGCAGAGCACTGAGAATGTTTAAGTTCCATCAGTTTTCCCCACACTTCAGTCCATACCAAAACCTGTACTGACTGAAGTACGTGCCCTCTTTGGTATAACTGAGCAAGAAAGCAGCAAATTCCTTTCATAGAGAGCCACTGGTTCTCAGCTGTTCAATGCCTTAGCCCTAGAAAAGCCAATGACAGTGACATTAGGCCAATTACCATCTTTTTCCTTATATACATTTACATATTATAAGTGTAGCTTGAGTCCGATCCTACACTCATTCATTCATGTAAAATAACTGGATTTATTTGGTTTCCTCACAAGTCACACAGAAGATTTAGTCCCTTCAATATGAATCATGAAGGAAAAACATAATACAATTTACTTACCGAAGAATTTCTTTCCGAGTGAAGAATGTGCAATCCTGTTAAAAAACAAAACACGTTATTGTACTACAGAAATATTGAAAACAACTGCAAATAATTATTTTTCAACCTTTTGGGAGGAAACTCAGATCTGGCAGAAAAACATTCAAGATATCACTTGTGGACCATCTGCTTTTGACTCAGAAAGCAATATATGCTATGAACTAACTCCGATATCCTAAGGACAGAACTATCAGTAAAAAATATTGTTAATGTGAAACTTCAGGAGGAAAAAAAGAGCTTGCTGAAATATCATACATAACACATTAATACTTCTCCATTGTGGAATGACCAGGAACAAAATTAAATCAAAAAAGTGAGGTACAGGCCAAAAACATTCAATAAATTGATCTAGAAATCTATAAATAACACAGAGATGAAGAAAACTATCTTCTAACTTGGAGTATTCCTCTATTGGAGACAACTGATTACAAGTTACATGTTTATTTGTTATTAACTCTTCTTGCTAACAATTGCTGTACACTGTGGTCACTTTGGTGAAGGCTGCAAACTCCCATTGTTCATGGATAAAAGGACAACCCCTGGTCCAAACTGCAGGGAAACTCTTCAGCGTTCCCTGTGCTATCACAGAGTTTGAAATAACTTACTAGAATGCAAAGTAAAGCTGGTTGAACATCAAAGATGAGCTTACAAGTATTTGCTTGTGTTCTGAATGGCTCTGTGGTGGGACTGCATCTACGCTGGTTTAATCCACTCTTTATGAACACCTGTGTTTTGCTAGAAGAATCATGCATTTCACAAAAGAATCATAATATAAGCAGTGAAATAGTTTGCGTTTCATGTATTTCTACATCTGTCACAAAACAAGCTATATCTTCAGGTCCTGTGAGGAATCATAACAATCAGTTCCATCCCATTAACAGAAATATCCCTAATCCTCACTATCTTATCTGAAATGCATTTAGGGCAAATTCTGCCCTGCATCCAAAACTATGAACATTGGTGGCAATGAAATACCAGATCATCAGGTTAGAACACCGTTCAAGTAACAAATTCAGAGAATTTGCAGCTTCTTGCCTGAGCACTGGTGGTTGATGAGGGTGTATATATAGGTAACCACCAAACCACAAAATTCTTCCTGATCATCTACCTCTCTCACAGGCCACAGTGTGGTGTGCCAAGATATTTGCCTAACAATTCAGCTCTGAGTAGTTGAATGTAAACATATTTAAGATATATCATGCTTTTAAATCAGCTAGTAACAAGATAACAACAGACTCGGTAAGTCCTACTTAGGAGTAAAGACAACTCCTACAACTCCCCCCGGTCTTGCTTTTCAGTCAGATAGTTGAGAAGCGTTTCTTTCCTAAGCGGAGACTCATCCTGGGGAGAAAGCAGATGATGGCAGCTGGCTGAGGCAATCTTGTCTCGGGTATCCAGGTACACTATCCAGCCCGCACAGTATCAATTACTGAGCTTGCTCGCCCTCGTCCGTATAAAGTGGCAGGAGAAGCAGCTCTTCCTTTAGTGTATCATAGCAGAATAGTGTTACAAGGCACAGCAGGAAGCACCTTGTGAGCTGCTAACACTGATGTCTCATTGTCTGGGACTGCACAAAGTGAAATAGGAGCCAGCTGGTTAAGTCTTCATTAATTCCAGCACGCGAAACACTTCACTTCGGCTCAAACTGCCACTTAAGGATGCTTCATTTACTAATGAAAGGCAGGTGCAATCCCACAAATAATTGTCATGCTGTCCACAGCAATCATCCTGTAATTATACAGGCTTGAGAAAACAGCAGACACTTAACTAGAAAGCTGACAGGGAACTGATACGCAAATGGAGATAAAGATGAAAAAGAAAAGTTACCCTTGGCCTTCCAGAAATCATGCAAAATGCCACTGGAAGACACATTAAGAGGTCAGATAAACTTTAATTTGCTGAAGGCCCACAATTTTATTTTCTTTTTTAATCCGAGTCACCTCACATCTTCAACAACAAACACTGTCTGCCCTTACAAAATTTTTACTAATATAACCTAAACCCCACTGGTATTGAAAACCTTTAAAAGAAAAGTAGTTGCAAGCACCTGCCTGCAGTATTCCAGCTATGCAATGACATGGAATTGTCTGTTAGGGATGGGGGGTGTCAAAAAAATCTACCATACTTTCACAGAGCACTTGCAGAGATCTTACAGCTACTCAGGGTCAGAGTGGAGACCTGGCCTATAGTTTGGAGCCACAGCAAGATCTTACACACCGCTTAAGAAATGCTTTCCCATTAAGAAGCCAGTCTGGTCTTAAATGGGAAATGTAAAAGCCAGGGCTCCAAGCTCCCTCTGCAAGGCAAGTCCGGCCATCTCTGTCACTCCGCCCAGCTGCTTATTTCTGCCTCTTCCTTTCTGCAGGTTGCACATCAATGAGCGGCGTAACTGCACCAGAGAACTCCAAAGGAACTCATGTTTGGAAACTAATCTAGCAAAAATGGATTCATTTCCAGCTTGGATCATTTCCTTTCAGAATACAGCTTAGAATATAGCATTGGTAGTGCTGGTACAAAACATGAAGCTAAAATAAATATAAAATAAGTATAGCAGGAAAGAAGAGCAAAACTGCCCCCTTTTTTTTTTTTGAAAGCACAGCCTGAGTTGGATTAAAGTCACAATAGAACAGAGGTCTAAATAACATAATTACATTTTATGGTTGCTGGAACTCCAGCAATTTAATTCCAATTTAATTAAAGAGTTTGGGCCAAAGAAACACGGAGGTGAATCATCCAATTTTCTTCTGGCTACTTCATTCATACAGAAAATACACAGTGATGCACAATAAATAGTAAACTAACATGTTAAATTAACTCCCTCATAAAGAAAGGTGAAGTGAGTCCTGGAAAGCATTTGTAATTTATGCATATGATGATATTAATCTGCCTTCAAGTCAGAGATATCATAGAACACATTTGCTATTATGGGGATCATAACTGACTTTATTACGAACTTTAAAAGCAACCTACTTATTCTGTTTGCACACTGAAGTCTTTGGGAGTTCTGCTAAAAAAACACAAACTATACACTGAACAAATAAATGTCAGAGTTTTCATAATTTTTACAAATTTAAGATTTCTGGCAAGAATTTATCCTCAGAATCGTTGTTTTTATTTCTAATGCTATACAATAGCCTGAAAAACCCCTAACAGGAGGCCCCTTGTGGCTTTTAGGTTATTTAGAATAGAGGGTTTGCCTTCACAGCTCACTCAGTCCAGCCCCTGAGAAAATTCATGCTCCTTTTCCATGATCAGCTGTTCCACTCAGTCTGCTCTTGTGCCCTCAATAACCAAGTTAATTAGGAGAAGAGGAGAATAAAGGAGCACTGCTGATTTTTTGGAGGTTAAGATATCACTTAAACAAACCTGCAATTGTCCACCTAACTTCCTTATGTCCTGCAAAGTGAATAAAATAAAGCGAGCAGAAAATTTCTCTTTCATTTCAATGAGCTCATTAGCTTGTATAATGGGATTTGGTTCTCAGATTTGGCATTTAGGCAACTTAACTGGTTCTTTAAAAATATTGTGCAGAGAAGAGAGTCAGCTTGTATATGTAGTTTCTATAGGTAGTTTTGCTGTTCTTTGCTGGTAGCGTGACTTTCTGTAAGTCACTCAATGTTGCTTATAAATCAGGGCTAATGGCCTCTGCCCTTAAAATTCCCTTTAGAAAAGAGCAGAATGTTCAGGCTGTTAGAAGAATTGTTTGATTTCCTACATCAGGTGAATACAGGTTTAGGCCAGAACAGGAACAGACTGAAACATGGTGGCCCACCACCTTTTCCACAGGTCTGTCAGACTGGAAACTCCCACGCTACTTCTGCTTTACGTCTAGTTCTACAGGGATATGAACAAAATATAGACTAGAGGAAACTATGCTGAGAGTGTTGATACTTAACGTGACGCGAGGTGTGGCTCCAGAATCAGAGCACGTGTCATTAGTTGTGTTGGATCTGTCAGTGACACCGGAGCGCAGCGGGCAGGTCATGAATGGCAGCAGAGTCCACTGAATGAAACTTTATCATTTACCACTTTTAGAAGCAAACGTCATTGTGCATAAAGCAGAGTTTTCAAATCTCACATAGATAAGCAAAACACTTTTCCACAGAAAGGGAAGAAGAAAAACTGGAGAAAGGAAAAATTAGAATGAAATAATAGCAATGATCAAGTATGCAAAGCTACTGTGAAATGATATTTCTTAAACCCATCCAATGCATATTTCTCCTCTAAGATGATACATAATTCTGCCTTTTATATGTATAGTTTCATCAGGGCAGGTTTATTCTGGTCCTGCAACAGCTTCATTGGAAAGCTCTATAAATGAAGAAATAACATAAAAGTCTTAGCAACACAAAAATCACTCAAAAATAATTTAAAAACCCAAACACAACAACACCACCACCACCCCACACCAACAAAACCTCAAACAAAAGCTAGCAAGCCACATATAAAGTAAAGCAATGACTAACAGGAATTTTGACAATACCCTCAAGGCAAGACAGATTTGATCCACATAGCTGTCATACTGAGCAGCTCTGAATAAGTAAGTAGTACTGAATGCTGAAACATTTTGAATGTTAATATTTCTAACTACTTATTTCAGAGGTTTCTTTTTAAAAATTGCAAATGATGTTTTGTACTGTGCCAGCAGTACGTGTGTATAAGAACGTTTAATCAAAACGCCATAAATAGGCCACCCTATGAAGGAGTTGAAGAGGTGCTGCATTAGAAGCAAACTAATTTTCATATCAGATCTATTATTCACTCCGTTCTGGTACAATTTTATAAATGCGATGCTTTTCTTCTAGTTGCCATGCAACTAAGACGGATAGAGAGTTGTGCAAGACTGAATCAGCAAGGTACTTCAGTATTTTCATCACTGTAAAAACAGGGTTACTGGAAGCCAGTGAGACTAGCACCGGTCTTTAAGTTGCATGGCTGTGCAAGTACTTTAGCGAATCCTAGCTAAGGCACTAAAAAATATCCTGTCAGAGTTAGTATCTGCATTAATAATAGTATTGATATGTGGACTTTTACCTTGCAAAATGCTGGTTGAATCAGGGTGTCAATGGAGATTTTACCATCCAGCTTATCATTATTTGTATTCATGTGTATTTTAGAACCACAGCCAGAACAAGTAAAAAGCCTACCGAGTTTTGAGAGGAAAAATCTGCAGCTATAAGCACCAGTTTATATATTTATAGTGCAACATGGGAGTAAAAACAGACATTAGCAAGGGCTGAGGAAGAAACACACTGTCACCAAATGTAATTTTGCTCAATCTATGTATGCACCAAATGGTAACATGAAACCAGAATCTGACTAGAAGATAATTGCACAAAACCCTTGTTCCATTATTATGCTGCTTAAAATTTGCACATCAACAGCAATATCTTATCAAACTGAAAAGTAGTTTTTACATAAGATCCTGGACAACCTGTGAATACACTTTGTTTGTATCCTTGCAAAGGTTCGTTTTCAGAGATCCTGGTTAAGTCAAGCATAGCTTTTTAAATCAAAAGATAACTCAGTGCTCTAGTTTCACTTTATAAACGGCATTTCTCGACAGATCATAACATCACTTGTTTCATCTGCTTTTGTGTAAGTCTCATGAAATATAGTTGAATCTCACTTAGACTAGAATTTTATTAAAAGAAGTTACTTTGGGTAATAGACAAATTCTTGTGTAAAAGTCATTATTTCATATTACTATCTTTTATTGCAAAATTCCCTACAAGACAGCAAGATAAACACCAGTTTCTTTTGAGGCTGCATTAAATAACGCAAATAACCCATTAGTGAACAAATACAAAGAGAAATGGCTTGCAATAAAACCAATAATATCTGATAGAAAATATTTGTGCCCTATATTCTTTAAGTTCTGTCTATAAAGAAAAGAATAGAGTTAAGTTGGTATCAAATTCAGACCACTAATTCGAGTAACCCGAGGAAAGGCAATGAGATTGATTGAACAGATTGTCCGTACCCCAAGCACAGCTTCTGTGCCTTTCCTATTCAATATAACTGTCTCTCTGTGAGAAATGCAGTGCACTGAGGCCAATATACAGCCCTGACGTCGCTTTATTGTATACCTTGATTTTCTATTGCTCCAAGCACCTTTACACAGCATCACTCAAAAAAATCCTCTAAAATTCCTGTTTGTTTTCTTTCCTCGTTATGAGGTCTGACCTCTAAAATCTGCAGACAACTTTTAATAGCTTAGCTTTAAAATGTTCTTTGATTGCAATGATATACATCTTTCTTGCTGATTAATACTTACCCTTTCCCTAACCTGACCTTGGTTAGATTTTGCATTTTATGGGAAAACACCCAAACAAACCCCAAACAAAACAGTCAAGTACTCAAAGAGCATAAGAAGCAGAAATCCCCAGCAGAACTGGTTTTCTTGCAAGGCTAACTTCTTAAATGAGGTGAATCTTAATGAGGAAACCAATGTTTGCAAAAGCCTCATTTCCAAACCATTTCACTAAGCTTATGAAAATGTAAAGAGCTGCCAACTAGAACTCCATATTAATAACAGGTGATGTGACAAGGCATTATGAGATTTGCAGCTTTCCAGTCTTTCTTTAGATAATTTGCCTCTACCTACTCTGAATCAAAAAAAGCGGTGAGAGGTTCAATGCTATCAAGTCCCATGATGTATCTCTCTCACAATTTCAACCAGCCACTCATCAGCAGTCTTAAAGAAGAGTATTTAAAATACCTGTCTATTAAAAATGTTGAGGTCATCTTGTGGGTGACCAGATTTACAGTTATTTCATTTAAATGGAAAGGTTCAGCTAAGAAGTGAGTCTTCAATATGACAGTTTACACACAAACAAAAAGTTTACACAGGGGCATTTCAGAAAGTTTTAGACAAATCACATAGGGTTTTTTTTCATTAATATCATACTAATGATCTGGCATTTATGTATGCTAGCTCTTCAAGCAGCTGGTTTTTTTGTAGCTTAATCTCTACTCCTGAAAATCAAAGCCACTTATATATGGGTTTACCATATTTTAAGCACATTAACATGTGTCACTTTTCCACCTTCCTTATCAGCAGTGTTTCCAATGGAACAAGTGCTTAAACACAATGCATTACAAAAGAAAAATCACTACTAAAGTAGCATTCAGGTGCTCCAAGCAATTCATGTTAAACAAAAATGCTAGAAGTTACAACCAGATAACACAATAAGCAAAAATATACTTAAATGAAGAAATACGTCTAACCAGGAGGGCAGTGAGCTTTGACCGATCTTCTAATAGGAACTGTGGGGATTTTTTTTTTAATCTATTTTACAAAAAGGATTAAGTTGACACTTTAGCTTCTGCCATACTGATACTATGGACTCTGTAACCCTGGGTATTATTGTAAGGAATACAGCACCAACTCTCAGACATACAAATTCACAAGAAGTTGCCTAGTTCTCATTTCGGGAAAAAAAAAAAAATTAAAGCAATGATCCGTTTTAAAAGCACTTTCTATGTAGAAGCCTGTCTGTACATTGGGGTACAGACGTGCACAAGAAGCTGTTGCAAAGTGGACTCTAGCACAGATTGGTTTATTTTGGTCCAGTGTTCAGAAGATGCATTTTAAAAATTATGGGACTGTCACCCCACTCTCCCCTTCTCCGTTCTGATGGAATTCACTATTCTAAAAAGGCACAGAAAAGCAACTCCAAATCGAACAGCTCCGTTGGTATTACAGCACCCGCATACCCCCCAAATGCCGAGGAGAGGTGAGCTCTGTGTGTGGGCAGCTACAGCAGTGACCCCAGGATTTTCCCGTTTAGAAGATCCCGAAGGTTGCAATAACTCACAGATCATAGGGAAACTACCATCAAAACAAGGACTTTGTCCGGTTTTTTACAACATGAGGTTAATACTCCTTCCTGACAAAATTCTGGAAGTTATTGTCCTCAACCTTGTTATTTTATTGTACTTCCCACATATAACAAGTGCTATTACTAGTCAAAAGTTATCCAGCACTATACTAATGAACTACAAGTCCTTCTGTAACAGAGAAATCCCAGAGGCTCAGTGCACTAGGCCCAACTCCTGCCAGGCTCTGAGATCAATTACCCGGCGTTATGAAAGCAGGGGCTGCAAAAGCCATTAGAGAAAGGCAATTTCTACATGAGGAGTAGTGAATTAGGGATGACATTTCAGCTCTTGCATTTGCCAGGTTATGTCAAGAAGACAACATTAATTACATTTGGATTTTGTTTTGTTTCACTGCAGTTGGGCTCTGTTCTGTGTTCACTTTCATTGGTAATGGGAAGGCAGACACTGGTGTTTTCCAGGTCTTTGATTTCCCTCTCGCCTATTCAGCAGGGATGTAAAAAAGCCTTTTTGGATCTCAGACTACTAAGTCTAAAACCACTTAGACTACTATATTACAGTGACAGACTGCTGGTGAGGGTGAGATGTGTGACAAACTGGAAATTAAAGAAGCTCCATTTCCACATTTCCTATAATTACAAGAAAAAGGCTAGGCATTTAATAAAAAGCATGTAATTTAGGCCATATTTTCAGCATGGCATAACATTTAAAAGCATTTTAGTTTATATCACCAGCCTGACTCCCTGTGGCTAATTATCTACACCTGTAAAAAGCCCATGTCAACAGTAACTCCAAAGAAAATTAGATTTTAAAATGATACTTTCTACTTCAAGGGCCTGAGTCAAAGATCCTAAAGGTAAAAGGAAAGTTATCTACTTATTTGTGCACTGGATCTGTCCTTTGGTTATCATGAGATAAAGTAAATCTTGATTTCCTGTGCTGTTAATTCTATGTTTACCACTACATATAAGAAACAGAGCAATGCAGCCAGCCCTGTCTGAATCTCCTAAGAAAAAGTCAGCTGCCCCTGTCTTCAGCACACGTCTATTCAATATATCGCCCCACTGTATTTTCAGAAACTTGTTCAAAGTGCCCACTGGGCAGATAGCTTCCCGCAACCCATTTCAGTAAAATTCAGTGTGCTAAAACATGACTGAAAACTGGGAATTATTTTGTTTTCACACTACTGAAAATTCAATCGATACAATGAGAATAAAGAAGTACCAACAAGCTATCCCTGGGCATAAAACACATACTACTTCTGTCAAGGCGAGAAACTGCTGTCCAGGAATGGATGTAAGCATAAGGATACCTATTCTGGAATTACATTAAGCATATTCCTCTGACTTAGTCTTAGAAGAAGTTAAATTAGACAAGACTTTTTTTTTTCCCCTCTTTTCCACTCTACTGACAGCAAAGGTATCAGGTAGAGAAAAAGAGGTAACTGCTACACTTTCTCCTTTACAAAACACTCAATAGAAAGATTCTACTAAAAACCCCCTTGTCAAGCTAGTCAAAGTCTTTATCCTACTTACTAGTCCAGACACTGAAGATTTGACTCCTTTCCCTGTATAGAGGGAAAGGAATCAAACTGAGTATATTTAACAACCCAGCCTCAGAATACTATTACAATTGCTAGAAGGAACAGTGGAATATATGCATGCAGGCTACAAATGAAGTTTACATTTATATTTGGAAAAAAAGAAAAACTCCCCTAAAAAAAAAAACCAAACAACCCAACCAAATAAAAAACAACCCGCACATATGAGGATTAGTTCTTTCCTTCCTCTAATACAAATGAAGATATCTTACCTGGTAGGCATCTAGCTGTTCATCAGTAAATATCGTTTGCTTATTACCCATCTTAAATCAGGAATTCTTCTTCTGTGCAAATGCATCCCATTAGAAGTTGCTGGATTCCTCTGTATTGTAGGCATTTAGAGCACGTATACTCCGTGAATGTGCCGAAAAAATCCCACAGCCTGCATTGAACTGGTTTTGATTGTACCTGTCCAACGAGGAAGGACGCAGTACTGGGAAATCTTTGCAAAGGCTTGACTTGAGTGTGCCGGGAAGGAAAGTGTTACAGTGACAGGCAGGTGTCGCCCAGACCCAGTCATGCCATTCTCCCCCTTTTCAGATGCTTTTCTAAGAGGCTCACAGAGCTTTGATGACATAAAAACAGAGCAGCCAGTACTAGAAGAAATCGGCTCTCTACTGCCTCCGTGTCTCCCTCACTTGTTCTCCCTGCGTCTTCAGAGCGCTCCTGCTCGCAATCTTCATGTTTTAGAGCAGCTTTGCGTCACCCGACAACGCTTGGTAGCGCAGTCGTGTTACACACCCACAGCGCAAATCTGGGCACTAGCAAAACAGATTAGCAGAGAAAACGTTTCTGCAGCTGCTCTCCCCACAGTTAAGAGCACATCCCAGCCAGTGCCTGGATCTGAGCTGTACCAGGCTGCCAGTGTTAACACAGCTGGATGGAGGCTCCAAAGCGCCCAAAGCGTCCCCACAACATCGCAGGTGCCACGGGGGCTCCACGGTGAATGCATATGTCTGCACTGTGGCTGCAACCAGCTCTGGCTACCAAGGATGCGAGCTCACACCAGAGGTACCAAGCTCCAGGGACACCAGTAAAATGTGAAAACTCCTTCTCACATTAAGTAAGACGATTTAAAAAAAGAAAATCAGGAAGATTAAAGTAGTTTACATATACGTTAATCTGACTCCTTCAGCTCAGGCAAGCACAGCTGGAAAGAAAAAAATGTTAGGACAGCCTAAAGCAAAGGTAGAAAGTACCACTAGAGGGCTCACTGCATTGTAAAGCAATACAACCCTATTGCCATATGTCTGGGAAAATAAAAGAAGAAATAAAAGAGCATGTAAAAGATGCAGGCAGACAAAAACTTACAAACTCGAACAAAATTACACTACCAGACATCTGCACAAGGATGAGCTGTCATAAGAACGGTAAGAAGAAGGCTGAGTGAGAAAGGAACAGGAAGGGAAGACCTTTAATGCGTAAAGTTTCTCTGGACGGCTCACGTCCCGTTTGTGCGCACAGGAACAGGACAGCGTAGAATTCCTACCTTCTTTATTCAAGGACATTCTTTGCAACCTTCTGCAGAAGCAATTCGATATTAGCTCTGCTAATGTCATTATTTACTCAGCAAGTTAGCATGTTTAATAAAAACGTCTGGAGAATTCTCACGCTTTTTCCTACAACTTCTAATGATCCTGACCCAATAACAACATTGGCTAATACTTCAATTTGCCTGGCATATAACAAAGAAACATTTAACAATAATACTGAAAGTAAATGTATTGTATACAGTAAAAATATCCTATGAAGTGTGCTGGATATGTAGAAAAACAGTGAAGAACTGCTGAACTGCAGACAGTTCTAAGGGACCATTATTTAGAGTGTAACATTTGGAAATGAAGATGTGATTAGCTGCAAACCAGCACTGCCCTGAG
Organism: Columba livia; assembly: GCF_036013475.1. Classification (NCBI taxonomy): domain Eukaryota; kingdom Metazoa; phylum Chordata; class Aves; order Columbiformes; family Columbidae; genus Columba; species Columba livia. The sequence goes on along the minus strand of NC_088612.1, from coordinate 19,045,171 downwards.
CTACAAAACCACAACATATGGCTAGGATGAGAAAGTATTCAACAAGGCTTATTAGTGATAAGCAAACATCAGAATTTTAACAGTGAAGGAAACTGATTCTACCAACACAATATACAGTAGCACCATTTCACAGTAAGGAGGAAGTGACAGTTGTAAGGACAATATAAACTCTGAACGACCTACCAGCCGATCAAGAGTGCAGCAAGCACCTATTCAGACATCAGACGGCTGAATCGACTATTTGCTACATGGCCAAACTGACCTGTTTTTCTAGCCGGTAGTGTCGTGGGGTTTTTTTTCTTTTCCCCAAGGTATGGTGGCATTGGATTCTTGTTACATTCCAAAAGATTCTCCACAAGTAAGAATGTAAAGAAGAAAACACACCAAATCTGCAAAAGACAGTATTTCAGTTTATTAAAAGTGCTGTTTTAACATGTTTGCGGTTTTTTTATTCCAAAAACAACAATCCACAAGGATCCTTTGAGATTAAGAATTTCCACAGTTCTGAAAGTCCTTACACACCCTCAACTCTGAATAAGCTGCATCATTGTCTTTAGCGGTTACACACATAACCAAGCATGTTTCTCATCTATGATCTGGTGCTACTGAAACGCAAGAGCTACCAGTTGTTCTCAGTCAGACCAGACCAACACTTGTCAAGTGATTTCCATGAAATAGCACTCCATTTGCAGCCAGCTAATTCAAGCTGCCTGTCTACGCAAACCTGATTAAATATAAAGCCCAAATTATCCATAATACCATTACATACAAGCGAATTGACACCACGGGTGGACTTGGCTCCATATATTTTAATATTGTGATTCTGTAAACTTAACAGTATTCTTCCAGTGAAAAGACTGACATCTCATTTCTTCCTTTTTTCACCACCTTGGGTGGCTGGCCCCACTGTATCCTAGATGACACACATATCAGCTACTCTCTGTCTTTAGAATCAAAATAATAAAAAGCAGAAGGGCTAAATGGAAAGCACCAACTAGGTGAGACTTACTTGTGGTTACAAAGTAGGTCAGAGGCCGAAATCCTGAGGTCCACAGACATATTCCTGTTTATTCCTTTAGGCCTGGCTTTCCACACTGCCACCTCCACTTTTCTCTTGCATATTAGAAAACACTTTGGTTTTTCTCTGATGTAGAGAAATTCTGCAGGAAAACTGGTATGGCTAAAAGAGTTGATTGCTTTAAAAGAGTTAGCAGTTCTTGCTCTACAAGAAAGACTCAGCCTACTAAGGGAATGGCACCCACTGAGTACCCAGCCAGAAAATAAACTTCCTTTTTTACTTCCATACTCTGAAGGGTATTTTTATTAGCAAATAAAAGTAAAATGCACAGATTTTTTAAAAGAAGATTCAACTACTGATTGTTGAGGTAAAATTTAATGACAGTATAATGCACAAGCTTTTTCACTCCTATCTCTGTGTATCAAATAACAGATAATTTTCCAGCTGGCTCTTTTTCACCTCTTCTATCTGTTTGTATTTAAAGATTAGTTTTGTTTGCCAGTTGGGTGTTAAGCAATATCTACCGCAACAATTCAATACTCTTCTATGTGCACAGCAAGAGCTGACCTTACTGCTATCAGTACTGGTCTTTCATCACACTTTACTGTATTTCAATGTCTCTAAACTGTTTGTCAAAACAAGTAATTTTCAGCTATTAGCAACACGCAGCACATACTTGCAATCAATTGCAAAGTTTATTAAGGGGAAGAGTATATGTACAATAATCTTGCCATTACAGTGTTCGTTATACTAGAGAACATCCTTACGTAGCAACTCTTCACCTGCTGTAAAAGTTTAATGTATGGAGCAGAAAATATACTGCCAACTTTGTACACCAGATTTAATATTTCATAGCAAGATGGCTGTCAGCTGCAACAGCTTAACACCGCCTAAGGCTGGAATTGACCCCCAGCTGCAGGGACATTACCACAGCCGCAGCTCAAGGAGGGGGACAAATCCCGCCGGCTCCCCTGCGTGCCTCCCGTGCAGCCGCTGCTCTGAACCACTGCTGCTACACCAGGGGACTGGGCTCTGGTTTACTAGTACAGGTGTCAGCTCAATAACCTCCAACAGACAGGTCATACTACCTTAAATTGCCTCTGTAAATTATGCAGTGAGAATGTGACTGTGGTTTAAGTATGGCAGCTCTTACTCCTCAAAGGAAGGTCAAGCTACTATGAACAGAGATCACTTTACCTGTTAACGAGAGGATCCACACGGAGTTTCAACAACGAAGCTGCATATCTGCTGCCTTCACTGCTCAGGTTGATTTGCTACAACTTTTAATTGGGGAGAAAGAACCTGCAAGATTTCATGCCCTCTGCACCCTCTGTATTCCAACAATTTCTCTCCCCCACCAATGTTTCCTCACAGACGAGCTCTTCCTAAAGATTCACTCTGTCAGCAAAAAGAATAGTTTTGATCTAGAAGGGCTGCTTGTACATTTATTCTGTTGCTACTTTCCATGAGTCATTAGGGCCCCCTTCTGCTGCAATGATCACTACTTGCAACAACTACAAGGGGAAAAGTTCTGTCCCTCCAGATGCTGCAGAAATTCCCCGCAAGTCTTTGAGGCTTGTTTTATTTACTTGAAAGTTATTCACAATTCTGTTTGCTCACAGGTAAATGAAGAATAATTATGTTTACCTACAGTAGGTGCTGTGGAGATAAAATAATTTAAATGCTTGTGAGTTCTTTAAACAGAGATGCTACAGAGCTACAGAACATGACCAGTGTAATATGCTACACAAACTGTCAGAACTTGCCTCCTCTTTTAACAGTTATTGCAAACTATAAATAAAAAATGAACTGTAAATACACGGTTAGAAAACAGAAATCCTAAAATAAGTGAAAATGCCAGTTTGATGCTACTGCAATGGATGAAAAAGTTGCTTTTCCAGCACATGAGCAAGAGGAGGATGCTCAGACGCCACGACATTTGTCTGGAAGCACTAACCTATAGGAGAATGTTTCAGGGGACTGAGCCCTGTTTTATGAACGAGTAAAGGGAACCTGAGAAAGATGCAAAACTCAGGGCCCTCAAGCCGATGAAAGATGCTGACTATCTGACTGAATTGTATTTATTATGATGGGACGAACCTTCTGTAGAGACTTTTTGAACCTAAAGAAAACAAACAGAAAGGAAAATCTTGTGCCAGATTTGTTGGGTTTATGATCTTATCTATCTTAATGAAATACACTGTCTTAGAGGATGGAGGTTTCCATCTGCATTTCATGAAGCCTAATTTATCCATAAATAAATCAAGTAAAAATTACCTTTTTTTTTAAAAAAAAAAAAAAAAATAGATGCTTTGCACAAGACAAAGTTTCCTAAGCAGACTGAATTTAATATAATTAATTTCCTCACATGGAGTCTCAGTACAGTGATCACTAGGGAAAAGAAACTACTGCTATCTATACAGGCACCTTTTTTTAGGCAGAATAACTACTGATGGTTTTATTGCTGTGTTGTTTAGCCCTTTTCAAACCCAAATGAGCCCCTATTAATGGCTTATTATTGTAGTATTATTATGGCAGCACCTATAAGACACAGATCAGAAACCTGTTGCAATAGCTGTGGAAAATATATGTAAAAAATAACTTCTCCCCAATTTCTCCCCTCCCCTCAGTGTAAACCCAGAAAGTACATGCAGATACAGTCAGAAAATACAAGTATATTCACACTGTTTTCTAATCAGTGTAGTATAGCACATAACCAGCTTAACATTTATGGAGTCCTTTGGTAAGCATCTCAACAAAAGAAACAAGAAATACAAAGACATTAGTATAACGAATGTATATGCCTCATGGGAAACAATACAGTAAAATCATGGAAAATTTAGCTATAATACTATGTCCTAGAGATATCACAGGTAAATCTGAGACAGGAGCAAGCCTCAGTTTACAAGAGGGAGAAAGAAAAACAGAGAATAGGACACAGAAGCTGTGGGAAGTAAATACAGCACAACAAAAGAGCCAATGGGTGCAAAGTACAATCAAGATTTGAACAGAAAAAGTTATTTTACAGAAACATTATAGATATCTACAGGGCCAATTTAGATTTTGAAGACTAAGGTAAAAAACCAGCAATATCTAACAGAACTATCAAGAGAACTCTGCCAACTATTCTCACTTCAAACCACTATCAAAAAACACACACAGGTTAGGGAGTTTCAACAGGGGAAAAACGTGAGTTCCACTGTGCCCTATCATGAAAAAAAAAAAAGAATATTAAGTGACCCCCTGAAAATAGGGGCTGCTAATGCTGTATATTGTCAAACATCAATTCTGATAATTTCTACTCATGCCTTCCAGACAAGAGCAAACCAAGGACACAATCACAGCCCTTAGTTTTCAAGCACATACAGGACAAAGGTAACTAAATGGAAATCCTGCAAGTAACCTGATAACTACCACCAAAAACCGTAACAAAATTACACTGAGACAGAACCCAAATATTTATGTTGCCAAAGAAGCGTAAGAAACCAAAGGTAGTTTTCCTCTTCTTTTAAATTTACACTTTAAGGATGTATTAGGCTCACGTTTAAATCACTCTCTGCAAACACTGAGTTTTGAAATTGTCTTGATTTTGTATCAAAGCTAAGAGAATAATTTATTCCTAAGATTAATTGTCCAAACTGACAACAGAACAGTTGACATAAACGGACTGAACACAGTCTCAAGCAATGGCAACACTGTTATTCAGCCATATCATAAGAAAGAGTCTCCGCATCACTATTTGTCTAAGCAGATCACCCCGGAGGTGGAAGTATTGTCACCACTTCACAGGGAGGAAAATCTTTTCGAAGTCAGAGCTCAAACTGCCTTAGTTCCAGCTTGGTGCCTTACTCTCAACAACATCCCAAGCTACCTCACCGCCCTTAAGCATAGAAAATAAGCATTTCTTAACCGCTTTTGGCGGGACACGGAGACACCTGCCCCAACAGCGCCGCCCCCCGCCGGGTAGGGACACCACATCATCGGCAACTTTCCGAAATAAAGACACAAGTACCTCAAAAAATTAAGGCAAACCTAAATTTTGAACTGCCCATATTTCAACACCTTTGCTTTTTAACACCTTCAAGCGCATGGCGTCTTAGTCGCTGCAACAAATACCTCACACTTTTAATGATAACTCATTTTTTTTTTTCCTCCTGTGAACGACCTAATTCTATACGTTGAGACTTTATAAAATCATCAAACATATCAAGACTGCGAAACTGCTTTTGTGTGTCGCTACGTGGCTGCCACAGCGGTAACTCCTCAGCCCCGCAGCCGGGGCTCCCCGCCCCGCTCCGTGCTCCGGCCGCACCGGCCCCGCGCGGCCGGCCCCTCACGCACCGACCGAGCGACGGTTCTGCGGCAGCACCGGCCGGGCCGCGGCCGCGCAGCTGCCGGGCGCTCCCCTCAGCGAACCGCCGGGCCGGGAGCGAAGGAGAGGGAGGAATGTCTCCCCCCGAGGCGCAAACGGACGAGGGCAACCCGGCTACCGGGAGCAAGATGCAGGAGGCTCAGCGCGGGGTAGCGGCTGAGGAGCTGAGATGCCGAGACACCACCATTCCCGCCTCCCCCTCAGCGCTGCCGCATCCTCCCGGAGGCGGGGCTTTATGGCGGCGTGGGCGGGGCCTGCTGCTCTCCGCGCGCCGGTTCCGGTCTCGCGGCGGGCGCGAGCGTTGCGGGGCCTCAGCGAGCCGCGCTGCCCGGGAGCATCATGGCTGCGGCCGCGTGGATGCCTACGGTGAGCCAGGAGGGACACGCCGCGAACCCTGCGCCGCGCGGGGCGCGGGGGCGGCCGGGGCGCGCGTGTGACCTTCCCCGGGGCGGTGGCGCCCGGGCGGTGTCCCCGCAGGCGGTGTCCCCGCAGGCGGTGTCCCCGCAAGGTCGCGGTGCCGCCGGGCCCTGGCAGCGCTCCCCACGGCCGCGGGGCTGGCGGCCGAATGGCGGCCCCGCCGTTAGTGTAACGGGCGCGGGTGGCCGGGCCGCGGGTCCCGCCGCGCCGGCCTGGCGGGGAGGTCGCGCCGCAGAGGTCACGGCAGCGGCCCGGGCCCGGCCCTCGGGTGCTGCTGGGAGCTCCCCCGGCCGCCTGCTGCAAGTGACGGCTCCAAACGTCACCGCTGACGAGGGCGAGCGGAGCCGGACACTGCGGAGCCGCCGCGGGGACCGGGCGTGCCGCTGCTGCCCGGCCCGGTGCGTGTCCTCCGGTTTGCCGGCGCTGAGCCGGTTCCACGAGTCCTGCGGCTGTCACGGGTGCTGCTGCTGCTTTTTGCCTTGAGTGGCTGAAATTCGTATTGCACATTAAACAGCAGCCTGCGGAGGTCAGCGAGCAAGTCCCGCTTCACACGCCCGCCAAAATGCGGGAGACCTGCCGAGGGTGGATCACCACGCGTGACTTTAGGGTGGGAATGGATCAGTTTTGCCATGCCTGATTGTCTTCTAGCGTTACAGGTGTTGAGCTTAAGTATCAATAAGAATAACATGCCAGGCCCCTGATCTCTGGCAAGGGGATTGTTCGCTTTTGGGGCTGCCCTGGCTGGGTGTGCGGAGCTGGGGACACCGGCACCCGAGCACTCGGCTGCACCTCCTCACTTGGTTGCTCCAGCCGCTGCCTCCAATCCACGGCTTGCTGTGGTCAGCGCCGCCCGCCTGTTGCGCTGCCCCTGGACATCCCACGTTGGGTTACAAGGAAAAATAAATCCTGGCTTAAATTACTTCTCCCACAGCATCGTTACAACGTACGTGAGAATTGTGTTGTTTCTGTTAGTCCCTTTTGCCACATGGCGGTGTTTAAGCATGCGTGTCGGTAAGGATAGGAGATGACAGATACAGGTTGGCCAGGAGAGGAACACGGACTGTCAAATACATTCCCGCGCAGCCCGATCGCTGCAGACAGGCTGCATGGGTGGGTACGGTAGCAGTAAAGTAGTCTGTTTACACTTAGAAGTCTTCTGATTCTCAAGTCAGGCATGAAAAATCCTGGAGAGGAGGGTTAAGACTGGCAGGCTGTGATTTTTCTGCAGTTATCGATAAGGATCCGACTGGGGATTTGTGGCGCTCAGCTAGGTGAGAGCTCACGCCAAGAGACCATCCCAGCTTTGAAGCCTAATGCCAGTTTGGAACATTGAGCTGTTGGAAAGTGTAACTCTTTGGCTGTGCTGCGTAGCCTTGTTGCTATGGTGAATTTTGTCTTTAACTTGCATTTCAACTATGGTTTTTAAAAACTGTCATGCACACAGAAGGCAACAGGACAAAACCTAAAGATGTAAAAGGTGGAAGAATAAAATTCACCGCGGTCTGAGTGGAAGAAGCAACACCAATGCAAAGGAGTTCTGGAAACATTACCTCAAACGTGTAAAGATACTGCCCACCCAACTGTTGGCGAAGGTGTTTGATATTTCACGTTGCTTTCCACGGATCTTAATCCTGAGTTTAGTTGGAGTCGGCGCAGTCTTATGTCAGATGTGCAGTGTGTAGGGGCTGTGGTTATTGTGCAGGATGTGTCCCTCGTGGCGCGCTGTCCCGGCGTTACCTTGTGCTAAGAACACCCGGCGAGCTGTCGGTGCGCGGAACGGCAGAGAGCGGCTTGGCACGGCGTTCCGTGCTCCTCTTTCACTTGGGTTTTTGTGCTAGTTCCGGACAGCAAATTAAAAGCAATATGATTTTCAAATGCGGATTGGCTGCGATATTGTTAACTTTTAAAAATCCCATTTGTGTAGTAAAATAGCGTCTTTTTCTTTTATATTCTTGCAGGTTTCTCGATTGCTAGGTGCTTTCAAAAACCAAAAACAGGTGACCAGAAGTTTTAGTAGTGCTGTGAGTATAATAGTACCATTTTTTCTTTTAAGAAGTTTCTCAAGAAAGGGGTTCAGAAATTTACTTCTATAAGATTGCTGTTGTTATTTTTACATTCTCAAAAAATAAAGGCTAAATAAATGAACATATATGCTCTTACTGCCATGCTGTATTTCTGTTGGTTAATTACTGTCTTGGGCAATTGCGTATTAAAGTGTAAGTCATAAAAAAAAGGCTTTAGCAAAAGATAGAAGTGGCGTGAAAACTTTTCACAAAATATGGACACAAGCCAGTTGTCTGAAACGCATCTGGAAATGGGCAAATATTGGGCAAAGTGCAAAGATTGTTGAGAAGCTTCTCATTTTCTTTATTTTGCAGGCTTTCCCCCAAGCACTAGATTTACTTTACTGCTGCTTTTAGCATACCTTGCATCCGAAGTTCTGCCTTTTCAAGGCCCTCTTTAAAGTATTTTAGACACCAACTGTGTATTTCCTTGAAGATATTTTACCTTCTTTATGTGTCTGTGTTTGAAGTCCACAGGACATTATTTTCCAGCAAAGGCGGCCTTGAAAACTGTGCAGGCAGAAGCAGAGCTCAGCACCACCGCACGCACCCTTAGGCGCGACTTAATGCTGAAGAGGAACTGTGGCTTTTAATTACAAGTTTTGTAGAACAGCTAGAAAAGAAACGGAAGGGTTGCTCATATCCTATAGAGTATAAAATTGTTTCGAAGCTGAGGCACCTCTGGTTCTGTCACAGAATCACAGAATCAACTGGGTTGGAAAAGACCTCAGAGATAATCAAGTCCAACCCTTGGTCCAACTCCAGTCCGTTTACTAGATCATGGCACTAAGTGCCATGTCCAATCTCAGTTTAAAAACCTCCAGGGATGGTGAGTCCAGCACCTCCCTGGGCAGCCATTCCAATGCCTGACCACTCTCTCTGTAAAGAATTTCTTTCTAATATCCAGCCTAAATTTCCCCTGGCAGAGTTGAAGCCCATGGCCCCTTGTCCTATTGCTGATGCCTGGGAGAAGAGACCAATCCCCACCTGGCTAGAACTGCCCTTCAGGTAGTTCTAGAGAGTGCTGAGCTCAGCTCTAAGCCTCCTCTTCTCCAGACTAAACAAGCCCAGCTCCCTCAGCCTCTCCCCATAGGGCTCGTGTTCAACACTGTCGATAGCACGTCAGTGTTTCAGAACTCAGGAGTCCTGCTGCGCTGTGAAACACCAGCACCACGCGGCAAAAAACTCATCTCGTGTTCTTGTACCTGAAGCGCCGCTTCTTTTGCTGTGCATAGTGAATTTCTTTGGTTCAAATTAGTTTAAAAATATCGGATAGTAGATGTTGCAGTTCTGAATATTCTGTGTGGAGAAGGATGGAAACATATCTCGCGAGTTGATTCTAACTGGGGTTTTGCAAAACACGCTGTACCCGAGCTGCCTTTTTTGTAGGTAACAATGAGCCCGTACAAAACTCTTGGGAGTTTTTAAATAAAGCAAAGGGAGCTGGGGAATGTATGATTAGAATAGCGATCATAACTTATTCTTTTTATCAAAGCAGAGAACTTTCTTCCCCTGTTACTCAGTGAGCCCGAGCGGTGCAATTTATTTGATCTGTCTGATGATGATAAAAGAAAGACTGAAAACATTATGGGAGGAACATTACTTGGTATTGTTAAAAATGGGTCTGAGATTTTTAGGAAGCCACTTGAGAAGTTTAGGTGTGTGTGAGTTGGGTTTTTTTAAGGTGAATTTAGCTTTTTTTAAATTTAGTCTTTTCCAGCATGTGTCAGTATCATGCAGCGTGTTGATAATATTGGAGACATACGGGTAGCATGGCCATAACTAGGCAATAGTATCTCCAAATTTCAAGCAGAAAGCATGCTGAGATCCTTCATTTCACGGAGCACTGAGCAGGAACCCGCCTTTCGGGTGGAACCGTGGTGTTTGGAAACAGGAACGAGAGCAGGCAGATTTGAAACGATCCTCTCAAAATGTTTGCACGCTGCCTTTGAAAGCAAGCTGGGCGTTCTCGCTATTCTCCACAGTGAATATTTGCTAATCGAAGCTTTATTTTATTTTCCAGTAGTTACTTGGTTCCTACAACACATGAAAATGTTTTCTACATGGAAAACGAGCATTCATTTGTTGTACTGCTGATATTTCTTCACCTAGGTACAAACAGTAACTTTAATCCCAGGAGATGGCATAGGACCTGAAATTTCTGCTGCTGTCATGAAGATCTTTGATGCTGCCAAAGTAAGTCAGATTTGTCTTGCCTTGCGAGTTTAGCTTCAACAGGTATTAAGTAGGTGTATTGAAATGTTTTCTCTTTAACTTCCAAAAGATTGGGTCATGTTTAAGCCATTAAAGCTTCCTGACAATAGAAAGAGTCTGAAGGTTCAGCTCATAAAAGATAGGACTGTCAAATGAAGGCAAGGCTTGGGACTGTTGGCTGGCAGAGGAATAGAGCACTCAGAGAAAATGCTGTGTTTAAGTTTTGGAAATATGAACTCAATATATCATGTGAAATCATCTTGTTGACGTAACAATCCTGAGCAGCTGATAGAGGTTGTTCTTTCATTCATTGCGACTTCCAGTGCAGATGAAAGTGTTTGCGAAAGGACGGGGTTATTCTTAGAAATTAAACTGCTGCACGGCTAAATACATTCACTTAAGTGATATGAAAACTATGTACACCCAAGGAGTGTTTTACTGCCTGTCTGAGGAGCTTCACCAGAATCTGTTGAGTTTCCTTGAAAAGAACTACAGCTATTCAGGAGAGATTCCAGTTAAACTCTTCCACATAAGTAACAGCAGTGAGGCATATTCCCTTTCTGTTGCGGCCATCTGACTTAGATCTGGGAAAAGTGAAGTTCTCTTTTAATAGTTTGGGTTGTTTCTGGGGTGTCAAGTAGCAGGTGTGGAGGACTGAGACCTAAGTTCGTGTGTGAGTGCATGCTTGCAACGCTGAATCAGACGTGTTGGTTTTAAAGGGGATTCTCTTGCATGTTGTGCTCAGATTGGTTCTGGTTCTTCTGCAAGCCCTTGGATCTTTCCCTTTGTGGTCCTTCCCAATAAAATGAAGGGGAGGCAGCCTGGCTCCACTGAGGAGATTGCCATGGTGAATGCAAATCCAGAGAGCATTGTGGAACATTTGCAGAATTTTCAGATAGATAACAGATACATGTCTATGTTATGTACTGTCTTCCAGGCAGTATAGATGATGGGTTCACAAGTAATTCAGTTTTCAGTTTTGACTCTTGTGTACAAGGGACTCAACAGCTCTGAGTTTGAAAGAAATAGCATGTATATTGCATCTCTGTGTATTTGATGTGTATTTCTTTGTATATGATGCCTAGGAAGGCATCACTGTATTCAAGTCTATGATATGCTGCTCATTCTATTTAATTTTTACTAACTTAATCCTTTTAAAAAGTTTATTTTTGAGTTCGAACATCTCATGCTTGCTCTGACTCACCAGAGAAAAATTGCTGAAGAAGTCCTGGACAAAATTTCTTACGCACCTTTTTTGTGAAAGGGAAGTTAAAGCTTGAAACAAAAGTAATGCTATTTAAGTTAATGTAGAGTAAATGTGTTTAGGCTCCTATTCAGTGGGAAGAGAGGAATGTTACAGCTATCAAAGGACCAGGAGGGAAGTGGATGATACCCCCAGATGCCAAAGAATCCATGGATAAAAACAAAATGGGATTAAAAGGTACTTGAGGGGTTAATACAAAGATATTCAATACTGTTGTTTTTATCGTGAGTCTGACATAAAGCCAAAGTCCTTTATCTGTAGCACAACAAAATGGCTAATTATAGGGGACAGCCTGTTCTGCAGTCTTGGAACAGTCCTTCATTCCAAAGCCATAACTTTCATAAATCTTTTAAGAAATATGTTAATTGCAGGTATTATTATGTACCAGCCTTTGGACTCCATGCAGAACGCATTTCTAATGCAGTTGCTATTCAATAGTATGCGGTAACTATATTCCTAACGACTAGCAACTTCTTAAGTTGTTTTCAGTGAAAACCTTTTGTAAAAACTGCTACTCCACGTAAAGGATGTGATTTGGCCTTTAAGCAGTTGATGAACATCACTGGGTAGTGCTCTTCATAGCACAGGGAATTTCCATGGCATTTCAGCATCAGGGTGAAATAGAATTTGGAGATCCCCTGTAAGAGTACTTTACCTAGAGTCTCAACTCTAAAATTCACGGAGGGTTTTATTTTTTCGCTCATTCTGGTATATTTGTTTTGTCTTGGTTTTTCTTCAGGGCCTTTAAAGACGCCAATTGCTGCCGGGCACCCATCAATGAACCTGCTGTTGCGTAAAACCTTTGACCTTTATGCAAACGTACGTCCCTGCGTCTCAATTGAGGGGTACAAAACCCCATACACAGATGTGAACATTGTCACCATTCGGGAGAATACAGAAGGCGAATACAGTGGAATTGAGCACGTGGTACGTTGCTGGAAGTCGTGTGTTCCGGGGGGGTTCTGTGTTTCATGGACGGGACCTTTCCCCCTCTCAGTGGCCTCGTACTGAGAGGCTGGGTGGTGTTTCTTGAGTTTGCTACCCATAAAAAAGGTATTTTATTGTGAAATGCATTGTTGAGACTGCCTCATTGAGAATTCTACTGCTTTGTTCCAAACATCCATACTAGTGACCTGAAAAATGAGCTTACGCCTTTCCTATGGACACAACCGCTGTCTTTCAGATTGTGGACGGTGTTGTGCAAAGCATCAAGCTGATCACAGAAGCAGCCAGCAAGCGGATTGCAGAGTTTGCTTTTGAGTACGCCCGAAACAATCAGAGAAGCCACGTTACTGCTGTGCACAAGGCAAATATTATGTATGTTGACATTTATTTTTGAGAAGAACAGCCAATGATAATATGCATTCAGTTATAAATAGCTTTAAAAATCTTCCTCAAGTGTATACCTTCTATTGATGCTAGTGGGAGTACATAAAATGGGCAGTATGTAAAGGTCTCCTAAGGAAAATGGACAATACTGCCCTACTATTGGTGGGGCTGTAATCATTGCATACTGATGTTTTTATTAGCAAGTTTATAGTAATCCTGTGACTTACCTTGCGAAGCTCTTGCTTTAAAAATAGTCTTCAACTAGGAAAATGAATTTTAAAACTGAGGATGAAGATGGCCAGTGTCTTTTACTGTTCCCAAGCCCCTCTGTACTGCACTGAGTGGTGTGTATATATATATATATCTCTCTATATATATATATATAATACCCATGTGGTATTATAGACACCACCTTTACAAACCCAGTGCACCTTTATGGATATGAGCCATTCTGAGAACTAATGTATGCCTGTTAAACTACTGATGCAAACATTTTTTAGGAGGAAATTTAAAAGGCATAAGTTCTCTGACTGTAACATTTAAAATATTATTTATATTTAACAGAAGGGGTAATTAGTCACAAATTAGGTTTTTGTGCTCTAATATTTAATCCTCTGTTGCATGCAGTTTTCTTTATCCTTCAGTATTGCTTTCTTTTAATAACTGCAATATTCTTGTGCTTCTTTAATTGCAGGAGAATGTCTGATGGGCTTTTCTTGAGAAAATGCAGAGAGGCAGCAGAAAACTGTAAAGATATTAAATTTAATGAAATGTATCTGGATACTGTGTGTCTGAATGTGAGTATTTACATGTTTTGATTGTGGTTATCTTTTAGTTGAAATTCTTCACCTTCATGAAAGTATATTTCTTTCTAGATGGTTCAGGATCCATCACAATTCGATGTGCTTGTAATGCCCAACTTGTATGGTGACATCCTCAGGTATGGAGATTTTCATTTAAGCTGTCCCAACGTGTAAAATACTGTTACTTGCCAGACATGTATTCAGGTGATTTGCTGGCCAGAGGGGCGATGATTTTATGCATCTGGAGTTTAAAACTTTATAAATCAGACTCTAAATGGAATGAAAAGATGGTATTATTACACTTCAATCATTAATATACTGTTGGGACAACATGCTTCTTATTCAAGAAGAAACGTTTCTGCTTATGGAGGCTATGAATATTGTTCAGATGGGGCAGGAGAGAAATTTCTCCAAACACGTGAAGAATGTAATGGCTTAAATTGTAATAAAGAACACTTGGTTAGATACTGGGGAAAAACTTTCTAATCTGAAGCACTAAAATAGATGGTGTGCGATGACTGAGAGACCATGATCTTTGGAGCACCTGGCCGTACAGTTACATAATGCTGCTTCATCACTGAAGAATGAAACGTGTGGCCTCTTAATATCCTACCAGATTGTTTGACATATTGTATTTTTCCTCATCTTCAAATTGAATGAAATTAATTAATTAGAATTAAATTGAGTAACGTTAATACCAGAGGTACTTGATATCTTGAAGGCAAAATCCGTCAGCACACATTTTCCACTCTGTAAAATGTTTAGGTGGAGTGTAAATTCAGTTAGATACTATGTGTAAGATTAAGTATCGTAATCTGAACTTTTAAGTGTACAACAAAACGTTGTTTCTCCTTGCACCTCTAAGAAAAGATTGAGAAAACAGCCTGCATTAGAATTTGTCTATAAATTCCGCAGCGCTTTACATCTTAGAATGCACCTCCTGTTTTTGTACAGGTGATAAAAGTAAAGGTGACTTACGTATGAGAAGTAATGCCTGTTGAGGTTCTCTCGCAGTTGTAGTCTCTGATAAAGCTGGCTGTCACCTCCAAATAACACTTCTTGCTTTAAGAATTGGTAGAGAAGTCTGTAGGGCCCATCATCAATATTTCAACTCACCGTACCTCGTTCACTATCACCGATTTTAAAGTTCTCATAGAAATTCCATAAAGAATTCCGTAGTTCTAAAGATTTTCACTGACCTTGTTGATCAGCGTGTTCAGCTTTGAGGGTACAGTATGATAACAACACGGTTGGTTTGTCCTTCCCCATGTTAGTTTTGGAGCAAACCAAATGCAAAGTGCTTATATCTCATCATCTGGTAATGTCAGGCTTGGGACTTAGGGGCTGCTCAGTATAGAGAGGGGGAAAGCTGGGCTGGTGTCACCTGGAACATGTTCCTTAAGCTACATACAATTAACTTGAAAACTACTAGTAATTTGTCTACCTGAGCAACATTCTTCCATGTGTTTTAGAAGGACTTTACTTACAAAGAGTAGTTCTGCCGCCTCTTCAGGGGCAATAAGACTTCTGGATAGTTACGGGGAACAGGACATTACCATTTTTGCTCCGTTTTGAGACTTCTACAGGTATTCTGTGCTCTGAATACCTTTTGTTGTGTCTATGCCTTAATTAGTTTTATTCTAGTGTTTGGAATTTCCTTTTAATTTTATTCAATTCTCTCCTGCTAGTAGTTATACAAATTTTCACATGTTCCAATGGAGTACAAGCAGCTAACAGCATCTGTTCTTCCTCAATTTTATTCTCAGATTGTGTGGGTATATAAAATAAGTTATAGTTGCAAGAAAATGAGAAATAGAAACATTTTAATACCTTGCAGAGATGCAACTGTAGATGTAAAAACTTGTTGGTTTTTTTCAGTGATTTGTGTGCTGGACTGATTGGGGGGCTTGGAGTAACACCCAGTGGAAATATTGGTGCTAATGGAGTTGCGATTTTTGAATCGGTAAGTCTTCGTGTGCAAGGTAGAGTAGTAATAACTACTTTATCTCAACTTAAGAATATGAAGCTTCGCCATGACATCCAACATGCCTGTCATTTAACTAAGTTCTCCATGAAACTATTTTGTACCATGAAGATGCTGAAACTTCACCCAGAGAGAGCAGTTGGTGTATTGCACATAGTCTTTTGCACGTCCTTTTACTGACACTTTGTTTTCTCCCTTTTCATAAGATAAATACCCTCTGTGAGACAGAACTTAAAGGGGCACAATTGGGAGATATTAGGTGACCTGGTTCCCTCTTTCTGATGCGTTTGAACACAATTGTTCTGATCTATCTCCTTTCCACTATATCACAGTGAATTACGTCCTACATTGACATGCTTGTGCATGAGGACTATGTTTCAGGTTGCTCATATACGCTTGAATTGCCTCGGACGTTTTAATCAGCACATTGACATCGTAACAAATAGGTTCACTTGTATTTCTAGGTTCATGGAACAGCACCAGACATTGCAGGAAAAGACATGGCAAATCCAACTGCCCTCCTCCTGAGCGCTGTGATGATGCTGCGCCACATGGGACTGCACAAACACGCCACTAAAATTGAGACAGCTTGCTTTGATACAATTAAAGACGGAAAGGTAATATGAGGGTGTGCAAATAAATGCAGGGAATTAAAATCATACTCTGTCACAGCAAAAATTAACAACAGAATCAGGGATGACCTGCTGTGCTGGCCTGACACATGGGCAGTGCCACTCTCCTTCTCTGACAGTAATTACATGATCTGTGGTGGTATTAAATCTGCCCAACTCAGTAATGAGGACAGGCTGTAGCATTCCTTGTGTCTCAGTAATGCTCGTCTTATATTTCCACAGCTTTGTTAACTCTAAAAGCGAGAACTGGATGTCTTTTTCATGAAGGTGATTAGAGGTTTAAGTAGCTAGTGGTATTTCACTTGTGAAGTTTATCATGCCTATGAAGCACATATATTTAAATCTGGATCCTGAAGTGAAGGACACTCATTTGCCTTTCACAGGCTTGATCATCCAGCTGTAGTACTTCTGCTCCCATTTGCTCAGGTCAATCATTTTCTTATTTCCCCCTAACCGCTTCCACTCATTTTTGGACTACAAAGTAACAGTTTTTATCTAGTATTTACATTTTCCCTGAGATTTCCCTTTGGCAATAAGTGTCTCGAGACTCCCATGGGATATTTGGGGGGGATAACAGGGACTTATGGTCCGAAACCTGACGTGAATTTGTGCTCTGTTATTGTTTCACTCATCTGCTTTGACATCCTTTGACATAGCTGGAAAGCTCCCAAAGATTGCAGTTAAAGAGAATTAGCAAAAAGCCATGCTGGTTCAACTATCCTGGGCAGGAGCATAAGAAGCTGCTTTGTAATGAAAAGCAACAAGTGTGCTTAAACAAAAAGCTGTCATCATTTCATAAGTGGTCTGTTTGCAGCTATCTTACTGTGTGTAGGAGCCAGTTAAAAAAATCTAAACTTACAAGTGAATAAAGAGGTGCTCCTGTAAAGTTCCCATTTACTGCTCTGGAAATGAAATCCTCCATCTGCAGGTCAGTAATTCTATGGAAGATAACACAGTGCAAGTTTTGTGACATGGCTACTTGTTTACTAGTTACTTACAATGTCATGATTCCGTGCTCACAATAGAGAGAACATTTTTAAACCGAAGAAGCATAATGCAGTTAAAATGACAAGATCCTAAAATAGTAACCTTTATTGCCTCTCCTGCTTGCTATTTCCCCCTCTGCCCCAGCCAATTAATCAAGGTCTGTGTGCGTGTCCTGTAAGGGGAAAACTAATGATTTTCAATTACCTCCGAGACTGCTTTAAGTTGGACAAGCGATGTTGCCCACCCTTGGTTTTTATCTTACTGTCTTCATGCTGCCAGACAGAAGTTGTCCTTGATGAAAACTCTTTTAACTCTGCATTTTTCCATCTCTTAACTAAACTAAGCAAACTTAAGGAACTGTTAACATGCAGCATTAAGAGCCATGTGTGTTTCTTCTGTGTGGGTTTCCTTTAAACAAAACCAAACCCCAAAACCGTACTGAATGACTCTCAATTAGTTGCCTTTGTGCTGAGCCTTCATATACGGGTTTTACTTCCAAAGGACAAACTTCTTATCAAAAACATAGGGCTTGGCCATAGGATTGGTGAGAGCTTTGGCCAAACGCACGTTCTTCCTGTAGCTAAAATAAAATCATGTTGGGATCTGATAACATAATGCTTGATGTTCCTACTCTGGTTTTCTCCACCTGCGCCAGTCCGCATGGTCCTTACTGATGAAGGGATACAGAAAATCTCAAACCTGGTGTTTTCCTTCTCGCCCCTGTTTAATATCCATACACAGCATCTAAGAACAGCATATAGAAGTGTTCAGAGACAGACTAACCCCACCAAACCTTTTAGTAATGCTATTTCTTTTCTTTCTTTCAGGTCTTGACGAAAGACTTGGGAGGTAGCGCCAAGTGTTCGGAATTCACAGAGGAGATCTGCCGCAGAGTCCGGGACACAGACTAAACTCTTCTCGTCCTCCTTGTCGTAACTCCAAAGGACACATCATGCAGAGTACATTATGTATAACCTCATGTCCAAACGCATACGGTTTGTCTCTTAAGAGGGCAAACTTTTTCGTTAAGGCCCCTCCATTAATAAATTTACTCCAAATGGCTACAAAAGATGCTTGTGCCTGCTTTCAGTGGACTTTTCGAAGTGCTTTGTCTTATTTATTTCTATCATCTGGTGAACGTTTTTATGTAAGTGAAGTCTCTTATTGCCACTGTAATTGTCTACTATTTTCCATTTCAACTGGAGGTTTTTACTTTCCGCAATGAAAAATTATGCAAATAAACCAGTAACAGAATTAGTGAAATGTAAAAGCACCTTAATGGTTAAAACCTACTTTATTGAACTTACTGAAATTTAGAAGATAGGTTTTCAGCCTAACAATAGCACAAGATGACCTTCATCAACAGAAACGGGTATAAAATAACTTAAAATAGCAATTTCATGTTAAAAGCAATCCAAAAGCCACTGTAGATACTCTGGTGAATCACGAAATATAGCCTTGCCCTCCGAGGGCACAAATAAAGAAATGCAAAATTCTAGAGATTTAGTCTATTTGTGTATTTTTAAGAGCCCACAACCGTTAACCAGCATGGGCTGACACTTGAAGTAAAAACTATTTTTCAAATCTGTCTACCAAAATAACTCTTACAAGTTTTCCTCTCTCAAACACACTTTGCAACAGAGTTCTAATGAGATTAAATTATACAAAATTACTTCTGCCATGTATTGTGAGGGGAAAGTATTAACTTTGCAAATTTATACTGAATATCTGATTACTTCTGCTAGAAAGCTTTTTGTGTTGTACTTTTATGCATAGGCTGTTCAGTGTGTCCTACTGTATTGGCTGGTCATTTTCTTCTAGAAACTCTGAATGTAAGGGACTGGTCCTAAGTGGATTAAGACAAATTGAAGGTTTGGCTCTGGTGCCTATATTCCAGAAATGCATTTCATCCCTATTCAATGAGACTGGAGACTATTTTTTTCCCTGCTTACTAAGCTTAATGGGTGCAAAAGCAAATCTGTGCCCTCCCTTCTTCATCACCTACAGATCATCCTACGAGACATTCTGATCTGTATGTCTTAAGGTATGCTGCCACCCGACGAGAAAATGTGTATTTTAAAACTCGTGACTATAGCACAAGATTGTCCCTACTGCCAGAACCAGGCTTCTTAAAGCTGAATTCTATTAATAGATATTACACCACTTAGTTACTTTCTATTAAGAGTGGTTGTTTCGGAAGTAAAACCAATTTAGAGTAAGTTCTGGCATCACTGCATGAGGTGAGCATCCCAGGGTTTTTTGTAGTCTAAGAGCCTGTTGGAGGAGGGACAATGAGCTTTATTCCTCCTGCACACTGCTTGTGGTGAACAGGGCAACATTTCTTTCTGTGTTTTACAAGCTGCTGCTTCCTTGTTTCCTTTAGATTAATATTGTTAAAGAACTTATGAATTACCATCAACGCACAAAATGGGGAAAAATAAACTTTTCCAAGTCCTATTGCTTGTTTTGTTTTTATAATTCTAGGCTGCTGTCTTGTCAGATGTGTTCAGCTGATTGTTGGTACTCGCAACAAACTGTAAGTGTAGAAGATGTGTGAGACTGGTAATGGAGCTCTCCTGGAAACAGCGCCCTATTCTGCATGAGGTTTTTGAGCACGAACAGTGCCTGGACCCTGCTTGTGTTTGCCATTGTAACACTGCCAGAGGTCGCTTACTAACAGCAAACCCTTTAGACAACTTTGTCAAGTACGTCCTTCACTTAATACAACCTTTTTCTATGGGGAAGAAGAAATGCAGCTCACATTGGTCAGAATTAGTAAAATGTGAATATTGAAACATGCAGATACACATTGATTAACATTGCTTCTAAACTCCTGATTAGAAAAAAAAAAGTGCTTGAAACAATTTTAAAGAAGTTTTATAATAGCACTTCAATGTGAGAGCTCCTATATTTCACAGAACCATAGAATCACTTTAGTTGGAAAAGACCTTTAAGATTATCGAGTCCAACCACTAACCCAACACTGCCAAGTCCACCAGTAACACATGTCCCTGAGAACCTCATCTCTGGATCTTTGAAACCCCCCCAGGGATGGTGACTCCAGCACTGCCCTGGGCAGCCTGGTCCAGACCCCGACAGCCCTTTCCAGGAAGAGATTTTTCCTAATATCCAATCTAAACCTCCCCTGGTGCAACTTTCGTATTTGCTACCTTATGTCTTTCAGTCCTAGGGAGCTATTCCTCCAGCTTCTTTATTATTCATTTTTATGATAAATAGCAATGCTTATTTCAACATGGATTTAAGAAATTATGAGTGGCTGTTTTCACAAAAGTCTTCATTCCAGCCACTATAAAAATGGAAGAGGAGTGTCGAGGTTCTGAAATTTCCTGTTAGTGAATAAAAATAAACTCTGGGACAGGAAAAAAAACAGCCCTTCTGATTTTTTTTTAATAATTACCACTGGAGTGTATAACGTTTTCACTAAGCAGTATTGCTAACTACTGATCTGCCAAATTATATCATGAGCTACAGGCAACATCCTGCAGAACACAAAAAAAGGGGAAGATCACTATAAAAAATGTTAGTGTTTCAGTCTAGAGGAACTAGGTAATTATACACCTTGTGTTTATACAACACAAGAAGATGTTTTTAACCTTAATCATTTGTGGCATAAGTAAAAGCAACATTAGAGAGCGGACATACTGTGTAGATGCTTCTGTAAGAAGAGGACAAAACCATCAGGTGAGAGGCAGGAACAACTAAACTGACGGCAGCTTTCTAGTGGTTCAGTTCAATGGACTACACAACCAAAACAAGCAGAAATCTTCATTAATGCTTTCGATTAGGAAATTCTTCAGCCCATACATTGATCTTCATGCTTGGCTGAAAGACTTCTTATTCTTCATAGAAGGAGTCTATTTCTTTTCGGTATTTCTCAAGCACGGTGAGCCGTTTTAACTTCATTGTCGGACCTTAAAAGAGGGAGTTAGTCACAACAGCAGAAACACCAACGAGAATTCCTACTCTGGTTGAGCTTTGGTTCCTAAGATTTTCTATGGAAGCGCCTGTTTGGCAGAACATGTCCCACTAATTGTAGATACCTGCTGAAAGTCAGAAGCAAGTGTAGTATGTAAGGCTGGCTCCACAGGAGCATCAGAACTTCAAAGGGTGCTGCAGATAAGAGGGTGATGACTCGCTACTATTTTCATTTAAAATAGTTTAAAGGATGATGTTTTTGAAAGCTTTTAAACATCTCCCAGTTAATTCAAAGAGTCTGGTAATGCCCTGGGGGCTCTGATGTCAGATTTTCACTGTCTTGCTCCTCTCTTTTTTTTTTTAAACAAACAAGACATTTTCAGTATTATTACTAGATGTTATTAATATTGTAATGCACAAGGAATTAACCAGAATTGATTGTTTAATTGACCAAAGCAATCTGAAATGTAAGTATAGAGATGTACTTGTAAATGAGCATAGACTGATGCACACGTACACAGCAAAACCTCCAGTTTTTGTCTTCTCGAACACATGCTGCATAATGGTTTTGCCTTTCCCTCTAGGGGCTGTACCCAGAATTTGGCATACAAAACCGTATTTGAATATTCTTAGATCAGCAGCCTCTTTCCTGTGCACATACCTCAACGGAAACCAGTAAATCTTACCTAGTTCTCCCCCAGAAATGGAAAAATCCCTTGGCAGGACTATCCATTTTTGAATACAGTGAACTCTATTAGTAGCGTTCCTGTTGACTCTGTCGATTCCCTCCTGAATGGCCTGGTAGATTGCCTGGTCTCTTGTAGCTACAATCTCGGATACTTTAGTGGCTTTGCTGCCAGTCTTCTGGCAGAAGTCCCTGGCTTGCTCAGTGAGAACGTCAGTGGGATCAGACGTATCTGGGTCCAGCACGCTCTAAAATACCAAATCAAGTGAATCATTAAATGTTCACTCTTACATGGCACTACATGTTTCCTCTGATCAGGTCCTCCCCGACTAGTGAGGATGAAGGAAGCTCAGCATCAACACCCAAACATTCTGTGAGCATTAAAAAGCAGGAACAGTGTTTTTCTTTCCACTTGGCTACCAAACACAAATATTTCTGGCTTATATGCAGATGACATGAACAGACTTAAAACCTGTCCATGAATTAGGCAATAAAGTCTATCTATAGACCTTGAATTTCTACTATATTTTCCAAATTACTTCATTATAGGAGAGCGTTTAGGTCATCATTAGATTGAATTACTGTGGTGTAATGTAAACAGCTTGAGATAGAAGCATTCTTTGAAATCAGACTTCTTAAATTAGTATTTCTATTGTACCTGTAGATAGGGAGTATCATTGGCAAACATGAGAAAAGCTGAAGGCTCGTTCCCTATGTGCATACACAGAATAAAGTGCAAATGTTGTAGAAAGAAGTGATGTCTCAATTGAAGCATATATTACAGCAAAACTATTAATTATTTTGTTCTACAGTCATCCTCCTCGTGTTATACAAAAAAATTTGTAGAGAAATGTTTCTGTTGGAAAGTCCATTTCTGTCAAAAAGTTTCTTTTAGGAACCGGTTTTGCCCATAACAGAAACGTTTGCTGGCTTTGCTCATCTGTAAGAATAAAAGCTATTACTGTGCTCAGTTACACAGGCTCCTCATTCTTTCAACTTTTCTTAGTTAAAATTTTGCATTTAAATAAAAAGTGTCTTTTATGCATAGGAGAAACAGCAGTAAACATGTAGATGTTTAGCAGATAATCTAACCAGAAGTTTAGACCATGAGGATGTGGTTTGTAGCTGCTATACATTTTTATTTTCACTAACATCCTCCTAACTAATTTTGAGTCTTTTTACAAACAGTTCAAAATTCTGCTTGTTTTGTTAGGTGCAGGTGTATAATTTCACTGAAATCGGTATTAAAACTGGTGTACCTTTAGTGTCAGCAACATCGACAAAAACTTCTTTTTATCTCCAATCACCATAGCATTACTAACAATGGGGAGTTCTTTTTTAACAGCATCTTCAATTGGAATTGGAGGCACGTTTTCACCTCCAGCTGTAATAATCAAATCTAGGTAAAAAAGAAAGGCTATTAGTTGAATTCAAATAAATTCTGAAGGTCAGGTTAATGTCTGGAACAACCCACTTTTCTTATTCTTAATCAGAGAGATGTTTGTCAGAGATGAAGTTTTCAAAGAGAGCAAAGTCTATTAATTAATTTTCTTTAAAAAAAAAAGCTAGTATTTTTCAAATATGTGCTCAAGTTCTCAATTCTCTCTCAGTACAACATATTTGCTCCAGGTAATTTTTACATCACCCAGTAACAGGTTAGGTATTTATTCTCCAGGCACTGTTGCATAACGTGGAATTTTTCTGTGAGCAATCATCTCTTCCCAATTAGCACAGGATTCACTCTCCATTTTACTGTTGCTGTCTCACCAACTTCACGCTTAAACTCATGATTAATTCTTAAAGCCACCAAGAGGGGTCAGACAAAAAGGAGCTGGAAAAGCTCCATAAAAGCAACACGGCAAGAAGTGAGAGAGGAGAGTGAGGAGGGAGAAGACAAGATCTCAAGAGAGGAGTTTTGCAGGTGAAGAGAGGAATATAATAACACACTGAAACCTTAATATTTTTAAGGTTCGTAAAAATGGTATTGAAACCTTATTCTATTGATTAAGGAATGTGCCTTTTATTTGAATGCATTCGTTCTGAATTATAATACATATATATATCGGTGTTATTACAAATTTGAGTATTATTTAAGTAAATTCCAGCTCTCTGCTTTTATTACACCAGTGACTTCTCGCTGTCCTGAAAAATCAGTCTTTCTGGCTTTTCAGAACGTGCTCCAATAAATAATGCAGACAAACGATATACCAGTCCTTTGTGTGATAATGCAGCTGACTGTATTAGGGATGGGGCTGGTACCTCATTCCCTGTCAGCAATAAACTTGAAGATTTGAGGCAATCAGGGAATATAGCACCTTCCTGCAGTCACAGGTTTGGGTCTTATCAATCCTATATACTATACTGTATTACAGTATACTAAACTATACTATATGCCATCTATACTGCTCCATGAGAACTACAATGAGAAGTAACTTCCAGTCTATACTCAGCCTTCTGGCGTGGAATATACATTGATCTCCTAATTATGAAACTTACTTCTCTCCCTGGTCCCCACACTGCAGACATTTGAGGAAGCACAAGTAGCGTTTATAGAATAAGAAACTTCCGTCAAATCACAGATACGTATCAAAATGAGTGGTGTATCCAAACTATTTTTTCCTTTGTTTTTTCCTTTCACTCCCTGCTCCCTTTGCCTTAGTCCTGTCTTTGTCTTAGATCCTCGACCAGTCTCTCTGGCCCTTGTTTCTTCATTGTCTGTCAGCTTTTTCCCAGCTGATCCAGACAACTGTAATAATTATAACGACATTTTCCACACCTCTATAGATACTTCCCCTGTACAGACTTCTCTAGCCACATTTTTGTGCTTCCTAAAACTCTTATGACCCACAGACCAAAAAGAAGTCCTGTTTCAGCCATTAGAAGAAAAGCATCTTTACTGCTTTCTATTAGCTTTTACCTTGTTTGGACTTGGATTTAAAACTCTAGTCAAACTAGACAGACAGTTATTTTATCCCAGATAGTCTACCTGTCCTGTAATTTAGAGCAACTGTTATTAGTTCAGCAATCAAGGAAGATGTAAGTGAAATACAAAAGTTATGACACAACATGACTAGGAGTTGCTAACAGCTACACTAAAGGAAAATGAATCCAACAAGAAAGCAAGTTAAAAATCCAAACAGCTGCACTTGGTGCAGGCTATTAATGGTATCTACTTAAGTCCCGATTCCTAACAGGACACTGTCATCCTATGACGAATTCATTCATCCGTGTTACTCTCCCTGGTGATTTGCCATGTATTCCATGACAGCTACTCAGTTTTCAAATACTCTTCAGTTACATCTTGACTGTGACCAATCCCACTCACTGAATATGTCTTGTGAAAATTAAGCAAGTGACTAGTCCTATTCACAGGAGACTTCAAGCTGTGTGCTCTACTTGTATAATATGTAGGTTCACTGCTTTAGCTTTAACTCGCCCTTCTGCTCTCGAGCCTCAACACTAGTCTTACCAAACACACCACCTAAGGCATGAGAGGAACCCAGCTCTGACCTACAGCAACAACTTCTATATAATAAAGGGTTGTCAGTGTCTAAACATTCTGAAGTGCAATTAAGACGATTTAGCAAGATTCAAAGAGAAACTGCACAGCTTAATGGATCATTAGAATCAAAGAAAGCATATTAAACCTGTGCTGTTACTTTATATTAATAATTGTAATGAATACTGAATAGAGGCCCGGGAGACAAAAAGCCTGATTGACTCCTCTCCACCTACTAGAGACTAGCGGGAAACCTTTCCTGAACATGGCACACCATTGCTTCCTCATAGAAAAGTCTGGTTTACATTCCTATTAGATCAACACTGCTGGCATCAGAGGAAAGACACTTAATTAGGTGTGGCACATCTGACATGTGACTGAACAGTGAACTGTTACCATCAACACAGAGCAAGATTTTGCTTATTACCTTTAATTCTTCCAGTGACATAGAGAAAGCCATCCTTGTCTAGTTTTCCTAAATCTCCAGAACGCAGCCACCCATCCTCATCAAAAGCTTCTTTTGTTTTGTCTTCCATATTTAAATAACCCATGAAAACAGTCCTTCCCCAGAAACAGATTTCTCCATTGCCTTCTGGATCTTCATCCACCAATTTGACTTTGCAGCCAGGTGTTGGTTTACCACAGCTACCGGAGAAGAGCAGAAAAAAACCCCAAGGAGCACAGAAACATTACACACAATACTGAGAAGACATCTAATATTCCAAATCCCTGAAGCTATGAAAATATTAGTGACTGTAAGTAACACCTTGCTGTAACTGCTTGGAAACTATGGAACATTAATTCACTAGGGCAGATATGTTAGGAGTATATAAGCACTTTCGGGCTCTTGCCCTGTGCTTTCTGGTTTTTGTTTTGTTTTTCCTCTCTGTATCTTCAGGCATAAAAACACTTTTATATTTGAGGTCTTGCATTTGAAAATTATCCTACCCTGGGCCAGGGCTAGGATGTACATCAGATTTAGGAACTGTGTTCTGCATGTAATGCTGTAGATTACTATAAAGGGCTCTTGGTGTGGTATGCTATGGAGGCGATGGGTTCAGCCGCTGACCTGGAAGTTATTTTGCCTCCAAAAGTCACAACAGAGTGGAAACGCATTGAGAGAAAATAAAATAAACAACAAGATCTTGCTGAACTTAGTAAATAATCTTCTCAGAGATATAACAAACATATTCTATTAAAAAAAGAAAAAAGTAAAATTACCTGTGCTGCCTGTACACGTAAGGCCCAGATAGGCAATGTGGGCCTGTAGTCTCACTCATCCCATAGGCCTCGTACAGGGTGATGTTCAGACCCAAGAAGAAATACAGGGTTTCTGTGTGGAGAGGAGCAGCACCACAAAAGTGCTTCTGACAGGAAGAAAAACCCAGTGCGTTGCGTATTTTTGCAAGCACGAGGTAGTCTGCTAACCTTGCCCAGAGCTGCTTTAAATCACTGCTGAGTACAAAACACACAAGAACAGGACACAGGAAGTCAGAGCAACCTATGAAATGTCCAGAACAAAACCAGACACAAATTTTGTTTAGACATATATTTGCCATTTGGGTTTAGGTGTTGAAAAAAGTTACGTCAGTTTGAACAGGGTCAGTGTCTTTCATTGCTAGTGAACTCTAACTCTTGAGGTATCTGAATACTGCAAATACATAAAGAATCTATCAAAATGTATTGTGCAAAACCAAGCTCTTGTATTCCTGATTCTTCCAGCTAAATGTGCCTCTGAGAACCTCCACCACTAAAATCTGAAATTTGCAGGACCTTAGGAGCTGAATGATCACATAAGCAAAGCAGCATCACTGCATGATCTTGTGGAATACCATTTTCTGTGAGCAATTCCTCACTTCATTGTGTGACACGCTTTAAAGAACTTTGGCACAGGAAAAAATTGTGAATTAAGTTAATATTCAAATTTTTACAACATTCTTTATTTGAACAATCTTATGGAGTAAAACACCAATGTTATTCAGAACAGAGCTCAGGGAATTCACAGAGGCTGTCCCTGAGTTTCTGTGTGAAGATAAGATGTCCTTACTCACACGGTGCACATCCCAAACTGTCACGAGCCAATCTGTCTGGGCTGTCCCCCCAAATTTTCCCCCTCTCATACACCTCCTGCAAATTCCTGCCCTTTCCTCACACTAGTAACTAACACTTGCACAGTCACATGGTGCGCTGCATCAGGAAACGCTCCCAGCTGAAAATTCACAGAAGACACAGAGCTGGGGGATGTGTTAGTGGAAGTACATTCTCAGCGAGGACAGAGGGACACTTTTAACAGTCGCCC
Organism: Columba livia; assembly: GCF_036013475.1. Classification (NCBI taxonomy): domain Eukaryota; kingdom Metazoa; phylum Chordata; class Aves; order Columbiformes; family Columbidae; genus Columba; species Columba livia. The sequence goes on along the minus strand of NC_088612.1, from coordinate 19,017,669 downwards.
GTGTTTACGATCAGCCTACTGTAATTGATAACTATGCCCCTGCATTTGCTGTGTTGGCAGGCCAAATTTTACCCATTTACACTTAAAGTCTCACTGATGCTTCACAGATTATAACAAGCAGATAGCTACTTTCAGGCTGACGGAAATCTCATTCATTATAATACATACCTGCTTGAGCAGTTTAGGTTCCTCTCTAAGCTAAGCGACATGGCCCATGAGAGCATTCTCTTCTTCATAAATCCTGACTGAGCAAAAGCATCCTTTAATTTCTCCATGATTTTCTCCCACACACGGGGAACTCCCATGTGAGACGTTGGCTGCACTTCTTTCAGTGTGTTGACCAAGCTGCCCTGTTAAATCCATTAAATCATTTCAAAACATTGCAAAAGGTCCACAGCAGCGATAAAAAGGTTTGGTGCTGCATGCAGTCTGCACCTTGCAGTGCTAACATGTAGAACATCACTAAACATGTAGGATATAAAAAAGGAGTAATGAACCTACTTCTGTCAGACTAACGTGTCGACTCTGACACATCAGGGGAGTTAGGTATACACAAAAGAAAGCACGCAGGTAGTTTAGGTCCTTCTGCCTCCCTTTCCTTCAAAAATTGCTTATACTTCTTTTGCTTTAGATGCATATTCTTCTGCCTTAATAGAAGCTTATGGGTCTGATTATACATTTTAATTGGAGTATAGAGCACTGGATCAACCAGTCTGATGGATTTTGTTTTTCCATAATTCTTAAAATAACTGAGTCTCAATTTTCATCTTCTGTTCCTCTTCAAAGGTCATACTCTCTCCTTGGGATGTTTTCTAATAGGAAGAAGTGCAAGCTTAATTAGGTGCAATAAAAGACAGATACCTTCAAAGCATCTGGCTCAGCAAAGTAAACTTGCTCTCCCCATTTGATTCCAGTCCACAGGTCATATATCTGCGCAGCTATGTGGCTGAGCGGGAGATAACTGACTATAGACTCCTGCTGGACTTCTGCAGGTTGCATATCTCCTGCTCTGCTGCAATGTGCTGATGTCCAAGTTATCTGTTTAAATAAATATAAAACACATTAGGTATGAATTTTTTTTAATTTTCTTTCAACACAAACTAAGGATCCTCATGCTATGCTAGTGTAACCATGAAGAATCTGTGCTCACGAAAACTGCTGAAGACATTGCAACCTCTGACAACACACCAGACTGTCAGTTCTCTGTGGAACTCTATCACAAGCAAGATGTACTTAGCAGCAACATAGAACTTGCAGATCACCTGGCTGAGCACTAATGAGGAAGATCATAGGTGTGTTCTGCTCCTCTGGAAGCCTCTGGGATATTTCCAGTGGTTCACAAGTGACTCTCCCCACACCCTTTCCCCTTTCTTCATGAGTGGCACTGCACATGTGAATATTTTTGAAGATGTGCTGCTTGATTTCTTAGTGAAACTGTATGATGATTCCCCTCCTTCTTCCTAATTCCCACCTTGCCTTAGAAGATGCAGTTTAAGAATGCTAAATATGCATGTCTTCATTATCAGAATATACTATGTGGAAGACCCACAAGTATATATATAATGGTATGAGTGGGGGCAAAAGATACACATGCAAGGCATACGCTACACCAGTAAGTACAATATTGTACAGTAACTGTTAATAATTAACAGTTACTTGCTATTCAACATAGCAAAAGAGGATTATGATTAAAACATGTGCAGCTCTTTCTCAAAGGAGTTTGTAATCTAAAACAGGTAGGGCAGGAGACAGAAGTGAGATTATTCAAGATATCAGGGGAGAGATACACATCACATGCAATACCTGTTATCACATTATGTTCCTGCCAGCTCCTTTTCTTTGTAATAAATTATAAGGTACAAGCGTACATTTGGTCTAAGGAAATACAGGTTCTCAGGAGAGGTTTGTAAGGAGCAGCATGCTGTCAGAGCAGGACACTTCCAGTTGAGATGGCAGCACTGGACAAGTGGCTGTGGAAGACTCACACGGCTGGCAGAACGGGATGACTTTGAGCTGCACCTGTATTGCTTATTGATTCCTTCCCCTCCAAAGCCTGGCAGCGTGCAGGCACACTCACTGCACATTTGTGTGGGTGCACATATGACTGACTCAGCACTGGTTTTGTACAGACTGTGGGAAACATCTTTTGACTAAAGAAGGCAGCAGCGCAGTTACAGACAAGGCATGTTTTCCACTGTTCGTCAACATAAAAATAGACCGTTAGTGATCAGCAGCCAGAAATAGTTTGGCAGCTAACATGGAAGTGACACCAGCTGCAATGTCAGATCACTCTTTTTGTCTATCAAGTCCACTGTGTTCTGCTTCCAGATACTCCTGTGCTGATCTCCTGCTCCCCACAGTGTGCTTGTTCTCAACAGTTTCTGCATTATTTTAAGAGGAGAGGCCATAACTTAGACCAGCCCTTTCACAGACTGTGTGTTCAGAAAGGCTCCCTACCACTTCCCACTCAGGCACCTTAAGAAAAGATATATATATATATTAAAAAAAAACAAAACCCCTGCAGTTCAAATCTTTGCTAGCAGACCTCTGAAGCCAATCCTTTCTGCAAATGACTTTGCTTTCCTCTATCACTGAAAAATTTCATCTTAGCAACAATACAGGTAGGGCTATTTTAAGTGCCCAGACTTTGCACTAGAGTTGTATTGTCCTCCAGTGACAGATGTAGAAACCCAAGTCTAGGAATATAACAATGCCAAAGTAAAAACCACACACATCCACCTCCAATTTTAATCAACTTTACAAAAGCAGTTTATCACACTGTTTTGATAGTGGCTGACTGATGTTTATAATGTATTTAAGATGATCTGTGACACCACCTGAGAGATTTTTTGGCAATCTGTGAATAATGATTTATAAATATATGCATTATATCTCACAAAAAAAACCCAGTGAATATCTCTAACAAACTGTTCAACTTTGTGAAGTGCTAGTTTGAATGAAGTTTCATCTTTACTATGCTTCTACTTTATCAGACATAGCCAATCACGTTCTGAATATTGCTCTGTAGTACCCTACGTTGCAAAAGCAAAAGGATTTCAAGATTCTAACATGTACCAGTCATTTCAAAACAAGGGAATAAATATCTTCCTACTTTTCTATTTTTATGCTAAAGGAAGAGCCTGAAATACATACATTGTCGTGACTCAGCATGGCTCCTTTCGGCTTCCCTGTTGTTCCGGATGTGTATATTAGTACACAGCATTGATTTGGCTTTTGAGAGTTAATAATATCATCCAAAGTAGTATCAGACACGTCATCTCCCAGCTCCAGAAACTCTTCCATCTAGAATATGTAACAGAAAATACAGGATATCAAATGGTTTCCAAAGTATGGGAAAGATGCAGCAACTTATCAGTCTCAAAGATGGCAGAAAACATCAGTGCCTTGCTCTGAACATGTTTCCAAGACAAGCTTCCCCAGGTCTTGCCTATGTAAGAAATATAAGGCTAGTGTAAAACTTTATATGCAAATTGCAAATAGACTACCTCAAATTGTGCTGCCACAAGACTTTTCAGTGTCTAAGAAGGGAATGGTAATATAACACTATTCCTACTCCAAGATGGATTTTATGGACAAGTCATAGGGGATAAAATTCTGTTACTCCCTCTTGCTGTTGGAATGATTTCAAGTCTTATTTGAAAGAATCTGGATATATCATTTTTAAGTAAGAGTACACTTGTGACTTTCCATCTATAATTCCTTGTCCTCCATTAAATCCCAATATAAAGCAATTGGATGAAAACTTCTGTGCAAAAGCATCATCATCTACATGTGTGAATGTTTACCCAAATTATCTGCCATTTTATAGCAAACTGAGCATGTGATGCTGGTCGCAACTTCCATTCAAATTTGGCTCAATCTAAAATGAGCTGAACTTCTTAGGATGTTGGACTTCTGTGCAGCATAAATCGGCCCAGGAGAATGCTGAACCTGATCCTCTGTGTTATATTGGTTCTCCCAAATACTTCTATTACATGCACGTGATGTGCTGCTGCATGCACCATTGATTTCAAAGCTGAAAACCAGGGTATAACAACGTTTTTTAAGAAAGTCAATAACCAGACTGTCTGTTTCCCATTGGAATCAGATGATTCAGACTTTGCTACCGAACTGTGTGACTCAAATGCATGATGCAGCACCTCCATTCTTCCACAATTTCTTGGAGCCCTATCTAGGACCACACTGCAGTAAAGGCGATGACGTGAAGGACAGCAGAGGTAAAAAATGAGAGCCTGTGCTTGAGGAGCTTCTTGTTTCCTTCAGACCTTTGCCAATGCCAGCATGCTACCAAGGTTCCAACAGTCAGCTGCTGTGGCACCTAGACTTCCTTTTCTTAAGTGGCAAGGCTGTCCTAAGGACTCTTCTAATTACCAATCATCAGTTTTATACTTTCTTCCAACAAATGTCATCCCTGAAAAGAGAGGTGGTACGATGCACAGCCCTGTCAGCAGCAGAGGACCTGTCCCATCCTATCCCTTCCCACAGAATGTGGCTGCATTGATTTCACTAGCTCCTGGAAATCCGGAGGTGTCAAGGATGCAGTTGTTTCTTAGTGACTTAGCAGTTGTTTCTGTTTTCCTGACCTTACTGTCCTCTCATACCAGAATGCGTTAATCACTGTGAATTTGTTGCCTTGGCTTTGTTTACTGAACAGGACCTGCAACAGACAGCGTTCCCATTCCAGGGAGTGTCAAAGGTACAAACAGTCACACACCCTACAGACTTTGCATTTGCCTTCTGGAAACGCACTGATCAGGGAACAAGGGCTCTGCAATTGCTCATTACACATTAGCTGTCAACTTGCAGCACAAATCCCTTTTATCAAATGCCATGTGGTTCCGGTAGTTTGCTTTACATCAAACCCAATAAACAATCATTTCTGTCTTTGGTGATTTGTTCTCTGATTTATCCTTTAGAGGACCTAAACTCTGGCCACCGTCAGACACTCACAGCTGCCCTTCTCCATTGAGAAGACATGTCCAACATGACACCTGAACAGGGGCATTTTCAAATCTATCAGTTCTCAGGTATCTAGGTTTCAGCAACTGAATGTTGATCCAGAATTAATTGCTAGCACTTATTCCTTCTACTAAGAAATATAAATAGTAAGATCATCTTTGTATTTTTTTTTACTGTGCAGAGATGCAAGGCATGCTCTACACTAGTACATACAATATTGTACAGTAACTGTTAATTATTAACAGTTATTTGCTATTCAACATAGCAAAAGAGGATTATTATTAAAAAACGTGCAGAAGATTTTTTCTGATGCACCTAATGACCCCTCAGATTTTCAAAATTGCAAATATTTAAAAATACTTCTGCACTGTTCCCTCTTCATTAATCTTTTTTTCTCCAGCTGAAGTTTTTCAGCCCAGAATCTCATAAGCTGTAGCCCACTTAAAATGTTGACTTTTTCACTCCTATTACTTCACTATTTTCAATTCTATTTTCAATGTATATTGGAATTACATGTTTACAAAAAATACGTTCTGCTTAAAGTCCTCATATCACTTTAATTAAAGGCTGGAACTCTACCATTCAGAATCTCGGATTCTGGCTGTCCTTTTTTTCTGCTTTATTTTTACCATGTGATACAAAGATCCTACATACATTAAGAAAATGTGCCCCATAGTTATTTCTCTTCACTTGTTGCCTACCACCAGAAATATTCAGTGCAAACAAAACGCAACTATCACCTTCTGTAAAAGTACAAGCATTTTCATGTTCTTGGATTCAGGGTAACTGACCACAATTCAGGTTTCACTAGCAGCAGTGGACAACCTTTATTTTTAATGCTTCATGAGTCCACATTCCCACCTGAAGCCTGTAGGGCTAATCCAGACAAGTAAAAACCCAGGAAGACGTAAGAAAAACAGTTAAGCCAGGTAGCTCTAATTTTAAATGCCAAATACCAACCTGAAGGTACAGGTAAATTAAACAGAAAAAGCTGATTAAGCTTTTGAATGTGTTTGCTGGACCACAGACATACATTCTAAAGGGTAGACATTTCACAGATTAAACATACTAGAAATTTATCAAATAAACAATATCCCATGAATTATATAACTCAATTCTAGCACTCACATACCGTATACAAATTTGGATGTCTCTCTGGAACGGAATCCTTGTAGAGCACAACGGCTTTCAACTGTGGCAATCGACTCCAGATCTGTGGGATTTTTTAAAACAAATTTATTATTTATTATTCATATCTTGTAGGGGGGTTTTTCCACTACAATACTGCCAAAATTGTAATGGCTTGACAGTCACAAGAAACCTCCTGTTTCCCTCCATCCTCAAATATTCTCCTCTAAACTCACAACCAACTGGCTCAACAAGGCGGAGGGGAAGGGAAAAAAATAAGACACTACACAGTCTGCTCTATCTATTTTCAGTCAGAAGATTTAGAAAAAGAATAAATCAGAAATGGCTTCTCAGCATCCTTTCTCATCATGCACCAAAGAGCACAGCAAGGAACAGTCTGGGTCAAGCTAGAAGCTGCCCCTGGCTGCTGTGGTTACCAATAAAATCCAAAATTTACCAAAATCCTCAGCAGAAGCTGTTAAACTGCTAACGGAAGAAAAAAAATAGTTCGACCTTCTTAAAGAAAAGGAAGCCATTATGCACATTTAAGCATAAATACAAATATCAAGCTGCAGGCTTACAGGCAGACCGCAACGGCTGCTGCTTTCAGTAGCTCTTGCTCTGTTTTGCGTGGCCTGCAGGGAGCATTCGTCTCACTGAACTTTGTGGGACCATGTGCCTCACAGATGCCTTTGAATTAATCACATTCTGAACTGACTGGATCAATCTGCGCTAATACAAAAGCAGTGGCTTGATGGTGGCCATTATGGAAATATTATCAGAAGGATAACAATTGAAATGTTATTATTTCAGCCTTGGGTTCTGCCAGAAAAAAAAAGTTTCAAAAATCCTTCAGCTGGATAAAGCAGTGTTTGCCACAGCTGTCTTTTCTTTTTTACATAGAAACATATATGAATCAAATCCCTCAAGTTCTTCAATTTATATGCTTCTGCCCATGTTTGTGACAGCATAGCCTGTGATTTACTCAATGACACTGCAGGAAGATTTGTCTGATTGTTACGTGAGCCACAGACACCACAGAGAACACCAGATACCTGATTTCTGAAGAAGAACACTCCCATGAAACATTTGATGATGCAGATAGTGAATATGTTATTTGGGACCAATATAGCATCAAGAAATGGGGAAATTATGGCTTTTTAGTAACCATTCAGCCACCTTGTACCTGCATTATCTTGTCCAATTGTTTCCGGTTTTCCACAACCATGATATTGGTTTTGCTGTCGTAAGCAATGTAGTGGCAGGCCTCTGGAGAATTGGTTGTATATATGCCTGTGACGATTCCTCTGTATCAAAAACGTATAAGAACACATATTTATAGACGTGCACTTAGTATAAAAGAAGAGAATAGTCAAAGATCAGATGAAACCTGAACCAGTATGAAGATGTGTAAACAGCAGCACAGCTGTTGTGGTTGTTTGAAGTATTCTGATGTACATGAGTATCTCTGATATGTGCACACTGCAAAAATTAATCTCTGAACTCTATTTAGCAGAAGCTCCCATAGTCAAGGATTTGGCACTTTAACCCACTTGAGGCTACAAAAGAGTTAACTCAGAAGTGCTGAAAACATAACCAAGTCCTCTTTCAGTTCAAGCTGCACAGACACCAACACATCCCCCACAAAACCAAACCAAAAAAACCTTACCCAGCAAAAACAGCTCCAACGGCTGAGATGAACCATTCTGGAGAATTAAATCCAAGGATTCCCACACTGTGGAATCGTTCAAGGCCAAGCTTAAAAATAATAAACATAAGGTTACACAATACAGGCACGCTGGAGAGAAACATAGCATGAAACATACATTAACAAATATAAACCATGGAAAGTTTTTATTTATTTATTATTTTGGTCCTCCCACATCTCTACATTGGTATCAATAACAAAACCAGTATTTATCAGCAGTCAATATTGTGTAAACTTTCCACTACCTTCTCCGGTCTGGTTGTGCTCTGCTGTCCAGAAAGGCCCAAACCCCAGAACTTTTCAATATGAGCAACAGCATATTGAGTACTAATCCCACCCTCTATTTAGAATGTTTTTGTCTTTATCTTGCCCAACTCATTGACAGTGCTGCTTTCACCTATTTTTCTCCTTTTAATCTTAAGGTTTCATGCTGGGCTTTGCACCCATGCTTGAGTGAGAGAGCGTAACGCAGCACCTCTTCACTTGCAGTCGGGTTCCCCGGACAGCAACGTTATCTCTTTGACCAAAAGCAATTTTCATCATTATTATTTCAATAAAGAATATGACCTGCTGACCTTCAGTTAATGGGAAAAAACTTTTATACTGTGTTTTTGGGGTTGGGGTTCGTTTTGGTGGTTTTTTTGGGGGGTTGGTTTGTTTGTTGGTTTGTTTTTAAGGAGACAGAAAAGAGACAAATGAATGGGTTTAGTTTCCTGTACCTACCTTCAAGAAGCTCTTGGCTGCTTTCCTGGAAAGACAATAGTACTCTGAAAACGTTATCTTCTCCCACTTTCCGTTCTTTTTGCTGGCCAAAGCATGAAGGGGTCCATATTTTTCTAGGCTTTCCTTGAACATCTGATGAACTGTTATGGGAGTCTGCGGACACGAGTTATCTATTCTCAGTCTGACTCTGCCATCAGCGAAGGAAGTCCACAGAGCCTCTGGAATGTAAAGCATTATCATCAGGGTATTCCAACACTGAAAAATAGCGTGGGACTGTGCACCAAAAGATGAGCGGGTTGAATAAAGACTGCAGGACTAACCATAACTCTGGCACTTCCCATTTTTTGAGAAAAGGGCTTTCCAATTTTATAACTATCAAAAACTCCATGTAGACAAAGAACTCTTTCTTACATTTTGTTCTGCATCTTGTACAAAAGTACCACCATTCAAAATTATAGCAATTTTCTGCGTGTTACAGGCACATCACCGATTCCCAAAGATTTTGTTTGTCGTTGCTCAGCCCCGCACAACCCGCTAGCCCTTCGCTAAGGGAGCAGTAGCTGGCAAATCAGAAGGCTACAGAGACCTGAAAGCTCCAAAATCTCTGTCCCTGTTCAGCATCCAAGCTCCTTTTGCTTGTCACAAGCTCTTTCCTTGCTCCTTCACCCCCACCCAGCTATTCTGCTTTGTCCTGCCCTTGTTCCCCACTAATCCCCACACTTTTTTCTTGGTCATCTGCCCTGTATTCTGGTGTGCATATCCACTCCACTCCACTCTCTCCTGTCTTGCCCTGTTTCCACATCATCCTTCACCTCCTCTGCTCTTGCCTTTCTCACCCTGTCTTTCTGCCATCTACTTTTTCCTCCCTGTATTTTTCCTCCCCTTCTTTGACAGGACACAGACACAAAGCCCCAAACAATGTCACTCGGCTCTCACCGCTGGTGCCAAGGACTGGGGCAGTCCCTGGCATTCACAAGTGGTGACTGTCTCTCAGATTCTACTTGGCTCTTGCAAACCCAGCAAGAAGCCGGCTGAGTACAAATACGCTCCTTAGAGAATCTAGGGGTTAGTAAGTTGGCACAATGTAGGTGAATTCTCACAAGGAAGACAAAAAACCCACTCACAACTCCCCTACCTAATGGTTAGTTCCCATACTTCTGAACAAAATAGTACAAGATCATTTTAAGAACATTTTTTTCCTTAGATTTACTTTCATGAACAAATAAATATTTTTAGCATAAACGTAAAAAAAAAATATATTCTACAGCGAGCTGGTGGAAAATTTCAAACCAAAGAGCTTAGATTTGTGAGAGTTAAGAGTAACAGAAAATAGGACTTTTTGAAGTTTCTGACACAAGTTAATAAGCACAATTGTCTTTTACTAGACTTATGGAAAGCAAAAACTGCAAAGAAAGCTCAGCTAATATCTATACTGTTTCCTGGGACCTCAGTGGCCAAAAAAAGCAGTTCTGGACTATTCAAAAGTGCAAAATGCTTCGCATCCCTCTCAAATACTCATCCTCTAGTTGCTTCACAGAAGGTCCAGAAACCACATCTCTGAGCATTTCTGGCAATACATGAACACGTCAACCACAGCTGGATCCATGAGGGCTTTGGAACTCCCGTGCAGCCTCCCCCAGGTCAGGCTGCAACCTGCACACATAACCAGCGGCACAGCCGCTACAGTACGCTCACAACTGCACATTAAAGAAAACACGCTGCTTCTTCTTGCAGCAGAAACAGTCTTATTTCTTATTACATAGCTGTGGAGAAAAGCTCATTCATAATCAGCTGATAAAGTACAACTACTAAACTGAAAAATACTAAAACCAGTCTAGTTTGCTGCCAGTATTCCATGAAACTGTTTCTGAAGATTTCACAGCTATATCCTAGCATGTGGAAAAAATAATTTCGCCTTTCTACCCCCTCTCAGGTAAGAAGATAAAAACCTGGTGCAGAAACTGAACTGAGCTGTCAAAGCTGTGATGGGTGTCAATCCAGGCTTAATGTTCCTGACTCACATTATGTTCCATTCACATTCCTGACTCACAGTCTTGTGTTTGTTCTCTTGACCATCCTGACAAACAAAGTAATAATGACAGCAATAAATACAAATAAAGCTGCTTAATCTCCATGTGCTTTAATTTTCTCATTTGTAAATTGCATATAATGATTTTCAAAACATAGGTGTGGAGCTTCGTTTCGATCAGTGGCAGAAGGGCATCATAAATCTGGTTCAGAAAACAAGCAGCTATGAAGGATTGTAGGTAATAGACAGACTTTATCAAAGGGCAAACACTGGCAGCCAACTAATGTTTTATTTGAAGACAACACAGGTGTTTCTGCACTCAATCCCAGTCCTGATGTGAAAAGAATGAGAGATAAGAGCTGTGAGAGAGAGAAGCCAGCATTAACACAGATGCTTATTTTCTGCAGTGACACAACAAGCGCAGATGAAAAACTCTATGTGATGTTCTGGCTTCTAAACCAACAAAGGTGGGAGGGATTGCAAGTGTGCCTGGGCACAGGTGGGTGGCTGCTCTGCTGAAAACAAAATCATACCATATAGAGCTAAAATAAAACATTCTAGTCTATGTAATCTAAAAATGCTCTTGAGCGTCACTTTTCAAAGGAAATGAAAATATTAGCAACATTCCTACAATAATATTACAAAAGTTGCATAATTATTTCCTTTTCATTGCAGATGTAGAGTAGCTAGAATAGTTTACAGAGACAAGAGTGATAATCAGTTAAATCACTGAATATCCATACGCAGAAACCAAAACTGTATTTGAAACTGTGTGTCCTTTTGCTTTTCCTTATGCATTTTTTTCTGGTGTCAAAAAGGCATCTTTGATTCATACTGAAGACTAAGAAAAAAACCCAATTCAGAGAGACTCAGTGAGTCACCTTAATAATACACAATACATATTGCAAAGGATGCTGAACACCCATTAAGTGTCTGTTTCTGGCATGTATTTGTAGGTAGAACTCAAATCTAAAAACGGTTTCTAAATCTAGATAGTAAGTTAAAAACATCTAATGACCTAACTAGTCTGTCCCAGAGAATTTGTAAGAACAGCAGAATATGAATAACATATTCTGCTGCCAGTTTGCAGAGGGATTTTGAGCAGAGGGCTCGTTCTTCTCAGAAAGAGCCTAGGAAGGAATGCCTGGCTAAACACTGAATGAACCAATTACAGACGTTGGGAGAAGGAAAACTGGTGCTCCGCCTCACCAGCATCTGAAAGTCAAACTGCAGTGTCCAGGGTTGAAGTGAACTCGGTACTACCCAAAACCAAAGTGGAAATCAGAATTCAAATCCTTCGAGCCTTGGTATATTATACACCCATAGGCTTACAGAGCATAAGAAAACCAAGTCAAAATACTTGGACTTTGTACAAAGCACACAGCTCAAAGTGCTTAATGCCACTGAAGTTCCCTGTGTGCAAGGAAAGAGGAATATTTGTTCCCTTCCTCTTTCTTCTAGTAAGTCCTGATACCCGTATTACACTTTGTACCCCAAATGCTTTTTGTTGACTAATTTGTGACCTTGGCTCACGTCCTTCATACAAATTCACTGAGGGTCAGAGATGGTGTGGAAACATATGCTCCTAAAGAGAACTATTTTGTCAGATAAACCAAAAAACGCCAGAGATTTTATTCAGATAGTTAGTCTTGACTTTCACTCCTGGAGCCTCTTCAAGTGTTTCTTTCCCCACATTGTTCTCCTCTAAGGCCAAAAGCCACTACTAGACTAAATTTTCCATGATTCACTGTCCTTGCTGCTGAAGGAAAAGAAGTCTCGGAGAAATCTCATACAAACAGTGTCTAACAGGATGAGTGCACTGCAGTTGTCCAAAGAATTGCTCTAACAGAAGCTGATCTAAATAATTGGGATTTTAAGTGTGCAGTTTTTCCAGTAAAGTTTTCAACAAGAAACTTCACAGGAGAAAAAATGGCTTAAAACTTTGTTTACCATTTAAAAAACATTTTGAAAGTTTTCAGCTGATCTTTCACAACACAATCCTAGACTTGTGAACCATTTCCATGTGAAAACTGATTTATAGAAGTACATTTGTTATTCAAATATTTTCTACCAAGTTTGATCTAATACACCATATAAACACATTAGAGTTTTGGTATTTTTATCAGCCAGTTGTTATTCCTTTCCACCGTGTATGACTTCACAGCTGTGACATGGTACAGGCTATCTCTCCCAGTCTAGACAGCAAAAATTACTTTAACCAGATAAACAAATAGCAAGTTCATCTATTTTTTCACATGGATAATCAGCCTGCCTGAAACTGCTGGACCTCTGGGATATATGAAGGAGTCTTCATACTAGTAAAAAAATCCTACACTAATCCTACAGTTAAAGCTAATATAGGAATGAAAGGAGCTGATCTGCAAGTATGCTGCCGACTGCCAGAATGGATTTGTGAATGTAAATGAGTTCTGATGTTTATGGGAGAACAATGCTGAGCCACAGAAAATGCAAAAGAACCAAGGTCACCTTTCAGACAGGTAAACCTGCTACAGAGGCTGAATGTGGAATGGCCCTGCTGCATGACCTGAGGAACTCCAGGTGATATTCCATTGATGCGCCCTGAGAAATAAAACACTAATTCAACTTCTGCTTGAAACTGATTCAGATTTAATTCGCAAAACAGTATTTTGATTATATGCCATTTCCTGCAAAACACCACTCTGCTCTAATGACGAGAGAAGGCATTCAGCTCTTTGCTGGAGGCGTTTCTGACAGTCATCATCCCAGATTCCACAGTTATGATGCTATCACATTCTGCTGACAACACAAACACATCATTCCTCCTCTCACCCAGGATTTTTAAAATTTTCTTCAAGATGTCTGTAGCCCTGAAAGCTTAACTTCTTTTCAGTGAAAGCTGGAGCTGAGTACACAAAGGTTGGAGTCTGAGAGCTTGGCATCTGTGTCAAACTTCCCCTTGTGCCAAGGAACAGATTAAACACAAGTACAGAACTTCTGAATTTCAAGTGAACCTGAATATATCAGTCAGAATACATACACAGTGAGTTAAAAAAACACACACAGAAACCAGCTTCCTGTTGCTTGCCTTGCCACAGTTGGGGGAGGAAGAAGGTTTTCTGTTATATTATCAATTTTCCACAATAAATATGCAACTTGAAATTCTCAAATGGAAAAGACTGAACAAATAGCTGAGATCTTTTTAAATCATCCAAAACATACAAATATTTCAGTATATGGAAACTCGTACCTTTTCCATTGGAGGAAAAGGGAACATTTATGAATTGCAGCTGCTCTTCACATCAGTAAACTACTACCAATACGGATCAGACAAATAAGATATCCTCCAAGGAATGTCTCTGCAAACCGGCATGGAAGGAGTGGTGCCTCAGGACGAGTATAAAATAAGTTTCATAACAATACTGACGCTTCTAAAACTGATTACGATGCACCAAAACGGAAGCGTGTGGAGGGTGTAATCAGGGAGAAATATCACTACAGAAGCATTGCCCAGGCATGCAAGAATGGAAAGTCAAAACTCAGTCGGAATTGCAACTGGTGAGTGATGTGTAGAGCCACAGGAAGGGCTTCTACCACCAGGGATACCATGGGCAACTTGCTGACATGGGACATGGAAAGAGCTGATGTGCCCTGTGCCTTCTACACATTGTTTTTTACTGGCAAAACAGAGCTTGCTGTGCCTTTGCCAGGTGGGAAGTTTTACCTACAACAGCAGAGGAAGCTCAAAGTCCCCACTTAAGTGAAGTGGATATGTACAAAAATGTCAGTGGGCCCAGACGGGACACTTCAGAGCGTACACTGAGAGACAAGGCCTAAGGCACCACAAGGCTGCTCACAATCATCTTTGAAAACGCACAGCAATCTCGTAAGGCCCAGGGAAAAGCAAATGTCACACCTGTCTTCAAAAAGACAAAGGAAGAGGATTCAAATAACTAAAGGCCAATCAGAGTGGCATGTTGTTTATCTTTAACAACGTCTCCCCAGCATGCTTGAAAGGTTTGGATCAGATGGAGTTGGAGTGACAGGTGGATTAAAAGCAAGATAATTAGTATTTGAGAACAGTGGTCAACATTTCTATGTCTAGCTAGCAGTCAATTAAAACTTCTTCAGGAGTTAGTCCTGAGAATGATACTGTTTAACAACTGCATTATTGTTTTGAACAATGGAATGCACCCTCACCAGCTCCACAGATGACACCAAATTTGGAGAATTGGCCAACATGCCAAAAGGCAGGGTGGTAAGTGAGTGCGTGAGTGAGTGGTAAGTGTTGTGTTTGGTGTAGGGTAATCCCAACCAGCAGCACAGACTGGATACCGGCTGGCTCAGCAGAAAAACCCCCGTGGTTTCTGGTGGACAAACTGGACTTGAGTCAGCGGCACATTGCGGTGGAGATCAAAGATAACTACGTCCCAGGCTGCATTAGCAAGATTACAGCCAGCAGATCAAGGAAAGTAATTATCTCCCCCTCCTTGGTACTCCCGAGGGTGCACCTGAAGCAGAGTACAGCTTTGGGAGCCCCAGTGCAAGAGAGAGATCCAGACAAATTGAAGCAAGCTCAAAAAAGGGACTCCCAGACAGTCCGGGGCCTGGAGCATTAAAGGAGCTGGATTTCCTCTAGTTTGGAGAATACACAATGAACATAGCTGCAATCTGCTACAGGCCAAAGGGGAGCGCTATAAAGAAGACAGATTCTTCTCAGAGGCACACAGCAGAAGAGGCAGTGGACACGAGCTGCAGAAAGGAAAATTCTTGCTGGAAAAATAATTTCACAATGCAGGAGGCTCAGCCTAAGACAAGGGACTGTGAGGCTGTGGGATCTCCATCCTTGGAGGTTTTCACAACGCAGTTGAACAAAGTCATGAGCCTCCTATGAGCAGAAAGCTGGACTAGTTGTCCGTCAGTGGTCTTTTCCAAAATAAATTATTTTGCAATTTCACCAGTAAGAAAAAGCACATGAATGAGTTCTCTTTTAACTTCACACTGGTGTTAAGCCAATATAATGCTTGCTGCCAACAGTAAGGTTACTCTGGTTTTACATATGCATTAGAAAAAACAAAATCTGGCCTGGTTCCACAGGAATGAGCTTCTATACATTGGTGGAAAAGAATGGGGAAAAAATTCCAGAACAACCTGTGGTCTTCATTAGGCAAATTTACTCCTGAGGCTGCAGAACATATTGATTATAAAATGAGAAGGACAGTTCTGCACAAACAGAAAACATCAGAATCTCCTTCTCTTCTCTTGATATATAATACAAACCAGACCCACCACAACTAGACACTGAGCTTTCTTCTCCCAAAAGATTTCTGGGAGAAGTTTTTGACCTTCAGTCCCCACTCTACCGTTCAGCATCTGCATGGCTGTGTGTTCCAAGCCAAGCACTGCTTCTCATTTAAATGGATAACAAGTAGTGCCACAGATTCCCAAAGTCAAGTAAAAGACGAAGGCTAACTCCAGTTGTAAGCTCCTGATTCATCAACTTAGGAACATACCTAAACTCAAATAAAGGAACTGCTTAATTAAAATGGATGGAGTATGACTCGTGTTTGCAAGAAAACTATGAAGGAACAGTTTCTACACTCAGTTTCTCAGCTCACCTTTCTCCTAGAGGTTGTAGCCACCTCGGCAGGAGCGGCTGAACAGCATGTGTGTTTCTTAAGAGCGCCCAGCACATTAAACTGCATCAATGGCAACCTCTGGGAGCAAAGCAGGGCGGACAGCTGACAGCAGTAACCAGTGGCCCAGATAAATTCTTAGAAAAACAGGTCAGAGCTTTCAGGAGCGCACCGTAAAGCACTCTGCAGAACCACAGCCTCAGTAATTACCAATGTATCCCATGTGTGTCTCAAATCATTCAATAAAATACCCTGGAAGTTTGAAAACAGAAGTTAGTTATCACCTTTATCCATCCAAATTTATTTCTAGCTTGATGAAAAACAAAAAGCAAATGTCTAGCAGTTTCATTCTTTGAAAGAAACCTATTGTGTATCAAATAATTAGCTTTCTAAAAATAAAAATACACACATAAAGATATATATCATACGTATGTATAAAGTCTTCATGTGAGATTCCTACATAGATCTGTTATTTCTTCGAAATCCACTTGCAGTCATTGCTTCAGTTGTCTCACAGAACAAATGAACAATGTTTAAATGAACAAATGTAGATACCAGCAGCAGCTTCACCAGGTAACAGGGAACTCCTGAAGGGCTGCAAACCTTCCAAAGAACCTCGGAAAGTTCTGCTAGTAAACCTCCTTTAAGCCACATGGTAGCCCAACTAGGTTAATTTACCACTGCGACTGGTTTAAAATTACAGTAGTACACATATGCTACAATGCAACACAGAACTGACCAAAGTATAGATATTCCTTTACAGCCCCCAGTTATTACACAGGATGCCAAATCCTCAATAGCTGACAGCTGGTGAGCAGCCTGTGGTGCCAAAGGTAACACAAGAACTGCTATGATTTTCCATGGGATCAGACTATTTTTCACTTTTATCTAGTAATCTTCTCAAATACAGACAGAAACTGGGACAAACTACTGAATTCATGCAAGTTTACAGAAGGCTCCTGGGAATTTTTCAGTTGCCCAGATTCACTTTGGTTTAATTTTATTTTTGGCTGCCCCTCCTTATCCCAGGCCTGAAAAATTGTCAGTCATAATGTTCTACAATGGACACAAGAATTACCTTAAAAAGAAAAATTAGAAAGAGTCTGAATTTCCAAGGATCATTTTTTACATGCTCACCTGTTGGCTCTGTGCCTTCATCTCGGGTCTCCTCCAAATGAGGCCGCAAACCTCTGCAGACATTCTGTGCATCTGTCAAGGTTCTAAGAGAAAATACACCTATTAAAAAGTTATCCAGGAGTGCAAGTAGGATCCACTATAATCAACACACAATATATCCAAGGGAGAACAAAACCACAGCTTACAAGCACTTAGAAATGCAAACAGGAGAAAATAAAAAGCTGAAAGGAACAAAGAATAGTTCGTCTCTTTGTTAGTAACTCCACTATGATCAGGTTAAACAGGGAAATGCCTTCACTCTAAGGATGACATTTGCATTTCATACAGTGGGTTTTTGCTTTTAATATCATGGAATATCCCGGATGGAGACACTAACTTTGAATCTTGACAGAAAGGCCATGAACCACACAAGAACGAATTGTCAATCTTAACCTTGATTGTATCACCACTGTACTCACAGCACAGTACTTTGTAAATTGTTACTGTTGATACCCGTTCAAGCTGTGAAGTTACAGAGTTTTGTTATTGTTTGTTTGCTTGTTTTAAGACTAGCAAAACATGGAGATTTAGTTCCTAACAATAACGTTTCTCAAAAACGTCACCAAAGCAACAGATTAACATAATCACATGGACAAAATTAACATTCTTAGCTTAAATCAACCAAAGTTTAAAGCAAAGATAATGCAAACTCAAAACCAGACTGCAAAGAATTATAAGTAAAAAATCTAAACAATAACCAAGCATTTAGAAACAACTGACTACATAAATCAATGCACTGCAGATTATTCATTAATAACAGCATGCAAAATTTTTTAATTTAGCTGACTTCATATAATAGAACAACGGATGGGAATTACTAATAGCAGCCTCCAGAGGCCAAGAACAAGGTTGGATTACCTTCATTCCCTCCCAACAGGTACAACAGAAGAGTCTTGAGTGAAGCTCAGGAAGTCCTTCACCTCCACAGTGTCATAAATTAATTCGAAATGTAGGAAGTCCAAACAATGCCCTTCCCAGATTTCAAATAAATAACAAACAACTTCAAAAGCATTTTTTTTTACACAGCAGTGTCAGGTAGCAAAGAACAAGAGCAAGCACTATGTCGGACATTATTTCCTATCTCATACTACCAACTACATTTTGTAGAACACCTATATGCGGGACACTCCTTGAATTTATTATTGTTAATCACAATGAAAATCACACTTCAAGAAAGTCCTAACCAAGCTGGACCCCATTTTTAAGAATTTAGCGGACGGTGTAATACTTGGCAGCTGCTCTCCTCCCTCGCTCCCACCGTGCTGCACGTCTCTGTCTCAGAGCCAAGGGACAGGTACCAAAAACAGCTGAAGGAAAACAAGGAGTCACCACGAAACTTGCCTGCGAGGACATTACCTCTCTTGTTAATGGCATAATTGGACAAAACACGAAAGGGCTTGTCTGATAAGCAGAGTGTTAAGCTCTGAAAATAGTCACCGGCTTGGGGAAGGCGGATGTTGATGAGAAACTGAGTAATTTAAATATAGGGAGGGATTATACTGCACTCTGAAAGGTAAATCTGTGTTTGATGCATGGGAAAATGGTGACTTAATGAAGTGGGAGTGCCAGGACAGAATGCAGAGCAGGAAGACATAGCTGGGAAAAAAAACAAAACATCTGAAATAATTTAAAAACATGCATTTGTCATCTCAAAACACTTAATAGTTCTTGACATTTTTCCTATAAGAAAGAAAAACTACATTTGATGTTTAGAAATCTAGTGCAACTTTCTCCTTTAAACAACTTCTGCATACTAAAGCTTTCATTATTTTACAAACTGAACCAAAAGCTTAGTCGAAAGATAAGTGAATGTTACTCTTCCCAAAAACAGCAAAACAACTCTCAGAAGAAGAGTTTTGTTTAGTAATATATTGGCAGAGCCTCCTGTGAGGCTACTCAAAACTACTAATAATCATCATTAATTACTTTTCATGGATGAAAATCTCTTTAGTTTGCTTTGTCCTCATCCAACTGTTACAGGATACTGGTTCAGTTTATATCACATTCCCTTAATAGAAAAATAATCAACCAAGTCTGAACTCCTGTACTCGCTCTGATAACACTTCAATGTGCAAATGTCATATGAGGAGCTCTGTGCCTCTGATATCATCAAAAGCATTAAAGTCAGTAACACCACGCACAAGCTGTTGGCACCTGCCTCTATGGACCAGGCAGTCTGTGTGAGTGGTGTCTTTGTGTGTGTTTTGGGTTTTTTTGTTTGGCTTAGTTTTTTTCCTCTGAAAGTAAAATTAAGACATCAACAACCTATGTGCATACTCTGAACCATTCAATCAAGAGCTTACTGAGCATACTGCAGCAAGGAGACAACACACGGCAGAATTACTGTTTGGTGGTGAGACACCCCAGCAAAACCAAAATGCTTTGGAAATCTGGACTTCAGCTGCTAAATTTGCTATTAAGGTTGAGGTTCTGCATAAATTATTTAATGTTATTAGTGTGGGGGCAGCATGTTCCCAAATCCAACTACAAGTTTAAAAGGGGATTTTCTACATCCAATTTTTGCTTAAAAATAAAGTTTATGATTCCAAAGGTAGTACATAAAAGCCTCTGCAAAGTACACAGAGAGGATTTGACAGTAGAGGTCACCTTAGCAAGCCAGTTAGAACAAACTGAGTTCATGCCACACAACGTTGACTAGCTAGAATTAAAGACACACTTCTCTGTAAAGCTCCATTGGCAGGAGCATCTTTTGAGTGACAATATTTCCTGATGGAATTTAGGATTTAATGTTAAGGTACCATTCTATTGAATGAGACCTCGTTTACTGCCTGAACTCACTGCACACACACTCCCCTTCACCTGAGAGCAGCGTACAGGCCGCTCAGGCCGATGGCTTCACCCAGAGGATCTGGGGCAAACCCCAAACCTGCAGCTGCCACCACTGCCTGTTGTGTTCTACTGAAGCTGCTCTCACCCATCAGGCCAACCTGAAAAGCAAGAATCTGAACATTTTCTGTATTCTTTTAGACTTCAGAATATTTACCCAAACCCTTTTATATACTTTTATCAAGTTGTAGTACCTAAAGTCTACAAATCATATTCACAACTGCTCACAATAAAGATTTCAACAAACACTTTTTTTTCAATTAAAACAGTCGGTAGCTCAGCCTGTGGGTTCATCCAGAGTCCATTACCTCAGCTCCCAGCCCTGTGCCACCTGCATTCAAGATGATGCCACTGTCTTCTCCTCCTCCCTTTCTTGGCGCGTCTGATGCAAGCAGAGGCTTCTCCCATTACACAGAATCACAGCTTGTTCCTGGATGTTCTGGTGGGCTCTCCATCCAGTGAAAGCATTTTTATGAATGAATTTCTTCTCGCTTAATGTAAGGGAAATGCTCGCTGTTGAAGGTACTGCATTCATATATTATCAGATAAATTGAGATTAATGTGATGCCTAGTTTTAGGAGAGCAATGTGTTCAAGGTGCAAAGCTATGGGTATGGTCAGCCCCAAAGCTTTATTATAAGCTGTTGCATGATTTTTGTCCTTTCCTTCAAAATCCATTATCCTGCAGATTGCCCGCAACAAAGAGCACAGCCCATACTGAAGGCATGCTCAGGTACAGTGCTGAGTGCATTCGATTTCTCTGCCATTCCATGCTTTTTCCCAATGTTCCTTCCAGCAGCTCTGCTGCCAGAGCCCTGGGGAAGGCTGACTGGTGTTCTGCCCACGCTGTGCTGACCCAAAGCAGCGCAGCTCCTTCACCTGCTCCTCTGAGCATTTACAAGCTCACCCACCAGGCTGCTTTCAAGCAGCAGTAAGCCTGTTACTACGTATTGCTTACAACAGTCTTCACCTCATAACTGAACTCCTTTCTCTGCTTGCCCTGCCCAAGGAAATATTTTGAAACATGCAGATGTTTATCTTGGGGAGGAAGGTGTGCAAAATCCCCATTTGCACAACTACTATTTTCTCAAACACTTTTGATGAATTTGCTTTCCTAACTATCAAATACGGATCTTATTTAACACATTAAAAACTAGATTGAACTGGAAAATATGCATTTTTTCCACAGCAAAACTTCTTCATAATTTTTCTTTTAATCTCTGACTGCTTGCCTCTCCTGAGGATCACATATTGAATTTAATCTCTAAACTCCTAGGGCTTGGTTGTTTGATTATTTAAGTAATCCATAATACAGCAGATGAACAAAATCCTTCTTCCAATCAGAGTGCATCTTTTGCTACTTCATTCTTTGTGACAAGCGTTCTAAATATTTCTCTGTCTTCCAACAATGGGACCTTTTTTTTCCCCTTAAGCTTTTGTTACATGGTCTCCAGGACAACCCAGCTATATACATTCCACCACCCTTAATCTACGTCAGAGCTGCGTTTGATATTATAGTATGTATTTGGTCTACATCTGCACATTCCAAACTACTTTTCATTGGGTGTTAGGTGTTTTCAACAGCTTGCTGAGGAATTTGAATTCAAGATGAAATCATTAAGTAATCATCTGAGAATTCTTCTGGCAGCAAAAAGAGATGGCTTAAATTACCTACAGGCACTTTAATGATGCTGGCACTTTGCCTAAAAAACTACAGAAACTAAATATCTTAATCTGGATCCCATTCACGAGTAATCCTTTCCCAATTCTCCAAGCATCCTCCAAGTGCTGAATCCAATCTTACAACAGAGCTCTGGGGAGAGGTTGTAGGAGAATTCAGAATCATGGATCTGTCCTTGGGTTCTAGTAAAAGACAATAAAGTCACTCTGATTTAAATTAACATAGCACCAAAGCTTTCATAGCTCAGCAGCTAAACAGAAATCTGCAACAAACACAGGAACAGCCAAGTAGCAAATAATACATTTCCAGACTCTGAGGAGCTTCAAATTATTACCAGAGACATTTTGAAGATGTTTTCTCATTTTCTACAGCATAAGGAAAAAAATCCAGTGTAATGACACACAAGATTAGTTCTTTAAACCCTAATCTTGTATTACATGTAAAATTCTTGCTATATAAAGGAGCAAAGTAAAGAGTCACAGGAGGTCCCCATGGTCCTTTCACAGGGACATTGCTGTCTACTATGACTGGTCATCTTATTTATTAAGTATTCCTCTATTCAAATTAGGACAATATTAAAATACATTCCTTATTTGTTCTATTTAAAATTTCCCTTTGTCCTTAAAGAACAGGTTATATTTAGCTTTTAATTGGTTTTCTTTCCCTCATGAGACATAAAAGGGGGCCACGAATCAGCCCAGGTACGTTCCTGCTCTTGCAAAAAGGGTCAGCTGATTCAACAGTCAGTTTGCTCACCATAGTGCACAAGAAACCTGTCTTTCCCAAATTAATCGTGTAACTTTTTCCCACACAAAAGTATATCTAAAAGCAACACAAACACTTAATATAAGAACAAAGTCCTAAAGCTGGAGTTAACAGCTGAGCCCTATTTCACCACATAACACAGTTGGCACACACCTTCTAGTAAAACCTACATCTTCACTCACAAAAAAAACCCTTTTTTTCTTTTGTTATGACTAAATATCCTCAAAAGTCAGGCCATTTAACTTGCACAAACAGACCAGTTGGGAACTAAGTGGGTGAACTGGAAGGAACGAACAATGTATGAAGACATTTTTTATTCTGTCTCAAAAAGGCTCTCTTGAGCAGCTGGGAGTGTTACCACAGCCCTCACTGACCTTGCTGCAGATTTGCTGGCTTCACTCTCCCCTGCACAGCAAAACCCCCGATCTGAAGCTGAAATCTTGCAGTAGCTGCCTCTGTCTGGCTCTTTGCAGAGAGTGAGCAGAGTTAGGTCACGCAAAACTCTGTTTCATCTCTTCCTCATTTTTAGGTCACGCTGATTCAATTTCAGCCTTATAAAAGGTCTTGTTTTCCTTCTTTCCATTTTGCCAGTTTCACTTTCTTTGCCTAGTTCTTTCTACCTGCAATAGTACTTACAACATACAAAAAACCCAAAAAAAGTATATCAAGTTTGCTACCTGACTTCAAAGCACACGAGGTGGACAACACTATTTCACAGGACAACATGCACCGTACTTCTTCAAAAACCAACAAAGTATTTATGCTAAGGACTTTGGATGCACTGGAAGTATTTGGAGTTCTAGTCTCTGAGATACTCTTTCAACAGAAATTCAGAAAGAAGCCATATGCTAAACATCTTTCTATTGTATTCAAACAAAATACAGGAAGCTTAAGTTTCCTGTTTGCAGTGGCTGCAAATCACTATATGTTCTTACATTTTCTTTTAGAATTTTTTTTAATAAAGAAAGCCTGAAAACATTTTCTTTTCTGCTTAAACACGTCACAAATTGAAGTATGCACGGACTAAAATACAGGCAATAGTACTAATTTAGCAAAATCCAACTTTCACGAGTCCGTATGTACATACACCTATACTGATCACAAGCCAAATACTGTTTTATGATCTTTGGACAGATTACACAAAAAAATGACAACTCTAGTATTAACTGCATTAGGACTCCAGATGCAACAATAACAAATTGAAAAGCTTTCAGATATTTCCTAAAGGTTGTTCTTGTCCAAAAACGTTAGGTCCACAGTTTGGTCCTAATGATGCTTATCCCAGATTACAAAGCCCAGAAGAGAAAACACCATTATGGTAAAAATGATCCCAACCAACCATTTACCTGAAAGAGTCAAACAAATCTTCCAAGTGACATAACATACAAGTTGCTAGCTCAACAAATATGAAGTTAGTTTAACTTAACAGAAAAGTAAGCATTTACCTGCTACAATAGCTCAGTCTCTGAGAATGGCCAATTAGTACTCAGCAATATTGACAAACTTAAAATAATCAGAAGTTAAAATATTTCCTGAGAGATGCGTTGTTCTATTCTTAAAACAGGTATTTCCAAAAAAAAACTGCTAGAGATGGGGAGCTTTTTCTAAGAGAGGACAACATTCCAGTGACAGCACAACAGGAAAAAGAAAGTATTTTTCCCCTTTTGTGCTACCTAGGACAGAAAGATCACAGCAGCCGGCAGGGTTATCTTGCACGTAAAAAGGTAATATCAGCCCTAAAACAAACTCTTCCAAAATTAAGTTACTCGCTCCCGTCTCTAAGATATGGGCTACGTGGTCAAGTTCTGTTGCCCTTGATGGGAAGAAGATGCTCAACCAGAAAGGCCGACTATCATCTAAGGATTATTCCCCCAAATTCAGAAGGGGAGACAGACTTACTTCCAGAGCTGCAGCTCAGGTATTTTTGGAAGCCCATTCAAAGTAGATTATATACATTGTAATATCTGCAGAACAACCAGTATTGAACTTGTAGAGTCTTCAGTTATCCCTTTCCCATCAGAGACACACAGAAAGATGGTACAGGAGCACTGTTTTTTTTCCTTGAATATCTGAAATTTGCTATTTTCTGGTATTTGAGAATGCCTATAATCTCACCACATGGTTGAAAAGCCATTAATCATTTAATTTACTGAAGCATTAGAGTCCTAATTCACCAGTATTTTCACTGGCATTCCAGGTTTTTGCCAAGTTGCGAGCGGCTGAGGCACAAGAGCTGAACATACATCTTATCAGAACTGCTACACACAAACTTCTGCTAAGAGCCTCTGTGCTATAAAATGAACGCTATACAACTATTAATAGATACATGCAAACAGGATACAAACAACATAGTCCATGCTGAATGGTGCTATTAATGCCAAACTGGAAGTTAGCATAGGAGAATAAATCCATTTAGAATCTTCATTATGATTTTCTCATTCCAGCCTCTAAAGTTTCACCTTATTCTGTATAAGAGTCGAGACAAAATTAGGCAGACAAGGCTCTTGTGGAGCTGCACAGTAGTAGAAGACAAACTTAAGTTGCAAAAATCTGGTAAATCAATTTGTTAAAATAAATACTTAAACTATTTTACCTGTTTTCACAGCTTTCTGAAATATTCATTGCATTTTCCTCTTGTAATTTTTTCGTAAGAGTCTCTCCACTGTTAGGCATGCTGACAAACCCCCTAAAGCTGGACACAAATATGCTAAAGAACTGTGCGGGTCAGGCATAAATAAGCTCCTTGGACAATTGAGGAAACCAACCGTAACTGGTTATTTGTTAAAAAAAAACAACACGTAACACAAGAGGAGGAGACTACAGCTACAAAAGCTATTTCTTTCTGATTTTAACATGCTTGAAATGTCGCAGTGCCTGTGAGCTGCTTACTGTTAAACTTTCCTTTTACTTCACTTTTCTTTAATTATCCATGAGAAGAATTTTAATGAGTTTACAATGCTTTAAGATGCAAATCTTTTCTTTTGCCAAGATTTGCAACAAATTTGTGCACAGAAGTTGAAGCGATTCCAACTTTATTAACTTTAGTTTCAAAAAAGAACATTCAAGGAAGTTAGTTTCTTAAATAAAATGCAGATTAATTACATTAGGAAATGCCCTCAAGTCTCTTATACCTATGAAACCCAGTACTGCCGCAGCCAAGCACCTCCTCCAGCATCACAACTACACCAGCACTTTGGCTTCACCAAGCCAGGCCTATTGCATACGGTACAAGTTTCTACACACAACTAAACAAATTACTTCCCAGGACGTAAGAAAGCCTCGTTTAGCTACTTAGGCTAATTCTATATTAGCAAACAAAAATGATCCAGGGAACGGCTCAAGCCACCCACCGTGAGCACCTTCCCTGGGATGGTTTTGGTCTGTGTGAACTGACATTTCCCTACGCCAGTGACAACCACCTGCCTTCAGAGCCACAGAACAGGATCTAGAATGTTTTATTCAGTGGTTCAAAGACAGCCACAGTGATTAGGAAAATGTAAGACGAGTAAACATTTCACTTTATAGAAAGATGTGAATTTTATTTTAGAGTATTTTGCAGCGTATCCAAATGCCTAATTGTAAATAATGCAACTGGAAATGAAAGGAAAAGAAAGAAAACTTCACAGTGGGATTCTTAGGGGTCTGTTCTCACACCAGACACTTGCTTTGAATATCTGAAGACAGAACAGGGTATATTTCAATGGTAAATATGTGTCATCTTACACAGCTAAAATCCATTTTTGTCAGGATTGATTTAGCTTCTTTGTTTGGGGATAATTCTCCAAATTCCCACTTGGTCCTAAGGATTCTTTTCAGAAAGCCACTAGGTATTTTCCACGGGCTTGCAACTGGGTTTCCAGGAATATCATAAAGAAAAAATAGGATTAAACTCTGTTGCAAGAAATCCCCTTGTTTTTTTCTGGTTATCGAAAATGTTTTACATGCTACACTATACGAAGGAATCCCGTAATGACCAGTAATTACCTTGCTTGGGTTGCACCTTGGGTGTTGAGTGGCCAGATAACAAGCTGCTCTCATGGAAGGAAAATGGCTGTTGAATCTGTAAAACTCCTTCTTTCAGAGAATAAATAGAAAACCTCAAATATACATCTCTTCTATACATACTGTGTTGAGAAAGGATTATTTGTTTTCTTTTTCATATAATTTTCCTTAAGGTAACTGGCGGTTAGAAAATTATTTTGATGCAATCAAGGATGCAATCACTCCCCCAGTAACAGAAGTGGCTGCCGAGCAGCTAGGCTGTGCAGTAAGAGGCATTTAGCAGGGAGACCGGTGGGGGAGAGTTGCTTTTGGACTGTGTATTGTTGGACTGTAACAGAAAACTCAGATGAATTTCCTGCGATTGTCAGCTACAAAAAATCCTGTTACGTTAACTATGGACTTATGAACATCACACTGAAATAGTCCCCACACAATTTGCCATTGTAGTTCTGGTATAACACTTCTGGCTACTCTTCAAGTCTCAAATAATAAATCCTAACAAATGAGGCCGGCAACTTACACAGAGTTCAGTAAGGAATGATGTTCACCTTCAAATGATTTTTACATGCTGCAGTTTACATGCTGCTATTAGCATGGTCCTTTCCTTCTATGCCCGTATCTACCTGCATGCAACTTCACAAGGCTGCACTAGACTCAGCCTGGATTTTTGTAGCGGGATGGGCTGCATTTTCCAGCTACAGGTTACGATTTCTGGGCCATGACAGGCTCAGAAAGCTATGGAGGAAATTAAGAGGCAAATAAAGCTCACGTACAGTTCATGTCCGTCGCTCTACCATTATGATCAGTATCTTTCAGGAATTAGCGACTGATATTTTGAGTTGAAGACACTGTCACCACAAACTTGTGCTGTCACAAGATCCCAAACAGAATGACTAGAGAGGCCAAAACAAAGCGATGTTGTTACCAAGGTCAGTAACCAATGGAACCGCATCCCGCAGACCAGCCTCAGCGTGGGTGGACTGTATGGCACCCCTTCATGCTTGGGACCGGATGGTTCAGGTTTAATTCACGATGCTGCTATGGCAACATGAAACTGCCCATAGCTGTGTACTCCCTCATTTCTGTACTTGTAAGGCAAGAGTGTTCGTTTCACCATAAAACTTGTATTTATTTAAAATTAATGGAGGAGTGTACTAATTCTGTATGCTTCTTGCTGTTTATGCCACTTAGTTTAAGTAGTTTGTTGATTCAAGTAACAAAACTGTGTGATTGGCACTTTTTTTTTTAAATCATGTAACTGGTAACAAATACCTCAGTGTAAAACAATGCTTTCTGGTATAACCATGATGTTAAAGTGATACTCCTATTATTATTCTGGACTTCTACCACTGAGTCTAAAACCGACAAAAACCCACCCCACCATAACAACCAGTGAAACATTAATAGCTTTACAGTCTCTATTTCAAAGCTTTGTTTATTTATTCACAAAAATGGCACTGCTTCTACTCCTTTTTCATTATTTCAGAGAAGTCCTCTTAAAGCCTGGCAGTTTTTCAGCTTGCTACTAACTGCAGCCGGCTGTCTGCTGCGTTCCTGAATGGCTGTTAATTGCATTTACTGTGATTATATACAGCTCCCATACAAAATAAAATCATACTATTTTTTTTTTCCAGCTTCTCATAGAATTAAGGGTTAAATTTTGGCCCCTAAAACGCTTTTGCTAAAATACAAACATAATAACTCCACAGTTACTCTTAAACTAGAGTAGGTTTCAGGGCTTAAGCAAAATTCTAAATCCAAATGTCTTCAAACATCGCCTGTGGCTATGCCTCCAACAAGTCTTAGTAAACAACTGAGTCTCAAAGCAAACCTTAAAGATCAACAAATGTACACTGGCTTGGGCCAAGGAAAAGGTGCTGAGGGCAGATTCCACAATGAAAGGCCCCAGGCAAGCATCATCTTTTTAAACTCTTGCACACACTTTTTACAGTAATTAATTTCTAATGAAGGAGTTCAGATTTAAAAAAGGACAACATTTACCCCCAGCTGTGTCTCCCCATACTTGCAGAACTGAAGATAATTTATCCATACTCAAACCAGCATTCCTAGGCAAAGCCAACGAGACTACATCATGTACATTTGTCAGGTGAAGTAGGGTTTATCGCACAAAACGCTTTGCTATCCACAAGCAGAACCAGCTGCACGTATTAATATTGTTGTCTCTCACTGACCATGCCACAGCAACTGGAATTTCATTTTGCTTTTCTGAACAATGATTCTGCTTTCTAGGAAAATGCTCCCCAACAACATACAGAAGAACATAGATCAGTTTCTGCAAAGCTTCTGGAGTCTGAGTGCCAATAACAAAAGCATCTTAGACTTGCCTGTAATTATGAGTTTGTACTAATCAAGGAACAGAATCATAAGAAAAAAAATCAAAAAGTAGCTGCGAATGCACATCTGGAGAAAGAGGCGGATGTTTCTGAGCAACTGGAAAAAGGCAGAACATCCTGTTGGGTCAAAACAACAGTTGATCTGAGGACACGCATATCCAGAAACAATTTTGCTGCTTCTTTCTGAGGAAAAGATTGTTTTAGACTCAAACCAGCTTGCTTTTTCACATTTACAGCCAAATTTTCTACAGGTCTAAACCACTTAAAGATGCCCAGCCTTTAATCAATCAAAACTGTACTACAAAAATAGGTCTTTTTTTACTCCTTCTGTATTGTTTTAACTTAAAATCAGTTACTACAGATTGATGCACATTTTACTTAAAACTTCTCTCAAAAAAATCCTCTAAGGATCACCCACTATACACTTCCCTAAAATAACTTAGGACAAATGCCATCATTTACATTTTCTTGCAGGTATAGATCTTCCAGATCTAGATTCTCCTAACAGCTTGTTTCTGGACAAACCCTCCTTTTCAGACATTAATCATGGGGAAAAAGTTCCAGTATCATTAAAGTCCATTACATGAAACTGTTATACCTTAAATAGTACCTACTTTTTCAAGCATATTTTAAATAAGACTAAAAATCATAGGTTAAAAATATTGTTTAAAGGGTGTTTTCCTAACAGCTTTGTAGAAATCGTGATACCAGTTCAGGTTTGGATGCTGAATTAATCCAGCTTAACAGCAAGGAAAATCTGTTGTGATGCTCAGGTCACCTTCCTGAGGAACTATTAAAGCACTTTATGCAAATCTGGTGTGATTGAAAACAGACACAAGTTTCAAGCCCTCAGATTCCTTTTTTTTTTTCAGGTGTTTGTAATGAAAGTTATTCATGGAACTTCTTCACAAAAATCAAGGGTGCCGCAAGAAACTCAGTTCAGCAGACTGTACTCTTACCTGTGTCTCCAGGATGCTGCTTCCAACAACAGCTTCACAGTTGAGAAGGCACAATTAATGAGAGATGGTAGTACAGCCAGATAAAAGAAGGAAATAAAACAAGTGAATCTATGAGTATTTTGCATTGCAGAGATTAAAAGATAAATGCATAATTCTTGTAGCAGATGAAGATGCCGTACGCTCCCAAGGCCAGGTGGGAGGTGGTGTTCTGACTCTTGTTTTGTGCTAACAGTGGAAATATCTATTTCAGAGCCAAAGGCAGAGTCCTCTGGTGGTTAAATAAAACAGGCAGTAGGAGCTAATTACTCCCCACTCCCACTCCAGTCCTGCCTTCTTGGAGAGAATAGAAAATCTCTGCTTGTCTTCCTGTTTACACCTACATGCAAATTTGATACTGTATAAGTAGAAAGTGAGAAAGTGATTAATAATATTACCTGTGGTAGGAGGGAATGAAAGGAAAGAACAGTAAAAGAGATCAGCTGTTCACCCAAGAAACGGGTGAGGAACAGCCACGGATTTCAGGAGGGAAGGTGGGCAGCAAAAGTCACAGAAGTGAGCACATACACACTCCATCACCAGGCTGGTTGAGTAAACACCAGCCCTTACTACTTTTTCCCACTGATTCTTTGAATAAATAAGGACTTTGGTTGTACCATCTGGAACCAAAGATGAAGAAAACTAATACTTAATATTAAAGATAAACATAACCTGGTAGCTCCATCTAATAAAATGAAAGGAAACAAAGCAGGAGCCTCTTCAGCAAAGATCTGTACCAACAAGTTTTTGACTGTTACTATTAGTAACAACTACTCCTAGTAAGAAACTGCTCAGAGACTGAGTTCATACTATATTTACCAATATCTACGTATACCTGTGCGAGGGTTTCTACTCACAAAAACTACATACTGTCTCTTTACAACATACTATACATTGATCTTTGAAATTCAACACTCAGTGACATTCATTGTGCTTTGAAGGCCTCTCATCTGCTGAAGTATCCAACTACTACAAAGCTAACAGACTTCTCTATTCTTCTTAAACAGGAACATTATCCTCAGGACTATAGGATTATAGCTAATTTATCTTTAATGTGAAGACCATTACTAGAATAAACTGGGTTTTTTCCACCCCCTTAAAAAGGGATGTATAGTTCCCAGCCTACAAGTTTACAGAGTAACTTATTACAGTTATTTTGGAAAATAATTTCTCTATTTACTTGTCAATATAACTTCACAATTGCAAAACACAGATTTACATGTTCAGCTACTAACAATTATACTTAGAGATAATAATGGTTACCAACACTGATCACTTTCTTGTGGTTTTGAACTGTGAGCAGAAGTACACAAAGAACAGGTTGCATTAATGCATCTTCTAAATCTTCTAATAGTATTTGCCTGATATGCAGTAAAAAGTTCATTATAAGGTCACTAGGGCTTTAAACCATACTTTTTTTTTCATTCAAATCCCACATTGCCTTTTTCCCCCTTTTCTTTTTCTCCATTTCCCACTGTTATTATAATCTTAACTTTTTACCTGTACTACGGTTGACAGAGCATTGCAGCCTTTGGGTTATCATAACCACAGGAGATGTTCTTGGTTTATAAAACTGTTTCCAGGAATGAAGAGCTGTTTCCTGGAACAAACAGCATCTTATGGGCATTTCTGCTCATCGCCACTTGAACAAAAGCTGTTCTTAGTTCACACAGTATTTTTCACGTGATTTGTAGCATCAATTTTTCTTCTACCAAAAATACACTTTTACTTAGCTCCACACCAGGACCAGTTGTTTCCTTTCACCTGAGTAGTAAATAATTAAGTAGAGACCTTCGGTTGCCTGGAGAAAAGATGAAAACTACCCCAGCTTTTTAGCCCAGTCTGGTGCGAGGAAAAGGTGAGCGATGGATACAGAGCTCAGTTAATTTTAAAACGCCCAAAAGACTGAGACAGAAGGGTCAGAAATTAAGCCTGTTAACTGGCTAAGGCGCAACCAGGCCTGGCGTTCACAGGCTGGTCTGCAGGGAGGCGTTCACCAGCCTGTCCCCAGGCCGAACGGGAACTAAACGAAAAAAAAAGTGAGACAAAACTGCCGCCGCTTAAGAACGGTGCCGTAAAATTATACCAAAGGGACTCCGACCGGCGACACCTGAGGGAGAAAACCCGCCCCCTGGAGCACCGCCCCCTCGGGCGGCACCTCCGCGTCCCCCCAGCCCGGCGCCGCCTCCTGAGGTGCCGGGCGGAACGGGCGGGAAGCGGCTCCTCCCCTGCGCGAACCGGCGGTGACGTCACGCACGGCAATTCTAGACCGTTCCAGCGCCGTGACGTAGGGCGGCGTCATTCCAGAAGATTCGGCCGGTGCCCGTATAAAACCCGCGGAAGAGGCGGGGCGGCCGCGATCGTGAGCGGGCGGCAGGAGCGGGGCGGCCGCGGCGGTGAGCGCGGCCTGGCGGGCCTGGGCGGGGGGCGGCCTTGCGTGGGGGGCGCGACGCGGAGTAACGCGGAGTAACGCGGAGCGTCCTCCCGCAGGGCACCATGGTGAAGGAGACGGGGTACTACGACATCCTGCAGGTGAAGCCTAATGCTTCCTCCGAGGAGATCAAGCGCGCCTACCGCAAGCTGGCGCTGAAGTACCACCCCGACAAGAACCCCAGCGAGGGCGAGCGGGTAGGCGGGGAGCCGGGCTGGGCCGGGGGATGAGGCGGCAGCGCTCCCGGCGCCCCCTGCGCAGGCCTGGCTGGCGGGGCCTCCCTGTACCGGCCGGGCCTCCTGCAGGCCTCGCCGGGCCTCAAGATGGGCGACTCGGCCGGGAAACCCCGGGGCTGCTGCCTCTGCGGGACACCGCGGGTCATCCGCACCCCGGTCGCTGTTAATGTACAAAGGCGGAAAGCGCGCCGTTAATTTGCTTTTAAAACCCTGCTTTGCCTTAAGGATGGGTCTAATGGCCTTTCTGTAGCGTAGTGCGGTTAAATGGAGGCTCTCGTTCTTCCACAAGACACCTGGAGCGGGCCTGAGGGCCCGGCTGCGGCAGGAGGGGACCCCTGGTTCTGCTTTTTGGATGCAGTTCCCACCGGTCCCGTAGTTGCCACTGGAAGGTCGTCCTTGGTTAAAACAGGCAAAGCTGAAGGGATTTCTAGCGTCCTGATGGCCATCGTGCTGTGTCAGACGTGGCCAAGGCCGGTGGATCCAGCTGCCGGTGCTGCTGTGCATGCTGCGGTTGCACTGGGTTGATTTGTACCCGTGAACAGGATGAGTTTTCTTCAGAGAAATTGGTAATGCAGGTGGACAGGGTAACAATCCAGAGGAAACCACTGGGCTGCACGTGGGTGGGCTGTGTACAATAAAACCATTTGATACGCTCATAGCACAGACCCACTCAACTCCGTGTGATGCCCAGGAGGATAAATGAGCACCACAATTGGAGAACTATGAAAAACTTAAACGATAGGATTATTTGTCTAAAAGCTGGTCTGATAAGACCATAATATAGGAATAGAAACTCCATATTTGTGTATCTAGTATACTAATTTACAAAACTGGAGCTAGTCAAATAGTAACATCATCAAAGGTAGCCTTTTCTGCTTTTATATTTGGCCTGCTTTTTTTGCTTACACCACTTTACCTGGCCGTAAGTAAACTGTGTTTAAAATTGAAGCAGTCATTTCAGTAATAGCTAATTGTCTTTAAAAATTGACTTTGTCATTTTAGTAATAAGAAATTCTTGATAGCTGTTAACAAAGTCCCTTATTTTTTCATAAAATTGTTGCTTTTATTTGTATCTAAGTCTTTCTATTTGCAATGAGTAAGCAGCACCAGTGTCTGGTCACATAAATCTGTTTAGTTCTAGCTGGATGTAGCAGCTGAAGGATCCCCACGTAGCTCTAGAACAATGAGTGCTGCTGTGGCCATTGAGCATCTGGTGACCACCAAGGCTTTAGGGATAGTATCATATCCCTTTCTAAATGGGTTCTTAGCAGTGTGTAATGATGACAACTAACACCACAAATTATTGAAGTGTAGTTTGCATATGCTTGTAAGTTTGGTGTGACTGAATTAA
Organism: Columba livia; assembly: GCF_036013475.1. Lineage (NCBI taxonomy): Eukaryota > Metazoa > Chordata > Aves > Columbiformes > Columbidae > Columba > Columba livia. The sequence goes on along the minus strand of NC_088612.1, from coordinate 18,983,649 downwards.
GCCCTCTTGTAACATGGGAGGAGGGGGGAGAGGGAGAAAAGGGGTGGTTTTCCTGGACAAAAGTGTGCTATTATAGCTTATTACACGTTTGTTTAGGGAGTTTCCTTTTTCCAAAAGACAGAATGCTACAAGGGTGTGCTGTAGTGGCTCAATCTGAAGATGGAGTTGCATATGAGAGGGTTACTTTTCCTCTTGGTCATAGTTGTTCAGAGCTTCTTTTTTCTTTTTAGTTTAAACTCATATCCCAGGCATATGAAGTTCTGTCGGACCCAAAGAAAAGGGACCTCTATGACCAGGGTGGGGAGCAGGCTATTAAAGAAGGAGGCCTGAGTGGCGGCAGCTTCTCTTCACCCATGGACATCTTTGACATGTTCTTTGGTGGTGGAGGCCGAATGAATAGAGAGAGAAGAGGTACACGGTTCTAAACAAGTTCTAGAAACTCTAACCTTGCACTTAAGCATAAAACACCTGTGCTACGGTACTGCTGTTCTGCTGAGTGCACATAGTGTGGATATTACTCTTTGCAACAGTAGATCAAGTAAATTATTATTTTATTTATTTTTTTTAGTTACTCTAGCATTAAGATTCTAATAAAGTAGATAACATGACATAGCCATAGCAACATTTCTGATGAGTTCTGTTTATTTTTTTTGTTAAAGTTGGTGTGGGTAATCTGTAGGGGAGGGGGAGACATTTAGTAGGTTAGAGCAGCTGAATTAGACCCATTTTAAGTTACCTTTTTTTTTTTCTAGATCTGTGCCTCACTTGCTCATATGCTTTGGGCAACTTGCTTCAAAGGACACCATCAACTTAAACTTCAGTAATGTTAAATCTCATGAAAATATTTAGGAGAAATTATGTGAAACTCAGTACAGAGTGCTGCCGGAAGCACAGAATGATTTTTGTCTTTTTCCGTGCCCACTGTCTGTTGAAGGAGCAAGTAGTAACTTGCTAGAAAATCTTTGAAATTATGCTATGAAGTGGCATGGAAATTTATAAGTAGGCATAATAGAAGCTTCTAAATTGACTAGATCTGAAGCTGGTAGTGTCCTTGCATCTTGCTGTTTCAGTTAAGCTTGTAAACTTAGAAATAGGAGCAGGGTGGCTTTAATGATGCTTTGCGTAATTACAGCTAAACTGTATGTTGTGACATGAGTGGGTGCAGCTCAGTGGAAGCTGATGGAACTGCACATGCTTTTAAGGGGGCTGAGCTGTGTTCAAAGTTTGGAATGAACTTTACATTCAGACTGTGCATGTATGAACAAGTGTAGAAGCCTTTAAGCATTGGTTCTCACAACAGCTGAACCACAGTTAATCTCTCTCTCCTTTTTTTTTTTTTTAAAGGCAAAAATGTTGTGCACCAGTTAGGTGTATCTCTTGAAGACTTATACAATGGTATTACAAGGAAACTGGCGCTGCAAAAGAACGTTATTTGTGCAAAGTGTGAAGGTAAAAAAAAAAGTAGTAGTTTCAAACACCTCTTACTCCAAGGGTGGTTTTTTTTGTTTGTTTGTTTTAAATAACATTGCGGGAAGGGCTGTGAGTAAAGTGTGTGTGTGTATTTTTACTTTTCAGTCACCTTCCATGCTGCCCCCGAAAGTCTGACAGACTATTTAGTTCTTATTTATGGTTATCCAAGAATAAGGTTCTCTTAAACACTGTTCTAATGGCAATCTTGAACTCCTGTGAATTATAGTTAAGCGTACCTAAATTAAAAATATCTTGATCCAGAAATCTAATAAATGGCTGTTTAACTTTTTAATTGCTGTGGGTAAGTCTAGCTTGTATTACACAACTCATTTTGCAGCTATTAAGTATCCATAACGACTGACCTCAATAAGGTCTCTATTAAATATTTGGCCAGCAGATGCTTTCCAAGGTATTAATGGAATGTTTAGGTCTTGAAGTTGGTGTGCTGATAGTTCCTTGAAAACCAAGATGTACTGGTAGGTAGGTCAGAGGCTAACGAAACAAGCTGTGCACAGAAAATGTGACTTTCCTTTGTGCGTAGAAACTTCTGACTTGGGCATGTTTTGTGATGGAAACTAAATTCCAGTCACATTGGAAATACTTTCCAGAACTCCTCTTAAGTTACCCTAAAGGTGCTCTTGAAGTCAGTGAGTTCCAGCTTGCCTACTGTAGAATAACTTTTCTTTTTTACTGAGATGTAACTCTTTTGTCAAAGGTTATGGCGGAAAGAAAGGGGCAGTAGAAAAGTGCCCTGTGTGTAAAGGAAGAGGAATGCAAGTTCTAGTTCAGCAGATTGGACCTGGCATGGTGCAACAAATCCAAACCGTGTGTCCAGAATGCAAAGGCCAAGGTGAAAGGATAAACCCGAAGGACAGATGTGACAACTGCAATGGCTGTAAGGTTGTGAGGGAGAAAAAGATCATAGAAGTTCATGTTGATAAAGGTAAGAACTGTGTGTTTGTTCTGTGTCCCTAATCATAATCTGTAGTTCTGCAGAGAATAAACGGGTTTCTTCTCTGCAGGTATGAAAGATGGTCAGAAGATAGTATTTCATGGAGAAGGGGACCAGGAGCCTGATCTGGAGCCTGGTGATGTTATCATTGTGCTTGATCAAAAGGATCACAGCGTCTTTCAGAGACGAGGGCATGACTTAATTACCAAAATGAGAATCCAGCTCTCGGAGGCTTTATGTGGTTTCAGAAAGACCATTGAAACTCTGGATAACAGAGTTCTTGTCATATCATCTAGGCCAGGTAGGTCTTTGTGCTGATGCTAATTTGACTGCTTGCCTGCTTCATTGTGACTGGGCTGGTTGCTGTTGGTTGTGTTGTCATTTGGTTTGTGTTGTGTGTTTTGGGTTTTTTTTAACTGGTTGATGCAAACTACACTTACAGTCATTTAGTTGGTTCCTTGTCATTCTTGTGACTTTTTAAAACGTGCAGGATTACAGCTGGAACTGTCAAATGCTTCTTAATAAACTTCAGCCTCAGTCAGTGGGTAGCCAGGAAAATAGTCATGAGGCCAGAAACTTGAATTCTACTGGATAATCTGTTAGTTGAGCCTGAAGGTTGTGCTGAGGAAAGCAGATTCTCTTACAGTAAACAGCCTAAATGTTCTTAGTTGTGTATAACTTGGGTCTAGCACTTTGCAGACTTGGGCCTTTTCTATGTGTTGCTTATTGGTCTCCCTCAGATGCTGTGGGAACACTTCTTGTTATAATCCTGCTTGTGAAATGTCTGTCACGTAAGCTTACTTACAGCTCTTACCTCCGTGTAGGTGAAGTGATAAAACATGGTGACCTAAAGTGTATCCACAATGAAGGGATGCCTATCTACAAATCTCCAATGGACAAAGGCAGCTTAATAATACAATTTTTGGTAAGATGATCGCTTGGTTTTCTGTAGCAGAGGTATTTGTGGTGGCATCAGGAGTAACTATTAATTAAAAAAATATATATATATATTTAAAATTGTAGGTCCAATTCCCAGAGCACTTCTGGCTCCCAAGGGAGAAACTGTGTCTGCTGGAGGCTCTGCTCCCTCCACGAGAAGATGTTATGATAACAGATGAGATGGATCAGGTAGACCTTGAAGATTTTGATCCAAATGAGCAAACCTACCGTAACAGTGGGGGAGAAGCATATGAAGAAGATGAAGAGGGCCCAAGAACAGGAGTACAATGTCAGACATCTTAAAGCAAGGTGAAATGGATGTCATCTAAAATGTAAATTTTCACAATGAAAACTGCATGGCTGTAATAGCCACTGCTTGTGGTTTTTGTGTTCAGCAAATTGAGTTGCTGCGCTGTCAGTATCACCTTTTTGTAACTAATTTATATTGTGTTCTTCTAGTCTTTTAAGCAATTGTCACACAGCTGAGAACCAGTGGAGTTGGTATACATCTTCCTTTGCTGTGAAGGTTCTCAATGTATTTCACCTATGCTATTTATATAGGACTTTGGCAATACAGATAGAGGCTAAGTGGAGTGTCTTATGTAAATACTTTCATACTGGAAAATAAATTTCATAGGATAAAACATAGCAGAAATAACTTCTAATAAATGGAACTCTTCACATTTTATCATGCTTCTCTTGTACTTTCTAAGCTACTCTGGAACCTCCTCTATTTAAATAAAGCTCTCTAAGGTCAGACTCGTATCACCTAGTCTAGGTTGTTCTCCATTTTCACCTTTGTGTTAGCTAAAACACTTAGTATTTGTATTTCAGAAGCAGTTTGTGCCTGCCATATTCCTTGCATAACAATATTCCCTGTGTTCTTTTGCTGGATTGGAGTAGCATTCCTTCAGCTGCTTAGTTCTATGGAAGTGTAACTTAGGGTGTATCCCACATACATTTAATTTACATACAGGCAAATACTTCCAAATAAAATTTTTATCTTTCAGAAGCTCAAGCTCTATATTTTGGCCTCTTTAAAAAGGGTTTTTACTTCCTCTGAGGTAGTGTGTACTTCCCTTAACTGATGAATAAACCAAAACCACATGTGCAAGGTATGCTGCTGATGTCATGTATTATGACAAGAAAGAATAATCCCATTAAAGCTTTTTTTCCCTTTTACCTGTTCGTTTTCCAGGAGAGTTTGTATTGAGAGGGGGTTGGAAACAGCTACCACCCTTTAATTAAAGCATGATAAATGTGCTCCATGTCACTACACAATTGCTGTGACAGGTGTTGAACTGAAGTGACCGCATGGCACTCATGGGGACCCCAGCACTGAGGACAGGCTCTCATTCCCATGTGTACAGCACATCGCCTCGGCCGCCTTCCCTTTTCCCAAAATAAGCTGCTGTGAGACTTGGGCAATGCTTTCCAGCTCCAGTCTATTTATGTATAAAGGCAGGGGAGATTAACTGAGCAGTCACCTCACCCATGACTACATATTTCCAAAAATACATTTTTCAAGCATTAGACACAAGTTGCTTGCAGCTGTAGCTTTTATTTTTAAAAAAGTAAAGCCTTCTCTCATGCTAAACAAAATTGTATGTAAACATATCTGATGTAGATTAGCATTACTGAAATGCTTTCATCGTATTAAAAAAAAAATACATAGGAGAGTGATACTCCTAAAAACTGCCACAAGAGTTAACCAAAGGATCTGAGTCAAGACATCTAAACTGGACAGTCATAAATGTGAATTTCTTGGTCATCTCCAACAGACACAATTTTGGACCCGCTTCCATTGTATTTCACTCCCCAAACCTGCAATTAGAACACACACAAGGTTTTCAATGTGAGACTTGAAAATGCCTTCAGAGCTGTCATGTTAGCTACAAGAAGCAGAGGAGGATTATTTAAGATCACTTTAGCAGAGCTGGTCCAATTATGGCTCCTGTGTTAACAGCAGATGTGGTTGATGAAAGACACTGTCACCTAGTCGCCTGACATTCTGACATTTCTACTGGCACTGGATTACACAATCTAAAGATGCTTAAAAAAGGCTGAAAAGTACTTTAATTTGCATAAATTAACATTTTCACTCTTACCCATCCTGCCTTCCTTTCTGAAAAGAGTATTCTGCTGCCCTTTCAGGACAGGAAGAAAGGAAAGATTTTTCGTGCAGACTGACACACCTGGACGGACTGAAGAACGATCCAGTTTATCCTTGGGCTAATTAAGAGAACCATTAGCTTACCATGCAAAACTTAGAAAAATTCAGGTCAGTCTCTGCCTTCTATAAACTCCAGACAAGGGCTAAAACAACACTGGAAATCCCGTACTATGGAAGAAGAGTCCAAATAAAATCTCAAAGAACTTCCTTTGTCAAGTCTTCCTCTATGATCCATTAAAAAATACCCTTGTTCTATTTAACACCTAACATTTGGAAAAAAAGAGTAACTTAGTAGATAGCCAGCTTCCTCTTTCCTCAAGGGTAGAAGTCATTCATAAAAATAGTTTCAAGCCTGCTTTCAAACATCTTTTTTTACATTAATTTCGTCCTTTTAAATAAGTATTTTCCCCACTGACACAGGCACACACTGTGTAAGTGGTAGAAATAGGAGCATAGACGATACAAAACAGAGTCTGGAAAGAATCCTTGTGGCCCGTCAGGATTGCCGTTATTTGGGCCTGAAAAAATGAATTACGTGGAAGAGATCAACCTATGTGTTTGGAACATTGGTTCAATATTAAGTGCCAAATAATTACAAACATCTTTTAGGATTTAATTACAGCAAGCTGAAGTCCAACCCCGAAGCCACAGCACCAACCTGGAGCACAGGTGTGCACAACTACAAACTACAGTTCTGTGAACATGGGGACATAGGGAAAGCAGAAGCAGACACACCTGATCCTGGTGGTCAAAGAAAGTGTGAACACAGGTTCTCGTCCCAGCATCCCAAACTTTTACGCTTTTATCAGATGAACTGAAAGAAAAATAGTATTGATTGATGTTTAAATTAATAGATGAACTATAGTTTAGTGCAAAACTTAAAAGAACTCATACGGTAGACATAAGAAACTGGCTTCCAACCATCAAATACAAAGAAGTCTGTCTTCCGCCAGATTCCAGTTACCTTTAAAATACCTTGACTGTTTCAGTAGATGCACTTGGAAAATGAGGACTCCTGATTTAGCCAAATTTATTTAAACTTCTTTGGATAAAGAAACTTCTGCTACATATCCTAGGTCCCCAGCTGCCTGAGCTGTGGTAAGAGTTAACACTAAAGTTCAACTAGATCGATGTACTACTACATTAGGTTGTACTTATTAATTCAACAGCAAATTTTTAGCTATTTAGAATCAAATGCCCTTCTCTTGGCTTCAGATGTTCTTCACCTGCAGGAAGCTGCACTGCAGTGAGATGGCTTACACTATATAATACTACTCACTGCAACTGGTATCACATCACAGACTGGCTCTTGAGTCTTTAACTGTAACATACATTCCATTGCAATTTGTACACATTTACTTTTCATGACCCATCTCCTTTTATAAACTCTTTTTTTCCGTAAGCATAAACAAGTTCAAAATCCTCAATACCTGGAAACAAAATGTGTATCATCGGGACAAAATGCTACATTTAATACCCAGGATCCATGACCGCTTAATGTGCCAGCCAAATTCGCATGTTGCCTGTGGAAAGAACAAATTTTAACACATGGTTTGTGAATTCCAGGGAAAAAGCAAGAGGAATATGCTCTAGCTACTGCAAACAGGAATGGTTCAATACAAGGCCATAGAAGGTGACTTCTGGATGTCTGTCCATCCAAGCTGAACTGGTGTTAACAACAGATTCTGGTTTTCCATTTGAAACGGTTAACATACAAAGAAGTCACTAAGAGGATATACATTGGTGGACAAAACAGTTTCACCATGAAGAAGGGGAAGCAACGCAGGTTTAGGGGAGTGAAGGTCACTGAAGTGGCACCTTCTCCTTCCCAGAGTCTTCCACGTTCTTTGCACAATGCAACAGAAATGAGTAATAAATATAATTTGTTGGGTACAAAACAAACGTTTAAGATGTGTAAACACAAACACCCAGGACAGATACAGAAAACAATTAGCCTGTTGCCTACAGGGCAAATAACGAGGAAAGTAATTTGTTTTCAAGTTAGGGCTGTCATCCACCTACGCACTTCTTAAAAACTATCTAAGGATAGTTTTATTTAAGATTATTTATTACATAAATAAGTCAACAAAAGCTGAAGGGAATTACAGAGAGCAGAGGGCTCAATATTTTTTTTTACAGTAACAGCCTCTCTGAATAGTTGTTTTCCTGTTAGCATGTCTTGCAAAAATAACTTACACATCGTAGATTTTGATATAGCCATCATCTGAAGCAGTTACAAGTAACTGAGAATCTGGAGAAAATGTCAGTGACCGAATAGGCATCGCATGACCTGAAATTCAAAGTTATATATGGCTTAGAATGTAGCTATTGCTCTTACTAATGACAGCGCTTAAGAAGGTACACCAGAACAGCATTCCCTGTTAAAGGGAAGACTCTCCAGAGGTTGCTTTCTCTCTGTGCCTCTACAGGCTTCTTCACACAACATCAAATGCAAACTGACAGTGATTCTGAACTTTGGATATTAAGGCATGTCCACTACAACGCAAAAGCATTTATGTTTTCAGCTGTGGGTCTTTATTAGAAGTTATGTCATAGTTTTAAATATTATTTCATATTGTTTGAAGTGCTAGAGTAGATGTTAGAAAAATGCACATCTTCTAGAACATGAAATGTTCCCTTATTTTTAAAACAGGAATAAATTGCTATGAAACGGATGCCACAGCACAAAGTCATATGTATAGCAGCACACACTTGGCTTAGCTTCATTCCTTTGTACTGCACTGCAATCCAAGAAGCAACTGCAATTTAAGATTTACTTAAGCATTACTGACTCTATCTTTTGAGACTGGCATTTATGATGCAAGCCTGGGTTTACAGTTTGCCTCTAATATTTTAAGTGGTTGAAGTTACAGCACACTGAATAACTTAATACTGTCTAAGGGCCAGAAACATCACCTTGTTAATGCCACGGCTGTTGTATCTTATTCTGACTTGTGTTATATCCTTTAATTTTCTTGAGGAGTGAAGCCAAAACTTGTGTATTGCAAATACCCAAACCATTACCTTCTAGCGTATGCAGAAGTTTTCCAGTTGCAATATCAAAAATATTGATAATTCCATCTATTGCTCCACTGGCTAAGTATTTTCCATCTGGACTCTAGTAAAACACAAAAGGTATACATTTAACAACTGCATGCATATAACAAAAATATCCAATTTACAACATATTACAGCAACAGCAATTTCATATAAGAAATTATCACTTGTGTTCCTTACATATGCAATGCTAAGGATGAACTTTCCTCTGGTGTCCAGAGAATATTCTTTCTTTCCGGTTTCAACACCAAAAATATTTACTTTTCCCACGTGACTTCCTGTTGCAAGGTACTGAGAATCGGGTGAAAAAGCCAGGGACCAAGCATCAACTGTATGAAACAGAAAAAGACAGTAACCTGAGTACTGCTTCTAGTTCTTATCCAAGAGTCTCAGTTCTGTACACTTCTGTTTAGATATTTAACCCCCTAACTACTCTTAGTCCTCTCAACTCTACTACATACTCTAAAGAAGAGTTTACAAGCTCATGAAAGTTAACGTCCTTCTATATAATTAATGGAGCAGCTCGAGCCATTTATTTCTGTTCAGTGAAAGATCACAGTTGTTAATAAGACCTTGGGCTTATTAGACCCTCCTGTAATAATAAATTCAGAATTTGAAACTGTCTGAGTTAAGTCTTACTTTTCCCCTGGTACCCAAGGATATTAAACCAGTAAAAGAAAGCAACACTAGTATCTAGCAAAGCACAGAAGATGCAGGAGAAACGCAGACATCAATGTAACATAGATCAACATTCCTTGCAACCAAACTTTAAAAACCCATACCTTTTTATAGCAATGCAATGTATTTATCTGGCACAATGCAATTAATAGTTTTTTTTTTCTATGAGCTTAATATTAATTACCTAAAACACTGCAAGACGGTTCTTAAATTAAGGATTGACAGAAGACCAAAGATATATTTAGAATCAGATCTTAGGCCCTGAATTTCAATTTGCAAGATGCAACACTGATCCAGACTTCAGCTTTACAGTGTTTTAACTTGTTCCCTTGGGCCTGGAGGTACTGCACAAATAAGCATCACAGATATGTCCCAAACTCAGTGCAGTGCTACAAAGAAAGCTCAGTCCTTCCTTGTAAACCAATTTGAATAAGCATTTTAATTATTTTTTAAAATATCCTTTTATCAATACATCTAGAAGAGCACGCTGGTTTCCATTCTGCTTTATGCACCTCGCACAAAGCATATCTAAATGTATCTGAAAAAGCGTAGGTAGTGTAAAAATAGAAATGAAAAATTGTGTGATACCACTTTACGCTGAATTCATAAAAATCACTTAAATTTTTGCAAACTATGAAAGATTAAAAACCAAAACAAAGTAGTCATCTCCCGTACCCTAGTAAATACTCCACCGTTTATCTAGAGTAAACACAATTCTTATGCAAAGGCAGCTTAACACTGGTATCTTACCAGGGCCGGCATCTATTGACTTGATCTGTTTGCCAGTTTCTAAATCCCAAAGGCGAATATGGGCGTCCAGGGAGCTGGAGGCTGCGATGGAGCCCGTGTGGCTGATATCCACAGACACCACGCCCAGCTGGTGACCCTCCAGCGTCCATTGGAGATCTAATTTTTCATCATTCCTTTCGTTCAAGGGAAAGAAAAGCCTAATTATTAATAGCTAGGGGTACTTAACCCACCTCCAATCTCAGACAAAACAAACAAGCCAAGCCACATTTCTCCATTTTGTTCAACAAAAGGGGAATCCAACTTCACCCATGAAACGTGAAGATGGCTACGCACACCTTGTTCTCTGTGCTTAAGGAAAAGAACCAGCAAATCAATCATTTAGCATATTTCTGCAGAGCATGTACCTCATCTTAAGTCTGTAAGCAGTCCACTGAGATGCCAGTTGCACATGAGCACAGCAGACTGTTCATCTGGCAGCAAAGCGTGAAATGCAACGACCAACATGTTTATAACTACCATAACAGAGCTACTTCTGTCCTTACAGTGAAGCACATACTTAATACTGCTTTGGCTAAGAAACAGAACAATTCCCTTCCAAAAGCACGCTTCGGTGTCACTTGTATGAGGATTAGTTTTCTTTTAGTAAAAAAGGAAGATGTCATTTCTTCTTTTACTCTATTCCCATTATTTCTTTCACAGTACACATGCTACCGGTGCATTGCCTCATAAAATGCTACATTTACAATTTTTTGGCTCAGAAATACATGAAGTTATACTATTCTCTGGCAGAAAACATGTAAAATCTGATGGCATTTTCAAAAGGTTTTGTGTTCTTTGAAAGCTGAAGCACACCAGAATGCTACGAATCCAAGAGAAAGCACACATCCACAAAGATAAGCTTGCTCAGGAGTTCTGCATGCCAGGCCAACCATTCCCCGAGCTAACTTCCAACACTCCTGCAGATTATGGAGCTTCAAGACTGCTGTATCTCCACACTGACTACTTCCAAGGCTTAAAACTGGTCAATACAGAGCACTTACCACTTCCAAACCTTCACTAGATCATCCAGAGAACCAGAGATCACTGTTTCAGAACCATCATTTTTATTTTTTCCCCAGGCAACTGACCAGATGGCATCATCGTGAGCTAAAAGAGAATATAAGCACAGAAATTAAAAATTAAGGAGCTTCTTTTGATGCAAGACAACTACATGATTTGATAATGGTAAAACTGCTGATTGCAATGTTGGCAATAGCCCTTTGCTCTGCGGGTCCCTCAGTGCTCCAAGAGCCCTGTCACTGTTTTCATTGCTTCTAAACACACGATGTATTTTGTTCACCAAGGTCACTGTTGAAGAAACAGCACAGCCGTTTTTGCGTTATTCAGATTTATACTTAACATAAACATAATCCAGGTCAGCTCGCAAGTGTATCTGCCATTATCAATTTTACATCATCCAAAGAATCCAGTATTACTTAATACACGTTAGTGTTTTCTCACCTTGCTCTTGCTTGAAGAGAATACCGTACTAGAAAGAAAAAATAATTAATATTACGTATTAGCAGCCTAAAATAAACCATCAAGCTAGCGATTAGTTTAATTAACGTTGCGTTTTTATTTACCTGTGCAGTCATGTCTTTATGGAAGCAATCTTAACAGGAACGCTCTGCAAGGAGAAAACCCATTAGGCTCAGCAACAGACTCTGCCTTGGTAGACAGCGCTGGGACGAGACAACCGGGCAGGCCCGGGAGCGGGGCCTGAGGGCTATCCCGCCCTGCTGGCACCTCCGCTCGCACGGCGAGACGCACCCGCCACGCAAGGGCCCGCAGCCCCCGCCGCGGCCTGGCCTGGCCTGGCCTCCCCTCCGCCCGCGGCCGCCCCCGCGCTCCCTCACGGTACCGGGCTGAACACCGAGCTTCTCCCGCCGCCGCCGCCGTCGCCGCCGCGCTGTGATGACGCTACCACCACCGAGAGCGCGGCAAGAGCGCCTCTTCCCGGAGCCTTTCTCTCCGCCACCGCCGCTTCGCGCTCTCTACCGCCGCCGTGTGGCCGGGGAGGCTCTCTTGTCCCCGGCGGGAAGCGCGTGCTGCCGCCTCACGGTACCGACGGCCGCGGCGCGACCTCCCCGCGTTGTGCCCGGCCGTGTCACCTGCCCCGTGAGCCGCCCTCGCGGTGCCCCCGGCAGCAGCAGGTTCTCGGGCAGCGCGTGTCGCAGCCCGGCTGCCGCGCACTCCCTCTCCCTCAGGGGACGACGGCGGGACTGATGCGGGTCCCCCCCAGGCCCTCCATCTCCTCACAGCGAACCCCTTGGGCCACTCACTCCAGTCGTAGCCGCCCAGAAGCAGGCGGCATCTTCTGTGTATGGTATAAATAACAGTAACACCCGTCGGCGCTGCGATGGCGCGAACTGTGGAAAACGTGAGGGACTGGGGAGCACGCTCCCATCTGCCACCTCAGCAGCCTGGAAGTTCCTTATGGAAAATCGGATCTGGCGGCGCTTTGCGAAGGCCGTGGAGGAGGAATGTCAGCCAGCCTGGGAGGACTGAGCAAAAAATATACTTCTTAGCCCGGACTGTTGCGTTATTTTATGAACAGCTGTCTCCCGGGGTCCTCGAGTTGCCGTAAGAGTTGAGCAGTACTGCCCGTTCCACTCACCTCAACGCAGAACCTTCTTTAGTTTCACTGGAGTGAGAGGAAGTTTCCCTACTGATCATCTGGTTCACAAAAAAAAAAAGGTATGGCTTTTTTGGAAGTTGAATATTTTAAGTTGCTGCCTTTGCTTGAGTTACAAGTGGAAAAAATGTCAGAATTAAAGTTCAAGAGAATAAATCAGATTCCCTGAAGCTTAAACACAAAGGATCAGTGGCCTTTCACAGCTTTTAATCAGTCTCTATATGTACACAAAGCTCTTTAAGATCAATAGAGCTTGTCTGCGTAAGCAAAGTAACAACCAAACTAGGAATTCTGAATGCGTATTAACACAGTTCTGCAGTCAAGAATGAAAATCTGGGTAAAACTCCTACATATAATTACATATAATTACAGAGTCCTTAGTTCTCTAATTATTTAGATTGAGCTCTGAGAGGATTTTAAGGCACACTACTTTAATATACTGAATTTCAGAAATGCTCATTTTCTTGTAATGATGCAATAGCAAGCATTGTCCAAGAAATGAGAGAATTTATTGTTTCTCTTCCTTACCAGGACTCTCCTAAAAATTCTTGTTTAAATTTCTGCTTAAAAATGTAATACGTTCACTTTGTGTTCAAGTGATCAGGGTTTCGTTTTGCAATTCACAGAATCACAGAATCCTGGAATGTCAGGGGTTGGAAGGGCCCTGGAAAGCTCATCCAGTGCAATCCCCCCATGGAGCAGGAACACCCAGATGAGGTTACACAGGAAGGTGTCCAGGCGGGTTGGAATGTCGCCAGAGTAGGAGACTCCACAACCTCCCTGGGCAGCCAATTCAGTATAGAGTACTGCAGTACTCTATACTGAGTGTTTTGAATCCCTCGAGTTTTCACATCATGCAAAGTGCTCCTATGCACTTCTGTGTATTTTGTACATGGAACACCTTAGGCCTTTGTGGGAAAAGATTGTTATTGTTCTCCTGCAAGCGCAGAGTGAGATTGGGGGTTATTTCCTACATTGCTTGTGACACAAATCTGTATTTGTTGGAGTGAATGCTGATGAGATGCTGCTCTGGTGCATCAGGAAGATAATCTGAAGGAAATTGTGTCACGTTTGATTTATGGATACACTGCTTCCTTGGAATGGTAACTGAGAGCGTGTTTCTACATGTTTGTCCTTCTGGAGCAGCAGCATGCTTTGTACCTATATGAATATTTCAGCCCTAATCAGAATAATACTTTATGAGTGTCTATGTGTTTCCATGACAGTTTTTAAACAGTGTTGCAAGGGAAAAAACCTGATGTATTTAAAAACATTATGATCACCCTGATATTGTGCTAACACATAGAAGTGAATTAGACCAAGACTTTGAGGTGCCATATAAACATTGCAAAAGGCACTTCCCAGCCCAAAGCTCAGTTGTAGAGATGAAATTGAAAGCAAAACACTGTTTCAAAACGAATAGGCTGAGAGCCATTGTGGCCAGGTACTGCAGCCACCGTTCAGATCAGCATTCACTGTTGAACACCTGCCCAGCCTTACACAGAAGCCAAATGCCAAGTAAGCCTTGATTTATTAAGGTCTTGAAGACACATGAGCTTCCATAAAACAGTAAGGCTTGATAATTAACCGGGAGCTTCAGCTCTGCAGGTACATGGACACTGCAGCATTCCAATGTTTTCAGACATGTCAACTCCTCTCCCCTCTCCATGGTAAATAATTCATTTACCGATGGGTTTGAGGAAAATGATAATGGTATTTGAAGTTATGTGTGGTGTGTGCACAAGTGGGTAATACATGAATATGGGATTCTTGTGGTTATCGGGATGGTACAACCTTGTCAGTTTAGAAAAGGGACTGTGTAACAAACTGTACCTGCAGAAGGCTGGATTAAGTTACAGGTCCCTTTCAGGGCTGATCCGTCAATTTTGGGTTTGATTTTCCATCTTAAGGTTCAGTGTGGGATCAGTCACAGAAACCCACAGGCGCCGCAGAAACAAAGGGCGACTTTTCACAGAGTGTGGAGTCTGCGTGCAGATTTATACCGTCTGCCCATTGTGGGGCAGCAGCATCAAGATAATCTCCACCTCTTTCCAGTAGTGACGGGTGTGCATTCACAATGGAACATTAATCCTTCTGCATCCTTCTTTGTCTGGAGACTCTGAATGGTTGTGACAGGAGCGAAGAATCCTCTGCTTGTGTTGCCTGATGTGCCTCTAGGAAACCACTGAGAGACTGTGCTCCTGGGGGTGGATTGGAATGGCATTTGCACTGGTCACTCATTCATTTCAGGTATCTGTCTCCTCCATCAAGTTCCAGGAAGGCAGTAACACACAGTACATACACCTTGTTCTTGAAAGACAGTGTATGGGCAGGTATAATGCACCCATCAGCAGGGTAGTGCATTAGTGTCAGGGTAGTTGAGACAAAAGCAAGAACTACAGAAAATCAGATCCTGATACGGTCTGTAGTTCCACTTTTGAAATGAGCCCAGTTGCTTGCATGCCATTTTTATAGACTTTCAGCTTTTGTTTTCCTCTGCTCACCTGTTTCTTTGTTATACCTTTTTCAGTTGCAGTCCCTTTCTTCCCTTTTCTTGCAACTTCATATGCATTTTCATGGGTGGGTTTGATGGTCCAAACCAGCTGAAGTGGGATGTGGAGTCAAGTGTGAATTTTCCTGAAGTTCTCCTATTTTTCACAATCTCCATTGTAAAGACACTGCATGTTCCGGGTGATGGCACCACAGCCAGCAGACTTCATAGGATATAGAGTTGAAACTACAGTCACATCTTCAGTCCAAGTGCTGGCCCAAACAGGGAAATGATGTAACAGAAAAGCTCTTCTTCAACAATCTGAAACCAAGCCCAAATATTAGTGACATTCTAGCCCTGTGAGTTAAGGAAGGGTCATTATCCCATTTCATGGATGGGTGAAATGTGAAGCAAGGGGGTAGATCGAGGAATGGAACCTTTCCTCAGCCTCTTGGTGTGTGCTCTCAGTGTGTGCCTACACATTGACGCTTCTTCAAGCTTACACTTATATACTGAATTACTTCTCTAGCAAGAAAGCAAGCCTTTCAATGTATTCAGTCAACAAGCAGTGGAAAGTTCTTGGGACAGACAAAAATGGAAAAGAAAATCAAAACTGCCAGAGACTGAGCCTAACAGGAATGCAAACGAGTCGTAGCACTTGCAGGAGCAAATCTTTCTCTGACTGGCACGGTGCAGTTCCAGCCCGAGGTGGCCTTGTGGGGTACAGGTCAGATAAAAGCGTTTTCCTTCAGAATGGATGAGGTGGGCAGTGAGACTGGAGTGAATGAACAGCTGCTTCTAGGAAGAAAAGAAGAAAATAAAACAGTTAATTAAACAAATAAATCCTAAAAGCTAGACTCCCTCCTCCATGGAAGCAACCCCACCCCCACTGTCACCTGCAGAGAAGCCAGAATGGTTACATGTAATTACAGGCCTTTTAATCTCCTGGTTACAGCATTTGTAGGTCAGAGGGAACCTTTCAGAGTACACTTGTTTTGAAAGGAATAATAAAGAAAAAAAACCCCAAAAGCATTGTTCTTCGTGAGAGATTTTGTAACAGTTGGTCTGTTCTTGATTATAAGTGAACCCAGATGTTATTCTTACCCTGTCTTCTCTTTCTCCTTGTGGAAAGACTTCAGTTATTCTTTCATTAATTTGCTGCATTTAATAAGAATTATTCTATTTTATTCTTGATTTTGTTCTCTCTTGCAGCTTCTCTTTTCTTTATGGCACAAGAGGTGGGTCAGGGAGAGTTTGTGAGACCTTAACATGAGCCTGAAATGTTGAATGTCTATAAAAAATGCAAGTACGATAAAAGAAACATCTGGTGCTCATTTGTCAGGATGGAAGTAAGGCCCTTTAAAACATCATGCATGTGGTTGGGACTTGCTTTTAGAAAACACCAAGTTTCAGCCCATACATCAAATCTAGCAGTAAAACTTTTCTTTCCAGAATGATGGATCTCACATGTTTTACCAAATTAATGTATCGTGGCTTGAGATACACATGACAGCTAATGAGGACCTAATATATGACTTTCTGTACCAAAGCTGAAGTACTTGAGATCTAGGAAAACATTTTTGGCTGTTAGTTAATAACTGGCTGTTGTGAGCAGCTAAATCATGATCACAGAATCTAAACTACTGTTTTAAGCCTGATTGTGTACTTTTTACTTTGGTATCCATACCTGATGCTACAGAAGGAAATTCTGTCACACATGCACATTGGTCAGCTTTTCTGTGTCAAGTGTCACCCAAGGGATGTTTAATTCTCAAGTGTGAAACTGTCTGCAATCCCTGCCTGTACTAACCAAGATACCATTCTCACAAAGCAAGCTTGAAGGCATTGGGGATCTCATGCACCTTTTACCCAGAATGCTAGTTCTGCTACTTGCATGTGAAGTTATGATGGGTGATAGCAAAGAAGACGAGAGAAAGCATTATTTTTTTCTGATCCTGGCAGACAAATGTTTGAATAGGTTGCTGAACTGGGAGATGGGGAGGAGGGCAGGAGTTTCTTCCACCTGCTCTGCAGCATTCTCTGCCTGACCAAGCTGCTCACAATTCACTAATGATAGAATGAAGGCATAATGGTTCCATTCTCTGGATATGTTGTTTGCTTCACTGTAAAATTTATTAATTTTACGCTTCTTAGGGATTCTCTTTATAAAGTCACAATCCATTAGGCTGCGTAAATTGGCCTCTAGCCTACTTTTTGCTGGAGTGGGGAGCTAGAAACTGAGTGGCAATGTGGTACCTTTGTAACTTCAAAGGTCATTTTGATATGAAAAATTCTTACACGATCAAATGTAGAGGGTGCAACTCTGTCTTTTTGAGATTAATTAGTAAGAAAACTCAGGAAGAAAACCCTTCATTCATTGACAGTAGGTGCAAAGCATGTTTGTAATAATCGGCTCAGATACTCTCAGAAGCCTCTAGTTGTGTTCAGTGTTTGTTCGTATGTATTTTTGTGTCACCATCTAGAATATATTTACATAATCGACACTTAGATCTCCAGTGCCTAGCATCCATTTGCATGGGCTGCTGGCAGGCGGACTATATGGATACACTTGGCTCAACCAGCCAATTACTTTACCACTTATCTTCATGTCACTGCCCCGCTTTGTTATTGCAGCCTTCAATGCCACTTCTGTCTTCATCAACACTGTCTCATTCATGCTGTTTGCTTTGATGACTTTGCTGGGCAACGTCTTTCGTGTTCTTGTCTCCTTGTGAGAGAGGCTTATTCTTCTTCAGCTTGCCTGTCTGGCTCACAGACTCTTGTGAATCGAATTGACAGTATTAACCTTACACAGAGGTTAATACTGTGCTGGAAGATCAGTGCCAGTGCTCCGCACGCCCTGGCTCCCAGGGAAGTCGGTGGGAGGAGGACTAAGCATGGCACATCACGAAACATTGCATTCAGCCCCCTCCGGATGAGATGCTTGAATCAAACCACATACATTTGTTAAATCATTGTGTCAGTTGCTGGCTGTGAAACCCATTTTACAGCGGTGATTCAACACGCTATTTCTGCACAACAAGACCATGTGTTCATGTCTCATAGATTTTACTAGATCCTGAGCACATGTTCAAGTGTCTACTGAATCAGTTCCATAAATACCTCATGTAACATGCTGGACACTTTTCTCTGCTATTGCAAGTTCCCATCAAAAGTACTTCATTCATATTTGGCATTGTACCAATGATGGGTGCCTCATATAGTGAAAAAAATTCCTGACTGCTAATGAAATGATTGACTGTTTTGGGCCACCTATGTCAAGCAGTGTGTTAATGACATGAGCAGAAGCATGGCATGAGGAAATAATAGATTTTGTATGTGTGGTAATCATAATCTAGGTCTCCAGCTCTCAAAGTCAGACATAGAACCAAAAAAAAAAAAAAAAGAGAAGAAAAGCCTCCCGATTTCAATTAATTTCAGATCAATGAATGTCACAGGAGGATTGTTGTCAACAGCACAAAAGATTGTATTGGATATTCCTGTGATATACAGTATATCACAGTAATAGTATATGGGATTGGTACAAGTCCATAACTGGCTGTTTAACATTAAAAGCTGTTTCATAGAAATTTTATCACCAAGCAAGGTGGCAGTAAAAATATGTGTTGGCCAGCTCAGCATTCCCCAGTCTAATGCAAAGAGACAAACACAGGACCAGTTCTTGCCCACATGAACACAGTCTTAGAAAGCGGAGAACTGTAGTTTTGGCCCAGTAGCTCAGTATCAAACAGGAGAAGGGACAGCAGTGGTCCTGTCTGGACTGCTGTGATAAACGGGGATTTTATGAGAATGCTCAGAAAGTAGAGGGCTTTGTCTGGCCCTTTGGCACTGCTGAACTAAGCACATGCACTGTGCTCAGGTACTAATTCAGCAGAGGATTTAAGCATACACTAAATGTTTTAGCATTAAAGTAAAAATATTTTGAAGCATGATGTTTTAGTATTTTGCTGGTTCCGAGCATCAGTAACAGGAGATGAAGGTAATAAAAGCTCTCTCCCATCTCCTCAGGAGACGTTGCCCAAATCCTGAAGAATCAGTTTTAAGGAGATACTTTAAGCTGATGTTTTTCCTAGGTCAGATTCTTCAGTCTCTGAATTGGGGAGCACCTAGTAGTGTGTCTCCATGCATTTTGATAAAATGTGTGTGGGTTTTGGGGCCCTCTGTGAGTAGAGTCACTTTTCAATATAAAATGTGCTCTATCAAACATCAGAAGAGAGAATGGGAAATTCAGCTTCATAGCCGGGTGGTCTAAATATTGGCACATGATCTTCCGCAGCAGTTTTAGATTTTGAAAAGCAGCTTTTCCAGCACATGTTCAGAATTGAAATATTTACAATGTGAAGAAAAAACAAATTACAGGTTTCCAGTGTAAGTATCAAGGACCAGTCATCTCCAGTTTCCATATACTGCTTCTTGTGCCAGGTTTCAGCTTCTGAGCAACTAAGTAATGCCCAGGAGAAGGCCTTTGCTGGGAGAGTAATGCACAAAAGCTAAAGGCGACTTGGTAACGTGATCTGCAATCTCACATAGTTAAGCCCTGGATAGCTAGAATCCAGTCATCCTCCTCCTGACCCTGCAAGTGGATGAGCAGTAAACCCCAGTGCCTGCTTATCCTCAGCACAATGGCAGCCATGGCCCGTTATGGTGCGTGTGTATTCACCTCTCCTTCTGTGCAAATCACGGCAAGAACAGTTTAGCTTTTTCCCCAGAGGTGGCGAGTTCCTGGGTTTATTATATACAGTAATAGCAGCTTATATATATACGTTATAGCAGGTGCTGATAAGGTGCCGATTTAAAGAGATGCAGACTGTAGGTCGTGAGTTCCAGGGGACAGTTTTGCTTTAGAAATACCAAATAAAAGCAGAAATGACAGTGATCAATATCTTGAATTTGAGAGCTACGTTTCTTCTAAAAGCAAGTGGACAAAATTCAGTTGTTAACAGAGTGACTTTGTCTGTGAGGATTTTACATGGTGTAGCTCCTTAAAGAAAATAACAGCTTGCCTTGTAAACACAATCCCCTTTGCCATCTTTGCATTGGTGTCTGCACAAATTCTTGTTGTTGTTGCTGGTCTGGGGTTTTTTTGTATGAATAGGGTCACTTTCCAGTCTCCTTGCATTAGAGCACGGTAACAAAATCCAATGTGACAGTTCCCCAAATGTTCCAATGTTTTGAAGAGGGAGGTGCAAGGCAGCAAAGAAAGGCTCTGCCCTCGAAGGCATTAAATCTCTTGGAAAACACATTCTCAGGTCCTTCCAAGCGCTTCATTGACCGACTTTTCAGCAAACTGCTGAAAACCTAATTGGACTATGTTTTGATTGGTAAAAGAGATCTGGGAGGCAGTCTGTAAGCAAAGGGGCAGACGAGCGGGGAAATCTGAGACACACACGGAGTTAGTGTGGAAAGGACTGTCCTGTCAGGCTGATCTGAAGTTTTTCAAACTGCTGCACTGTGCAAGAAGAAAGGAAACAGCCCCAGGACACCAGTGCTTTCTCTACCTGCTGCTCTGTGGTGAAGCCCAGTTAGTGCCAGGCACATAGACCACTTTGCTGAGGCAAGAGGAAACAAACTGGGCAGTATGGGCAGATACTGGGCTAAATCCTAGGGTTTGCTAGATGGTCCTGCCCTGATGCAATCGTGTCAAGACAACAAGTGTTTTTGACACCATCCCCAGCTCCTTGCAAGAACAACCTTTCGTTTTTAGAGTGGCTATATTTTGTTTTCACCTCTGATGAAACCAGAATCCATGACCCATGTTTTGAAAAATGCACCAACTTTGATCAGAGACATGTTTATCTCAGGGTTAAAATGTTCAGAATGTTAGTATCATTGCAGTTCATTCCACTGCAAACACACAAGCTCAGATAACATAATGCTGTAGGCATAATAGTTGGGGCTTGGATGCCTATTTTCTTGCAAAATTGTTGTAATTAACAGCCCTGACATCAGAGGTCCAGGAATTTAGAACTGGCATCCCTTTGCATCCTGTATGGGGCCTGTGTGTGATAAAGCGTTCATGGGGAGTGTAAATAAAGTTTGCACCACAAGACAATGAGCATTGCAGAAAGTCAGGCTATAAACATACAGCTGAAATAGAGAAGGAAAAACAAACCTCAGGATTTAGAACGAATCAAAGGATCTCATTCTAGTAGGTGATGGCAAATTTCTGCTGGAGATCCCCATCTCTCTGTAGAGGCAAATGTCTCTTTGATGTTTCTGACTCCCCATTATTTCAAAGGAAATACATTCTGTGTGTAGCTGTAGTTGTTCTGTTGTACTTGCAGGTAGAACTGACCTTGTAAAATGAGTGTAAAATTAGCAACAGCACATAAATATTACAGCATATTTGTTGAAGTAAATCTTTCTTGCTCATCATACCTTATGTCTGCGTAATGTCATTTCCCCCTACAATTTCAATTGGAATCACTGTACTTTTATCTCCTAGATCTAACTTTTTTCATTAAGGTCTGACAACCAGCTGAAGTTTAACCTAGCCTAAAAGAGCTCGTTATCTTCTCTATAAACTGTCTCCCTTCCTCTGCCTTGTGTCCATTCTTTGTCTTTCCCAGTCACTGAGGAAAACATGATCATTCTGTGTGTTTCTCAGATCTGTTTCTCGGACTTCACATTTGACATCTCTTTTCGATGCTACTATATGCCTGTCTCTAAAGCTTATAGAGACTTTCTCCATAATATCTCTATGATAATGACAGCCACATGGCTGAACTTTTATCCTGGGTCTTGAGCCTCTGCCACTACAATATTCTTTTCTCTATTTTGATGATTGGTATTGCTCTATCCAGAATTATTTTGCTGTAACCATTCTGACTCATCCGCACAGACTCACTTGGTCTCCTATCTTTATCATGCTAAGCATAAGCTACTTGTCTTCACTCTCAAGACCATTCATAGCCACAAACTCTGTCCCTTTTCTCGTTTGTCACTCAGTATAATAGGTTCTGCAACAGTCGTGGTAACAACAGCTGTGGGCTGGAGTCTGCTTCTCTTTTTCACGTGCAACAGTATATTACTCCTGCAGTACCTCTTCAGTTTCAATGGACATACTTGACAGATTGCATGCAACCCATTCTGAGGAAGGGTAGGAAAATCTGTTCTGAATTATTATTATATAATAAATAATCTCCATATGAAATCATTGGATCCATTTCAAAATCAGTATCCTTTGAAACAGTAAAGTAACAAGAACAGATGTATCATCATGTTAACATGCATTACAAATGAAGTAAATAGCTGCCTGTGCGTGAATGCCCTGACTGTTTGAACATCCATCAGCTCATGTTTTGTAATAACCGGGGTAAGAAAACTATGAATATTTAGCCTAATTAAATAAACTTATATACAATGAGAACTAGAATACTGCCCCATTAGCTAGTTTAGAAAGCTTTCAGAGGAGGATATAGATAGATTTGAAATTGCACTGCTGAAACAATAAGCTGATTTATTAATCTTTGATGTTCCTGTGCCCAGGGCTACCCTCTTTGCAGTTAATAGTAGGCATTCTTGGTAATGATGAAACTGCTTAAAAAGGAGCATTTATGGGGACTTAATTAAATATCATTAAATAAATTAGAAGTCGCTCACAGAGAATCATGCAGTCATTGAGAGACTGTTGTATTTAACAGATGCTCTGAACAAAACAGCTTCTTTCAAGTCCAAAATTTAGACTGCCCTAGAGCAGCAGTTGAAATTCATTGCTGTGATCAAAAATAGTACATCTTTAGTTTGTTTATTTATATAGTGGGTAAAGATCTGTTTCTGTGTGTGTTCTGCTGTATCAGAAAGATAGCATTAACTGCTTTGGAGTAGATAATAACCAAAAACCTGGAGATTACTAGAGTTCATTTTTTAAATGGTGTAGGGTGGAAAAAAATGGCTTACATAGAATCTATGATATAAAAAATACACCTTAAACACTGAAAGTGGCACAAACAAGTAATTAGCTGCTTTTCCCTATCTTTTCCCTTTGAGTATATCCCCCCATCTTCAATTGCATTAAGAGTTCATTCATTTAAGAGTACCTTTCAAAGTTGGTGGGAATATATTCTTTGTATGTGAATGTGGCATGCATTTAATGAAAGTGATAGCAAATTGCTCAATTTTCATGATGTTCCAGATGAAACACTACCTTTTTATAAAAGCTGGCTTAATAGTGAAATCGATCTCATAAATAAAGTAGTATTCTAGCTGTGGGATTGCACCATTCTGTGTATAAGGGAAAAATTGTGAGGACGTGCTGTATACAAAAGTGTATATATGTGAAAGACATTAATTTGGGTTTTTTTCAGCTGGTGAAGTTCTTAGATATCAGTACGGTGACATCCATTCTGGTAGGAGTTAATCTTCATAGAACTGATCCAAGCAGTAGAGAAATAATGATTTCCTAAAGCAGGAGACCATATTGACATCTGCAATGGAAATCTGCATTTCTGCCACAGTGCCCGCAGTGCTTTATGCCACAGGGCTTCCTCTAGAAGCGTGGAAGTGCAGTGGTCTCTTCTTTATTTTCTACTCTTGCCGGGCCCAGAGGCTTCTTCTGTCAATGTGTGTTCCTAGGAGAACGGGCATATCACAAGGATTTTTAAAATTTGATTTCAAATTTTTTTTTTTCCTTATTAAATTCCAGTTCTGGCATCTCACTACAAGTATGAGTTTGTTTTCATGCTGTTGCTCTAAATATGCACCCTGGTGAGATACAGCTGGTAGCAAACCAAACCAATTTAAAACAATGCATTTAAAACTGAAGTAGGTGCTGCACAGAGTCCTCCTGCAGGTCTGTGGCTTTACTACCAATTCTCTTTTTTTTTAATGCTTTTCTCTATACTGTTTATTTGGAAAAGATACAAAAGGGGACATGAAACAACAAATACCGTGACCCTGCAAGTGTGTGCTCACAGATGACCATAGTGACCGTGCATAGTCTTGGTTAAGATTCACTGGATTTCCCTCCCATCTCCAAACTGAAACTAACCCTATAGGGCAGAGCTGCCTCCAAAGAGAGGTTAAAGAAAACACCAGAATTTGATGGATCCTACAGTTCACAGTTTAAAGAAGTTGAAAAGTGTATCAGAAGAATATTTTTTCTCCAATTCTTTACATTTACAGGAATTTGTAGGAAAATCACAGACAGATATGATCTCTTTTCTTGGTTTGTGGCACCGTTAAATTTTATTAGTTTAATATAAACATAATATTCAGCTAGTATTAAAACATTAGATTGCTACAGTACCGTTCTTTTAAGTTGCAGGCCAAGGGAAGTAATTTTTCTTTATATTCTTCTGATAAAATTCCAAAAATCAATTATTTCTTTTTGTCCCAGAAGTGAAACCATTAGCCTGGAGGAGATGCAAAGGACTTAAAAACTGTTCCAATGTGTTGGCCTGTGTGCCTGACGGCTTTGTAAATTAAATGTTTCTAATACTCCCATCATCTTTCTACACATGCACACAGTGCCATCCTAATATTCTCATCTGCTACAACATTGCATCGTATCTAGAGATCAGAAAGAGTCAGTCCAGCAGAGCTACTCCAAAACAAGCAGTGATATCATGAATAAATGACCTCCTCTTTTCCGTTGCTATCAGTGCCCAAGGTGAGGAAATGAAAGGTTTTAATCTGTTCTGAAATCAGAGTATTGATGTGCTGCTGTTGGGCTGTGACAAGCAACAGTAAACAGTCTTGTAATAGGACTGCCATGCACTTAATTAGGGCTATATGAGCTCTAGCTGGCCTTACATACATTCCACTTTTGATACGCATTTAGAATTGGGAGACCGTGGTGCAGATTATTTTTTCCAGCTTGCTAGTGGGTTTATTGGGAAGAGCTGAGGTCTGTGCCAAAAAAAAAAATCAAGTTAGAGTTCCTGCAAGGTACTGAGGACTTTTAATTCTTGCTTTGGGAAGCATAGCACTGGTAGCATAGCTATCTGTTTGTCCTTTCAGTGTGTCACTTATCCTGTCTGCTCCTGTCTCGCCTGTCATTGCCATTGTGTTTCCCAGTTAGCGGGGTGGCCCACCTCCTCCTCTTGTCGGCTGTACTTAATGTCACAGCACCTCCAAGAAGGGATGACATTTGAGAGCTGGCTGCACGGCCTGGGCCCCTCAGCAGGATCATACAGTGGGACTGCTCAAAGACTTCACCTATTTTTTGCCGAGGTGGGAACTCTACCTGAAATGTGTGCCACCTGAAATGTGTGGCTCCGAGTATTTTCAGATGTGTAAGACAATGGCTTAAGCCCATAACACATTACATGTATTTATGGGGTTTCTTCCTACCCAAAGTGCCTAGTATAGCATACTATTTATAGTCAGTGTCAGACCACTCACTGCATGTGAGCATGGCACAAGCAAGCCTTCAGAACCGTCAGATAAAACAGAATTTGAAACCTTGAGCCAGCAGCAAACTATGCTGTCACAGTCATTAGACTGAAGAACATGGGAAGCGCATTCGAGATTGTTGTGGAAGTATAGTCTGTCTAATCACAGCTACAGGCAGTGTCTTTGTGAAGCAAGAAATAAATAATCAGAATGAAGGTCTGATTTAACAGCGGAAAGTCAGGAGGAACTTACATGCTGTTAACTTAAAAGGGATAGTGAACCTTGGAGCTTGTGTCTATAATTGCTCTAATGAGCTAATGTAAATGTCTCATTATTAAGTCTGTGGTGCTTAGCCCATTTCCCAAAGGCAAATGTTTATGGAACTGGGGTGTCCCCAAATCATAAGCAGCAAGATGTTGCTCTTTTGCAGAGAGGTTTGCTGGTGTCACTTGAGAAGACCAGCAAACCTCTCCCACGAGGAACAGTAGACCAAGATAATTGTAGCTGGTGTCACAACCTATCCTTGTGCGCCTTGCCAGGAGTGCCCCATTCCCTTGTGCCTGCACCAAAGTGCTGATTTCTATCCAGTTCGTAGTTGCCTCCATTGATCAATGCTCCTGCCTCTCAGTTTCTCACTTTGCAGGTTCAGCTCTCGTATCTGGCACCTGGAAGTGGAGCTATTTCATACCCCATAGGCTGGCTGCCTAAGTGTTATGCCACCTATGCCACTGTCTGCTGAAATGTGGAGTGTACCAAGTCCTTCATGGAGAGTGAGTTCAGATTTCTGGAGCACAACAAGCTCCTGAATACAGTTTAGTTTCCTTGATAGTTACCAATCTCTCCCTCTTGCTTCAGGTCATAGGCAGCCCTCCCAGTAATCTTGCTTTGATAGTGGAACATCAGTTTGTTCAGGAAAGTAGCCTCCATTACTGAACTCTCTCTCTCTTGAAATTGGTTAGTCTAAGTCTTTTCCTTTCTTTATTAATACTCTGTCACTAGATAATGGAATTTCAGAAACAAAACAAAAAAACATTAGACAGAGTCCATTCAAAATCAGTGATATTGTGGGCAGAACCCCCTCCTGTTCCAGAAAGGAAGATGCATTCAGCTTAGTGGCTTTCTGTCATAGCTCATTAAGCAAAAACAAAATTAATCAATATACTACCATTTCTTCATTTCCAGCTGTGATAATGTGAAGTTATGTCTCTGACATATGGACTCCATTTCTCTTTAGAAATTCTGCTTAGGCTTGTAGCCTTCATTTTAGCTGAGATTCTGCAGCCTGGATCCCAGATAAATATGTTGATTTGTTTGTGCCAAGAAAATATCATTCACAATTATTTATGAATGAAAAAATGTAGACTGTGTTACATCTATGGCATCTGGCATAGAGGAGACTTTGATCTTGGGAGGGCCTTTTTTCATGCAATATTAAAAAACAGTGCATAGTTGAAAAAGATTACTGTTGTCTGTGTTCATAGGCCCTTTTACGAGTTAGGTCTGGCTGTTTACATGGAACTATTGAATTTTTATTTTGGGTGTAGACTTAGTATTGCTTTTAAAATGTGCACGTAATGACATTTCTGCTTTAATAAACTATCTGCCCAGACACAAACACTCTAAAGGGAGAATCTCTTGTATGGGCTGGAAAGCCATAGCCGTCCAACACTCTGGGGGCACAAACCGAGTTCAGATGAGGACAGTGCTCTTTATTCGGTGACCCGCAGCAATCAATGGTAAAAAGAACTGTTTAGCTTTTTGCTCTAAAATCTGTAGTTTGGGATTGTCATTTAGATTTCTGAAATGGAAACACGTTGATGCTCTTTGTGAAATAAACCAATATTACATTAAAATAAAAATGTAAATATCCCTGCAGCTTCACTGTGGCCCCTTTTTCTGTCACCTCTGTTCTGAAAAGTAGAGAGATTACATCAGCACAAGCAAGTTTAAAGTTTAATAGTTCCCCTTTAACAGTGAACCTATGTAATAAATTTTCTATTGTTTGTATGTCAGCTTTTATGAAAATACTGTCCTGAAATGCAGTTGTAGTATTTCACTTAACCTTACTTTGAGAGCTGATATCTTGAAATTACTTGACATAATATCCTGTCCTTCTCCCATGTTTTTCCCGTTAACATTATTGATGGAAGATGCTCATAAGAAACTGCTCAAGGCTGAACGCATCTGGGATACAGATGGAGGAGCTACATGTGGGTGCAGTGACTGGAAGCATACTCTGCACTAGGTGGTGCTGATGGGAGAAACTACAGCCTCCTTAGGATAATACTTCAGGAAATTTACTGCCATGATCTTTAAATAAGAGGAGTTCAAAAATATTTTGCGGTGTACAGGACCGATTTCTTTGATTCTTAGATTTTGAATGGGCTCTTTTGAGGAAGGGGCTATTGAGAAAAAGCAGACGAATTCTGTAGAAAGTGGCTTATTTGTCCTAATGGGTTGCATGAATGTAAGATTGTGTCTGCTGTTCCTAAGGGACTGAAGCCGCTGGTAGTACGCCCCTGTATCTTGACCAGAATTTCTGCTTTTCTAAGATGTATTATACAAAGATCCCTCAACCTGTACAATCATTCAGAACATCAGACTTTTCTTGCCTTACCTAAAGGGAAAGAATTTTCAAAAATAGCACTTGCTCATAAGCGCTTTTGAAAATCATGTGGATCCTAAACTATGAATTTAGAAGCCTAAATATAGCATCTTCTTTTGAGAATTCTGTACATACTTTCCAAATTTGATTGCTTTCAGCCATTCATCCAGGCATGTAGTGAGGCACGTAAGTAAAAATATTGCGATTCCTAGAGGTGCTGAGCACCCTCTCCTTTAACAGCCATCACTGGGAGTTCAAATTATTATTTATTCTTTTATTTAGATACCTCATTATATAGTTTGCTACAAATTTCAGTATCCAAGTTTAAAAATCAGGGCCATAATCACTTAGGTCCTTAGAGATGACCCTTCTAATCTTAATTGACAAGGAAGTGGCTTGAGTTATCTTGATGCTTTCCAGATAATGTTTAGACAGAAAATGTCTGCATTACTCCATTTCAGTCTGAAATCTGCGGATCTAGTACTAGAGAGGAGGCCTGGAAAACAATAACCTCCTTGTCAAAGAGTCTGGTTTCAGTTGGGAACAGTCACTTGGCCTGTTTTGTTAATAAGCCTCAGAAACCTTCTGAATTAGAAAGAGCAAAGGATGTTAGTTTAGAAGGTCAGAGGGTTAACAATGGAAGGAGCAGTTGTACTCAACGCCATTTTATGACCAGAGTTTAACAGGACAAAACTAAGATGGGAGAAGGATTGCTAAGAGTTAGAACACCTACAGCTTACATATTTCTAGACCTCATCCTCTGATAGTATAAGTTGTCATATCTTCACTGGAACTAGTAGAATTATAGTTGTTTATATTGATAAGGACTAACTCCAAACTCTTAGACTTACCTTGCTTTGAAACAGGCTGATGAAAAACCTTTCAAAAACATTTGGAATTTTAAATTGAATTAACGGATGAGATCCGTATTTCCTGGTTTTAATTTATGTGGAATGCTAAATACTCTGCTTTGTTAGGAAAGGAAAAATGAATTTTCTTCATCTTCTTTTTGTCTGCCAGATGTAGTGGAAAGCTTTTGAATTTAGCATATACACAAAGGTCAGGGCACCAGAGTAAAACCTGGATTGTGCAAATGATGTGGCCTCTATAGCTTCAGGACATGGCCCTGTTGGGAGTTCAGTCCAGGCCTCAATGAGAATATATTCCTTTGAACTCACTCATTCTTCTTCTGGACATTTGGAAAGAATAACATGGTCCTTTATCCCTGGAGATGAAGATCCTTTAAGAGTCTCCAATGACCATGCGTCAGCTTGGTCCATCTGCCTGAGTAAGTAAATCTTAATAGACCTGCGTTGTCTTCAGAGAAGAGCTGACACAGTTTGATTAGTTTTATATTGACAGCTACAGCTTTATAAATGCCTTTTGTTTGAGCAAATGAGAATTGCAGGGTTCCTGAAAGCCTCTGTGAAAATCACTGATTTCTAATGTCGTGATAACCCCTCCATGAAAAAGAAACAACTTTTCTTCATTAGTGATTCTGGGGAGTATTTCCGATTTAACAACCAAACTTCAGCAATGTCACAACCTGAAGTATCAAACACACACAGCACCGCCCTCGCTTTTCTAGCATTGTCCAGTTATTTGTTGTGACCACACAGGGAAACTACCAGACATAGCCCAAAGGAAAGGCTGGGTTTTAACAGCTGTTTTATCAACATCTCCACCCTTTGACTCAAGTGTGTATTTGGAGACACCTATTAAATACATCATATGAGGGATTTGTTTAAAAGCCTCTCATAGGGGAACAGTAACTTTGTTCCTGGCTGTTGGACATACCTAGGAAAGCTTATTTGGCATGGAGGTGGCTTGATTTTATTTCCTGGAGATTTAAGCAGATGAATGTGTCCCAGCCTTGGGAGCCTGGGAAGCTCCTGCCTCAGATCCTCTGCTCTCCCAGCCCAGGCCTTGCCTTAGGAGGCCTGTGCACGTGCAAGTGACTTTGCTGCTTAAAGAGCTGTTCGTTACCTTGTCTGAAGCGAAGGCATTGGGCTGAAGGGAAGCATCTCCAAAACTAGTTGAATTAGTCTGAACAGACTATTTCATTTAGCTTCCTTCAGTAAAGGATAAACTTGGGAGAGAGAAAAGGAGGCTAGAATGTTATTTGCTAGTTTGTCAAAAATCTACTGGGAGTCTTCAGGATCATCTTCATTCAGAGAGCCATCCTTGATTCACACATCCACAAAAATTCCATTAAAACATGCGTAAGGCTCTCCACAGTGGATAACTTTGACCCCCAGGCCATTCGCAACTCTCATGGATTGTGAAATTCAATAGATTTTTTTTTTTTCTTTTTCTTTATGAAGTACATTATGCACCCAATAAAACATAAAGCTCTGTTTAATCATGTGAATAGTCTTTTGGTTTTTGGTTTTGTTTCCCATTCATACATTACTGGTTTTTAAACTTGGCAGATGGTTAAAGCTGCTTCAAAATTGTTACTTTCTGCCCTGTTGCTTTACCTGAACCAAAGGGGCTTGGGGACTGTGAACTCCCTTTCAGCTGCCAAGCCACGTGCAGAATCTGACTTTTGGGAGGCTGGAACTGTTTGAGGCAGCTGGTGATAGTTGGACAGTTTGGACAGAAGGCAATGACCCTCATGTTCCCAACACTCTCAGTCAATGCCCAAATTCCCGCTGCTTAAAATCTATATGGGATGTTGGTTTTTCAATATGACCCTTTTGCACAACTGTTTGGCAGTTTTTAAGTGGTTTTCCAAAGCAGTGAGCTAAACTAATGTATAGTACAGACAGAATATTAGTCTGAGACTGAGTGATCTTGATTTTCCTCCTCACTGATATTTGTGGGTTTATTCTGGTACCAGCCCAGGAAAACACCCCCACGAGCACCTCTAAAACACAGTTCATTGCTATTACGTTACTAGCATTGGTACTATACATTGCTGGATCAGGATCAAATTGCTCAGCAGTCTGCAGAATTAATGCCCAAGTGGAAAGACAATCAAACTCCTTTCATTTTCAGAGTAAGAACAGCAAATTTTACTTTGGTTAAGAAAACAATTCTCAATTTTATTGTATTCTTGTAACAGTTTGGAAAAGAAGATAGAAAGAGCAGGTGGCCAGCTTAAAGCCTGGCTGGGAACAGAACACAGATCAATTAGCTCCCCTTGAAAGGGAGTATTATAGGAAAGGAATTGAGGTGATAATATTTATTTTTCTTAATGAACATAAAGCTGGCAAACACTTTGCTGTCCACCTCTAACAATGCAAGAATCCATTTACTTTCCTATTAGTTAGGTCTCAAAATCCAAGAGGATAACTTGGGACTGGAAATCCCTTTAGCATTTTAGCTTGGGAACAGTGGGTATTCTTTGAACATGGTGAGCAGTAGAAGATACAAGGCAACAATGCAGAAATGCTGTTTACTCTGCGTCCATTCGTATTACATTTCACCTATTGTCATGCTAGAGGCCTATTGTAAATTAATTTGGCAGATAAATTTACGATGGCAATTTGCCTTCCAGTTGTATAATTTATTCATGTCAGAAATAATTTATTGTATACTCCCTTAAACTGATCTTTTTTTCTAGGGTACTACCTTAGCAAATAAAATGTATTGTTTACACTGAGCCTTGTGTGACTTCACCGTGGTCAGTCAATAACCTCAAGAGGATAGTTTTGGCCACATTACTGGTCACTTATTTGGATGGATGATGGAGTGCCCTGGTCCCATCTGTACATATGTTACTTTCTTTTGTCTTAGGGGCACTGCTGGAAAGATTAATTAGATCCATCTGCAGGGAAGGATCAGCCTTAGGGGATTCAGGTAAATAAAATAAATGCCAAGGGGAAAAAATGCTGAGGGGGTTGTTTTGAAAATCAAACTGTTTTCCATAACATTAATGGGGAAATGACAAACAGAAGGAGATTGAAAGAAAAGTAAAACTGCCTTTTAGTCTGGGTTATTTCAGCATGACCTGATAAACATCTCGTATTGCTGCTGTGCTAGGATAAGGATCTCTGAAAAGCAGTAAAGTCCATGGGCAATATTCTCAGCTAATGTAAATCCGTATAGCTTTCTGGTCTCAGTGGAGCTACCTTCACTTTAGAACAGTAGAGATTTGAGTCATATCTGCCATGGAGTTAGTATTTCTGTCCTTCATCTGAGTGATCCAAGACATGCAGGAAACTAATCCGCGTTCACATTCTGTCTCCTTTTAATTTTTTAAAATTAAAACAGTGCTATATTCTTTATGGTTATTACATCCCACCTCTGTTTTCCTTTCCTTTAAGCTTCTTTCCATATTTTCTTCCATATCTTTTTCTTCCTTTTCCTCCATAAAGTTCAGCATGCAAATGAATCTAACAGCATTGAGCTAACTGATATGATCACAGCTTGTAAAATAGAAACTCAGTTCTTACTTTTATATCCTTCTTATTATATGCATAATTAATTGGTGTAACCAGTACATAAACCATGTGAAATTTGCTGCCGTTTACGTTACATTTTACTCTGTTGCCTTACCAGTCTAAATTGGGATTTGTATTCCACAATGCAATGGCACTACAATCCACAATATTTTCATAAAACAAGGAATGGAAAAAGAAAAAGACAGTTTTTCTCACTGAGCTTTAGCTGTCTCAAGGGACTGGAGTATAAGAGTTTTTTTGCTTTAAAACTTTTGTTGGAGTGAAGTTGCATTCCTTATGACTTTGGAGTTCAACTCCTGCTGACTTTCAAATTAACTAGTAAAGCCAGAGAAACATGAGGGCATATTTTTGAGATAGACAGGGGAAACATAAATGATTTAAAAGGCAAGGGAAGAAGCATACAGAAAGGATACAAAGAAAAATGTAACCCAAAGGGCAAGGGGGGAATGGTTGGTGATCAATTCAGCTGCTGTGTATACACGAAGAGGTGCTGGTGAGAGGGCACACGCTGGCTCTGGCGATGCACGTGCCTGTCGCCAGCCTGTGCTGGAGCAGTGGCCCCTCAGGCTCCGAGAGGGACAATTCCTTCTGCAGTCCAAATTTGGGGTCTGGTTCTAAACAGTTGGTGAGTCCACAGTGTGCAGCGCTTGAAGGAAACTGCTCCCCTGTATAAATAAGGTGTGAACATGGACACATTGTCAGACAGAGCCAGTTGGACACCCCAGAGTGTATCTGGGATTTTGGTTTAGAAACTGTACTGTATAGGTGGATTGGTACCCCATGGTCTTTAAATAACACCAGTAGAAAAAGAGTGACTATTAACAGACAAATATTTGGTCTGCTCTGTGGTTATTACTCAGGTAAAATTTTTCCTGGGATAAGAAAGGAGAGCAAATTTCAGCACATAGGAAACGGAGAATGCTGCCTAACATACGGCTCAAGTAACCCCCAGACCTATACATTTTCCAGGAGTGAACGCATTTTATACATACCTCAAGTAACCAACTTGTTCATTTTATAGAGTGAGTCTAACAAGTGAAGAATGATTGTGAATTTACCATGAAGCTGGCTCAGCAAAGGTTTTCCTATAATTAAAATACATCTGGCTTTGTTCTGAGTGGGAAATGTTTTGAGTATTTCCTTATGCACAAGAGCAGCAGAAAAACTCCATATGCCTTAATCCATCAAATTCTGTTCCCCTTAATCTTGTGGATAAATCAGCTGCAATAAGGAACTTTAATCTGGCGTCTCTGACCCAAAACTGTGGGATTCAAAGTAAAGATGATGGAAACAGTGATGGAAAGCCTGAAAGGCACAGAGCGGCACTCAAAGCTTTAGGACACTGATGCTAATTTAAATAAGTATGAAATAGCTTGATGTTCTTCTCCATAAAAGTTTGTGACAGCCATGGGCACTGCTCTTTCTGATGCAGTAGGAATACCTTCTGGTTCTGCTGCTATATCCTCCAATTGTGAAAAGTGCCACAGAGCAGTAAGGGAGCGTGTGGCTGTGACTGGGGAACCCTATAGACATTGTATATGTCTTTGTGCTTCACCCTTCTCAGAGGGGCAGACTTGGATCAGGGGACAGTGACAGCTTCCTAACAACAATCTCTTACCCTGGTGAGGGCTGGGCTCCCTGCCATCTCCTTGGCCTGGTGGTTGCCCACATAAGCAGCGCTGGGGCAGGTTCGTGGATGTGTGTGCCCACCAGGCTGGGAGGTCTGTGTGCTCCAGGAGCTCAGGGCATAATCACTGCTGTGCCTCGGTACTGCCGTGGTGGGGATCAGTCCGGCGTGAGCCCAGAGAGGCCGCTCTGATTTGGATTGCCCTCTTCCTTCCCTGCTTGCCTCTGAGGCCTTCCTTTCATCACGTCCTCAATTGTGGGACAAGTGACAATCGGGCTCTCCTTCCCGGGAAGCCCCCGGAGGCAGCTGGTGGGCTGCAAGGCAGGTGGGCAGCGGGTGATGGATGGCGAGCTGGAAGGATGGACGGACGGAGGGATGGACGGCGGGGCCGTGGCTGGTAGGGGGCGGCTGTCTGGCGGCGTGGTGCCGGCCCCGGGGGAAGGGGTGGGGGGCCGGTGGGTGTGACCCGCTCTCCCAGCCTTCGCCGCGATCCGCCCCGCTCACAAGGTGCTTGAGCCGGAGCGAGCAGCAGCGCCGCGTCCCCGCCGCCGTCCGCAGCGCCCGCCTCGCCATGCCCAACTTCGCCGGCACTTGGAAGATGAGGAGCAGCGAGAATTTTGACGAGCTCCTCAAGGCGCTGGGTGAGGCGCGGGGGAGCCCGGCGCAGGGCAGCGGGCAGCCCGGGGTTGCGGCCCGCGGGAGGGGGACACGGGGAGGGCGGCAGCAGCAACCGCGCTCCGATGCGCGGAGCCTCCAGGGCCGGGTACCCGGGAGAGCTCTGGGCGGGGAAAGCTGCGAGCCCTGCCCGGGGAAGGGCGATCGCGGGCACGGCGCGGTCGGAGCTTCACCTGCCAGCGCCGGTGGTCTCGCCCCCGGGATCCGGGCTGTCCCCGGGATCCGGGCTGCCGGCGGCTCCTGCCCCGCTGTGCCCAGCGATCCCTGCAAGAGCCCGCGCTTGCCGCCGGTGCAGAGCTCTCCGTCGGGCGGGCTGTGCGGAGCCCCGGCGGGTGGTGCCGGGCGAGCTCAGCCCCGGGCGAGCTCAACCCCCGGCACGGCTGGCGCCTTCAAGCTCTGCTTCCTCCCCGCTTCGCCCAGGTGTCAATGCCATGCTCAGGAAGGTGGCGGTGGCTGCCGCCTCCAAACCCCACGTGGAGATCCGCCAGGATGGGGACCAGTTCTACATCAAAACTTCCACCACTGTCCGCACCACTGAGATCAACTTCAAAATCGGGGAAAGCTTTGAGGAGGAGACGGTGGATGGACGAAAGTGCAGGGTAGGAGGAGACCTGGAGCGTGTGTGTGTGTGTGTGTCTGTCACCAAGTTGTTTTTAGATGGAACCAACACTTCTGCTGCTAGTGTCCCCAGACAGTGGCATTGCTGCCTGTCACGCTCTTCTTTCCAGAAGCATTCTTTGAGGGTTCTTGGTAGCTATCTCTCTTGTCTGACATTATCCCGCTTGCGAGACAGGGTAAAACTGAACTCCGGAGGCAACAGAGCATGGCAGATCCCAAAGGCAGAGTTTGAGTACCTGCTTGCCAGCTCTTTGCCTGACAGGGTTTGTCCAGCTTTTTTTGGTTCCCTCTCCCCTGGAGACCTCAGCTGCAGGTAGACTCTCCCCAGTCCCTGTCCCTGATGGGGAGCAGTGGAGCACAGGAAACCTCAAGAGTCAGGTTTAGTGCACAAACCTGACATAACTTTTGTCTTAAACTGTATCAGCTGAGTTCACAAGCAGGACCACAGATTGTTGGTAGTTTGGAGCTGAAATCCTCTTTCATTCCCTTGCAAGTGCATGTCTCCACTTTGATCAGGTAAGTCTTTAACAGTGTAAGACAGACTTTCAGGTAGTGTTATACTAGCCATAATTACACCATTTCCTTGTGCAGAAGTGCATTAGAGGGCATTCACTGGAGTGTTTGTGGCTTGATTCTGCCTGTGAGCCCCTGCTCCTCTATCTTTGGAACCACTTGTGTGGCTTTGGAGGGGGATTTCCCTCAGCAGCATCTGACCCCAGCTTCTCACTGGTGGAGATACTGAGGATCTGGGGTATTGGAGAATTGGGCTGTGATCACGGCTGTCTTTTGAGAAAAGGTATCAGAGGCACGGGTTCATTATCCTTTCCTCAGGCACTTTAGTCTCACACTTACAAGGGAAGTATGTATAAAACACTTAGAAGTATGAATAAAGAGTATCAGAATGTAGTTGCACATGAGAACACAGTTTTTAAAGTATCATATGATGATGATGAAATAACCTTGGGCCAGGTTCTGAGACCATTTGCACCACTAAAAATCCAGAGCTTACTATCTCCAGTACAGTTGCTGTTAATTTAAATTTATGAAAAAGGGAGGCAGATTCTGGGGGTCAGTGAACATTTAGAACATCCACTTGATCTCTAGGATGAATTATTGTACATTTAACAGTTTGGGAAATGTTGCTGGCTTTATTAATTGTCTTGTTCGGCAGGAGTAGTATTTTAGTGTCTTCATGCATAATGCATATGCAATAAATGTGACCCGCTTTCTTGAGAAGGATTTATTGCTGCACATGGAGAAACAATAATTACGGCTGTAAGCTATGAAGGTTGGAAAAATCTGAAAGAAATGTGTTTTGTGAAGTAGTAAATTTTTTCCATGTGTTGTGAAGTTATTTATAGTCTACTCTCAGGAATAAGTTGTACTGCTGTGTGTATATAACCAAGATGTGGCCACAGAGCAGAAACTGACAGATAATAAAATAATACTGCAGAATGTAATTTGCAATATCTGGCAAAATTGCTGACTGGCGATAGATTTTGATACACTTTCTGGGGTGGAGGGGTTTGTTCTGCCAACTAACTTCACCCATTGTTCAGACAGACAAAGAGCGAGTCATATGTAGTTGTACTGCAAGGCATAGCTTCTGTAACTGCCGTTTGAGATGGCTTGTTGGCTTGAAAAACCTATTGTTTTGAAAAAATATTTATAATATAAGCAGCTGATTTTAAATCAAAGTAAAGGTTTTTTTCCTTTGGAAGGCCTGGGAAGTGTTCACTTGAGTTTATGCCTACATATGCACACACACACATGTATATGTATATAATCACAGCCTAATGAATGTCTCCCGTGTGCTAGTTATAAAGTGATTACTTGTACATTCATTACAGGGCATCCTCCTGCACAGCTGTTCCATTGCATTGTGGAATAATAGTTCAGTGCTAGAATGAAAAGCAACAGAGTCAGGGCTTGTGTGTTTGTGAAGCTAAACAAAATCCTATGTGTTTTTTTGCTATTGTTGTTTTTCAGTGGTTTCGTAGTAATCTTTGAAATGCTTTGAAAAATGCCCGAGGGTATTTCAGTCTCCAGACCCACAACCTTAAAAAAATGTCAAATCACAAACATTAGAATTCTAACAGTTTCTTTTAGTTGTGATTTATTCTGGTTTGTTGGCACAATGATTGTTTGATACACAGTTAACTTGGCACAGTGCCATATAGCATTAAAGGCTGTAAGTGACATATGCTGCATTATTTACGACCACAACATGATACGTACGATTCTTTCAGATCAACCCACATGTGTACAAGGCTGCTTGGGAATGTAGACACTACATTATCAAACGTTTCTAAATTATCCTTTTGGACATGAAGCATTTTATGAAAACTAGGTGGCTTTTTAATTTGGAAACAAAAGTGGATTTACACTGAAAAGACACATTTACAATTACTTCGTTATTAAAATATACCTATTTCCCAAATGCCCCCTCATACCTTAATTTTGATTTCACCGCTTTCCACTGATGTCTTTTTTCTCTTGCCTTAATCTATGTGTTGCTCCTTTCCTGCAACAATTATTCTCACTACTGCTCATTGTTGTGTCTCTGCCTCATTGCTGCTGAGGAATATAATTAATGTTATTCCTAATGGTTTTCTTGCCTGCAGAGTTTGGCCACTTGGGAGAATGAAAACAAGATCTATTGCAAACAAACTCTTATTGAGGGAGATGGCCCCAAAACTTACTGGACTCGAGAATTAGCTAATGATGAGCTGATTTTGGTAAGAACCTTGAATCCACCCAATACATGCACCATATTAACAGGTTTTTGTTACCATGTAGTATGACTTACTATCTTTCCTTTCTTATTTCCATCTGGAAAACTACCATTTTCATCATCCTCTAGAGTACGATTCATACATCACTTTGTTTTCTTTCTTTCTTTCTTTCTTTCTTTCCATTTTTTTTCCCATAAGAGCAAATGAAGATATCTGCAGGTTCGCACTTGTATTTTATTGCTATAACGTTTGCAATACTTTTACTGGTAGAGTGATCACAAGTGGGTCACTTCTGCTCTGTAAATTCACACCACCACCAAAGAATTTGCTTGATTTATTGCAGATTTTCTCTGGCGAAAGTGAGATCAAGGCATTTGACCGCATTTCTGGGGAACCTCCTTTTTCAGGCGTGTGCATAATATGTTGCTTTTTATCCACAACCACGTGGTGCATAGCGGGAAAGATGTGGCATGTTGTTAGCATGCTCTAATCTCATTCTGTTTATGAAGAACACATAATTCCTTGCCCATCTCTGCCACCTTCCCCAATTCCTCGGTCACCTCTGAATCCAGTTCAGAATGACCTTCATGAGTTTCTCAGAAATACACCAACTTGCTGTCAGCCGCCATCCCCCCAGTCCTGTGTGAGCTTCCCCATGGCAGCAGGTTGCGGTAGGGGGGTGTCTGAGCAACACCTCTGCAACTGCCTCGCCACTTACGCCACAAATCATGTGTGGTTTATTTGTATAGTACTTATTCCTGTTAGAGATCTCTTCACATTAATGAAACAATATCCAGAGCTGGATAAAGACACAATTTTTCTGAGTTCCAAGTAGCACGGTTCAGCTTGAGTTCAGAATCATTTTATTGCACATGTTCTTACTGGTGAATTCTCGATAAATAGAATGTAACGCCTCATCAGTTTGGGCATGGAGGACATGCTGCTGGAGCGATGGGTAAGAAAACATCAAAGCAGGCAGGTTTTATTTCAGACTATCACACTAACTTAACCTCTGCACTTAAAAAAACAAAGAGCATCCCCAATGTTTCTCTAAAGCAGTTGGAACTCTGTTTTTAAGATTGCATCTGAAACAAAACCAGGACCCAAACCTAACCAAGTATAAACAAAAAGCTTTTAAAGTGTTAATATTATTCCAGACATCTAGGAACTGTTCACCCGCCCCTTATGAGGAGGTGTGTGCTGTTTAGTGAAATCACACTGGCTTCTATTGAATGGATACTCTAATTCTGAATACTTTCTTTTGATTCAACCACTGAAATTCTTTATATTATAAAAAAACTTTAGGAGGCAAAGTACTTTGATCTCTGCTTCACATCTTTATATATTACGCAGTGGACAAAATGTATTCTCAACTATCATTTTTCCAGCTTTCTAACAATCCATGTCTGTAGTTTATTATTTAAGGAACAAACTAGTGAGGCAGCTGTTAAACCAAGTGAACTGTTCCAAGCAAAGCAAGAAAGCTGGTCATAATACCATTGCCTCCTGCAGTCAGCAATGGGAACTTACGCAGCTGGGGAAGCAGAATGAGGTTGGCTAAGAAACCAGAGCGACTCAAAGATTATAAAGCCATCTAACCTTTTTGCTTGTATAATACAGTCTGTTGAGCTTTTTTGAATTAATTATTTCTCAAATTAGGATATAAATTAGAAAAAGTTCCTTCTTAGTAAAATATTTCCATTTATAGGAACTCAATCACAACTTTTGATAAGTTGTTTTGCTGGTTAATTTCCTTGCCATTAAAATACACACAGTATTTCTAATCTGTATATGTCTAGATTCAACTTCAAGTCATTATATATTTTGTATAAAAGAACCTAAATAATATGCCTAAAGTTTGTTATTGCAAATATTTCTCTTAACAACGCTGATCAAGCCACCTCTTGGAAGAACCTTCTTGTTGTTAAGCTAAATAACTGGAAGATCTTGAGCCCTTCAATATAAAGCAAGCTTTCCTTGAATCATTCTTTCAGTGCTTCTGTAGCCCCCTCCAATGTATCCATTTCCTTTCTGAACTATGAACACGAGCACTGCACGTACTGTTTTGCTAGCAATCACAACTGTGCTTGGGTTGTTCATCACTTCAGTGAAGAAAGATTCAGCTTGGATTTTTTTCCTTGGATCTGAGTCTACAAACCCACACCTACATCTTACTTCTTCAAAACTAAGAACACAGGGAGAAGAAGAGGTCTTCCTTTGTCTTCACCTGTCTTTCTTCTGCCATCCTCCCAGCTTTTTTAGGGTTCTTTAGGACCTGGAATTCATTCTCATTCAGTTTTGCTGCCCATATCAATTCAAACATCCAACAGTTTCCATCTTCACGCTTCTCAAACCTACCTACTTAGATAAGAAGTATTTTCTGTTCCTTTACTCTTTCTGCTGTGCTTTGGTAAACTTGCCCTATTTCCATTCTGGCGGAGGGCGTTAAATAAGCAGAAGAAAACCACATTCTTGTGAACATCTAGATGTCTGCAGCTGGGAAGCTGTCTTTTATGGGGCAGAGCTTGTGACAGAGCAGTTTAGGAACTCTGTAAGGCTGATACTTATTCTCATAGTCGCTGTTCCTGTTTCTCTACCCAAAGAAATCTTTCAAGAAGTCTCAAGTCTCCTTAGCTACTACATGCATTTGCAGAAGAAATCAAGAAAACTCCTACCCCATTTGGAAAAAGTTGCAAGAAGGAATCTAAACTGTGTTAGACTGAGGCGTGAATGGAAAAAAAGGCTTAGGGCAACGGGCAGGGGGTAAGGAATGAGTTTTATTCTGCTAACGCTGGCTGCATAGACGCTGGAGCTTTGCCACATCATTTTGATCTAATATGCTGTGTTACTTAGGGGGTCCGTTTGTTTATGACATTTTGCTAGTGGAAGGGTATCTTTTTTTCCCCCAACACGGCACATTAAATAAAATGCATTTATTAGTACACATAATTAAAACAACAACAACAAACACCACAAAACAAACAAACCTCACAAAACCCACAGTGTTGAATTGCCATGACTACCACAGAGCTAAAATAGAAACCATATTACTGGATAATTATCAATCTTTCTTGCATCCTGGCAGAAGAATTCCTTGTGTTCTTCAAATATATTCCCTTGGAGCAGCACCATGGTCTTCCATGTCACATCATGTCCTCTGGTCCACAGATACAGGGAATAAACTATTTAGTTAGAAAAGGTTTTCTTTACCTTCAGGTACCAGTTCAGTTTGCCTTTAGTTCTCCTTAGCTTCTTGCATCATGGTGGATGAGATTACTCTTACTAGTAGCATAAATAAATTGGGCTCATACAATGGCAGATATAGATGGAAAGTCCTGTCAGAAAAATAGTCCTTTCAGCTAAGTAAGGGAAGAAGTAAGGGAAGAAAGCTCTGCTTTATAGAAAAGGTGCTGGGAATGTGTTAGAACATTGCAACTATTTTTATCGGTGCTGTTTATTCTAATCTCATCTGATGCACTTGCTGGGATTTCAGTGCTGCTTTTTTAGAAGTACTGAACAATGCAGATTGAAAAATGACATAGAATATGCAAGCAAAGGAGAGTGAGAAGGAAAGCTCCCCATCAAAGTCCACATTTGCTCGTCTTGACGGAATCTTTATATTATGTTGTACTTTAAGACTGTAATGCATAGAGTCGAATATCTGTATTTACAACTGCCCATTCATAAACTATACTTAGATTAGCACTTGAACAATCAAGAGCAGTATATAACACAAGAGTGTATATTTCCTTTACTTGTCTGAAAATTAGCACCTGGGATTAAGTCTATTGCAATACGCCTTTTCTTCCCTTTTATACTCTATAATGTTTTTACTGTTGCTGTGTGTTTTTGTCAGGGACATTAATGAGCTATCAATCACTTGGGTGAGCCAGAAGAACAAAAGGGCCGCTTTTTACAAAGTTAAAGGATGCTGCTTCCAAATGTTAGCTATTCAAATGAGAAACATTTCTAGTCAAACTTTATCCGCATTTCTGCTTTCATGGCTGCTCGTGCCTGTATAGATT
The DNA here is from genome assembly GCF_036013475.1 of Columba livia. Lineage (NCBI taxonomy): Eukaryota > Metazoa > Chordata > Aves > Columbiformes > Columbidae > Columba > Columba livia. The sequence goes on along the minus strand of NC_088612.1, from coordinate 18,941,415 downwards.
TTAGTTTAATCTCTAACACAAACATTTTAAAGTGGGTGATTACTGAAGAGTGGCTTTAAAAGCAGTTTCAGACCACATTTTACACAGTTCACGTATCACACAGGGGTTCTCAGAATCTATTCTAGCAAGGGTCAAAGATCAGAACATTAAGGGGAGGTTCAAGCACGGTTTCTATTCTACATTCCCTCCCCAGAAAAATCATGCTGTACTTGATTAAAACTGGTGAACTGTGGAGCCTGAACAAGTGAGTGAACATTTTTTAAATGATATTGCTGGCTTCTAAAATTAAACAGATTGGGTGAGAAGGGTCAGTGCTGATTTGGAAAGGTACTTTGCAGACGAATGCTGAGATTTGCAATGTGCCTAAGCCTGGTATTGAATGACGTTAAACTTACCTAGGTGTTTAACTTTCCTCTAGTTTTTGGAGAATGATCTTAAATAAAATCAGTTACCAAAAGGGGGGTCTACTCATACTGAGGTCAGTGAGAGGTTTTGCTGCTGACCTTGTTAATGCAGCCTTGATAAAAGTTCAGAAGCCTGTAATAATGCGGATGTATGTGTTGCATAGACCTAATGCTTTAATTTACTTTTTGCCACAAGCACATTTACAAGGGGGCTTAGGGATCTGCAGCCTCTGCTCACTTGTACAGCATGGTGTGGGTCACGTCCCAAACATATAAGCAGAGAAAGAAGCCAAAGCCATTTGCATCTTGCATGCATCTGATCTCATATATAACCTCTTATAATACCAGTTGGAGCTTAAGTGTTTTCTGTGTACTCCTTTTCAAGACTACTACTACTGGGAGATACCTTTGTCTCTGGTTCTTACCTCTGTCATTCATTTGCTGCATGACTCTGAGAAAACTGTATAAACCAGCAGTTCTCAAATGCAAGTACCAGCATTTAGGTACCTTGGTAAGTGACCTGATTATGCATGTTCCTGTCAGTTGACATCCTGCAGAAAGTGAGGTTGTATATTGGGTGATTTGCTATTATTAATATCCAGCTTGGAAAGTGTGGGCTGTACCTTGTGTGACTACAGCCCCTTAGTGATCAGCCTCTTTCATAACACTTTATGGGAGTCAGGAGGAGAAAGGAAATACGCAATATGCCTTTACTGCGACGATTTATACCTTTGTTCTGGATAACATGGAAGTTTGCATGTGGACAAAGCCTTTTCTGAGGATTCGTTTAAGCAATGTCATCTCCATTTGGTTTCTCATGTATTCTGTCTTCCTTTGGCAAGTTGCCTCTGCAGGCTGGTCACTCATGAGCAGAGAGCGGGATTTTTGCGCAGATGGGCAGAAGTGATCTTTCCCAGGTGACTGTTTCACTGACAGTCTTCCTGATAATGCTGTGTGCTCCACTGATCACAAGGGCTCCTCAGCAAATGTTTATAATGTTTATAAAAAAGGCCTTCAAAAAGCAGTTTTACTCATACGGTTGTATATTACTGCCCTGTAATTCTCTTTTAATCTCTAAGGATGTCAGTGTTCATCAGATTTTGAGTGAATTGAGAGAGGTCAGTTTATTGGATTATCTGCCTGTGCAGGGCTTTGTTTGCAGTTTGCCTTTGGACTCTTACCTACAGATTATGACAAGCTTAGCGAAGAAAACAATTCTGTAATTTGCAGTCATTGCACATTTAAAACCCTATTTTAGATTTAGATAGAAGCATTGCCTTGTAGCGCTTTTATGAAGCAAGTGGGACATTTGCAAGCTGATGAGAAGGCCCTGTTTAGAAATCCTGCGTCTTCTCATTAGATGTGAATTGCAGTTCGGTAGTGCTGCACGTTTTTTCAGTCGCTCTGGTGAAACTTCACCACCAAATAGCCAGGATTTCTTTCTATTAGGAAGTTTTGCTCCTTTGGGTCATGGAAATCTTTAGGCTGTTTGTTCTGATATCTGCTGCTTTGTTTAGCCACATTTAGTGGACTTTTATCAACAATGCTAGTAAGTTACAATAAATAAGGGAAACACCTTTTACTTAAGTCCACATTTAAACCATGTACATAACCATGACAATCAAACCCTATGGAATTAGGTCACTAATAATGTGAATGGGTATAAGGTATAAAATCTAAGTGTATAAAATGCATCTTATTCCTGAAACAAGTCAGAGGCCATTATGTTAACCTAAGCTGGGGCTCCAGCCAAAGGATGCCTGGCTGTTTGAGAAGTGCCCAGTTGCTACATGGTACTTCAGAGTTATTGTACTGGGCTTTGCATTAATTTTCCCTCTTTACAGTGTAGATTTAAAGATATTATTGTGTTAAATTATAGTATTTTTCCGGACTCTGAGACTGGTGTGTTACAGGGAATGACAATCCTTATGTATAGCAACTAAGACTATTATGTATTTGGGTTCGCCAGGTATGTCCAGGTTTTCTGCACTTAATTTTTATCCTGGCAGAGCAATTTGAAAGCAGCCCTTTGCCTGAGATTTTCAAGAGGCCAAAAGTCCAGCTGGAGCTGGATGTGGAAAGTACAAAACAAAGCGTGTCCAGCTGTGGCTCTGTGTGTGCACAGCAGTCAGTCTGTGTGTCTGGACAGTGGACTTGCTGCCTCTGCAATGCGTTTGAGATGCACCCTTGCTACTGAGCTTTCCCGGAAAGTTACTATTTCTATTCTCTTCCTCCACAAATATTTATGTTTATTTTCACGCTCTCTCCTGTGGGTCTTGCAAGGAAGCTGCAATCAGACTACACTAGTGTCTTAGGAGCAAACTCTGCCCAGGGGCACAGTCTCAGAACTGGACACTGGAATTTCAGATTCTCAGACCTCCTCTGGCACCCTGGGACAGACTTGCAGGATGGATCGCATCCATTTCAGTCTGCTCTTCCCTGCAGTGCTCTCTCACAATACAGCTGCTGAGCTGTTGTGAGAATAACTGCTGCTGCACAGGTTTAGGAGGAGTTTGTGTCTTGATTTCCCTGAAAGAACAGGGAGAAGTTTACTGGGGAGGTCACAGGAGTTTTGGCAAACTGCTGCTGCAGCCTTTCTCATTAGAACTGGCTAATGTGGCACCCACTCATGTCACCAGATGTGGCTACGTAGCTGTGCAGCTCCAACTCTCAGACTGGGTCCATGCCAGCTCTTGAGGAACACTACACAAAGGCTGTTCCTTCTGATTTGTGTTGAAATCGCAGTGGGGGACCCAAGTGTCTCTGTGCTTCGCAGTGCCTGAATGTACCATGGAAAGACAATCACTGTCCCAGTGACCTTCCAGTCCCCACAGACAACCTCAAGCCCTGGATGCTCTTGACTCTGACTTGCTTTCTCTGGCAAAGCTCCTGCTGAAATAATTTCACCTTTGTGTATAATTTTGGGAATATTGAAGGAAGCCATAGTAAGGCTATCTGCAGCTGGTGCTGTGGGCAATAGAGAACTACCTGCATCCTTTAACATACATTTTCAGGCATTTTCATGTATAATTTAAAACAGTATGTAAAGATTGATATTATAAGCTCTTCATGTGCATAAAACCAAAGCCTATATCTCCAAAATACTAACAGACTTTTCTCATCAATAAAGTGAACAAAATATAAGCCAGAGTCAGTCCTAAAGCCAAGTCCTTTCAAAGAAGTGCTAGCCAGAACAGGCGTAGAAAGCATTAAAACAAATAAAGTCCAGCTGAATTTTCATAACACACTGGGGTAGGTCTTAATTATATTTTTCAGTGAGACCTTGGCAGTTATTACAGCCAAACATCCCACCTCACAACTTGTTCATGGTGAGCTTGAAACTGTCAGTGTAGCTGAACATGCAGTTTTTTACAGTCAGTATTTCCTCACTCTTGCACACCTTATTTTCTTCACATTTAATTGCTTGCTTAGATTTTAGCCTGCCAGACTTGAAATTACATAAAACACTTGGGGTTTTAGGTGGCTTTCTCAGACAGCTGCCACAACCACTGTCCTGCCGGAATGCCCTGATAATCTGTACTGCAATGTTGCTGTGGTAGAATTGCCTTTTAAGTGCAAAACTACAGAGCAATTTAAAAAGTGCAGGCTCTCAGATGTATATCTGAAATTTCATTTCAGTTAATGGTATAATATAATTTAACACCAGCCCTAAGTATCTGGAAAATGAGGGTACTCTGAGGTACTGAATCTGGTCTAAGAAATGGGATGATAATGGAACATTATCATTATCTGTAGTAGTAAGTCTGTGGCTTTTGGATTTGTGGTGATCAAACATTTGTGAGATATCGTAGGTGGTTAGTCATGTTAAATGAGTTTATCTCCACTACATTTTTCTCCACGTTGTGCACTCATTTCAGACCCTTATCATAACTAACGAATTCCCTAGTTAAGGTGACAGCATCCCGAAAGAAGGTTGTGATGACACTGCCCACATTACAGCTTGGGGGAGAGGGTTTTGGTATCCTAGCATGGTGCTTATAGGTTACAGGTATACATTCTCCGGGCCTTCAGCATTGCTTTGCTGACTTTATTTGAACTACTCTGCTTTATACCTGCAAATATCAGAGAACACCTTTTGAACATCCCATCTGAATTCCGCCCTCAGTGTTTCCAGTTCAGAGTGCTGCAACTGTTTCTAAATACAACAGTACCTTCCAATTTCCCTTTCTTTTCTCATGTTTCCTTATAAATGCATGCCAAGAAACTATAGAAAAAGGGAATGTCTCCATCATTTATCATTCTGACAAAATTCATTGTGCCTTGGAAAAAAGGTCACTTACATTGCATTCCTCTTCCAAAATTACTCCTTTCTGTACTCTCATCTGTCAAAAGACGTAGGAAAATGTATTTCTGCTGTAGCACTAGCTACTATGGTAAAAATAACATTTAAAAATGGTGTTATACGTTTGCTGGTTCCATCTCTTCTGATTGATTTCTATTTCTTTTCCAGACCTTTGGTGCTGACGATGTTGTGTGCACAAGAATTTATGTAAGAGAGTAAAAACATCCATTTTCTTGTCATCTGGGATGAAGTGGAGAACTGTGAAAATCCCCAGTATAACGAGTATCTGTGTGTGCTGTTACTAATGCGGTGTTGTATGTGACCGTGTGTGTTATATCTGAACCCATATCCTCTGTTAAGTGTATTTTGCTTTCATTTGTCATCGCAGACACTATTCCTTCCCACTTTTATGCCATCATTTTCCGTGTCTGCTTTGTATTTTGTAGCTGTCACTTGCCACGGTTTCATCAATTATTAAACTTAATTGGGCAGAACTCAGAGCCGGTTTGGGGTGTTTTTAATAGAAAGCCCAGCAGTGCTTTGGTGAGGGCTGAAAGCTTTCCGCCCTCCGCTGCACTGAGTGCGGAGTTTCCCGGCTGCCAGGGGGCAGCTGGGGCAGCACACAGCGCAGCGAGCGAGCGCGTCGCGGGGCGCTGGCGGAGCCGCAGCCTGCTCGCTCAGACCCAGAGCTCTGCTCCTTCCCTTCTTGCTGTCCTGTCTCCTCGGGAGAGCTGCTGAGGAACGATTCCTGTGTCCTGTGGTTGCTGGGACTGCGATTCAGCAGAACCAGACGGGACCAGGAGAGATCTTCACCCTTTCTCCCGCTGCGTCTCTGAAGAATGCCCAGACTTGCCCTGTTGAGATACTTGTTATCCAAGTACAAAACCCAGCTGTATCTAGAGCACAGATAACATTGTGATCATGACTAAAACTTATTGTTATCACCCTCAAGCACCTCAAGCCTGATCACAGAGCCAGCAGAATCTGACAGACTTTACTTGTTTGGGCCACAAAAAGAGGAAACTGAGGCAATCTGCTTTTCTCCTGCCTTCTCAGTTGCTGCAGAGAGAACTTCCCATTGCTTCAGTCCCCCTCAGTGTTACAGCTCTCACTTTTGGTGACCCAGTATTTCATTCTTTGAACAAAAAAGTATTTCACAAATCAGGGCCATATTTCAAGAATGAAAGAAACACCACATTTAGTGTATTTGTCCTGGCTCAGAGTTCTGGCCATAGTGCTATCAAGTATTAGATTCAAGCTGAACAGATGTTCCTCTAATGAACCAGAAGCTCTTCTATTCTTCAGCCTTTGAAATATCTGAAGATTGAGACTAGGAGCACTACTTATTTCAGTGCAATATCCAAGCTGATCTGACCAACTTTCGGCTTCGCAAGAATAATTTATCTGCTTCATGTCACCCAATCACGGAAGATTTTTAAGAGGTTTGGTATTAGCAGACTGTAGGTCCTGCTCACTGGACTGTGCTCAATATTCAGAATGGGAAAATAGGTCCAAATCTTTATGGTCTTGGGACAACCATGAGAAACAAATTACTTTGTCTCTTTACCACTCACAGAGCTATGCAGAGGAATCCCCTTCGACAGGATTGTCAAACTGCTATGGAGAAATCAGCCACTTGTTCTCTGCATTGCAGCGTGAGCTGCAGCAGCACAAGAGGCAAACATGGTATTTTCTGTCTCCTCTGCTCTGACAGGTCACGCCTTCTCAAGCACTCAAGATACAATATTGCATTTGAAAAGGGGGATCTTTTCCTTCCTCACTCTAACCTGAAGCCCAACCCTGTTTCCAAGACCTTGGTTCAGTTGGTACCAATTAAATACAGTGCATGTTAGCTCACATTGAAGCATGGGCTGAAAGTAGTTGATTGTGGTTTGGATGCAGCTGAAGCTACCCCCCAGTAAGAATGAAACCATGAAGGGGAATGGCAGTGGTCTATCTTTATTTTCTATCTTCTTTCAAGATACAAATGAAAATAGTTGGGTGGGTTTTTTTCCAAACAAATTCCATTTCATGAGTATCTGGACCTGCTTGTGCAATCAGCTGTGCCAAAGGGACTCCATAAAAAGTGCCGGGCTGAGCTAGCTCAAAGCTTCCCAGTGATGCAGACAAAGCTGTGTCTTGCCACATCAAGGCTGAGAAGTACAGAGCCCTGTGTTGCGGGACGTGCTGGCACACGCCGGATCCTCCAGCACGAGGAGCCCACCAGCGCTGTGGAGGGCTGCGCCTCCGCCTCCCGGGAGTGCGGGGTGGATGTGGGGGCTGGGACGAGCTGATGAGGCAAGTGCTAGAGCCAATGACAGCAGATAGCAGGGCTGTTCTTCCCTTCCACAAAAGTGCTACTCCTAGCAATTACCTTTTGTGCCTCTGTCTGTAGCAGCTCAGATGTCTGGTTTGTGAGGGTCCAGCAAGGTATCAGTATGAACCTCACATTGTCTGGAGCAAGCGAGTGCGTTTAGTGGAAGCGGTGATTTCTCTGTTTCCTTTCTAGGAAGGCTCATGCTAAGCTGTTTTGCTGCTCAAGCAAATATCCTTCAGAAGGCTTTCCCATCAGCTGGAAAATACCAAGCCAGGTTTCTATCCAGTTGGCAACTACTATTCAAGTAGTAAAGCATGAGCCGTGTGACTGGGTTGTAGAGGTCATGATTAAAAACAGGCTCTTGAGATATGAGCTATCCTGAATCACTGGGAACTCTCTTCTTCCAGGATTGAAACTGTTCCCCTAAGCTTCGTTTGCAGTCTGGCATGACAGAAGTTCCTTTCTTTAGTAATTTCAGTGCTGAAGCTTCATCACGTGATTGACTTTCATGGAGTTACATTAGAGTTCCTGGTGCATGAGTAAATTCTTATGAACAGACACTAGAATTGGTCCAGGGTGTTAGTTTTATGGCTCGTTGTCGAAACAATGCAAAGGCCAAATTGCATTTTGTGAGTCCTCCTGGACCTTAAAAGCTCCTCAAATCTAGGCACAGAAGGATTTGGAATGATTTCACTGGCCAAATGCCTTGCAGTTGTCTCCTGCCTTTCTTTTGTTTGCTGAGTTTAAGCTCCTTTGGGAACATGGAAGCTGAACGATGCCAGGGTAGCCAATAGGTATTTTTATCTACTTTTTGTGTAAAAAAACATGATTTCACTCCTCCTCAGATGAGGTGATGAAATCAGAGTAGAGTTACTGTAGCTGACACCCACAAAAACTTAGTCTCACCACATCTGAGTGTTAAACAGTTGCTTAGCAGAGTAAGATCCTGAAAACCCCAGGCTCTCTGCACAAAGGAGGGAGGGACTTTTATAGGCAAAGATGCCAGGACAATGGAGCACCTATGGGTTACATAAATGGTTTGTTGATTACTTGATAGCATGTGGATATCTGAAGATGGCCCCAGGGATTTTATGGTTATTGCCTTCCAGATTCAAATCAAAGAGACATTCTAGTTAGCACTTTGTCACTTGACGTGGAAGCACTCCGTAGTTACAAGCATAGAATGGTGACAAGCAAAGCTCCCCTCTGTCTGGATGGCAGCTGAGTGACCACTGTATGCACAGCTCCCACTGCCCGTCTGCTGCCTTGCCAGGCTCTGTGCCCAAGAAGCTCGACTTCCGAGGTCCGTCAGTGCTCAGTGCTGAAGGCCAAATGACTTTCGGGTTTTGTTACTAAGAGTTTTCTGACCATGTAAGTGAATGCATTAGGGAATGCTTCCATGGGAATTTATTACATGCTACTGTTCAGGTTTGAGAGTATTTCTCCACACCAGGCCAGCAGCATACAGATAGCTAAGAACGGCGAGAAGTATTCCGCCCTGAAATCAAAAGGCTTTGTCTTGCGTTTGTCTAAGCAGTCCTGCTGGTCGAATGGATACAGGACAAGTGGGTATTCAGTTGCCTAAACATAGGTGTGTACAGCTATATTAGATGTCCTATGTATCCAAGAGATCTGTACAAAGCTGGCACATAACACAGACTCTGCATTACATCTGTGCCTTTTTTTGGAGAGGCAGACCAGGGACAAAACCTGAGGGCATCACACCCAGCCGGCTGTGGTCAGGTACCTGCCTCCCAACCCGTGTGCCTGCAGGCTAGAGAGGGTGCTGTGCACCGCGGAACTGACTGCCACGGCAAGACAAAGAAAGGGTTATACAGATATCTGCAGCAACTTGGCACATGCGTAACGTTTCACAGAAAGAACACTTCCCCACATGAGTGGAACACTAGGATACAGCAGCCATGGTCTCTGCCCTAGGGCAAGAAGAGTTCATTTTAGGATTTTCCTTTGATTTTCTATACTTTGTTCTTATGCTGCTTTCATAAAACATTTATTGTTTTTCTTTTCTCCAGGAAAAGTAAACATCCTAACCAGTAAACAGATCAGGCAGTGAAGTTGGATTCAAAATAATCCACTGCGGGAAACCCAAAATATGAAAAAAATCTCAGCCAGAAATGTGATATCGCATTGAATTGCTCCATTTACATCTATCTGTGCCACAACTGCTCCGGTGTGGGAACAGAGCTGTCCCACCGCATGCTGTACACACCAGGGAGCTGGTGCTGGTTTAGCTCAAGTGATCGCTTTTTGCACTCTGAGTGCAGAGAGATCTGTTTCTCCTGACAGGAAGCTCCAAATCCCACATGGCTGCAGAACCCAGAGTTTTTGAATCCTGCTAAAATATGTGCTGTCTGAACACTGCCACATCAGAAGTGGAACAACCTAAGGTGTTCTCTTTGATATTGCAGGTGGCTGGCTGGCTAAGGAGGGTGCTGAAGAAAATGCTGCTATTAATAATGGAAGAATAGGTGGGAGTAGATGTCCTAGTGCTTTCTGCTAATTTCTGCCTTTTCAACATTCCCCACATTGCCTCCCAGAACATGAGGCCAGTTTCAATCAAAAGCAAAAAAATCCCAGGATTCTTGAAACTCCAGTTCATTCTTACTTGTCTCTTGCTGCACTCTGCTAAATAGAATGAAGTTCTGAAACCGGAGATTTTGTCCTCTATCTCTCATTCTGTTTCCACTGAGGACCTGCCAGTGATGCAGTGTAGGGGAAAGGGACCTGGGGGTCCTGGTGGACAACAGGATGACCACGAGCCAGCACTGTGCCCTTGTGGCCAGGAAGGCCAATGGCATTCTGGGGTGTATTAGAAGGGGGGTGGTTAGTAGGTCAGAGAGGTTCTCCTTCCCCTCTACTCTGCCCTGGTGAGACCACATCTAGAATATTGTGTCCAGTTCTGGGCCCCTCAGTTCCAGAAGGACAGGGAACTGCTGGAGAGGGTCCAGCGCAGGGCAACAAAGATGATGAAAGGAGTGGAGCATCTCCCGTGTGAGGAAAGGCTGAGGGAGCTGGGGCTCTTTAGCTTGGAGAAGAGGAGACTGAGGGGTGACCTCATTAATGTTTATAAATATATAAAGGGTGAGTGCCACGAGGATGGAGCCAGGCTCTTCTCGGTGGCAAACAATGATAGGACAAGCGGTAATGGGATCAAACTGGAACACAAGAGGTTCCGCTTAAATTTGAGAAGAAACTTCTTCTCAGTGAGGGTGACAGACACTGGCCCAGGCTGCCCAGGGAGGTTGTGGAGTCTCCTACTCTGGAGACATTCAAACCCGCCTGGACATCTTCCTGTGCAACCTCACCTAGGCATTCCTGCTCCAGCAGGGGGATTGGACTAGAAGATCTTTTGAGGTCCCTTCCAATCCCTAACATTCTGTGATACTGTAATACTGTGATGCTCCACCAACATGATCTGTGGCAGGTACTCAGTTGTTTTGCCATGTTCTCAAAACAAAGAGGAATCACATCTACTTCATTTTACAGGCTTGAGTACGATTTGCTGTTAGAATTTGCAGTATGGTCACACACTGTAACTGGAGAGTAAGGTGGTGAGGCTGGAACTGGTTTCTGCAGCAATACCACAGTCTTCTACTAGATACTGCTGTCCCCCGCACAAACCAGCTGCTCGCTGGGAGAGGCAGATCAGCTCAAGCAGAAAGAAGGTGACAGTCTAGATGACTGGCTGACCTACAGATTTCTTTAAAGCCCTGTAGACAGGTATCTCAATGTTAATCTTCACAAGATGTTCATGTGGAGCTGGTGGACTGATTTCATCATAGCCCTGATGAGTTCCAAGAAAGTTTTCAAAGGGCTGAAGCTTTTGTGTCTTAAGTAGCTGCCACTGCTGGGAGATAAAGGTGCAACTGGAAATCAAGTGACCTTGCAGAAACGGCAGACAGGAATAGCTGTAGCAAGTCAGTGCAAAGATCCTTTCTCCTCCAGTGTCTGGTGCCCGAGACTCTTCCCTCTGAGCCTGCACGTCCCTTTAGCAGGTGAGAGACATCCAGCTCCTCTGCCTGCAAACCATGCCTTGGAAATGCCTCCATGTGCTTGTGTCCCATTCACTCAATATCCTCACCTCTGTGCTCAACACACACAAAAAAATGGCAGGACTTCTTTAGACCCATCGAAGAGACCAAGGGATGTGTCGCCTTTTTAAAATGCATTGAAAATTTTTGGCATCTAGGGTTGGGCTGAAACACAGCATCACTGAAATATGGAGCAGCTTTGATGACCAAGGACTTAAGGATTCTGCCCACTCTGAGTAAAATAAAATGTTTGCTACCCTTTGGTGTTTCGCTTCCATTCTGCCCTGTGATACAAACCTAGAATTGACACCTGCAAGATCAGCGTTTATCTGGACATCCCTGGAGAAAGTTCAGTGATGAAAATCCTGATGAGAAACAGTGTTATGGATGGTACTCAGAGAGACCTTTTGAGCACTCATTTATTGTTCACGGTAATGCTGGGATTCTGATGCTATTAAGAGGTTTCTGATTGCTGAAACTATTTCTTTCCATTTCTCTTGCTGCAGTTGGGAGATTTTTAAAATGTTCCATACGTGGAACAACTTTATGTAAAATTGACACTGTGCCATAGTGATGTATAGTGAATCTGGAAGATGTAAATAATGATATTAATTAGCCCCTGATCCTCCCTAGGGTGTGCCAGGACATCAGCAAGGACTGCAGTGAGAAGTCTGTGTCTCAAATAGCACCTAATAACAGTTTTTCCAGTTTTTAAAACTAAGCTCATGCAGTCTGTGGCAAGGCTAGAGACTGAGAACATATTGCAGTTATTACAGAGCCTGAAGTCCAAGTTCCTTTTAAGACACGTCACCAGCAATGTGTTTTAATCAAAAGTATTTTAGTGAAGTAAATTGGAATCGGCTGGACCTGACTGGAATTGTGTTCTCTCAAGTGTGATTTATTTTCTAATTCCTTTAATTAGCTTGATATAAAACTTTGTGATGAGCATGAAGAAGAAGCAGTAAGGAGCTGTAAAGCGTTCCATTAGCACAGGTGATACAGAAATGTTGTGGTTGTCGGCTTTGTTGCAGCAACAGAGAATGGTCAGAAGGCTGTAAAAGGACCATTTTCAGGGACAGAGCTTGCTTTCTTGCTATTAAGTAACAGGAGAATGAATTAATTCACCGATTTATCACCGACATTTCATCCCGCTGGAAAAATATCTAACAAGGTAGTCCAGCCCTTGGGGTGGGGGACATCTTGCAATGTTCCTCCTAACCCCACAGCCGGGGTCCCAAGCAGGATGAATGCAAAGTCACATTTTCAAGAAAGGCAAGAAGGAGGCAAGAAAGGTACAGTGTGTGTTTGCCTGTGCGTGAAACAGCCGTCACATCAGAGCACCTTGTTCTCACGTGGCTCTAGCAGCCTCACCTAAAGACGGACACAGTACTCTCTTGCTTTTCTTTCCGTTTATAAGAAAGTGACCAATTTTGTTCAAAAGTTATTCACTTGTATCTGACTGGAAGACAGACAGATGGCAGGGCTGCACAGACCTCACTCCGCTCTCGGGAAACTGGGCTCGAATACAATGAGCCGGGGACAGCTGACGCAGTTTTAGTGACAGATGGGAACACCAGCCACTCCAGGTAGGGTGGGCAGTGCTATGAAATGTACCATTCCGTTATTTCCCCAAAGCTTTTTGAGTTTACCGTGTGGATTGCCACTGTGGCACACAAGATTTTCCATACGAAACTCCAACATCTCTTTCCCTCTCACCACAGACAGTATTCTGTGTGATATGCGAGCGGGGAGTACTCTGCATTGGAGATAAAAGTTAAAGAAAAAATCTCTAGTATAATACTTGGAACCAAAGAAGGATCTCAGAATAAAACCTGAAATCTGTTCCAAGGTAGGGAGGGGAAGAGAGGGGGAATTTATAACTTTTTCTACTATTTTTTTCTTCTTGATTTTGGCTGAGAAACAGAATTTAAGGCAAAGTTTGAATACTCTGCCATAATTAAAGCCTGGGAAGAGCTTCTTTGTATGCTTTTTAACTTACAGGCATTTGAACAAAGTGCTGTATAGGTCCTTAAAGAGGCATTTGCTCTTTTTGGGGCAAATTGTGGTTACATCTGCTTTTGCCTCTGATGTCTTGTGAAAGAGTAAGTTGCTCTCCACTAAGTTTAAACAATTGCATGTGCTAAATGCTTCTAATAAGTGCACTGGCCTGTTAAATTAAGCTTGAATTTATTCAGGATATGTTAATTTTATGAATACTTTTGAATAAGTAATTATCATCCTGCCTGAAGCCTGTCATTTGGATGCTACAATAATTAGGGTGCCCGTTAGCCAGATTTTATCATCTAACAACACAAACACAGAAGGAGATTGCTGTGAGGAGAAAAACTTTGTATCCTGAAGAAGATACTGAAGTAAGAATTTAAAAGACCTGTCTCTGTAAGCAAGACTGGAGTGAAATAAGTTTTTGGAGCTGGTTGCACCATGCCCTGGTGACAAAGTTCCTCCTGCAGACAGCAAGACATGGGGACGGCTGGGGGTGGCCGTTCTTTGTGCTGAGTAGAGCACAAGAATCCGACAGCAGCCGACGAACGCGCATCTAGTAAAGAGAACAGTTCACAGACGCTGGTCATAAACAGATGAGATCAGCCTCAAGGAAATGATGAGAACCTACAAACATCCTGGTGTTCGCTGGCTGGGAAGGGCATCAACCTCCCCCTCGATCAGCCAGTCCTGGGAGGTGCATTAGTGTTCTGTTACACTGCTCATTCCTACAAAACTGCGTTATTGCCTTGCAAGGATTTTACTACCATAGTTAACCACATATATGTAAAGGTGCTTTTTAAAACAAACTCTTCACTCTGTAAATTGGGCTTATATTCCCAGTGGAGTTCACTGAGTCTGCACTGTCCAGAGTGAAGTATTACTGCACAGAAGATGGAAAGAACTGTCTGGCTCTGGAGTATTATCCATGGAAATAAAATGTGAGAAGACCTCACACAAATGTGAGACATCATGAAGCAACAGGGTAGGGAATGCTGTACACAGAGCCAGTGCCAACCAGCAGACCAAAACAAGCTACCTTTGGTCAAGGAAGCAGCTCCTGTTCCTCCTTTGCCCCTGCGTGGCCAGAGTCAGGAAGTGCCTTTCTGGGTGAGAGTGGGAACAAGGCACAGAAATGTAGGGAACAACAGGACTGTGGATGGCTGGGGGTTGCAGCCATGATTTACAGTGATGTTTGTGTGCAACACACTTTTATCCCTTGAAAACAGATGCAAGAGTGTCTTTGCATTTACTGCTGTCTCACATCGCTCTTTCACTCCACCTAGTTAAGGCCCGAGTCCTGCAATCAGTGTGTGGAATGCGGCTCGCTTGAAAGCAATGTGGTTACTTGCTCGAAGGCTGCTCGGCATGTGGCATCCACGCGCACACGCGCTTCTGCACTGGGAGATCCTGGTGCAAGATTGTTGAGGGAAACCTCTGGTGTGGCATAAAGGAATTTCTTTTAAGGTGCATCTGTAAAGTGCAAGCTGCATTTCTGACTATAAAAATAGCAACAGTGCCCTTTGTATATGTGACTTTAAGGTCATGATTTGTCTCAGATTTGTATAATAACTACTGTCTTCTCATTCTTAGTGTTGCAAGAATAGCCTGAAGGCATTCAGCCCGCATGAAGCCTGCATCAGAGATGTTGTATCCTTCATAACACGTAGTAACATCCTCTATTGTTTCTGGAAATCTTTGTAGTTTGAATGCATTATTCAGCTGTCTGATCATCTGTGTGCATGACAAACTGGGCACTTTTGACTGTTGTTTTATAAAACTGTGGCTATGAAAATGAAATGGCCTTTTATTTTATTTGGACAACAATGTAATTTATGAAAAGACACATCCATTTCCCTGCCAGGAAGTTCATGGGTGCTTCAAGCCCCAGAGACGACTGTGGGCTGAGGCTGTGCCTTTGCCATAGTTATTCAGCAGCTGTATTATCAGAGTGCACAGGACTGACCCCCCTCCTGCCCCACTCTCTGCTGTGCCGGGTGCTGTACAAAGACGCTTTGAGGACGTCCCAAGCTTCAGTCTCTGTAAATGTCCTGGGGACAGAAGGACAAGCTCCTGTTCCCCATGGGGTCCAGATGTTCCATGTGCAGGTTGTCATGTTCTGTATTTCGATGGTGAGCTGGAGGGACAGCAGGAGGATTAGGGCAGCACAGAAAGGAAACAATTCACAGAGCTTTGCTTCAGTGCCTCCCTCTCAGCGCCCTCCCCAGCAAAGCCGTCCTCCAGAGCCACACCACTGGCGCTTCACTGGGTTCTGGGCTCCTTCTGAGCCCCATCTGCTGTGGGGTGTGTGTACACGTCTCAGGACAGCCCTCACGTGTGTGAAATGAAGCTGTGCTCAGCTGTAATCTGGAGTTACAGCTCAGTGCATCCAGCTTGCTGTGGGCAGCCATGATAGTGGGTTGAGCCTGCTTGGCTTCATCTGGTGAGGAGTAAATGACTGAAAGGATGAAAATAGGGGTTTTTAATTGCCAAGCCACCTGAATCAATAGGGAACTCTGCATGCTACTATGTGTGGTCTCCATGGACCCCATCTGAACGATGAAGGCAGCTGTGACCTCGCTTCAGCACCCCTGCCTCAATCAATAGTCACCAGCTTTTAAAGTCCCAAAAGGTGTGATTAAGCCTCTGTGGCATGAAGTTAGCATTTCCTAGCATCCAGCCCATTGTCCCGACTGAAAGGACCTAAAAGCCCTTATTCTGTGAGGGTTAATGGCCAGCTGTCCTGGAAGGAAGCCCATCGGCCCTGGACCTCAGTGCCAGGAATTACTGCTGCTGATTTCGTTCCCCTTTGCATTTGTGTCAGTGTCAGTGGGCAGCATGAAGCACTCAAATAAATGAGTAGATGTGTGCAGGAACAATCCCAGTGATGGCCTGGAAGGGAACTGGAAAGAGAGTTGTGTTATTCATTACTGTTGTGTGGAGGAGGCTCTTGGTCTATGAGAAGAAGCATCGGAGGGATGCAAATTCAGACTCTTTCTGATCTGGGAATATGTTAGTGCATGTTTCAAGTCCATATATCCAACACTTTCTCTGGAACCATCCCTCTTATGGAATAAGTGCTTGCATAAATGTGACAGTGCTAGCAGGGTTTAAATCAGACTGTTCCCTTGTAATTGCAAGGCTTTAGTAATGTGTGAACAGGACGATTGCGTTGTCTGTGTGAAAACAGTCAGGACAGGTTTATAGTTTGCAACAGCAGATGCTTCAGTGCCTTTAACAGCAAGGGAATGGGTAGTATAGTTTGGAGAAATACATGAACAAAGCAAAAGTTGTCTCATGGATGCTGTATGTAAACTGCACATTTAGTAGTGCTAATATTGGTACATCATTCTCTAAGGGCCATTTCAATGTCACCGTTCATGCAGAAATCCAACAGCACATACATCAACTTCAAAGGGTTCTTTGAGCAGCTGGCTTGCTTGCTTGCATTCTTCTTTCACTCGGTCTCATTATTGATCCCAGAGCTCAAGAGGCTGTGAGGACGTCTCACTCTGAGGAAAACCCTAACACTGGTATCTTGCTCTCCACATGGTGTTTTATTGACTGCATGTTACTTCACTCAGGCAGCACAATTGTATTGGGAATTTGGTTAGCACAGGATAACCAGGCTGTGTGGTAATTACTGCAGTGTCATTATCAGTCTTACGACATGTTTTTGCAGTTGTTAGTTAAGGGGTTAACTTTCCTTTGTATGTTAAAATTTTGAAAATCTTGGAACAATATTTATAAATCTCTAGTCCCTGTAGCCAGCAGCAGCTTCGCTTTTGGAGAAAGAAAAGCCCTGTAAGTCTTCTTTCCATAAGGCTGTGCCTTGCAGGTGGGTCTGTGTGCACGGGCAGGTCATTGGGGATTTGCTGCTCAAGGATGGAGGCAGAAATAAACTCACACATGCACAGAGTGAGGAGCACAGATGAATCCAGTCATGATTCAGTTTGAGCGTGAGATTAGTTTCCTCTGAAAAGCCATCAGAAAGCATTTGCTCACAATCTAGGTCACAGCAACAAAGGCTATGGGAGGGACTGACTGAAAGCAAAAGGAGTGAAGCTGAAATTACCTATGTTCAACAGCTGTCTAAGTCTAAGCCAGATGTTCACAATGTTAAATGTTCTGTGGGAACAAAGGTCTGTACCCATGCAGACCCTGTAGTGGGAAGAAACTGAGTCGTACATTTATGTAAGTCTGCACAATGACCTCATAACTAATATCTTACCTGTGCTATTACTAAAGACGTCTGCTTCTGTTCATGCTAAAAGTATGCGCTAGGTCATGCTATGTTTTTTTTCTAGCGCTTCACTTCCTTCCCCTGAATAAAATAATAGTTCTTTGAGCTCAGTAGGGTGAACCAAACATTGATACAGATTATGGTGACCAGCAGATGATGGGAAACAGAAAATCCAGCTAGACTCATTCGCCATAAACAAATATTTTGAGGTGCATTGCTCAGGCAGTGATTAGTTTGCCAGCTGTAGGCAGAGCTACAGAGGAAATTAAAAAGATGGAGTATGCAGAAAACTGCAGAGGGAACGCAAGAGCAGCAGGGTACACTGATTCATAACGCAGCAGGGAGAGTGGCGTTTAGACTCGGAGCTGCTGGATTCCGAGATTTTTGCCTCTCTGAGAGTCAGCCCATCTGTGAGACACTTTCTGTACTGTCACAGCAGCAGCAGAGCAGGGGGAAAGCCCCGCATAAAAACCAGACTCTTGTAAGAGGAAAATACTGCATGTACCTTTGCAAAATCCTTCAGGATGCAGCTGCAGATAATGAAGACAAATGATTCCTTCAAAATGCCAATAAGGATAATAACGGAAACAAGCTATGCCTAGAATTCACCTCAGCTTCAGATTCTGATGGCAACAAAAATAATAGCATAATGGAGCCTATTAATGCTGTAGGAGGCAGAAACAGACAAAAGCAAGGAGGATGAAGAGTTATTTAAAATCTCAAAGTGATGTGTACAGAAGAGTCTGATGCAGGAAAGTATCGCTGAGATCATGAAAACATGAACAGTACATGCCGAATATCAGAAGTACGTTACGGCCTCACTACCTTTACTAGCAGATAGTACGAGTAGCATCTCTAGTGCCCTCTCCAAAATGAGATATCTCAGCAAACAGCATTAGGTGGAAAATAGAATGTTTTCAGAAATACAGTTCTTTTTGTTAGGAAACATAAAACACCCAGGCCTGAAACCTCTCCCTCCAGTGACAGAACATCGCCCAGGAAAATTCAGTAGGTTTAGGGCAAGATTCCTACTGAAAAAACAGCCACTTGCAGAAAAGATCCAAGTAATTTTGACACTCAGCAGTATTACAAGAGACACGGCAAAGCTAGTTCCAAGTTCCTGGTTTAGATGATGTTGTGAGCTTCATTCTGATGATATGGAAGATGCCTGTTTATGGTAAGAGGGTTTTGGCAGCCTGGAGGTAATTGTAATCCCTGGAAATGATGAAAAGATCTGCGAGAAAGAAATCTAAACTACACACGCTTCTAAAACAGAATACAAGTCACCTTATCGCTTCACACCTAATGCTACCTGATAATGTGGCAAGGCTGGAGTGTTCTTTTGTGTCACTTCCTCTGATTTTTAAGAAAATTTGGGACATAAATGAAATTAAATGGAATAGAAAAAGTATTCTGAGCTGGAAGTTCTGGAGAGGGAACCAGAACAGATAGGGAAGCAGAAAGCCTGGTTCATTTCTGTCAGACTCATCACAGGATTCCTGGATGAGAACACAGGCATCGCCTGAGCCTTCAAGAACACTGAGCAACAGGATGGGCCTGTTCTGTGTCCAACAGAACATGGAGTTGTCACTAAGGGCTGCTGAGAACAAGGCTGTAAGTGTAAGGGACACGCACACCATTGGAATGGCTGTACTTACAGATCAGTGCGCAAAGTACAGCTGGCAGCCTATGTTCATAAGGTTCCATCTGTTATCCAAGGAGACCATACATATAGCATAGGAGTCTGTGACCTCCCAGATGGACACTGACTACTGGCTTCACTGGGATGGTTTAGAAATGATCCTGTAGCCCTTCAAGGCTTCGCCTGTACTGATTTATCATCTCATATGCTTTTGAGAATTTATGCCACACCTGCCCTTGAAACCTCAGCCTGCTTCTTTTAAACTTGCCATGGTAGCTCTCTGAGACTTTCACACATTTGTAAAAACCCCCAGAGCCACAATCTTATCCCTCCTCAGACAACACGCCTGTGCCAAGGACTCTCTGCCGCCCAGGACAGCGGTGTGGTAGCAGCCGGGCCGTGTCACTGCTCCTGATGGCCACTGGCATTCTGGGCTTCCCCAGCCCTCTGCCGTTGCTCAGACACTCACGCTGTTTCGCAGGAGTAGTCTCTGTTACACAGGCACGGTCCACAATACCGTGGGGCCTCTGGCTGGAGGCAGCAGTATATTACCTCTATAACAGACAAATACCGCTACTAAGAGAACAAAGACTTTCAACTGAGATTAACATTCTGTTGCCTGGGCGGTAGGTATCAAAGGGCTTTATGGCTCTTCTGGAGGCACTTCAGTCCCGTTGGATTAAAATCAGCACAGCTGTTCCCCAACTGGTTTTAAAAATGCTTCCAGCAAATGCCACTTCCTGCTGCTGCCGTTCTTCTGAAGCTGCACCATCCTGCTCAGCTTAGCACAGAGACGTGCTCTTCCACTTCTTCTTCATCCTCCTTGGCCTCCTTCTCCTCCTCCTCTTCCCCAGTGTGTTTGCTTCAGGCCTAGCAGTCTCCATCCCTGCATCTCTGCACTTCTCTCTGCACTTCTCAGCAACTACCTCCAGCACAAAATTGATGTGGGGCTGCTCAGCAGAGGCAGCAGGACAGGTATTTCCTTGGACAGGCCACGTGGAGCTGAAACTTTCAGATGGTTTGGACTGCACAACTAACAATGAATCGTTTCTGCCTCTGCTGATGGGGTGCAGAAACCTTTGGCAGCAATGCAGGGATGTAGAGGGCCTGGAAGACTCAGGCCTCTACCTGCTCTTGGAAGTGCAGCAGACTGTGTACATTTAAAGACAGCACCCGTGCTGAAGAAGCCAGGACAGCAGGAGTGGAGCTGCTCCTCTTCTGCTGAAGAGCTGCAGATGGGTGATGCTGGTGGGAAGCTGAAGAGCAGTGACAGAAGTAGGGTTCAGTCAATCTAAGCTCCTTTGATTGCTCTCCAGTGCTGCATTGAGTAAGACTTGCTATGCTCCAGCCCTGATTTCACTCCATCCCTAGGATGCAGATGCCATCTGCAGGAGCCACTTGAGACTGGAGCTGTCTGCTCCCACAGCTGACTTCTTCCTCAGTGTGCCTCTCGGCTTCTCCTAAATACACAGGTCTGTGGGACTCTTACCTAGTCCTGACTTGAGGACCATCTTCTAAAACAGATGATACAGTATTCTGATCTCAGACTGTTACTGGTTTCTCAGAAGGATGGGTACGGTTTTGAGCGGTCGTTAGTTTAATGAGTTGGGTTTTCTCCCTCAAAGCCTCATTCAGTGCAATATATTAAGAAGTCCTGAGCACACTCACGCCACCTCTCCGTGTCCTTTGGGTCACAGTGCAGGTAATGAAAAAACAAGACAGCTGAAAACAGAACTTGCTGTGAGCCAGGTCCCAATTCAGCAGAAAACAAAATGCAGAAAATGGCTTGTCCTACTGTGGATGTTTCCACCAGGACTGGAGATTGTCAGGTGTGGATAAGCTGTCATCATATTAGAAGCATTGAATAGAAATCAGCATCTACAAAGAGCTTTAATACCATCCATACATGCCTTGTGCAGTAGGGAATTGCAGTGCCTCGTGCTGAAGGGTGTAGCATGGTGAACATTCTTGCCAGCTGTTTCACCAAATCCTCCAAGTTTCTTTCTTGTGGATGTATGGAATGTGTTCCCTGCTCCCATCCCTCTCTGAAGGGCCAGAGCTCCGGGCTCTCTGCAGCTGGGACGTGCCCATCAGTGGCACCCAGCACTCAGCCCTCCTCACTTTCTTCCCTCCAGATGTGAGAAATGCACATAGTGGTACTTGCCAAATTAACCATCCTCCTGCAGTGAGTGAGAGCAAGCGATTTGGCTCTCTCTCCAGAGCGTGTCTGAGCAGATGGCAGCTGAGCTTTACCTTCCTGAGAGGGAAAACACTTGTTCCCAGAGGTTTAGGGGTGAAAGCTCGGCCAGCAGTCCCTGGGCTTGCAAAAAATCCTGCGGTAAGAAAGCTGAACTGTGCCTCCCTGCTCAGTTTCCAGCAGTGTTTAGGAAAGAAGACAGCAGATGCCATCCATTTAAAACAAGCATGTCAGTAACAACCACAGCCTGAGCCAAACCAGATGTCGTCTCTGGGGCTGTGAAGCCTGATATTTCACAGACTGCCATAAGCGCTGGACAGTGTAGCTTGAGGTTCCCCAGTCGCTTATTGTGCTTCCTGAAATGAAGACCTCGTGCTCACAGCTCAGAATGCAGTTAATCTGCCATCAGCACAAAATAGTCCTTCTTCTTCCTGACATCTCTGGAGAAAGACGTTGTGAACATTTAGACTCCGCTGAGTAACTAGAAAAGGCAATTTTTCAAGCTCCCTAACGATACCAGAGGAAGAACAGGAGCACAACCTGAAGCAAGTGCCTGTTTTCAGAACAGTAAAACTTTGCCATCCTATTCTTTTATTATATGATCTATTTAGAAGTAAGCATGTTTACTCCACTGAATTTCCCTTTTGGTGCTAATGAACTCTTCACAGCAAAGCTGTACTCCCAAACACGATTTGTGTACGATCCCATTACTAGCACTTCCCTGGCAAGTAAAAATAATCTTAAACACCTCCTTTCTTTATCTGGAGAAGTGAAATGTACTGAGCCCCAGAAATATGTTTTGAAAAGCAGCTTCCATGATACTGGAACATTGGGTTCTCTATGATACTGCTGTGGAACACGGACCTGAGAGCATTATTTAGCTCTTTCTATTCACCTCTTCTTCGGTAAGACACTCCCATTTATTGATATAAACAAGATGCCACACGTAAACAATCCGCTCAGAGCAACAGGCAGCGTTTGGCATCTTGAACATGCTCTGCACGGCTGAACGAGGGAGCTGCTCTGGACACATCTCAGCCGCATCCTCCACCACCTTCCATCCAACCCAGCTCCTTCAGACTGCCGTCTCCAAAGACACGCCAGGCATCGCTGCCATCTGCTACACGTAGAAAGACGCCAGAGCTATGGTTGCTCATACAGTTTTGAGTGTAACTTCTGCAATCAGTGCATCAGGTCATTCTGTTGCAGTTCAGGAAGGCGATGGCAGTTTAAATCAAAGCAGAAGGGAAGCTGGATTGATTAAAGGCCAAGCTGCAGACATCTTCTTGGTGATCTTTGCTGCCTGAGCCTGCTGGTGGGTTCTGGCTGCATTAGTGTATAAGCCCTAGATATTATCTGTGGTTTACACCCTGGTGAAACTAGTATTGCTGGACTTGGTCACCACTGTGTGATCTCACGTGCTGCCACCATTGCACTGAAGATCGAGACAAAAATAAAATCGTATCATCCCGCTAAGACAAAAGATCATTGTTTGAGAGCAAGGAAAGAAACGCTGAAAAGGGAAAAGTGCTTCCCAAAGAAATCTAGCATGAGAGACTAAGCCCAGAGCAAGGTTAATCACATGTGTGTGACAGGACAATGCCACCATGGCCTTCCACCGCTCCTGAGGAGCAGCTGCTACATTCATGTGTACTGTGGTTAAGTTATAAAAGACGAACCCGTCATTAACCAATTGACACGATAAATACTTTCTGACCACCTGCAAAACGAAGGGATATCGTTTAAGTTTTAGATCCTTCTGCATGACAAGAGGGAGACAGAAGATTAAGTAGTAACGTTGTTTAGAAGCAGAGTGCTTAGTTTATAGTCAACTAATAATAGATGTAAGAAAGAAACGGAGCAATTATAACTAGCATAATCAGTTATTTCTTAGTATGGATGTACTGTATGTCAATATTTTCAAAAATTGTAATGCATATGTAATAATTATGTGAATATAAGCAATACAAGAGCGTCTAGTCTGTGGAGCACTTATGGAGGACGATTCCCAGAGCTCCCCAGCGCTGCCTATAATGAATGCCACTTATTGGTATAATTAACTCTGCCATTTCCCCGTCTCACCCCCAGCCCGGGCTGGGACATTGTCAGTGCCCTGCGCCACGCATCGGCTCACGGGGCAGTTTAACGCTCTGGTGCCCGTGTATCTCCTCAGTGTGCCCCCGGTGCTCAAGGCGCCCCGCGGACCGTTAGGCCCGTGCCAACCGCCGCCACGTCACGTGGGGCCGCAGGTTCCTCGGGCAGCGACCAATAGGAGGTGCCCGCGGCCACGCTCGCGCAGGGGCCGCCCCTGGCTGGAAGCGCTTCCCCGGGGCAGCTCCGCCCCCGCCGCGCTCGTCATGGGCCTCACAGGTATCACGAGAGCAAACGGCCGCCCGCACTTGGCTTCTTCCGCCCTTTCCCTAAAGCCTCGCGAGATCTCGTGTCCTTTCCTTCCGCGAGCGGCGGGAGGCGCGGGCAGTGCTGCTGAGCTCTCGCGAGGTTGCGCTGACGGAGGCGGGGCGCCGGCCGCAGTCTCGCGAGAGCTGGGGCCGCCCCGCCCGGCCGCGCTCCCCCCGGTCCCGCTCCCCTCCCCGCAGAGCTAATATGGTCGCCAGCGATGGACCCTGTCAGGCCAGGTCAGTGCGGGCGGGCCCGTCGTCGCCCGCGGCGTCGCCTTCGGCCTCGGCGGCCGCCGTTATCCCGCCCGGCGGGACTCCCGCGGCCTGAGCCGTCCCCTGGCCCCCTCCGCACCGGCCGGCGGCGGAGCGGGCCCGGCCCGAGCGCGGCCCCGGCGCTGTGAGGCGGCTCCTGCCGCGCTCTCCTCTCTCCCTCCCACCGCGCTTTGTGCGGGAGCGCTGCCCGGCACCGCGGCGGGCGGGAGCGGGGCGGCCCCCCCGCTGCTCCGGGGCATCCAGCGCCAACCTCCGGGCCCGTTACCAGCCCCGCCGCGGCAGCCGCTTTGTTCTCGGCGGTTCCGGGGCCCGCCCGCTCGCCGGCGGCTGCCCGGGGCTCCGGGCCGCGGCTTTGGGCCCGCCCCGCCGGGCCTCCCGTTATTCCTCACCACCATTTTTGTCCCTGTTTCTCTTCTCTCCGCCGCAAACGCTGCGGCGGGCGGGGAATGTCATGCCCGTAAAGGTCCCTGCTCGTTGGGCCGAGGCCTAAACGGTGCTTGGCTCAATTTGGGGGGCCGTGCTAGTTGTTCGGCTGTTGAAGTGGCGCAGGTTTTGTTGGGTGTTGATGATGTAGCACTTGTTTTGCCACGAAAGCGTAACTGTAGTGTAAAATCAAAGCAAGCAGCAAACAAAGGGTAAGTGTTCTGCTGCGGACCCAGCGTCTGGTGTTTGTGCTCGGTGATGTCAGAACTAACACCATTTTCCCCACTGTAATCTGGATTTTATTTCCCTAGACTTTCACTATATTAAGTTCTTTAGGTCTGAGGGGGTGCATCATTGGCACTGTCCCTTTAGTTTGCTGGCAATTGCATTAAGGCATTCTTGTTGTGAGCTGCTACTTCTCAATAAGTTACTTATTCTCTCCACCTAATAAGCTGTAATGAGATTGATTTTTGTCTCTTGTTTGCGTGTCATTAGCCAGGCACTTAATGCTTTATGTTTCTACTATATTAAGACATGTATCTCTTATCTGAGTTGGTGAGGTGCATTAATCCTGTTTTGTAGATGGTAAACTGAGACAATAAAGGTCAAACGTGTTCAGGTGCGTGACTGCTGATTACTTGCGTGACCTGTATGTACCTAGTGTTACAGTTCATCTTTGTCACGCATCTACATCATTACGTGTCTCAATCCATATTATGATGTACTTGCAGTCCTAGAGGAACGTTATTTTTGGTAAAATCAGAAATAACAAGCTGTTCTTATGAGTCCTCTATCGGTACTCAAACCTTCTGTTCTCTTACGGCTGTAATTTTTTTTACTTTTTCCCCCAGGAAGCCCTTACCAGCTGGTAATTGAAGCATTAGGAAACTATCCACAAAAGAAGTTCTACAATGTCTCGAAGCTTGGAGGCGCCAAGTATGGTAATGAAGCTTTTCAGTTGTTTGTAATTAGGGTGGTACCAGGATTAAACATGCAGCACTTACTGCTGTAAAATGTTGGGAGATGCAGTTGTGACTGTGTGGATTCCTAACAGGTGTATTTGAAGTATTACAATTTTCTACTCTGTTGTTGCTTTATGAAGTTAGTAGATGGTAATAACTCATGTGGCTTTTTTTTCCCCTAAGGGAGAAACTGTAGGTGTTGCTGGAGTTCTCAGCAATATTCCGAATCAGAATAATTTCTCTTTTGGAAAAAATTGAGAGAGAACTCTTGTGTAATACCAAAAATAAATATAGTTTTTACTCTAAAATTTGTATTGCTTCTTGGTGTTCCAGTTTCACCCCACCAAGCAAATTCAGACAGTGGGTAATTGTATGTTTACTAGAACATAGCTTCTACTGCAATTGCTGCAGAGAAGTGAGGTTTTATGGTGTTCAAACAATTGCTTAATCTCAGTATGTTGTTAGTGTGTAATGTATCACTAAGTGGTAGGTGCCAGAAAGACTTTTATTTGGTCTCTGTGTCTGGCTGCCTTTTAAAAAATAAAGTGTGTGCACGTCTGATGGGAATGGGGAATACATATAGATGGAGAGGGCTATAGATCAGTGTCAGCTGCAACAGGCTTTACTCTTGCAGGTAATCAAAACATAGTCTTGTTATTTTTTTCCTTTCATGGTAAACTCCTAAAATACTTTACCTGATGTACATGTTAAAGGTATTTGTTTTTTTTCCAGTTTTGCTGTTTTGTAATGTCTGATTTACTCTCCTATATTCAGAGAATTTGTGATGTTTCTTAACTAAAAATTACCAGTGACTATTTCACTTAAAACCCATATTTGACAGCAGTAACTACTTTTCTATTGTTTGAAGTGAAGAACGGGGAACTAATGCACAGTGGCTGCTGAAAATTCCCTGTCATAGCTGTGTGCTCTTGCAAATTTCAGCTACTTGTAAAAATGAAGTTAATCTTTCAGATAAGCACATGAGGAAGAGGTAGAATGCTTCTGTTTGTGGCTTTGCCCAGGAAGAAGCAGTAGTGTGGTAGTAACAAAACCACTCAGTTCTACAGGAGTGTTTTGAAGAGCCTCTTGATAGGTGTGGAAGTACTAACAGAAGATACTGCTTTCTGCTAAGATGTGCCATAAAGCTTGGAGTAGCCGTGGATATTCCTGAAGATACTCAGAGAAGGAGCCTAAATAGACTAAGAGTGTCCTTGTCTTCCTATAGAAACTCCTCTGTGGAAGTTGGAAGTGTCATGGGAGCTGCATATTAGCAATATATAAAATAAAGTTTAAACACAATGCGGGGCAGCACTGATAGCAAATCCAGCATCTGGAGTCCCTCATTGCATTTGCTGCTAGAACATTAATTTTGGGTTTTGCCTGTTTGCCCTCTACCTGGGGGCTTCTGACTGTAATCTGACAATAAGTGCTTGTTTAGGTTAATCAGATTACTAATGTAAATGTTAATTGATTTATTTGCCAATTTGCTAGGGAGAGTCTGATTTTCTAGCCTGTAAAATAGTATTCAGTTATGGGGAAAATGGTAGCTAGAAAGACCTGAGAACGATTTAGACCAGGCTCTTGCTGGGATGAGAGTTAATTTGGAGAGCCTTTCTCAACTGAGCTCCACAAATCTGTGAGAATGGAGGTTCCACCTCCTCTCTTGATCCTTTGCTTAACCACCCTCCTTGGGAAACTTCTTTTTCCTTGTATGCAGTCGCAGTGTCCCTTCCTGCACCTTGTGACTTTTTCTGTCACACTTCCCCTTCTCTGCGGTTCCGATGAGGCTGTGGATGACTGCAGTTATCTCACTCGATGTTCTCTCCTCGGGCGAGCAGACCCGTGTCTCTGCTGTTCTTGTGTGCCATGTGCAGCAGCTCCATAACCATCGTGGAGGTCCCTTCACTGGGCATGATGTCATTTGTTGAGATCTCTTGGATCCTGAGAGGCCCAAACTACACAAAGTGTTGGGGATGTGAGTTGCTGGTGCCTAAGAGGGAGAAGCCGTTGCTGATGGTTGCCGAGCAGCACCATGGACAGTTTGATTTATCACTGTGTGGCTGCGCTGTGTATTACTTGTGATCCAAGAAAAAGTGAAACAGTTTTTTCTTTGGTAACTTGGCTTTTAAATAGAGTGGTGGCATTATAGCCGATTAGACATCTTTGATGTTGTTCTTATATTGTTTTGAGTGACTTGTCTTATTAGACCACAATGGATAATATCTGAGAAAGACATAGGCAATGAGAACAGAGTCAGCAAATCCTATATTAATAGTTTGCAGCCAAACCTCTGGATTAGGTTGAGACCACCAAATTGGACTTTTTTGGTAAAGGCTGAACTTAATTGTTTCATTTTCTTCTTCCAGCTAACTCTTATCTTCTTATAAAGTCATTTGCCTGCTTGAATGGTACTGAAAATAATGGGGAGAAATGTGACTTAATATAGATTTGTTTGTTTGTTTGCAGTGAATAGTGACATCTGCTTTTTTTCATTCTTGTTTCCAGTTCCCTAATTTTTCTTTGTGCCAGAACGCTGCTTCTAGTCAATACCTTAATCCAGATCAGTAATAAACTAACTAAAGTTGTACTTAGTGAAATGTCATTCTTTATTTTTTGAAGTGTGTTTAATTTTAGAGCACATAGCAGAACAGTTTCTGGTCTTCATATCACTGGTCATTTAAAAAAAAAAAAGGAAGAAAATATTCTGGCTTTAGATGCTTTTGGCTTGACATCTCAAGTAATGAAATGTTGAAATTCACAGTTAAAAAACAGTTTTGAATATTCTAACTGTTGCTTTTCCTCCACTCTGATCACTAATCCCAGCTCCAGATTCCTTGCATCTCTCTCCTGCCAGCATAGCATACCTTCCTAAATGTCGCTGTCATAACACGGTGCAGTCAAGCCATTGGTATCTTCTGTCCAAATCCCATATAACTAATTTTCTGCAATGTATACATTGTGCAACTCGCTGTTCCATATTGAGTAATGAAGATCAAACCCACCACAACTGGAAAAAGTGGGCTCCTGTAGTTCTCATCCTTCCAATCCCCAACAAAGTGGAATTCTTCAGAAATGTGAGATTGTAACTTTTAAAAAACTACAGAAGCTGAAGGTGTTGCACTAATTAAGTCACTTTGCTTTACCCTAGATACTCTGCCTTATTCCATACGAGTGTTGTTCGAATCCAGTGTCCGTAACTGCGATGGCTTCTTGGTGAAAGAAACAGATGCTATGAACATCTTAGACTGGAAAACAAAACAGAATAATGTCGAAGTGCCCTTCTGTCCTGCCAGAGTTGTTCTTCAAGACTTTACGTAAGTGTGTGTGTGTATGCCAAAAGCTCTGAAGTGATCTGTGTCAGCTCACAGAGCTGTATGTACAATTCTTTACCTTGAAAACAACTAGCACTTGGACTTCTGGTGCTGAAGTACCTCTCTTTCTCAGTAGAAACCTGTGTGCTGCTTCTGCTGTCCCGTAGGTTCCTCAGGATAATTCCATGTGATGCAAGGACAGGAGTTGTTCCGTAGGGTACCCTGGTTTTAGCATAGGTTGTTGAGCCTGGAGCTGTTGGCCTACTAGAAACGCTTTACATGATAAGAGCCAGAACACAAATGGAAGTGGTGACATTTTGGCTGTAGCCAGATGGCTGACACTTTGTTGAAATATGTAGGATTCTTGCTTGAGCTAACTGAAGATTAAATATTGCATACTCCACAAGTATATGCAATCCAATTGAACCCCTGAATAATACATATATTTTAAAAGTCTCTTAGGATATTAACTTTCTTTATAATTTGAGTATGGCGTAGCTAAAAGGACAGCCCTTCAGCAATTTGAAAATATTACATTTAAGCTGTTTTGCTTGTCAAGAAGTGAGATAATTTAAAAAGGAATTGTGATATGAATAGTAAGAGGTAACTTCTGCTTAGTAAGTTAAGTCAGGAAGATTTATATACTACTGTGTTGTAAACTTTGTCCTCAGTTTTGTACTTCAGGTGCACTTATCTGTATAATAGCAACAAGAATATTTTTGTAAAATGCTGTGAGCTTCAGAAATGGCGGCTCTGTAAGAAGAGTGATAATACATGTTAAAGTGTTAAAATGTATGGCACAAGCATTGTTTGCAGAAAGGTTGTGTTGTAAAGAGACTAAGCATCTAAAAACTAGTTTTGTAGTGAAGTACCATTGCACTTCAGGTGAAAGAGAAATGTAATTCTTAGGTGTTCCTATGTTCTTGTTTGGTATGTTCAAACATGCTGTTGCTTGTTGTGACTAAGTACCAACTCCATTAATTTATAAGATGTTTCAAGTTATTTAAAATTTAGATAATAGAATAGTAGGGGTTTATCATCTGAAATAAAATTTAGGTAGATCTAGACTTTAACTTTTTAAGTTTAAAAGAAGCTTGTATATTTTAGTGAATTAATGTCCCACGTTGTTATACTCTTCTGGTTTTCTGTCTGCTAGTGGAATTCCAGCAATGGTGGATTTTGCTGCCATGAGGGAGGCCGTGAGGAATGCTGGAGGAGATCCTGTGAAAGTCAATCCTGCCTGCCCAACTGATCTCACCGTTGACCATTCTCTGCAGATTGATTTCAGCAAATGGTAACGTACCTCATTTTTGTGATGAACCAGACATTTTCATCTGATACTGAACCATGGATTCACTCTGGTCTTGGTACTATCCCATCAAATTATTTGGTTTGTGTGGATCCCTGAAACTGGACCTGGTGAGTATTGGAAAGAGGCTGCATAAAAATGGGTAAAATAACACTCCTGAAGGAGAGAAAGAATGGTTATGAGGGGTTATGGAAGAAGCTGACTGGCAACCCAAATTTCAGGCAAGCTTGTAATTTTGCTTTATCCTGTTTTTACTGTTAATGTTGAACAAAACTTATTTTTAACTGTCTGCCTTGTCACAGCTCCAGAGAAATGGCTTGCAGTCCTACTGGACATGCTGGAAGACTGTCATTTCAGCCCATAGCTTGTGACTTCCTTTTTTTATTATGGGCCTGGATTTTACAAGATATTTAAAAAGGCTGCATGTGTTTGCAGAGAGAAGTGTACTTGTAGGAGTATGTCTGGAAACATATTAGGGCTGGAAAACTGACAGCCTGGTTTTCCTTTTCTGACAGGCAGTGATGTGATGAAAACAGCCTGGGGCTGCCTTTTGCTAGAAACAATTCTGCAGAAGAGGAGAAACTGGAGTTTTATTCAGTGTTCGCTGAAGTAAATAGTGCAGCTGACCTCCACCTTCTCCCCTGCCCCTCCATCGTGGAGCCTTTCAAACTCATGCACAATTGTGTGAATTGCTTAAGTTCTTTGGGAATTTTAAAAGTTAATGGCGATGGGTGTATGAGTCATTTCTGTAGAGCTTCCAAATACAATAAAGGGTTTTGGTTTGGTTAGGATTAGAAGAGTGAAGAGCAAGAAGCAGCAAATCATTTGTTGTGTTGCATGTGTGGTGGTTCAGTTCTGTGGTCTGTCCATTCTCGTGCCTGGAGGGACAGCTGGTCTGGTTGTGGTTAGGCTGACCTGAAATTATCAGAAAGACCAAGTGTTGGCAAGAGGTCTCAACATGCTGCTTTGTCATGATAAGTCCGGTTTTTGTAGTTTCACTTTTGGAAAGCTTACAGCATCTTGGCAGCTGCTGCCCCCTGATAAGAAACCTTTCGCTACAAGGTGGTTTGTGCTGCTTTTGTGTAGCTTCCATCTCCTGCTGATCAGAGGCTGCTGGACTAAGTGGGATTTAGACAAGGTATCCTCTGAGGCCATGCAATAGCCTGCAATTTGATAACTATGTATCTTTCTGTGTTCCTAAAGCAGAAGAAAGCAGTGGCTTTAATTACATAGCAATGATTTGGTAAATATTGAAATGTAAAGAGTAATTCATTTTTCACAAGTTTTCTTTGCTCTCATGCAAAGACTGAATATTGTACGAATAGACACTAGTGTGCTATATGGTCTTTATTTAAAAAAAAATAAAAATAAAACCCAACAACTTCTGTGTATGATTGCTGTCTGACTTGAATAGCGTATAAAACTTATCTGAGCCTTTGAGAATTTTATGAAGATACATTTATTTCCTTGAGAAATATTTGTCTGTGCTTATTCCCCTGTGTATCTAACAAAACATGTACAGTATAGTCTTAAAAAAAGAAACATGTTCAGCAAATCCACATTTTGGATGAGGCCCTACCCATGCCTTTGAAGTTTAAAACCCTGATTTTAGCCTCTGCAACATTATTTATAAAGATTTCTGGTCTGTTGTGAGCAAATTGAAGGAGTCATTTGTCTGGTATTAATCTTTCAGACAATCCAGTTCTTTTCACTTGCTTACTACCACACTACTTTAGTTATCTAAGCTTATCCACTTACAGTTTACTTTGCAACAGGGTTTTAGTAAAATAACTTCTTTT
This sequence comes from Columba livia, assembly GCF_036013475.1. Classification (NCBI taxonomy): domain Eukaryota; kingdom Metazoa; phylum Chordata; class Aves; order Columbiformes; family Columbidae; genus Columba; species Columba livia. The sequence goes on along the minus strand of NC_088612.1, from coordinate 18,909,780 downwards.
CCCAGATATCTGCTGAAGGGATTGGGGGGAAAAAAAAAGGGAAGACACAAAATTCCTTATGTCTAACTTATTCTTCTGTTTAATGTTACAGTGCGATACAGAATGCTCCAAATCCTGGAGGTGGAGATTTGCAGAAGCCGATGGCAAAGCTTTCTCCCCTCAAAGTACAGCCTCGGAAGCCGCCTTGCAGGGGTCAGACGGGCTGCAAGGGGCCCTGCAGCACCGGGGAGTCGAGTCGCAACTCGGGACCATTTTCTGCGCAGATCGAGAACACGCCCATCCTCTGTCCTTTCCATCTTCAGCCCGTGCATGAGTATGAAAGCTTCCTTTTTCTAACTATTTGCAGCCTTCTGTGTTGTTAAGCGCTGCCTGTGACAGTCCATAGACATGTGTTGTTTTTTTCTAAACATCCTTCTGTACTCTTCACCTTGTGCTAGAAGGTCTGATATAGCAGATTTGAATTAGACTACAATATTTTTTTGGACCGGAAGGCCTTTACTAAGCACCGTGCAGGTGGCCAAATGTGTGACTCATGGTTGTGATTTATAAGTTAAATTTTGATACTTCCCTCATTCTTTACAAGGATAACAAAACATGGGAGTAATCCTTTGTATGATAAGTAAACCTCAGTGAATAAATCAGTGAGGTACTGGTTTATTTCCGAAAGCAAATTTTAGTTTTTTTGTGGGAGCTCTTCAAAAGTCTCTGGTTCTTAAAGAACTAGGAACTAGCCTATTCATCATTGTCTAGCTTCTATGGAATCTCACAGTCCATCTGTCATTGAGTTGAAATTCAGTGTATATCCTGCCTATTTGCAAAGGCCCAGGGGAACCTCATTTATCTGCCTCTTCCTGATTTTCAGTATTATTGACAGATCATTGGGTACCATTCCATCTATGACAATTACATGTAATCATCCTCCTCTTCCAGCTGCCACCTCTTTTCTCTGATAGACTGTTCAGAGCCCTTTCTTCCTGTGATGGACAGGTGTAGAATTTAAAAGCTGATCAGATCTGTATCTCACAGTGATATGGGGCTGATTGTCTTGGTAATTTTATGGATATGCAAATACTGGTGCTTAGTACAAGTGTAGGGATGCAGAATTAATGATGTTTTCAGCAGTATTGATGTTTGTGGCAGCAAACCAGCAGTGGTATTATGAAGCTGCGGCGTGAATGATGACTGTCCCCAGGGGCTTGGCAAAGCCGTAGTACAGCCACTAACCTTCTGACACTGCAGAGAAAGGGAAGGGTTGTGATGTGAAATACACCGCTAGGAAATTGGGGACTTCTTTCCTGGTACAAAGCAAGTGTGTTCCTGTTATTGTCCACCTTCTCAAAGCAGAGGTGGCTCCTCTGAAATTGTGGATTACTTCTTTATAATGAGTATCAATATCTTAATAAATAACACTAGTTAAGAAAAGAGGGTTCACTTATGAGAGTGTACTTACTGATGAGTACTTTAGAAAGAAAAAAATGTGGCTTGGAGGCAAAAAATACAGAAATGGGGGATAGTTACTGTTGCCCTGATGCTCTACTCAGCTGGTAAAGGGCTGGTGCTGAACATGGAGGGTTATTTTTTACGTGAACTACTGAACATCTTTATTCTTTATGATAGTTGAATTTCAAGGTGTGCGCTCTGTAAGACTACTGAAGAAAAGAGCTTCTGTGTATTATAGTATGTGCTTGGAATAGATCTCTTAAAATGAATCTTTTTGAGATCAAATGCTTTAGGCAAACTATACCTCGAATGAACGTGTTCTCAAGCACAGCGCAGATGAAATCAGTTATTTTTCACTGTTTACAGAAAGCTTGCTGCAAGGAAGGAATTATCTTTGTTCTAATAAACCACTTCAAATTTTGCCGGAGGCTTAAGTGAGTCTTTCATCAAACAAGCAAAAATAACACATTGTTCCTCAGTAATTTGAAATAATTGTGACAGTGTTTGTAAACTTTATCTTCCTAGGCCTGAGACAGTATTGAAAAATCAAGAGATGGAATTTGGCAGAAATAGAGAGAGGCTTCAGTTTTTTAAGGTATGGTTGTGTACCTGTGGGCCTTTTGTTGTGTTTTGGTTGTTTAAAGAGCTTGCTCTGTTTGTCTACCAGTGTTCAGGTTTGGATGATAAATTAAATGTAATCATTTGGAAAGGTCAGACTCTCAAATGTGAATTTAATATGGGAACAGAAAATTGGCTAATAACATGGTTTATGTCTTTAAAATTTGTTAGGCAGCAGAGGTTCTAAATCTAGGTGTTGCTTAAAGAGGAGATAATTTTTCATAATTTTAACTTGAAAACATCTGTGCTGTTTGATTTGGTTCTTGTTAGTGTGAAGACAGTGGACAAAGTAGATATTAATGAAGCATTAATCTTTTTAATGCTTTTTGATGAGCTTAGTGCCTTAGGTCATGCAGAGTTTGGGGATAAAAGGTTAGTTTGCCAGTGCTTCTCTTACAAATTTTGCTGAGGCTGGAAGCCTGAAGAGAAGCCGATGTTGAGGTGTAGCTGCTTTCCAGCCCGGCAGTAGTGCTGGTAAACTTGTGTTTAATGGCACTCTTGTGTGGGGAACAGTGGCTGCTTTGTTGCTACTCATGAATCTGCAACTTTGGTATTTCATATGCAACTGCTAATTTAACGTGGTTTGGGAATCCGATGCAATGGTATAAAAATGTTTTCAAATTGGTATGTTAGGTGGTTTACGTCTGAAAGGTGCAAATTAGCTTTTACATTATTAAAGAAGGAAACTGCCAAGCTGAATCTTCTTACAAGTTTCCACACCAGCTTTTTTAAGTCTAGCATCCTGAGTTTGCGTGTAGCAAGACACTTTTCTAAATTGTATCTTCCAGGAGTGTAGAACCTAAACTGAATTCTGCTCTAAGTACAAGTGCTTAGGTTCTGTTCTCTAAACACTGGTCTTAGCTGAGCTTAAAATCAGTTGTGTGTGCTGGAAGGAAAGGGATTGATGCAGCCCTGCTTTCGAAAGGTAGGTATGAATTATTGATTCAGCCTTCAGCAGGAATGGAATGAATGGGTTTGTTGATGATTAAGAATGTATAGAATCCAAGGGGATCGCATAGCTCTGTTTGACAAATGACCAAAACCCACTTGTGTAAATAGCAAGTACTGTTTTATTGCATATTAGTTTTGTTATTTTAGTTACGTTCTAAGAATTTAATATACCTTTGAAAACATACAACTCTTTTTTTTCTCTCATTTTGGAAAAATTACAGTGGAGTTCAAAGGTTTTCAAGAATGTTTCCATAATTCCACCTGAGACTGGAATGGCGCACCAAGTTAACTTGGAACATTTGTCAAGAGTTGTTTTTGAAGTTAAAGATTTCCTATATCCCGATAGTGTGGTTGGCACAGATTCTCATACGACCATGGTAAATGGCTTGGGTATCTTGGGCTGGGGTAAGTATGCTCAGAGCAACTCGATAGTACTTTGAAAGGTGTTGTAAAGCATTACTGAGAAATACTGACTTCCCACTGGATATTTCTATCTCAAGCATAACCAACTCTGTCTTGAATTCTTCTTCACAATGTTTTTTGTGTCTATAAGTAATCTCAGCTAACAGTTCTTTACATTCAGAAACTGCTTTTTGTAATTTAAAGAGAAAATAGCCAAAAAACTATTGATATTCAAATAAGAGCTGTTTGTGCATGTGTTGTAACATTTGTATGGAGGTTTTCTTTTGGAAAGTTAATTTTAGATATAAAGTATTTTCTGGTTGAGTGTGAAGTCTAACTTCAGCAATAGTCTTGGTTTTATTTTTCTTGTACAGATATTTAACAGAGAACTTCTGCATTTCTTGCTGTAGCATTTAGGCTTAATAGAAAGAGATGTACTAGCTTTTTGGGACCTCAAAATATGTAGCCTTGGTTACTTAAACTGATAAAAAGCAACCTAATGTTGTCCTTGCAGGTGTTGGGGGGATTGAAACAGAAGCAGTGATGCTGGGGATGCCGGTTACCCTCACTTTGCCCGAGGTGGTGGGGTGTGAACTGACAGGTACCGCCAGCCCACTTGCTACATCCATAGATATTGTTCTCAGCATCACGAAGGTGAGTGGGATGCCTTTTCAAACAAGGCAAAGTTTGTTGTGTGTTCTGCCGGTGATGTTTGAGAACTGAAGTAAATGCTGGGAGTATTTTTAGAATACCTTTGATCACAATAGTGCAGAAAGATACAAATAATGTCTAACCATTTTTATTTAATAGTCCTCAAAGTAGTGGTGTATGTTTTTCTTTTTTCCCCTCCATATTCATTTATTTATAGGCCTTCTTTCACTCAAAAAGGATTTAAAAAATAAAAAAGGCCAAGAATGTGTTCAGGGTTGGGGCAGAGGAAAGAAGCCTGTTTCCATTTTTCTCCAGCGGACAGCATGTAGGCTTCTTCTCTAGCTCAGCAACCTTTTCCAGATACCTTTTTTGTTCCAAAATACTCCTGCAAGACACAAGGCCTATGTATGGCTGTAAGCTGGTGTAACTCAAGAATGTGTTTTCTGGAGACAGGGTTTTACCAGGATGGCACAAAGTGTCCCTGCTGTAGTAGGTGAAGAGCCAGTGTTGAAGCATCGAAGAGCTGCAGTTGCTTTGAAAATCCGGTCTTCTTTCTGGCATGTTTGAAGAAGTCTGTTCCTGACTAGGAAGTCTGAAGAACTGAGTTGCAGATGGAGGTGTTTTATTATGTCAGCTTCCAGTGTAGATTTTTAGAACCCAGTATGTTAATGGGGCTTGGGGTTTGGTGTGGTTTTTGCAGATGTGAGTCTTAAGGTTTCAGCTTTTTGTTTTAAACATTCATGACTTGCTAATTGTGAGTTGTGGCAACAAACGTTGGGTCCATTGTACCTTTTCACATAACAAATGTGTGTTTTTTTTACACAGCATCTTAGGCAAGCTGAAGTTGCTGGAAAATTCGTTGAGTTTTTCGGGAGTGGAGTTTCCCAGCTGTCTGTAGCAGACCGAACCACAATCGCAAACATGTGTCCTGAGTATGGTGCTATTCTGAGCTTTTTCCCTGTTGATAATGTGACACTGAAGCACTTAAAGCATACAGGTAAAGATGAAATTAAAACAAGGATTAATTGTAATAGTGTTTTAGAGATGTGGCGATATGTTCTTTGCTTAAAAGTCCATAGTTCTTGAACAGTGTCTTTTTTCTGCAGAGTTCTGATGTAGATTTAATGTATAAAATTCTGCTGTATAGTAACAGGCTGTGTCATACTTGGCTGCAACTTTCATCCTGTAGAATCTCATTCATCTGAGTAACACCTACCACACAAATTGTACTACATGTTTACTGTGGGCTAGTTTTGTGGGCCACTTAGTTTGCAGCATTCAGGTTTGAGTTATTGACCTGCTTCATTGGCACCAATGTTTTCTTGTGGCCTGTTTTGCCTCCATGTATCCCACGTATTCCAGTGAGGCTGTAGCTTTTACATGCGCAATGCTGGTGTGTGATAGCTGACCTCCCCCTGAGCTTTGTGCCCAGTCTGGTCCAGTGGTCTAATAGCTGATTAACTGACAGCATGTTATTTTTCAACATCGTGAGTCCTTGTTGTTGAAAGCATAGGTAAACCTTTAAAAGAAAAGTACTAAGGCAACTCTCACTTATATTTTGAAAGTGTATGGAAAAGAAGTCTTAATATGAGATGAATCCCTTAACTACCTGTAGATTCCCTATGAAATCAAAATCTAAAATAATTTCTAGAAGTGAGTGAAGCCAGAAAACAAATCGCAACATGTTTCATATTACTTTTTCTTCTCCTTGGAGAGCATTATTTCAGGCTAGGCTAGAAGGATGTCAATTATTTATCAGGCTACTGCAAACACAGAAAACCGTAGGGTAAAAGATAGCAAAAAAAAAAAACACATTAGTAAACCTTTCTGACACTGAAATATGTCACTTTTAAATATGAGTTAAACATTTGTAATTTAATAACAAACATGTTTTTTCTGTTCAGCGCAGAACAAGTGAAACATTTTCTAACAGCTGGTAATGCTGGCTATTATCAACTAAGCATGTGATCTGTATTGAAAGAGTAAATCTTAGAAAAGCTTTACAAACTTCAGGGACAAATCTGTAAATTTAGTTAGTTACAATTGCTAGAGTTGGAACAGCTTATTTTGTTCCTTGCTATGAGGTGAAAAAGTTGAGCTCAAGTAAAGAAAAAAAGTTTTTAAAGTATTTTAATTTACGTATCATTCCCGAATAGCTCCTGGAGGTTGGGTGTGGGAGTGGTGTGCATTGAAAAAAAGTACTTTGGATGTCCAAGGATGTATTTCATATGCTTGAAACAATCTTAAAACAAAAAACACAATTCTCAGAAATTAATTTTTAATGTGACTTTTCTCATGTTTGCGATATCCTTCCAAAGGTTTTGACAAGGCCAAGCTTGAGGTCATGGAAGCATATCTTAAAGCTGTGAAGTTATTTAGAAATGATGAGAGTTCTTCCAGAGAACCGGAGTATTCCCAGGTATGCTTGGAATGTTTCTGTATGTTTGATTCTCATAATAACTAACTACTGCTGATCTAATTCATCTGTCTCTGCTGTGATTTGCATTGCTCTAATAAAAGTTGTATTTATTAACTCACAATTTTGAGAAGCAAAATACAGAGGGGATGTGGGAAAGAAGGGAGAAGGACAGTAAATGTTGGCTAACAGATACTAAATTCCTCTTGCTGCTGAGTGATCAGGTGAGTTTCATGGATGGTAGGAAAGTTAAGGATAATGTTAAAACACTTTGGATAAGATGACCAGCCTTTTACCGTAGGCAGTCTTGAAAAATGGAAGGCCAGAGTTTTATTGTCTCAGAATGTTCAAATGTTAAACAAAAGAGGTTCTGGATGTCTCAAGAGTATGTTCAATGTAATGTTGAGCTGGGATTGATAACGCTTGCCTTTTGTTTGTTTGTTTTTTTTTTTTAAGGTAGTGCAATTTAGTCTAAGTTCTATAGTTCCGTATGTCAGCGGCCCCAAGAGGTCCCAAGACAGAGTGGCTGTTAATAACATGAAAAGCGACTTCCAAGCCTGCTTAAATGAAAAGGTTTGTACAACTGATGTACCTTCAAAAGGTACTTCCTGTGATTCTGTGGATCTACATGAATGAATGTTATGTTACTTATTGCTTTCACACCTGCTGAGCCCTCTTTATTGCTAAGTAGACAGTTTATCCTGTGGTATTTTTTTTCTTGCTTGGCAAGTGTCCTGGGTCTAGTAGCTCGTAAATCATAGGTGTGTGTGTCAGGAACATGAACTTCCAAGAATCCTTACTTTCACACTTTAGATTGCTAGGGAGGAGAACCTTAAGTCATAAATAGCATAAGCTTAGGAAACATTTTCTCATTTTCAGAGTGTTTTAAACAGCTGTTTTACTTAATTTCCAAGCCAGAATTACCGTAAGAAAAGAATGCTCATCATGTCTTAAACGAGGTGCAGAAAGACTTCCAAGATTTGTAGCTAATCAGTGTTCTGAGTTCTTAACTTAGCAAGTGATTTTTGCTTGCGGCTTTACTTGACAGAGGACATGTTTTTACTCTGAAGGTGGTATTTTGGGTTAGAAATATGCATAAGTATCTAAGAATGCAGCTAATAGAGGAATGCATCTTCATTTGTAGTGTTTTTAATTAAAGTCAAAGGCTGGCAGGAGTATTAGAAACATTTACACTTAAACACTCTGTAAAAATTCTTTCTGTTGGTTTTGGCATTTCTGACTCACAATGAGGTGTGTAATACAGAACAATCAATTGTGGTAGAGGGAGAAATCATAACTGATCATGGCTCAGAGGATGCCCAAGTGCTGAAAAGCTGGAGGGTGTGAAATGTTAATGGACCTAGTCTGCTTTGAGTTATAATCCTCTTCCAAGTAAAATATCACTTCTGATTTTAATTCAGAAACCGGTATTGTACAGAATTTGGCATCTACTCGTAAGGGGTTCTTCTTTTGTGTGCAGCAGGAAATGATGGTGTGATCAGCCGTGCGTTTTCACTGGCATTTGTTCACAACTGTTGCAAAGTTAAAGCAATTACACAGAAAGAAGGATGAGACCTCTGTAGAGGCGGAGAGAGGCATGAACTGAGGGCTACTTTTGAAATCTCTTCAAGGGTTCCTAATGGGACAGCTGAGTAGTATTTTTAAGATGAGGATTCACTTGGTCTTGCTGTAATGTCGTATTTGCTCTACTGTAATAACTGCTGACATGTATTTTTTGTCATCTAGTGTGGCGTTAAAGGGTTTCAGATTGCAGCTGAGAAACAGAATGACATTGTACCTGTTCAGTATGAAGGAAACGAATACAAGCTATCTCATGGCTGCATTGTCATTGCTGCAGTGATCAGCTGTACAAACAACTGTAATCCCTCTGTCATGCTTGCTGCAGGTATGTTGTGACTAGTGGCAACTGACTGCATCTGAATGGTGTTCCTCTGTTTACACAGCCTTTACCTTCACTTTTGTAGGTTCTTTGTAATGATTTGACCTAAAGATCTGAAACTGTAAACGTTTGGCCTTGTTTTATGTTCTGGAGTTTATATAATGAAAGCTACTTTTCAATAATACAATCTCAAAATTTGTGTCACAAAGCAGTGTTAAGGGTGGTAACTACAAAATATTTACATTTGGTAGTATTTTAACAGGGAAGCAGTTGTAGGGCACTGTTATGCACATGGTGACACTGTTGGTGCAGGAGGTGGCCTTGAGCTCTGGTGCCGTCCTGGGTGACAGCAGCTTGAACTGTAGTTAGCTGCAGAATCTGGAAAGAAAATCCATATTGTTGAACAATTGTTCTGTGCCTTAGCTACTTGTTAAGGAGTATGTGCTGTACCTTTGCAAGCTGCATACAGCCTTCCTGGAACAATTAACCCTCCCTCAGACCTTGCTTTCTTCCTTTGAGGTCCCCTGTGAGCAAGGCAACCTTCCCTTTGAGGTTGTGTGGCCTGTAGTAGAAGAAGAATAAATGAATTTGCACTGTCAACTAGAACATGGGAAAGAGATTTTTCTTATAGAAAATAAAATTGGTATCTACATTATAGGAATGAGAAGAAAAATCTGAATGGTGTTGTTACGAGTTAAGAAACTTTATTCAGGAAATAGTTGCTTGAATAACTTAATAAACTGAAGGTCTAGTCATCCTCTGGCTTTTTCTTATGCTTAATTTAACTAAGGTAGCATCAGATAGATGTTCTTTCAAGGAATACACAAAACAAGCCGTGTCTCTTTTTTGGTAGGACTCCTGGCTAAAAAAGCTGTTGAAGCTGGCCTAGTGGTTAAGCCCTACATACGAACAAGTTTATCACCGGGCAGTGGAATGGTTACACATTACCTCAGTTCAAGTGGAGTATTGCCGTACCTCAGTAAGCTTGGGTAAGTTGTGACTCCTACTGCAGCTGTTGTTTGAGGAAAATAGTACATGTGGATTTTATCCAGGTTGATAAATGTGGTTACTGTTCATTTGGTTTGGCCATTTCTTAACTTTCTAGATTATAATTTCAACTACTTGCTGACTTGAAGTTGTTTTACTTAGTCTTATTCCCACCTTACAATTTACTATGTGCAGATCTCTGCCTCAGAGCGCTCTTATTTTCTGTAGCAATCTACTTGCTTATAATTGCCTTACAAGACAGAATACACTTATTTATGTATTCAAAAAGTGGAAGCTGGATGTAAATGTGTCGGGGCAGTCTGTTTTAGTCTTTTCTTAACGTTGCTGCTGTTGTGGGTTGTTTAGCATGTTTTTGGTTGCTTCGTAGCAATAACAATTAGATTATGTTCGTAATTTAGCTGTGCTCTGAAGGGTGGTACTGCCTTTGCCATGACTTAGGGAACTAGCAACATCTTGAGATATTTTTGACTTATCTTGATCGGTTGCAAAAATATTACCTCATATATTCCTGTTTGCATCAGTGAGATGTAGTGTCTCCTGTTCGCTTCCTAAAAAGTCTGATTGTCAAAGGAAAAAATCATCTTAATGATTGCTAATAAAATAAAAAGCTGGTTTGCTATTGAATTGTGATAATTTAATGTGCTACTTGATTGGGTTTTTTCCCTATGTAGGTTTGAGGTGGTTGGTTATGGGTGTTCAACCTGTGTCGGTAACACTGCCCCCTTGCCAGAAGCCATCAGGAATGCAATAAAACAGGTAAAGCTCTAAGGCTTGTTGAATACAGACGTGGTTCTCACCCAGTTAAGTGATCAAGAAATACAGGAACGTGTGCAAAATATACTTTATTGTGGGCTTGGACTCTGCATGATGTTTTTGCTCATCTGCATGTCAGAGGGAGACCACGGTGATTCCTTGCTATGTAAAATAAACATAGTAAATAGTATTTGTAGTGTAGAGATATAAATTGCTAGATAAATACATAGAATCTCATCTTGTGGAGGATGCAATGTGTAGATTTTGTATGATAAATGAAGAGGAGGGTTTTCAAGGGCTGTGTGCTTGAGTTATTTTTAACCCATAGCATTGAAAGAGCTGCAGCACTCTTTTCCTGTGAAGCAGAAGAAAACTACAAGAGCTAAAAGGCAAGAGAGGAGTTCACTGAAGTGAGTGCAGAAAGTATCAGAGGAAAGGAGGAGAAGGAGAAGGGGTAGCAGGAGAGAATGAAATGCTTTTAAATGGAGGTGTTAGAATGAACATTTGAAGTGGAATGCTAAAAGTACATCTGACTTAATCAACAAAAAATAGCACAGGCTGTTGAAGTACCACCAAGTCCCAGGAAAATACATATGGGTCTGCCTTTCAGGGTGACATAATTGCCTGTGGAGTGTTGTCTGGAACAAAGAACTTTGAAGGACGTGTCTGTGACTGTGTCCGTGCCAACTACCTTGCTTCTCCACCACTTGTAGTTGCTTATGCTATTGCAGGCACTGTTAGAATAGACTTTGAAACCGAGCCTTTGGGTAAGTATTTCTTTACATCTTATATTTCTGCATCTAATGCATATGTAGAAGAGGTTTCTTAACATGCATTTCAGCATACAAGACCAGTATATTTGAAGAGAAAGCACAGTCATATTTGGCGTTGCTTTTAAATAAAGCAAAGTACCCACTTAACTGATGAAATTATTTGTGTATCTGGTACTGTCTCTGAAGACCTGAATATATGCATATTCTAGAATAAATATCAAGTCTAATATTTTATTCTTCAAAATTACTATGTTCTGTTTAAAACTCTTAATCAGGCACTGGCTTTGATGGCAAAAGTATTTACTTACGAGATATTTGGCCCACCCGAAAAGAACTTCACACGGTGGAGGAAGAGTGTGTGATATCATCCATGTTTAAGGAATTGAAAGAAAAAATGGAGGTAAGAATGGTCTTTTGTTCTACATAACTTAAAGCTGCAGTGAAATGCAATCTTTATCATATCTTCCAGTTGAATATCATTGGTTTGTCAGTTATTTCCGTTACTGTGAAGGGGGATTTGATTGAGATGGGTACTTGTTTTAAATAGTGATTCTTCAGTAATATCCAATAAGGTAACTTGTATAATACAAATTAAAAAGCAAATCACTGGTAAGTTTTTTTTTGTTTCAGAATGTAAACAGTTCATAAACCAGTTTGTCTGTTCTTTTTGGTTAACTTTCTTTTTTGTAGAAAGGAAACAAACGATGGAATTTACTGGAAGCACCTGAGTCAACTTTATTTCCCTGGGATTTAAAATCTACTTATATCCGATGTCCTTCCTTTTTTGATAAACTTGTAAGTATGTTGGCTCTGTCTACCAGATTATATGCATTATGTTAAAGCAAAGGAATAACTATTACAGTAAAGCTTTAAGTGTATTTCTCAATCTTTAAAATACTATTTGTATCTCTGGAATGAGTGGAGCCTGTACATCGGAGTGCCTTCATATATTGCAGATATGTTTTCTTGGAAGAAAAATGTATCTTATTTTTGTTGTTGTTGTTCCCCCCAATCCCACCCCTTCCCTTTTAGGCCAAAGAACCAGTTTCACCACAACCGATTGAAAATGCCCATGTCCTGCTCTATTTGGGAGATTCTGTAACTACAGATCACATATCCCCTGCTGGAAGCATTGCCAGGAGCAGTGCTGCTGCAAAGTATCTGACCAACAAAGGGTAAGAACTTCTCACATTAAACAGCTTTAACTCTAACTGCTTCATGTGCCAAGTAATTGATCGGCACAGTTGCTTTCCTTTAGAGATGCCTGTCTGGATAAAGTGGAGATTATATGTGAATAAGCAACGTAGTAACTGTTACTGGTGTTTGTAAGTAAAGAGTGAATGGGCCTTTAATCCCAGGATGGTCATGTTATTTATGAGTGAAGCTCTTGTTTTGGCACAAAGCTTGTTAATAAATATGCTGGCACAGGTAAGAGGATTAGTAGAGAGGCTTGTCTCCTGTGAGACAATTCTTGAGCTAGAACAGTCTCCTCATAGTTCTTCTGTAAGTACCATTCTGCTCAAAGCACTTTAAAACAGTCATAGAAAATCAATTTAAAATGGCACTTTTCCTTATGAATAATCCAGCAATGATTTGCACACCTTGTTCATCTAAAATGAATACATTTGTTGGATGAGTAGTTCTTTACATCTTGCACTGAAAACTTAGAGATGCTGCAATAATCACTGTAAAAATAATAATATTGTTTTAAACCAAGTAATCTTTAAAATAACTGATTCCCTTTAAAATGTTATTTCTATTCTAGCCTCACACCTCGTGAATTCAACTCTTATGGAGCTCGAAGAGGTAATGATGCTGTGATGACAAGAGGTACCTTTGCAAATATCAAGCTTCTGAATAAGTTCATAGGAAAACCAGCTCCTAAAACAATTCACTTCCCATCCGGACAAACGGTAAAAATACATTTGTTTGCATAACTGCTCTGTAATTGTGATGTGGAGTTAGAACTCACGCAGACTGTTTTGCTTTGTTATTCTACAGCTAGATGTGTTTGAAGCAGCGGAGCTGTACCAGAAAGAAGGCATCCCTGTAATTATTCTGGCAGGAAAGAAGTATGGACTGGGTAGCTCAAGAGACTGGGCTGCAAAAGGGCCTTTTTTACTGGTACTGCTGGTTTGTTTATGTTTGGAGTGTGCTTTTGGTTTGTTTTTTCTGGAAACACCTAAAAACATATGGTCTAGCTTGGGACATGAATATGTTTAGAAACTCTCCTCTATCTTGAATACAATTTATTCAATTAAATTAATTTATCTAGTGCATTTGATCTCTGCGGAGTGTTAAGTATCTAGCTATTGGAGACCACTATCCACTCATTCAGCATACAGCTGGGGTCAGCCGTTATTCCGGTGGAGCAGTGGAAGCAATGACGTTCAGTCTGGGGTCTTCAGCCTACAGCGGGGTCACCCTCTGTTGTACAACTCCATTTCGTGCTGGATGGGCCTGCGCTGCCCTCTTTGATTTCATCCTGCTGTAAAGCTAAAAGGTGTTTCCTACTTGCTCACGGGACTCATACAAAGCACCCTCTTTACTCTTTGGTTTGAATTGCAAGGTTTTGGACATGATATGATATTTGAAGTTTGCTTTTGCATTTTCCTGACTACTGTACTTTCTTTTTGTAGGGTGTTAAAGCTGTCCTGGCTGAAAGCTTTGAGAAGGTCCATAGAAGTCAGCTGGTTGGCATTGGCATAGCTCCACTTCAGTTTCTTCCTGGGGAAAATCCAAGTGTGTTAGGTCTCAGTGGCAGAGAGCAGTTTTCTATATTGCTCCCTCCAGAGCTGTCGCCCGGAATGACTTTGGATATTAAGGTATCTTTGCAATTCTTTAAAAATTTCTCTGAATGTACTGATGATTGAAAGCACAGAAAGAAAAGTGAAGCCTGAGGGTTGAAAGGAGGAAAAAAATTAAACTTTAAGCTTACATTCAAAGAGAATTTAGTCTTGCCTGAAGTTTGTAATGACTATTGGAGTTTCCTAAAGTACCGGTACATATGTTCTTTGTAAGCAACTTTTTATGCCACCTGAGAGTGTTGATTGTTCTTTTGGGCATTGTTTTCCCCCTCTTTATTATCAATGGAGTTGTAGCTCCCAGCTGGATCTAAGCTGTGCACTAAAATGCACCTTCACTCTGCTCCCAGCACTGTCTGGGGCTGCAGTGCCTGAGAAGCGGGTTGAATTTACTTGTGTTAAACAAAACTTGGGGTTAGAACCTTAACCAGGAATAAGCAAGTGAAAGCAAAACTCTTAACTGGTGTTTCTTTTTTGCTTTTGTTTTGAAGACAAGCACTGGAAAAGTATTCAGCGTGATTGCCTTGTTTGAGAACGAGATGGAGATAACATTATACCAGTATGGTGGAAGCCTAAACTTTGTGGCTCGAAGATTCTTATAGTAGCTACTGACTCTATGGGTACCTTGCATAACTGGTAATTCTGAAAATGCCTTGTGTGAACCCAGGAATCTGTACTGTGGAACTGCAAACAGTCCTAGTGTGCTCAAAGTTACTTCGTCCATGGATGTAAAAGATTGTGAATCATTGTAACTGCAACAAGATCCTTCCTGATTTTAAATAATATTCTAATGGTGCTATTGAACATTGCTAAAATCAACATATGTATTGTGGCAGAGAGCTGTAAGTATGGAGGGGATGTTTTATCAGACCATTTTGTAAATAAACTATGTGAAATCTGAAACTGATTGTGCTGAAGATTATTATGCAAGAAGATTTTCTGCAGTTGTTTCCACTCGATTTTTGCACCTGTCAATCTGTGTACTGCTGTTTGCTGGTTTAAGGATAGCAGATGGTATGGAATGTTAAAGGCCAAACAAAAAGAGAGGTTTTCTTCATCCAGAGCTTAAAACACATATTCAGTTTTTAATTTCTTGGTCTTTAGGTTACAGGCTGAACAAAAAGCAATCTGTGTGAGGCCTGTGGTACCCTGTATCATGACTTTCTGACCTTTATTGTGGGATTATATTTCATCCAAATCCAGATTTAAAACTGCTCATGCTATGAAATACTGTGTGCTTAGAAGTATGGATTTTTTCATGAGAAACATCTCTGCATTTAAAAAAAATGCTCACAATTATTTTCTTCATGCAGGCCAAGTGTAGTGCCCCAGCTTTCTGGCAAGCTGCAGTGTCCTTTGATTGAAGTTTGTGATACCTGCTTCGAGGGATGCAGTATGTCATTTGACATCAGTTTTTACTGTACTGTCTGTGGTATCATTAGACAAAGTACCTCCCCTTAGGATTTCAACCTTTAAAAATCTTGACCCAGATCTATTAGGACTGTTTAAATTCCTCTGCTGCAAATACAGCCCGTGTCTAATACATTAGACTTGCTTGTCCATGTTGAGTAGCCGAGGTGGCTGTACTGCCTTGAATGTTTTCTCATGTGCTGTTGGTTACAGCTCTTCCAGACAGGCATCAGGTTCCCCTGCTGAGGATCCCACAGTACTGAACAAACCTGGCTCTGACACCATTGCAACTTCGGTACGTTTAATTGTGGGCACGTTGTTGGTAAAGCCCTGTTCTGTGTGTGGTGCTCCCGGGAGAGGCGCAGCGCCTGCACTAGGGCTTGTTCTGCCGCTTCACTAGGCACTGACGCCTTCTAACCTGTGCAAGCGAGTCTTCAGCTTCGAGAGTATTTCTGTGCTCTACCCTGAAAAGCTCCATAATAGTACTGCTGGTTTATGTAGAGATTAATTTCTTTTGGAGAACAAAACTGCGATAACTTGCATATAAATTATCAAGATCTTGCTTTAAGATTTGTTGCTCTTGATAAGCATTGTCTTAAATATTGAACCTTTCAAGAGTACTATATATTAGCTTGATTAGGTGTGCTTTCAATTTGTAACCAGACACTAAGCTAGTTGGCTTGCAGACTTAACAGATGCACTGTTCAAATTTGAATAGTATGTTCCTGACATTCCTTAAAAAAAGCCCCAACATATAATTAACAGTATATTAATTTTTTGACAGTTCAAATGCTGAATTAATTTGACTTCATTGGCATAACTTTAATACACCTTTTATTCTATTGGACAAAGTTAGAAATTCTGTATAATCTGTTTTTATATTTCACTAGTTTTGCTGTGGTTTTCTATTAGTCACGATAAAAACCATTCCAGTGACTCCTGCCACTGATATGGATGGTAAATCAACTCCACTATATTCAACTGTTTCTGTTCTGTGGTATACTTTTGCTAATCTTATCCAGAGTTCTTCAGCAGATCTTCTTTCTCGTACAACAGTGTGTCTGATACTATGTTGTTGGTTTTGTTTCTGTTCTTCCCCAGCTCAAAGGTGTTCTCTTGAACTAAATCAAAAGTGTTTGTTATTGGGGAGCAAACAGGAATTCAGTGCTGGCACATGATGCCTCATGCAGATGGTAAATCAAAACACAGCTCTAAGGCTGTGTTAAATTTGCGTAACTGCTAATGCTTGAACGGAACGCAGCCTTCTCGCCTCTAGTGCAGTAACACGGTTGCTTCAGGAGCCAGTGATCCGAGCTGTGTCAGGGTAAGCCAGCACTGTCAAGTTAAGCACAGTTTCAAGGGTGTGACTTACCCACAAGTTGTCTCTTATAAAGCCTCTTTTAAAGTCTCTTTCAAGAGAGGTGATGGGTTCCATTACCATAGCAACTACTGTAATTCTGCTGCACTCGTGTGGCTGAAAATCAGACAGAGCTTTTGAGCTGTGCCGTGGTACAGCTGCTGTTCCACTTCAGTCCCCTGCCAGTGTTGCTGCGGTGGGTCGTACCCCTCAAGCCCCGCTGTGAGCCATGCAGCGCCATGCAGCCCCCACCCTTCAGTGCAGCGTGACCCGTGTCCTGCTCCCCACGTGGCACCGAGCTCCCCGAGAAGGGAACGCTCGCCTGCTGAGCCGTGGTGACGTGCCTGTCCCCTCTCCCTGCGCAGCAGTGAGCGCTGCAACAGCCCTGCAGCAAAGCCGCTGCACTCTGGACACGGCTAGGATGAGATGAGCTTTAGAGGGGCAAGAGTGACGTCCTCGTTGTGGCAGAGGTGGGGTGCAGCACTCTCAGAGAGCTACCACTACACACCAAACCTCAGTCAGACCTTTTTTAGTACCTTAAAGCATAGGAGGCGGTGTACCTTTTCGAAGAAGTGACTGTGTTAGATGTATGTAACCTAGAGATCTCTTCAGTTTGTCCTGGAGAAGAATCTGTTCCAATTTTTCCTAAATGTTTTCTCTCCTCATGCCCCTCTTCCTCCCTCCTCCACCTGAATTACAAAGCTTTGGGATAGTGTTGATGTTTATACATTTTACATCTAAGTATAAGGACATGAAGCTATGTATATTAATAATATTTAAGCAACTGCAAATAAATGTCTGCTGTTTAAAGCCTACAGAACAGTGTAAGTTTTAACTCCAGTAAGTATTGTATACATAGATCTTAAGTTCAGTTGATGACAATTGTGCATAAAATGTTACTGATGCTGTAAATTATTTTTAATAAAGAAAATTGTATCACAGTTCTTGTATGTTACCATCTATTTTGAATAGATAATATGCAATACACTTAAAATGGCACTGTAACCATGCATGGAAGGGTGAGGTGAATAAGAAATAGGGTATAATTACATACATTACATAATTACACATGCCTCATTTTCTCATTAAGAGTGTCTCACATGTGGGCTTCCAAAGTGCGTTTAGTTGCTTTATAAAGAGGTTTTCTGTGTAAGCTGAGCTCGTACTAGTCTGGATATTACAACCCTATCAAATGCTTTTGAATAATGTTCTTTTTTTCCCCAGGAAAATGTTGAACGTAGAATCTAGATCAAATCCTGCATTCAGGTAAGTTGTTGATTGAGATTACATTTATGGCATGTAGAGCTTACAGATATGACCCAATCTCCAGCGGTGATTTGGGGGTGTCTGACCCACCCTGAAGACTTGCTTTCGGAAGCAGCATTTGACTTGCATCAAACACAGAGACACTCAATTGTTCAAGTTTTCTCTTTCTTACAGATGTCGATGAGAGGCTGAATCACAACCCCAGTGCCCTGCGTTGCCTCCCGGACACAATGCGGCTCCCACCAGCACGCTGGGCCGTAGCTTGTAAGACTTGGCGCTACTCTCTGCAGAATAAGGCAAGACTAACCAGGTGCGGATCTGCAAAATGCATTGTGATTTTGTTTGCAGAGGATGAGTATATTCTGATTTTGATGTAACCTGCTCTGTACCTTCAAGTCACAAGCACAGCAAGAATGCGTTCCTGCTATCACTATATCAATTTTGTTCCAAGGAGCAATTGTAAACCTTCAGTCAGCCTCAAAAACTGGGAGAAGGAACCCCAAATATTTTCTGGAGCTCTTTTATTCTTAGAAAAAAAAAACTGGCTTGTGTGATTTCTAAGGGCTGGGAGAGGGCAAGTGAAGTAGGTCAGAATATTTTTTTAGTTGGTCAGTCACTCAGATGAGGTTACACAGGAAGGTGTCCAGGCGGGTTGGAATGTCTGCACAGAAGGAGACTCCACAACCCCCCTGGGCAGCCTGGGCCAGGCTCTGCCACCCTTACTGGGAAGAAGTGTCTTCTCATATTTAAGTGGAACCTCTTGTGTTCCAGTTTGTACCCACTGCCCCTTGTCCTGTCACTGGTTGTCACCAGAAGAGCCTGGCTCCATCCTCCTGACACTCACCCTTTCCATCTTGATAACCATGAATGAGCTCACCCCAGCCTCCTGCAAGCTCCAAAAAGGGGTTTCCCTCGCCGCCCCGGTTTGTGCCCGCGGGAGGTCCGGCCCGGCCCGGGCGGCTCCTGTGCGGTCCCGGCACTGCGGGTTCCCCCGAGCCGAGGACGGCCCAGCGCGGCCCCGCCTCCCGCTCCCTCCGGCGTGGAGCCCAGGCGGGGCGGCGGGTCCCGGCAGCCGCCGCTCGCCGCGGGCGGGACAAAGGGCGGCGGGGTCCAAGGGCCGCTCGTCCGAGTGGGGAGGCCGGGCCGGGGCACCCGGAGCGGAGCGTCTGCAGGTTTGTTCTGCATTTCCCAACGCGGGAACTCTGGAGGCCGCGACCGGGCAGAAAGATTTGTCTGCTTTGACGTTCAGATCTACCGAAACGTGTCTCGTCTTTTTGTCGGTGTGAATTTAGAACTTCCTGGCCTGGGATTCAGTAGCTCCGTTCCTTAGGAAATCACCCCGGCTTAGCAACATACCAGGTTAGAAACTGCTGGAAATGAGCTAATAAAAGTACTCCTAGTTGGTAAGCTTGTCATGTGTACTTGTTCTGAACAGGCTGAGTGCATCTCTCCGAAGGCTTTCTCGTGGGGAGGCTACAGACTGAGCAGCTGACAAGAAATCACAATGTAAGAAACCAGGATTGACTTAGTGGGTTTTCTCTGCTTATTTAATAAATGTAGGAAACTCCTCTCCAGTATCCAAATTAATTTTGTGGTAGTAATGACTCCTTCTGATGTCAGAATACAATTAAGATCATCCAGCTTCTCTTTTATTTGCTAGAGACGTGATGTCTTCTAGAAAGAGCTGCCAGCCCCAGACGCTGACCAAACCGGCGCTTGATGAGACAGAAGCAGCTGAGCTGGTCGACAGGGTGTTTGGGTTAAGGGTGTCCTGGATCGCGCTGCTCCCCAGCTACGACGATCAGAATTTCCACGTGCGTGTCTCCAGAGACGGAGGCGCTGACGAGTATGTCCTCAAAATCACCAATTCGGAGGACAGCCGGGAGCCCGACCTCATTGAGGCGCAGACCCGCGCCATGATGTTCCTCAGCGCTGAAGGCTTCCCTTCGGCTATGCCTCAGCTTACCAAAGATGGTACCATAATGTCTCTGGAGTCAGGTGAGCAACTACAAGCACCTTTACTGCAATACTATCACCCTATATGGAACGTCATATCTATACCAAAGTAAAACTTAGGCTTCTTTTTAAATATTAGGGCATATGTATCAGATGACCTATGTGTCCAAGATTAAAATACCAGAGGCAAAGCAAGTTAGAGAAGGGTAATAATTAACTATGAAAATAACTCCAGGGTAACGACTTTGAGAAAACATTGACATGACCTATCCACGCACAAGGGAAAAAGAAACTCATTGACTAAATGATGTTACAAATTATTTGCCTAGAGAATGGTGTAAAAGACAGTTCTAGACCATCTACAATACCAGAATAAATTGCTTTAATAGCGCTTGAAAAGAGCGTGTTGCCATCTTGGTTTTCTAGTCACTGTTAGTTCCATGCAAAAGCTGGGATTCCAGAGACCTCCTGTTCTGCAAAACTCTGTCAGTGTTTTTGTGGGCGCTGGAGGAACCTGCTGTGAGCAGAGGCCATTCCAAGCACAAGGAGAGGAGTCCAGCACAGGTTGCAAACGTGTTAAGGTTTGCACATCATCGTATGACATCCTGGTAAATCAAATCCTTGAATGCAATCTGTTTATTGGCTACAGCAGATGATTTCTACACTGGGATGGACCTTTTTTGCTTCTTGCCTTAACTAATAGCACATATTGAAGCAACTGACAGTGTCTCTCTTTGCCTGTCAGCTAGTGGATGTGGGAACAAGAAGTACATGGTCCGACTGCTGACGTACCTGCCAGGTACACCTGTAGCAAAGATTGCAACAAACGCTCAGATTTTCTACGAGATCGGTAAGCTAGCTGCCAGTTTGGATAAAGCGCTCTCAGAGGTGAGTTTTAAAGCGTTTTTTGAATAATGCACATCAGGCACAGCTGGCCAATCTATTCTTTTGAATTCATTTTGACTTGCCGTCTTCCTCCTGGTCATCAGAACTGTGACCATTTAACACTGGTAGCAGTTGGTCCCTTGTCTACAACGCCAGCTGTGCTAACGAACAGAGATTGGTGACACTTCTCTCATTTGCACCCCTTCCAGTCAAATAATCTTAATGCAAAGTTCTTTCTTTGCTCTGTAATTATACAGGATCATAAAGCTGACAAATCAGCCAGTAATGAAGTTTGATACATAAAAGAACTCTTGCATTATTAATTGCCTTTCATTAACCTTCTGATGTTCTGGCTACTGATCTCAGACCACTATGAAAGGTGAATTGCCAGCTTTCCCAACCACAATCTTAAATTACAAGAGCATTTTTCAGTTGGGGAAGATATCTTCCTGTTGCCTTCTAATACTCTGGTCACGCTCTTATAATGAGATTAAAACCGTTTATATAGTCCAGCTAGTCTCAAGATATGCCTGTAACTTGTCCTGCCAAGGAGGAAATAGTTGCTGAGAAGGCAAATTTTGATGGAAAAGACTCTTTATGCTGCTAACATATGGATCATCATCTACCAAGGTTTGTCATTTAAAAGAAAGCATTAGAAGATTCAAGGGTAAGTGTGGTCTGCAGTGGTGGAGATGCTTTTCCTTGTGCCTAAAGAATGGGGGAAAAAACTCATTTGGGCTCTATGTAGATATTAAGATGCTCACCTTAATAATCCTTCAGGTTATTCTTTTACTTCATGTTTTAAAGCAATAGTCAAAGTCGTGATGCTTTTCAGTGAGTCTCATTAGGAACCTATTAAAGCTAATAGGGTTTTGAATCAAGCCCTTTAGTCACAGGATTTTTACTTATGGCCTATTTTCTCTTGTGCCTTTTCCACAGAAATTCCATCATCCATCAGCAAAGAGTCTGCATCGAGGTCAGTTCATTTGGAACCTGGCCAACGTTCCTCTTCTAGACCAGTACCTTTATGCCTTGAGCCAGAACAAATACCGTGAAGTTGTGGAACAAGTTATTGAGCAGTTCAAAGGGAAAGTGATACCCAAACTAAGCAGTTTCCGAGCCTGTGAGTATTTTATTCTCATTGTAACTATGTTGAACCGAGACACTGAAACAGTGTGGAATGAGCCAGGAAGAACGTGTCCAGAGTCGGGTTCAGGTCTTGGTCTTTCTGATGCGTTTCCTTCCACTTAAAGTGATGATTTTCATGCTGTTACATCAGCCTAGTAAGAATCTATGAAGTACAGGAAGTCTTTTCAAAAGGCCCAAATAACTATTTAATCTTATTTTTGGAATTCATCTCTCACTGATGCTGGTGACAGTTTGAAAACAGCTATTCTGTGTTTGGAAAACACTTGACCAGTTGCTCTGTGGGACCCTTCAGAGGAGCGGAGGCTCCTGGGCAGCAGCGAGGCCGGGAAAGGTGACACTTGGTGCTGAGGGAGACTAACATGGTTTTGTAGTTGAGTGTTAGTTTGAGCATCTTTTCAACGCTGTTTCACTGAGGACAGAAACAAAAAGTTACATTCTGCTGTTTAATAATTGTTAAATACTGTTTCTGCGTCCAGGTATCAACCACGGCGACCTCAATGACCACAACATTCTCGTTGTCTCCAGCGCCGCTTCCACGCAGCATCCTGAGTACAGGGTGTCCGGCATCCTGGATTTCAGCGACATGAGTTACGGCTATTACGTGTTTGAGGTGGCGATAGCCATCATGTACATGATGATCGAGAGCCCGGATCCCCTGGGGGTCGGCGGGCACGTCCTGGCCGGGTTCGAGAGCGTCCTGCCCCTCAGCGGGGAGGAGAGAGCGGCCCTGTTCCTGCTGGTGAGCGGCCGCTTCGCGCAGTCCCTCGTCATCGCCGCGCACATGGCCCTGCTGTACCCCGAGAACCGGGAGTACCTCATGGTCACGGCCAGGACGGGCTGGAAACACTTAATGAAGATGTTCGAGGTGGGACAGGAGGCGGTGGAGAGGACGTGGTTCGAGACCGCCCGCGCATACGTGACCCCCGGCGGCTGTGAGGAGCCCCCAGCGGGCCAATAAAGGCGCTGCTGGCCGTGACCCGCGCTGTGTGCGTTGGGGGCGGGGCCTGGGGGCGGGGCCTCCTTCCGCGCCGAGGGGGCGGGCCCGGGGGCGGCTCGCGGCTGGTCCGGCCCCCGCGGCGCGGCAGCTACCGTGGCCGCGAGGGGGAGCTGGTACGGCAGCGCGCGGAGGACCGTTAGGAACCGTTGGGGCGCGCGGGCGGCTGTTACGGCAGCGCGAGCCGCTGCGCGTGCTGACTCTCTGGGCGGGGGCACGAGCGGCAGCCGCGCGCGGCGGCCGTTGGGGGGAAGAGGCCGCCCGGCCCCGCCCCTGCCCGGCGCAGGCGCAGTGGCCATTTCCGGCGCAGCGGTGACGGTGCTGGCGCGGCGGTAGAGTCGGCTCGTTCTCGGCGGACGGGCCCCGCTCGCCCTTCCCGGCCGCTCGGCCCTCGGCCCGCCGTGAGTGAAGGAGGGAGCGCGGGCGGCTGGGCGGGCCGGGGGGAGCGGGGCGCGCCGGGAGGCGGCGAGGCCCTGGCCTGCAGCCGCGGTGGGGATGACTCTGCAGTGCGGCAGGGACGCCGGGCCGGTCGTGGCGGCAGCGCTCTCCGGGTTCGGGGCCCGGCTGCGCTCGCTGCCTTCTAACGCGCGTTGTGGTGTTTTGCAGGCCCGAGTCCCTCCTGCCCCTAGCGCGTCCCGGCACCATGGTGAGTGGACCTGCGGGCCGGGCCGGGTCATGGCGTGGGGGCCGCGGGTGGCGGTGGGCCGGGGCAGCGCGGGAACAAACCGAGCTCTCCGAGCAGCTGAGGCTCACCGCATCGCTAGCTTTAGAGTGCTGCTCTCTGACATGAGAACGGTGATATTTAATGAGCTGTTGTTTTTTACAGTCTCGAAGATACGACTCCAGAACTACCATATTTTCTCCAGAAGGTATTTTTTAATCTCACACTTTTAAAAAAACTGACTGTTCCATCTAGCGTCACAAAACTAAATAACAAACTGCTTGTACAAAGGTTGGTTGTTTATAGTGTGTTTCTGTCTACGTATGGGTTAAAGAAACCATATTTATTTGCCAGTAGTGTCCAATTCTCTAAAGACACCGAGGGTCCCAGCTGGAAGCTTCCAGATTCATTCTAGTTCAGGCAGTAATGACTGTGCCCCGTTAGTGAGTGATACCACCTGCCGTGGTTTGGAAATAACTTCAGCAAATCTTCACCATCTTTTGTTTGAGAATGGATGGATTGTTTCTGTTCTCCACCCCCGAGAATGCACAACAGCCCGCTACTGCAGTCATGCCGCTCCTGGTTACTCTTACTGAAACAATATGTACAAAGCCACGCTTTCATATTTCTTAGATGAGATGGACTCAGTAAGACTAGTATTAAATATTTCCTTTGATTAATGAAGATGTATTTTGGGTCAGCCTACTGCAGCAGAGAGTTCTGTAGGGTTTTGTTTGGTTGGGTTTTGTTTTGTTTGTGTTGTTTTTTGTTGGTTTGGTTTTTTAAAAATAATGTGGTTTTTTTTCCGCGTTGGCAATTCCTTGTATTGCCTTACCAGATTTGCACACTCTCCTTCTCTGACTCCTTCCTCCTTTTCAAACAATTGATTTGCTGTCGACTGCTAACAGACTGAAAAAACAAGACTAGATTGCACAATGAGCATCTGTCACATTCTTTCCAATTTAAGTCACCTTATGTACGTGGTCTTGCTCAGTGTTACTTTTTTGATGTCACCAATTTAAATCCTTGCGCAGGTCGCCTGTACCAGGTTGAGTACGCAATGGAGGCGATCGGACATGCCGGAACTTGCTTGGGAATTCTAGCGAACGATGGCGTTTTGCTGGCGGCAGAGAGACGCAACATTCACAAGCTTCTTGATGAAGTGTTTTTCTCAGAGAAAATATACAAACTTAATGAGTAAGTTGAAATGATGATCAGATCCAGTGACCTTGTCAGTAACAAAATGCTGCTGTTACTCGGATATTTTAGCAGTAAACCTGATTTTATTGGAAATATTAGTATTCCTTTTGTTCAGTGTTTTAGCAGGTAGGGCTGTTTAGTCATTGTTCGCTTCAGTAGTTCTTCTAAAGTAGAAGCGTCACTTTTTTTTTAACCTCTAGGAGAATTTTCTAGGTGGGTTAGCCTGTGTTTGTTGATACTTCCCCATACAATGTGATCTTAGTGCAGCACTTAAGAAAATTAGGAGTTCTCAGTTTCACAAAATATCTTTTGAGGAGGCAGAATAAAGAATGCACAAAAAACTCACCATTTGATTTCAGCTCAGTGTCCTCTTCCAAAACTTTGCTTTTCTTTTATGATTCAAAGAGAACAGGATAATTAGGTAAAACAGGCCTTAGCTTTCTCTGCCATAATGGTAGCAGAGAAGATATATCTCCCTATTACAACTTCCCTTTTAGCTTGTACAGACACTTGGGACTTGATCATCTTCTCAGAACTATACACATAACAAACATACTGACCCACTTACTTTTTGCTGTCCACTTCTGCTCTTACAAAATGGTTACAAATGTTTTTGGCATACCCTGAAGGCAGGAGCTGATACACCCGTTTTGTACAGCAGCTGTGTAGTTTCGATCAGCAAAGCCTCACAGTAGGTGTTCACTGAATGAAGACGCGTCTGTTTGTTGGAGACTGATAGGAATTCAGTTCATGTGCGTGCTTTTATTGCAGGGATATGGCTTGCAGTGTTGCAGGAATAACTTCAGATGCCAACGTTCTAACAAATGAACTGAGACTGATCGCACAGAGGTAGGTCTGCTGACAGTTGATGTGGTTTTCCTTGTCTGCACTGTCAGATTCAGTTCTGCTTATGTATTAAATCAAAATGAAAATGCACTTAGTAGAGCAGAAGTAGGTTGTTTGAAATAAAACAGCTAGATCAAGGAGGCACTCTAACTTAGCAACTTGGTTCTCATTAAATGTGGTACAGGATACTGTCAGCAAAACAAGTTTTGAAAATTGGTTTTTTGTCTCTTTCTGTTAGATATTTGTTACAATATCAAGAGCCTATTCCTTGTGAACAACTGGTAACAGCGCTCTGTGATATCAAGCAGGCTTACACACAGTTTGGAGGTAACAAAGTGTGATTAACCGTTGTGCTTTTAAATGTCCACAGAATGATTTTGTTATATAATTTAAAGTGTCCGAGTCTCTGGACAGTTCTACCAAATTCTTCTGTGAGGAGTTACTCTGAGAATAACAACAGCCAATATAAGAGGGGAACGGGTGGTCACGGTCACTGTTTTGCTACTGAAGGTGCAGCTTTTTAGTGACTGACAAATTGATGGCTGAGGTTCCGACCCATTGCATAGAATGCAGGTGTCATCTTCCAGCATTTGGGGCCCATCCAGCATGATAGCACAATGAATCACAAGTAACACCACATGTAGGGCTATCAGTGTTGTAATTATTTCTGTGGATCAAGCAGCATGTTAGAAAATGATGTTGTAAGTAATGTTCCTTAGTACGTTCCTTAGTATGTTTCCGGTATTTTATACATACGTAGCGTGAAAGAATGACCTTTTTATGTACCTGGTTTTTGATACCGTTAAAATATGTACTTTGACAGCTAAGCTACATACATTGAATATTAAGTTTTGATTTAAAGTCCTAAGATGATAAATTACATTTGTGGAGACAGAAATGAGCTGCTTTTGGGGTTAAATGAAATAAACCTCTGCTGCCTCCCCAGCCCAAGA
Source organism: Columba livia (assembly GCF_036013475.1). Taxonomy (NCBI): domain Eukaryota; kingdom Metazoa; phylum Chordata; class Aves; order Columbiformes; family Columbidae; genus Columba; species Columba livia. The sequence continues at coordinate 18,883,387 of NC_088612.1, read as the reverse complement.
CTTAGAAAGACAAGCTGGTGTGCTTATCTCAAGCAGCAGAAGCGCAGAGCAGTCTGTTAAATCCTACTTCACAGGAACAGATTTGAAAAAAGGAATCAAAGAAAAGAATTGTCACTCATGACCAATCTTATTTCTAAATTTAGATTGCTAATAGCCCTTCTTTTCAACAGGAAAACGTCCTTTTGGTGTTTCACTGCTGTATATTGGCTGGGATAAGCATTATGGATTTCAGCTGTATCAAAGTGATCCTAGTGGAAATTATGGAGGGTGGAAAGCGACGTGCATTGGGAATAATAGTGCTGTAAGTTCTGGTTTTTCTCCTCTCAAAAGTCAAGCAAAAAAACAAAACATAAATTGCACTGTAGTAATTAAACTGAGCTGTTGATTACTAGTGCAGAGCAGAAATCGGTAACTGTAGAAACGCTGCTGTTACTCATGTATTGCTATTTGGCAAAAAGCAACTGGTTGGTTGGTTGCCCAAAAATACCGTTTTAATTTCTGTGAAATTTATAGGCAGCTGTGTCAATGCTAAAGCAAGACTACAAAGAAGGGGAAATGACCTTAAAGACTGCACTTGCACTAGCCATTAAGGTTCTAAACAAAACCATGGACGTTAGCAAACTCTCTGCAGAGAAAGGTAAGCAGCGCGCTAATACGGGATAACGCCTCCCTGGAGAGGTACGAACTCGCGTGTGTACGCTGCTGCAGGACAGAGCGCTGCCATCTGGCAGGGCAAGAGCCTCCTGCACGTCACCGTCAGCTGTAACTGCAAATCTTACCCTGCTGGGGTTGCTCTGGCTAAAGAACAAACTAATGCCGCTCTCTGTTCCATGTGTTTCAGTTGAAATTGCAACGCTGACGAGGGAGAACGGGAAGACAGTGATAAGGGTTCTGAAGCAAAAGGAGGTGGAACAGTTGATAAAACAACATGAGGAGGAGGAAGCAAAAGCTGAACGTGAGAAGAAGGAAAAAGAACAAAAAGAGAAGGATAAATAGAGTATGAAATTAAGTGGTCTGTAGATAATACAGGACCTGCTTCAGCAGAAGATAATCTGGATTTCTCTTTGGTAAAAGCCTACAAATATGCCATGGAGGACCTAGAAATGCTTTTGATGAACCAGGTCCTTCATCATCACGAAGATAATTAGTTTACTGCTCCTTACATTGACCAATAATTGCTTTCATTCTTGAACACTCTATTTCTTTCTTCTATTTTTTATTATGGAATAAAATTTAAGAAGAATGGTGATGAGTCTCTTTATTTCCTCAGTAATGCCTGGATATATCTTGAGGGATTTAATCACTGTAAACCATTAAAACAAGGTATATGCTAGTTGGTAAAGAAAAAAGAATCGTTAGAAATTTGTGTGTACGTGTGGGTTTTGCTTTTAAAGTAGTGAAAAGGGCTCCTAAGTTTGAAAAATCCTTTCACAAATCCAGACTTGAAGTGTGCTGGCATGCCAAGTTTTCATTTTGGCCTATTTGTCCTATAGCAGGTTGTGTCCAACGGATGGTCTTGCAAGCAGTAGTTTTAGACCTGCCTGGTAGCAAATGTGTTCAGCTGATCAGAGCCTTTCTGGAACGCATGTGTTCTCTGAGAAATTAATCATATCACACTAGCTATATTCACACAAACTAGAGGAACATTTTACAAAGGCCACATAAAAATGTTATGCTGTCTCATCAAAATACAAATAGGTAAATGAAACAGTGCATGATTTTAGGCCATGTTGAGTATTTTACGTCTTATCCTGAAAGAAAATTGAAATGTTTTATATTTAGTTTACTCCCTAGAGGACTTAGTTCCCTTCTCTGACAGACAAGAGTCTAGATAACTAACCAGTTAGCCACTTGAGATATCACAATAGTTGTGCATGAATTACAATAATTCTTGCTCATATTGTCCTTATAATGAATGCAAAATAATATGATTTTCAGATTAATAAAAATCTCTTATAGATCTGAAAAAAATGAACTGGCGTTAATAGAGAAGATGAAAACAAGTTACTGGAAATTATTTTGTACCCTTTCGGTTATTAAAAGCAAATTGAAAAGCTTGCTTGAACGGCACGCTTGAGTGAGAGGCCTTACCAGACTCTGGCACTGGTGATCCAGCCCCTTTGTGCTGGCTCTGGATTGTGTCTGGTAGTTTTTAAGTTTGTTTGGTTTTTACTCCAAAGGATACCTGGTGTTTACAGGATTTAATGTGACCATTTAAAGAAACAGAGTGAATCCTACAGTGTTTTATGCTTTTTCATCTATCCCAGCCTTTTTTGACTGACAAAATGTGCTTTGCCAACATGGCCAGAAAAACCTTGTTCTCAACACCACCCTTTTTTAGCTCCTTGCTGTGAGACTCACTGCTGAGGAGAGGAACGTGCCTGATGTTTTATTTGCATGTTGTGCAACAGTAAATCTTCCAAATAATAGCATAGGAAACATCTTTCATGTACCAAGTCCTGAAGAGCTACAGAAAACATGCAATGGGTAAGATCAAATCATCTTATAAAGGGTTGCATAAATACCTCAAGCTCCATTTTTATGTAGAAAATTCAGTGCTTGATCTTATTTTTTGATACCATGAATGCAATATATCAGCATCTTTTGCAGATTTCTAGATCACGGATTATAGTTATACAAGTATTTGGAACATGCCCTAAAAGCAGCAATGCCAAAATGGAGTTTCTTCTAACTTCTCGAAAGATCACTTGAAACAAAACGTGGTAGGCTCCAGCAATGCTTTCTGTCTTCCAGGAAACCATGAGAGCATCTGTGTCCATCAAAGTACATCAATCACACAAGGCAAGTTGCTTAGTGTACCAGTAGCAGTATTACATCACTTAGGATATAGATTTATTAAAATATTTTTTCTTAAACGCTTGTATTTCTAACGAAGAGGGGATAACAAATACATTTAGATCTTTTTTTAAAGAATTACCAGTAGTATTTTGTTGCTAAACACCGCATCATTTGCTAGTAAAAAACTTTTTAGATACTGTAATAATCGAAAGTTGGAATTATTTAAATCGTTTTCAGATCTCTATTATACATTGAAGCATTTTGATAAGTTGTGTAGTTTCACTACATTTTAAAAGATCTATTTATTCAAAGTTTTTGTTAATGCAAAGTGAAATTACTGTCAAATACTTCATGAGTATAATCTTTGAACAATAATTACCAATTTAATTTACCAAACACCATCGGTATTGAGTGCCATTAACAGCTGATTGTGAGCTGAGCCCCAGCACTGCCTTGGAGTAGGCCAGTAACTCTGGCTGGCACTCCTCTCCACCAGCAAAGTTCTGCTAAGTTAAATTGAATTTCTGGTTCTTTTCTGCAGCTGAACCTAGGGCAGTAAGCAGATGCTGGAGATCTTTTATTCACTAGAATCTTCCTTGGACATCCCTACACTAGTGCAAGTTCCTTATGTTTTTTCCTAGAAACAGAGTAGCATTTGACTGCACAGGCCTATTGTGTTGTTTCTGGCTTTGTGTGCTAAAAAAAAAAGTCACCACCATCTGTGCCTTTCCTGGGAGTGGTTTGGGGATAGGTCATAAGAACAGAAGCATTATTTTGGCAACACATTTGAGTTGTCTTTGCTAATCAAAATGATCTTCCTGTTCTTTGTATGGTTTTTTGGTGTATGTAGTGTTTACGTGGAGTTTACAGTGTATTACATAAGTATTTAAAACATTAGATTACTACTGTGGATTAAATGTTATTTTAACACCAGAACTTCATGTGGTGCTGTGGAAGGTGACGGATCTTTCAAATTAGGTCAAAGTAATTACTTGAAACTGTTCGTGTAATATGATGTTAGTAAACTTAAAGGCTAGATAGCTTGTGTCTCACTTGGGTGCATGATAGAACTTGTTAGGGCAAGTATTCACAAATACATTGGCTTGATAAATTGTAACATATTCTAGGTAGTTTAAGAGATAACAAAACTACTGCTTCTCCAGTAATACCTGTGCTGTCTCTTGCATCTATTTGTGTTTGTTTTGTTTTTTTTTTTAAAAAGTTAGCTTTATTCTGTTCAAATACAGTCAAATTAGCTTCTAAGGCTCTTCTGTGACCTACTGTATTGTGCGCTGGAAGGCAGGAGACTCCTTTAGCTGTGCTTCTCTATTCATCCAAATATTTTTACTTGTCAGAGTTATAAAAGCACCCAAATTAAGATGATAAACAAAGGACTTTTTTTGTTAACATTGACTGTTGCTTCTGTTTTGTTATGGATTCCCAAGGTAATTATTCTATCTGTTCATAATCTTAAAATTAGGGACAATACTTCTCCACTGTGTTGTGAAAATGAATATATGAATGATTACAAGGTGTTCAAGGCAATGGTTTGAGACGCCACAGAACTGTAAGTGATACGGAGATAACACAACTAGGTGTATACAAGACACCTAAGTCCAAGATGTTAATGCACTCAGATACTTCGTACATGAGAGAGAAATGATTCAACTTCAGACTAGATGAGATTCTAGGACCTATTGAAATGACCTTCATTTTCTTTAAAGAACATTTTCCATTACAGTTTTTCTGTAGTAAAAATTAGCCTCATTTTCAAGTTTAATTGCAGTTATTTGTACTACAAGATGAAACATTACTAAAATAACTTGATATGAGTGTACCCTTCACAAGTTATAGAGCTCTTGGCTTTAATCTGGAGAAAATTCAGCTTCACACACACACAAAAATTAGAGTATTTCTGATATTACAAAGAGAACTGAGCAGCTTGCTATTTTTATCTGTGATTAATTCGGCATTTGGCTTCCCAGTTAAAGCACTCCTGAGTGCACAGTAAAAGCTGCCATCAGCCCATTTACTGGAGACTCTCAGAACATACTTTAGTGGGGACCTTCAGATGTCAACTCCTGCTGAGAAGGACCCTTTGAAAGACAGCAGACATTACTCAGGTAATTGCTAAGGCTTCACTTAATATTAAATTTAACATGTTGCTGTTAGTATTAACATTTTGCTCCAAGTTCAAAGCAGTAGGAAAAAAAGGCTTTTTATTTATAACTACTATATTCTAAACCAGTAATAATACAACATAATTAATGTGTGTCAGATGATGCTACATAAAATATTTAGCAAAATGTTGGGCATGTAAACTAGACAGTTTAATCCTTTTATATCTTAGAGCATCTGTTTTGCCTCATTAGGACCCAGCTGCAAACAAATTCATAGTTATGTAATGAAATCTGTTTGCTGTGTCCTGCACATTCGAGTGGCAGCTATGTTTAACACTCTAATCTAGACATGGCCCTAAAATGCATTTACTGCAATGTACATACACTGCTGTCAGAAATATAAATTTTACATGAGAACATTGCATTAGGAACACCAGGTGCAGTGCAGTGGTGGACCAGATGACATCAAAACCTACAGATTTGCAATTTCAGTAGAAACATTGCCCAGTGATTTTTGCAGCACTCAGAAAACATCAAAACTCCTGTGCATCACTAAAGAATAAAACGGTTCGGTTTTTCGTTTGTGTGCCATGCTTTGGGCTAAACCATATTTTTATTTACTCGAAAATCTTGGGTTGACCACCGCGTACACACTGAGCATTTCAAAATAAGAGTCACACTGCATCCTTTAACACTAACACACACACACGCACACACTTTGAGTGTGGAGGACATACAATATACAAATGGATTCTCAATACATAAAATGACCGTATTTACTGCAGAGCATCCAAATCAATATGACATGTCAGTAGAAGCGTGCTAGAAGAAACTACTGTGTAAGCAGCCTTTTCTTCATCTGGCTTACACAGACTGCATTATGTCTTGCACAGACACGCATAACCTAAACATGGCTGCAGGATAAGATAGCAGAGAAAAAACACGAGTTTAAAAGTTAAGAAAGGGACTAAAACGCCTAAGTACTCTGTTTCAGTCATTGAAATGATTCATGATTTACACAAAGAGATGCACTATTTTTCTATAAGATAAAAACACCATATCAAATAATTTTGACAACTGACAACATGCTTAATGAAATTACTACTTTGGGTAATGCTCATTTTAGGAAGGTACAAAGTTTCTAAAATTGAGTTGAATAAGATCCATTTTTTCTGAGGAAGCTTTTCATGTAGCAGCTGATTTACACTGTGTAAAGCCACTCAGCCCCTCTTTCCAAATCTCTTCTCTCTGTAAAAATCTTAAACAGTATCGTAAATATAAAAAATGCACTCATGCCAGCTGCTTCTACTACCTGTGGCAAGGTGTACACTGTATATTTCTATTAGGATGATTTAGGAAAAATCGCTAATTATATTTCACAGCTTAGTGCTTTTAAGGTTGCCTCTTGTAACAGCTTTTGATTTAGCTGATCTAGAAAAAAAAAGGGTGGCTTTTTGTAGAGTATTTATTATGTATGTTAGATATCTACAATAGACATAAAGATGGACATATCTTAGGTCTTTTTAGCTTACATCAGTTTATCTATTTTTGATTAAAAGTTTGAAAACATTCTGATTTAGAAACTTAAAAAAAACCCCATACTGTTTCCTATGGAATGGGAGTTAAAAATTAGTTTAATGTTTTCCCCATTCACTAAAATTAACTTAAACATATACCCTCCCCAAAAGCCTGGTTTATAAGCAGCAGCTGCTGACGCAGGTGGCTTTACCGCTGTTACTTAGCGTTACGTTGCAGCCTGGCCGGGGGGAGGCCGGAGCAGCGACCCCAGCCCTGAAGGAGCCTTCGCTTCCGCTGTGCCAGCGGCGGGACGGTGCCGGAGGTCTGCATTAGGACCGCGGCTTTTCCGCTCAGGTACCTGCCACCGAGCTCCTTCCCGCCGCCTCCCTCACAGGGACTGTCCCCTGACAGACCGGCGGTGGGGGGGGAGGGGGCGATGGCCGCTTCCCGCCCAAAGCGGGGCCGCTGAGGCCCACAGCCGGCGGCGGGACCGTCCGGCCAGTCTCACACAGCGCAGGGCTACAAATTGCTCCCTCTGGGCCACCTCCGGGACTGGCCGCGGGGAAAACCGACCCGGGACGCCACCTCGCCGAGGGTCGCGCCGCCAACCGTTCTAACGGTTCCCGCCCCTCGCCGCCCCCTCACGGCTGCCCGGGGGCGTGGCCAGCGCCGCCCGTGAGGAGCGGCACCCAGCGCTGCGCCCCCAGCTCGCCGTGGGGCCGTGCCCCAGCCATGGCCGAGCTCGGAGCCCGGCTGCGCTGCTGCCGCTCGCTCTGCGGCCGATCCCTTCTGCTCCTCACCTGCCTCTTCGCGCCCTTTCTCGGCCAGCCCGGAGCTGGCCCCGCCGCCCGCGCTCCTTACGCGGGTAAGACGGCTCGGGACGGGGTGGGCGGCGGGCAGGCGCTTCGGAGAGAAGCGGGGAGTTACGAGCCCTCTTGAACCCCGGCTTTTGTGTGAATCTGCCGTTGTGCGGGGATAGGGGGAGGGTGTACCGGAGCGCAGGGGGCTGTTCGGGGCCGCCGGCCGCAGCCCGGCCCCGGCGGGGAGCGCGGGCGGGAGGGGAGCGCGGTTCGTGTGGAGAAATGAGGCGGGCGTTGCGTGCGGGGGAAACGCTGCCGGCGCTGAGGTGGCCACGCATCGCGCTTCGTTTTCCACGCTATCAACTTTTGCAAGACGAGGCTAAAATTTCGGGGTGAAGTGGGGTTGTGGCTGAGGTGTGCTGAGGTGAGGGTTGCAGGACTTCTGCTAGTTTGTAACAAAAATGAACGTGACCCTCCAGAACGGGGTCACCAGAGCTGCCCCTTTCGCAACAGGGGGGAAAATGCCTCTGGCAAACTGGAGCTTTTCGGGTGTGCATCACTCTTTACTACCACACACTTCATTACGCAGTTTTATGCTTTTAAAATTAACATATAATGTTTTGGAAATGTCAGCTTTTAGTCTTTTTGCTCCGTTTGCTTACTCAGATGAGGTGCAGTTGTAGATTTGTGGTGCATGTTCTTTGCGTGTACAGCTGGTATGGAGTTAAGTTTACAGAATATATTTTAATAATTGCAATATCACACATGGATCTGGCTGCACGTAAAAATGGCTTTCAAGAATTGACTACAAAATTCTCTGTAGTTTTGTCATGCATTATTTCTTTGATTTCAAAAGAGCTAATCTTGTAATTCAATATGGTTGTAACTTTCAGAGTTGAAGGATGGAAAATAGCAAGTGAAGCTGAAGTGTTTATAAAATTACACAAAGACTAAAGGAGCAAAATGGATGCTCTTTCAAATAGTTATTTGTAAATGGTTATCTGAAAACATTGCTTTTATATAAATTATAGCTACATTGCTAAGAGTTTTGCACGGTGTCTTGAAGTTGTAACTGCAGTACTTACAAGCAGAAAGGAAATTAATTGAAAATTAACATTTTAAGTATTAGCTCAAAATTGAAAAAATTGTTTTGAGTATGGTTTAAGGAAAGTAAATTGTATTTGTGTCCCAATTTTAATTTAACATACAAAAACTCAGTCTGTTGTTACTAAATGTGATTTAAGAGATTCAGTACCAAAGTATTGCTTTTTATCGTAACAGAAGTTATTATTATGTGAAAAAATAGGTTACATTATATGGTGTATAAGGTATGGAATTACCTGCAGTCAAATTTTGCCTTTTGCCACACGCCAACAGTTTTGATTTCATTGAGAACTGATCATATGTAGTGAGGCTAAAAATTTTTTTCACAGTTTTTTTTCCTCTGAAATGAAATTTGCTATTAAGATGAAAGACATTATTAAAATATAGGGCAAATGGAAATAATAACCCACATTAGAGTATCATGCACATATATTTAAAATTATTTTAGAGGCATTGCTTTGTGTGTGGTATAGTAATCATTATAATGAGTAGGAGTGACTTACGGATGTGACTTTGTTTTTATGATACTTTAAGAGTGCTTGTAAAGGAACTTGGTGTTGCCTTTAGTTAGTAGCTTGAAGGCGAGTTAGCACTTTGTCCTGGATAACTCTGACTTGACAAGACAAGATACATGCTGCTTTAAAATACAGTCAAATTGTAAGTTTTGTTCCTTGCTCTGAATCTTTAACAGGTGACTTAAATGCAGAAATTGAATTTAGATTAACAAGCACCTCTAACGCTGCTGTGCCATGCTGCAGACCTGTGATAGCATTTCCTTGGGAGTTCATGCACCCAAACATTTTCCACTCAGTTTAACAGATTGAATCCTTCTCCCTACCCAACAGGAAGCTGCAAACCTTCCTGCTTGTATGTTTTTTGTGATTTTTCTCTTAAAGTATTTTGTGCTTTCTTTAGATATTTTTAAGAAGAAAAATGGGAGCACTGATTTGTGGAGAAATGTCTGTCATTTGTAGAAGGAACTGCAGAAGGAGGTACTTGCATAGTTTCCCACTATGAAACCAGGTTTTTCTCTGACAGTATATATTCTGAAATCTACTCTTTCTGATCTCTAAAGTGAGTCTGTGATTCCTGTGAGCTGCAGGATTGCATGTGCCAGTGTGTCTGAGACTGGACTTGAGCCACATCAGCAAAATGGCAGAAAATAATGCCAGTGTACAACTTCTGCAGCACCCAGGGCTGCGCTGTCAACTCATGAGAAGCCCAAGGCCTGTGCCTTATTTGTATAATGTCCTGTTTCCATAAATTGTGGATTTGTGTTTGTTTCCAAGATGCATACCCTCTAAATCTATACAAATGAATGGTTCTACTTTTAAGTCATATTTTTTCTTCCTTTTACTCCTTGTGCTATCCGCACTTATATAGGCACTCTTACTGCTTGCTTTCAGCATTCCTCAGTGCTGTCTTCAGAGTCCATCTTCAGTCTTTACTGGCAGGTCAACAGTGAGTTAAAATGATGCAATGGTTAAAAGCAATAGAGAGATGACAAAATCCTGCATCTGCTACAGAAAAAGTCCCACTGCCTTCAGAGTGACCAGAGCTTTTACCGTGAGGCAGCCTCTTCATGTCCCCAGGCTGCTGGGCAGGTAGAAGGATCACAGTTCTTGTGTCTGCTGAAAACTGAGTGGGTTGTGTTAGTGTGTGTGAACTCCCAAGGAAATGCTGTGCCATGCCGTAGATGTGTGACATTAGCGCTGTAGGTGGCTGTTAATCAGAAGACTGCTGCTGACAATAGCTCCACGATGGAGTTCAGGAAGATCTTGGGCATGTTGTGTGTATTTACAATAGAATCTGTAGTACAGATATTCAGAAAGGAGTGGTTTCTGCTATGGCTAGCTCTTAATCTAAAGATTGACCATCAATCTGTGGCTGATCGTGTCTATTTCTTTATTAGTTACAAACTACATGACACTGTATTATACTGCTATTAGTCAAACTTGTACATGCATTCATTAATATGGACTGTAGTTATCCCTTGATGCTAAGCTGTTAGGGGATAGTTTCATTCTATTTTCCAATTATCCAGCTGGAAACTTTAGTCTCTTGAATTTGAGTTGAATGTAAGAAACATCTTCCCTGCTTTCTGTGTGTAGCTCTTGTAGCTCTGTTCATGTTGGTAAGTGCCAAGCAATACTGCAGTTCAAAATCCTCGATAGTTTCATGTCCATAATATGTCATTTTATTTTGCTACTGGTTGGTGGGAGATTGATGTGCTACATAAGAGAGAAGGCAGAAATCCTCCCAATAACTTGAAAGCCCCAGAGTAAGCAAAAAGTTCCTGTAGCAGCTGCCAGGCATGCATTAATATTAATACACAGTGGTAGAAGTACAAGATTGTTGCTTTTGTACTCTGAACCTTTGAAACTGCAAGACAACGTCTGAACAAAAGCAAACAGAACAGATTTGTGAAAAAATCACCTACAAGAAATGGTCACGAATAGCCACCTCTTCCATGTTTGTAGGTATAGTGATGAGTTTTGCCTTTCTTCGTTGAACAAGGAAGAAAACCATACTTGTAGGAAGTACAGGATGTAATAGCTGGCTTTTCTGATTTTTGTTTAGTAAATTGGTTTGATTTACAGGCATTCTAGTAAAGAATTTTGGTCGCTGTATATGGTTACTGTTAACTGCATGCTTTACTCTTAGTGACTGGATTCTCAGCAGTTGCTAAAGCACAGAAGGAAAAGCAGACAAAAAAATGAAGACCATACAGAAAGTATGTCTCACCCTCTTTTTAAAGGGAGTGGGGAATCAGTTAAGAAATAAAACTTCCATTTTATACTTTATTTAATATATTACATAGCTTTTCTACTTCATGAAGTAGTGGTGAGAGATTCTTTAAAATGTAAAGTGAGGCTTAGATGACAGTGTCATCTTAGTAAAACACCAGTGTACTGAATGCAACTGTACTGTATATCTTAATGTACCTTCCTGGTTTGCAGGCAAACTATTAGTTGTATTGTAGTTTGTAGTAGTTAGATTTGTGGATATATTAGGATAGCTTTCAGCTATTTAGTTAGATTTGTGGATATATTAGGATAGCACACTGTTAAACTGGATGTTGACTACAAATTGTCCTTAGTAGTGTTCTTTTTCATTGTGGTGGTATATGGTTAAGAATCTGCATTAGTAATATATATTCCTTCTGAATTTACATCTTAACAATAGGCTTCTAAAAAGTGACCCGTTCCTCCTATGGACCTCTCTTGAAAATGCACCAAGTAGTAATCCAAAGAAAACCTGAAATCACCGACACTGGACTGTATCAATTAAAAACTTTGTCCCACAATGGCACAGTAAGAAACAATGTAAAAATATATTTTACAAAATAATAACGTTGTAGTTTATCTGGAGCATTTTAAAAGTCTGCCATCAGTGGCACTAGTGAAATTCACAGTGCGTGTTTTGTCATGCTGTTCATGAACCCGAGACCCATGCAGTGCTTCCTCTTCTTTTCTAAACAGCTCTTCCAAACTACTTCAATAAAAGAAGTTTAAGTGTTTAGGACTGAATTTTTAAATACAATTGTGTCCTAGGTCAAGCGTTTAATTAGAATTTCTACTTACTGTTTTGTCAAAAGTGTGTTCCAACTACTTCAGAGTTTAAAAAAAATGAATCATTAGTCTGCTTTGTGCATAAATGTTTTTGCAGAATTCAAATTTTGGCCATCCAGCATTTTCTCGTGTGGCCTGGTTCTTTTTGCTAAACACGGAGTCACACTGAGAAGGAGTGAGCAGAGAAGAGTTTCAGGTGTAAATTATAAAGTAAACATTGGGATTTATCACTGGACAATATAGGGAGCCTACCTTTGACTTAGACTGCCTGACCTCTACAAAAATAAAGTTGCACAAATACAGACACACTTAGAATTGCTCTTCAAAGGCTACAAATCTTTTAAGTTGTTTTAGTACAGTGAGCTGGTAGGGGTGAGTGTTTCCATAATCTCTTACCACCTGATTTAGTATGAGACTTGTACTGCAGGTTGTTTGCTAATCTTGCTAGTTGTAGGTTTTAACCTCTTCCAGCTTTTATCCAGACAGCATAGCTTGTCTGATGCCTTAAGCCGCTAACTGTATTTTACCTCTTTTGCTCTCTTCCATACCTTTTTTCCTGCTTGCCACCAGTTCTTCATATTTTTTTTTTTTTAACTGGTGTTAATACCAGTAAGTAACTCAGAATTACACCCTTTGTTATAATCTTAAAAGCATGCAGCCACATGACTAAGAGAAATTAAGCGTGTGTAGTCTGTATAGCAAGTGAGCTGTGTGGCCCTATTAAATATGGAAAGGTAGGAGTGGTTATTTATTTAGTTTTTGCCCACTCTTAATATATTGTTTGTTGCCATCTCAAGCCTCCTCATGAAGTTCTCCTTTGCATAAACTGTCTTTTATAGACCAGTATGCCCCAGTTTATTACTAAACAGAATAAACTAGAAATGTGAAAAAGTGTGGATATGTCTGTGATAGGAAAAATATTAGTTGAACTATATCATTATGAAATATGGTCATCTTAATAAATCAGTAAGTATACTGTAGGTCTGAGTGTAAAATGTTTGAAAAAAAATATGGAAGTTTACAAAAGTGGTAAAGGAACATGTTCCTGTTTAGCATAGCAGAGAAGATCCTGTGTTTTCAGAGAAGCTTTATCTGGAAACAGCAGGTATCCTGAAGATACTGTGGTGCTGTGCAGGAGGTCACCTTACAGGAACACAGAAATGGTGAAAGTGCAACTTTGCCTCTGCATTGCTTCAAGGTCAGTTAATGGAGAGACAATACCAAGTTGCCTAGTCATTCTCAAACTGCACAGAAAATTCACTTGGGAGATGTAACTGTACAAGGGAAATGTGATTAATGCTAATACAAAAATCAAGTATTTATGAAACATTAAGCTGAAATACACACAAAACCATTTATAATTCAGGAAATAGGGATACTGAAGTAGAGAAATTAAGTTTTGTGTTCGGGAAGCATTCTTTTGGTTGCCTGTGAAAAGCAAGACTTGGCAAATCTATGTATAGTTACAAGTAAGAAAAAATCCTTGGCTAATGAAGATACACTGAACCTAAGGTATCAGTGAAAATAAATATATTTTGGCCTAATAGCTCTTCAGGTAACTTGTGTATAACATTGTATTGCTGGATGCTGATTTGGCCTGCAACAGGAGCCACTCAGCAGTGTGTTAGTGTGGGGAGGTTTGGGGAGGAAAGGAATCCTGCTGCTTCCTCTCTGCTAATCCTGGTCTATGTTCTGCTTTTGCTCCCACTTGAAAATTTCAGAGAAAATCCAGTTAGTATCCATAATAATAGTTTGACTGGGCTGCCCCAAACCTGCAGTGTGGGAGGCAGGGAGTTCTCTTGGGGCTGGGCTCTGCAGCGCGGTGGTGTTTTGTTTGAAGGATCTGTCAGCGCAGCGTCCTGCAGCACGAAGCTGCTACTGTCACCAGAGCACTTTGCTGGGTGGGAGGGAACTGAACGTTGCCTGTCTCAGTTGTCTGGGCTGCAGTGGTAGCAGTCACATAGCATCAGCTTAGGACCATCTAAATTAATGGTTTAAATGGTGTGAGCTAAGTGTCTGCAACAAACACAAGCCATCAAACTGTTGGTCAGATTCTGAGGTAGGTTTTGCAGGTTGTGTTGAAATGAGAACTGATGGCCTATGCAAATATGATACTACTTGACATAATGGACAATTTAATAATCCTGTGCAATTCTAAAATTTTAGGGCTCTTCAATATCTCATCTCTGATTCACCAGATGTTTATGGTAATGAACTTCAAGTAGAAATTGTTTGTACTGCCTTTAATCAATGCTTTTGTTTCCTGTGCCATTTATGAGAAAGGCTAAATACAATCAGTGGTTTTTTTCTTCGTGTATTGTTCACTGCTTTATCTACTTCACTTATGTTCACTAAATTCATCTCCTCTCCAAACAAAATGATGTTAATCTTTTAAATCTCTCCTTGTATGGATGACGATCTCTGGTTTTAATCTGTTTATGCCATTCTCTGGTGCTTTTCTGTTTCTGATAGATCTTTTTTTAGATGGATGCTGTTAAGGGAGCACATCATTTCTAGAGAGGTCACACTATACATTTATGTAATGGTATAATCTGCATTAAAAAGATACGGTTGTGAACATCTTTCTTTGGTTTACTCTGTCCCTTAGACTGACTATAATCATTGTTAGGTCTTTTTAGGGCAGTAGCTTCAGTTGGTTTAAATATAATTGGTGAGTAGTAAAAATCTTTGTGTAGAGCTGTATGTTCATGTCTTCTGGTGGTTGCTTTGACTTCTCTCTGGGAATTGGAGACCTTTTTGGAGCTATCTCCTCCCAGGTGATGTGTGCAGCTTGTGCTGCTCCTCGAGGCGGTGGCGTCAGGGCTTTCACAGGGCCCTTGGAGGCTGTTTGTGCTCCAGTTACTTAGCTAGACACGGATCTTGCCTTTTTTCCTCCCCTCCCCTCTCTCTGTATCTTCCATAAGTTTGTCCTTCTCTTGTCATTTAGGGTATATAATTTTTTGCCTGAGCTTTCATAATGGAGAAACCTTAAACTTTGCCTTTTTGGGAGGGTAACAGAGTTTCTACTGATATACTTCAGTGAGACCATGTTGGTAAAAAGTACTTTTTCTGTGGATTCACAAAGATAAAGGAGAACAGTTGCTTGATGAGATACTCTAAGACAACTTGCATATCTCTCTTAAAGTCCAGGCTACTTTCTGCTTGCAGTTTCTGCATCTACTTTTTTTTTTTTTTTTTTTTTCTGCCCCAAGCTCTGCCATGTGTTCTATTCTCTCAGGAGATTAAAGAAGTCATTTAGCTTGTACTTCTTTGTAAGCTGTACAAAGATTTTGGCTGTTCCAGATCATCAGCTGGACTTCAGGCATTGAAATGTCTCCTTGATAGCTATGAAAAAAAAGTAACTGAGTGTGAAGTACTTCTTAACTAGAGAGGTGCCTTTCAGTCAATATAACATTAGGATAGGTAGAGGATAGACTGGTAAATAGATCGGCACATGTGTTTAAGATAGAAAATAGTGTGGGCAAAAAGTGCTTTACAAGTACTGCAAAGTTTATACATCATAGATGTGACAAAACACTGGAAGAAATAATGTATAAAATGTGAATAGACTGATGTTTCGAAGTGGAATAGAAGTTATTCAATATACTAGAGACCTGTATAGTGTGGATGTAGGTTTTTAAAAAGTATCACCTTGTTCTAGAGTGATAGAACTTCAGTCCCTCATAGGTAAGCTTTCAGTTTTAGAGGAGTTCCGTAATTATGTGGCACCAGGTAAATTATGTAAGTGCATTTTGCCTATATTATTGCTAAAATATTGAGTCATAGACTTTGAAAGTGTGAGAGTGGTATGGACATGTTAATAAAACCAGCTAATTTCATACAATTCTTCTTCCAAGACCTTTTTCATGCTTCTAGAGAAAATGGGATGGGATGAGAAATTTAACTCTGCATAAACATAACTGTAGATGTTTGGGACCAGGAATGCAGATGTAGACTGTTCATTTGAATCAACGTTAATAAACTATTTTTTTTATATAGGTGTATCTGAACCTTCTCTTATTGCTAAAAGTGAAGATCGTTTGTTTAAACATTTATTTGAAGACTATCAAAGATGGGTTCGTCCAGTAGAACGCTTGAATGACACAATAAAAATAAAGTTTGGCCTTGCAATCTCTCAGCTGGTAGATGTGGTATGTATATTAAATAAGTTTATTTTTTTCCTCCTTAAAATTCTGGACATAATGTCATAGGAAATACTTGTGCATATTTTAGCTTAAACACAATAGATTAAACCTTTAAAATGATCAGTGTAATAAAAAAAATGCATCATAGATGAGGATATGAAGAAAGATCACAAAGAGGTTGAGAAGATGGCTATTAATTTTAGTGGAGTTTTCAGAAAAAAGTGAAATTCTTAAGCCTAGGAAATTGTACTTTTATTTATTCAATGGGAAACCCACCTATTTTTAAACTTTATCAGTTTCATTTCTGTAAAATTCAGGAGTAGTTGCAAATACTGCTCTCTTCCCCCCTTAAGCAGCAAAAAGCCCTCTGAGCCTTCAGATATGTCGCATCCATAGTAATAAAGATTCTCTTGTCATTACCGGAGAAGTTAAGGAGATCAACCAGATTTTTGCCCCCCACCCTGATACTCATTTACTTCAGAATATTCTTTTCAAATTGGATTTATAAGAGGAGTTTTTCTTCCATATGTTGTGGTTGTTCCTTTGTTTCCATAGAGAAATGGTAAGACTGCGTAAAATACAGTTAAATAAAAAATGGGAGGAAAGGGACACCGAAGGGGAAAATATCACTTTTAACAGTTAAATAATCAAATGTCGTAATTGTTTTAGAAGTTTTCATATAAACATCTTTGAAATGCTTTTAGAAGTGTGTTTTGTATTTTAAATTACAGACCTCTGAACTAAAGCAGCTGCTTCCTGTGTGTGGATTTTTTCTCATAAAATATGCTTCATTTTTATAGGATGAGAAAAATCAATTGATGACAACGAATGTTTGGTTGAAACAGGTATGTGTGAAACAAAGGCAAGTGTACAGTATTGCATCTGGGTAGGAACAACCCCAGGTTCCAGTGTAAGTTGGGGAATGACCTATTAGAGAGCAGCACAGGGGAAAGGGACCTGGGGGTCCTGGGGACAGCAGGGTGACCATGAGCCAGCACTGGGCCCTTGAGGCCAGGAAGGCCAATGGCATCCTGGGTTGGATTAGAAGGAGGGTGGTTAGTAGGTCAGAGAGGTTCTCCTTCCCCTCTGCTCTGCCCTGGTGAGACCACATCTGGAATATTGTGTCCAGTTCTGGGCCCCTAAGTTCCAGCAGGACAGGGAACTGCTGGAGAGGGTCCAGTGCAGGGCAACAAAGATGATGAAAGGAGTGGAGCATCTCCCGTGTGAGGAAAGGCTGAGGGAGCTGGGGCTTTTTAGCTTGGAGAAGAGGAGACTGAGGGGTGACCTTATTCATGTTTACAAATGTATAAAGGGTGAGTGTCAGGAGGATGGGGCCAGGCTCTACTTGGTGACAACCAATGATAGGACAAGAGATAATGGGTTCAAACTGGAAGAAACTTCTTCTCGGTGAGGGTGCCAGACGCTGGACCAGGCTGCCCAGGGGAGTTGTGGAGTCTCCTTCTGTGCAGACATTCAAACCCGCCTGGACACCTTCCTGTGTAACCTCATCTGGGTGTTCCTGCTCCAGCAGGGGGATTGGACTGGATGATCTTTTGAGGTCCTTTCCAATCCCTAACATTCTGTGATTCTGTGATTAAAAATACTTGTTTATGGACAGAAAAGAACCTCAAGCTCAATGCAAAGCCTAGTGGCAACTCATAACTTGGGAAGCGCTGCTCACAAATCATTCCTGATTTAACTTAGAAGAATGTTTGCAGACCCTGATTATACTTACTAGCTTACTAAATTATTTTGTTTGAGCTACTTCCTTTCCTCTTAAAACTAGAAACAAATATTGGATGAGGTAAATAGATGTCTGTTCAGCAAATTCACTGTTGTATGCAAATTTTAGAAGCCAGTTTGATTACTTTTTTGAATTGGATGAAAATAGATTAAAAGGCAGTCTTGCCCTGCTTAAATCAACTTCACAATAATAATGATTTTTACATCTCACTTATCCACAGGAATGGGTAGATGTAAAATTAAGGTGGAATCCTGAAGACTATGCTGGAATAACGTCTATTCGTGTCCCATCGGATTCTATTTGGATTCCAGATATCGTGCTGTATGACAAGTAAGATTTCTATCTTTTCTCATAAAATACATTTGCTTTCTAACTTTACCATCCAAGCTGCTTCTGGGAGGCTCATTGGGTAGATGATGCGTGTACATTTAGTAGAGCTAAGAATGTGTGGAAGAATTTGCCTCTGAATGTGTGGCAGAATGCAACCCCCCCCCCTCTATCCCTCTCCTCTCTCCCCCTCCCTTCCTTTGATATGGAAGGCGTAGACACATCTCCCTCTCTCTCTGCTGCTTGAGGCTGACAGCTTCTTTTGTTTGACCCCAAAGCCCGCTGGCCAGGGTCATTAAGAGAGAGGAGAAGGGAGCGCAGAGGCATCAGGGAGCCGCTGGGTGCCCATGGCCAGTGTGGGGGATGTTTGGAAGCTTCAGGGGCACCCCACAGCCAGTGTGGGGGTGCAGAGAAGCTTCTGGAATGCCTACAGCCAGATCTGATCAGGCTATAAAAACGGGATTCTTGTCGAGGCCCACCCTTTGCATGCGATCCTTTAGGAGTTACAAGCTGAGCTGCTGCTGCCAGGAGCCACTTCCCCCTCCTCACCCCGGGACAGAGACTCCGCTTGCCTTGCCCTCATGTGTGTGAGTAAAATTAACCCTTGCAGGATTGAGAGTGTATCTACTTTCCATGCACATTTGCACGTGTATTTATACTTTCTGTGCTCAATACGAGCACGTGTATAAATTATTTCCTCACATAATTGTGAGTGTATTTTCCTCCCATGCTTCCACATAAGCACATGTAGTGTTCCGTGCATATTTGCACATGTATTTCTCCTCGCAGGATTGCAAGTGTATTATGAATTAATCCTTGCAGAATTGTGAGTGTACGCTTTCCGTACTCAATGAGTACGTGTATCCCTTTAAAATAATCCCACATTGTGTTCAGGCAAGTGTGTACTCTTCCCACACTCAGGGACGGCTCTGGCATTGTTTTTGGTGAAGCCACGTGCATGCACTCTGTGGACCTCCTGTCGTATTAGTTACTGCCCCTTAATAATTTACTGAACTGATATCTGAACCTGTATTCAAGTCACTTTGGAGTGCTAAAACCCTGTTTCTCACTGGTTTAATAAAAGCTGTTTTGGACCCTGTTGTCCCTTAAACTAACCTCGGGGTGCCTCCGTGACCGAATGCAAATGTATTTTGTTGCTGTGTTAAATGCTTAAATGTTTTGCTTTGCCTCTGTATGGAATTTCTAGTCTCTTTGCAAAGTTTGTTTCCACTTCTTCCCGTATTACCAATAGAAACATTAGAGTTTGGTCATGCTGTTACAGGTCAGGATTTTAAGAATCTTTTGCATAAATCATTGGGACCACAGAAGGTTGCACAGATCTTTTCGTGACTCTTCACTCTTCCAAAGCTGTTTACGTGTGTGAGAAAGTTGACTATGAACAAAATACAAAATGTTGGCTATGAAGGGGGAAAAGGGCTAAACAGCTGAAATGACCATAACAAAACATATTTTCTTGTTTAAAAGCACACACCCACACATTGTAATTGCATGTGTCTATCTCTCTCTTTTCAGTGCAGATGGACGTTTTGAGGGAACATCTACAAAAACTGTGGTAAAATATGATGGCACCATTGCCTGGACTCCGCCAGCAAACTACAAAAGTTCTTGCACTATTGATGTAACGTTCTTCCCCTTTGACCTCCAGAACTGCTCTATGAAATTTGGTTCCTGGACTTACGATGGCTCACAGGTCGATATAATTCTTGAAGATTATGATGTTGACAAGAGAGACTTTTTTGATAATGGAGAATGGGAAATAGTGACTGCAACAGGGAGCAAAGGAAATAGGACTGATGGATGCTGCTGGTATCCTTTTGTTACATATTCATTTATAATTAGACGCTTGCCACTTTTTTATACGTTGTTTCTCATTATTCCTTGTATTGGACTTTCATTTCTAACTGTCCTTGTCTTCTATCTTCCTTCAAATGAAGGTGAAAAAATTTCACTCTGCACTTCAGTACTAGTGTCTTTGACTGTTTTTCTTCTTGTTATTGAAGAGATTATTCCATCATCTTCTAAGGTTATCCCACTTATAGGAGAGTACTTGGTGTTTACTATGATATTTGTGACATTGTCCATTGTGATAACTGTCTTTGCTATCAATATTCATCATCGCTCTTCATCTACACACAATGCTATGGCACCTTGGGTTCGCAAGATATTTCTTCACAAACTTCCCAAGCTGCTTTGCATGAGAAGTCATGTAGACAGATACTTTGCGCAGAAGGAGGAAACGGGAAATGTGAATGGATCAGAACCATCTAGGAACACCTTAGAAGCAGCTCTAGATTCTATCCGATATATTACAAGACATGTTATGAAGGAGAACGAAGTTCGTGAGGTGGGTGTATTAGTCATGTTACACTGATTTTTTGTAAAACTGGAAATTAGAAAGCCAAGTAATGGGTTACTATGCAGTTGCATATTGAATATGTGCTATGAGATTTCCAGGTTTTGTACTTCACTGGAAGCTATGTAATTATTTCCACCGGAAAGTAGTGCAAGTATGGTACAATACCGAGAATTCTTACAGATACTGGTCTGATGCAATAGAGTCCATGGGCCCTTGAGTTCCTTGAAGTCTTTTGCTTTCTTCTAGAAAGTTCTTGTTGTTAATGACACATTCTCAGAGATACTTGTACTGTAATTGTGCCCTACAGTGCTGCTGGGTGTTATTTTCATGATGAGAGAAATAGATATTTTTAATGTCGTACCTGAATGCTATCTGAAAAATGGATTTGCCTTAGATTTTCTGATTAAATAATGCTAAGCCTGATTTTGCAGCTTTCAAATCCATATAAAAACAGTTTTTAATGCCTTAACTTTTACTAGTTTAAACACAAGCTATAGCCATATGTTGGTCATTTTGTCCTGAGATCAGACAGGGACTAGATGCCTTCCTGAGTCTTTTCTTCTATCCTTGTTATTATTTGTCTCTGAGTGCCATCAGATGTCAGAGGTTTTATTTCAGTCTCTGCATTTGCACTCTGAGTTATCCTTAATGGATGTTTACACCATTTGGGTAAGAGCACTATGAATCTCTTTTCTTTCCCTGCTTTTTAAACTATCACCAGTAGTACACCAGAGACTTAAATGCTATTTTCAGGTTAGTGTAGAAATATGAAAGTTTGATGTGTGGTCTTATGATACTGCTATCTATTTCTGATGGCAAGGCCTGAGATTCTTTCCATTTGTACAGAAATGACTGTCCTCAAAAGTTGCTGGTTGTTGAGAGTGGATTCTCACATGGCAGCCTAGGAGTAAGCTGATTCCTCTGATGTACCTTCTCAGGGCTCAATTCTGACATTATCACAAAAGATCCACCTAGATTTTGATTAAATGTATCTACTGTACAGTTAGAACAGCATCAAATACCCCTGCATTGAAAAAATAACACAAATAGAATAGTTTACTATTAAATACATAATTTCCTGTGAATTAAGGGTTGGTTTTCTTTCTTTTACTGAACTTACTCTATTTGACTGTGAGTGATGAGAGGTGATGAGTATTTTGGTTTTGAGGTATGATGTTGTGACTCTAAACCTCAGAAATTAAGATACAGCTGACTGGGGATTCAATTGTATTTTATTATTTGGGCTCCAGAGAATGCAAGCTTTCATTGCCTTCATTAAAAACTACACAGCAGTGCTGTTGTAGCCTTACCTCTAAGGAAGCTTTGGAAACATTGGCTAGCTCCAGTTTGAATCAAAGGCAATCGTTTGGCATGGTTTTAATTTGCTTGGACTTACAAACTTTGCCATACTTGCAAAACTGTATATAGCCATGAATGATCCTATTGAAAAGGAAAATAGTTGTGAAAGTACTATGACTGTTCTCCCTGTTCTCCCTAGTGTATAATTCCATGCAGCAGTAACTTCACAGCTTTCGGATCTTGCATGTAACAGCTGCTGTCTACCGTTCTGTGTGTGGTGTGCTGCTGTTGTGTGTAGGTTGGTTTGTTTGTGGCTGTCGTTTGTTTTTTAATGTTGGTTGGTTGGTTTGTTTTACAACTTTTGCTTCTAGCTCCTGCTGGGAATTCCACTTGATGATGAAGCTGTGCCATGAATCTGAAATCCTGCAGCATGTTAGAAAATTGCATACTGATTTTTGTCTCTCTGTAGCTGAGGATGTTTGGTGCTTGTCAGGGTTGGTTTCTGTATTAAAATCTAGTATTGCTCTACGTAGCTTACTAGTCTTCATAGAGGGAAGTTTGTTCCTGTTCTAGCTCACAGTGTAATTATAAGAAGCTGTTAAAGAGGGTTACCAAATGGACCTGATTGGGGAAAAAAGGGTACTGTAAAGCAATTAAGAATTACAGGGGTTTGGTACTCTATTTTTACCTGTTCTCGCATATACTGAACAACTCTTATGCTCTTTGGTTTTTAGGTTGTTGAAGACTGGAAGTTTATTGCTCAGGTGCTTGATCGAATGTTCTTATGGACTTTTCTTCTGGTTTCAATAATTGGATCACTTTTGTTATTTATTCCTGTTATTCATAAATGGGCAAGTATAATAGTACCTACGCATATAGGCAGTACAAATGCATAAAATATTTTTGAATCTGTCTCCTGCTAATATGGTTCCAAAGAGTTTTGTGGTAGCCTTAGTCCCATGCATGTTCTTTGTAGGCAAGTTTCTGATAGAATAAAACAAATCCAAACCCAGAAAATCAGGTTTATATTAAAGCATGACATCCCTAGGACACATAGAAGTCAGTTCACTTATTACCAGTTTACTAAGTTACCTCTAAATAAGGTCAGAATGAAAAGGACCTTCTCAAGCACTTGTATGTATGATATATCAAAAACCATACACTGGCACCTGCTGCGAAATAGAAGGATTTAAACATTTTTTTATCACTGTAGTCCAATTATTAAATTACTATCGCAATTGTTATAATGGGTATTAAAAATTTGCATATATTTATACAGTAGAGTTGCTTATTTCAATTTACTGTAGAAAGCGAAGGAGAATTTTTATCAGTGCACTTGAATGTGTTGTAAAAGTATGAAGTTGCTACAAAGTAAATTTAAAATAATAATAAAAATACCAGTTAACCTTCCCATACATTCAACATATAAGTAAAAATAGCGATTGGGCTATGTTTTGCTTTTATACATTTTCAGTGGAAGTTGCTGCTAAATTCTGTCATATTAAGTGAACATCTAATAAAGCAAGGCTTAAAATGCCTGCAGGATACATTTATATCGATATCTCTGTATCAGCTGTGGAAAGGAACGCAAATGAGTCCCCAAGTTGCATGAATAGTCTAATGGACCAGAACATTCAGATTTCTTTACTCTTGATGAAGAGTTTGATACAGTTAGTTGCAAACACATAAATAATTTCCTGTTTTTTTTGTGTTTTCAAGCACGGGTAGAAGGAATTCCAGAAATGCCTTTCTGAAGGAGATGGGTTGAAAATTATTATTCTGTGTAAGCAAATAGAAATGATTGAATTCACATACGTTGGTTAAACTGGACTTAGAAAGCCACCTTTAACAGGTTCTGTCACCTACAGAACCACAGGTAACTGAGCAATGAGGACTTAAGCTTTCCATTCTTCCTTTTTTCTCAGTGTTGAAAACCAACTTGCAGCTTTTCAATTATTTCACTAAGATGTATTCTTTAAACAACTGATTTTAAATTCTTTACATTTGTTCCAATGCCACCTTTCTTAAAATCTTTATTTTGCAAGCAACTGCAATAGAAGGGGGATTTCCTACACCACACTTTGTCAGTGTACTTCATAATAGAACTGCATCCTGCAGGGCTAATTCAATGCCAAGCTAGAGCAGGTCTTGGCAAGTTTTTATTTGCTTAAATTACTACATGAATAGTGACATGTTTAGATGTGAGGTCTAATGTAAATTGTGGTATGTTTGATAATGTAATTTTTCTTTTTCGTCTTTATGAATTTGGAAATGAGAGAGTCCCTCCTGCATCTGCTTTAGAATGGCACTGTTTGGCTTATGTCATAACTTAGATAATTTAACGTTTATTTAAAATTTATTTCACCTGTAGGACATTCTTGGTTTTGTGTAGCTTTTTAAGGCTCGTAGGCAGGGAAATTTTTATGTTGTGTGTCTCTCTTTTTTCCACTGATACCAATTTATAAATAATTCTGATTGTAAAGGGAGTCACTGTTCTCTTTAGTTATACAATTACATTTGGCATTGGATATCCATATTTCCTGTGTTCTAATCATAATTAATTTTAAAGGTGAGTTTGCAAAGATTATCGGACTTAATCCATTAATATAATAAATCTAAATTTCACAGTATTATGAAGATTCAACAATGCATCGGTCACTTTCTCTGTGTGCAAGTTGCAGAAATACTTCAGATATCTTATTTCCTCTTCAAATGCAAAATTTCTTTTTATAGTCCTCAGGTTTGAATTACTGAAGTTCACTCTTACCTGAGTAGAAAGGAAAGTAAAGCTGTAGATTAGGTGTATGTATTATTTCACTCCTCACCTCTTTCCCCTTGTTAAATGGTGTTTTTAGACTACCCAATCACATCATAAGGAGCTTGGCAATATATTGGCCAATGGAGTCCCAGTCAATCTGTATTAGTAACTCTCGATTTTTGCAAATGTATGAATTTCTTTTAGTCAAGTCTATAATCTGATTGTGATAAATACAGGTAAGATAGCTGACACTAGAATCCTTGGGGTCTTCAGCTTATCAGGTGTGTCTGAAACAAAATAATTTTAATAGGCTCAGAAGCATGAACCTTTATTTATGTAACTTGTTTCTGAATGTGTTGAACTGTAGCTAATGCTACCTTACATGGGTTTTTGTCACTCCGTCAAAATAAATGAAAAAAGCACAATTTTCAACAGCTTGACTCTTTATTTTCATAAGCGTCACATCACTTGATATACTGTATCTTCAAAAACCTTCCAGCTTGGTACAGAGAGAACAGTTCATATTTTTACAAAATATTTTTCTCATTACAATATTTTGTTGCATTCTTTATTCATGCTCTTAAATATCGGCAGTTACAGGTTGGATAAAAGGCATGCCTAAGAAGCAATTTAGTGCACTTTACAGGACTGTTTTCTATCTGCCCGCCTTCTCTTATCATAAACCACTTCACTATACCAGGAAGCTTCTGTATCCAAACTATCTGAGCAAAATATTTTCATTGTTTGCACATCTTGCAGACTGCATCTTAGTGTGGGTTTTACTTGTGCACGGTTTTAAACATTAGTTTTGAATAGCTTGGTGTGTTGTTTTTTTTTTTTTCCTGACAGTCTTCTCATAGGTTGAAATACAGGTATGCAGAGAGTTTATGGCTGCTTTATTACCATCATCTATTTGTTTCGCTTTTTCCTCCTGCCGTTTCAGTCAGTTAATACACCAGGTGGCAATGTCTGCTTTCTAGCAATTGGGTCTGTTTGCTTCCTAAGCCATTTAATCTTCATGAGGGCATCCACTGAACTCAGGGTGAACTTATTCTCAGAAGATCCTGTCACTGTCTGAAGAGACTTGGCACTGGACTCCTGGAAACAAAGCTGGTAGCTCAAAGTCTTCAACCCGCCTTGACTTTCCAAAGATTCATGTAATTTTCAGTTTCTTTATCAAGCCCTTTTTAAAACCATTCCTATGAAGTTTAATGTACTACCTGCACCTTTGCCAATTATTGCAAAAAGTGGCTGTCAGGCATAGCTCATATTACTTTGAGATTAGCTGTCATAAAGGTTCCATTTTCTTTTTCCACCACATTTTCACATTTTTAACAAAGCCATCTTGGTCAAGCAAATTTGAGGCCAAGAGAGATCCTTATCCTGCTACACATAGGAGAGACATCAGGTGCTGGGGGGGGGGTGTAGAGTTGGTTCGCAAAAGTTTTATTTGATTTCACAACGTATTTCATCTTTACATTTCATCTCCAGCCATCAAGGGTTGTAAAAACAATCCTGCTGTTCCTAGAATACATACCAGGATGAAAACCCATAGAAAAATACGATCGATTACCATGGCAACGTATTTCCAGTCATCCTGAATCTGTAAAAAAAATTGAATAGCAAGTAGGCATGTTAATTAGTTTAATAGCTTGCATTAGCAATTAGTACCATTTTATATAAGAAGTACAGACTTTTTTTTTCCCATATGTGTATGTCTTTTCTATATGCACAACTTACATATCACTGTTTTCATTGACAAATGAATTCATCTTGAAGTTTTATTTGAATGTGCTATTTGTGGCAAAGCCAAAAGGTACTTCTTCATATGCAAAAAGTTGTTCACCAAGACACTGGACTGCGTAAGCTACAACTTCTCTTCCATATGCTGAAAGTGAAAAGCTTTATGTACTTAGGTGATCAGGTTTGTCCAGAAAATTTTACTGAAGCAGACTGCTCCTACTAGTCGTTAGGCATATGTAAAAACACGAAGGTTAATTGGTATATAATTATTTGGTACATTTCTTATGTAGTACTGAAATTTGATTGTTCTCGTGCATGATGCAAAATTCATCTCCTTACCTTCCATGTAGAGAGAGAACCAAGTTTCCAAAAAACTGAAATTCTTCTATTTTTGTTTTACAGTGGAAATATATAACACTTCAGTGTCACTCTTGTTATAGTGTTATACAGTAGTAGTAACTATATTGGGTGATCATTTTCATTACTCTTGAGATCACAATTTTAATTTTTACTTCATTTTTCTCCAGGAAGGCTAATAAATGAATAATGCTTTTGTTGCCTTTTTTTTTTTTTTTTTCTTAATTTTGCACTTTTTAGCTTAGAACTTCTTAAGAGAAGGAAAAACAAAAAACCACAAAAAACCAGCAGCTACAGAATAAACAACATGATCACTGTGAAGGGCATTTGTTCTCACATTCTTTATTATTGATGGTAAGCTGTGGAAGGGGGAGTGGAAGGCCACAGAGGCAGCTAATTCCACTATTAAGATTTTAACTTGGAAAATCTGAATCTTGTAGAGTGGGCACTCAAATCTGTTTGTCTCACAATGGTCACCTTAACATGCCTTGCCCAGTGTGTTATCAATAAAGAGAATGTTGTGCAACAGACCTGTTCCCCAAAATTACTTACATTCAAAGCTACATATATTTGTAATACAGCTTGGGTAATTTACTTGTATAAAATAATGGTCTGTGGTGTCCTTTTTTTCTTTCTCTTTTGGGGAGGAGATGGGGTTGGGATCTCTTTCTCTCACAAAACACACTGATAGCAAATGGTGTCTGCAGTTTGAGTAAAATATGTTCTTACCTCTTTTGCTTCATTCTGCATTTTCATATTTTCTGCAATGTATTTAACACTTTCAATAGCATCTTTCATTTCTGGTGACAGAACTGAAAGTGAAAACGGAGGATCTACAGACTCAGAGCTTGAACTTCTTGTGAGATTGCCACTGAAATCCGAGAACTTCATGCGTTGATACTGACAGCAGCTGCATGCCACATCTTGACATACAAAGCCATCTTTGCAGCATTTGGTTTCAGAAGTGTTGAAGCAATTTAAGTTTGAAAACTCAGAAGTGAAAAATGGCTTTGGCTTCTGATGATTCTCTTCATCACTGGCAGGCCGTGTCATAAACATGATCCTGGGAAGTAAGTTCAAGAAAATGGTTCTCACCCACACAGGCATTGTGTGTGTCTTGGGTGTTCTGTAGTGCACGTTAAGTACGAATACTGTGATGACAATAGAGAGAGTTACAAAGATCATGGTGAAAAGGAGGTATTCCCCAATAAGGGGGATTACCAGGGAAGTAGAAGGTATGGTTTCTGTGATAACGAGGAGGAACACTGTTAGAGATAGAAGGACGGATATGCAGAGTGTCACCTTCTCGCCACAGTCCGAAGGCAAATAGAAGACTAATACAGTCAGAAAAGAAATCAGCAGACAGGGAATAATCATATTGATAGTGTAAAATAAAGGTAAACGCCTAATGTAAAGAGAATATGTGATGTCTGTATATATCTCTTCACAGCAGTTGTATTTGATGTCGTGTTTATAGCCGGGAGCTTTAATAATAGCCCATTCTCCACTTTCCCAGTAATCTTTCAGGTTCATTGTAGAGCCAATTAAAACTAAGTCAATTTTGGCTTTATCATATGACCAGGAGCCAAACTTCATGGTGCAGTTCTGGTAGTCGAATGGGAAGTAGGTTACATCTATTTTACATGAGCTTTTAAATATAGCTGGAGGTATCCAGGTCACATCACCCGTGTATTTTAATAGGGCCTTTGTCTTGTCGTCGACCTGGAAATCCCCAACTGCACTGTAAAGCAAATAATAGAAATTAGAATGCAATTACTCCAAGTGGTTTCATGCATTCAGATCATATACATTAACTCTTTAATCTGTTTTGGGGAAGTCAGCAATTACATGCTGACATGGAGCTGAATTGCATGTGCAGGACTGAATCTGTGGCCATTATAAATTTGCATAGTTAAAACTGAAAGAAACAGCTGTATAAATTTACCATGGAGGATTTGAAAGGAAATATTCTTCCTTATAATAACACGGCTTAGTGAAATCCATATTCAAAACAGCAAACAGGAGATTGTACATGGCAGTCTGACTAGATGATGGTTGTAGGTCCCTTCTGACTGAACTGTTCTATTCTATTCTGTTCTAGATCAAGCATATCAGAACCCAAGGGCTGATAAGAGGCTACTTGCAGTGCTGGTATTTCCATCTCTCCTGTGAACAGTGCAGGTAGTAACTGTGGAAAGGGAATAAGTAGGATCGGGGTGCCTGTTTGCGTAAGGAGTGTGGTGAGGGGTTTTTAAGTCCTACATCGCTGCAAGTTCAGTTGTTTATATTAAAAAGTAAAACTAAAAAGGCAATTGAAAGTTCTAAGGCCACAGTTAGAAAAGGAGAGTCATTCTTGTTGTTCTGTAGCCCTAATTTTTGGATCTTTGTAGCTTAGCCCATATCACTGAGAGCTATTCCCTGCATAGCAGAGGGCTCCATTAGTTATGATTTGGCTCCTCATAGTCTCAGAAGCAGACATCCTAAGTAAACCTTACCTGTTGCTTCTGTATGTCAACACTATTATAAAGGTATCAAATTGTGAGTTAACTGCTAAAAAGAATTTGCAGACAAGAACTCTCCTGTGTAGGCAGTGATTAAAATTATAGCAAAAGGGGAGGCTTGTGAGGGGAAAAGCAAAGTTCCCTTTGGCCTGCCCTGTGATGCTGATGTAGGTGGCACGGAGGTGAGTACAGAGGTGTGGGACAGGTGTGTTGAAAACCAGGTTTTAGTCAGTTAACTCAGCCTGTTCATCATTTTAAAAAAACTAGTAACATCACCCCCCTTCTTCCCAAAGTAAGAAGATAAATGTGCAAGAGTCTTACTTGTTATATAAAACAATATCTGGCTTCCAGATCTGACCAGATGGTACTCGGATGAATTCAGCACCTCCGTAGTCTGCTGGATTCCACCGAAGCTTGTAATCATTCCAGATCTAATTAGGGAAGAAATGAGTCTCTGTTAGGTTTGTGGAGAAATTGAAAATCAGTGCAGAGCAGACAGACTCAAACTGAGTGCTGTCATATGACTTCTAGGGTGATTTTATTTTGGATACTACAATGATCAGATGTTTCTTTAACAAACACGTATGTCTGGTGTTTATTCACATGGAGATTGTGGGGCTGTTGGTCTGCGTTTGACTTGGATGTTTGTGCCTCCGTGTCCCAGGAATGTCTGCTCGGTAGCTGCAACAAGGTGAAAGAGGGAACAAGACACTTTCTTGCCAGAGAGTGCAGGACTTTAATAATAGGTCTCAAAAAGCCATGTATGTGTGAGATGGTAAAAACAAATTTATAGGAGGCTCTGGTGCTAGATGTGAGCATTGAGAGAAACACAACTGGTCAGAAAGAGCTGCAAGGTGTTGTTGCTCCCTTAAGTAAGTCTTGTTTGTTAGGGCTCCTTAAACCACAGTTTAACAAGGTTGAATATTAAGCTGAAGCTGGGAATGAAGTTGGATATCAAGCTGACTGCAACAGCGAGTAATTGCATTTTTAATCCATAAAGACTCTTAAGCGAAGTCAACATTTTAGGTTTCTTCTTGCTTTCTGGGAGCTCAACAGCACCGGGTGATGCTGAGTGAGACCTCTGCGTGTGGGTGTCCACCAAGGCAGCATCTCTGGAGGTTTTCAGACCAAAAATACCGTATTTAGCGACACTACCAACCGCGGGAAGGTTTGGGCTGCAGCTGCACCCTGGGCCAGGCCCGTGTTTACATGCTGCGGCACCCGGAAGAGGCGAGACTGAGGAGGGGTCGGTGGTGACAGGGCCGCTGTTCTGGCCGGTCCGGTACCGCGGCGGGGGGCGCCCCCTGCAGAGCCCGGCCGCGCCAGCGAGGCGTCCGTCAGCGCTCCGCGGCCGCCGAGCGCCGCTGGGGGGCAGCAGCGCGCCGGGGAGGGCGGCGCGGCCGGTGCTGGAGCCCCGGGCCCCGGTGGGGGCCTCGCTGGTGCCCGTGGTGCCTCCCCAGGCTGCGGCTTTGCAGGGGAGGGACGCCTGGTGCTGGCTTGCTGAGCCCGGTGCTCCCGGGAGCCCGCAGGCGCCTCGCTGGGCGGGCGGCCGTTCGGCCCCTGAGGGCTGGGACTGCCCGCCCTGGTGATGGTGGGTTGGTGCTGTCACTGAGCTCTACTCACGTGCTTCAGCCACAGGTTGGTTTCCATTATCTGGTTGACTTCATCCTAGAAAAGAGAGCTGTGTTGGGAGAGGCGCCGGCCACCCCATCCCCCGCGGGCACCCCAGCGGGCAGGTACTCACCACCTTCACCAGCTGGGACATGGACACCTCGAACTGGATGATGACAGGGTCCGAAACGTTCTTGACGGGACGGACGAACTGGTTGTAGCTCTCAAACAGGGCTGTGTAGAGCCGGTGCTCGGCCTCGGAGCCGCCGCAGCCTATGGAGGGCACGGCGGGTGAGCGCGTGTGGGGCAGTGGCACCTGGGGGGGCTGCTTTTGGTACCCGACTTGCTGTGTATGAACTGCTTAGCATCCATGTGATGCCCAGGGAAAGGCCAGGCCTCATGTAAGTGTGTCAAGATTGGTATTTGCTTAGGCTGGGCGAAGAAAAGCAGTGAAAGGCAATACTATGAGAGAGTTTTTCTCACATCTCTGCAAATGGGTTCAGAAAATAATTTCAGGGAGTTACTGAAGACCTGGAGATACAAAAGCACTTTTTCCTTACAGACCTAGTCCCTTAGACCTGTCAAAGCTGCAGGGGTGTGGAGCTGTAAGTGTAAGCCAATAGACCAGGCCACTTGTAAGCTGTTGGACTGTTTTGCAGTAAGAGGATTCCTAGGAAATGAGAACTCTGCTTTCTAGCCTGAGTTGTGATTGCATAGTTGCAGGAATGATAACAGCCTGCTAGTTAAAATATTAAAAAAAGGATTAAAAATTGACTAGCCATTATATTCAAATACTTTTGAGCATATTCAAATAAATGTGCTGATTGCCCGTTTATTATTCTAAGTAATTCTTATCTGTAATCCTGTTGTCCATTTTGCCACTGATAACTGCTGCTTGTGGTATCTTAAAGCCAACAGAAAAGCTGCAAACTGAAATTCTTAAACAACAAGGTCTTCCAGCTGTCTCGGGATGAGGTGTGAGAACGTGGATTTCAAAGTACCTTTATATTCTTGGAGCTAGCTAGGCAATAACCATCCCAACAGCTGGGCATTATTTAAAAGCCAATAGCTTTTACTCTCTCTTAAACTCTGTGCTGGATGACACATTCTCAGGCACTCCAACTGAAAAGGCCTGTTTTGTCATTTATGGATGACACTATGTGAATTTGGCAAGGGCACAGAACTGTTGAACATACTCTACAGTTCCTTTGAAACACAAATATGAATCTACAGGTATTTTCAAGGACACATTTATTTTTTGCCAGACAGGTTTTGGTTTTGTTTGGTTGGTTTTCTGCGGTAGAGAAAGAGATGGGAGGCAGAAGTGTCTGCAGGTGACTGATCTGTAGTGTCTCACAAAACAGGAGTTACATTCTGATCTAAGAGCTCCCCTCTCTGTGTGACAAAAGGGTCCCCCCCATGTGAAAATGTATTCAACTAAAACCTCTTTCTTTTTTTCCCTTCTCCCTTTCTCCTGTTCACTTGAAGAACAGTTTTCCTTTCAGATTAGTGAAATCATTCGACCCAACTTCCTAACTAAGAAACAAACACATTTCTTTCACGCTTTTTAACTGCTAGTCTTGCCCTTAATTTTTATTGATATCTCACATCTCTCAGATCAAGATTTTCTGGAATAAATGCTTCTGGATATTTCAGATGAATAGTTTTGAAGCTAGATCTTAATGACTTTCTATTACAGTCAATCCCGAATTGCCAGCATTTTACATGTCACCAGCACTCTAATTAAATCTAGCATCCGCAGGATCTAGAGAAGTGCATTTATGCGTCGTGCGGGTTTTTTGTTTGTTTCTGGTTTTTTATTTGAATGTTTCGGTGCTTTCCATATCTGCAGAGAGAATGTGCACTGTTTGCAGCACATATTTAAAGCTCTTTAATATTGTCACTTTCTTGTGGTCTTCTTTAGAGTATGTAAACTCACACCTTCACATGTAAGGTGCTTTCTCTTTTTAATGTTAAAATGGCTTTGTGTGTCCTGTTTGGCATCTTCAGTCAGGACCACTTAAGTACTTTACAAGGAGAAATTTAAAAAAATAAATAAACAGCAAAAACAAACTGTCTAACAAAGAGCCATACTAGGATTTTGTAAATTTATCCATTAGTTTGGCGTGAGCTTCAGCACTTCTTAAAAATAATTTGCACCAATGCCATCTCCTGTTCACCTTTTTGACCCCCTCGCTTCACCAATTAAGAATAAACAAATTAAAGATCGCTCACCTTGGCAGAGAAAGCAAACAGCAGCAGTTAGGAGGAGAGCGCGTGTGCTGTCCATGGTGTTAGGAATTACTGCCTGTCGACAGAGGCTGTTGAAGACGAGCGTAGCTGCCAGGATTGTGCGAGCATGGGAAGTACAGAGAGCTCCGCTCCTCCGATGCGTGAAACGCCTGGAAGCAGCAGCCGGCAGGACCCCGAACGCAGTTCTGCGCAGTGAGCTCCCATTAGGTTTGCTGTGCTGCCCCCTTTCTAGCTGCTCAGGCTGTCAGAGCATTGGCAACAGCAAATAAATGGCAGGCAGACAGATGTTATTGTAGGCAAAGAGCAGTCTTCTGGCAAGGATAATAGACAAGAGTCCTTAAACTGCTGCATAAATGAACCCAGCAATCTGACTATGCTAATGATTTTTCCAGTCAGCTGCTCTACATGATCCTTCTTTACCAGAAGCTCATGCCAAGCTACTAGGAGTTTAATTAATAAAAATATTATAATTGAATTGTGCTGAAATGAATATTGACAATAGGGGTGCCTGATTTAGCAGTGAACTGAGATAATGGGACCTGAATTTCCAATTATGTTGTTAAGGTTGAGACTTTTTCCTGCCTGTGTCTCATCTCACAAGCGCATGTGCTTGGTGCTTGACTATATAAAAATGGTGTTCTATTCCCAGGAGTAATTAAAGGCGGGTACAGCTGTTGCCAGGAGTCTAAGCCCAGAATGAAATACACAGTGGCTGGGATCCAGCAAGAGCCAGGGGTTTGAGTTTGGAGACCAACTTGAGCCACGCTCTTGAGAATAACTGTCTTTGGACTGTTCTGCTTTCATGGATTAGAAAGGTGAAATTTGGGAAGGGGAATAAGAGTATAGGATCCCGGCTCGATCCCACAAATTCTTGTTCAGGAGAAAGGACATGGGTGAGAATGAGGGGTTGTGTTTGAAGTTCAATCACAAAATCATGATTTGCAAAGTGACCCATTCCCCAGGTGCCCATCAGCTTCCTTGTTAAGTTACACGTCAGTTTTTGCGCCCTCTTGAAGGGCCGGGTGGTGCAAGGCTCATTCGTGCGTGCTCTGGTTGTTCTGCACATCTGGGCAGTCTGTGTGGAGGGAGGAGCGGAGAGCAAAAACTGGGGGATTCTGCCTTGTTTTTGGAAATTACAAGAGGGAAGCCCCGTGGGACAGGAGGCTGCACCCAGTAGGTGCTTCACTCCCTGCTGTTAGGAAAGGATAAATGATGACCCTGTTTTGTGCTGTGTTAAGAGATGGCACTGGAAGAAGGAGCACCAGACTGCTCTTGGCACAGAGCTTGTTTGTCCTGTTTGCTCTGTCTCTCAGAGCATCATTCGTTCCATCCCCAGACACATGTTCTTATGATAATTTCTATAATTGTATTAGCTTGGAGGAAATAGGCTTTACTGTCCATTTGATTTTATTTCTTTTTTCCAGAGAACTCAGCTGCCCAGTCTTTTAGCTTAACCCTTTGTGGATACATTTTTTTTTGCTTTTCTGGAGCATTGAGACTAGATGTTTTTGCTTTTTGTCTTCTTGGTTTCCACGTATAAACAGCATTATAACTGAGATTTTTGTTTGTTTCTTTTTAGTCTCAACTAGAAATGAACTAAAGCTTCAAAGATCAGATCATAATCCATATTCCCTGAAAGTCAGTGCTTAAACCTGAATAATTTGGAAACATCTGATCTGCAGAGGCAGCAAAGAGCCATTGCATCAAGAGAAACAGGTATTTTAGCTCAGTTTGCCTAGTTACTGAAATTTTCAGTGATGTTTGTATGCACAGATATTTTGTTTCTAACATCACATGCTGGAGCTCCTGGTGACATCAGCTCAGGTTTGTGGAAGGATTATTTTTATGGCTAGGGGGAGCGATGTGATAAGAACACGTCACCATGACTGCATTGCAGAACTTACATATAAGAATTTATATGGTTAGGGGAAAGCTGATCTACCCAAGAAAATCTGCAGTAAACTATGTGGCCTTTGCTTTTTAATAAATGTGCCGCTTTTAGGGGTATTTTGCTTTGTTAAGATCTATTATCATCAAGTCTTAATCAACCCAGGTGATGAGGAAATTAATGTTTTCCCACCTTTGTCTGGGGTATTGATGCTCCTTCTATAAAAATCCAACACTGCTGGTCTTTCTTGTTTGCTGTGGCCGCAGAGGTGCAGAAACAGTCCCAAAGAAACTCACATGGTACGTGCTTGTGATGGTGCTGGCACTTCTGTGTGTTCTGACAGCAGACAGGACTGGTAAGGGTGGAAGAGTTTTGTAATGGTGGGGAATGGGGATGGAGTCAACAGAGGCTTTTCCTGATTAGTAGGGAAGCGAAGGCTGGTTGCACGTTGCATTGAAAGAACTGTTAGAGTGAAAAATACATTTTTGAATGACTGCTTTTCTTCATTTTTTTTTTACTGACAAGCATTACTGTAAAAACCCTGAGAAGTAGAAATGCTGAAGTTTATTTTGTTTGATGAACTGAGACCATATTGTATTCATATTAGCTTAAAAGATGACATTTTTAATGTTTTCTTTACTCCAGAAATCTTTTATTTTTGAATTTTTGCCAAAAAAAAAGGCAAAAAACCTTACAATTCCTTGACAAGTTAAACTGGGAACAATTCTGCTCATTATGTAGGTGGAGCTGCTGAAGGTTAGGCAAAAATAACATTTACCATTTTGAATCCACCTTTTTAAAAGCTCAGATTTTTCAAAATTTTAGGAATTTGTGTGAAATCTTCCAATCTGAAGTTTGCTATGGATTGAATTATTTCTGGAAGCTTCAAAAAAATACAGTGATGGTTTCCAAGAACATAACTAGGGAAGAATATTGCTTCACTCATGATTAAAAAAGAAATAAGGTGGCCAGAGCGTATGGAAACCAACAGAGCCCACCATTTCCTTGATGAGGAGCTGTAGTTCTGCAGGGATCTCCCCAGGGCCAGGAATGTACCTTTTGAAAGCTTTTGCTGGGTTTATCAAGTCTGAGGCCTCCATCTGCCTGTGCTCTGTGTCAGCTGCTCACTGAGCTGCCAAACCCTTTCTAAAACTTTTGTCTGCACTGGGGATAATTCAGCTGAAGGCTGTGGTTAGGGAGCCAGGCATTATCGGTCATTACCGTTCACAAGGTAAGGCCAGCTGTGAGATGGGAGTACTGTTTGTCTCAGTTGCGTTCAGGCAGCGAGGGGGAGGATAAGTAGAAGAAGGGACTGGGGAGAGGAGTAATGGTTGGTAGGAGGGTGAGAGTGAGACGGAGCCAAAAGTGCTGTTGGTGACAAGAGCAGAGAGAGGGGTCTCTACTCTGCATGGGTCTGGTGTCAGTGGGGTGGACCGCAGGGTCTGTGGCTGACTTGCTGCATCCTTGGTTGCTTGGCTGGGTGAGTTCCTCTCCATTCTGCCCTGCAGGAGCGTGTAGTAGCTCACAAGATCCTTTAAGTCTGTACTGCCTCTTTCACATTCACTGTTCAGGGTTACTGCAGGATTTAAAGGGGCTTCATCTTTCGTCTGTGCAGCTGCTCTGCCTTCTCTCTGGCATCTCTGTAAGCAGAAAAAGCTGCTTAACAGCTATTGCAGTGTGTGCACGTGTGCTTGCGATGTTCTGTGCTACAGCAGCTCCCAGCAGATAACATAACACAGAGTAGCATGTCCCCGCGTGGGTGAAGGCACCCCTCTGCTCCCGCAGGGCTGCCACAGCTCACTGTAGAGATGCTGTTTCAGTTGCCTGCAGAGAAATAGCTCTGCTCTCTAGGTTTTGAGAAGGAGAAGACAACAGAGGTGGGGAAAGCAGGTGTGACTCATTTAAACTTTATGCTGCCCACCCATCGCCATGGGAAGTGCCCTGAACAGTTAATGTTTGACATTGCCACCCTCTGGGAGAGGAGGATGTGACAGCTGCTGTGGTCACCCCTGCATTAATAAGGCTGTCCCATGGTCACCCCTCACCTTCTTGCCCATCTCCAGCGATGGACACAGAGTGCATAGAGGGAGTGGAAGGGAGGCTGACAGTGTTATAAGCATTCCTTCTTCTAGCATTCGACCCAGGGGAAATGCTGCTGCTGCTCACAGAGCCTCACCCAGCCCACTTGTGATACTTTTTGCTTGTGTAATACCTTTCCTGGGCTGCCGGGCACCAGGCTGTGCCGCAGCACCCAGGGGTGGGGGGATGGCAGTACTGGGGAGTTCAGCGCATGGACAGGGGAGGGAGTGAACACAGGAACTGGCAAAGGTCCCGAAGTTGCTCTGAATGGTTGGAAACGTGTCGGGGTAGCTGTTTTGGCACGTCTAATTCTATGTAGTTACCTGTAGCTGACTGGGAATGGTGGTCTAGGTAGAGATACAACTCAGTTTTGATGAGAGTAAATAAAGCTGGAGCTGTCTTTATCTGTGGCATTGCTGTAGAACACAGGTTTAGGTGTCAGCCAATTTTCCCCTGGAACAGGTGAGCCTCCAATCCCCTTCACAAACAGTAGTCAATTTTAACAGTTTGTTCACCAGCAAGTTGTACCTATCAATAGTGGTAAAATTGTTATGTGTTGTGACAACACTCCAAGGAAAAGCTGAGGCCGGTTTAGCTTGAAAAATACCAGCAGCCCTCTTAGCTTTTTGCAGGTTGCAAGCTGCCCATAAGAAAGTGTGACGGGATTGTCCTGTGACAGGAGTCTAGGGCCTTGATCTGTGCTTTGCCAAAGACTTGAAGACTGTACATGCATTATGTGCCTTCCTAGCGAATTTGTTGAGGATTATACTTAAATCTGCATTAAAATCTCCCCAGCAAAATATGCAGGTATGTTCTCAGGTGTTTTCTCCTCATTCTAGCTGCCTTTCAGAGTTTTCTTCTGAAGATGCTTTCCTGTGCTGTTAGATTCATGAAAGTGAACTCCAGCTGCATGAGCTGTTACAGTTGCAGGAACATTTCAGGACTGAATCTATGTAAAAGAAAACTTTACATTTTATTTATATTTTGTTATTGAACAGAGTATATAAATGTTTGTTTATCATTTATTGATTTGGCATCTGTTGATAAATCAGCTGTCAGAGAGGGCAAGGTGAGAAACCTATTAGTGATTACCTCAGTTCTGTTTTAAATATCATACTCAAACAGCTAAAGAGTGATTCCACCTGTAAAGCTGTTTATGTATCAGACACAAATAGTTTTGATGTATTTGAAGGAAATAAATGTCATAGCAATAATTTATTTGTAATATGGAAATTGTGGTATTCTAAGGAAAGAGAATGTCCTTCCTGAGACAACGTATGTAAAATTCTTTTTAAAGAATAACCCTTGTGAGCCACAATGGCCTATTGTACAGTAAACACTTCTCTGTAATTTTCAGACTTCAAATAATTGAAAAAAGGGCCAAGATGTCACCAAAAGTACTGAACTCATTGGAAAAAATAATAGTTTTCTGTTTGTTTTTGGTGTTTGTTTCCCTGTCACAATAAGTCAAGTTCTACTTTCCGTTTCCCTACTCTAAATTCGATGTAAGAGCAACTCAGTTGGCATCTCTGTGGATTTAGCTGACAGCAGACTGAGACCCAACATCTGTGTAAGTATTGACAGTTTAAAATGACAACTAAGGGTTCGTGGCAGCAGTGTGGTTTTGAAAAAGTGGCTGCAGAAATAATCCAACAGTCCCCAGGACGCAAACAAGGACGAATATCCAGAGAAACAGCCTGTCCACTACCATGGCAACATACTTCCAATCTTCAATGACCTGGAAGAAAAAGCCAATTAAAGACATTAGCAATTTGTCATTTTCTTTTACTCTTCCTCTTGCTAATACTGCATTTTTGTTTATGAAAATGAAAGGAAACAAATGTTAAGGTTCAGGGAATAAACTGACTTTCTGCGCAGTGGAGTAAAATAGTGTAAGTATTTCTTAGCTGTCTTGGATGCGTCAGGTACTGAGCATGGCCGCCTGGTGGAAGCCAGTCCGGAAGGACCTGCAGTATAATCCAATTAAGGATCTTTTATTTTCTTTAATTTTAGTTTGCAGATGCTATTAATCTCAGTGGACAAAAATAGATGGTGTTCATTGATGTTAAACAAGGTTAGCTTCAGAATTCTTTTCTTATCAGCAGCCATCTTAATCAACAGTTTCACTGCTTGTATTAAATCAATTTTTGCTCTGCATATGTTGTCTGTGAAAGCCATGGGACTAGCCTTAGAGTCTGTTCTAAAACTGCATCTCAGGAATGATTGTTTTCTCCTCTCTATTGATTCTAGTTACACATAGGACATCCTCACCTCAATGACTTTACTATGCTTGTCAATTATCTCATGTCTTATAGTAGAACATTACGTATTTTCCCTTCAGTGCACACTTTTAGTTTCCGCTGCTCCTGATGGGAATTACTATGTGCTTCTGAAATCAGACCATGGTAAATGTATATGAACAGTTGTTATCAGACCATGAAAATGAAGGAATAAAGCAGAGATAAAAATTAGGAATCTAGAAAAGTCAAATGTAATATTAGACGACCCTGTGTGAAAACCATTTAATTAATTTTTCCTGTATAAAATACCCTTGAAAATTGTTCTTAATATTAAGTGGAGGCTTTGTAGATCCTTTAGTATGCAACACACTCCTGCAAGAATTTCTAAGCCATTAGGAAACTTTTCTCTATGCTCTATGAAGTCTGCGTCTGTTCAGTCAGTTTCAATGTTTACAAGCTCATGTCTAATGTTAATAGCTGATCCTCTTTATTTATATTGACAGTAATTTCAGTTAACAGAAAACATGAACTGCTCCTCAAGGGACTTCTGCAAGATCAGAAACCAGACTTTATTTAATCTGCTTGGCTGAGGGAGGGAGAGCACAGCAGAAACAGAGAACCTGGAGTGTCACTGGCGTCTGGGTCACAGAGAGGACACATAGTAGGTATAGGGATGATTTTTCCTACTCCTGGGTGTTTGTCTGAATAAAACTCTGAACTATCTGAGTTTTTCCAAGCATTGCTCACAGAGTACTTATATCAGCTTTAGTGTGCTGGCTACTAGACATAAGTAGGGCATGTGAATAGGGCATCAGCAGCACTGCTTAAATGCATCCTGGATAGAGTACTTCTCATAGCCTGTAACAAGTCTGATTTAACTCAAAGGAAAGAAGCGTCAGCTCTGCTGGTATTAGGATTCCAATCCTAGCCATTGTGTTTGCTACAACAGAGCAACATAAAGACCAGCATGCCTTGCTCAATTATGGATAGAGATCTTAGCCCAGAGAGAGGATTTGCAAAGGCGTTTTACCAATTTTATTAAATTCTCCTTCTATGGCCAGTTAAGTAAATACATGCTTGAGCTGCAGGTACATCCTTTCTGGTAAACATGGCCTAGTTATGGGTTGAGTCACCTTTTTACTCAATACAATGAGGAAAACCATTCTGATCTCTGGAAATGAATATTAATTTTTTCCCCTGCCAAACACTACTTGAATGCAACAACACAGCTTTTTCAAGGGTGTTTGATGATTTATGGGGTAATCAGCATTCTCTCTTTGTAGAAATAGCCATGTTACTTTCCAGGACAGTATTGACATTTACCAAATTGCTATTCATTGCATTCTTTTAATGACAAAAATGATTTCCTCTTATAAGCTATGATCACTCTAAAAACTTCAGAATAGCTACGGAAATTACATTGCCTTTCTGAAGAACAGTGTGTTATGGAGGAGGACAGGGGATGGAGTTTGGAGTGACCGGGATGGTTTCTCATTTTTACTTACACTCTGGTCGTTGTCGTCACTTCTCATGTGTTCTGCTATAAAACTGACTCCATCAATTGCCTCTTGGACTTCAGGAGAAAATTTCGTGCCTGTTCTTAACCTAAAGTCTCGATGACTGCTGACATTGTCAAGAGTTTCAGTGATTTTCATATCATATTTTTTGGCAGAGGCTGTATTCAAAAAATAGGTAGAGTTCTTGTAGAAGTCAGCTGCTTCCATACAAGGATTTTCTGCTTTTGTCTTTTTGCAGTTGCAGAGCTTTTGCCGTGGAGAACTATTTTCTGGACGCTTCATGAACAGATAGGCTGGGAGTCTTTCAAGGAAAACCAGCTTGACCCAAGGGGGCATAGTGTGAGTACTTGGAGATCTGTGGTGGACATTGAGTACACAGACACTGGTAACTATTGAGAAAGTCACTAGTACCATTGTAAACATGAGATACTTCCCAATCAGTGGAACATCTAGAGATGTTGGAGGGACAATTTTGGAGATCAGTAGCAAGAACACAGTCAAGGCAAGCAACACAGATATACATAAGGTCATTTTTTCACCACAGTCTGAAGGCAAGTAGAACACCAGGATGGCTAAGGATGTAATTAGTACACATGGAATGATAAGATTGATGGTGTAAAAAAGAGGTTTCCTTTTAATAATGAAGTCATATGTCACATCGACATAATTAGGGTCCAAAGGGTTTACAGTCCTTCTTCCTGGGAGTGCTACGATGTCCCACTCTCCACTTGGTGTAAAGTCGTCCATGCTTGCTGTGGAAGTTTTAAGCACCATATCAATTTCTGTGTGATCGTATGTCCAAGACCGGAACTTCAGTGTGCAGTTTTGTTGATCAAATGGGAAATGCTTAACTTCGATCTTGCAGGCACTCTTGTAAATGGCTGGTGGCAACCAGCAAATGCTGCCATTATTCTTTACAATTGCGTTTGTGTATAGTGAAACTTCATATGTGCCATCCGCACTAATGAAACAAGGAAAGAAAAAGGAGAGATGATCATAAAACATTAAGAGGGAAAACAGTTCAAAATGGAAGAGCCCTGTTATTCTTGGCTTTGTGGGCCTCAGTTATTTCTAGAATCAAAGTTTAGTAATATTTTTATTTTGAAATCTATGTTGTAGGCAGCTATAACTTGACAGGGAGATTAATGTATGCATTTCTCCTAATCAGAGAATTGATTTTTGGTCCAATACTTACAAAACTTTTTATAAAATTATTATTACATGATAAATATGAATCTCTGTTTCATTCAAAGGACTCAAAATTGTTTTGTAAATGTTTGTTAATGTAATTAAGGCTTACTACATCTCTGAAGGCTGAGTAAAAACGGAATCAGCCAGCATGAAAATGGAGGTACCTTTGATTTGGAACATGGCCACTGCTAAGAGCACACAGCAACACTCCTAAACGACTTGGACGAGGAAATAATGATGAGCAATGTTAGTGAAAAATGCAGGGAGAGTATAGGCAGAGGAAACGTAATTATTTGGTTTATAACATATTGCATCAGTCCAGTTAATGTTTACTTCTTATTATACAAAACCAGTATAGACAAACTACAATGTTCTCAGTGTTCACTTAGTGTTCTCCTCTACCTGCCAACCTTCTACCAGGAGACTCTTCTATCTTATGGGCCCCTTAATTCAGGGAGGAGATCTTTATCCCTCAATATCTTCTCCTGTGCAATGTTTCTGGGCAAACAATTTAGGGCTGTTTAATCTATGAAGTGTCCTGAGGTAGAAGTGTGATCAATTGCTGCTAAATATTATTGAAATTTCGTGTTTCTGAGCATATTCACTGCATTTTCTCAAGTGTGCTATGCAACACCTTTCAAACTCAGCCAGTCAGGCTACCAAAGGCAAGTGTAACAGTAAGAAGGAGCAACAATTAGTGACTGTCTTTCTTGATGAATGAGGAATCGCTTTTATTAAAAACTGGGTTAGCCACTCAGACTGCAAAGAACAGTCTGGACATCCCGTATGCCTTCCTTTTGATAAATATTATGTAAAGAAGTACACATAACCTAAAGACAGCATGTTATCTGCAAAAATGTAGGACCAAATTCACTCCAAATGTAAACTAATGAAGTTCAACTGACTATGGTTAAGCAGCACCTTTTTGAGTGGAAATGTGCACCTTGAGAGTTAATTAAAAGTTTGATGAATTGTTTGTTGACAGGACATCACGGAAAATAGAGGTATTTCAGCGCTAAGATTGATTTTCTAAGCAGAGAAGTGCTACAAGTATGTGAGGCTTGACACATGCGTAGCTGCTCTCCAGCTCAGTTACATTTGGCTTTGAAAAGGCCTCACCTTGCAAACCCTGTTACCTGGCACTGAGCTGAGACCTTTGTAGCTAATTCATGTGGGCGGTGAAACAACCAGATGTAGAAATGAGTGTCTACAGCATACATGGGTCATTAGTTCATTGCCAATAAAATTGCTGGGGTTTAGTAAAGAAATTGTATCTTATTTCTCACATGTCTGTCTCTCCCTGAATCATTTTCACCTGAAGCCACGCAGTGTCCTGGGTAGACTTCTGGGCTGAGAGTGTGTAGGTGCTGCTTGCTGCCTCGGCTCAGCTGTGGGGCAGAGCCTGGGC
Source organism: Columba livia (assembly GCF_036013475.1). Taxonomy (NCBI): domain Eukaryota; kingdom Metazoa; phylum Chordata; class Aves; order Columbiformes; family Columbidae; genus Columba; species Columba livia. Next base: position 18,840,036 of record NC_088612.1, on the reverse strand, counting down.
TGCTGTGGTCTCAGTGCCCTCTGTGCACAGGCGACCTGCCGACAGAGCTGTGCGCCGTGGGAATGCTCTTTGTTTTCCTGAGCACCTTCTTGAACTGACCGGTGATTATGAAACGCTGCTTCAGCAGCAGCAAGTTACAGGGACTTGTCCTTTATCTACAATTTTAATTTGAAGCTTTGTACTAAAGTAAAAATCCAAAATGGTGAGGTTAAAAGCTGCTTGCTCCCTGGCATTTAAGAAGCATTTAAAAACTGTTTATTTCCATTCTTACAGTCCATTAAATAGTATCATCTGGGGGGTAAGGAAAGAAGAAGCAGATGACGAGGGCAGAATTTACCAGAACAAGATTTGACCAGGCAGAGTACATCCTAATCCACTGGCTGAATTATTTTGTGAGTAATACAATAGTTTTAAGGATTTCTCAAATCTGATTTCCAGCAGTAGGTTTCCAGGGACTTAACTCAGTTATATATAAACTTACTAGGTTTCCCTTCTGTTCAAAAACTATCATGTGTTTGTGAAGTCATTGGTTTGCAAAGTATCGTGAAAGTATGTTTTAAGTTTTGATTTTTTTTTCGCAAAGACTTGATATCATCCACCTCGAGGCTTTGCTAGACACTTACTACAATTGGTGCTTTCCGTATAGTATAGTTTGATATAGATCTGTGTCTCACTTGTGAGCCTTGTCACAGACCCTCTGGTGTTCTAAAAGCTCGCACTGCAGACAAGCTCCAGGTCTGCTGGAATGTCTTTAACCAGAGTCCTGATTTTACTAAAATTATCTTTGGGGCCAGCACCCCAGCCACTTGTTACTGGCTAAAAGTTACAGAATTAAGTTTTAGAATTTTATCAGACCTATGTCATCAGTTCTGATGCTTATTTCTTGATATATGGTTAAAATTTTGTTCACTGTCTACATAAACTACAGAAGTTTTACTTACTTATTATAAAGCACAATGTCTGGCAACCAGATGTGTTTTGCAGGTATTCTCAGCTTATTTATTCCTTCATAGTCAGAGGGCTTCCAAGCCAAACGATAATCAATCCACTCCTAAGAGAAGAATTGTACACTAGTGATGGGAGTATCCAGACCAGCACTAACAACACAATCACTGTGATGGAGTGAAAGCAGTTGGATTTGTGGTTTGCAAGAGCATGCCTGTGTGGGTTTGCTTACCTGGTTCACCCAGACATTTGTCGTCATGATCTGCTCCCGTTCATTCTGCGGGGAAAAAGAGAGAGAGAATAGTTGTCCTCTAAAGTATTTTGCTTTATTGCAGTAATAAGATTTATTCAGTGGGCTTTTGAGGATATTTCCAAATGTGCAGCATGATTTAGTGTAGTGTATTGCAAGAGAAGTCTCTCTGCAGCCAATCTGTGTTGCCGGGGCTCTAAGGAGGTTGAAGAGTCAGGAAGACTTCTGCGGGAAAACGACTTAATTCTCTGATCGTGAAGATGCGTGGAATGGTTAGAGCCTATAAGATGCTTAATTTTGCTTTCCACTTGAAAACTGAGGGTATAGATGGATAGGGACTGAGCTATGCCATTCTTGAGCATTGCCTGTTCATCTGCTCTGTCTAGGTTGTTGATTGCTGGGGCCTGCGGGGATAAGAAACCCTGCTTTTTATGCCCAGAATTTGCCATGTGGTGGCAGGGCACTGTGTGAGGAGGAATGACTGCGCCCGGGTGGAATTCTCCAGGAGAGAGGGAGCACTTGTCCAAAAGTCAGGTGGTACACATGACAGTATATCCTGTATAAATCAGCCTGTACATGTGTATGAAAGCTCGTCTGTTTGTACAGTTTCCCGTATGTTCCATCAGTGCGTCTCTCTTTTCCTCCCGAATGTCAGGATGTAAATTATATAGGTCTCTTAATGTTTGCAGCAGTCCAGTCGCTGGCTCCTAGACCAGTTGGTTTAGCATTGTGCACACAGTCCAGGATAGATCCTGACCTGGTGTAACTTACTGTAGCTGTACTGAAATCAGTGGAATGATTTTGATTTTTCGATCAATAGAATTTTATTGCATGAAGATCTGGCTGTGATCTTTTATTGCTTAGGAATAGATTGATCTTGCTGTTGTAGCTGCATTCTGAAGTATAAAAGCGGTAAATAGCATGTCTGGGCCCTGCCTACTAAGTATTATTATGTAAACTAGAAAATAATAGGGACATAGTAATACCAATATGATTTAAAATGCTGTGCAGGTAGCGATGAATTAAGAGGCATAGCCTAATTTGAACTTACCACACTGATGAGCTGTGCCAGGCTGACTTGCAGTTCTATAGATACCAACTGGGATGAGTTGACAGCTGGTCGAATTAACTTATTGTACCTGTCAGGACTCAGTAGGTGGTTCATTAGCTTTTCTTCAGCATCTGCTGCGGTGCTTCCTGTAAAACATCGCATAACAGGATTATAGAGGGGAGACCAAGTGACATGATGTAGTGATCACAGAATTTCTGTGCATCAGATTGTCTTCATTAAATAATGAGGGCATTTGATTTCCTAAGGACTGTAAGCTTACATGAACAGAAGCACATGGTGCATGCACCAGTATCTGTTCCGTTGAAGCTGACTCTCTTTCACAAAGCATGGATCAAACCCTTTGGGTTTTTTCACAGTAAAATGTGAAGCTCGAATTGATAGATACTTTTGGGTTTACATTCAGAAATAGAAGCTGGGAGAAACCACCCTCTTAATAACACAGAAAGAACATTTCAATGGTCCAAATACAGGGAGTCTGGCTGTGACTTCTCTCTTTAGTGTCGTAGGAGACAGAATTGCAGGCACACATACAAATTGGAAAACTCTGATCTGTGTAGGGAAAACCAGAGGATGAGCTTCAGGAGTCATAAGGGGTTTTTTATGATTGAGAGCTCTTTGGCAGCTAATGATGTTTCAGGTTCAGAATGATTTTATATGAAAACCTGAGACAATATGTAAGTCTTATTTTATGTGGAAACAAAGCCTGATTTATGGACTAACACAAATACTGTAAATCTTAGATTTACAAAGCTGGAGTTCAGTGACTGCAAAAAATAGTATCTGCAGGATATTATCAAACAAGCCTGAACGTTCTCCATGGAGCACGACCCCAGAGGTAACTGCATCTGTTCCTATGTTCTTGCATGTGCTTTTAAAAGCCATTCTAGTGGACTTTTCAAACCACTACCGACCACATAATAATACCAATTACTAAAATCCCGGTAAAATGCTTGTAACATCCTGCCAACAGAGTTGACCCGGAAAGATTCTGCTGTATGTCGACTAATTCTGTGTTATGTTATACAGCTGACAGTGAGGGACACAGGTGTTAATGAAAACAGATTCTAATCCAATTGATAGAGCGATTCTTCCATAGGAAAGGGCACATAACACAACCCTAGAAATTGCAGAAATGAGGGTAGTGTCCTTAAAAATTATGGTACTTTTTTTTTAGTGTTGTAGCATACCCCTGACTTTCAGAGAAAGGCAGCATGAAAAAGCTGCAACCGCATAAACAGCCAAAGTTTGTGTGCATTTCTAGAGAGTGCCTAGTTTCCATGTGAACTGGACTGTAAGTTGCTCGAGGGAACTAGTCTCTCTTGAAACTGGGTACTTCTGAATTCCACTCACATTAAAAAAATGCTAGAAGAACTTCTTGTTTCTGATCCAGTGAGAAAGTGGAGAGGCATAAAAGGAAACATCATCAAACAGATTTTTCATATCTAGGAACAGCTTTTACTCGAGCTCTGGGGAAAGGTTGAGATAAACACCAGGCTTGTTTTCATTCTTTTAAGACCAGCATATGCTATGGCATTGGTAGCACAAATTTTGTCACATATACCTAACTCACAATAGGCTTCTCAAGCACCTCCCAAGCCATTTGGAAAAACAAATTTGGATGAATACATCTGTGTTTGTTGGGTCAGTTTATTTTTTGATTGACACTTGCTTTGTACCTCCCTGCAAGTCATTATAAAAGCCCTAGTACCATATCATATTTTAATATTACATTTATTCTCAATGTAAGCCTGCCTAATTAAAGGTTTATCAGGCTAGAGCTATGGTGATCCTTGCTAAGCTCCAGAGTTTTTTCTTGTGTATTGCAGTCAAGATAGAGCTAAACTTGATACTGTGAAGAAAATGGATCTGAAATAATTCTTTTTGTGAGAATAGATGAGAAGCCTTGTGGTAGCTAAAGTTTGGGTTTTGCGGGGTGGTCGTTGTTGTTTGTTTGTGGGTTGTTTTTTTAAACAAACATTCCTGGTGTCGCATATATAAATGACATAAACAGATGGCTGTAATTCGAATGTAAATGAATTGTCATTTGGTTTGTTTCATACAGCGGTCACTGAATGCTGCTAGCAAAGACAGTGAATTCTTGTCTGGATTGTTAAATATGTTTTCACAGTGTTGCCATCTTTTTCTGTGAATGTTCTAGCATATGGAGTATTTGCTGAACAGCAAGTAGTAGAAACTGCAGAGTATTTGCAGAAATCTCATCCTGAATTAGTGATAATGCTATTCTCTGGAACTTGGTTTTAGCAATCACAGTCATCTGGTCTGCAAATTAGAACGTCCTGTGGGGTCTGCATGTCTGATGAGAACAGCTCAGGTTTCTAAGCACTGACTCTGTCAATAAACTTTATGCAGATGAATGACAGGGCACGACTTAATTATAAAAAATGATTTGTTAAATAATGAAGCCCTTTAATAAAGGTTCTCTGTTCCTAAGGAAGGGGTTCCTGTAATGATTAATTCTTCATAAAATTACCATCCCGTCCCAACCTTTAAATAACTTAATCATCAGAAATAAAGATGGAAGGGGCTGCTCCCTCCTCTCAGACGCCTGTATTGAATACCAGTAGATGTCAGCAGTGCGCTGCCTTAAAGGTTGCTAAATCCAACCTCTCTGTAAATAACATGTCAAAATGAGTGATTCTTTTATAATTTTTATAATCTGTTTTCCATTACCAGTCTACATATTAACCAGATGGCACCTAATGAGAACAAAATTACCAGGCATTCAAGTTCACCTTCATTTGCATTTCATGATGTCAGTAGCTGTGCATTTGAAACTCCTCTTTTTCCTCTCGGAGTTGGAAGGAATTCAAGTGCACAGTTTCCCTTGCAAACTGTTCTTTTTCCAAATAGCAGTAATCACCAGAAATGTTACAGAGGGTACACTTTTAGACAAATGATGCTTTTAGACAGATGATTTTAGCAAGAATAATGAAGCAATCCTATTTTGGGGGTGGAGTATTTTTGTGTACTGAAAGCAGTAATGGAGAAAACACCTTGGGGTGGATCCTGAGCTAGGGGAATTGTTTTAGCTTCACTGAACACGCTGCACGTCTGCTCCATGCCAAGCAGAGCAAATTGCCACGTAACTAGCAGTACACATTCTGCAGCAAGTTTGTTTTCTCTGCAGGAGTATGACCATTAAAAGCAATTGCATCAGCATGCTTCCAATTTCACAGCAGAAACCCCAAAACCACAGACTTCATTCAGTCACCAGTGCAAACTTTCCCTTTTACATGGTCTAATTTAATTATATAAAAAGAAATAACTAGTCATCCTCATCCTGTGTTCTGTTGTTTATTTTCAGAGTAGTGACAAATATGTAGGAGTGATTTCCACAGAACAGAATAAGGAGCAATGTTGACAAATACAGGCAAGTGCACTGTTATCACCGCTTAGATGGCAGAATTTAACATGAGGCATGTTTCATCCATTTCCCTGACTTCAGTTATTTTAATAAATGTTGAAATAGCATTTGTTTAGAAATAATATATGCCATTTTTGTTCTTTCCTCTCATGCAAATAACTTATGTGGACGATGGTGACATACCAAATTCCCATCTGTAAAGAGCAAGCTAGAGGCAGCAAGAAGACAATGCCATTATCTTATCTGAAATTACTTTGTCATGTTGTTACTTCTCACCATACTCTTGAGTAAAAACATTCATATAACCTCTTAGTTCATGCTAATTTGGAACTCCTATTGTTCCAATGGAAGTAGTGGTAAATTTACTGTATTTTAAAGACTATTTTAATTTCTACACTGCTATTAATACAAATAAAAAAGAAATACAAGTGGATTTAAAAGTGTATAATCTAAGAATCTAAAGTAGGCCCTCAGTCTTGGTTTGTTACAAGGCAGATGTTTTCTAAAGTTGCATTTCAGTGACTGAAGAAACAAAACAACTGTAGGATGAACAGGGAAAGATGCGATTTTTGTCTCAGTTCAATTTCAGCCTGTTTCACTCAGAACACTTCAGTGGAGTCTCTGTGGCAGAAGCTCCTGTGGTAAATGCATTATTTCATGTGTTTCATGCTACTGTCGGGCTGTGCCTGTTGGCTAAAACGTGTACAAGAGATCCTGGTGGACTACAGAAAATGTTCTTATGTATGTTTGTTTGGTTTTAGCGTCTATTTATATATTGCAACTTAATTTAAACTATTTACATACTAATCAAACAATTAGGAAGTACGAACTTTGCAAAATCTATGCACTTGAGCCAATAATTGTAGAGAGATGAGATCTGTCTTATTTATTGTTCGTGTCATGGTTCATTTTTTATTTTTTCCCTCTCAGCACAATACCTGCTTTTCCCAGCACAGATAATCCCGGAAGCATCTAAAGAGATATATTTAGTGATTATAATTTCCTACCGTTCTGTCATTTTATGTTTAACTTACTGTCTGTCCATATGCATCATAGTGGATATGCGGATACCAAACAAGCCAGAAACTACACTGAATTAAGCAATTCCGTGCATCTTCTTAAAGTCTGCAACCTACTGAGGTGACAGTTAGAAACCATCTCAGAGTTTATATCACAGTCGTACCTCCTAACCCCGAAAGCTACTGCTGTTCTGCAAACTGTATCTGAAAGAAAAGCTCACTTACCGTTCAAATAAAAGGAGCCCATTACAAAGAGAAGGAGGGTGTACGTATTCCTCATGGCAATAACAAGAAGAGCTGGATTACTCTTCCTCAATTAAGACAGCTGGCAGTAGGCTCTGTTGTCAGGGATGCACAAGTCAGACGCGTAAAAGCAAACCAAAATCTTGAAGGTATTAAATGCCTGGAAAGAGACAGACAGTAGGACCTGGCAGAAGCATCCTGCAAAGTGGAGTTTTCATGAGCATAGTGGTCCCTCCCCCTTTGCAGCTGTTTAAAGAGCTTTGTGAAGAGGAAAAGCACATAAGAAGAGGGAACGTAATGTGATAATGTTGAATAAGAGGAAATGAAAGAGTGAGCTAAGGAGCATGATCTACAAAACACAACTGCTTAATTCTTGCTACTAGATAACATTTAGAAGGCTTTCTCGTTAATAGGTGTAATGGGTGGGAAGAGCTGTCTGGGAAGAGCTGGATATAACTTTGTGCCATTAGACCTGTTAGTGAAAGACATGTGAATAAATTATAGCCCCAGGAGAGGGTCATTTTCTGTGTCAAAGTTGATTGCCTACTGCCAACCCTTTTCCACTCCAAGGCCCACACGTGTTCTCTCTAAACTAGAACTCCAGAAAGGCTTTTTAAGAGCAGCGGGAGCGGAACAGAGAACTTGTCATCATTAGCATTTGACAGGATTTTTAAAGAAAGAAATAGCAGTAGCTGTAAGGACACTCCAGAGGTGCATTAGAGGAATTCAGTGGAAGTCTTCTTTTACAACTGAAGTGCTCAGCAGAGTATAGTGTATCATGTGTTTTGGGACTTGCCATGGGAAGATTTGTTAAGAAGGAAGGGGAAATAAGATCTCAAATACCCTCTGCAAGCACTGTGGGCCAGGCTGAAGTCCCTGGATAGAAAAAAAGAAAAAAGGTCCTAATTTTCTAAATAATGTTTTATCTCCATAGTCTCCATATTGAGGATCCTCTCTGCTTCAGCTGGCCACAGGATGCAGTTCTGCTCTTGTCTCATCTCCTGACAGTCTGACACCGTAGGCTGGGATGGAGGCATTCCTGATTTACCAGCATAGTACACCAGATTCCTGCATCTAGTGCAGTTGCCGTCTGACTGGGGTTATTTGGGGAAGATCACCGTTTTTAGCTGCCGTTTTTAGGCAAGCTGTCAGGGTGCTGTTCAACAACTCACTGGCTTTTCCCTGAATGTTTTAGCCACCTTCTTTTTTTCACTAAATAGGCCGGTATCTTTGTTGTCTTTAAAGGAGCTGCAATCAGAGGTAGCACAATACATAAAGAAACTATTTGTAATTTTGGTAATTGTACTGTCTATAATATGTGCAACTCCTCTAAACAGTCTATTTATTATTTTTGGCTCATTTCTTTAGGGTAGGAGGATGGATTCAGTGAGACAAATGGATAAGCACTCACTGACTTCTACCTGTATAAAACAGACAGTTATAAGTCAGCTTTCATGAAGTGGCTTGTGCTGTTGCCTTCCCTTACTCTGGAAACTCAAGGTATGTCAACTATACCATATCCTCCTCTGAGGATTCCTGGCAGTTCTTTAAAAAGCTCACAGCCTTTTACCACGAAAAGTTTGGCTTGTTCATTCTCATCTTTTTTCACCTGAAATTTCAAACAATTTCCTGTAGTAGACCTTTAATATAACACCCTCAGATATAATCTCTCAGGTTTTATAGTGGTTACAACTCCAAAAAATAGAAAACTTTGATCTCTGATAACTACTAAACTTTTATATATATACATGTGATCGCTTTCTTTGGATTTATTGCATCTTAATGCTATGCAAACATCTCAGATGATAAAAAGTTCTGTTAACTGTGTAGGAATTGATGTTCGATGATTTCTGTATACTCCAAAAATTCTTACAGCACACTATTGCCTTATTGTTAGCCATACCAATGTAAATGTACTGGTTTTGTTGCTTATCTCAATGGTCAGGTCCAGCCTGGTATCAGAGGTCCCCTATGCTAGTTTCTGTGTGTTATTTGAAGTCTTTTTTTTTTTGTGCTTTCATCCCTTCCTTTTCCCTCTTATTTGGTATCTGTTCACTGGAATTGATTTAAATTGGGGTTGTTTAGCCTGGAGAAGAGAAGGCTCCAAGGAGACCTTAGTGTGGCCTTTCCATACTTAAAGGGAGCTTGTAAGGAAGATGGGGACAGACTTTTTAATAGGGCCTGTAGTGATAGGACAAGGCGTAATAATTTCAAACCAAAAGAGAGGAAATTTTTTGCACTGAGGGTGGTGAAACGCTGGCCCAGGTTGCCCAGAATGGTGGTAGATGCCCCATCTCTGGAAACATTCAAGACCAGGCTGGACGGGGCTCTGAGCAACCTGATCTAGTTGAAGATGTCCCTGCTTGTTGTAGGGGAGGTGCACTAGATGACCTTTAAAGGTCCCTTCCAACCCAAACCATTCTGTGATTCTAAATGGGTGTCAGAATTCTTACCTCAAACCAGTGTGAGAACTGAGGGGGGGGAGAATGGTTTCAGTGAGACAGCCAGGAGAACAGTCATTGTGGGGACATCTACCTGGATAAAAAAAGCCAGTGCAGATCTAGTGAGTACGTGTGAATAGACTAACTGCATGAAAATATAACACTATTTTTCTGCGTTCCTCCAGCATTTAATGAGCAGCATGCAGAAATGAAGCTTTCCCACAGAAAATAACCCTCTTGTAGTGGTCACAAGCCCCAGGAGGTATGTCCCAACAAAATGTTTAGGCTGAGCCATCCACTTCTTGCTTCTCACTTAAGCCTGGTGGGCAGTGCTGTCTTTCATAATGTAAGGGGAATTGCTCTCAAGGAGCTGTGCCTTCAGTTAGTAAGGGTGTGTTTGAGCAAAGTACCCATCTGCTGGGGAAGAAAGACTGCGTCTGTTTCTCTCTTTTCACTTTCTGACATCTATGTCTCCTCAAAGGCAGATCTTCCATCTGCCAACCCAGCCTCTGTGCTTCTGCAGTGGTTACAGGAAGGGATGGACGGACGTGTGAAGTCACTGCACTTGGACCATCTATGCTGCTTGATGCTGAGAGCCGAGTAGCAGCTCGAGGTATAACAAACCAGACTGGGATTGCTTCACCGAAGCACTGAGCCATCCCAAAGCCAAAGGGTCACCAGTCATTCACTGACTGCGCTATTTTTACTGCTGAAGCTGAGGTGGACAGGCAGAATTACCACAGCTGGTTTTCTTCTCTCTGGTCATATTCTTCCTTCACCATTTATTTGTGTTCATTCATTCTGACAGGTCACTGAAGGTCTTTTTTGATCACTTGTGCTATGCAAGCGCTTTCCCCACAGTGATGCTGCAGGATTTCATTTGTTCATTAAGTTGAGATCCTGAAAAGACAGGTCTTTTTAATAGACATTAGCATATGTGATATTCTGGATTTACATGTTAATGCACTGTGCAAGCATGGGAATAGCAGCGGAGAGCCATCGGCTGAGCTGCCTGGGGCTTTGTTCCTGGCACTATAACGCTTTGGGTGCCTTAGGGTGTTAGAGCTCTTAGGTGCATGAGGAATGTGAGCTGTCTAAGCACCCAGGAAAACTGGCAGTCCCCTTTTATGGATTTATCCTGGTTATTTCAAGCTGCCACTTGCATTAGGAAAGAACCAGTCAGTCCAAAGTGGAAGCAACCTGGGGTGCAGCTGGTCTCCCTAATGAGACATGTGCAGGTATAGGGAGATGGTGGCAAAAAGAAATGCTTCCAGGTGGAAAGCCACAGTTAGTTTCTAGTAGTTGTGGCACTGAAATGAAGTTCAGGGCTGAGCTGGTGCCTAAACCGATTCGATAAGGGACTTCAGATCAACTTCTTAAATACTGGCTTTACAGAATACATAGGACTGAATTACTGTTACACCAGCAGAACAGCTGTTACTTTCTGCTTGAAAATTGCCACAGAAAATGTCAACTAATGGCAAATTTTGTTTTTCTAGTACCTTACATCTGAGTGAACTTTCATGGTACCTGCCGATGTCCTGACTCATCTCAGCAGCAGCAAGGCACGCTTTGCTCTCTGACCAGTTGAAAAATGGAACTTCTTACAGGTAACTTCTGCAAATATCCAACATGGCTCCCTGCAGGTAAAGTCATAGTTTTCCCTACTCACCACTGTCCAAATGAGCTCATTAGTACAGCTGTACTGGAGCTAAAATTCTACATTACTGAAGTTTTTTCCCTTCCAAATACACTCACAGTTCTGTTAGGAATGTGATACCAAAATCACACCGAATCGGTACCTCAGCCATTCAGGCAGTAATGTTTTTGGGTTAAGTTGTACTGCTGCAGCTTCATTTAACAGTGCTGCGGTGTGTCTGGATTTAAAGTCTGCAAGGCGAAACAAAACTGTGTTACTGTAGTTCTGATAACTGTCAGCTGGGCAAGCCTAGCAAGGCCCTCACGCAAACAGTTGGTAGAAATCAGTGGGAAGGGCAAGGATATATGGAACATTTGGTCTGTTATAATCTAAAGCTTTGGAATTTAGAAAGATTTTTTGGATTAGTAGGTGCTTTATACTGGAGAACTGGTTTTCATCCAGAGGCTTACTTTACGGTGATGGATCATGTTTGTGTGTGAAATCATGTCATAAAGTCGATTTCCTACAACACCTCTGTAATTACATGTGTCTTGCCAAATGGATTCTAACCAATAAGTACAAGTATTTGTAAGAGGCTGTCTTCAGGCAAGGTATAATAACCGTTGTGCTTTTGCACATGACAGTGGGAAACAGAGCTGTGGATGCTACCAAATTATCAGGTAAATAACACTCCTTTAAGGTTTCAAATGGTGATACTGTACGTTGGTGCCTGATATGTCATCACATTCGAATCTGCTCCAAACCCACAAAACATTGCATAGCATCACCACTAATAGCACTGTGACAATGTTAATAACACAAACGACGCATACAAATGACTCAGTAGCAACGTATGTGATCCAGCTTTCATTGCCAAAATTTGAATGATTATGGACCAATGAAAAGCCACTTTTCTGCTCTGGAATATGTCTGATGGCAACAAAGTCACTCCTGGAAAAACAATACTTTCCCTTTCTTAATTTTCAGAAGCTGTCTCCATATTCTTTCTGAGCTAGCAGGTGGGGTTTATTTGTAGAGTATTTAAGTCAGCAATATTAAAGCCTCTAATGCTCACTGATTATCAGCAATATCTTTAAGCTCCAGACTGCATAAGCATAACAAGTCAAGAGAGTTCTCGAAAGCACAGTAGAAGCAGCAGCTGAGGGTGGTTATGCTATTTTGGAGATGATGCTTTTATTTTGATCAGTCTCTTTTGCTTCCTCTTACATTCTTTGAGATTCATTGCAGGGTAAGCTATTGACTGCCCAGTATATGACTGGTGGACGATCATATATACTTTGAAAACATTGTAAATGAAGCTGTAACCATTCTTGCAATGCCTGCATTTTGCATTAAATTAATAAAAAGGTGCTAAATATGTGGATGTTTAAGAACACGTCTCCGCCAATACCGGTGTGCTCATATATACAGTGTAAACAGTATTGTGTGCTCTTGCTTTTTATAGTAAAAACTCTAAATGTAAATTCCAGGAGTAGGAAGCTCTATATCTTATGTTTGTCTGCCTTGCTGCATTATTCTGATTCAGAAACTGTGCTTCCTTACCTGCCAAATCACTGTAATTTTTGCCCAGTTTCCAGTTTTGATGTAATGGCAGTGTGTGTTACGTCCCTTGGTAAAGGTCCAGTTATAAGTTTTTAGTGTTTACGGTATGTTTTCTAGATTCAATAGAATTACACCTATTAATCCAAATCACTTCATTCTCCTTTATCAAGATGAGCCTAAGGGTCAATTAGTTGTTTCCAGCTTTTTTTGGTGTTTATACCTTTCTGCTGAAACGTGTGTAATGTCCTATAGCAAAATCCAATAGCAAACAACTGTTTCCTCTGGTTGCCAAATTCCTGTGAAATGAAACATAACTATCCCAAGAGTAAAGACCGTAAAGAGTAAGCAGCCTGTGCTAAGGCTATTCAACTATTCAACAGATTGAAATTTTATTACTATTTACTACTACTTTGTTTTCTGCAGTAATCAGTAAGCTATTGAGAAAAGCTCTACCACCTAGTAAAAGTAGATGCTATGAATAAATCACAAATAATACTTTCAAACTATGTGTGGAATCTAATGTTGCAGGGCCAGACCTGCAGATCCTGCTCAGGCTGTAGTGTGACGTGAGATTTATCTACGAGGCTGGCAAATTTTGCACCCGACAGAACTGTATTAGAAGGATTACTGAATTTTTGGCAGTAAAATGATTTTTCTTCTCAGGATGCCACCCTATACTGCAGGATCCTAACAGGCATAGATAAGCTGCTGGTGCATACACGGTCATCTGGAAAACCCAGGAGTGCTGTGGTGCAGAGCACATGTCGCTGCAAAATTGTGAAGAGTTTTACTTGATTTCTAACCATCACTCTTCTTCTCTGAGGCAGACCTGTGCAATGCTACCTCCTTTCTTGCTGTCGCTGTGTTGGGCTCATGCCAGGATGGTACTGGCTGTTTTGTACACTGGGGCCTTTAGGATGGGGCATTGGCATGTGTGGGTTATTCTTCTGTTATTAGAGAGAATTTGTGTGCCAGAAAAAAAACCAAACCCAAACTGTTTGTGGCAGAGTCCAATGGTTCCTCTCTCACACTCATGACAGAGGCAATAAAGGTCTGTATTGCACATCGCTTCCAATGGAGGAGTAGAAGAAGAGTGAATGACAATTGTACTGTTTGAGATTGACTGTTTTATTTGGGACTGCAGCATTTCAAAATGAGCAAGTTTGAGCAGTGCAGAAAAAAGAGGGCTTTAGGATACAAGACTGGGAGCCTAAAGACATGCGCATTGTTTTCAGCTCTACTGATATAGTCCAGGGCTGCATTTAGATTAATGCCATCTCTGCTCAGTCCTCCAGTTTCCCCAGGTGTAAAGCAAAGATAAGGGTTTGCCAAGAATTAACTAATGCTTGTAAAGGGCTTGGATGGCAAGGAATGAAAAAGGATCATGAGAACACAGGAAGCCCTTAACAAGCAAGTGGAATGGATACTGGGTTTTTCTGTCATGAAGCTGACCTGGCAGCACTGCTTCATCAGGAGTAACAATCATTAGCATTCTTTTATCTTCATAATCCCCCTTTTTTTTTTCTCCTTAAAGACAAAGATCCAGATATGTCTAGAGTGATGAATACGTCTTGAGCAATAACCTGCATCATCACTACCTCAAAGTGAGATCATTAAAATCACATTAAGAGTTGGCAAAAGCCTGCTAAGGAGTTGGGGACTGGCTAGACTTCTGGTATTCAGGCTTCTGCACTTTTAAATACCCAGACTCTCAGTGCAGCACAGGAGGTTGTTAGTGAGATTCCTTTTTATTTTAATTGTTTTGAAGGGGCATAATGGAAAATAAAATCCAGTTTCAGGTTTAACAAAGTTTTGTTGGAGATTGACTCTGTAATGGCTGCTGTGAGTAGGAGCTAGATCCCTGTTTGGAGTCAGCCTTAGCCCAGCAGCAAGCCCAGTGTTAGGGCTCGCCTGTAAGTCTCTCCTGTGTGGATTTGTTTGGATTGCTGTAACCTTCTGGTGTTTACACAGAGCGGTGAGAATGAAGATGAAGTCTGTGTAGACTTACATAAGAGAGCAGGAATGGCAGCTGTTTCTGCTGCCTGGCAGATGCTGAAACTGGGGGAGTGCAGACAGTGGGCTGGTTCTGAGAAGAATCAAACAGGCAGCCCCAGAACGGTTGGCTGCAGAGGCGTGGGAGTTCAAAGTAGAAGATCTTTGGTCCTATTTTTGGTGGAACTGAGCTGAACACTTGCTGTGATTTTAATGTCAACTGCACTTGCTTGGAAGTTATTTAATATATAACATGGATGTATCTGATCTTCTTTCAACTCTTCAAAATTGAACCATGTTAAATATAGAGAAATGTGGCCAGGGCAGATGTACAGGATATGTGATTCTGTAGATATGAGAGTGCAATAAGCGTAAAATCTTCAATATGATTGTCTCCCCTTGCGTTCACTTAAACGCTGTTTGGGTACAAGTCAGATTGGTTCCTGATGCAGCGCAGAGAGGAGTGGAACTGAAAACACTGGAGGAAAAGGTCTCACATATGGAGATGCAGCACAGCCTTAACTTTTGTTTAGAGAGAGGCACCCAACTTAATAATTTGAATTTGATGCCTTTATACCCACTTAGCCTGGGAAGCGGCAGGCACTGGGAGGCTTGGAGCCCAGGGCTATGGTACCAGAGCAGAGAGCTGGGAGGCAGGAACCCCGTCGTGGGTGGGGAAGGTCGTGGTGCCAGGGCTGAAGTGGAAATCTGAGCAGTATCTGTGTATAGTCATGGGCACATCAAGGTACAGGACAGGGGTGAGTGACAGCAGGGAGTGCTGCCAGTCACCATGATGTCTAGCGCAGAACTGGCAACAAGAAAAACAGACTTAGGAAAGCTTTCATACCAATGCTGTCGTCACAAAACGATCCGTAGCAAATCTAGTGAATCTGCTACTGCCAAACCCGGACTTTCTGCATTTGGGTTTGAGAGGGCATCACACACTTGCCATATGAATAGCTGGGCAGCATTTCGCTCAGAAAGCCTTCCAGAATTTTTTCAGCCACCTGTCTCTGGCAGGTTGTGTGTGAAAGCAGCATTTGTGCCTGTTCTAACTGTTCTTTAAGACTCCTTGTCATGGCCTGGCCTTTAATAAACGTGGTGAAATGTAAACCAAGAAACAGCAGGTGGCAACCAAGAGCTTGACTGCTAGTGCACACAGTGCGATAATAAAATGGTAATAAAGGAAAATTATGCAGGATAATGAAGTAATTCCCTGCTCTTGGATTTGCAAATTAAGTATCTGTATATCAATTAACAAAAAATGTTATAGAGCCATATGCCTGACAACCTGTTTGGGTTTTTTTCCTGATTATATCACTGATCTAGTAAAAGTTACTACTGCCTCCTGCAAAACATGCCTCGTGTAGAACTTGTGAACCTTTCTCAAACATGTAACCTCTACAATTTCCTCTGCCATTCCTTCAGCTTTGGTCTACAAGGAAAAACTAAAAGTACAGGAAACCGTTTAGAAAAACACCCTAGATGACATTGTATATTCATTTTTTTTCCAAGCTGAAAGTAGAGCTTCCTAGTTAGTTAAATAATAACCTGTTATCTTGGTATTACACATCAATATATATTTAATGGGGGCATCTAAAGACAGGCACTTCCATTGTTTTTTTGTAATTTAGAGCAAGAATCCAAACTCAAATTTTGATGTTTAAGTGTGTGAAGCTTTTGCAGCTTTATCAGCGTCCCAAATTTAGGATTTTTTTCTTTTGCCCTACCCAGCATGCCACAGCAAAATTTGTTATTTCCAAATCAAAGGAAGCAGTTCCTTCTGTCTCTTCAGATTTGGTTTTTGTAAGCTCCTTTAATGCCTCCGGTTCTATCATCTGCACTGTGTGGAAAGCAGTAATTTGTGCTGACATCATCTAACTGCCCTGAAGAAAAAATATGTTGCATATCACCAAGGAAAGGGAGAAATTTATCTATAATTTAGGACAATAATGGGGTTTAATTCACAAAGTCTCATAGCATTTCACATACTGACTGAGTCTACTATCATTAGCGATGTCTTGGGATTCTGTTCTGTGGATATAATCAGTTATGACTGAAAGGAAATCATTGTGAGGGCCTCCGTTTTGTAACCACTTCTGGCGTTTATTATCCTTTGTGGCACTTGTGCTTATAAGAACTCAGGAGTTGTTTGTTTTTCCAAGCAAGAAAACCCATACAAATTATTGACATTTTGGGGGGATGTTTGCAGTGAGGTGCTGATGCTGAGCCCCAGGCAAGGCCCTCCTCTCCAGCAGCAAGCCATGGTGGCAGCTCGCATTGAGCTGGTGGACTTTTGGTGGTCATTTGTAGTTCCTTGACTTTGCAGGGCCTGTGCTGGTGGCCCTGCCTTCAGCAGAACCCCCTGCCACTGCAGGCTGCTGCGATGGCCACGGGACACCCACTAACCCTCCACGTTCAGGCCTGTGCAGTGTCCCTGAGCTGCACACAGAGCTCACTGGGGGAGCTCCATCCAGCAGGGTCTGTCGCCTTATCTTTGTCTTCCATGTGCACCTTATTATATCTGCCTTTTTTCCCAGTGGACAGTTCGCATGGTCCTTTTTTGTGCCCACGCTGCTGCACAGCCGCTGTGTATCCAGAGGAGGATGCTGGAGCTGGGTCTCAATGTGAATCAGCTAAAGGTGTCTCTGAGAAAACACAGAGTTCAGATCACTGGTTGTGAAAGCCCAGACGGAAAGCGGAAGATTCTGTCTCCTTGGTGTACTGCCGAGAGTGCTGTCCTGCAGCCATGCTTCCTCTCTCAGTCACTGCTAGATGAGTATCAGACAGACAGCTTTTTCCACTAGCTGTGCAGTGTCCCTCCATTTTAGGATATTTTTCAGGTTGGAGATGGTGAGATTTGGGATAGGACATGCTTTTTCTTGTTTTATATTGTAGATCTGTTCCTTGTGTTTAGTACATTTCACATGCACATATGATTACTTGCTTTCCCACGCTATACAACAGCAGTACCAGCTTTTCCAAGTGCTGTAGAATGGTAGATGTTGTGCTTAGGCTGGATTACAAAACAGCCATATGTGTTTGGGAACAGGCCACCTCTTCCCTGCTGCCGGTGCCTTGTGCAGGCTGAGTGAGTAACAACATTCTTTGATTAGGCTTTTTAGTGCTGAAAAGCAGAGCCAGCCAAGGATGGCTGTTTCTGGGAACATGTTGTGACGCTCCTGACTCCACCTGTCATCATTCCGTTCAGAGCTAAGGGTACCCACCTGCCTTGGCTGTGTTGGTCGACACAGAAACATGCACTGTAAGGCTTTTCTTTCTACCAGAGATGATGACTCCCTGTTTAATACTAACACAGCACATTTGGGTCACAGATACCATTTTATTTTGCTGGGTGCTCAAAGTACCACTAGTCCTCTTTTATGGACCAGGAAACAAAGTACAACGAGAGAATGAAATTTAGGCCAATTGTGTAGGAAATCAGTAATAGGATGAGGATTAGAATATAGTCCTGAGTTCTCAAAAGTTCAGTCCCATGTCTGCAGCTTCCTTGGAGAATGGGATGGGTTTATATCAAATCCAAACCTTCCCAGTTATTTGAGAGAAGAGCTGCTTTGACTTGTTCCTCAATCGTAGCAGGAGGCTGTATGGAGTTTCAGAATAGTCTTCCAATAAATAGCTGACAGGTTTACTACCCTGTGTGTGTTGTAAGGTTCAGTATGTTAACATACAGCAGATGGAATGGTCTATGTTCTTGGTTCCCGTGTGTGTTAATGTAGGCACAGCAAGATTCACTTCATAAGAATTTGACAATTATGTGCTTGTGTGGCATCTGTAGATATGTAGACTCTAAAACCAGAACACATCATCTGGTGTCCTCCCTACTATAGACCACAGGCTTCGTACCTCTCACACATGACTTAAGGTTAATCTAGAACATAATTTTTAAGCTTCCACACTTTTAAACCTCTACATTTTTAAACTTCTTAAGACTTCAGTTGATGAAGAATAACCATTTCCTCTAGTAGCAGGGTTCTGATGGTTAAATAAATCCTTTGAAGTTTGTACCTTATTTCTAACTTTCAACCACTCTGTATTTCTATGTCCTTGTCAAAGTTCCATTCGCACTCTGAAATCTCCCCTATTAGATAAGTTTTAGACTATTATCTTTCTTTTGGATGAGCAAAATAGATTAGATTTCTTGGTGTCTCATTAATAAAGCAGGTTCTTTTCCATAATCATAAATCATTCTTGAGGCTCTTTATGTAATTTGTCAAGGTGCTTATAGGTCTGGTGTCCATAATCTTGCGTGGTGGTTCCACTACATGTTCAATGGATTACTTCCTTCTGAATATTATTTGATCTTTGCTTGTTTATTAAAGCATCACTTTGGTTCTTTCAGTTACTGACTCATACCGCAGCTTTTGTGTCCTGGGATGTTGTCTTCAGCTGGCATAGATCTAGTATAGTTCATCATGTTATAATATATGACATAAAAGGCAATATATAGCCTCTAGTTTAAGAAACTGTGTTTCTGTTTGAAGAGATGGTGTTTCTGATTCAGTAGATAATACATCTGACTCAGCAAGTCCTAGATCTGACTCGCTGGGTCGTTTATTTGCTTGGTAAATAGTACATATATGGTAATTAACAGCGTATCTGGTTTTGTACACGATCTGTCCTTTTTTTAATCTTTTTTTCTAGCTGTCCCTAAAATCTCTGATGAATTAGTTTTGTGACATCTATCCCAGTACATGGTCAAACACAATGGTTTCCCTGTTGTCACATAAAATACAGCAGCAGTCACTCTGAATGTGAACAAGAGCTAAATATAAACTTATAATACATTTGCTTGTCAGTAAAGATGGCGTATTTTTAGAATTTGACTGGAACTTAACAATTTCTTATATGTAATTGGAATCTCCAGAGACTACTGTGTTTTGGATCTCCAAAAATGTATTTTGAGTTCTACACAGTGCAATCTACACCTCCATCTGCTCCTTATTCGTGGCAGTCTGGAGCGTGCCAGCGCGCGTGAGAACAAGAGCCATCCCGTATTGACTGGGCTAGAACTGTGTCTGCCGTTTTCTTGGTGCAGTCCCATTTGGGGCAGTAGGAGTAACTGATTTAGTGGGACTGGCAGAAAACCAGTCAGATCAGGCCAGATCAATGCTGAACTGATTTCTTGAGGAATTTTCTTGCTGAAAATTAAAAAAAAAAAAAAAATATTTTGTTTTGTCTTCATTCCAGACAAAATGCTTTGATTTTGTATAGGTTGTAAACATTGCAGTCATTGAACGGGCGATATTGTGGAGTGGGATGCTTCTAGTCCTGGATTGCCAATGCTTTGCTTTTCCAGAGCTTTTAAAAAATTCATATTCCTCTCTTTCCAGTTCCTCTTTTGAAGGGCCACTTTGTGACACTGGGAGCAGGACACCTGCCTGGTCGGAAGCGTGCGCAGTCATTGGAAATTCAGAGCTAGGCTGGGTATTTCTGCCTGCCCCTACCCTGTGTCATACAGACGTGCCCTGACTTGTTATAATTCACGACTCTTTTTTTCTGCCTAAATACCATTTTGTTGAGATTTCAATTACTTGTAAGTGCCATTAATTTTTGTAATAACTGTCAATGAGAGGTTATTTTTCACCTGAAGACAGCTGCTGGGTGTGAGCATCTGAGAGCAAGGTGAATCCTTTGTCATTAGAGCTGTGAGGCTTGTCCAAAGGACCACACTCATCCTCCGGCTCTCCTGGTGACTTGAGTTCCTTTAGTCCTTGTGCCTTTAGAAGGTCGTATGCTGGGACTGCAGTCACTGAAACAGAACTAAAGCAGCCTTAGAATGTGAGATGAGAGGGGATGGAAATCAAGATGTTGGGAAAGAGTTTCTCCAGGGATCAGTTGCACTGGCTGAGAAAGGGGGAGAAAACTTCCCAGAGAGCTTATAATGCTTGATTTCTTTATAAAAGCTAGATGTGTCAGGATGAAGAATTTAAAATGGCTTCAACATAAATGTTTTAAAAAGAAAATGGAGCAAAAGACAGTTTAATCTGAATTTTCTCAGCCATTTTACATACAGAAATTTTAAGCATCCCCTAAAGAATACTTTTGTGTCAGCAAAGACCTACATACCATAGAAAGTGACAGCACTGTACTGTAGATTTAGCACTAGCTATTTTCTTATTTTTATGGTTTATGGAGAAGGATGAAAACAAATCTCCAGTAATTAGGGATCAGGTGCAGTGAGTTTCAACACAGTGCCTGATGGATATGATGTGCAAGCAGTGGCTTTTGCAGCTGCCATTTGCATGAGGGAAGGGAGAGAGGCTGTTCTGCACAGCTGCATCCCGTGGTGGTAAATGCTCATGCCACAGGCCCGTGAAGGGATAAAGCTCCCAAAGCCCACACTGGGAGGCTTTGCTTAGCAGGCTGATGCTAAAGATGAAAGTGTGCTGGTAAGTTGGAGAAACTATTTTTTGTTGTTGTTATGGCAAACATCAATACATTTTTTTTCCCCTATTGAAACTGGATTTTGAAATTTGGGGAAAATAAATGGTTTTCTTTTTCTCAGTTAGAAAGCAAACGTGTTTTTGACTGAATCAAATATCTTTTGAAAAACTTCCCATTTTGCCAAAGAGGTCATGTTCCATCAGCAAAGTGGCTCTTGTTTATTAATCAGTGGAAATTACTTGTCTGTGCATGAGTAGTACCCAGTGCTCAGTCCTTCCTGAACGTCTCTATCCTGGTGACATCCTGAGGTGGATTTGCTTCTACTTTGTGGAAAGGTTGGTGAAAAGTGTGAGGAAAAATACCTAGGGTTTTAAAACAGGGTGAGACTTGCTGTTTATGTTTAAAACATTAAAGTATTTAAATATAATACTTTCTACATTCAACTCCTTTGTGGACTGGAAGACTAAGGAACAGGGGAGAAGTGAGATGATTATTACAAAGACTCAGGAGTAAGGTGGCATAGGACTTTAATTCTGGTTATGTAAAATTAGTTTGGTTTTTTTGCACTTGTTTTTCATATTTTAACTGCACGATTTGTATTTTGGAGAGAGGAGACAAGTGTGGTGTTTGTTACAGATTCATCATCACCCTTCATTTTAAGATGTGAAAATGGCAAATGAAGGTGACAAAGGCCTTTCACAGTGCCTGTAGTCCTGGCAAGGGAAGCCAGCCTTGATGAAGAATGTCCTTTTGAGATTCAGAAACTTCTCATTAAGATGAATCCTTTGGCTTTTGCTTAATTCTTGCTCTTTTTTGTTATGTGAAATTTATAATCCAATTGTCTTGTGTTTGTCTGAGCTGAATGGTTCTCTCTGGTTTTGGGCTACCATCTCTAGGATCAGGGAGGCAGTAGAAAGTGAGTGACTGGCCTCACTCCCTTACTCCACACTTACACTGGTGTAGGTATAATCTGTTTGACTTCCACAATTGCTCTCACACTGAGGTAAGATTCAAATATGCAAAAACCTGCATATAGCACAACGTAAATATGTATATACACACACACACACATATATATAAATGTATATGTATAAAAATTTGGATCGGAAAAGGTATTTAGACCATCATTACACTAGTCTGACTGGAGATGGTTCAAGCCATCCTGAAGAGCACTGAGCAGGCCTCATATCGACATAGAACTCAAGGGAGGTGTTTGGGGAGAGCTCTCAGCTTTTATTACTTACCTGTAGACTTAGATGTGCTCTAAGGAGGGAGGCTGAGTTCAGACAGTACTAGGTGCAGGAACTGGTAGCTGAACCACATGAGGAAGACTGGATTTCACTGCAACTTAAATACCAATGATTTCCTTCCCCTCAGAGGTCATTTATGCTGATCCTGCACACTCGGGTCCTAACCAGTGTGTAATTGTCTTATGTCAGGGTCGCCTTAGTCAGGTAGGGTGAAAAATGTGTGCTGTAAACCTGGCAATAAGATATTAGGATTTCTGGCCACTGCCTTCCTAATGTTTATTGCAAGCATTACTGGATTAAATAATAATTAAAGAAAAAAAAAGTCATGTCCTATTTTTACTTCTGTCACCATTTAGAAAATGATTTAGGTCCATCATCAGGTTGCTAAAGGGGAGATTTTCTGATGAATGCAGCATAGTGACAGTTGATTACTTTTATAAGGCAAAAGACAAATAGCCCGGTTCGTGAGCCGTGGCTCCAGGGCCAAGTGTGTGTTCTGCTGGACAGATTGCTCTTACCGTACAGCTCACAGGGGACGCAGTATTGAATGGGGTCTGGTGCTTGCATTGCAACTGAGTCCTTGAGTTATGTGCTGCTGCGGGAGTTACGTCATGGGCTGCTCCTGTTTGGCTCATAATTGCGCACTTTAATTTGGAGGGGCTTTTTAACCTTGTAGCATTTGAAAAATCAAATTAATCTACCATTATATAGGATGATTACTGGGCTGGGTTTTATTTCTCATGATTTAGTCAATATGTCATCTAAATAACAGGAAGATGGTAACAGCCAAAAGGTGAGATAGTTATTATTGTTAATTTTTCATTAGCAGCAGGAAAATAAGCTGTTCCTTGTAACTGAATTCAACAGTGAATTGTGTTGGTTCTGCGGGTTCCTTCGTCTTCCATTAAGTGCATTTGGAGTAAACCTGAGCCTTGCTGAAATCCCTGGAGCTTGTTAGCAAGCAATCAGCAGTGACAAAAGGGAGCCATGGAAGGAAATCCTGTGTTTGCCCCACATCCAGGTTGTTGTGTGATGTTTCCTTATGATTCTCCTCATGGCTTGGCTTTTTGCATTGCTGGTTCAGCAGGTGGTTTGGCTCTGTGGCACAAGCAGAGCTTGTTCTGCACACAGAGCTCTTGATCCAATTGGGTTGTCTAGGTTGGATCTATTCCTCATTCTTCTGCACACTCTTCTCTATGTGCTTGAACAAGGCACTTCTCGACTTCCTGGCAAGGAAGCAGAGAGAAGCTAAGTGCCCTATAAAGCTGCAAAACTGTTCAATGGTGTCTTAATAGGGAACAATAACGTGAAGTGACATGACATCTCACAGTCACTTCGGTCCGGGAAGGCTGCTATGGTGCAGTGGCGATTGACGCTTCAGCAGGGCTGGCTTTTCTATCCCAAACTAAAAGCCTGGCTCAGGTGACCGAGTTGATCTTACCTGTTTTTAGGAGTGGGTCAAAGAGTTCTGTGGTTACTTCTTCCATTTCTTAGCTAGTGAAAAGTCAAAGCTGTTCAACAAGTTGCAGATCCAGATCTAAAACTGAAGAGTAAGGAGATCATAGAAGCATTTTTTTTGTTTGTTGTTGTGGGGGTTTTTTCCTCTTTGCCCTCTGCTCCTTGCACCTACCTATTTCCTTTTCCTGTTCCTAATCTGGTGCCTGCACAGGTCCTAAATTCAGTCTCCACAGATAATGCAGCAAGGGCATTGCTATATTATGTTGCTAAATTACTCCTGTTGTTTGTTCTTTGTCAATGTCTCGTATGACAAATGGAAAAAGGAGAACATTTGGAAAATAACAATGTAAATCTGCCAGAATTGCCAAGTAATTAATGAGCAAGGTATGTCCCTGACAACTAAGAGTTTGCGTTTAATTATGGATCCCAGATCAAGTATATGGTGCCCTTTTTTCCTGACAAGTTAATGAGAGCTTTGGCTATATGGAGTCATGTGCCAGTCTGAGTTTCAGGATATTGGAGATGGGATACTTGGTTACTTTAGGAGTACTTCTAAAAATTGCTTTAGTGGTGTCTGCTTCAGGCTAGGTTTATGTAAAGGTTGCTTTCCTTAGCCCGAAAGGTGCTATTTACAGCAGCTTGAATATCAAGCCAATGAGGTAAAGACTAAGATGTTTGGTATTTGATGAGAATGGAAATTCCAAGCCCCAAACCCACTGGTTTTACTGGAAGTTGGGCAGAAGGTTTTGCCATCCTTTCTGAATCTGTTCTGTCAGAGTGTGATCAGTCCCTGACGGAAAATTCACAGATGTAGGCAGAGGAACAGGAAAACAAATGTGAATGCTGGACAGTATACCTTTCAATAATGATATTTTTAGATGCCTGATCTGGTAAAGGCCAATTATTTTCCTATGTGAGATTGGGTCAAACCAGCAGAAAAGAGGGAGAATGAATTGTGGTAAGGTAAAAATACCCATTTTTTTTACAGTACGTAGACCAGGCAAAGTGCATCTACAGATAGTAGCTCCCGAGTCTGAATCTTTGTGCAGTCACCCCCTCATTAGATTAATTAGCACTTTACTCTGGGCTGCAATAATCAACTGGCCTCTGCAGAGATTTAAGTGAGGTTCATTTCTTCAGACACTTACCTGTTTCATCAGACACTCAGCTGTTCATTACCCACATAGCCTGGTAAAGGACTTGAGGGTTTCCATCTTGCCCACTTGCCTAGAGATGCAGGAGTGAGATGACTTGCCCAAAGCTGCACAGCAAGGCAGTGATGGAGCCAGGAACGTGCTGCCCCAGCTCCTGTTACCGCTGTGTCGTCCTGCTTGTCTTTCTCACCTCACAGAGCGAGCATACAAGCAAGTTTTGTGTTTTGTGTATGGCTGAGTTTGTTCCTGCTGTGCTGGGAAAAGAAGATTTTGCACTGCACTGTTGGTGTTTCTTTAAAGCCTCCTGCTGCTCCACAGAACAACGCAGAAATTGAGGGGAAAACACTCTGTCAGTGCTGCTCATAACGTTGCAGAAGAAGATGACTGCTTCTCTACTTCTGGCTGCCTGAGCAGCAGTATAGCTCATGTTCAACATTGTGACCTCTGAATAATACCTAGATGCAAACATTTTGGCAAATGTTTATTGGTTTCAGACCTAGGAAGCCTGGAAAAGGTGGAAGTTCTAGTCTTCTTTCTCTTGTGCTTGAAAGGCTTGTGTAGCTGAGTGCAGCAGGGGCTGTTCCTCCCAACATCTCCTTGCAGGTCTGTAGCAGCAGCAGCATTTAGTATCTTAGGTCCTGAGCTGTCTCCTTTGGAGTGGGCAAGACCATAATTTGGTTCATCTAGATCACTTTAAATGATGTTTTGAAGTCTGCCTTGCTGGGTTTGTCATCGCATACTGTCTCTATTTTGGAATCTGATAGAGGTGTGTGATAAGATAAATACTTCAGCATATTTAACAGACAGTGAGGTCGGGAGTATTCTAGGACACTGGATTTGTGCAGCAGATGCCATGGAAGGAGCAGAGTACTGGATGGATTGTTTTCTCTAACCAGTGTTACGTTAAGTACTGAGCTAAATCCTTTTGGATTAGTTTAAGTGAGAGGAAGAGAGACTATTTCCAGAGGGTATTATCTTTCCATGCCCCTGATTTTTGTGTACTTACAATTTTTCTCTGAACTGGAATCAGCATGCTTGGCACATTTGAGCTTTTCAATCTGTTTCAATTATAAGGATTCGAAATAGCATCCAAAAAAGTGCTGATTCCTTCAGGATGGCACTGAGCAGTCAGCACAGCACTTTGTCACAGCTCTGCTTGCCAGCATGCTGCATGTTATTTATATCTCTTTCTTATCTTTCCTAAGTCCTGGCTGGGGCCTGCTGATAGACCTCACATGAGCCCTGATGCTTCCGTTCACATGTTGTGTGTCCTGTAACAGCATCAATCTCCTTCATATACATTCCTAGGCATTCCTAAACCCAGGCATCTGGAACACTCAGGCCTTACTCCTTTGTGTTAATGATGGTCTAAATACCTTTTGTGGTCCAAATATACTTTTTTTTTTACATTGTGCTGTATGCAGGCTCTTGTATATCTGAATCTTACATCAGTGTGAGAAAAATTATGGAATTAAACAGCTTATACCTATGCTAGCATTAGAGTGGAGTAAGGGAGTGAGGCCCAGAAAATTCAAGACACTCTTCCCTTCAGACCTGTTGTTTCAAGTATGCGAAGTCTTTGAAAATGTAAGGGTGGAGTGTATGTGCTATCCCTTTTCAGGCTTTTTTTTTTTTTGGTAATAGAACAGTCTTGAATTAGATAAGAGGTGAAGCAAGTGGATGCACAGTGAGAGAGAGCTGTGAAGCTGGAGGAGGTGGAAATTGGGGCTGAAGGCAGAGAAATTAGAAATCTGCCTGTGAGGGCTGTGCAGAGTGTCTGTTGTGAAATATAGTATCTGTGAGAAGAAGGCACCATGAATGCAGGATCAGAGAACAGATTGTATAGGCTGTGACAGAGAAAGATGAGGCCAGGGAGGCAGCTGTGAGAAGAGAGGTGGGCCTGAGAATTGAGCAAGCTTATATTCCCTTAGGAAACGTCCTGGTCTTTTGCAAGAAGAAGTAAGGACGCATCAGAGTCCCAAATGTGCTCTGGGCTCCAGGTCTGACCCACCTTTGCAAAAAGGAGTTTACAGTAAAATGTAGGGTCTGTTACTGACTCTAACAGGGAGGAAGCAGTATCATGGTAGTCTCTCCTTTTACCTTGATAAAATACCAAGAGAACTACAACTGTTGCTACACGTTGTTTGGTTTGTTTTTTTTTTACATAAATAATTACTGTTAGTGAGTTATAGCAGATACAGGCTTGTGAATTTTCTTTGTTAGGATGCTAAGCTCTAGTCTTTTCATCTGCCTTTATAGACAGGTCCAGCACATTTGGATTTGTTAATGGAGACTTCAGCTGCGATGTGGTGTGTGCACTGTACATAATCCTGCACTAGCTGCAGGATTGGGAATGAGTCTGTCTTCTCAACCTCAGTTCAGCCGAGGCTGGAAGCATTGTAAAAGCAAAGTATTTGCCCTCAGAGAGGCTGGAAGGTCCAGTTTATACCATACTTCACTGTTTACTCTCAGCTGAGGCACAGCATTTGCAGACTGACTTTCATTACACAGCTGCTGGGTGAGTACAGAAATGACTGCGCATATATGAAAGAGCAGAGAAATGTAAAAGGGTAGGAGAAGCTGTTCTGCTCAAAGACATGGACCAAAATCTCCAGAGAACATCATCCATCTCTAGTCTTTAGCCCGCACACTCAAATACACACATATGTGCACATGCACAGCCTGGGAGCCTTGATGCATAAATAAAAGGAACGAAAATGGATATGTTGCTGACATTAGGAGGATAATGGTTGGTTGCACCTTTGGTGCTGGGGTCAGCTCTCTAGTATGTAGCTGTTTCTAATGCTTTGGAGCAGAAAAAGAAATAAATTAAGTATTTATGCCTTTTCCAATTCACTGTTCTTGAAGGGCATGCTAGTGTAGATTATGCTATCCCCCTCATAAAAAAAATAAAAAGGGGACACAGTGTTATGTTGATGTCTTCTTTTTAAAAACAAGCAAACAAGAAACCTTTTTGCTGTGGTAGAATTACCAGGCTGTCCTTGTAAAAATTCTGAGATGGAAGGACTGACACCAGAAAAATAATTGATATTGGATAATGACATCTCTCAGATTGTCACCTGTTTGCCAGGGCTCCCCACTGTCTGGACTGGAAAGTTTATTTCTGCATAGCAACTGCAGAGTCAAAGCAAAGGAGTTTTGAAAGTATCGTATCATGGTTTTGGGCTCCTGCCTTGCTCTAATGATGGAATTGTTTAAGCAGTCACTGCTGCTTTCAGGATGCTTAGGACTTAAAGGACATTGAATGAAAAGTGAATGAGTAATGGAAACAGTGAAATTCACTCACTCTACAAACGCATTTAGGTTTGGGACACTGTCCTTCTTTAAGATAGTGGAAAGTGTTGCAAAAATGGAAGGCGTCTGGTCCCTGCAGTGGTTTGTGCATCAGGCTGTAGATAAATCAGTGCAGCCCATTTATAACCAGCAATATAAAACAGTTAGCAAAGAGTCATCTTGTGGATGCTGTGCACTTTTTGCTTATAGTGATATGTGGCAGGTACTCTTCAAAAATGGAGAGGAATATCTGCATAATATAAATCTTACTACCCTTTGTAAATGCAGAAAATTATGAAGAAATTCAAGTGACTTGCCCCAAACCCTCTGAAATGTGTGAATTCCAATAGCTAATTCACACACCGAGGATCGCAAACCTTAGGAGTAAGCACCTTAGTTTTGCGCGGTATGGGATGAAAGCTCACAGAGGTGCTTAAGGAACTGGCAGTTTCTCCGACTTGCGAGGCAGAGCAGGAACAGTCGGGTGGAAGCAGGAGATGAGTCATTTTGCAGGGGAGGACTTGCTATGGACTTGTTACATGCGGAAGCTGGGAACATTTTTAGTGCCTCCGAGGGCCGTGGTTGAAGAGAGTATATTTAAAACCTGATCTAAAGACCACAGAAGTCACCATAAATATTTTACTTGTCTTCAGTTGTTTCCTTTTGTGCAGGGATTGTGGGGGTGACCTGGGTGCTGGCATTGTGTCTGAAATCCTTTTCAGCACAATGTTTGCTGCTGGTGCCAGGCAGGGCAGGGGCACTACCCTGGGCTCTCCTTGTCTGTATGTGCACTGTCAGGAGGACGATACAAGTGCTCTGCTGCCTCCTGCCACATCTGTGCGCTCACACTGTGACTGCGTTGCGAGGCTGAAGCAGCTGCGAGGGAGTGCTTGGCAAATGCTGCTTCATCTGCTGCTGTACCCAGGCACTGAAACTAATTTGCTTCATCCTGAATTTAATTCAGGTTTCTTAAACTCTGGGATTTACAGACACCTTTTTAAATGCCAGACTTGCAAATATTGAAAAGTAAAGTTGGATTTCCTTATTAATTCTTCTGAGGCCTCTTTCTCTTATTACAGTCTTCAGGGTGTTCTCTCTGAACCAGCATTAGTCTCACTTAGCACATCTTTGTCCTCCAGACGTATTGGATGTGCTTTTGAGCAGCAGAAGAGCAGTTGGCAGAGAGGTCAGCGATGCTGCGGGGTGTTTGGGCAGAGCTGGGCAGGGCTTCCTTGGGACAGCCAAGTGCTGGCTGAGGTGTGTTTTGTGAGAAACAGTGAGAACTGCTCAGTAGTTCCTGTTGTGAGAGCTCAACTGTATGCAGGGATTTAAAAATAAATACAGAGTCAGTTTTATATTTGTTAATCATTAACTCCCCAAAAATGTAGGCAGGGAAAGGTAACTAGTAATTAGCACATGGGTAAGAACAATCATGCTGGAGCAAATAAAGGTACTTACATTCAAATGTCTAATCTCTGATGGCTGGTAATACATAAGATGCTTAAGGAAGACTATAAGAAGCAGAGTAGTACTCAAAATGCAGGTGTATCGAGAATTTCTGCGAGGAAAAACTCATGTCTTCTGTTTTGCTTCATTTTCTTTTCAATAATTCCAAACGTATCTGCCTTTTTACTGCCTCTGAAAGTCAAACTCACCCTTTCCTAAGCCCATTCACAATGACTCCCATATTACTTTCTTTAGGGATAGTAAGTAACCTGTTGATAAATACATATAGTTAACATTGTTTTACCCTCGTGTGCATTACTGTGTTTCAAGAATATTGTGTTTGAATGCTTGTTCAGTGTTGCGAGATCTTTCTGAAATTTAGATTTAATTAACCAAAATCAAAACCCGCCTGGACATGTTCCTGTGCGACCTCACCTGGGCGTTCCTGCTCCAGCAGGGGGATTGGACTAGATGATCTTTTGAGGTCCCTTCCAATCCCAAACATACTGTGATACTGTGATACTGTGATACTGTGAAAATAACTATCAAACCAATCAAGCAAGTTTCTTATTCAAGTCACTTAGCTGTGTGACTGCAAGGCAATTTAACTTTGAGAGAGACACTTGGAATGTGTGTATGTTTTGAATATAAATATAGATTTCCATGCTGATACTATTCTGCTAATGATGGCATAGCTTTGCTTACTACTTTTTAAAGATTTAAACATCTAAATAACGTGACCAGGACTAAAGTCCAGGATTTTAAAAAATAAGGTTACACCTGTGTGTAATGGGTAGGGTAACCTTCTGTGTCCGGTGTCAGATTTCACATGTATGTACAGGGACAACACAATCTATGTGGACTCAGGATTCCTGTTCTTGTTAGTTAAGACAGTTCTTGCATTTAGAGAAGAATCAGTATTTCCTGTGGAGATTAGGAAGCAATACTAGGGCACATTTATTTTAGATATTTATGGGCAGGAATTAAAGTATAGTCTTGCTTTTTACATCTGTAACTTTAGGTGACTATAGGTCAATATGCTGAAGTAATCTAAATATTGTGGCAGTAAATGGAGAATTGGTAACAGTTGATCATATAGTTGCTCTACAATTACTTGAACTGGTAAAATTGATCCAAAAAAGGCAGCGCTGGGAGAGCAACCACAAATGAACCTCATAGGGCGAGCTTGGTATCTTAAAGTAGTTTTTAATCCTGTTTGAACTTTAAAGAACAGAAAACGCTTGATCAAATCATGAAGAAAGTGATGTCTCCTTTCCATAAAGATGCAATAAAATAAGAGAGTAATAAAGCATTAATAATATCCATTTCCTTATGGACTGTTGGCTCAAAATAGTTTCAGTAAGTACAGAAATTGGATGAAAAAGGCAAACTCTTCGGAGGATTAATTTATTTAACGGGAACTAGAGGTTCTTACCCCTAGAAATAGTAGAAAATAGCAGATTTAAAAGAAAGAAAATTGAATGGAAAGGTGCCCCTTGTGGTGTATAGCCAACTGTGGGTGCTCTGGATGCACTGGACTGTTTACCATGGTAGCAGCCATCCATTGGGCCCGTGTTTTCACATGGAAGAATTCACTCAGGACATTGTATGTTTTACCCCAAACACTCCAGAGTTGGTTTGACAAGGAGTGCTTAGCCTTGCCATGAATGAACCCTACTGAATGTTTAATAGCTTGTTGATGTTGATGAAAACCTGCTGCCTGGTGACAGCTGCATTTGCAGGGTGTGTGCCCGCTGTGGGGCTGCCCGTGGTGGAGCTGCTTCATAGCTGGGAGAGATGAGTTTGTGCCAGGATGCGAGTTCTCTGAAGCTGACATGTGCGTGTAATAGCTCTGGGATTTCTTTTTGCATTTTAAGAGTGAGGTGTTTTTAATGAATTGCAATTATACACTTCTTTTACCATGGTTTGCTCTTTTGCACAGGTAACTAGTGTGATCACAACTGTGGCTTTACCAAACAAACTTCAAAATTCCTGTAGAATATTTGGAAACATCTCAAAACCGGGCCTGGATAAGCTAATACCCTCTTCTTATAAATAGACCTGCTGACCCTGCTCCTCTTCTACCTCTTTGCGAAAGTACATGACTAATTCTTACGGGCAGACGCAGCATGCTGGAGCTTCCCTGATAGAGTCTGTCAACATCGTGCCTCAGTGCTGAGAGCTTCAAGGGCAGAAAATGTGGTGAGGTTGTGGCCTGAGCAAAACCAGAAAGGATTGCTTGAGACCGTCGAGTTCTTATTCACTTGATGTGAGAATAAATCCATTTCCTAGGGTATAGAGTTGGTTGTCTAACTTACTGTTTCTGCTTTGTCCTTTTCAATTACTCCATTTGAAAGTCAGTGGCTATTTAATAGAGTTTTCAATATCTTGTTTCCAGTTCATCCCCAGGGAAAATGGTTTGAGGGAAATAGAGAGAAGATGACTTGACAGCACTAATTCACCATTAGCTACCAATTATGTTTGTGGATGGTCAGTATAATACACAGCAGTAATGCAGAATGACTTAATTCTCTGCTTCATAATGCTGGCCTGCTTCCCTTTGTGGTCAGCCCACTTAAAAGCAGAGAAGAGAGGAAGATACTAGCCAGCTCATTTTAGTTTTTGTTTCAGTCGGTTGTTATTTTTTTAACCTTTGAATGCTTTACCTTATGAAGTGAGACTGATTTTTGCCTCCCAGGTCTGGTGCAAAGCACAGTCATTGCCTTTCCAGAGGCCTTTTGACCCAGGTGTTTCTCTGAGGCTGGTTTGTAGATGATGCCATTGGTAGCAAGGGCGGAGGGTGACAGGGCGCCAGAGACACCTCGCTGCTGTTTATCCACAGCCATGATTTTGGTAGTCAGCGTAAATAAGAACAGGATTAAATTATCACTGTGACGTGACACTGGCCACAGTTCATTTTCAGGGCTAAGTCACAGCTTCATGTCAGCAGACTCTCAGGACTGACATGCACTTGTCAGCGCACTAAGTTGCAAGGGATAAAACACTTGTGAGCCTTTGCCTGGCTTCTCTATGTGCCAGAGAGCTCAATGGGCTGCAAATCAGCACTGCACAGGCTCTAATATTTAGTCTGGAATATCAGTGTGAGCTAAAATTAAGTACATGGGTGTACACTGAAGTGCCAGGCTGAAGATGGCAGTGGTTTGGGAGTGAGCTTGTGTGCCGCTCTCTGTGCGGATCTGCAGTCCCCTTGGGCAGAGCAGGGACAGAAAACACAGCAAGAGTGACAGTTAACTCCACTGCCAATTGCTTGCCATTTTATATCGCAGGCCAGGGAGTTTCAACAGGAATGGAGGTGATTTCTTGCATATAGACTTGCATTGAGTTGCTTAACTGAGAATAAAACCCAGTTTTTCTTCCTTTCTGCAGAAAAGTTGAGGATTTCCAGCCAGCTGTAGTTTGAGAACATTTAATTCACATAATCTGTTGTAGAAGTTTTTTGCATGATTGTTCACTGTGGTATCCAGAGCTGTGCTTTATAGAGCAGTGGCACACAGGATCAAAACAGGTGTTTTTCTGTTTCTAGTTTTGCCTTTAAATATGAAAGAGCTGTGTTGCTTGATTATTTTATTTATACTACAGCGACTCTCTCAATTTTCCATTTTCCCAGACATGAAAATAGGAAAATACATTAGGAAAGAGCAGGATCCTTTGATTTTTATTTTTTATTTTTTTTTTACACGTGTGATAAGCAGCAGTGAGAAATGCAGTAAGGTTCCTTTTTGTGTTATTAGTCTGAATACTGGTCATTCGCCTAGGAGCTTTTCATACAGCTAGTTGTACCTTAGTCTGATTCAGCTACGGTTGCTTTGTATGTGCTGTAAAGAGATGGTAGGTAGTTGAGACATGCAGAACAGAGAACATAAGGTAATTTCAGATAATTCAGCATTTCCTGAATCCTGGTAACTTTATCCTTTTGAAATTAAAATGGTTTTAGCTTTTACTATTTTTTTCTTTATACCATATTGGTGTTTAAAAAAATATAAATAGTTTTTTTAGGTCTATTTATTTTCTCTAAAACTTACTGAGGACACAAAGATGTGTCACACGTAAACAGTAGTGAATTTTTACAAGAGCAAATACAAGTTTTCGGGATATATTTGAGAGATATTAGTTTTATGATGAAAGACTGATTTTAATTCAGGAATTGCTTATGAGGTATTTAGTTTAATCCACACATATGACCGGCTAAAGGAAGATTATGCAGTGAGTAATATCCTTTCAGGACTGCTCGAACGAAATCTCAGAGTGGGAGTCAGGACACCTATTGTACAACTGGTTCAGGTTGGCAGCATGATTTTGGGCACAGTGCCTCAACCCCACCAGCTTTCATTTCCCCTCTGACCTTGGGTGTGCCTCGTCTGTTTAGGGTGCAGGTGTATTACACCTCAGGTTCCCTCTGATGAAGTGCTTGTGCTATGCAGTCAAGATCCCTACTTCTGAAATACTCTGTCATTAAATCTGCCTGGGTGAGGGGCCTCTCTGAGACTTCTTCTAATTTAGGAGCCATTTAAGACAAGCAGGTCTTTTTTTTTTTTTTTTTTTTGGTGTCAGTGACTTTTAATTGGAGCTGAATTTTCAATGCAATCAGAAAAATATTTTAATTTGCTTTGCACTGTTATCTTCTCCTTATGGTGCATTAGCATTGCTAGAGCAACTAAATGTCAAATGAGTTCCCCAGCCAGGAGCTCCGAGCTCTCTCCTGCCCCAGTTTTGGGGTGTTAGTAGCAGTAGCCCCCGTGCTTTGCAGGATCTGTGCATCTGAGCTTGTCAAGTGATGAGTTACCCCAACCTGACTCTTAAGTCAGGCAGTAGCTGGGTGGTGGGTGTTTTGGTTGTTTTGTGTTTATTGTGGGGTTTTGGTTTGGTCTCTTTTTTTTTTTTTTGGCTGTTTGTTTTCTTCCTGGGCAATTTGAAGTTACTCTTCCCTAATCCTAAAGGGATAGTGGACAAAATGACATTATCAGTCGTGGTGGAAAGGTATGTTCTGTACTGGGGTGGGTCAGGGGCTGTTAGAGGAAAGAGGACTTGCTAATGTACGATGAAAGGAGAAGCAAACAGAGGGTGCACTCTCCATTCTTAAAGCTAGGTCAGTCCTCATTAGGCAGCATTTGCATATGGCACATAACAGGTAAATCCCAGAGTGCAGTACTTCTTTCTGAATATAAACGGGCTAGTTCTGTGGATGCATGAACTGGCCTTGGACTGTATTCTTATCTTAGCACGAACATTGGCACAGCTTCTGCAAAATGCTGCATCTTAACGCTTTGGAGAAGTTTATGGCTTGCCTTCAATTTATGGTCTCAAGCACTGCAATCCTGATTAGGTTCTGCAACAAGCATGTGCAAATTATGCTACGGGTGTTTCAAATGGCTTTTTCATGCTTATAGCTCTTGGCTGCTAATCAGCGTGCAGAAATGCTTTAACATTTAAATTGCTCTAGCAAACTTCACCAAAATTACTTACTAAGAGCAAATTGCAACATTAAAGCTTCATTTCACTGAAGCTGCAGGCTTTCAAATGCCCATTCAGCTTTGACATGAACCCTTCAGATCTGAAGTTGCACCTGCTTCCAAGAGGCAGACTTTTCATCATGTGCTAGTTCTGTTGATGTAGATTGCTTGAGAGTAACCCCCGGGAGAGATCCCCAGGAGTAAAATATCAGTAAGTCTGGGATCCTTCTGCTTTTAAGCCAGTAGCAACAGAGCATCTTATGTGCTGCTCTTCCTGTGTGCTTGTTTGTTGGGTGTTTTGGTGTGGGGGTTTTTTATTTGTTTTTGGTGGGGTGTTTTGTTTTTAAGCATTTTAAGTATTTCTTTAATATCAAAATACCAATTAAAAACCTAAGAAACCAAATACATAGGCTTAATAAAATTTCCAGTTCCAAAATAGACTGCAGCTCAACATCAGCTTCTCACAGACCTGCACAGAAAAGACCACAAATAATTGGGTAGTAAATATATCTGCATTGGCTGCTAGCATTAATAATCTGTCCACAGATAACAACTACTTTAAATATATAGTCATTCAGTAACAGTCTAACAACGTGAGTTACGGTGCTGTGATTCACACTAGCTTTTCTGTTGGGGCTGTGGCTGAGAGTACTAGCCATGAGTTATTGTTCTGTCATTCATTCCTTGCAGTGTCTTATTGAAATATTTTATATTGTTACATTTACAAAGGCACGATGTCTCAAAACAGCCACCTGAAAATAAGTAATTCACTAAGTAGAGGAACATAGAAGCAGAAAGGAGTCTTGTGTGGGCAGCCCAAGGCTGAAAACTGCCCATGAAGCAGTGGCCTTGGCTGCGCTGTTTGTGATGGCAGCAGCGCTGACGTGCCCCAGATAAGAACGGGATGCTGCTGTGCTGGGCCTGCGTTCACACCTGTAAATAAAAACTGTCAACTCTTTCTTCAGCTTTATCCTTAGAACTGTCAAGGGCTTCCCTCCTGCCGGGTTCTCAGGCACAGGGGAGGGAGAAGCACAAAAGCCCAGGCAGGTTCCTATTGATGGAGATGTTGCTGCTGTTGTTGTTACTACATTTGATTTGTCAAGCGCCAGCAGATTTCTTGATACTGTGCCAGTGGGAGGCGAATGTTTCCTGTTCTCCTCAGTTTAAAATCTAAGTGCCACCTCTGGGAGCTGTACAACCTTTTACTAAACAACTGATGCTTTTAGTTGTTTTTTTTTGAAGTTGCACTCACAGTAAATACCATTACAGAATCTGATCCTTGCTGGGCAACCGGATATTGATGTGCTGGAAGACTCTGAGGAAAAAATAATTTATGGGCATGATATTAGCTTGTTTTTTTATTCAGGGCTGATGTGAAAGCATTTTCTTGTAATGTATTTGTCATGATGGATTTGAAGGAAGAGAGAGTAATGCTGGATTTGAGTAAAGAGATGAGACCTGGTGCATGGAGTGTGGAAGGAAATGGATGGTAAGAGGACAACTTTGGTAGAAAGCTGGAGGGGAAAGGTTGGTCAGAGCAGGTGCTGAGAGGAGACATGTTTCCAGAAGAAAGTGGGTCATAATTAACAAATAACCTATAGGTCAGCTCACAAAATAAAGCCGAGTATTGAAAGTTAGAAGAGTTCATGAGAAGAGCTGAGCCTTTATGCTTCTTGGTGCCTTTGAAAAAATATCTTGCTTGATGAATATCTAATTTCTTTCAGAAAGAACCGTTCTGTTAGCACCCAAAAGCCTCATCTGTGTCCTCAGTCTGCATTTGCTGTGGTGCCATGGGAAGCCACAGCTCATCTGCCTGCTCTTCTCTGTGCTGTGTCTCCAGAAAACAAGCTCTGCCCAGGCAGTTCTCTTGCATTAGGCTTTACCTACAATGTGCTTCTTTCTGGCTCTGGGGCATTCCAACAGCTCTGTAAATAATGTATCAGGATTGTCCATCTCCATCATTACGGATACAGTGGAAAGATATTTGAGGAAACTGTAAGCTTGCATTTCTGTCTCTGTCTGGATCTCTCCAAATCCTGCTGAGACCTATTTGGTTTTCTGTGTGCTCGTAGTCATTAAAACAGGGTAGCACATTCACTGGTATTTTTGAATATGAAGAATGCAGTTGCTTATGTTTCAGCTGCCTTAGGAAAGGTCTCATCTGATTCCACTCACCCACAGTTACTGTGTTGATTCCTGTGCAGTCTGTAAGGTGAAAGCAGAGTAAGCAAAGGATGGATTTAAATCGTGGAACTGTAAGGATCTTTCCTGGGCTTTTAAGAGCTTGGGAAAGAGCTTTCTTCAGTGTAATGTCACTTAGTTTTACGTGTTATGTTAGCAAATAGTTTACTGCTTTGTGATCCCAGTACTTGGAAGTCACGTCCTAGAGTCCTGCTACTGACATTTAGTTATTCCAGGAAGAACAGTTTGTGCACTTATACCTTCTTTGAATGAAGGTATAGCATTCTGAACACTTAATGTAAGAAGTTTCTCAAATTAAGTTTTAAAGACTATTACTTTCAAAAAACATGGAGAGAATTTTAAACTTTGTATTATCATGTAGTACCCTCAATACATTTTTGATTTTATTGTTTGAATTCCATTTGAATATGCTTTATTTGATGAATAATACAAACCAAGGTGTAGCATGCAATATTAATTATACATCTAGGGAGAACCTGTAAAACTTGAGGATGGAGCTGTGGCTGAGCCAGCAGCTCCTGAGCCGCTCCTGAGTGTAATCCTGGTTGTGCAGTGACCTCTGCAGCCAGAGGGCTGAGAAAAGCTGCTCCAGAGCTGGGGGCTGGTCCCTGTGAGCGCAGCCCACCTGTCAGAACCAATCTGCCTGACTGGCCCAAAGACACCCGAGGGCTTTCACGTAAAGTTAG
The DNA here is from genome assembly GCF_036013475.1 of Columba livia. NCBI lineage: Eukaryota > Metazoa > Chordata > Aves > Columbiformes > Columbidae > Columba > Columba livia. The sequence continues at coordinate 18,802,118 of NC_088612.1, read as the reverse complement.
ACTTGTAACAGCCTGTCCCCATTTTGGTACTGGATGACAATCATGAGATGCTTACATGTGCTAATGACATCACTGTTGTAAAAATACCACAGGTACATTCTTGATAAATAAAACCTGGCAGAGGAAACTTAAAAAACTTATAACGATGGCGAACTTCTCTCTGTGCAATGTAGAATTCAATAGAAGCACAGTTATTCCACAAGTTTAGCTGTGGGTTTACTTGAAATAATTTCTACTTATTATTGAGTTTTCTCTCTTATGACTTGTTTAATTTCCCATGCAAAGATTCTAGGTCATGTCGTCTGGTGGGGATTAGTGGTGATGATGATTTGTCAAATAGGAAATCAGTTTATTGTGGCACAGTGTTCACAGGCTATAGTTGTTGTCCATACTTGTTTTGTAACAAATTATACTAAGACTCAGTCTCAGGAATGCATTAAAATCAGAGCCCTGTTGCACTGAGTGCTGCTGTGCACACTGTGACATCATTCCTGCTCCAAAGAGCATCCGTTTGTGCTGTCCCATGTGAGCCACCTCCAAATGGTGGAGGGAAGAGCATTCTTCTCTCTCTGCAAGACAGGCAGGGAGCATCTTGGCCAACTAATGCAGGAAGTCTGGTGCAAATATGCTTTAGCATCCAGAGCTGGTGATCTGCGTCAGCTGGTAATCTCAGCATTGTCCTCTCAAACAACAGATTTGAAATTCCTGGGTGTTACATGGTGGTTGTAAATGAAGCCAGTGAAGACTAACAAGATTGTCAAAGGTTTTAATAGAATTTCCAGTATCTCTGAGTGAGTTGTGATTATGTTATACTTGTGGAATAAGCTTTTCTGTTCCAGGCCAACATGATCACATAGTTCCAGGTTGCAGCAAAAAGAGTTTAAAGGAGTGTTATGAGCATCCACTGTGCTAACCACATGGCTTTCCTGTACCACCACTTCAAGGTGTTCTGTCAATAGGTTTGGTGATGCTTGGCTCCTGATATGCTTGCCTGAATAGATGTGTTGACTAAAACCTGATTTTATTGCTTTCTCCTTTCTTGTTATCTGCTCTGTTTTGCATGGTGCTAATAGCACCTTTTCACATTTCACCGCATCTTTCATAGAAAGGCAGGCAAGCTTTCTCACGCTACAGTTACAGTCCCAAACACAACACAAGGCAGGCCAGGCCAGCAGGAGCAGAACACTGTGTGGTGTAGGCTCGGTGCTGTGGCTGCTTACACCTGGCTGTGGTTCAAGTTCTCAGACACTGGTGCCTGTCACACAACTTTTGCTGTGAGCAGCTGCTTGCTAACATCTTCTAAATCCATTTGGAACAAAACCTGGAAGGCTGGTAACAGAGAAGAAATTGGTGCTTAGAATGGCACTCGCACTGTTTTGTGTTTCTCTCTTAGTGATTAAAACCCAATCTTGATGTGCTGTTAGCACTGACAGAGAAAAAACAAAATTGGCGTCCTCATGAGACATTTATTCATCAATTAAAAATGAGATACGTCATTTTGCAGTGGGACATGGTGTATGTTATGGATGGTATACAATCAATTGACAGAACAGAATGCTGGGTGGACTCTGCCAAAGGGCTCCAGACTGCTAGGTTGCTTCCCCAAGAGCAGGCTTGTAAGTCTCCCAATATACACAGATTTGCAGGATGATATGAGGTGAGCCTGTGTTTTGTCTTTCCAAAACCAGAAACAATTACTGTTTCAACACAAATGCTAATTGTTTTTTGCTTCCAACATGTTTTGTTTAAAAACATGTTGTGAAAAACAAAAGTGGCAGCAAAATAGTGGAAATCAAAGGCGTTTCCTGACATGCATCAAATGTTATATACTTCTAAAGGGCTCCAAGATGCTCAGCACCTCTTAGTTTCAGGTCTCTCCTTTTTTTTTTTTTTATTCCCCAGAATGAAAAAACATTTTTCACAGAGCAAATATAGCAAGTAAGCAAGAAGAGGGTCTGGTGTAGCAAATACTTGATATAGTCAAGGGCTCAATTATGCATCAGTGGATTCAATTTATAGAGCAGAGAGCATCAGCCTTGGACAAAGTCAGTCTCCCACACAGAGCACTAAAGCACGCACTGACAGAATGAATTAGAGTGCTAGCCTAACGTCCCTTCTTCCAAAAGGTAATTTGATTTAGTCCTACAGAAATTAGACTCCAGAAATGGAATATTTATATCTCTTGTTTGAAATCAAACTCAGAATGTGTAGGAAAAAAGAGCATGTTTATTACTGACTGGCTTGTTCTTCAGTGAAATCTTTTCCTTTGATACAGACATAACTCTCCAGAAGTAATCAAGTGAAGTCACCCCTGTGTGCTTGGGTTACAGAATCCAAACATCTCAGACTATGTCAAGGACAAAGTTTTCATAGATATTTTTGGTACAAACATGCACTTTGTGTGACACCTGGATAATGTAGGTGATATAAAACGCATGTAGGACTAAAAGGCACCAAAAGCCATCTTTATTTGTTTCTCTGAGCTATAGGACCAAGAAAATTTTATTTGTGGGAAAGTGACAGACTTCATCCCTGTGCTCTTGGTACTATATGTAGTGCTTTAATGCACAGAGTGTGTTACAGGAGCTATAAGAACAGTGTTGAGGATTCAGAATGAGGCCAGTTCCCATTTGCTTTTCTGTGCCAGTAAAAGCTTTTCTACGACTGTGGTCTGTCTGCGTAAGAGCCCAGGAAACCAACAGAGCCTCTTCTCTGGTGCTGCAGACAACCTGATCTTGGTGCTCGGGTATTCCTGCCTGGGCTTGTACATCTGAACAGGTTAGGTTCACTCCCATTACTCCTGTTGGAAGGACGATTATCTTTCAGAACCACCTGACAGATTTGGAGACTTTTGCTTTTCTATGGGAAAAGCTTTTATAGAAGCAGAATGCAGCAAGCAGCCAAAACTAGATGATTTTTAAGTAAAATACAGAGGAGCAGAGAGTTGCAGTCAAGCTGTCTTGAGCCCTTTAAGTTTGACTGAGGCCTTGAAGTCTCATCTCAAGTCCTAGATGATGAAACACTGCTTTACTGCCAAAAGAAGGAAAACAAAATGCATTTATCTCTGTGTTCTGCTAGGGAAGCTTCTAGCAGTTCGTATTAGCTGATGCAGAGGTGAGCAGCCACAGACTGAGTTGTGGCAAAGGACTCTGTGTTCTACAGCCTTTCGCAAGCCTTGCCCACTCATGTATAAAAGGCTTGGAGATGGTTTGAATCTTCTCCAAAACACATGGCTTATCGTCTTCTTTTCCCTACTTCTTTCCACTAATGAGTTAGCAGCCCCACCTGAGGTTAGTGGGCACTGCAAAAATACTGACATCAAACCTTATTTTTCTGTGGCCTGAGCAATCTGTTTGGCATGTGATCTGCGGGTCAGGTTGATTGCAGTGAGTTCTACGGTGGTTTTGCAGGTATTTTTCACCCAATTGTTGGCAGGGCCCCAGGCTACTGCAGCTCCCTCCATTGACTCTTTCACTTGCATTTCCAATTTTCTTTGCATGAAGGCTCAATCTATCATGAGCAACCTTTCCGCTGGCCGTTAATTCTCACTGACTGGCTGATTGACTGGACTCCCATGCTGCATCACTTTGAAATTTAATAGGATTACTAGAAATGCAAGAAATGGCTCACATGGTGACTTAAAATGAAAGGAGAAAAGGAGGTGATAGCCAATTTGTCAGGACTCATACAGCGAGTGAGTTCACCTCCTCTGGGTTATCCAAAATTGCATTTGACTGGTGGCAGCCTTAATGGGCCAGTTGTCATTTTGATTGACAAGCCTACAGCAGAGTATAATGAAGCTGGTATAAATTAAATGAAGACTCAATGCCAGGGGTGGCTCAGGGCTGTCATTAGGGTACATCCAGACTGCATAGCAAGTGTGGAGCCAAGGCTGAGCAGAGTCCAGCCCTGACAGCCATTCCTCAGCCCCGGTGCGCAAGGCTCCGTGCTGTCATGTTTGAGCCAGACTCGAGGCCACTCTGGGAGGCACCACAGACTAAAATGCTGACCGGCCTGCAGCGGTGAACAGGACAGGTGTGTCATGCCAGGTGTGCTGAGCACTGTGGCTTTAGTCTGCTCTGCAAACAGCACACCACCTCTGTGGAGTCCGGAGACAGGGGCAGACAGGGCTGGGAGGCAAACTGAGCATGTCTGCTTGTATGATATAACCCAGGTTGTAGGCTTGATGCTGACAATGCAGAAGCATGATGAAAGGATGAGGATTCACTATGATATAGGCCATGTTTTAGTCTAGATGACAGCCTAAAGCACTCTTTTGTGACATGTTCTTGTTGCCTTTAGACTAAAGAACTTAAAAGCTGTGTAAAGGGCACAGATGTTTTCCATTGCTGTTTTATGCTGATTGACATTTGCAGAATTGTAGTTTGCATGCATTTTTTATGGGATACTGAGGAGCAGAAAAGGCTTTTGTGTGTTCTACCTTGGCTTAAAAAGAAACTTAGTTCATGTTTCTCCCTGAACTCGCCCTTCTTCCACTGTCCCATTTCTTGATTCCTTGAATTGGAGGAAAACTCAATAGTAACATCTTTTTCACGCTCCTAGCAAGTTCTCACAAAAATGTGTCTTCGTGTTTGTAGTACAGAGCAGAAGGTGTTCGTGTCAGTGTGTGCACAAGAGAAAGAAATCTGGAAACTATCCAAATACAGATAATGATGTTCATTCTGTTATGAGCATAGAGAAGGTGGGAAGTGGGGAGATGATCCCCAAGGAGGGAATAGGTGAAGCAGTTATAAAATCAAGGTGCTGCAAGATAACCATTCCCGGAGAATGGTGAGAATGGTGGTGCCTCCTGAGTTTTTACTTCTGCAAGTTTCTTCCTAACATTTCAGATATTAAAAACATCCAAACGCTTCTGCTTTCTTTTTCTAACCCTGTGTTATAGTTCTCTGTCAAGGCAAGAATTTTTTCAACTACTGAATTGGTACTGGTTTGTTTTACTTCACTTGGGTTATAATCTCATTTGAAGTGGTTGTGGGGCTCAGTAGTGCCTGAAAGTAATCAGGGTGTGGTACACAGTCCACATCAAACACTGCCCTGTGGTGAACACCTGGGTGTTTATGTCCTTTTAATAACATCAGCATTAGGGCCAAAGAATGAAGCTGAAAGACAGGATTGCTCCCACCCTGCATTGGGAGGGAGCCCTTGGGGCAAGGGAAACTGATTCTTGTTGCAAATAAACAGCAGAAGGGTTTCCATTGCTGCCTTTTCCTCACAAAAACACTCAGCAGTTTAATTTTTGATGGAGGGGAGAAAAGATTGATTACTTTTTTTCTCAGCCTTTACCATTGAGTGAAATGTTCTCTCCAGTTAGCATTACTTTCCTTTTTGCACATTGAGGACAAGTCACCATCAGCTTTTATTTCAGTAAGGCTGCTCTAATTCTTTCCTGCTGTGGACTTTGTGAAAACAGTTATGCGTGATCCCCACGCTGTCACCTTCTGCAGCTGGAAAGGCAGCAGCACTTGTGACACATAAACGGCACTGTTTCTAGACCGGTCTGTTCATATAACACCACACGCCAGTCCCAGAGCAACTGGAAGCTTCTGAAATGGTGTATCCTCACATGTGACGAGAAGAGTGTTCATGAGGATGACAGGTGCGATTTTAAAATGTGGATAAGTCCAAGCTCCAGAGCTGAGAGTGGTAGGGGTAATTTAGGAACTGAAGAATAGGTCATTCCTCTCAAGTCAGCACTTCTAGATCTCTCTGCATGTGTAGGTTTTTGTACTAGTACAACAAAATCAGTGGAAAGAAGCGTTGGTTTATATTTTTACAAATACCTTTGTCTGCTAAATGAATAGTTGTGCAATTCATAATTAATCTGATTAAAATAGCATCTGATTGCCTTTCATCAAATTCCTGTGCAGGAATAAGCCTTTCTGATTTAATCCTACATATAGACACCAATACTTGTGGACAGTTGCCTGTTATCTTAACATTTACACGACAGCTAAAATGCCAAAGCTTCTATGTGTGAGAGGGGCTCCTGCTCTGTTTGGAAGCTTCTTCTCCCTTTACTGGCAGTGTAGCTAATGAGGTAGATCTTGCTCAGATCCCCTCAGCCTCTCTTTCTCTCAGGGGTGTAAGCTAAAGGCACTGAGGTAAAAACAAACAAACCAACCACCTTATCTGCTGGAATAATAATAATAAATCAGAAAGCTGGCATCTTGTACAATGCACAGCTCTCAAAGGAACCCTATTCTTTTCATTTATGAATAGGCAGAAAAGGATGGATTTAGAAAAAACATGTCAGCTGTGACAAAGCGAGAGGAAAAAAAACACAGGTGCTGAAACTGAACTTCATGAATATTTTTATTAGGAGAAGGTGACTGCATGCAAAAGTTTATGTAGTTTCAGGGCTAAATAAGGTTTATATGGTTCCCTTTTATTCAGAAAAAAAAAAAAAAAAAAAGAGCTTTTAGTCTCACTAAGAGAACAGTAAAGGTGAAAGCTAAATCTTCAAGGAGGCTGCTAGTGTGCATTTGCAATCTGCAGCTATATGCATTGAACTGAGAAGGTTTTAAAGGTACCATTCAAAGAAGGGCTACCACAGCTCTGCAGGTTGTTTGGGGTGGTGCATTCCCTTTGCACATTGGTTTTTCACAACTGTGTTTGAGAGGGAGGAAAATTCATGTGGGCAAACCTAACTCTGGAAGGAAAAACAAGTGATCCTTCCAAACTTAAGGTTGAGTTTACATACTCAAAACAACAGCTCCGAGTCCAAACCAAGCGTGGAAAGCCACCTGTGAGATTCAGAGATAGTCCAGTACTTGCATCTACAGACCAGATCTAGATGGTGAGTTAAATCCAAGGCTGTGCAGTGTGCATGTCTGCAGTCACTGCTGTGTCTGCGGCACGGCAGAGATGTCGTAAGCTGGCAGGGACCGGCGCTGGTGACACCAACTGCAACCTGCACACTGCAAACCCAGTTGTTGGTTGAACAGCATTTCTTTATACTGCTTTATATTTAATGTAGTATCAAACTTATACTGTCTTTAAGGAATAATTTCATTGCCAAGACAGTCTAGCTGAGGAACCTTCTTTCAGAGCTGTCAGAAACAAAGACATAAGAAAAATGCTAATAGAAAAGTGTGTATTTAACCAGTGTGTCTAACCACTCTCTTGGAATGGGTCCCATTTTGATTTTTGAACCACTTCTCTGTCCAGAAAATGGACAGGTTTTTATTTGGTGTCTTGGATTTTTGTTTGCTTGGGCCTTCATAATCCAGAAACAATATGAGTCTACTTCCTTATTTTTCCCAGTAAACAGAAGAAAGGAAGTGATGACTCTGCTTTCTACTTCCTTAGAGAGGGCAAAGCACCCAGATAGCTGAGTTCAGTGTCTAAGTGCATGCTGCTTATTGCAGAGCTGATCCTGTTATGCCTGGCTATGCAAGGCTTGCAAATTTTGTATCTGCAGAGCTTCTGGTAATACTCTAATCTAATGGCATTTTATGGTTTTCTTTTTGCCTTGCTGGCCTTATAAAACGTATATTAACAGTGTAAGAGGATTTTGAAAAGGTCTTTACATACTGCTTTTATCTCCACAGACTAGTAGGAAAGCAGTTTGCCTTGCCAATGAAGGTTGCCTCTACCAAGAGAAAGTTTAATTGCTTTTAGAGCTGTCAGAGTGATTTCTCAATGTCTGATTTATGGTGGTGAATTGTACTTTAAGTTGCCGGTTTTTTGTATACCTGTGTAGCTTTTTTAATAACTTTTCTGAAGTAGAAGGAGCATTACATTGAGAAGTGAATTTAAGTGTTTTAGTTCTTTTTTTGTGGGGGGAAGAACATGCTGGACAAATCTGTTTCCTGTCAAATGCTGAGATTTTCCAAGATTACACAGAAACTCTCTGCTTTCTTGAAAACAGAGCAACAGTGAAGAATCGCCAAGTAATTAAAAAAAAAAGGCTCAGTAAAAGGAGGTTTCCAGCTGTGATGCATGCTAATAACATCTTGCATCTGACATCATGAGGTCCTGAGTCGTGTTTTAAAACCATCCACTGGGAAGAGTAGTACTTAGATATATAGCCTTTATGAGCCATCTAAAAATCTGTGTCCAGTTCTGTACCTGGTTTAATTGAGCTTCAGAGTGCTGGAAGATTTTAGCTCAGTTGATGAGAGGTGCTAGGAAGCTTTCCTAGCACATTTGGAAAAAATAAAACAAAACTGTTGGCGGCAAAAAAGCTCTGAATGCCCCAGCTGGGCCAGGAGTGGCTGGAATGGTTCCTGTTGGCTTGTCTAGTGGAAATAGTTGTTCTCGGGCAGATTAGGCTCTCCCTGCTGCTGGTTTAAATTCAGAATAACTTCTCTTGGATGGAAAGAGAACAGGTGAGGTTAAAATGTGGCCTCATGGATTTGCAGCTCTCTTTCTGGCAACATTTCAAAGCCCAGGACACAGTAATGGCTGCAGAGTGCAGTCTTGCTGGTGAACTTCCCCGCAGCGGCTGTGTTTGCAGTGGGAGCGCTTGTTCTTGGTAAGGCCACGTCTGCCTCTGAAGCACTTTCCTGGATCATGTTTCGGATGCTGGTTCACAGCATGCAAGTCCTGGCTGCAAATTCAATGGGACTGTGCTGCATGTCTGTGAGTGAGAACCGGGCGCTACCCGTAGTTTGTTTTCGTTCAGCAAACCTTGGATAGCAGCTACGAGCAGTCAAATGGCAGCCAGCCCCTCATGGAAGAGGGGAAAGAGAGGCAGAGCAGTTCTAGACATTTGAAAATAAAATTGTCCTAGGAGATATTGCTTTTTAAACACTTCAGAGTAGCAAGTAGCTAGATACCTGTCTCCTGGGAAATGCAGTTTCTGCTGCTCTTCTGTTGTTGGAGGAGGACAGGGAACAGTCTATAGCTTCTTTGAGTTTATTCCTTTAATTGTCATTGTTTCCACGTCCGTACTTCTAAATGAGAGAGCGTTCTTCCCACAGCAGCTCGGTTTAGCAGTGTCTTCCATTAGGGAGCTTTTAATTGCCAAAATAATTTTCCTTTTTGCTGTAGACATGTAAGCAGGAGATGATGGGGTTTGCATATCTGGGGTGAGACTTTACTTTTAAAATTTTGTTCAGTAACACAAAGATAATCCTGAATTCGATTTTTGTCTGACCTGCTAGACAAGTGCGTTGATTAATTCCAGTAATTATTACATATTTTATTAGTCTGTCAGTTGAATGTACTGTACTCTTTCCTGTTTGACTGCTTAAGCTCTATACTGGGTAGGAAAGGGAGAGGAGACTCTTGCCTAGTCTTGTGCTTGAGTGGACATTTTTTAGCATGTGTGTGTTCTCCCTTCCACCTTGATCCCCACTTTTTCTTAATCTGAATTGCAGTGCCACCATCTCCCTTCTACCAAAGTCGACACTGTGCCTCACTGTGCACACAGGGTAAGAATGGTCTATGTCATCTCTTCCACAGTCTCTCTTGTTCCATTGTATCAAACCTCCCTTTGGCCATGACCATCAGGCAAAACTGCACTGTGACAGCATTTTTCTGCGGGTAATCCATGGCCACATCAGCTGAATGTGTCCTTATATGCTTCTCCATGACCCCAGTGACTCCTATTACTCTTTCTTCTTCGTTCTGCTTTCCTTCCCTTTCTTGCTTCAAAATAGGAAGCTCCAAAGCACTTAACCTGTACCTTCTGTGTGTTAAGAAATGGGTCAGGTTTTTTTAAGACCCATTAGTCCAAGAGCAGAGAATCCCATATGGGAGACAGGAGTTTTCTGGGAGACCTCCAATATATCAAATAAACAGTGGTGACAGCGCCCTCAGGCTGTACCATGCAGAATGAAGGAAGGTAATATTATACTATTAGCTGTTGTGTTTTACTTGTCAGGTCTCTACCATCAAGTTAGAACAGAGGTTATTCTCAGCCTCTCTGACTCCCTGCACACACGTTCCCAGGCAGTGGCTGAGTGCCATGTGGTGCCTGAAGTCAAGGCTGCAGCTTCTTCTTGAACTAGAACCAGGTTTCCGTGATCCTTCCCTCACGAGTTTCTGGTCTTGAACATATGGTTGGTCTGCTCTGAACTTGCTATTGCTGTACTGCAGTGTTTCTATCGACTTCACTGAAGTTGTTCCTTGCTGCCCTCACTTGAGGAGAGCAAGCTCAGTGGCACCAGAAATAGCTCAGTAAGGTCATCAGGTTTTCTCTAGGACAGCATGGCCAGAACTCATCCAGACCATAATGCTGCTTACCTGCTGCTTTCTGGAACTGCAGTGTCACATGCAGAAAGAGTCATTGCACTTCTTTCTCATAGGCAGACTCTGTCCTGAGTCTGGGTTTTGCTTCTCTCATTGAAATATCCCATTTTGCCAGAGGCAGCTGCTGTAACCTGGGTCTTCTTTAACTGGATAAATGGCTGGATAAATGACCCTGTCCCTGTTTTGTTCTTCCCCATATCCTGCTATTTCCTATTCTTTCCTGATGTGTGTTGCTGTTATCTTCTCTACTCCCCTTCTGAATAGTCTGATAGAAGTAAAAGGAAATTGTTTTTCATTTTTACGTTTTTATTTAGCAGTTCCAGATAATCTACAACAGAGCATTTGTGTGTCAAAAATAGACTAGCAGGAGTATGAGCAATAAATAGTAAGGCTTGATAATGCTATATATTTTTCTACTATGTGAATTCTCTCATAATTATTTTTCCTTCTTCCAAGCCAATTAATTTCATGTGGTAACAGAAATTTACTTAAGGGCTGCCAAGCCGTATGTCTCTAAATCTCCATAGATTCCCACATGACTTGTTATGCACTGAGAAGTGACAGATGTGTGACACTGCAAATGTTACTCAAACCTGTTCCATTTTTCTGTAGCTTTGGGCCAGGATTAATTTAAAAAAAATATATAGCTTACCAATAAAAGTACCTATTTTGGGACTGTCAGAATACACTTTCTCATCCCTTCGTTCTGCAAAGATTCCTGTGTGTACTGGGGTTCAGATGCAAACAAGTCTGTTGAATTGCCTGGACTATTCATAGAAATAGGTGTGTGCATGGGAATAAATCATGCTGGACTGGAACCAGAGCATGAGGATATAGCAACCGTAGCACAATCCAATCTGGGCAGTGTTCTGGAGTACAGGGTGCTTTATAAAAAATTATGAAACATCCGCGATACTCCTTGTAGCTCTGCACTGTCAGGAGGTACTTCTGCATTGAAGGATATTTTTCCTGACCTTCTCCTGGACTGGGTTCTGATAATCAGAATCTGATCTTGAGTACAAGGATTGCAAAAGAAACACACTCCTTCTGTAGGTTGCTAGGCCTGTGATACTGATGTTGTTATTTTGGCTGTGCTGCACTGTCAGCACTTCCCATGCCACAGATTTTTCTATGTATTGTGGTAGAGATGTGTAGTGCTGGCTGCAACTGTAGGCAGCTGAATGGGACGCATTTGTGATTTTTGGCACTTGCGCATGATGATTTGGGACTGGATTTGAGCACTCCAGCTGACCATCTCAGTAAAATATTCAGCTGTGACATGATTTGCAGTTTTAACCTTTCCATTAGGTTTCATGTGTGGTTTTTTGTTTGTTTTTTGGTTGTTTTGTTCTTTTTTTCCCTTGTTGAAATGAAATAACTGTTCAGGAAGCTCAGAGCTTGTGTCCGAAGCTATCTGGGATGTCCAGAACACAGCACTAGGTGTGACAACTTGCAGGATTTGTGATAAGGACTGCTCTTGAGTAAGCTGGGCAACCAGGGAGTGCACTATTTGTTCATCTGTGTTAACTGTACCAACACCTCTTGCATAAATCTTGGGCCTTGCTGGGCTTTAGGCAGGAAATCCATAAGGCTCAAAACGCAGCTCTGGCCTGCATGGTGATCCACTGCTGGGCACCGTGATGGAGATGCCTTGTATTAAGGCACCATGCTTGGTATGGTACAGGATTAAATTCTCTCATATCGAAGGCTACAAGTCTTGCTCTGACTTCAGTGGTTTGATTTCCTGCCATGGCTCCACTGGTGGTCCTGTGCTGCCCTTTGCAGGTGTCACAGAATCACAGGTATGGAAATACCTGCTTCTTTCCAAATAATTGTTAAGGGATTTCTTGACAAGCCCCAATGCAGTAAGTTGAAGTCTGGTCTGTTTGAGGCATCTATCTGGATACCCATATGAAGCTGAATTCATCCTTGTATACCTTATTAGGTTATATCTGAAGCATATCTATTATATTCATATAGCAATTCCTTCCAGAAATAGTTTAGAAGAACAAGTCATAATTCTGGAATAATCATCCAAGCTTCAGTTGTGTTTTCTATTTATATGTCTGCAGATGTTTTATCTGAAAATACATGAAGTGTTTCCTGAGCAACCTTCATGATGCTATCCTTTCAGACCTTTACTGATGTTCTTTGTCTTTACTGATGGTGCTGCATCTGGACATCAGTTATTTTTTTTCTGGTTGGATGAAAGACAGTTATCTGGGCATTTTTAATTTCAAACAAATCTTCTCTTTCTGTAATTGGTGGAATGAATGTGGCTTTTAGTCACTGCTTTTTGTTCACCACCTCTGCCCCTTTATAGCATTTCAAATAACAACTGGCATGATTTTGCTGTATTTGAGACCAGTGGATGGTCCTATTGCATTAATTAGAAGCTGGACTGAGGCCAAAGAGAGGGATAAGAGTTTGTTTTGTTTTGAGCTCTACATATCTAACTCTGCCCTCCGCAGTGGCAGCATCCAGGCCTTAGCATGGGTTTATTTTTTTAAAAAGATGCAATCACAATATGTAAGTAACAGATGTAGTGTGCTTTGTCATAGAGTCATTTCAGAGGATGCTAACACTGAAGAGGAGAGTAGATTATTTCACGTATTAGTCAGAGGATGAAAGTTAAGCAAATGGAAAACTAGGATGAATATTGGGGGGAAAAATAATCTTGCTATTACAGTTCAGGGGAACAGAGAGGAAATGGAAATTTAAAAGGGGTAAGAAAAACATTTCATCAAGAACAGTCTTTCTGTGGTTAAATCACCCAAATGTTACTTGCCTTCTCTGATTGATGTAATATGTAAATAGAGCATTTGTTCCACTTATGTTAGGACCTGGTACAAATGTCCACCCACTTTTTGAAAAGTACTGAAGTTTGGATACATGCTTACAAGAAAACATCAGTTTAGGAGGTGTGTTGAGTTGTGGTCTAAATCTTTAGATGATTCACAGGGATTTGTAAATGTCGTATTGCAGAGCATCCTTTCATACCAGTGCTTTGTGTCACTGACTGCAGGCTCTGCTTGTTAGTGCTTTGCAGTGTTTCTATGATTCACTCCTGTCTGTCTGGACTGAATGTCGTGACATAGGTGGTTTACATCCAGCCATATGTTCACCTTACACAAATGAGATCTGCTTTGTTTGGATCTTCTCATCTACTACATGATAGACACTTACATGGTAACGCTTTGGCAGGCCGAAACCAATGAACTGCAAAAGCTCACTTGTTGGTAGGCTTTTTTGTCTGTAATACAGTATTAGTCTTCAATCCCTTATGTTATTTTGAAAAGCTGTAGAAGTTGTGTTTAAACCGTCCCACTTTTTCCTTGTGGCTTCCTCTTTGGAGGAGGCTGTCACATGGATCTGGTGATAGTTTCATGCTGAAAGATCGTCAGTGAGCCTGTGCTTCGTTGCACTAAAGTTGTTTTTCCATTTTAATCTTATATAATAATGGGATCCTAATGATTTTGCTAATGGACAACCAGGATGCAAAATGACTGTTTTTCAACTTTGTAAGATATTTTTCTTAGAAGGAGCAACATAATGGAATCATCAAGAAGGTTTCAAATAGTTCCTTCCCTGGTTTTTGTGGGTTTGGGTTTTGTTTTTTTTTCCCCCCTCTGGTAATGTAGTCTCTGTGTGGTTGTATTTATAGTATGAGATCACTAAGATAGTACTGGGAAACTAGATTTAGTGTCACTTAAAAAACCAAACAAACAACTGTATATTTGATAGGTGGTGTAATTTGCGGAGCAGTGGTCTAATCCTAAATGGAAATGCAAATGGAATTGTGGTCACTCTTGAACTTTCAAGATTATACGTTTAATGATGATGGAGTTTTATTTTATCTTCTATGCTTTGTGGTTGAACTTGCAGAGTTGCAAGAAAGCATTAAAATTTGATGAAAGAGACTTTCCCGTGGGGAAGATATGTATCAGATACTGATCAATCATCCAGAATTGACCCTAGATGGGGGTTTTTTGGCAAATACAAGGATCATGAGTTGAAACTAAGTGTAGATAGAAGAACTGTTAGACCAATAAAAATGGTTAGAGACCACCAGGAGTGACTAGGGCAAGTGTGGTAGCATACAAGTTTTAGAATACCAGAATACCAGGACGGTTATAAGTGTAGCTAGAGATGATGTTTTTCTGGCATGTATAGGAGCCAGCTACTCCTATATACTGTCAGATAGATTGTCTCTAGTCCAGTTTATGCTTTCTCCAATTCGTCATTCCTGTAAGGAACTCTCACTCACAAACATTAAGTGATTCTTGACTTAAAACTTGATCAGAAATCATCTATTGCCATATCTGTGTGAAAGCCATGCATTCATTCTCCTTGGAAGTCCAATGCTTACTGCTGGAAAGTTTTTCTTTTTTCTCTCTTCTGCTTCTACCTATTCAGCTTTGGCTGCTGGTGGCTGAGAACAGCAACTGCCAATACTCTCTGCTCTTTGGAAGGCTATTTAGGTGGGAAAGAAATTGTGCTTGCTTTAGTTTCAGTGTCAATAGACATTCCCACAGTTACAAGGATTTCCAGAGGAATTGTTTCTTCTGCTTCTCCCTGTGCCAAGGACTAAAGAGGTGATATTTTATTCTTGGCTCAAATTTCTCTGTTTATTGTGTGCTTAAAACCCAAAAGAGAATGGCTAGTACTTCCTTCTGACTCCAGCGATACTGACCCAAGGCCTGAGGCATGGTGAAGTCTGGCTAGTAAATATCCTAAAGTGTGCTCATTAAATGCAGATCTCAGGGTGTTGTAGATTTACAAATTCCATTTTCTTGGCAGGAGATCATGAACCATTCTTTATGCTTCATTTATGTGTTTTCTGTACTGTTGCACAGAGGTTTCCCTTTGCATTTTCACCATCACTTCTCTGAGCAAGCTGCCCTGGTCCCAAACGCAGTGTTCTGCATCACCTGCCCAGACTCCAGATTCATAGGCAGCTTTTATGCAAACTCCGATTTGGGACCTGGTAAGAGGATATTGGTACTATAAAGGACTGAGCAAGGGCTTCTGAGTTTGGACATCAGACTTCTTGTATTAATATTACTCCTGGCCACTTTTATGAGTGGCCCAACAAACTTTTGATATTGCTTTGGCTATATGCTTCGCTCTTCCCCCAGCTCTCCTGCCTTGCAGTCTGCATTCCTGTGGTCCTTACGTCTTTCTTTTCAGTCTTAGTTTTCTGCCAGTGTCATTACATCACTAAGTGAAGGCACCTTTAACTGAGCTTGAGAGTGTGATGCCTTCAAGGGTCTGTCCTTCCCTTCTTATTTATGTTACCAAGAAGGTGCACAGCTGTGTGGGCACCTGGGTACCCAAACTGGACTGGGCAGTTCACCGAGGTTAATTCTCCCTTGTTCCTGGGCAGAAGCCACACACCACTGTTATGAGAAGGAATATTCTCACTCATTTTCCTTAGAGGCTTTTTATCATGTGCATCTTGGAGACTGTAGGTTTTGTGTGCTAAGACAATGTGGTACCGTCTTGTAGTTGGGATATAATTGTTTGCTCAGTGTTCCTTTTGTGCTGTTGTTCTTCCTTCTGTGTCTGCTGCTAGCTGAATCAAGATTTCCTGCATCAGAGGCTTGGTAAGAGAAAGGACGTGTTCATTTCTGTGTTTCTTCAAGGCAGCACCTGTGAGAGAAATAAGAAATCTGATGTTCTCTGAGTAAGGCTGTGATGTGGCTGTTGCCACAGCTGCAAAACTGGGGCTGCAGGTGGAAATCAATGGTGGCAGCACAGTCTGAGAGTATGGCCGGGCCTTTCAACCAGTCTTTGCTTGTAGAGTTACAAGGGAAGCTTGACCTTAGGATTACTAACTGAACAAATCACGTTAAACAGGGAGCTGGCTGTGAATGTTTTGATGAAAACTTTCTCATTGGAAAATACTGACTATGTCTGCATCTTACTGGAAACATGTCAGTTTAGTCAAAATTTGTCAGATAATTTCTTAGGCACAAGATGGAAATTGTAAAAGCCGGGAATAATTAGGATGTTAATTTTCAGCTATGGAAAGTTTGGGTTCAAGAACAGATATTTAGAGCAGATATTTAATATTTCTCTTCCAGATTCCCAGTCTGAGCAACTACTTTTGAAATAAAAGCGATGATCTGAGTAAGTTGTAAGAGCCAGATAAAATGTCTTGCTGTGTAAGTGGTGTAGCTTGTAACCTGGTTATGCATGTTAGAACTGACTGAAGGGGAGCAATCTGCTGGTAGCAAGTTGTACAACACTTCGGAATCTGTCTGAATCAAAGGATTCAGAATCAAAGGATTCAGAATCAAAGCTCCAAGTTTCCCAGGTCTCACCTTGCCTTTTCTGCTGATCTGTGCCAGCAGCATCAGTAGAATCCATGGGAAAAACATATCTTTACCTCCATGTGGTGTTAATTACATATACAATATAGATAACATTTATTAAAACAAATGCTGACTGTTTAGATTCTTGAGTGGGAGAGTTAAGAAAGAGGGAGAATTAGGAAAATGTATTTACCTGGTGACTGGAACAAGATTTTTTTTTTCCTTTTCTTTGGAGAGGAGTAAAAAACCCAATTTTCTTTCTCTTGGCTATTGTGAGATTCTCTTCCAAGTATAGCAGAGAAACATTCTTCTCAATACTTCAGGTAGGCAAAGTCTTGAATAATACCTGTAGCTAATCATTCTGAGGTGCATTTTATTTAAAAAACAAAAACAAACAAAATGTCCACTTGTGCACTATGTATACACTTGCCTCGCTGCATTCTCTTCTTGTTTTAGGCCTGGCTTATGAAAGAACAGAAATAACATGTTCAGCAGGAACTCAGTAGAGACTGTTTTACTCACCTGTGGCCTCTGCTTCCACTTGTAAGGGCTGAACAATCGTAATTACCATTGCTGCTGAACTGCAGTGACACTGGTGATGCATGGGGTCTATAGTATATTTGTACTTGTGGCTGTGATTGTTCAATAAAGGGCTAAACCTGAAAACCATTATCATCACTATCCATCCTGCATTAACCTCCTAGTAAACTAGAAACTGTTTTCTCAGCCTGAGCTCATGCCTGCAGCACTAGATACTGAACCATTTACCTGCTTGCACATGTCAGCAGTTCTAGCTTATCAATTACAGTGCTTCACTGGATTTCAAACTACTGTCACTAAGTATGAAAATACTAATTTCTTTCCTATGTGAAGTCAGCCATCTGTGCTTTGTTCAATGCAATACTATTGTCCCACTCTTTAGAACACTGGAATAGTGTCATAGATGAGTCATAAAAGTGAGTTGGTCTAAACATTGTGATTATATGAAGTGTATTACTATTCATGGTTTCCTTAACATTCTTGCAGCCTAAAAATTGAAGATGTGTGGATTTCAGTTCAGCTATCAGTCAAGCAAATACTCTCATGCTGATGTAATGATAGACTCATGTAAGATATCAAAACATGTGGAATGCAATTTTGAAGGCTGCTGCCTTCACTTCTTTAGCTAGAGCAGCTGAGTAACAGTCTGTGTGCATTAGATCACTTGGACTGTGGCTGCGGATGGGCTTGCAGTGCACACTGCTCTGTGACACAGGTCTGCAGCAGAGCACAGAGGTGCCCGAGCAAGACATGGAAAAAGAGGGGTCTCCCCTCAGGGGAATGTCAAACCAGATGTAAATGTTGACTGGTGGGTGTCAAAGTGAGCAGCCAGCAGGAGCAGTATCTAATGAGGCACCTTTTGGGGAGCAGCTTTTAAGAAACCAAAGGGGCAGCAAAACCCACTGAGAAGCAAAGCTTCAGCTCAGGTACAGCCAAAGCTTCACGGTCTGGCTCAGTTCTCTCTCAGCTTTGGGGATGGCATGTCCTGGATGTCAAACCAGCCCTGTCCCATAGGCCTGTCCCAAGGCTGTCTGAACGCTCCTGTGGGTTGTGGTAGGACTGTAGTCTGGCAGCATCAAGCTCCTCGGGTAGTTTGCAGCTTGCACAGGGTTCTGTACTGCTGTGGGCACCAAAGCCAGCTCACGGGAAGCTACCTGTGAAAACTGCACTGCACCGTGGTCTGCAGGATGAGTGTACCCCAGGAAACCAACACTCACCCAGCAGCAAGGGAGGTTGCTGTGCCCAGCTCAGAACCTTCCATATATTCCTCTGTCTGTAAAAATTAACGGTGTGCTGATTCAGGGCAGTCCTATGAGAGCAGGCAGGTGCATGTGAAGAGCCATGAATAAGCAGAGTGATGGTAATGGGTGCTGTCACTCTGCTCTTGCCCTGAAGAAATGATGTGGAATGAAAGCGCAGTGTGAATTTTCCTGGAGGTAACATGAAGCTCATTCAGCAAACTGCAGAGGCAGCTCAGTTTGAGCCGTATGTGGCAGTGTGTTTTCTTTTGCATTCCAATCTTGCCTTTATCACAGGTATTAGCGCAATGAAGTTCATTCCTCTCTTTCAATTGCTTCAGTATTTTGCTCTTTTTCATTCCGTTTGATCGCCTCTCCTTTTGTTGTGCAAAAAATATCTACTTATGTAGTTTCTCCATAATTGAAGAACATAGGTCATAATTAGTATTTTTGCATGTGGAGCAAGGTGGTATATTTTTGGATCCAAGTCAGTAAGGCTTTTCGGTGTCCATAGTTTAAAAACCAAAACAAAGCCAAAAACTCTCCTTAAGTCCGGGGATTGAGAACCAGGAAGCTGGAACTGGTCCCTGAATTTGTTGCTGTGTGTGACCATGGGAAGTTTTGTCAATTTGCTATACCTCAGTTCTCCCTCTGTAGCATGGGTATGATGCCACCTCCTTCACCTCTGTCGTGTGTGTGAACTTGAATCTAAGTGTTCAGATTTAAATGGAGGTGGCGGCCTAAATTAAAAGTTTCAGGGGATTCTTAAAGTAAATTGTATTCCTGTGTTTTCTTCACGCAAGGATATTCACAAACAGTTAATGTGTCTAAAGAGTGATCTTGCCCAGGCCGGACTCCATGGCTAGGTAGGTGTCATTCCCAGTTCACTCAGAGGAAAACAGAGCAACACAGTGTTTTACATACTGCAATTGCACGTAGACTTTGCGTTCATTTTGCCTGAGGACAGTTCAGTTTTAATCTCTTACTGTGTAAGCCCAAAATAAAAATAAAAATAACAGTTCTAAACCCCCAGGCTTCTATCACAAAGTTGCTGAGGGAAGGGCTGTCATGTTGCATTAAGAGCACAATTACTGTAACTGATTACTTCATATAGTGTATTTGCCAGTCTGTCTCCTGTGTAATTATGAGGAATGTGTGGATTTAGGAATAGCTGCACGTAGGTAAGTTGTGAAAAAGTCTGGAAGACAACTGAAAATTCCTGCCATGATTGGTAGTGTGGAGAAATAGGCTAGAGCTACCGGAAAAATTTGATCTTTTCGTAATGTATTCCAAAAGATATAGACCAAAATCCCAAGAGTCCTTTAAATTATTTGGATAGAAATTTGGCTCAAGTAGTAACACTTGCTAGTGCTTAAGCCAGGCTTAGTGGACTGAGTCCAGGCAAATACCTATCCATGGTATTGCCTCAAGCACATTGCTGTGTTCTGTTGTAGAAATGAGTTATGGAGATAGCTCTTCATACTAGCTGTGGTCATGGAATACTGAGTTTCCCATGTTTGTCACTTCTGAGACAACTCTTCAGAAGTCATCATCTACAAAATATGTATTCCCTGCTTCTCATAAAGCACTTTGGCTTTGCCTAAAGCCCTGAAGTATAAATATATTCATTGTTGGCTTCCTCCAATCTGGCTACATAAAACCCAACCAATTATCTTTTCAGTGAACTTAAGCAATTTGGAATTGCATCAGGAGAAAGAGCAACAGCTACTTAGCGTGTACAGATAAATCACTACCCAGGTGCTCAGACATAACTGTCCCTTTGAAGCCCAGTGGCTGATGTAGATTCTCTTACAAGATTTTGTCTTTAAAAATTCTTCAGATTCCTCTCTGCCATAGTTCATTTTGTATCTTCTTTTCAGCTCACCAAGTCTTCTTACTGCCAAAATTTCATTTTTCTATATCTGTCTCTTTTTACCTGTTGGCATTTCCATTTATTAAGGTTTTTAAAAAGGATTGGTTGTTTCAGCAAAGATTGGTTTTGCCAAAGATTTACTTAAGTTTTTCAGGAAAAAAAAAAATGCTTTCTATTAATGCAGTCACATTTCTGTACAAAATGGAGAGGGGAAACACTTTGAAATCTCATGTGTTTACAATTTGGCTTTAAACAACTATTGCTTGCAATAAGAACTCAACATTTTTCACAGAAAACCTTTTGTTTGTAAAACATTCAATAGAAATTTTTCTCCTGCTGACTTTAATTTTGAATATTTCTAAGTCTTTTTCACCTTTCACTGCTTTCTAAACTTTCACTGTGAATGTCCCTCCCTCCAGAAGCACCGAGTGGGGACACAAGGGGTCATAGCTGTTTCCCTGAGGGAGGATCATAGTGCGGTGACACTTGCATTAGCAGTGACTCTTGGATCAATATGGAACTCTAGGCCTATTTCTAAAGATGCGGTTTGTATTTTTTCCAGATTAGCTGTGACACAGAAGTTACATTAGTGGCTGTGTATGTGCCTATCTGTTAGGCTGTAACCATCACCTGCTCTTAGCAACAAAACATGTTGCAGCGCTCTTCATCCAGAGGTGTCTGGACATCTCTCGGAGAAGCCTACTTGTTTTTATTCCTCCTCTGTACCAGGTAAAGGTGAGTTGCATAGATGCTGGATTTTGCCCTATATCTTGTGGTCAGTCAGTGGCCACCGAGGCAACAAGAATCAGTATCTTCTCAGCTCTAGCAGCATATGGGAGGTTCAACACTGGGAAAAGAATATGAGGGTTATTGCAACATATAAGCTGTGGGGTTGCAAATGCCACAGATATGTGGAAGAGACATTTGTACTGTGTAGGCACCACTAAATACCTCAAAGACAGGAGGTCTCAGAGCTGCAATCTGTAGAAAGGTATTTGGGGCTTGTACTTGCCCCTTTTGCTTTCTTCCCAGTGCATCTGGCTTGGTCACTGTGAGAGGCAGGGTGCTGTGGCCAGAGGGATATTTAGTCTGACTCTGTGGCTGGATCTAACATGTTCTCAGCTAGAAAGTGATAAATTAGTTTGTAAATGTAGCTATCTGATCTCTAAGGACTGTTGCTTGTAAAAAGGCCTGAGATGTATGATCAGGTCAGTGTCACACAACATAATCTCCTGTTGCTCGGGCAGTTCCTGCTCTGTGGGCAAACACGAGGCTGCAGTTTGGAGCACTGGCAGTCTGGCATCTTTCATAAACACTAAATTAATTTGTGAAGTGAAAAAGAGCTGAACCATTGCCAAGAAGTGATGAGGCTGAGGGAGGCACATGAGGCTTGGGAGGAGGCTGCACAAAAAGAGCACTAAGTGAGACTCTTCTGGACAATATCTGTGCTCTGAGCTGTATGTAACTGCACTGAAATGGTACGTGTTAAATGATTGATGGGAGATGAAGGCTGTCTCCAGGCAGCACAGGGACCCCAGAGACTGGTAAATAATGAATACAATCCTTCTGCCGTTAGTGCTATGACTCATTGCTTGCTGCCTGTTTTAACCACCTGCTGTAGGGGCCAGAGGGGAACGGGCAGTCTCTTAAACCTGGGTTGCAAGGCAAAAAAAAGAAAGAACAGCTGTGTTTTGAGCTCTCACTGCTGCCTGGTCACTCCTCACCCAACTGAATATAGAAGATACCAACAGCAGTTACTGGTAGAGGCAGCCTGGGCAAGGAGGACAAATGGTGTCCTTCTGTGTTTTTTGGCAATGGAGGACCTGGATCCTCAAGTTGTCTTCCTTGGTTTTCCTAGTAGAAACCAGGAAAGCAGGAAGGTGATAGTTGACATGAAGCTTTCCAGACCTGTCTCTCGCAGCTTCTGCCAGCAGGTGCCAAGGGCTTCCCTGAGTGGCTGGGACAGAGCTGGGACAGAGCCCTGGGTCCCTGCCCCACACACCCCGCTGCTGCCTGTGGATCCAGCACTGGCACTGCCTAAAACCTGATGCTTTGTCCCTTCATTCTGTCCATTTCACAGAATTTCACAGAATGTTTGAGCAGACCCAAAACAGTCAAAAGTGAAGTCCTCAGTTTACTCCCCCAGCACTGACATTTGGAAAACCAGGAGCCATTTCCAGCTGACATTTCCACTGGTAACATCCCTGTCAAAGTCCATGCCACTTCCATTGTCCGATGTTAGGGGCAGCTCAACGTTTCTTAGCAGCATCTATAAAACCAAATTTTGTTGTCGCAACAGCATAGTGTTGGAGGATGCCAAGACCCAGGAACAGCTGGTGGTGGTCCATCTCATGCCCCAGTGTCCTTTGTTTGTCCGTTTCTGGGGGTCTGTCTTTGCTCACAAATGAGCATGGTGAGCAAATGCAGGTCCTCGGCTCCTTGGAGGGAGGCTTGAATGAGATTTCAACGCAAGCATCATGTCATAGAGCAATATTGCAGGAGGTGAGTGGAACTGTTCAACCTCTTACCAGATCTGTATGGAGCAGCGAAGAGGATCCTGAGAAAGATGAAACATGTTTCTCTGGATGTCATTTTCTCCCACAGGGAGAGCACTGTTGAATGGGTAATATATCTTTATTTGACATGCGATTCAGCCAGAAATAGTGGAAAAAAGCATAGCAAACTATGCTTCAGCTTATTAGAAGCATAGGACAGCCAACCAAGGCAGTACTCGTCAAGCAATTTTGCCTATATTTGGACTTCTAAATACAGATTTGAGCATACAGACTCACTGATGTGATTGTCATAACCGTGTTTTCACCTGTGATGAATTTGATCCACAGCTAATCACATGCCTGAAAGCAGGATTTGACCTATTGCCTGAAATTCTTGAAAAGAGATTGCAAGAAATACCTGGGAGTATGCTGGGAGAACACAGCTGTGCTGCTTCACATTTCCTTGTAGTAGGGAAGCTTTCTTGAAAACTAAAGGATCAATTTTAGTGCTGTTGCAAACTTGCCTCTCCATTTTGAGGATGCTTATTCAGACCTAAACCCAGAAGCTGTTCTGGAGTAACTTTGACCTCACATATATAAGCTTTATTAGTGATGTGAGATAAAAGTAAAGAATAATAAGTCTAATATTTGTGATGTCAGAGCATTGAGAAACCAGACTCAGAACAGTCAAACAGAAGCCCAGCAGCTACGTGACTCTATTTGTTCTACAGGTGCTTTGGTATTTTTCTAATTCACTGAAGTTGCTGTGTAAATAAGTAACTCTCAGAGTTTATTCTGCAGTAAATAGTGAAACTGAAAAGAGCACCAAATTGGGGAGACAGCCTGTTCTTTTACAGTGTAACAGAAAAGCAGTATTTAGGAGTATATGGCTGTTTGACAGGCAGTGTAGAGCCCCGTGTAGTCAGGCTTGGTTATATTAGTGACGTCTGAGTCATTGACACACACTGATTAATATTCATATCACATATCTCCTTTTTGTGATAATACCATAGCCAAGACTGTAGAAGGGAATGGTGGGACAGGGCAGGAGAAGAGAGAATGGAGAAATAAAAAAGGAAGAACAAGGACTGAATAAACTCAAGCAAGGAAAAAAAATGCTCAGGGAAAAAATGCTGGATACCATGCTCCTGGCTCCAGGGGTGTTGCTTGAACACCTGTTAGGACTGCACTTAGCAGATATTCAGGGGTTTTTTCTAGTACAGAAAGCTTGCAAAGTGGAAGAATATTCTTAAAACTCCAAACTCAGTTACAGGCAGGTACAGCTGTAGCAGCTGTGTCTTAATAGCTGAGAGGCACTAAATCCTCCTTCTGATAATCAGACTGTTCTAAATGTGAAGTACCTCATCATCCTCCACTGGCTGTTCTGGCTGTTTTACTGCTGGAGAATCTGGCAGCTGATGGGTGAAATATCTCAGTTTTGTAGTTTTTGAACTGAGATATTTAGGTCAAAAATGAAACCTGCTGCAGCTGGGTCTTTGCTGGCCTGCCCAAGGCTCGCTGCCCTGCTGTGTTCTCCGGCCCAGGGCCAGCCTTATACGCAGGTCTAACTTCCTGTTCTGGTGACTAGTCCCTGCCTACCCTGGGCTGTTACTGTTACTAATCAGATACCTGTGGGAGATTTGGGACATATTTATACTGGTCTGCTTGAGGATCAGACTCTTGTTCATATTTCCTAGTATTGACCTCTGCAGCACATGAGAAGGGGGATATTTTTTTTTTTTTTAGGGTTTTTTTAAAAGTCCTGTTCTCTATGGCCTTATTTTCCTTTTTGTATCCAGAAGCTATTTATTGTCTGCTTGCTAGTAAGGATGCTGCTGCTTCACACCAACGTCTGCCTCTTTTCACCTCTCAGACTGCTCCATATTTATAACCACTCCTCATCACAATAAGTATTTTTCTCTGACATATATCCACTTAACCAAAGGCATTGATAAGTTATCTCCCTGTTTAATCCTCCTTTCTTCTGCAATAAATTTTCCTTCCTTCTTTTTTTAGAAGCTGAAAACAAAATTTCCTTGAGGCCATAGAGAAACTGGATTGTTCCGATCAGCCTCTAGTATTTATTAGGTAGATTGTTTTAGCGACTACACTGTCTGTCCTTCATCCACAACAGTGTGTGTCAGATGTTAGTTGTCTGTCTCTTCTCAAGTGAATTTAATGACTGTATTGTGCTCTCTCATTTGCTTTTGCACATTTGGATAAGCAATCTTACTTGTCATGAATTCTGCCCTTGACATGTCCCTCTGACAAGCACTTCTTGTGCCCCACCAGCCTAGTGCTGTGGACAGTCTTGCAGAATGGCTCAGCTCTGCTTTCATGTTTTCTGTTGTACTGCGGTTGTGTCTAGAAACCACACCTGTGATCTTAAATCTATTAATTGTGAAAAGAAGCCCTTGTTCTGCAGAGCTGCCCATCTAAATAAATGAAACAGATGCCAGGTGGAAATTAAACAGAGGTCCCCGCAGGCTGTGTGGGTTGTTTGACCTCATGTGGCTGGTGCAAGGTTCCACATGCAGGGCCCATGACAAAGCTGGGAAAATGATCCAGCTCTCTGGGTCCCTGTCTCTTTGGCACATCTTCTCAACCAGCCAGTCTCCCAAAGCATCAGGTAGTCAGACCTTACAAATAGTCTAACAGTGCCGTGCTGCTGTAAATCAAAACAGTGCAAACATTTGTCAGCCCATGAAAAATTATCAGGAGTAAGTGTATAGTCTGTCAAGTCTTTGTGTCTTAAATGGGATTACTAGGGGTTTATACTGGCTTCTTTTTAGGGTAGCAGTGACTGAGAAACTGTGGAAATACCAGCAGTGATGCATTTACTTCTGTAAAGCACACGATCATTCCCAGAGGGAGCGGTTTCTGGGAAGGCAGCATTAAAGTTCCAGAAAGACGCCTGTAGCAATGAAACAGCCTGTCTGGGGATCAGCTGCGCAGCTCTTGTTAATTGATAGGGTCTCAGCAAGAATGTTCTTTGACCGGGGTAGAAAATGCTCAGATCATTGTTCTCTTAGGTCCCCAACTCTGCACCCAGCAATGCAGAGCAAGAGCAGGAGTGAACAAGCACAGCTGGGAAAGGCAAAACCCACAAAAAGTTGGAACAGCCTCTTTTGGAAAGGTGAACCTGAGGAGGTTTCTATTTCCATTAGCTTTCCTTTTGCCCAGTTTACACACAAGGCTCAAAGTCTTAATTTTATGTGAGTTTGCTTAGTCTCAAGTATGTACTTCGCATATTTTGTTCTCTATATTCACCTAGGTTCCTACCACTGGAGATATGCTTTGAGATTGTCTGCTGAAAAGATTAAAGACTAATTTATAAAATAACTTTTTCACAATATTGACTAAGACATAACCAGCAGCTGGTAAGGAATTATGAGTTATACTCCTCGAGTGGTTTTTTCTTTGTTGTTAGCATGATAAGGGAAAGGGTACTATGGTAGGGAAACCAAAGTAAGTTGGCCAGGGAGAACTACAACATTGCTCTGGAGATAGTTATTCTAGATATTCAGCAGGGTTTTGTTAGTAGACTAAGACACAGTACCTATCTTAAATCTAGTTAAAAGGCATTTTGTTACTGTCCCATTGATTTGGTGTGCTATGAATCAGATCTAATATCAAACCAAGCATTTGCAAATACCTGCTTATAAAAGGCTGTGAAAAAGGCAGTTGGCATAAGACAACTCTGGATTTAAGGTATTGTTACCTAGGTGGTGCAGCAAGAGGGAAATGCACCCAGTGCAAACTGCAAGGATGCGCTCTTGTGGTGAAGAGGTGCTGTACAGGAAATAGGTGGTGAAATCACCTTCTGTTCGTTAGGAAACTTGAATGCTTTCACTCTCAACTAAGCTGAAGAGATTATCAGCTACACTAGAGAATTTTACTGCAGCACCAATATATTGTATTAGTTCTCAGGGTTTTTCTGCTGGAGGGTTTTTCTAAACTTCTGAGGGGCAGGTGTTTGCCCCACATGCCATATAGTCCTAGTTGCCTGCCATCAAGCTCTTTCCCTATGTGACTTACAGGAGGGGAGCTGTCAAAGGGCAGAAATTGGTGGAGACATAGCTGGCTGTCTCCGCAGGCATGCTGTGTGCTCTGGTGAACCTTGCAAACCGTGAACCTCTGTCCCTGCTGCCTAGGAAAACCCCCAGCTGAGGCTGTGCAGGATTGTCTCCCACTGTTGTCTTACCACATCTTCAAGGTTTATTGGTGACAGTGGCAGGAGAGGATGGCAGGGGAAATGGCTTGTGGCCAACACAGCTATGAAGTATTTATATTAACCGCTGAGCAGCAAAATCAGAGCTGGGCAGGAAACCTCCTGGCTGAGAACTGGCCAAGAACAGGTTGACTGTGGTGAGACTCTGAGCCTGTGTTTTAAAGGTGCTGTTGATATGGATCGTGTTTCGAACCTCCACAGAGAACCTACCTGGAGAATGTTTTCAGTCATTTTTTTCTTGGTCTTTGCTCCTCCTCTGTAGCTCACAGTTGATCTTGTGATTTTATATTTTTTTTCTCCCCCTGATTATCTACCTCGTGTGTTCAGAGGGGTTCTTTTTGACTGCTTGCTAGTGTGTGATTGAAAAATCTTTAGCATGAGTCTACGATCTCATCTCTGCCATTTAGAGGCCCTGTGCTACAAATACATGTCTGCTACAAGAGTTTTCTTGCAAAGGAAGACAGGGATATTTGCAAATTGTTTGTGTAAGGTAGTACTAAAAAAAAAAAAGCATTTGAAGTGGTACATAGTTAGATCATTGGTGGGTTTTTTCAAAAATTTCTTAGCACATTTTGCTAAAGAAGCAGTAGTCAATTGCCAGCTAAATCAGTAATGTAAAAGGTTAATATTCAACAAATGTGAAGAGCGTTGTCGCAGTCTGCCAAGCACTTGGCTTGATTATGGGTGTGACAGATGGATCCCAGGTCCCAAAGCCAACATCTGAAGTACAGAGGAAAACATAGTCTGTAACACTGCCTGCCTTGTCATATCATCTCCTTCTGAAGATGAGTGGCTCTGCCTGGCTTCCAAGGGACCCAAAGCTGCCCTTACAAAGTTAGAGTAGGACTTGCTCGGCTATGCAGTCAGGGAGTGTCATCCCAAAGTGTCAGATGGTTCAAGAATGATCCAATGCAGCCAGTACGGAGGAGGAAGCTGCCAGTGGTTGTTGGACCTGTTCTTCCATGTCACCCTTTCATCTTTGTTCGTGTGCACAACCCAGGGTCAGTGAGCACAAGGCTCTGGGCTGTGGTCATTTGAATCTCTGTGGATGGATAAAGGGCCCAGAATGAATAGAAGTGCTACTGGAGGTTGTGTAACTATCTGGAGCAGGTGATATTGAAGATCCCAGTTTAACAGATAATGTGGAGCATTCCTATAATGCTCTTTTTATTCTGAGTGTTTAATATCCTAGAATATGTAAGACAGG
This sequence comes from Columba livia, assembly GCF_036013475.1. Lineage (NCBI taxonomy): Eukaryota > Metazoa > Chordata > Aves > Columbiformes > Columbidae > Columba > Columba livia. The sequence continues at coordinate 18,773,999 of NC_088612.1, read as the reverse complement.
GACGTAGGGTTGGCCAGGACAGATTGGAACAGTTTCTAGGATTCCTAGTTGAAAATAGGTTGGGAAAAGTGAAATAAATGGAATATTAAAAGAAGGAAGAAGTCATGGATAATTATCAAGTGTTGCTGTTTCTCCAAGCTGTTTTTCCCCTGTGAAAAAATGGCAGTTTAATCAAATGGAATATATTAGCTTTGGAATGTTAATGAGACCATATTTTCCTTTTACAACATTAAATTATAACCATTGCAAATGGATCTCCACTGGAAGCTGTATGTCAAACTGTGTCCTGTGCTGCACTCAGATGGTAAAATCTCTTCTCCACAACTCTGTGTGGCTATCATAGAAAATTAACTCCCTGGTCCACAAGTCAGAGCCAAAGCAAATATTGGCAAACAGATGAAGGCTGTATGAACCTCGGGAGAAAAAAAAAGAAAGATTTGTAGATGCTTTTTCAGAATATAAAACATGTTGTAGATTTTTGAAGTAGAGTGAAATGATCAAGGACTTTTAATCCCATACTGGAAATACCGTGTGGTTTTCCCAACATATTGAACAGGAAAATTGGTGTGATTTAAATTAATAGAGCAGTTGTCTAGAAACAGTACTCTTCGCTTGAACTGTATAGTTCAGTTTAATTCAAGGTGTATTACCTGAACTAACAGATCAGCTTGGTAGGAGAAGAACCGTTCTGTAGAAACTCATAAGGAATTATCTTTGAAGGTCCAGATTTTTAGTCTCCTGGATGAATACCAACTCATAGTAGCTGCAGTGATTTAATAAGAATGTTCCAGGTTTACTTGATTGTCACTGACTTCTTGTTTGGAGATACCTGTCAAAGAGCATAGTGTTTGCACAGCCTGCTGAGAACCAACCTGGATGTGTTAAGAATATAAAGAATTCTTTTCTCCCCTCCTCCCCGCCCCCCCCAAAAAGATTTTTCAGATGTTTTTTCCTTTTTTTCTATTTATGTTTTACAGAATTTTCAGAACGTGTTGAATTTCCAGAGCAAACTGGATTTTGAGAACAGGAATGTGCCTTTAGTTGCCAGCTAAGCCCAGTATGTGCCCATGGCTCCCTGCTCTCCAGGCCAGGCTCAGCGCCCTGGGGGGCACAGGACCCCGCCAGTGCTGGCTCAGCTGCAGGCAGCAGGCCACAGCTGGTGCTTTGCTTCCATAACTGCTCCTCTCACGCCATCTCCTGGTCAGCTCTTTGGGATTAACTAAACCTGGGCCTGCGAGAGGCTCCTCCTAACCCTTCCCTGCTCTGCTGCCCGCAGGAGGTGAATCCAGGTGATAAGATGTCCTTGTTTGGTGGAAGTATTGCCACGCTTTTTCCTTCTTGTTCCTTTTCCCTGGCTTATGGTGAACAGCAAATATGTGATGCAGATGGCACTTGGTTATGAGTCAGTGTGTTGAAGAAAGCTGCTTATATTAAACATCAAGTCTGCTTACAAATGTAAAAGTCCTAGAAAATACTATGAGCTCCATCCCCATCTATACAACAGCTCTACATATGCTGGATAGTCTCTTTCTTGAGGTAAGCTTTTCTGTAAACAGTCACAAATATTAGCAGCAAGAAGTTTAGCAAGGTAATTTATCCATCACTGCTCACACTGAAGTGCAGTGGAGCTGCCTGCCACTCAGCTCTCAGATGCAGCCTGGCGGATTATCTGGGGTCTAGAGGAGCATCTTGAGTTGCTGGGATAGAAAATTGAAAGTAGGTGCCCTTTGGAGGGGTGCGGATCTTGTCTTTGGGAACTGAGGCCCGCAGCTGATTAAACCAACAAAAGTAGAACTAAAGATCTGTAATTAGTATTGCTGATTACTCGGAGGAAAACAAACAAACAAACAAACAAAACCCCCACAAAAACAAACCCAGAAACCCCCACAAAAACAAACCCAGAAACCCCAACCCAAAGTTCTGGGTTTCCTGTCTTGATAACTACATGTGCTTTTTTTTGCATCCTAAAAAGAATAACATGTTACCTAACTTTGTGTTTCTAAAAATGTAAGTACTAAGCAGAAGTTATGTTGATCACCAGCTTCTTATGCTCATTTAATCAGTGTATCTGTGCGTCACTTAATCAGTAGAGATGAAATTGTTTCCTCAGTTGATTTTGAAATTGCCACAGACAAATGGTAGTTTGAGAACTTGTGCTCTTTTATTACAGAAAGAGGCTATGTCTTCTACAGCTAAATAGGGATAGTTCATTTGATATGTAGTCACTTTCTTAAAAAAGTTAAAGGAATTGTTGGTACTACACATCTTCTTGCCCATGGCTGCATTAAGCTGATTATAATCACGTTTTCATTCCCCCCCACAACGTTTTCCTCTTCTGTGTGGTATGTGAAAAACCCCACACAAACAACAGGGGAAACTGATTGACAGTCTTGGGAAAACAGTGAAACTCTGCAAAAAGCTGCCAGGCACACAGAGCAAACTAACTGAAACGACAGGGAACAGGCAATTATTTTTAGGCATTGTATGTTGTAACAGGAGCCAAAATGATTTTGACAGATGTGTGATTTTTTTTTTTTTAATTATTATTATTTTAAACACGAAGATGCTATTATCCCCATCACAGGTGAGGTTCTACTTCTTGGTAACAGGTTGAGTTTAGGTGCTGCTTCTCACTTCACCATGACTGATGTGGTCCACTAGAATTTCAAAACATCGGAGGGTGCTTCAGTCTCCACAAAGTCTTTATTTGGAAGGTGTAGCTGTCTTTGGCTCACTTCCCTGGGTGGCGACTGTAAGGCAGAGTTCTACAACTGAAGCCACGTAGGATTCAGTGCCTCTGGGGCCACCACCCTTTCAAAGTGGCTTTTGTGCTTTTCATGGACCACAAAGCCTTCGTTAAACAACCTCCAAAGGAGGTCCCATCCGGAGCACTCCGGGTCTGGGTGACCCTCCTTATTATCTGAAGAAGGCAGAAGACACACTGGGCCAGGTACCATCCGGGTATGCTGGTGCGAGGAAAACTTCAGGAACCCAGCTTCAGAAGATGTGTTCTCAGCTAAATCCCATCTGAGCTGTCTTAGCTGCAAAAAAACAAATTAGAAATTCAGACAGATGGGGACCCCTCAAAAAATGTATGCTATTTTTTCTTCCAAAAGGATTTTGGCAAGTTATTTAAAGCTATGCATCCTACTACCATCTCTGTCTGGTTTTTGAGGCACAACTTAAAATACACTCATTAGAGGTTTGTGTTTCAGGATGGAAATGCAGACTTGCCCTTTTGCATTTCTAGTGGCGACAGCAGCAGCAGAGGGCAATGAACAGCTGAAAAGCTCTGTTTAGGTGAAGAATTCACTGCCTAGTCCCCATAAGGGGCAATAGGCATGTGATAGAGACTATTTCATACTGAAAGTAGTTGTGTAACTCCTCTAATGCATATGCAGCACCCAGTGTTATTGCTTGGTATGTGGCTGCTTGGAGTTAAATTTCAGAGGGGACTCAGCAGTTGCATTTTGTCCTGTGAAGTTCTCGTGGTAATGCTGCAGGCATTGGACTGGAGTGATGGCTTTTGCATGGGCATCTGCAGCTGCTGGAAAACCTCTGTCTCCAGAATGCAGCAAATACACGAAACCGAAGTGTTGGATTCAAAAAGGAGATTGGGTGGATGAGTAAGCTGAAGTGTAATCACTTGTCTCATGAAAGGTTAACAAAGCTTTTAAAAGGGTTTGCAGTTCCAGTTGGGGTTTTTAATTGGAGCCAACAACAAAAGCTCCAAACCCCCTGAGAACTGTGTGTGGACTTGTCTTCTGCACAATCCTTCCCCTGAAGCAGGGAGAAGCCGACCCGAGAGGTTTGTTTCTCCTGGATGTGCAGTAAAGTTAGGCGTTCAGAGAGATTTTGTGCAGCTCCTGGGAATGTTTCTAATCTGTCCCAGAAAACAGGGCAGGAACCTGGTGAGTGTAGCTGCAGCTTATCCTTCAAACAAGAACAGTTCTCAGCTGCCCTGGGGGCCACATGGTTGTTTGCAGCAGCAGCAGAGTGAGCGGGGGCAATGCCACTGAAAAAGAGCAAGGACACTAGAGACCCAGTTGGTGTTAAACTACAACCTGCAGCTTGGTGTGGTGGCAAAATAGGCACTTTGCTCATGTTACTGAGGCTGTTGTGGGAGATGCTGTTCTGGCTGCTGCTGAACTGTAGCAGGTGTTTTCTGTCTTTGGCTGCCCTTCTCCCATCCCTCATCGTACGTTGTGCTCTGCCCATGTAACTGCGCATATAGTCATTCCCTAACCTAGTTCTGTCAGAATGATGCAGGTTAGGTGAAGTATTTGTTTTATATGGGAAAAGTAGCCTCAAGGCCAGGTTCCCTCGCTCAACTTTCATTACAGTAATAGCATGTGACATTCATATTATGCTCTGCTCAAGTGCGTGTGATCAGGTCCTGATTGGACTTAATGTCTCTGTAAATAAAAGAAACACAGAACAAAAAGCATGAGATTTTATAAGCAAGCAGTCTCTCAGAAATCTGGCTGGTTCCTGGAAGAGTTAACTTGTTTAGAAACCTTTTAGTGGGCCATATTGATTACATGGATGTGTTCAGAGCAGCTGTGGATATTGCAGTAACAATTAACTGAGGCAGTTTATCAGCGCATCAGTAATTTTACTGGTATAAAAAGGAGCTTTAATTGGACTAATGATGATGGGCTCAATCTTATGGTGAAGCTATCTGGCCATCACAAAATTATCTCTCAGTGAGCTCATCTGTTTTGCAAGGAAGAAACTCATAATCTCATAGGATGGAAGACGTGCTGGCTATTTATAGTCACTGATTTTATTTGTAAGGAATATCATGACTTCACAAGTGCAGTGGCACTAATCTCCCTGGTAAAGCATTTATCCTGATCTAAAGGGAGCTGTTTCCTACAACGCCAGCCGTGTACTTAAAAGGGCCATTGAACAAATTAGCAATGCTGGCTCTCATTTGCCTGTAAAAGCAGCGGGTGAATCAGTGTGTCCTGAATGCATAGCAGCCAGAGCCATAGAGCCAAGCTGCTCTCTGAAAATGACCCAGAGAAGATGGTATTCCTGCCCAAAATGGCTGTAACTGCCTGAGAGGAATGAAGGCAACAGCACAGGAGCAGCTGAGAATGTGCTGCGGCCATGTGGCTGCCAGAGCTGTGCAGGTGTGGGTTAGTTATAAAGCGGACTGCTGTTATTACACCCAGGACAGTGAGAGAGTTTACTTCTTCGTTGGTATTTCCTACCCTGTTTCAAAGTAGTTAGTCTGGGGTAGCTTTTAGTACCAAGTAGTATGTAGTGGCTTTTGGCACATGTTCCTAGGGGATGAAAATACTTGTCTGGTTATGTTTATAGAGATCACTGAGACCATGGAGCTGGCTGGAGGACATCTCTGAGAGAAAAAACATGCTCATGAGCCAAAAGGAGAAGGAGCTGATCAGAAAGCAACATGGAGTGGAGTTTCTGCAGTCTTCAGGGCCGAGAGGAGCAGCAAACCAGCAGAGATCACTGCTGGGCGGGAGGAGGGAGATGGTGGAAGTGAGATCTGCTTGTACTAGAGTTTTGTTAGCAAGTTCACAGGCACTCAAGTCTTCAAGAGGATGTGGAGCCAAGCCCAAAGGATGGGTTGTGGGTGCCGGGAGCAACACCAGGGCTACGGGGGCTCTGAAGGGAGGGGGTGTGGCCTCACAGCACCTGCACTGCCACTCTCCACCTGGCTCTGTGTTTCTTGTATTGCAGCTGCAGCGTCCCTCACTCGCCAGGAAGCTCCTGCGCTGCAGCTGTGCCCGAAAGAGCAGTGCAGCCCCATGGGTGAATTTAATTTTTCTCCTTGGAATCTGCAGGAATAGGGAGGAGAGCAGTGTCCTTATCTCGCTTTCGGTCTGGTCTGCTGAGGCCTTCCCCTCCTGGTTGTGGGCTCTGTGATTCCGCAAAGACAAGCAAATTTGTACACAAGGTATGTACAGGATGAACTAGGAGCACGTCAGTTGAAAAGGCCAGATGTAATAGTGCTCCTTTAAATCATAATCCTTCGTGTAATATCATACTTAGTTGTTATAGAAACCATGGCATCACTAAGACTTACAGCTCTTGATCCAGTGAAACAGTTGAGCATTTCCTTTTAATATAAAGTATGTGCTTAAATCCCAGTTATTTCTAGGGCACTGCTTGTGTGCCCAGAACAAAGCCTGCACTTTAATTTTTCGTAGGTGAGAGTGCTGTGCCCAGTAAAACCTTCTGGTTGCTTTAGTTAAGCCTAAATACTGTGCGTGTTTCACAGCCATCAGAATGAGGAGGGGTCTAAAGAGAGTCCAAGCAGAAGTTTTCTAAGAGAATATGTTGGAAATCAAATGCTTGATTAGATCACATCAGTGTCTCTGCTTCTGCAACCTGAAAAAGCTCTTTCTCAAAAATTAAACAACAAACCCAAAAACCAACCAACCAACCCACAAAAACAAAAAAACAGAAATGAAAACTGGAGACAAATTAGGAAGATCTTACGTGTGTTTTAGTTCAAAGATCTGGGGTTTTAAAAACATCTTTTAGTTGGGAACCATGATTTATGGTTCTTTTAGTAGGTGTCAATGTTGAATATTCAATTCCTGTTGTAAATATGTTTGAAAGATTAAATGTAACACTTTGATTTACATTATCTATAGCCTTTTGTTCCCAGATTAATACTACAAACAAAATACTTGGGGTACCTCTTCAGTGATTAAATGTTGCCCTTCGGGTAGGGCCTCATTCAAGGCTCACTGAACTTGCTGGGCAGGCTGCCACTCAATGGGCTGATTACTAGAATTAGATAGGTGCTTTAGTCTATATATTCCTGGTTTATAATTCATATTTGTTGGTCCCATGAGCTCTTTTGAGATGTTGCTGTTGCTCTGGCAGGCTAGTCTGGGTAACAAAACAATGAGAAGCATGAATTCAGCAACACCAGGTCCTTTCACTATTTTCAACAGTTGATTACTGGACCTGTTACAGCTGTTTTAGAAAGTGACACGTGTCTCTAGTCTGTATTTGTGCCAAGGAGATCTGTTCTGCACATCTTCAGTAGATGAAGGCTGTAATAACTCCACAGTGAATTCAGTGCATTTATGAAACTTTCTGCCAGCAGAAAAACAATAAGATCCCAGAGGTGTAAGCTTTTGTGGAAATGGAAGCAGAAGGTTAACGAATGTGGCTGAGTCACAATTCACTTCCAATTCAGAGAAAGCTTGTGGACAAATCTTCCTGCTATTTACTGAGCTCCACCAGCTGGCAAATCACTGAGTGTTTCTGAAAGCTCTTGTAAAAAGGGTTGTGGATGAAAAAAAGGTTTTAAAATGATACTGGCTAATTTCCTTCGCTGGAGAGGAAACTGTAAGCCTTTTTATAACTACAAATATGAATCAATGAGTATGCTGTTGATTTGTGCTGATTCTGGAGTTACCTGGACAGAAAAACAGAATCTCGTCTGTAAAAACATTTTATTAAATAGCATGATTGATGTGAAGAATGATTAAGAATTTATCATGAACTATATTCACTCATAAGGCCAACAGCCGCACAGAGGTTAGCTGTTTGGGCTAATATTACTGTATGAATTTAATTTAAGACCAGATCAGCTGTCAAGAAGCTGAGTATGAGACAGTGAAAGTGGACAGTAAACCACTTTTCTCTCTTATGCTTACAAGACTCCCATTCAGTTGTGACATAGCTCATCTGAGTCTTAGAACGTGCACTGTTTCAGTGTGTTCTTTGCAGTCCATTGTAGGCAATGGATGAAGTAAGGTTGACTGTCCTGAATGCCTTCTTTTGTCAGTATCTCTTATCTTCAAGGTTGTCAGCATTACAAGGGGCTTTTTTCTCCTCTCAAGCACCCAAACTATTAAAACCCTCCAGCCCCGGGGAGCCTGTACCTGCTTCTCCTCTGATGTCCATGCCGTGGGGCCAGCTGTATCACCTGGCCCAGGAGAGCCCTGGGGCTGCAGGGACCAAAGCCCGTTTGGGGAGCAGAGGGTTTCAGTCCTTTTCCTGCAGCAGGATCACTCGGCGCTAGGTGGTGGTGTGTGCTGTCTGAAAAATGCCAAGGTTGCTAACGGGGCCTGGCAGAAATCTGCACTGAGAAATCTGCCTTGGCGGGGCTGTTAATGCTCTCAGGAGTGCAGCAGAAATGAAAGCTGGGTGGCAAGACTTTGCTCCTTGAAACGTCTGGCTAGAGGATGTTTCTAAGCAGTCTCTAATCAACATTTTTCCTGCAGCTCATGTTACTCAGTTTGCAATGCCATAATGAAATCACAGCCTTTTCTCTTGGCGTTCACCATCGTGCTCACTTTGGGTCACCTTTTTCCCTCCTTGGTGGCCACTCTTGGCAGCTCTTCTGCACTACAGCATTGCTTCCTCAGAAGTTTCTAGAGTCTCTTAGGTCATGGTGACAACATTAAGGTTGTGTCATTTTCCTCCTGGTTTAATTTCATTTTTCTTTCTTAAATCTCTAGCTTCCTCTGTATATCAATGGTAAATAATCCCTCTTTTTACTTAGTGTTCTCAGTGTGCAGTTATTGGGAGCCAGAAGACAAATGCAGGGGTTTGCAACTACCTATACCATGTTGTCTGATACAACCATGTGCTAATGCAGGGAAGGGATGATAAAAATCCTTTAACTCCTTTCTTCCAGCCTTGTTCCTCTCCTCCTGTCCCCGTGGGAAGTTAGTGTTGTTGACCGGTTTAACTATCCTTTAGTTAAAGTGTTTACGTGAGACTGGTTCTTCAAGCCTAATGAATCTTCTTCAGCCAGGTAGGGGACAAGTTAAGACTTTTGTCTGGAGAAAAAGTCATGCTGGTGAGCATATTGCCACACTTTGAATTCTTGTAGGTGTCACACAGATGCTGTGTTGTTCTGAGCTTGCTCTGTGTTTTGCCTAGAGCTAAAGTTGAGTGCAGGTCAGATCTAGGATTGAGAGGTGTAAAGGAGGATCCTAGTGGACATTGGCTGCCTTTGAGAAGCTAGCTCCATACTTTGCTCTGATTTTTGCTAATTTTCTGCCAAGATCACAGTTGCAGTGTTCTACATGCAGTTTTGCCACCTGTGTTTATCAAGGAGCTTTCCTTTCTATAGGCAATGATACTGGCAAACACCACCTATTGTTATACTGACCTTGCTCTTAACTGTTTCTTCAACTAGCTGGACTCTTTTTAAATTTGATGGAAACATAGAGTAAAATACTATGTTGCACAAACTTTCTAGAAAAATAAGTGACTAATGAAAAGTGTTTCCCCCTTTTGGAAATACTGATGAGACATCTGGTCTTACCATGTCCACAAGCATAGAATATACTGGACAAGAAGATGGCATCTTATCTACAAAAACATTTTCTTAATTAGGCAGATTGAAGTAAAGCATACAACAGAATCTAGCAGGCAGGATAGATTCTGAAAGCAGCCACTGCATCTGCTCTGTGTCTTCTAGCCAAAACAGGTGGTGAATGTGGGGAAATATGGAGAATCCTATGGGAAGTAAGAAGTGTGGAGATATGGGAAGGAACTGGGAAAGGGTGAGGAGATTTATAGCATGAGACCAAGTGAGATGCAATGCGATGGTGATATAAAAACATAATCTATAGGAGACCAGGATTCTCACTAGGTTTGTGGCTTATAGATCAAGGGGTGGCATTTTTTTAGATTCTGATTTTTCTGCATCTCTTGGAATTATTTCCTTGTCCTCATTGTTATTCAAAATGCCTCTCTGTGTCATCTGATAATTTCACCAATGATAGTCTCTTCTAGATCATAACACAGCACTACCACGATTCATTTTAAACAGCCTGAGTGCCTTTCCCTGCTCAGTGACTTGCTATTTTAATTCTTTGTTCACAGTGCTTAAGCCAGTTCTCAAGCTATGTGGGTGCTGTTATGTCAAAAGAGAGTAAATTAACGTTACATTCAGACTTTTGTGATTCAGTATTTCAAGTGTTTGTTTAAAGACAAGTATGTTGATTCTGCTACTTCCCTTTTACTCACCAGTATTGTAAATCTATAGGAGGTTCCCTTTCTTATAAACTCCATGGCAAATGCATCTCCTTGTGAGTCTGCTAGCCTTCATCTGTTTTAGAGGCTTTTTGTGCTTAGAATTTGTTTCTAGCAGGAAAAGAAACAGGTTTACAGAATGATAGTTGCTGGGATCATTATTTTCTGAGGTTTAGTCTTTTGTTTGATTCTCTGAGACTGCTTCTTGCTGTGGCTTTTTCTCAGGCAACTCTTCATATTTCAAGTCACCTTTGTAACAGAAAAAAATGTCTGTCCTTCTTTCATCCGTAAAGATAGATGGGTTAAATTTCCAGATTATGACTGTTTCAGTCTACAGCAAGGCTGTGAACGGAGTCACTATAGAACTGGCCCCAGACTCAATGTTTCCAACTTTCCTCACCTATAAAATGAAGCTGCATCCTGTGCCTGTTTTGGAGTGATGCTGGTAGGGTTGGTGTTTGTGCAGCACTTTAGGCATTCTGTTGAGGGTTTTGATTGGGGGGAGTACTGTCACAGGCACCACTTTGTTCCCAAAAGTCTAAATTTCTCCACAAAAAGTGATGAGTAAATGAGAAGCCCCAGATGGTGAGGCTGCTGAGGTGCATTTGGTTTGTGTTTTCCAGGCTAAGTGATGTGGTGATGTCTGTCTGGCTGTGCTTGCAGAATCTGAAACAATAACTGTGACCTGCCCAGTTCGTCTCAGTGCCTGCCAACTCAGATGCCCTGTGCTGATATTTTAATATAAACAAAGTTAACTATTTCACTTCCAATAAAAATAAGAAAAAATAAAAGGGGTGAAGGAGCTGCATATTCAGCTGTGATTAATATTGCCTCCACCTCCAGCCAGAAGTGTATTTAGCAGGACTGAGCCTGGCATCTGACCTCTGCTCCTGTACATCCCTTTTAAGCTTCTGTGATGTCAAGGAAAGATAAGCTTGCTGAGCCCTTCACAGCTTATGACTTGGTGTGGATCCCAAGGAAAGGGTGCAAATCCCGGGGAGTCCAGGGAAGGTGCGTTACCACGCTCTGAACAGTGCTCCATGCTGCTGCCTCTGCCCTCACCCAGCTGAGTTTGAAGAAACGAAACCACGTTTTCCTTTTTTGTCTAGCTTGTTCTGTTATTTTATTAAACGGTGTGCTTCAGATGTGGCTGCATGGTTCCTTATTGCTTTCATAGATGTGTTTTTCTTCTGTTTTTAAGAAGCTATGTGAACCATAAAGGAGAACACCAGGTGTATTCTCTCACTGTGCATTATAAAGTATGTGCAAGGAGTTTTGTTTCTGGTGTGTTTGTACAGTGGATTCTAATCCCCATGTGCAGCATTGCAAGACTGTGATTAACATGGCTTTGCTTTCCTGTGGCACCTTTCTGCTAACAAATTAATTCCCACAAATTTTGTTTGGAACAAAAACATATCATTAACTTTGCTTTGCAGACACTGTTCAGCTTTTGACTGTTCTGAAGTGTACACTGTTCAGTAGTATATATAAATGTAGCCTCAACTACAAAGCCACAAACAGTAATGAAATATTCACCAAAATATTATTGCAGTTTCCTGTGTAGGATTACAAACACTCTCCATTGGCTGAGCGAAAACACCATGAAGAAGGGACCTATTTGACCCAGTTGTTGACAGCCACAGAGATGGACACAGAAGAATTGTCACTGACAACTGCTCTCTCACCATCCTGGTTAAAGGTATGCTACGGTCTTTTTTTAATGTTAAACTCGTGGCCATAGTATTTGAGTGCCTGTGGACACATCCTTGACCCCTATCCCTGGAACACCTGGGCAATGGTATCACCATCAATCCAAGCTGTTCCAGGACAGCTTGGTTTTGAAATGCTATTCCTTAACGGTTAAAGCCTTTAAAAGTAAAATAGGTATTTAAGAGGCTAAGCAATCCCACATCTGCTGCATGCCATGCTTCTTGAAACTGCGTTGTTCAGCCATTTCATCAGCTTATATGCACTGATGTCTGTTTTTTCTAAAATGCTTTGAAAGTTACTTCTTTATTGAAGCAACAACTTTGATGCTGTGTGCTCAGAAGTTGATGTGAAAGCCTGACTTTGGGGAGTAAGACAGCTTGGATTGTATCTCGGAAAAGCAGGATCCTCTTGAATCTTTCTGCCTTTGCCTAAGGTTTCAGGTAAGGTTTCTGCCTTATCCTTCTCTTTATGAGTATCTGGTATTATTTGCCTTTTCTAGTCTCAAGTTCTGCTGCTATCTGTGTAAAAGTTTGCCTGTTCTACCCTAGGATCAGCTATTACCAAACTGCAGCATCCATCACTAAAACCAATTTACACTCCTTCTCATCTCATTAACTTCATCCTTTTCTTTCTCCTTCTGCTGAGGGTCAGGGTTACAAAAGATCTGGGCCTTCCTTATTTCTGAAGTGGCAGTTCCTTCTTTGGTGCCTGCCATTTCTCTCAGGAAAGTGACACCAGAATTAAACAGAAAGACCCTTTCCAAGAGCTAGGCTGTAAATGAGAGAAGTGAGGTCAAAAAACAAAACCATAAACTACTCTCAGAGAAACAAATCAATCCTGTGATAGGCACAAACGCTCAACTGAATGTACATGAGCTTTACTCAGGGATAAAGCGGGAAATACAGCAGACCTGGAAAAGACATTCACAGAGGAAGAAGAGGATTAATATAAACCGAAATTCATCTCTGCTCTGGAACGTGCTTTCTTTAAGCCCCAAACAACTCTTGCTTTCATCAGAGCATCCATCCTACATCATTGTTCATTTCCTTCTTCATGGCTCATCCTGAACTCATTTTTTGTCCAGTTTCCTCAGCCCTTGCTGTTGACCTTCCTTCTCACCAGGGCCATGCCCAGCGGATCTGTTGGAGACAGGACTGGTAGAAAATGCTCATGGGTAAGAAAGTTTTGGTCTGAACTGTTTGCCTCCTTTTTTCTTGCCAATTCTACCCAAGAGAGCAGTGAGTAATCTGCTGTTTTTTCAGTTGAGGACTCTTACAAGACTTGTTATATTTAAATGAAAGGGAGGGAAAAGCAACAAAGAAGGTTATGAAGGTATGTTATTATTATCTTCATAACAGAGAGGTTTGGCCAAAGTTCAGATCCATGGAAGAGGAAGTTTAGCTGTATGATAGAGAGAGATTCCCATGATGTTGAATGTGTGCATAGAGGAAGAAGGGTAGAAAAAATAATAGTGCTTACAGGCAATATAGATCAAAGGAACTTAAGAATATCTTTAATTACTAGAATCTGATACAGTGCTCCTGAGGATCTTTACCAGAATTAATTTCTTTTATTATGCAGAGATGTCAGGTCTTCCCCTGTGTGCACTCATTTTGGTCTTTGGGAGACTCAAGATTTCCTGAGTCACCTTGTGACCAACCTGAGATTCATGTCACGCCCCACGGCAAGTCCCTGAAGGAAGAAACAGGAATGAGTCAGACGTGGCAAAAAACTCTTTACACCTCTGCAGCAGCCTCTGTGTTCCAGAGAGCAAGGCAACCCCAATGCATTCTCAAGGTCTTATCATAGAAATGAATTCACAGGCAATGTCACAGCTTGCACAATGCCTACTGAATGCAGGGAAGTGCAACAGAACTTAGGGGAGTGGTGGCTGTGCAGCTGCATGTTGCTTCTTGAAGCAGCTGCCAAAAAAATGGGGTGTCACAGTCAATGGAGAGGCAGAGGAGGGGGAAGGCAGATGAGAAGACAAGGGGGTGGAAGACCAGAGGTAGTGGTAGAGGCAGTTCTGGTGAGGTGTGACAAAAGGTGTAGCTTGAACTTGCTAAGCCTGCCCACCTTTCTGCTGCAGTGAGGCGTTCTAGGCCAAAATCCAGTCATATGAGGGAAATAAACTGAGTCACCAAATTCATTCCTTTGCTGTTTCATGCATCGCATCACGTAATGCCTGACAATGTCTGATTTGTTTAGTTTTGTCTCTGGTGTTCCCATAGAAAGGCTCTTCCAGGCCTTCCATTTCTAATGGACAGAGTAATAATTTTCTGCTATTTATTTATGGCTACTTTACCTTTATACTTACATCTTCCCATGTCTCTCAAAAGTCTTTACCCTGCCTGATGACACATTAACAGGCACCAGTAGTATCCATTCTGTCTTCACTTTGCAGGTTGTACAGTCTGAGCCAACAGACAGTTCAGCCCTTCTAGGAAAGCTGAGTTGCACACACCCGTGTAACAGGAGTCTTTCAAATGGTACCTGTAAAAAACAAGTCTTTCAACTCTATGGACTTTCTGCTATCTTTCAGTCAGAGTGTTTAACCGGTGTTGATCCTTCCTTGGCTTCTTTTGTGGAGAAGTGTGTTCTTTGCAGCTCTGTTTGCTGGAAGGATGGGAGATTTCACACCCACAGATCAGTAAGTCTTCAATATGCTTGGAGTTGGGCATGTGTGTAACTGTTTTCCTGGATCAAGATTAGAGTTCTCATCACTTGACAAGATTCAGCTTGTGACTTGTGGAGTGCTGCCAGTTTCTTCAGAATTAAAGATTTATATAAAATATCCATGTTTTTTTTTTTAAAAAAAAAAGGCAATTCCCTTTTCCAGGTTTGCATGTGTGCCTGTGTGTACTGCCTTGGTTAAAAGCTGATTGGGTAGCCAGAAGGATGCTCTGCAACGGTATTACTACTTGTATCACAGTAATCTCTTTATGCCATGTGAGAGCTGATCCTTGTTCCCAAAGAGCTGTCAACTGTCCGTAGACAAAACCAAGCTGGAAAGGGACAAATAAAGGTGCATTTTTACAGCGTCAGCAAGCGATAGAAATAGAGGCAGCATCTCTTGATCCCTGAATGTAGTAAGTATTCACTTTATTCTCCTTTCAAGATTCATGGTGCTTTTTCTGTAGATACAATGTTGTACAAACAATTACAGAGAACTTAAATGCAACACTAACAATTTTTCTTGGCCTCTGTATTGCTTCTTTTCAGCCTGTGAAGATCGACGCGACGATTTATTGGTATTTATCCATCAGAAATGTCGGGACAGGAATTCCTGGTTTATTGGATGACCTCTAGGAGAAATGGAGGACTGACAGGACTCAGAGGTGACAATTGCAAACACACGCTCCCGTTTTTCTCAGCAAAATAAAAGTGCGACGAAGAGGAGCAGACCGCGCTCCCTGCCGCGGGGCTGAGCTGCACAAGAGGAGAGGTGCGGGTGAGCAGTCACTGCGGCTCGGCACCGCGCTGCCGGGAGCGGGGAGCGGGCGGCAGTACCCGGGCAGGGGCTGGGCCAGGCGGGCAGAGCCCGCGGGGTGCCGGGGCCAGCCTGGCGGGGCCGGAGCGGGCGGGCAGCCCGGCCCGGGCCGCGGGGGCGGGCGCGGGGAGGCGGGCGGTGGCGCCGGGGGAGGAGCGGGGGGCCGGCCCGGCCTTGCTGCGTGTGTCCCGGGAGCGGGGCCGGCCTAGCGGGAGGCGGGCAGGGTGAGGGCGGGGCGGCTGGCGGGGCTGGCCCAGCCCGCCGGAGAGGAAGGGGAAGGGAAGGAAAGGAAGGGGGAGCGGGCTCCGCTGTTGCCCTTTTAAGCGAGCGAGTGGGTGCAGGAGGCCGGTACAAAGGGAGCTGCCGCCGCGCTCGCCGTCCCCCGCCGGCTGGGGCTGCCCCGGCCCCCCGCCCTCCCGCCATCTTCCGCCCCGCAGGCGCGGCCGGGGCCAGGGTCGGGCCGGGCTGAGGCGGAGGGAGGCGGCGGCAGAGCGGGCGAGGTGGCGCAGGCCCGGGCCCGGAGATGAGGCCAGGATGTCGGTGTCAGGGCTCAAGGCCGAGCTGAAGTTCCTCGAGTCCATCTTCGACAAGGACCACGAGCGCTTCCGCATCGTCTCCTGGAAGCTGGACGAGCTGCACTGCCAGTTCGTGCTCCTGCCGCCGCCGCCGGGCTCCAGCCCGCAGCCGCCGCCGCCGCTCACCATCCACTGCAACATCACGGTGCGGGGGCCGAGCGGGGCCGGGGGAGGGCCGGGGCACGGCCCGCCCTCGCCATTGTCTGCGGGGCGCGGGGAGGGGGCGCAGCCCCGCCGCGGGGTGACTCAGCACCGGGGGGGACCGGGGCCTCCGGGGGGCTGCCGAGGCGCCTGGGCCCGCTTCTCCCCGGGCCCTGCGTGTCCTCCCCGCCGCGACCACAACAAAAGTTCGGGAGCGGGCGCCCCCGGCCTCTCCTCCCCGCCGAGGCGGGGGCCCGGCTGCCCCTCCGGGGGGGCTCTTTGGGGGAAGGATGTGGCCGCGTCGCCCGCTTCGGGGCCGGGAGCCGGAACAAAGGGCGGCCGGGCCCGGGGCAGTGGGGAGAGAGTCCCCGGGCCGCCTCCCCGCCGCGGCGCCGGCCCCTGGGGCAGCGGGAGGCCCTTCCGGCCTCCCCCGTTCCTGCGGCGTCTCGGCGGGGCAAGGGGAGCGCTTTCCTCCCGTCCCCAGAGGTGGGAGCCTGGGAGGGAGGTGCAGGGCGAGCGCTTTACTGAGTGCGCCACACCGGCGGGGCCTGCCCCGGGCGGGCCGCCCTGCCCCGGGCGGGGAGAGGGGAGGCCGGGCGGGCGGGCCCGGGGCGTCAGCCCTGAGCCCCGGCGGGGGTGGCGGCTTCGGGGGCCGCTGCGCTCGGAAGGACGGGGAAACTTTTAATTCTCGCCGTCGTGGAGGGGTAAAATAGTGCCTCTGGTCTTCTGCTGAAGAGTTTTTGTCATAATGGTGGCAGTTAGACTTGTGAAGGGGGTATAAGCCGCCTTGTCGGCTCTGAGGGACTCCTACCTGCAGCTTGTTTTGGGATTTCTCGTTTCTGGGTGTTTTTTTTTTTTTTGTTCCTCTTCCTCCTCCCCTTCTCCCCAGTTCGTTGGGATTTGGTTCGTTTAAGTGAGTGGGAGGGAAGCAGAATAAAATGTTCAGTATTGATTGCAGTGGTAAAAATCCTCTGCATTTTTGAAAGTTTGGGCCCTAAACTTGCCGAAGGATTTGAATATGTTGGCATCTGTGACTCAAGTACAAGAAAGTGCTGGAGATTCATTTTTATTGGATGAGCTGTAGTTATAAGTGAATTTAAATGCGTTATCTAGATTCAACTTAAGAGTATTGAAAAATTTTCATCAGGTGAAAATAGTGTTTAGTACATTTGGGTTTGAGGAAAATTAGCTCTAGAGCTTTTTTGTCTTTTGTCTGTAAAAGGATAAAAGTTTTAAACAGTGGAGATAGAAACACAAATGTAAGTGTAAATATTAGAGTACTTAAAGATGAAGCTCTGCATGCAAACCAGGCAAATCTAATAACCTTGATCAGATCGTTGCAGTCAATTTTCATGAGAAGTCAGTTTTATAGTTATGGGACGGGTATTTGTAAGACATAAGATGTTTTTGGGGGTAAAATAAGCAAGATGGTTTTAGACATGACCTATCAGATTGTGTGACTTCTTTTAAATATTTTTAATGTAGTAGAGAGTGTTTAATTGCTGAGAAGTCTGACTGTTTCTTTCCACACAACATGAGGCATTTCATAAGTCCCTCTCTAAAGAGTAAAATAAAAGGTCTGATGATTGTGCACCTTCAATTGTCAGTTGAATTTGATGGGTTATTTCTTCGTTGTCAAGTGACAGCTAACAGGGAAGCCAGTAGTAAGGCCTGGAGTTTTTGGTGCCTTGGATGTGTGCTGTGATGTTTAGTTGCTTCTGAGACTGCTTTTGTTGTAGTTACTTTGATAGCTGTTCTTAACTTGCAAAGAACTGCCCACTTACTTGTAGGTTGAGGTGTGTCTGAGCAAGCAAGAAACAGGCTTAGGTCACTCTTGGCATTTTTATGTGTTAATGAGGAAACAGTGTCTGCAATCTGCTATT
Organism: Columba livia; assembly: GCF_036013475.1. Taxonomy (NCBI): domain Eukaryota; kingdom Metazoa; phylum Chordata; class Aves; order Columbiformes; family Columbidae; genus Columba; species Columba livia. Next base: position 18,756,216 of record NC_088612.1, on the reverse strand, counting down.
ACAGTCACTTGCCCTAAGGGTCAAGAGGTCTTTAGCATGCCATTAGAATCATGGCATATGAACTTGCAAAAAGAACAGGAAAAGAGCTGTTTCCAGCCCTAGAACTGAGACTCCTACTTTGAAAAAAAATCCATGTCCAAGCTTCTTGAAACTTTGTCTCACATTTGTTTGCAAGCAGCTTGGTGCTTTCTGATATTGACTAATTTTTGGCTCTTTGAGGTAGGTGGCCATTTTCCCCATCTGTTAAAAATAAATAGGAGAGGGCAACCTGAGACAGAGAGGTGGCTCTATTGAAACAAGTGGGTAGCAGATAACAGAGCCAACATAGACAGCTGACCTTTGGCCTTCTGTCCTGTCTTTTTGACACAAGTGTTAGAACTCTAAGTGTGACAAAAGTGATTTCCCCACTGCCCCAGCAGAACTGAGTCTCCTGGCTCTGACTCCTAATTGCCTCTGTGTTTTTTATTCTGTACGTAAAGTAAACTAGAAAAGCATAAGTCTTGTTTACCGTGCATCTATAGGCACTGTGGGAACTAGATCTTCCAGTGGTATTAGTAGCATGCAAAAGATGGTAAGGCTACAAAGTTTTTGATAAATATGTTTTCTCAGAGAGACTCACCCTCTGCATCAGAAGCTGCTATCTTGGTGCTCTGGATTTGCAGTGCAAATATGTAACTTCAGCTGTTTGCTTCTTCTCACCACTTTAACCCCCGCCACACTGATCAAGCCATGATATTTCCCTTACTCAACAAAAGCTTGCAGTAGATTGTGTGTGTAGACGCTAAAGAATTCTCTGAAGGGGAGGAGTTAGCACAAAGCTTGATAATTACTTTTTTTCTTTGTGGTTCTCTTTGGGTACCTCAATATTTCACCTGAAATGAAAGCTGTCTAGCAGTGCATGTAGTTGCTGAAGGTACTGGATGGAGAAAAATGTGGTAGGGAAGGAAGCTTCCAGTAGCTTCTGCACTTAGTCTGAAAAGAGACTTGATATCTAAGTTGTTCTGATCTTCACAATGGATCTCTTTCTTTTCTCCAGTCCAGAGAAAGAAGGCAGAGGAAAGAGGAAACATTCTCCTGGAGAGGTGAGGGAGAATGTCTGCTTAGGAACTGCATGGATCTCCACAAGTCTCCTAAACTGAATTCTACAGTTTAATTAGAAGTCTGCCCTGGAATTTCTCAGAGAGAAGTTTTTCTTATTGTCTGTAGTGTGAGTTTGGAGAACCATCAAAGTGAAGCATTTGCTGCAGCATCCTAGGAATAGTCTACCTGTGATACTGCACATGCTTGAAATAAAAGCAAGATATATTTGCTTGATAGCTCTTCTGTTTCATAAAGTAACAGGCAAACTTTATCTGAGTCTGGCCTTCGTGATTTCTGGTAGTGACCCACATTGGAACTTAAATGGTTAATCAGATGATTTTAAAAGAGGCACTCCAGGGTGGAGTCATCCCTGTCAGAAGGGTTGCTGCTTATTCCCAAGAACTGTCTAATTATTGAACTTGTCCAGGCTGTGTACCTTCACATTCCCATTCTGTTATGCCAAAAGCAGTGTCTGGAGTTTTATTTCATTTTTAACAGCGGTCTTCCAATTAATCAAGTTCAATAAATTGGTGTCCTTTACAAAGTCTGTGTATTTATCCTGGTCCTGTTTTGCATGGTTTTTGAAATAGTATCAAAACAGTGGCCTTGGCTAGAGGAGCATATTTATTGATCATGACTTTAGGTGAGTGTCTTTGGATGCAATCTGTAGTTTGTTTGGTACCTTGTCAGACTTATGACATAGTATTCCAAAGGGTGTGCTAGAATTATTCAATGTTTTCATTGTCATTGCAAGAAGGAGGACTGATCTGGACTGCTATAAAACTACTTGTATTTTTTTTTAATAATATCTTCAGAGAGAAACTGGATGTTAACATCTTTCCACCGGTACACAAAGCAACGTTTGAAATTCTGTGTCCTCAAGTAGCGCTTGCAGGTAGAATGTGGTTTGCTCCAGCTCTGTGTGGGAGCAGATTTTGTCCCAGACAGATGCCGGGCTCTCAGGTGCAGGGATATCCTGCATTTATTAACAATTCAATGCAGGTGATATGGATGAATCCAGTATACTCTTGCTTCCCTGCTGGAAAGAAGTATCTTTTGCTTTTACTGAAAAATACCCTGCTGCTAAATCCGAGTTAGAAACTACTATAAAAGACTTGAAAACGTTGCTGTCTGTAGATAACTACAATTGATGGGAGAAGACTTTAATTTCCCTTTTAAACCAGAAGGACTGGAACGGTACTACCTGTGAAGCTTTTGACAAGTTGGGCATGTACAGAGAGTGCATTAGAACATGAGAGAGTTCTTCAAAGGCATGAGATTTTTAGTATTAGAAGTACTCGTAGCTAATGTCTATCAGCTGATAACCTATTAAAAAGGCTATTTATTTGTACACAGAACTAACCACATGATGAATGAGGCTTTCAGTTCAAACCATAGATAGTCACTTTTTTTTTTTTTTAGATCACTAGACATTTTGTAGTGAGGTTGAGACTTTTGTCTCACAGCATATAGGTAACATGGCTAAATAAAAGCAGACACACCTTTATCTAGATAATATATCTATTTTTTAACTATAATTAAATATACTTGGAACTTTAAAAAAGGAACTCAAGTAACTTATCAAACATAACTTTTGCAATAGAAATTTAGAAGTTTAGTCTTGCTTTATTTAGCAAACCAAAATTAAGCAAACAAGAATACAAAAAGAGTGAGGATTTTAACTTCTCTTTGTATGCCAAGATTGTAATTGGAAATGGAATATTGCAAAAAAAGGAGTAGGAGGAATCTTTTGTGTCTGGAAGCCCCAGGACAGTGGTTGTGCTGTGTGTGGAAGGCTGTAAGCAGGGTCTGCAGGTCAGTTGGGCTGTGGCCCCTGTAAAGCATGAAGTGCTCCTAAAACACCCCAGAAAGCCACAATGGTGGGCTTCAGATCTAGTTGCTGACTTACGGTGAGGTTTTAATGTACAGGAAATTGCACTTATTTCAAATGGGTTACTCACGTGAGTTAATGATATAATGATCTCAGAACTGGGACTCTTGTGGTCCTCAAAAGCGCTCTCCCTGCACTTTGATACTTAAAAGAAGCTTTATTAAAATAATTCTATTATTTTTTACTTAGCATGCTTTTTCGTCTTAACGGTTTAGGAGGTTTTTGTAAAAAAAACCCGAAAGATACCAGGTAATTTTTGTATGTTTCTTCATGGTTGCTGATTTTAAAGAGACTAACTTAGAGTAGGGCTACTCTGTAACAGGCATTTGATGAGATGTGATGGTTGCCTTTGATTTGTGTTGCAAATTATATTTATTTTGTGTCAAAATTGGAGTACTTAGTTGCTGTTATCCAGGAGACTGACCTTATGCTACAGAAGAGAGTCTATGTACTGCTACTCTAGATTTTTTTCTTGGGGGGTGGTGGGTAAGGCAGGGTGCGCTAAGATTTTGGCTTCTTTGTCAAAGCTTTTTATCAATGAGAAAAATTATGGGAGTAGTGAAGAAAGTGCATTCTGTTATAGAAAACAAGGTTACACTTCCAAATTCATTGTGGCCATCTGTCTGCAATGGAACACTGTAAAATCAGAAGTTATTAATGGAGTTGATCAAGTGCATTCCCAAAAAAGAGTAACTTCATTCAGTCAGGCTTACGTGGACTGGAATGAATTAGCAGGTGTTTTTTCTGTGCTAGGCCAGAGGATATCGCACGTTGAAGACGTGTTGATATTTTCAACGTTAATTAAAAATTACGATTGCAAGGAAGAACAAAGTATGGTTGTGTCCTGTGCGCTCTGTAACGCTGCTGTTGCCTGCAGCCCAGCAAAGGCTACGTGCCTTGTGAGGTGGCCAAAACTGAGTTTACTGGATTAAGGACCTGGCTGTCACCTAGAAGTTCTTTACTGGGTTATTGTTAATCTGGATCACTTCCCAGTCTGGGTCACTGTGTGGCTGCACAACCAGCTGTACTGCAGTGGAGGGCACAGGACCGGGTGAGCGCTGCCCACGCTGCCGCTTGCCAAGCGCTGGCCTGGTCCCCAGCAGTGCTTGGGGTGGCTCCTGTGGGGACACCCCGGTGCCTGCACTGCTGTCTGCTTCAGTAAGTGTTCCAGGATATCTCTTAAGCTGCGAGCTTTGTAGAAGTGGTGAAAATGACCTGTCACCAGCTCGTAGAAGACAACGGGAAAATTAAATGGCTGATGCTAATAAAGAGAGGCTATTTAACATTTAGATCTTATATCAGCCTGCCTGCATTCAGTACTGTTGAAGCTAATATGATCAGGATAGTTTTCAGTTGATCTTTGCTGGAAACAAGCATACCAGTTAGTATATGTCTTACTGATTTCTTGCTTCCAGCTGTAATCTTTTAAGTGTGGCATTAAAATAATGATCTTTTGTGTTATGTTTCTTTTTTGTTACCTTATTCATACAAGGCATCCCAGTGTATTAAGGACTGTAGAGCAGTTAGTGTGTGTTTTCATGAGATATAGCTTGGACTAGTTTCTCCCAGATCTCTGATTTATTTTTTTTTTAACCTCTCTGAGGGAAAGACTCCAATACAGTCATAGATCTTGCAATAGCTTCTTCCTGTGTATTCAGAAAGGCAGAAACGTAAGCTCTGTCAGAACTTGTATGGTGGCATTAGAAAAAAATTAAAGCGTTCCTGTGCAGTGGTGTTCAAGACACCACAGGCTTCCTTGAATTTTTGAAGTAGGAAATAACTGTGGTAAGAGTGTGGTATTTAACTTAGTCATGGTAAACATGGGTTGAGCTCCATGGTACTGAAATTTTGTGTGTGGGGGACAAAGTTCCGTGTCAAAGGCTCTAATGTGAAGGCTACACTTGAAAGACACAAATTCCTGAAAGTAAAGAGAAAGAAGAGGAGGAAGGGGAAGTCAGGATTTTTTGGGTGGCAGCAGAAGTGGCATCACACTTTGCATGCTGAGGAGTAACTGTCTAGGAGATAAAGGCAAGAGCATGTCTGCTAGGAAACCTTTTCAAGTTAAGTCAGGGAAAGAGTGACATGTTGCAACTTAGTTATACCCACTTTTTCAGTTCTAGCCATATTAGAAGCCATTTCTTGCTACCCTGGCTTTGTGACTCTGATGTAGATGATACCTTTTCTGAATGTACTTGTTAGTGTAGTTGCAGAAGTAGGTAATTAATAACTCTTGATGACTGGAACATGTTGATAATTTGTTTCAAGTAACCAGTCTTCCCTCAGGAATTTGGACACATAAGATACTGTGCTGCTGGTAATGAAAGAATATTGGAGAACCAAATTTACAAAATACTTTTCTTTTTAGCACGTGTCTAGCTGCTTAAGTGGTAAAACACTGTCAGCTGGAGTGCGCGTATAATGCATGCATTGAAGAGAACCCCTTGTGACTGAGGGTTCTGAAACAACCGTCCTCTGAATGCTGTCAAGACGAGAGTACAAGCACACAGTGGGTTTTCGGTGTGTGAGGAGCAAGACTGGTTCATCAACCTGCTGTGGGGTGCTATGGTAGAAATTTGGGTTCTAGTCTCAGCTCTACAACCTTCTTCCTGATAAGCGAGTCACTTAGTCTTCAGCATTGCTGTGTTCTTTGCTCAGGTTTCGGTGTGGATGATCTGTGACTTGATTTGTTGCCGTTGGTGGTATTGGCAAAGGAATGTTCCTTAGCTCCTCAGCTGGGTTGGCCCTCAACACCAGTTTTCATTTTCAAACACTGCGCACTGCTCCTGAACAGCTGGCACCTGCTGTGCTGTTACCTAATCTTGCTTAGTATTAACCTAAGAGTTGTGTTTGAGCAGCAGTATGTTAACACTGAGTGGATTTTACGATGGGTCCCTGCAAAATTGTAATGAGTGTTTGCATTTTCTGTGAATTTCTTTGAACAGATAGATGGCATGTTGCATTATGATGACGACCTGGAGAAGAAAATGGTTTTTCACAGTGAAGATAACTGTTATCTGAGAAGGATTTTTTGCTTTTATGGTCAAAGTTCACATTTTAATTTTGTGTAGTTATGCTATACTGGACAACAAGTAGCCTGCTGCCTTTTGTTTGGTGAGGGGAGTGGATGAGGTTGTGACAACAGATAAGAGTCCGATAAACCTGTTTTTCCAAGAGTAATTTCACAGAGCAGAGCGGGCAGTTGGGACATTTTGTGTAGATTAAGTAGTTCAAAAAGTGGCTGTAAAAAGTTGACCAAAAGAACTTGACCATAAGAAGTGTAAGAACTGTGATGCTGCATCTGCAGTCATGTTTCTGACTGTTTGAAAGTGGTGTTTGTGCCTTTGCTACTTCGGTTGTATGTGTTTTGGCTTCTTCTAAGATAATGATGTTTTGAGTATAGAGAGGTTTAGATGTGTGTACCTGGATAGAGACATGGAAGTAAAACACAGAAGTAGTTTAGATTATTTCACAAACTTTGAAATTATTGGCCTATTGTATATGCCTGTTTGAAAGCAGCATTTGCTGCTTCTCTAGTTTTTTTGTTTGTGTTTTTCCCCCTCAAACTGTTGTTTCCTGTCTTAAGTGTATCCAAAGTAAAAAAGTTAAAGATTCCATAAAATTCTAAAAGAATTCTATGGGTTGGACAAAAGAATTTGTGCAGATGAAGTTGTAAATTACAAGCTTCTTGGGTTTTGGAATAATTTTACACAAGTGAATTGCTGTTGAAATACTGTTTCTGTTCACTCTAATTTAGCTATGCTGTGCTTACCAGCTTATGAATATTGGCACTTGCAGATGCTGCTGAATCTGTATATTGCAAGAAGTGTGCCATAATCTGGGCTTTAAGTGCATTTACAAACATGCTGTGGTGCTTGTGCCCTCATATAGACGGTGGCTGTAGAAGGTGCAGAGGGGCATACCATGGCTCATCTGGCTGGAGAAACAGCTGCGTTGCTCTGCCCAGGAGCGTGTCTGTCACGAAGGCAAAAGTCACGTCCGTAACTGTTCTGTGCGCTCTGAACAGGAGCGTTGCCCTGCGGTGACTTTTGGGGGAGCCTTCTACAATCAGTAGAACTTATTTGTACAGAAAACTTGATTTTTTGTTTGGGACAACTTGTGGTTGTAGCGTGAATTTTACAGGCACCTATAGAGCTGTGATTTGTTATGGTCTTTCTGTTCTTGAGGCATGTGTTGTTGACCCTGCCTTCTCTAACATGGCTGTATTTAACAACATCAACAATTCTAGCTAAAGATAGTCTGCTACACTCGCATTATTCCCTGGAGAGGGTGAGGGGGGGAACCCCACAGCCCTGTTAGCTGTGTTAGCTGTGTTGTGTTCACGTGCTGCTGAAGGTGTTGGGTTCTGCAGTGACGAGCACAGTCACAGAACATTGCAGAACGGGATTGGGGATTCCTTCAGCTGCCCCCTGGAAAGGTGTAACGTGATGCAGCTCTTGCAGTCTCCAGGGCTCTGACTAAAACCTCTTCAGCTGGGCTTGTCTTGTACAGTCATTAAACTTGAGGGTGGAATTGCAGCAATTTTCTATGTTTACAAGAGATACACGTAGTTTAGTTGAACCCGGTGCCTTACCAAACGTATGAGTTTTAACAAGTACAAGTCAGGCTTTAACTTAGGGAAGAGTGTAAGAAAATTAAAGCTAATACAAGCTTGTTTTCTGTGGGATAGAAACAGTTAAAGATCTCTGTTTAACTGGACTCTAGTGAGTAAAGTCTTTCTGTTTATATGCATTGAGCAAGTTAATGGTATGTTGTATATGATCTTAACATTCAAAAGGAAAAGCAGGTTGAAGTTTTCCCCTTATTCATTAGAGGTGAGTAAAATTCACTTTGCTTCTTCCCTGTTCCCAACATTTTATTTTTAACACCACCCCCCGCCCCCTACATAAACTTGTCTTTTAGAACTCTGGGTCGCTGAACTGTTAGATTCTTAAAGAAGTGACAGTTCTTTCATATGTAAAAGTGCAAATTTTTACTTGGGAGTTAAACGTTAGAATATTGTAGTATGTTCAATAACTCAGCCTGTAAAACAGGGCAAATGGTGATGTCTGGATGTTTGAAAATACAAATTTTGGGGAGTTTTAGTAGCTTGAGGTTTCTGGGAAGCAGTTTTATTTGGATTATTTCCAATGAAGATCAAAAAACTTGAGTTGAAAGTGACTCTTCATGCTTTCTTTTTCTATTTTTTAGTTATTAAGAAAGGGTTGGAAGGGCAGACAACAATCTGCTGACTTCTAAAGGTTCTTAGCATGTAGATTTCATGGGGGCTCAAGTATCTAGTGGTAGAAAATGCGTTACCTGCATCTTAAGCTGCCTTTGGAAAGTTGGGCCCCTACTAATGGGAAGCGGTCTGGCAGTTGTGTAATCACAACGCATGCTCTTTTAAGAAGCTGTAAGTACGAGTGTTTTGTGCTCATCAAGCTAAACTTTGGAACTTTAGCTTGAATAATATCTTCTCAAGTCCTGGTATTTTTGTTAATATTAATTCTGTGTTGTTTGGCTTTGTGGGTTTTCTAAGGTTGGCACAGGTGAAAAATTCATAAACAGTGAATTGACTAACGATTTCATATAATATATATTGAATTGTAGCTTATTGTATAGTGCAATTTTTTCCCGAATGTTCGTGTAGGAAGTGTACGCGATCCCGAACCAGTGGGACTTGATTTGATTTTTAAAATCTTAATTCTTCTCTTTAATTCAAACAAACTCGGTAGCATCAAGCAGCTGCTGAGGGGAAGCTGTCTATGGTTTGAGATCGATTCCTTGATATGTGTTTATAGCTGCAGATGTGTTCACCTTGCAGAGATGGCATTAGCCCTCTGAAATGTCTTCTTACATTAGGATTTACTTACTTCATTCCCAAGATTTGTGGGAGCTAGAATGGTCTCTTGCTAACCTTCTCAAGGCAATTAAGCTGTTTAAAAGATTTGGGGGTTTGATGTGCTGTTGTTTGGAAGTAAAAGGGGGTGGACAACAAAAGTTGGACTGGGAAGATAATAGTTAGAAGTGCTGTTATGAAAATCACCTGGGTTTTAGTTGTAGCTGGTGTAAAAAGAACAGAACAAGGTTCTGTCAGTGATGGAGATTTTGCAAAAACTTAGACATGAAACTGGCTGGATATTGTTCAGCCAGTGTGCTGAGGAGGTTGAAACCACCACAAACAAAAACCCACAAACTAAACCAACCAAACAATACCGAACAACAGAAACCCAGAGACGTTTTCAATCTAAGATGATCTGGAAATTAAAGAAGATTAAGAACTTGTCAGCATATAATTGTGATTTTGAAGTCATAATGGTGAAGATACGTGTTTAAATGTGTTTTCTTACCATTTGGCCATGATAAAATGGCTCTGTTGTGTACAGGAAGTGGTTACTCTGTTACCTCCCAGCAAACTGTTTGCACAGGTTGTTCTGATCTCAGGAATGCGAGCAAGGTGTGTTGGTTTAGTTCAGCAACTCTGCAATTTCAAAAGTATAGTAGTAATTTAGAAATGGCTCATTTAAAAGTCTCCTACTCCCATCAAAATTGTGTCACTCCAGCTTTATAGAGCAGGATAAAGATTATATAACATTGCAAGTAAAACAGCCTTATTGTTGAGGATGAGAAAGCTGAGCTAGGATATACTTAGATGACAGATCTCCACTCAGGAAAAGCTGTTTTAATGCCTGTGCTCCTGGTTATCTTCTGTCACTTTTTGCTTTCTCTTTTTTTTTTTGGTAAGCAAAATTATGAGTAAAATGTTAGCAGACACTATTACAGAGGATGCAACGGGATGTCTGAACAGTGAGATCCTGTGTGTATTCTTCTCATACACTGTGGTTTCCCTAAATGATTTGATAGGTTTTGAAATTGTTCCAGTGTCAGGAGCTGTGGGGCTTTATCTCTTTGTATTCTGTATGTTTATGAGTAGGCTAAATTCTTTTGCTGCATTCTGCTATAGAAGTGTTTGTGTTGACAAAGCTCCCAATCTGTCCTGGTGTTAATACAAAGACTCTCTAGAAGCGATGACCCCATGAATTGGGACTGTGTGTGGGTCGGCTGTGAACACGCAGCCTTTGTCCTCGTTCCTGCGAGGTGTGATGTCATCTCAGCGTGTCACATCTTCCCGAGCCCGCGCGGCCAGCGCTGCCCAAACCTGGGCCTTGGAGCTTCTACCTCCTCAGGAACTTGTGCTTTTCCTTGTAGAGAGCAGGAATATGTCATCTTACAGCGGTTACAGAAAAGATCTCAAACACTTAATGTGGATGATACCTGTGCAGCCAAACTAGATGATGCAAAATCACTGTAAGTCAGCGGGGTAGTAAAAGGCCCAAAATAATGTGGTTGGCTTGTGTGTGTGTTTTGGTTTGGTTTTGGGCTTTTTTTAGCCACTGAAAATTAATAGTAGAATGACTGCTCTTCTGGGGTTCTGCTCATGAAATGTTGTCTTTGTATTGGGGAAGCTTGTGCTCCTTAAATGACATAACAACCCAAACCCATCTGTTCTCTCTATAGGATGCAGTTATAGAAGAAAAATCCGACTTAATTCTCTCGACAGAACTAACTTGTGTGAAGTTCAGTTGTTTGACCTTACCAACCACAAGCTTAGTTTCCCATTGCATGCGATGGTGTTACAAACTCATGAGCTTGTTTGTATCTCAAGATCAGAATGTTTAAAGTTTGTGTGTGAATTCTGTATTTCAAGATAGGGTGACTCATATCCACATGAAACTCAGCTGTTCCAAAAATATGGATTACTTAGACATCTAGAGAAATTTAGTGCCACTTATGTTTTAGGTGAAATGAATGTACTTATTGGTAAGTCTAAAGAACTAAGATGTGTTGCAACAAACAGAAAGTTTGAATGTGTATTTTAATACTAAGCATCTGTTGTCAAAAAATTGGAACACGCAATTAAGTATCTGTATTCCTGAAGTCTAAAATTTGAAGTATCTTCTGGTACAGATAAGTGAATATGCTCACATAGTGTTTAAAAAAAGCCTTTCTGATAAATTAGTTGTTCCCATTCATGTTTCAGAAGCTAAAGCAGAATAAAGATTTGAATATTTAATCATATTTAGGGTATAGTAATTCGTATGTGTTATACACTAATGCAGGGAGTATCAGACCTTAGTGTTTTTTCTCACGTACAGCAGGACTTGCTTTCATTGCAAAAAATGGAATGAGTTGGAAAGAGAGCAGAGGAGGAGGAAGGGCTGTCATTGGGTGCAGGAGGCATCAGCACATTCAGGGAGCCGCTGGAATGTATTTGAACACGTGGTGGGATTGTGTGATCGTGGCATCAGCGCTATCGGCTGCAGCCCTGTCTGACGAGGGTTTGCTGCATGCGTTTGGTGGAGATTTTTGTATAGGCCCCCCAGACTGGGACAGATACTGACTCCAACAAACTGACTCCAAAAAAAAGTGCTCTACTGTGGGTTAGCAGAAAGGAGCAACACAACGGTTAGAAAAGAAGAACATGGCCAGTGACCAGCTGAGCTTCGTTCTGTCTTCAGATTCCAGATACTACAGTTCAGAAGAGTGGACTGACAGATGTTTATCTTCTCTAAATCAGTGCAATTAATAGAGTTGTTTAGGTTTGACCGAACATCATTAACAAATACCTGATTAAAAACAAACAAACAAACAACAACAAAAAACAACAACAAAAAACCAAAACAAAAAATCAGCACAACCCCCCCCCCAGCAACTGCTAGGAGAATGCACATACACAGTTCAAATGTTGACTGTATCTGGACAATATTTTTATTCTAATGAGTCAGGGGTTTTAAGAAGCAGATGGCTCAATGGATCTTGGGAAGGGTTTTTACTTGGTCTTTGTCTTTTGTGGTGGCAACATTGGTATAATCTAAAGTCACAGTAGTAGTGTTTACCCTGTTGTCTTTCTCTTAACTTAATGAGTTGGCCAGAGAAATTCAGGTCTCAAAACCAGCTGTTTCAGACAAGTGTTCAGGCAGCATGGCCACAGTCTCCCTTCTCATGTTCCCCAATGTGCATGAAGGTCCAGCATGCAGTATGACAGTCAGAGGTAAAAATATTGCACTGTTGCAGGAGAGTTTACAGGTAGGTTATGTGTTATTAAAAATGAGATGTTACCAGTACAAAGCCTGCAATATCTGGAATTAAGTGTAACTCCATGTAATAATAGTTTGGGAACCCAGTGGGAGCTGGGAATTCAGTCTTGTTTCTCCAGCAATGACAGTGGTTAGTCTTTCAAGAGTGTCCTAAGTAAAACTGAGGAGAAAATAGACTTTTCCAAGGTACTGTATTTGGTGAAGGAAGAAGGTGATTAAACCACACGTAACTACCCATCTGTTTGCCTTCCTTAGCTTTAAAATCTTGGCACTGGACTTTCTTGACAGACTTTTGAGATGAGGCCTTAGTTAATCAGGAATCAGTTAATCAGGTATTCTAAGGTCTCTGATTCAGGTATGATACACTTCAAAGTGAAGCTGAAAGATGTAAACAGTTTGTCTTTTCATAAAGATACTAGGAATATCAGGTGTTCTTCTAAGGTATTTTTAGCTGTGATTTTAAAAAGTAAATATAAAGTTGGGGGTAAAGAGAATTTCGTGCAAAGGCTTCAGTTTAGGGGTAGGAATTCTAGGCCTCTGGAGCACACTGCCAGGTGGGGACTTTGCTGTGATAGTCTGTTTGGCCAAAGCTGATGTCCCTTGACTAGTCTCGTGGTTTCTTTTATGAGATTCAGCACTTCAGCTGAAAGGTCAGTTAGGAAGTAAGATTCTTAATGTTAAAAGCCAATTCTAATGTGCTCATGTTTTTCTCCAGTTTTCAGATGGGTAGCATTCTGCATTCTGAAGCCAGTTTAAGATAGGGAGGCAGAAAACATACCAGGCAATCAAGAAAGAGTGCAAATTTGGAAGCATGGTGCCCATTTTGGAGTCGCCTATTAGGATAGCAGTAGGAACCTTGGCTCTAAGTGTTAAAGAATGAAGCAATTTGTCATCTCTGGACTGAGAACTGTGGAACTTTTCCTTTTAAACTGCAGTGAGGAAAATGAATGAAAATTCCCTCTTTATTTTGTAAGACCTGTGGATATGAAGATAATATCTGAGTGATAAAACAGGTTCAGCAATTAGTCTTCAGCTACTAAAATGTAATTAAATGGGTGAGAAGTGGAGAATGCTTTGAATAACTAAAACGAAACAAAAAAAATCCAAACACGTTAATGATATGAAACTGAGTTGGAAGCTACATGGTTTCCTCCATCCTCACAGCGTTACTAAACCTGTGATAGGAAAAAATTGGAATTGATTTTTGGAACATCTAAACAAAGAGGCAAAGGGCTTCTGCTGACATTTCTATGGAAGGGGCTTTCTGGCACCTTTACAGGGGCTGCCTGCTGTGGCACTTGGTGACAGAAAAATCACTTGTTGTGGATTGTATGAGCAGTTGTGGGCCACATCAGGTCCGTATTTTGTACACGCTTGTTCTGGAAAATTCAGTACGCTTCTTGAGCCCATTTGATCTCAATGTGTTTTGTCACCTGCATGACAACTGTAAGGACTCTATTGATGAAAGAAAATTATCCTGTAAGCTTTCTTGATAGGGCTGTGTGCAATATACGCTTTGAGAAACCTTTCAACTGCGGGAAGTCCTCTGTGAGCCTGGATGGTACAAACATAAAATTGCAGATTTTTTTACCATTGTGTTCTACCTGTTAATTTGTCCTCCAAAGTGGGAGATGTGGACTCTGCTACTTCAGTCTGAGGGCCAGTGCTAGAACTGTTTGAATAATCCTGTTTAAGGAGGAAATCTGAAGACTCCAGGTGTTGTTCCTTTCACAGCTTTTGTTTGGAAGAATCTATATTTTGATGAAAAATTCACGTTGATATGGTTTCATTCTTTCACACATACTACTTGTGATTCCATTTTTTGGTAATAATCACCATATTTGATTTCTAAATTTCTCCCTCCTGCTCCACATGCCACCAAGGCTTTCAGCACTGGTTCTTGTGTTTGTCCATCATCTGATCAAGATGAAAATAGGCTGAAATACTAGAAGAACTGGTTGGTTTGATGACTTCCAACTTCTCTGGTGTTGTTAAAAATGCTGTGTTAAAAAATTCTATGTTGCTTGACTTAGAGTAAGATAAAAGGTGGTGTCAATACTGTGTGGTGAAATTTTGGGGGGTGAATGAGTTTTAAAAGCTTTATGGGTTTTTTGTTTATTTATTTGTTGGGTCTTTTGTGTTTGTTTGTTTGTTTTAACAGGAGTCTTACCCCTCTTCATCACCAATATGGTTTGTAGAATCAGATGACCCAAACCTGACTTCAGTCTTAGAGCGTTTAGAAGATATTAAGAAGAGCAATACTCTGGTGAGCAAGTGTTTTGGGTGTTTATTTAGATTTGTCACATTAACAAGCAATTAAATCAGTTAAGTTTGGGGATTGTTTGGGGGTTTTTGTAAACACAAGTAAAACAAAAAGTAATACAAAAGATTTGGGGCGAGGCGAAAATGGCTTAAATGCTTGCTCATTGAAAGATGTTGAGTTTCGGCCCCAATAATTACACGGTTTAAGGTTTTCTGAAAATAATTAAACAGTGAAATGCATGAGAACTTGAAACTACTGAATAAAACAGCTCTTCTGGTTGCACGTAGATCAATTATGGAGGCAAGAGCTTTGTGTTCTTGAGAATGTATATTCTCCAAAACATGGCTGTAATGGTAACTAATACAAAGGATTCCTGGTTTCAGTAAAGACAATTCGACTTGATAGCTTCTGGCTCATCAGGATGTTCCTTAGACAGTGGTAACTTTGAACAGTGCTGTGACTTTGGACGATTGCTATTTAAAGCAAATCTTTGCACAGATTCTAATGGTAGTTTTGTATTTCAGAAAACTGTCTGGGATTATATCTTACTTGAGAACCCTTTTGATGTAGTGATAGGAGCTGTGTGTGTATATGTATATGTGTGTGTGTGTCTATATATATATATATATCTATAAAAAAATTAACATCCTACTCTATGCAGGAAAGTGTCCTTGAATATTACTTCAAGAAAAATTTCAGTACACATGCAATTTGTTCCACAAAGAACATGGATTATGTGCTGACCTTGGTATATGCCTGGTTTGGGAAAAATTTGGAATGTTCTTTCTCGTGAAATCACTTGCCTGTAGTGTTTACTGGGATAATATTAATCAAGCATACTCTACCTTAAATAAGGATGTGTAAATTTCTTTTTCTAAAGAATTTAGAAGGCATTTGACTTGTTAGTTTTCTAATTATTTCTGATGCAAGTGAGAGTCTCAGTGGGCTTTGCCATAGTTAAAAACGAAGGGACAATGCAGAGAAACATCTGTGTTCCGATGTATTATGTTTGATCTGGTTACAGGATACATACCATATTACTTGTGTATTTTCTTCTTACAACCTAAACTTCATAGTAAACTATGTTTAGAAGAATGCTATAGTTCTCTTAGTGTTTGTGACTTCTGCCAAGAAAGACATACAGCATAATATACTAGCAGAAAATGTGGCCAAATCAATTTTTGCCTTAAATGCACTTTTTGGGAGATTCTCCAGCTTGAAGCTGGTATGACTAGTAGCTTTAGATGTAAAGATTTTAAACAAGGTGTTTGCCATGTTTAGCTACCTTCAGGTTTGCTTGCAGTAAGCTGGGAAGCTTTATCACACACCTGCATAGAACCTGCTGTGTTGACTTGCATATGCACACAGGCTGCTCATGTATGTTGTGAGAAAACAGCTTCTGATATCAAGATTGTACTTGCCCATGTACAGGCTGGTGGGCTGATGTCAGAGACACCTGTGGACGGCCCATTGGCTCCTCAGGAATCCACCCCACGTCATGTTATGCCAAGATGAATACAGATGGGAGTGGTTGAAGAGACAAATACTTAAACTACAAAATCTTCCTTTGTTTTGCTCAAAAGGCTTGGCTTTCTGGGGTTTGGTTTTTTGCCCTGCAACTTTTGCTCATGCAACTCCATCCGTTCCCTTCAGGGGCGTTGGAGGAACTCGCACACAACTTCTTCTACTTGGGTAGGAAGGGCTAAGGAGCTACTTGGAGATATCCAGAAGCTTCTCTTTTATCATACAATCTCCTAACAACTCCATTCAATTTAGACTTTGAGAATGTTTCAAACCAGTTTTCATTTAATTTATTGAAGCTAAAGGATCACTTGGGCTGTGTTTCTCTAAATTCATAAAAACATTGGAACAGTCAAATTTTGAATGGGAAACTATGTTGAACTCTTCCAGGAGCTCAACTGAGCACAGTGAACATGTGCTAAAAGCACTTCTAGCACATATACCTTGATTTAGCGTTCTCTGGTATTACACTTCCCTTTCTTCTTCCTTTGTAACTTTTGAGAGGTATCAGCTGTTTGGGAAACTGAAGATGTGCTCTTCAGGTGTAAAATTTTGACAGGGCTGTATATATGGAGGCCTTGTTTGATGTGGTAGAATGAAAAGTGGTTTAGTTTGTTAAAATGCACACGTTCCCTGGAAGATCTTCTGTGGGTGTTCCTTACCTTGGCATCAGCATGGTGCTTTTTGCTGTGAAAATTTGTCAAAACACTGCAGATGTTGAAAGGTTGTTAAGAACATGATCAGCATAGAGAGCATTAGGTTTGGAGGCTCTAGCGGCTTGACTGTACATTTTGGACGGGTTATAATCAGCAGATGAAGGGGCTACAGAATTCTCTCTGACCCCTGATGTCTCCTGAACTCCTTTTCAGATTCTGAAAATCAGTGTGATGTTAGATTTGGTAGGGAGCTGACAGCTGCCTTCTAGTGGTTGTGGCACGCAAGAGATACATCCTACTTCATTTTTGTTCTTCTGTGTAAAATATCAGAAGTTATAGTTGCAAGTCTAAAGTCTCAAACCTCACGGGTTATTAAATATAACTCTACATGATTTGGAGGTTTGCTTTTTAAAGCCAATAGTGAAATGGATTTATATGGGTAGCTTTAATTCTCACACCGTCCACACCTTGAGAGCTTAAACTTATGTGGAAGACAACAAAAGCATCCTGGCATAAGTATGTACAATTTGGATAAGCCGCTGTGCATAAGCACGCTGCTGCTGTGTTCAGAATTTGGATTTAGTCCTGCACAATGGCATTTCAGGAGAGAACACTGGCTCTTGCAAACTACTGATGTGGCAGCAACTAATTGCGTATTGTGGATTATAGAGACGAAACGCAGGAAGCAGCTTTGCTTTGTTCTCTGAAACTGCCCAAAACTGCTGAGTGTGCAAGGCTGGCTACCACCACAGCCTACCCGCTGGCTCAGTAGCAATCATGCTCCCAATGACAGGTATCGCTTCCCTCTGTTCCCGCTTTTATCCTTCTTCAGCACTTTCCTTCTGTGGTAGGCTAAGATGTATTGATTCATTTATGTTCATACCAATACAGTGTGTGTGTATATATATATATATAGATAGATAGATAGATAACATGTAGAACACATGTTGACTTACACTATACTTCTTGAGTCCATGTTTCATGGTTATCAGAAAACAAGGTGTTTTTTAGTGAACCCAGCAGTATACTAATATTATTAAATTTGCCTGAAAATTGGCTAATGCTTTCATACTGCATTGGAAAGATCTCTTCCTGCATAAAAAGGCCTCCTAATGTAGGGTAGATTTCAGAAAACATGTTCTAAACTGTTTTCAGATGTGTAAGATAACACAGGAAAGAAAAAATTCTAAGAGGTGGTTTTGTGTTCTAAGACAACATTATGGTGTCCTTAAGAACTACCAGCTTCTTAGAACTCCTGAAGTATTAGAATTTATGTTATAGATGTGTATATGATATATCTCTATATTTTTGTTATTTTTATATTAATTATAGTCAAAATAATTCATTTATAAATTTGTCATTGTATTTAGTCTCTTGAGCATTTACCTTCTACTAGCTATTTACATTGCTCCTTTAATACCTTGTGGATTCTGCATTGTAGCTGCTGTTTAGTTTCTGCTTTAGGCAGTTTGAGCTCCAGGGTAACTTTTGGTATGCTGACAGCCCACTTTTCTCAGTAGCATCAAAGTCTGTGTGTGAAGCGTTCATTTCACATTAGCTGAGCATGTGAAGTTAGTCTGGAAATACATTTAAGTTATTAATACATGGCAGAAATGTGCTATCCCGTTTGAAACAGTCTGTTCTTGTGCCATTAAGACATCCCAAATCAGGCTAGGCCCTACTTAGAGCAGGGGCTTGGATCAGGTGACATCCAGACATGCCTTTTGGTCCAGACTATCCTGTGATTTTTTTGATACATATGAGCAGAGCATAAGGGATAACAGAGGTGATGATCCATGGTGGAAGGATCAAGGCTATGAAATGAGTTCCTGTGGAGGAAAAACATAGTGATAAGGAAGAAGGGTTGTAGAGGTGGGATCAGCTTCTTGCTCTGCCACCACCTTTGCAGATCTTAGAAACTTTGTCGAGCAAAACAACTCAGCTATAAGAATGAAACTGCAATTTGACAGGTGCAATATTCAAGCCTGAAGCGCAGGCTGCTGTGCAGGAAGGGGGTCCCCGCTCCCAGCTGCACGTTCCTGCTGCCCGCTCTGTGGTGAAGCTGGTGCTCGTGTGCTGAAACACATCAGGAACTGATCTGCCTCAGCTCGTAAGCTGCTTCGTGGTTGTGTCATCTCTGGTGCCAGTGCAAATGCCAAGGTGAAAACGTGCTGCTGGAGGCAGGGAGACAGTTCCTCAGGCAGGTCCCAGTTGTGCTTTGAGATTGCTGTGTGTCTCGCAGGTCCTGGCTGCAGAGATTCATTCCGAATTTCAGTTCAGGTGGCAGGACTTACCCTGAAGAGGATGAGCTGTGGAGGAAGCATGGCAGGAAGCAATTCTGAACTCTTCCCAGCCCTTACTGCCTCTTTCTCTAGAGACACATTTAAGATTGTGTTCATCTGCTTTTCCGAGCTCTGGACCAGCCATACACCAGTGGTGATATTCTTCCCCCACTGTTTAGATTCTTTTGTTTGCTTCTCGACAGATGTAAACAAGTGAATAGCTACGTGAGAAAATACTCAGTTCCTGAAATGTTATCATTTGTGCTCCAGCTCTCCACGGGGCAGTGTTGTTTGTGCAGAGAAAACTTTTCTCAATAAAATGTATAGTAGTGCATCTTTACGCATCTTAAACATCTTGAGAATAATTCTAAGATCTGTGATTCTATCTGTCAACCTTTTTTTTTTTTTTTTTTTTTTTTTTTTTTTTTTTTTTAATTTATTAACCTGATTTATGCCTCCTAAAAGATTTCCTGATGTTTCAGACACCCAGGATGTTTCAAACAGGTGTAAGAGTCTTAACACTGTTGAGAAATTTGATTGTTACAGAAAGCTTCTGGCAACACAAACTGTCACATCTCGTGTATATGTTCACAACAAATGCATTGCTGATACACCGGTTCTTTTGGTGTCATCTGCTTTATTTTTGAGTTCAGGATGACTGTCCTGAATGATGCAGAAACAGCAAACTTGGTGTGATAGAGAACATAATTCTTGTAACACCAGCTGGTGTGTCAGTTCATGGCCTTCGATGAATAAATAACATGCTGATCAAACAGGAGCATTGAGTTCTACTGGAAAAGGGAAAAGCACTGAAGCTTCAGATAGCATAGCAGCAACATTTGCTTTTCACTGTGAGTGATTTGGGCTGGGAAGAGAGTTTTTAACCCCAGAGAGGCTGCATTTTTGCTTGCAATAGGGTAAGGTAAGAGCATTTAAACTGCCCAATAGCAAGGCTTCAGACATGTAGAATGTTTGGGAGTGATTAGATTTTTCTTAGATATCTTAGTTTATTGTATATTTTAAGGAATACAGTATACAAACACCAAATAGCGGTGTAGAGGTATCATTCCTTCAGGGTATGCAGTCTGTGCAGTTCTTTGGGTGAGGCCACATTGAGTCTCCCTCCTTTGCAGAGATGTCCCAAAGGGCAGTGGGGGTTGCTGCCCTCGGTGTACCTACTAGCGCAGCTGAAGGGTGCGTGTACAGAAACGGCTGTCTCACACACTGCCTTCTGCCAGCGGCAAGAAAAAGTCCCTTTACGATCTGCAAAAAAAAGTCCATAAATGGATGTATAATGTTTGCAGGCTTCATCTAGGGTATAATTCTGCTAATAGTGAAGTGTTGATTACTTTGCAAATGTATTGTGCAGTCCTTTCTTTTTCTGATATAGCTACGCAAAGACCTTGAAAAGTTAGGGAATGCAGTAGGACAGTCTTTTGTGGTCTTGACCTTAACTGGGAATCTGAGCCTGTCTGGAGAAAGCTGACAGCTGAGGGACTCCACTTAGTGAGGTGATCAAGAGGCAAACAGTGTTTCCCTATTTCTGCAGAACTAAACTTATTTTCTGGATAGCATTCCAGTGAATGAAAGGTGTCCCATGTTCTGCAGTTAGCAGAATACAGCCAGTGTAACGGTGAAAGTTGGAAACAGAAATCAATGATGGTAACAGATTGGGCTCAGCCTGACTAGAGAGGTTGAGCTGGTTTCTGTGCCTTGTACGGTGTCTGACTTGCTTCTGGTGCCTCACTGGTGTGCCCTAGAAAGGGATTCAGGATGTGGAAAATCAAACTGTTCCTCCTTGTTTTTTCAAAGACATGGTTCTTTAACCTAGGAAACCAGAATGAACCATCTTGTCTCACAGAAGATGACCATTAGGTTATTCCCTAGCGATTTGTGGCTGAGTGACCTATGCCTAGAATGAATGGTGCTGCCAGGCCAGGTTATTCTTTTGCTCATGACTTTGTTCGCTTGACATGAGGAGATGAATTGGAGTTATCTTTAACTTGCCAACATCTTTGGTTTTTCAGATTGGGAATTTTATTACAATGACTACAGAGAAAAAGGGCTTTAAGACTTGGTTCCAGTGTGTACAGATTTAAATGGTGAACACTGACTGAAAGTTCAGTACCAACATGTGAAGAAAACTCAAAATATATTGTTCTGTGCTGTGGTTTAAATAGATATTTCCATGTTTTCTTAGATGTTTCTGTGTTTTGTGTTTTTTATAGCTTCTTCAACAGCTGAAGCGATTGATATGTGACCTCTGCAGATTATATAATCTTCCTCAGCATCCAGATGTTGAAATGTTAGATCAACCTTTACCAGCTGGACAGGTAAATTAAAAAGCTGTGGACACCTTGTGGTAATGAAGGAATTGTTTTTCAGCTCCAAGAAAAAAGATGGTGGGAGTGATTACACCTCTGTAAGCCAGATTGGAGATAGGAAGCACTGTTGCTTTATGGTGTCCTCAATCTGAATTTCATTTGCAGAATCAATTTAATAATGGTGTGATAATATTACACAATTACCTTTGGAGTTTGTGTCATTGAAAGGTGTGCAGGCAATACCAGTGCTGTCAGTTTAATTCCATCCTAAATATTGTCCAAGCCAATCGCTGTGCATTCAGTGTTTCCCAAAGGTACTTTGTTCTGAAATGTAAGTGGGATTAAACACGGTTTGCTTTTTCTTGAAGAGTGTGTGTTTTACAGTGTGCACTTGGATGAGCTGCTATTGGTGTTTTCCTTCCTCTTCAGTCCCTTGCAGAGACATGGGACAGCAAGACCATATGCTGCTTTGGGTAGGGAGTAGCTGAGGTGCCTTGTTTACTTTTTGTGCAGTTGACAAATGAGAAGTTGTGAAGGGCTGGGAAACGTTCTGGTTAACCAAAATGTTTTGTATTGTGCTGAAAACAGAACTGGTAACTGATCCTAACTGTTCTTTTTGTGGTTTTGTATTTTTAATTGTTATCTTCTTTTGCTTATACATGTTAAGATGACATGATTTCTAAAAACTCCTGTAGCTTAGCAGATGGTTTCCCTGTGGTGACAGTACTATAGTAATGACAAATAACTCTCTTTATTTTGGTCATGTGCCAAATTGTAATCCTATAAGTCTTTTCTCTCAGCCACCCACATAGCAGTGCAACTGTAAGGCAACAGGCCTGTAGTATCAGTAAGAAGCTTCATTGAACAGTCTTTCTTGTGCTCTGAAACTCAAAAACAGACCCGTGAAAGGTTTCTTAGCCAGAAATGTCAGATAATTTGCAAGTTAAATAAAAGTGGTCTTAGTAAGTCAGACCAAAGATCCATCTAGTCCCCTGCATTGTCTGCAACAGTGGCATTCCTTGCTTGCCAAAGAAGAGTACACAGAGCACAAGTGTATCAGAATGTTCCTGAGTATTTCTGCAGCTCAGACTTGCTGAGCTTGAAGCGGTATCCTGAAATGGAAAGCCGTGGAAAATGAACTCCATGTATTGTTTTGGTATTTTATCCAACAATCTAGTAACAATGGCTGTATGATGGTAGTAGACGTTGCATTGAAGTTTTCGGTGGTGAGACAAAATCCAATAGGTTTTAGAGGTCTGAAGTTTGTAGTGTGGTTTTTGTTTTCTTTTCAGAGGTCTAGCATGTATATGGATTCTAGTTGGAGCCATGATCTGATTTCATGGTTAAGAGATAATGTGTTATAACCCACTTGACTTATTGCGTTTGTCACTGTCTCAGAATAGGATACCCTTATCTGAATCTTAAGTTTCCACTTAGAACTGAATGTGAAATTAATTGTGACATAGTTTCTTTACTTTGTGCAAAAATCTCTTTGCTGTCATGCTGCAGGAAAGCATCTTTGTGTGTCTTCCACATTAGACTTCAGTCCTTTGCAAATCTCAATAAGTGTAACTTTTGTATATACGGCTTTCTCTTCTATAGTAGACTTCCTGGTTTTGAAAGAAAGGAACGTAATGCACAATTTACGCAGAAACCTCATTGTTGTATTGCAGAATGGAACAACAGAAGAAGTTACATCAGAGGAGGAGGAAGAAGAAGATATGGGTGAAGTATGTGTGTATACGAAGGAGATTGTTATCCTAATTGAGTAGAGTTCTGGCATTTTGCTCTTCAGTGACTGGCTAATTGTTAAACCAAACTGTAAAATGTAATCTCCCTAGAGTTCAACAGAAAAGATAATTTGAAATTTAGATGTTTACCTTAATGTCAGCTTTCACTTCAACCACAAAACTAGTGAAATTTTCTTCTTAAACCTAGATCGCAGCTGTGAGGTACTTGGATACAGAGAATTGGACATCTGTTTGTGCTTTAGTCAAACAATACATAACACTGTGTGCCAAATCAGTAAGTTTGCTTTAACTCCTATTTCAAGCAGCACATGAACTGGCTCTGGTAGAGTTGAGAGTGCCTCCCAAATTGAAGCAGACTGGCTAAGAGTAAATCAGTTTGCTGATTTATTAAACAGGTGAGATAGTTTTTAACTATAATACATTGAAGGAAATGGAAGGACATCCAAAGCAGGCATGCTAAACTTTAATGGGTTTATATCACTGTCTGGCAACACAGTGCTCCTTTTAATGAGGTTTTTACTGTGTGAGAACAACCCCTTTCAATTATTTCTACAGTGTGTTAGAATAGCTCCAAGTTGCCTGCTTTTTAAACCACTATAAAGAGCCTTATTATAGGAAAACTGTTCTGACTACTTCAGATGTAGACTTTTAATGAAGAAGGTGTGTAGTAAGAATGAATAACTCAGTCTTTGAGTAGAGGATCTTCCTTTAGAAAAGATCTAAATGTTACCCATGTTCTGGAATTAATTTGAAACAGTATCTATTACATGGCATGTAGCCTGATGCAGACCACAGTGGTTGGAGCCAGAGTTTCTGTAGAGCTAGTATGTATGCTGCCATACGTATCCTGGTGCCACAAGGTTCTTTCTCCTTTCAGGCTTGTAAATAACATTTTGCACTCTGTTTGTGTTATTTTGGTGAAACAAATTGTCACGTCATTATTTATAAGGTGTCAGGTGGCATTGTGTGCAGCACTTCAACTTGTAACCTAGTCCAATTTCTCAATTGAAAAGCAGCATAGAGTTCCTAGAGCTATACCATTACTTTGAGAAACTTGAGCATTTTAAAGAATACTCAGTCTAAACTGTGTTCTGGCTGGAATAAAAAGTGTTGTGAAAGGCAGCAGCTAGGTGTTTCTTACTAAGACATGCTTGAGTTTGCATTTTTGGCCTGGTTTTCCTGCCATGCCAACAGATGGTGCATAAAGAGTAGCCCTGGCTGTGGTGGAGCGCTGTGTATTGGAATATGTTTGACAGCTGTGTGCTCAGCTTGCTGGTGTGGCTGCTCTAGTGCTCCCTTTTTCATCTCACGGTGTTTACATCCTCCCCTCCTCTCCACAAATAGCACTTGAATCACTGTACAGGCAGTTGCCTTAAGTTCAGAGTGCTCCTCTGCAACAGAATAACGCTGTCCCAGAATAGACTTGACGATTTTTTTAGTGTCTTACTCTAGAGCTCAGAACTGAAATGTTGGCTCGTGTCTTCAGGACATTTGACCGCATAATTTTGTCTCCCATCCTAATGCTGCGTCTAATCGCCAGCTGAAATGTTCACCTTGAATAAAGTATGTGTAGCTTTCTAATATTTCACTTTCTTGAAGGGTTGCTGTAGCCCTGCCAGGTATGTTAATCGTTGTTTGCCAGAAGTGCAATATAGCTAAGATTCTAATTAAAAAGGAGTCTACTTTTAGAAACACCTTGAAGACACCCTAAATTTGGGTATTTGTGGATTCACGAGCCCTGTTCAAAATGCCTTATCTTCCTGTTTTCTTCTTGCCTTAATGGCTAATTTACTACAGCCTTAAGTTCTTGCAGAGGTTTTATTGTGATTTGTTTCTGTAACCAGAAACATTTTAGAAATTGGGTCTTGTTTGTATTTTGAAGGCTCCCTGCACTTCAGTGAATACTGTTGGCTGAGAGAGTGAAGGTAAAACAAACTAGAAATGGCATTGAACGCTCATTAATACGTAGTCCTGTGCAATGTGTGACTGTATCCTTAAATGCATTTGGGGAGAGTTTTGTTGAATGAAGAGCGTATTTATTGACAGTGAATTTTACTCTGTCCTGTAGGACATTGAAGATCTGGATCACTATGATATGAAGGAGGAGGAACCAGTTGATGGGAAGAAATCTGAGGATGAAGGCATTGAAAAAGAGAACCTCGCAATCTTAGAAAAAATCAGAAAAAATCAAAGGCAAGATCACTTAAATGTAAGTGAATGAGTTATGTTTTTTCTTTACCATACTTATGGCTTTTAAATAGGAATGGTTTTTGGCAAATAAAGCCTACCGCTATGCACCTAGACATAAATTAACCTGTAGTTGACTTCCAGAATATATAGGACAAATAACTCAAGTTATGGGACCTAAATAGCTATTTTTGGAGAAGTTTGAATAGCCCAGCTGAAATTCCAAGGTTATTTAGTAAATGGATTGATATTTCATTGGATCTTTTGGCACGGGAAGTTACTTGTCAGTCTACATCCCACAGAGGCACAAAAACTACTTCAAAGCACTCTACCTCAGCCTGGGAGAATCCTATCGTAATTTCTTTTGTCAAAGAAATTGGGTAATTCTTGGCATTTTGGATGGAGAAGCATCTTTTAGCTTTTCACTAGACTCAACCCTTACATGTAAATCCAGGTTTCACACTTGTTAATGATATTTAACTGGTCATCTAATTCCCAGAGCTCTCTATTTGGTTGTCTCTCTGACTCTTGCTTGATGCCTTTGTTACGAACAATAGTCATCCTCCTAGAATCAGCAGAAAGCATCTAGCTTGTAAGCATGACTTTTGTTGCTGAGCCCTTATTAAAACAGTAAATAAAGCCATATATGAAACTGACTGCATAAAAAGTCATCTATGACTTAATATTCTCAGTAAAACCAGGAATTTGTACTTTAAATCCATGTTATGCATGAGTTTCTTTTTCAGTAGTATCTATGCCACTTGGAGATGACTGAAGTTGTGTGTTGGTGGTGGTGGTGTTGTTTGGGTTTGTGTGTGTTTCTTTTATTTTGTGGTTGGTTTTGTTGCTGTTGGTTTGTGTTTGGGGGAGGGAGGGGCTGTGTGTTTGGTTTTTTTAATACATAAAGCAAGGGGCCATCAGCAGCTCTGCAGGTTTGTCATCACAGTTTTGAGTGATCCCGTCAGCAGGCAGTTGTGAAAAAACCTGTGTGTTCTCCAGAGGCTTAGAAAGGTTGTGTCACAAGTGCCAGGTTCCAGAGAATCTTCTCCAAGGTACACATAGGAGGGCTGCTGTCATACAACCTTAATTTTCTTTAGCCTGGCTTCCAAAGAAATGAAAACTTTTGTTTCTTAGAGGCTTAAAATGTGCAGTGCAGGAAATTCAATATTCTGTTCATGACCAATTTCAACCAAAGGTAAGGGTTCTAAAATCTTCCTAGGTCATCTGTACAGAAGGAAGGTGTTTAAATTGGTGCCCTCTACTGTGTAAGCTCCTAAGTTTTTGTGCTGTTTGGTAAGTCTGCAGACATGTAGATCATACCCAGACAAAAGTGTGCTAATAGTGGAGGATGTGAGCAGTAGTTAGGTACAGGGCAGGGATCTGTAAGTATCTAGGGAAGGAATAAGATTTAGGATCGGTGTGTAGGGAACACCTGGATTTTTTCCCAAGAAACCAGCTTTGTTCTATTTCTTATGCTTGATGATTTTTTCTGGTAAGTATTTTCTAAAAAGCCTAAATTGCACTTAGCAGTTCTCTTGAATCTAATATATTTATATTGTAAGCTTCTTTTTGTAGAGAGAACTATATATGTTCAAAGTGCTTGGCCCTAGCCAAACCAATCAGCTTTTGATATGGGGTGCTCTCCTGATATATCTAGTCATCATAAGAATTTAGGGAAAAGGCTCCTTTGTGTAGCTGAATCTTGACTATTTCTTGTCATTAATTACTGGCCCTAAATAACTTCATCTAGTTTGGAAAAACTAACAAACGAAACCGAAACAAAACACCACCTTCCTTTGAGTTACTGACCCTTTAGCATGGAAGAGAGATTCTGTTTGTAGCCATCTGCTTTGCAAAGGAAATAAAATAGAAACGCTTTTATCAGAGTGTTTCAATTCCAAGTCTTCTGCTTGTGTCCCAGTGCTGTTCTAATATGACTTGAACCTGTTGAAAACACCTTAGACTTATGTTCTGCTGAAATAGGCAGCATGAGACAGCCGGCTAGAGGAGATTGCTCTTTGATTGATTTGTGTATGAATTCAAGTAGCCTATCAGGTGGTCTGAAGCAAAGTGTATGGTAATGGTTGCCCTCCCCAACCCTCCTCAAACAAACAAACCTCACACAAACTGAAAAACACACCCCAAACCTGATCAGCATTTCAGTATTTAAAAGCAGTTAAACATAATATGCCCAACTGCTTTTGCTATATAATGAAGTCTGTTTTAAGACTTGACTAAATAAACACAACAGTTTCTTATTAGTTTTGATTTAACTTAAGTGATCACAGTTTGAGAAGATGCCTATTGAAATTCTATATATTTCTGTATTTATAACTCAGACCTAATGGTAAAGATGCGTTAATTGTTAAATAAAATAAATCCTCCCTCAGCCTGAAAGGCATGTTGTGCTTTACTGTCATCTAGAAATTTAGTACAACTGAAAAAACGTTTTGTAGTGTCAGCATTCTTCCTTGATGTGGAAAGCCTCCTAAAACTGCAGGTTTTCTTCAGCTATCTGTTCTTTCCCGTTTGGCAAATTTTGCCTTTCCTTTTGCCTTGTCCTTCTGCATCTAGCAGAGCTGCAATGACCGCTGCTGGTTCTGTGTTTGACAACAGCAGACTCAACTTACATAATAGCTGTTTCTCATGCCAGGCCGCTCTGGTGGATGCTGGTGCATAAACAAGGTCAGCTGAGTACAGGGAACAGGGTATTCAGCTGCTGCCCAGGAACCGTGGTATTTTTGTGGGTCACCAGAAATAGCTGCTCTGCTTAAATAATTTCTCAAAGGACTTGTGAGGGTTTACTCTTAAGTGCTTAAGAACTAGAGCTGCACTACTGACCCAGGAAAGAGTTGACCTAGTAGCACTTCAATGCCCCTTTATGCTGCCAAAACATGGGACTTTTAACAGAACATGTTAAGCATGCTCTAAGATAGCAGAAGTTTGCTCGCATCCTAACGTAAAGCAAATTTTGAGTCTGTACAGCCCTTCACAGTGGCTTTTCTTAAAGGACAGCGTGAGTTTTACAAACTTGAATGTGATGGCTAAACATAGTCCGGTTTTCACGTAAACTACGCAGCTCTTTTAAAACAAAGCCGTTTACGTGCCGCTCATTGGAAGAGGCAATGTGGAGCCCTGCGTTGGGCTTTGACCAGCACACAATGCAGCCAGAAGACTTTTCAGTTCCTTGACGTGTTCTTTGTTCCAAACCCATGGGTCATCCTCTCTCCAGTTGGCTGAAATGCAGGTTGAAGTTATGGATCATGCTGAAGGTTTTTGCATAGGGAAGGACTGTGTGCAGTCCTGTTCTCACATAGTCTTAGCTGGCTACAGACACTTTTCTGCTGCTCAGGGCTTTCGTCATAGGAGTTTTTAAGGTTCGTGTGTTTTATACAAGTTAAGAATATGTACCTACTAATTTTGTAAACTCTTTTCTTCCTCAGCAGTATCTCTAATCTTGTTCTTCTTGCTGGCATCAGGAAATAAACTTTGGCTTGCGGTACAGTACATAACTTGGAGCAACAATTAATCATCCTCTCAACATTGTAATAACTTTAAAGAACCACTTGCTTACTGGGAATAAGAAAAGGTCTTTGAACTGGAATCATTAACTTCAAACATTTAACAACTTGCTGCTGCTTGCTCTGCAGAGGTCTCTCCCCACAGTCGTTGTAGAGATTAATGCTTTTCTTATTTAGATAATGCTATTAGCTTTTTCCATTTCCTGCTGAGGAGTTTATGCACTTTCCTTTAGAAGTCTCAAATGTCTCCGCTTTCATCTTCAGATTTTATGAAGTCTAAGGTGTCATTTCCATTTTCAGTCTAATCCTTGAAGTATGGACCTACTTGAGCTTCCGGGAATGAAAGTACTTCTGCACAAATACTGAGAAAGTTCAGTGACAAGAGAGCAAACTCGTATTCTTTAGCTCTTTTTGGGTTACTTTAGATTTAATTTTATTATCTTGGAGGAGTTTCCATTGTTTGTGTTTTGTTTCAGCAAGTAATTTTTAGCCTGAAATACTGAAAAATATAATGCTTATAATGACTTGGACAAAAGTTTCCCGTTTCTGACACTGGTAGAAGCACATCTTTAGGGGGAAGAACTTGAGAACGGGACAAGCTTGTAGTGATACATCTCTTGAATATTTTACATGTCCACGAGTTTTGGCTCTGGGAATTCACACACCAGGTGTTTCTGTTACTTGCAACTCTGAGCAAATGGCACATGGTCCACATAAGTGTTTACCTCCCATAGCAGGGATTTCCCCAGCTTGCCTGCTGCTTGTTCTAGAGAACCACAGGTACATTCAACAGGAGAGGATGGGATGTTTTGTGCCTATTTGATTACTTAGTAGGAGAAAAGTCACTTGGGGCTTTTCTGGCAGCTCTTTTAACTTCAGTTTCCAGATCAAATGGCTATGCCTTTCTTCTCCTGGCATCAACCCCACCTGACAGATACCTGTCTGATCCCATGACTGGCCAGTTATCTCTAAGGCAGTTGCAACTATAAGTCTTTATCTCACAAATGTAGCAATAATAGGAGCTTTATCTTGCTTGGAGTGACAAGTCCCACTTCTTCAGAAGAATACTTGGAAATTTATATCTTAATTCAGTTTTAGAATTATAACCCGGATATAGCAAGTTACTGAAAGTTTTTAATTTCAGTACCATTATAGTCAAAACTGAAGATGCCACTCTGCTGTATCACGCAATCGCAGAATCTCGGAAATCAAAATGCCAGAGAGATTAAATTCCTTTACAGAAAAATGTCTGTACCTGGAATAAAAAATTATATCACCTATGCCATGTAAGAGTATACGTTAATAGCTGCTTTAGAGGGATAGTGTTGTTTCTTTTGAGTGGTCTTTGCTCACTAGAATATGTAACTTTTAAAAAACTTAATCCTAGTACAGAAATTTATATGTTCTTCGTACTTTCTTGTTTGTGTAAATTGAATGGATGTAAAGCTGTTTGATGTAAATATTACTTTTCACTTATTTGGAGTCTTTTTTGTTTGTTTCAGGGTGCAGTCTCTGGGTCAGTTCAGGCTTCAGATCGACTGATGAAAGAACTCAGGGATATATATAGATCACAGAGTTATAAAACAGGTAAAACGCTTCAGATTTCCCTTAAAATACACTTTGAAAGAATTCTCTTGGCAAATGCTTCCTGCTAATCTTTCTGTGTTTTGTTGTTATATGCAGATATATACATATATGTGTATATATGTGTGCATGTATATTAAAAAAATGTATACATACTGATAGAAAATAGTGTATTTGTGGAGAATAAGAGAGTTAGGATACATATTCTCTAAAATGTTCTTCCTTTTTGTTATGCAAAGATTCATACAAGAATTAACAGGATTGCTGTAACTATGAGAATGCTCTTGGGGTGGATGACTGACTATAAAGAACAGCTCAAGATTTACCCCTGTGAGGCTTCTTGAGTTTTCAGAACTACCTGAAATGCAGCTCTCCACGCATATAGGGTGAAAGCTTTAACCACTACCAGTGGGTAGTTCTGCTCACAGAACAGGCTTGCTGGAGCGGGCTTTGTGTTCAACAGCAGAAGGTTTGGTTATCATACAGGATTTAACCTTAAATACACTGCTGTTACTTTTATTATTTTGTGATGGTGTTAATCTGATCCGTTTGAATACCAAACACTGATTAGCTCTAGGTAAGATAGGTGGTTGCTTGTTCCATTTGCTCCATATAAGGGCTGTATCTAAACTAGCTCAGCAAAGGAATCAGTATATTGAACTGTGTTTCGGACAGATGGAATTACTGTAGGTCAGCTGAGCAGACAACTCCGTCACTGCAGCAAGGGATGAGACTGTGGTGCAGGCCAGGGTGGGAACAGGAGGGATGCCTGATTAGAAAGTCAGTCTAAACTTTAATCCTCTGTCTTTTAATTTTCTGAACTTCTCTAGTTTATTTCTAGTGGGCTTAAATCTCACTTGCTGGCTGTGGCGTTTTGTGTGTAAAAGGACAGAACTGAAGACATGATAGCCTTTTGTTCTGATTTGCCTTATTTACCTTTTAGGTAAATAGTCTTGTGTGCTGAAGTATTGTGGGCAGTGGTGAATATCTGAGGTATAAATTTGATTAGGTAACCTAGTGGTGATCTAAAGTAGCCTACTTCTTTTAGGCTCTATTGCAACAGAGTGCTTGCCAGCATGCCCTAAATCGCTACCTATCCAGTAAAGAATGGATTAGTGGGTCTAAGGAAGAGCCTAGAAATAGATCTGTATTATGTCACGAGAGATGCTTTACTGCCCGTGTGTGATCTTCAGGGTTTGTTTTTGTGGTTAGAACAAAGATTGGGTGTAACATCCCCTTGACTATAAGGGCCGTATGGTGCTTCATCAATAGTGGTACCGCTGGAGGCACGACCAGGAGCCCCTGTATTAGGAGTAGTTTGAGGAGGGCGTTTGGGTTGCTTAATAATGCCATTAATTGGATATAGATTAATAACAAGTCTTAAGTACTTGCAGAAGACTGAACTGATGTAGGAAAGCATACTCTAAATGATGAGGAAAAGTAAATCTTGCCAAACTGTAAATAAAGTCGAGATACTAAAGTAGTATAGTAGCTTATGACTCAGGAATATGTAAAAAGCCTGCAACTGGATGCCTCATGTCAATCTCTAAAACATGTTAATGAAGTGTCAAGTGGAGATTGACAGTATAAAACTGATAGCAGGCCTGCTTTGAAACAGTCCAGCTGATACATTTATTAAAGTTTGCTAGTAAAAGATGCTGTTTGTTATAAAACTTTCCTAGATTCATTCCTTATGAATTTGTTCAGTCTTAGGACTTGAGTGACTTTAAATATCAGTTCCTCTCCTTTGCACAGAACTCCTGCTTTTATAGCCTAGTTCTGTTTTCTGTTGTTAGATAACTGTCACCATGTGACCAGAGGCATGATAGATAATTGACTCTTTTAAAGTAATATTTGTTCTGAGTATGCACTCCATGGTCCATTTCCCCACTTAATTTCTTACTGTTAACATACAAAGGGAACGATTGTTAAACTTAAAGATTCTGGTGACTGTTGCAAAGTAATTTAACACTGCTTTCATTTTTTGTAATATAAGCCAGAAAATCTAAGGCAGCTTTTTAGTTGCATAAGGATCACTTTAATCAGTGCAGGTGAGGTTACATGTTTTCAGGACTTCTGAAGTGACTAGTACATGTAGTACCAGCGTGCTGTCAACAGGCAAGTTGCTTATCTACCTGGGAAATCTAGCTGAAGAACTACCCTTAAAAATGAACAGAGCATCATTTTCTTATGAACTAACAGAAGCAAAAAACTCTTCAAGAAATTGAGATATTCTGCTGTAAATGAGACAGTGTTTCGTTAAGCTGTTTTGATCACAGGAGTTGCAAGTCCTCCAAACTAAGATGGTCTCATTTCCAGATATGAGGTTGGAGATATGGTTAGTTTATGTGGAAGAATTTACAAAGGTCTTAACATAATTAGGGGGGCTAGGGAGGAAGGAGGAGGAACAAAGAATTTGGGGATTTTTAAATGAAATTTTTTCTGTTTGTATTTTTAGCAGTTGTGTTGTTCATATACAGTGACTTAACTCACTGCCTTTATCTGAAGAAAATACGAGATTTACTTCTAGCTATAGCAGAGTTGCTATAAGTAAGCATCACCCTTATTGTGGAAGGAGTTGTTTCTCATGCTGTCTTTTAATCTCTTGATTTTTTGCTTACTTCATGGTCCTGCTGTGTGCTTGTGTTTGCTTCATCACTTCTATGGATGGCCGCTTAGAGGGATAAAACACAACACCTCCTGTGTTTAAGTGAGGGGAACCTGCCTTGATTCCCTTCCCTACCTGAAGGACCTATCAGAAACTGGTACTAATCAGATAAATTCTTCTTGACAATATTCTTTTTTTCTTTTACTGCCCAAATTAAGAAAAAAGCATATGCATCTGATTCCCCATAACACCACTTGACTACTAAAAAAAAACTAAACACCCGCCTTCTCAACTTTGGATACTGTTGTTAAGAAGCTTCTGTATCGAGACAGCAAGAAACCCTGATGCTGCTTCTGTTCATGAGGACACAGATAATATTCAGCTCAAAATGTGGGTGCTTGAAAGGTTGATTATGTAGCTTGCTGTTCTGTTAAGGTGCGTTCTGGTCAGTCCTGAGCTGTGCACATCTCTGAAGAACCCTTTTACAGCTTCTGGTTTAGGTATAGCACAGCGCTTAAGACCAGCAGAAGTTATTCCTTTGGGAAAGTAGCAAAACACATGGAGCTTGGTAACCCATGGAACTGACAGACTGGTCCATGAATTCTGGGTGAGAACAGGACTTCTAGGGGTGGGGGAAGGAACACAGGAACAGGGCTAGAGACTTAGTGAATGAACAAGCTGATGGAAGGTCTCTTGTGATCTACCATTATTTAGGATATTGTCGGAATCCTTACGGCAACTTATTCTGCTGTCTGTAACAAGTATTTTATACTTGTGCCAGGTGCCGAAGCAGTAATAGTGAGATGCTGCTTCTTCCAGCCTTCCCTTCCTTTTGGATGTAGATGGAAGAAAATATTCCAGATACAACAGTGGAATAGATTAATCATTAATGGGAGCTGACAACGAGCAGAGTTCTAAATGTCAACTCTTTCATTGTTACATTGCTGCAGTACAAATTGAAAATCTTATACTTTATGACTTCCACTCGTACTAAGGGTTAGTCAGAAAATAGTGTCCTTGGATCTGGGAAACTGGAAAGGGTCCTTATTAGTTTCTTCATCCTTGAACAGAGAAGTGTGATGTCACAGAACTAGCAGCTGGTTAAAAGGGACATTGAGAGCACAGTGAGTGACTTTTCAGACCTACTTTGTCCTTGATCTTGGCTGCAGGACTTGTGTGTTTGTGGCACTGCAGTCAGGAGAAAAAGACATGGGTTCTTTACCTTGCTATTTAGAAATAAAGGTGTCTGGACAGCATGAAATGTTATCTGTACTCCAAGTACTAATGCTTGAAAGTTTCAACTGCAAGATAGAGTATTCTAGAATAATAAAGCTCAGAAATGAATTCTGTAATTCCTTGGAGAGAATGTGGTGACTGCAGTCTGGTTGTGTAGCTTTCAGAAATCCTAGGCAGATTCCTGATTTGTATACATCTTCCAATTAATCACGTCAGCAACAGGCCTGCTGTTAAATACTAGCCCAGGTAAGAAGTTTAATCGTAGTTGTTCGGTGTATATGCATGAGTAGCGTGTGGGGAAGAGATCAGGCTTTTCAACATTAGTGATGCCATTTACTAAATCTTGTCTGAAGGTTCAAGAATTATTGCCTCTTCCTGGGCTGCTTGTGAACTGCAGCAGAGAGGAAGCTTGAACGTACAAGAAAATGGCAGAAAACCTTTCACCCTTCCCTTTGAGTGAAACACACAACTGTTGTTTAACATGATGAAAACAAATGGACCACTGAAAATCACCAGCTGGCTTCCGGAGACGGCTGCTCTTTGCATGCATCTTTTGGTCAGCTGTTGGGAACTCACATCATCCAATGCAGTATCTTAATTTTTGGTTTTCTATTCCATCCACTGTCCTGGTCTGCCAATACTGATGAGAACCTGTGAAATACAGTGCTGCATACTCACACTGTGTGTCAAGTGTTTTAAAAGCATGTTGGTCATGTATGGGGTATAAAATACACCGAGTACTGGGCACGCTGGAGTTGTAGCTGTGGGAAGTTTGAACTGGGCAGGGAGGAAATGGTTCAGTGTCAGAAGAACATTTTAATTCATGTGGAATTTTTTTTTGTAGAGATGAAAGAACTTTTTTCCCTGTAGTTGCTCAAAGTGCTTCAGCTGTGGGAGCAAGGATGTGCCTCAGTATCTTACCTATTGCTTACATCTCCTGACAGTGTTTGTACTTAAAAGCAAAGAATGTTTTTGCTAAGTTTTACCTTGTTAAACTTTTAGTGCATAATTAATTCTATCTAATATTTCTACAGGGATATATTCAGTGGAACTGGTAAATGACAGCTTGTATGAATGGCACGTTAAGCTTCTAAAGTAAGTTATTAAAGTTTATGTTCTGAAGAATCTGATTTATTATTGTTGCAGAAATAATTACTTTTGTTAAATGAGAATCTCTAGCCAGAGCATATGCAGTAATGTGTGGTGGCTACAATTCTGGTAATGCATATAGACATTGAACTGTTGGAATTGAACTGGCAAAAAACCCCTCTTTGCGCAGCCAACACAGTGCCTATTACCATAACTTCCATTACCATTCAGTTCTCTTTCCAAAACTTCTCCAAAATATGAAACTTTAAATGATGACATTTTTTTGTCTAAACTTTTTGTCTGGATGGTTTTAGTTTAGTGGGTTTTTGGTTGTGTGGGTTGTTGTTGTTGTTATTTTTTGTGTTTTTAATTTCAATAAAATGCTACTTCTAGTTTCATTCAAGGTGTAAGAAGGAACAGAACTGTCTTAGTGGCACTAGTTCTTTATTCCTACAGTTCAGCAAGACACATGGGACTGAAAGTTTTAGGTATAACCTAATTATGATTTATATAATTGTATAACTTGTCTTCTCTTATGCACTGCTTTTCACGGTGTGTACAAGATGGTAACTCATCTTGGTGCGCCCATAGCCCAATAACTTTAATTCTAGAGTTATTATAT
This sequence comes from Columba livia, assembly GCF_036013475.1. Taxonomy (NCBI): domain Eukaryota; kingdom Metazoa; phylum Chordata; class Aves; order Columbiformes; family Columbidae; genus Columba; species Columba livia. The sequence continues at coordinate 18,720,506 of NC_088612.1, read as the reverse complement.
TGAAATCATTCCTGGTAATGGGACTGTCTGCCATCATCTTATGAGACAATCTGTAGGAAGGAAAAGCCTGTCCAAGCCGGGCTGGGTGGCTGCAAGAGATGGCAATGGATGAAGGAACTTCCATCAGTTCAAGTATGTCATAGGACATCAGCTGTTTCAGCACAACAGTTGACCTGTTGGTAGGAATTGTTGCTTTGTCCTAGTGGTTAAGACTTGTACAACCATGTCACCAACCGCTGAAACAGAGTTTTGTTGCCTTAGTGTAGACCGTGCCATGTGAACGTTTTCAAGCTGAAAATGGCAGGAACGACGTATGTCAGAAAAATCTGTGCCACGTTACAGGAGGCCTTGTCTGTCGAGCACTTGTGTAACAAAGTGCTCAAATCACTGTGCAGCAATTTTAAACCTCTTTTCAAGTGCTGTGAACAGGTTTGATTTTCTGCCTTCCAGAAAGAGAAAATGGAGTGCATGCAGCAAATGGCTGCCAGAGAGACTGAGAGAAGACAAAAACTATTGTGTTTGTTTATCCCAGCAAAAAGTGCCTGAAAACACATGAACTGTGTGCACAGACTGATTGAGGGGGTAAACATCAGAGAAAAGAGTCTGTGTGCCTAAGGAACAGTATTGTTACTACAACAAGTAATTCTGAACTGGCCCAGTACAAGTTTGGCTGGAAATGGTAGGTTTTGAAGCGTTGGGAGATTTTCTGCCCATCAGCTTCCTGTTGGTAGGATGGGGAAGAACTACCCAAGTAATTCTGAAATGGGATCTAATAAGTTTGTGGTTTCACCTGTAGCAGAGGGTTGGGTTTAGCAGCCCATCATGTTGTCTAATGTCTGCTTTTGGCTTGCCACAAGCGTTTTTCGACTAGTTGTTTTCAAAAGCTGCTGGGGTGTCAGAGCCCGGGTGGGATTGACTCAGTAGCGTCTGAATTAATGTTGGGGCTGATCACCACCAGGCTTTTGCAACTAGCAATTGTTGGAATTCTGCTGAGCAGAAGCTGCTGGCTTTAGTACTTCTGCTGATGCACGTTACTTTTAACAGCTGATACAGAGCTGTGATCGCATATTCCATAAAGGATTCACTGACTGTGTACTGAAAACTAGATTGCTACAGTCTTCCTGTCTTGTCTAGTGTGTTGTGCTATTTCCGCCCCCCTCCCCTCTTGGGACATACATTTTCAGTGAACTGAAGAGAATCAAAATTGCTGTTTTCAAATGAACAGGTTATTTTGTGCTGTGTTCAAATAACACTTGATAGTGTCAGTGTGTGTTGAGGCAAGTGTTCATGCTGATCTCATGACAAAGTGTTTACTTTGTAAAGGGAGCTAGACTTTTCTACAGTTCACTTCAAATTACAGTTTGCAAATTATAAATGCATAAAGGAACTCTTTAAGAGTAATTCCTTTTTATAGGTAGTGAAAATATTAAATTAATCCAGGCTCTCCCCGCTGCTTTTTTTATAGGGTTGATCCTGATAGCCCACTGCATAGTGATCTTCAGGTCTTAAAAGAAAAAGAAGGTGTAGAATACATCTTACTCAACTTCTCTTTTAAGGTATGTGTGTCCATGGGAAGAAATGCTGGGGTTACATTTGTAGCTTACAGTAGAAAGTGACTGGAATTACCCTCAGTTGTTAGTTGGGTAAAGATGGAGCTGTAGCATTAAAAAAAAAAAAAAGAAAAAAAATAATAAATAAAAATGCAACTTCAGGTTTGGCACTAAGCCTTCCCAGAAGGTTTTTAGCCAGCACTGTGGAAAAGTGATTTACTGCTTTCAATCTGATTTGCCAAAGGAGGTGGCCATTGGGATACTTCTTGGTTGGGAAAACGATGTCACAGTATATCTCTTAACCTGTTTTTTGTTTTGCTTTTCAGGATAACTTCCCTTTTGATCCTCCCTTTGTGCGAGTGGTGTCTCCTGTGCTCACAGGAGGGTAGGTTTGAGTTGCTTTACAGAAATTTTACGCTGAATTTGGTTGATTTGGAGTTGCATGGACCATTTTGAGGCTAACATATAGATGCCAAGAAATTTCCCCTAAATATATACATGAACTGCTGCCAGCTTTGAGTTTGGTGAAGAGCTCAAGGTGTGACAGGGAGACTTGCTTCTCTAGCATTACAAACTAACTGTAGGCAAACACCTGGGTGCAGTTCCTTGTGGAATTGCGTAGTTTGTGTCTGGCTCTGAAAGACTCTGTGTCTGCCGTCATGGTGAACGTCACCGTTAGTTCCCCTGCTGTCGGGTGTGTTAAGTTGGTGCTTTTAAGGGATCTTGAACCCTATGTTGCCTTAAACTTGCTGTATAGTCTTAACTGACTCTCTTATTGGTAACATTGCCATAAAGTTTTTGTCTAAAAACTCCTCAAATGCTAATCCAGAAATACTAAATTTAAATGGCACCGTGCTCTAAAAGCAATCTAAAATGTTTTTGAAGTGCTGTCTGTGGCATAGAATCTTATCTTTGTCCATGGAGAGATGAAATTCACCTTCCAAGGCTTTTATGCGTCTCCTGCGAACAGGAAGTTCTAGCTGTACGTTTGGAAATGCAGTCTGTGATGGCTGGTGCTGATTCAGATTTGATTTTAAATGCTGTGTGTCTCTTTTGCATTCAAAAATGGTTAGTGCAGTTAAATAGTGTTCATGAATAAAAGTAAACAGGGAGTGCCAGGCACCAGAAAACTTATTTGGATTCTGGTTTTGTTGCACTTGGACGACTTTGTAGAAACAAAAGGAAGAATGGCCCAGAAGCCTGGATTTTGGTGATTGTTTCCGCATCAATGTCCTGCAGATCTATGCTGTTTGAATGTCTTGATCATAGGGGAGACTACATTTTTGGAGTAGTAATTTCTATTCCCTCAGTCCAGGTTTTGTGATGCCTACGTGTGCTGACCGCAGGGTCCCAGCCAGCACAACACCTGATGATGTGTTGCTGAAACTAGAAAGTGGCTTATAGGAAAAGAGCAAGTGAAGACCTACTTTATCTTATTTGTCTACATCTTTGATTTATAGGTGCACATACATTGTTTGGAGTTGTGTTACATTTCTTTACAGAAGTGAATTTATCTGGTTTTTTTTTTTGTTTTGGTGGTGGTTTTTGGTTTGGGGTTTTTTTAATTAGAACTACACATCAATATTACTCATACATAGTATAGACATAAAGCGACCTTTCTTTTTTTCCTGGTGCATGTACAGTTGTGTAAGCAGTTGTGTAGCTTGGTCACTGATTCTAAATAAATAGTTAGCAAAGGATCTTTTTTTTTTGGTCTGACAGTGCTAATCTTCTTTGCATAAGTATAATATGGCTAACTAGTTACCATATATTACTAGTTAAAGTGCATTTCAGCTTTATGTGAACAAAAAATTTAACAAACTAGCCGGCAAGAGCTTAAAGTGCCATGAAGAGATGAATCTTTTTACTAACTGCTGATGTCAAATATTTTCTTTCATATTTGTTTCTAGGTATGTCCTAGGTGGAGGTGCATTATGCATGGAACTTCTTACTAAACAGGTGAACATGGGTTCTGTTATCTGGTTAATAACAAAGCATGCTTTAAAATAATGAACATAGGTGTTTCCCCTGAGGTGAAGAATCCCTGCGTGGAATAAATTACACACTCTGAAGGGAACATGATGGAATAAACCTCAGTTCCACAAGATTTGCCTTGCTCATCTTGTGTGAGGTGTTTTTATTTCTGCCTTGGATGGCTTACAAGAGGTCTGAGGAAGAGACAAGAAGTGAGAGCACATCAGCTTTGCATTCTCAGAATTTCTGGGAGGAAGCCAATGTAAAGAGTGAGTTCTAAGGAGCAAGACACCTTGTTTCCTTTTCCAGAAGCCTCTGCTGCTGCACAAAGTGAGGAATGCAGAAGGTTCTAGGTGTAGATGGTGTGATTGGTTATCTCTTTAAAGGAAGTAAATGAATGAAGTAACTATTTGTAGGCTTTGGCAGAAACTTTTGTGAACCCTGGAAGGTAAAGCAATGCCAGAGAGAAGCAGGAATTTTCATGGGAACTAAATTGTCGCAGCTCACTCAATGGCTTCATTAGATGGCAGTCTTTTCTGCTTTTTACAAGAAGTTGTGATGTTGCTGAAAATGTGTAAATGCTGCAATAATGGAGCTCTTCTTGTGTCTGTCTTGGCGTATTTTTGGAAGTGTGTGATTCCACCTTCTCATTGGAGTTCTTAGTTCTAATACTGCAAATAACTTTCTGTATTTTCTCTGGAAAATAAAAGTTGTCAGCTGAAAACCTGTAGTTAAAACTAAAACTGGAGTGCGGGAAAAAAAAAGCCCGAAGCACACACATTCCAAAACAGATTTGCAAGGTGAGCAGAAGCAGCAAGTACATGTTATATAGAAACATTTCCTTCTTCCTCCAGGGCTGGAGCAGTGCCTATTCAATAGAATCCGTCATAATGCAGATCAATGCCACTTTAGTCAAAGGAAAAGCCAGAGTACAGTTTGGAGCCAATAAGGTAAATGTGCTGTGTATAGCAATTGCACAAATTACTGTTAAGCTTCCATGTCTTTGCTGACTTGCATCAAAATGCACAATGACAGAATTGTCCTTGCAAATATATTAGCATTTTGATTTATCTTGGTGTTTGGTTCATGTATGAGTATTTTATTGGCAGTTAGCTGTATGTTTGAGGAAACGATGAATGTATGAGCAGGATAAAACCTTGGGATGGGCAGGGTGAGTAAGTAGTTGGGCTTGTACCCTGTACTGCCCCCGTACTGGCAAAGGGAGGAGGGAAGGAGGATTCAGAATTGGGAACCATGAGGATTTGGAAATTCGGGCTCTGAGAAGGGCTGCAGATGACAGGCTGACTGTCAGGGTCACGTAAGCTGATGTTAAGAGGTTCTCCTCCTTTTGCTGAGCTAGAAACCTGCAAAGTTTCATGAGGGCTTGAAAAATAATACAGTGCAAATGCTTTCAAGTTAGCCGTTCAGCATAAATGGAAATGATAATTCAGTTCAAGTGTGCATGCTGGTAACGCACCATAACTTAGACGACTTTGAAGTACTAAATCCTGTTTTCAAATGACATTTAAATATTTAAATCAATGAAGTTGTCACTTTGATGCATTTCTAAGTATTAGTTTGAAGATGGTGAACTAGGTAAGATGTAGAAGTTTGTGATCACAATTCTGTCCAGCCTGGTCACTGTTCTGCTGGGCTGGACGGTTCTGGTGGGGGTTGCCTGAAGCAACACTTGTGACCCACCGCGTGTTCAGAACCCTCCAATAGAGGGGCCTTGCCAGCAGCAGGGGTTTACAAATTAGTGTCGTTATGGTGGAGTCGAAATTAGAAAATAAGGGTATGTGTCTTTAAAGTCTTGTAGCTTAAATTATGTAAAAACATTTCTGGATTTTGTTTGTAAAATTGTTTTTAGGTTCTGTGTGTCTCAATGCAGGGGGTTTATGTTTGTTTGTTTGTTTTCTCCTTTCAGAATCAATATAATCTAGCAAGAGCACAGCAGTCCTATAAGTCACTAGTACAAATACATGAGAAAAATGGTATGTATATTCGTGCGACTTTGTTCTTGTCTGCAGAGCAGCCTGGGAATTGGTATTTGGCTACAGTAAAACTTGAGGTGCCAGAGAATCTTATGTTGGCTTGGGAAGACCATAAAGGTCTCATCTTGCACCGGGGAGACAATGGTGCTTAAAGTACCTTGACTAACAATCATTGCAATATTTCCAGCTTATGTGAATATAACATGTTCCTTGTGTCCCTACTGGTTTTTGGAATGTTTATTTTCATTTTCAGCCAGCTGATCTAGGAACATTTTTGTTACTGTAGCTTTCTAAGTGTCGTGTTTGTTAGTGAAGTGATAGCTGGAAGTTTCCCTCTTTCTCTGGAAGGCTTTGTTTTAATGTGGCAAGACCCCAGCAGTAGTAATCAGAGAGAAAGTGGAAAAAAAGACCAGAAACTAAAAAATACAAAAAGCCCAGCGGAAGTGCACTGGTTGGAAAACTGCAATAGAAACGGGAGATGCTTTTTTTTTTTTTTAAACCCTATTTAAAGCCAGTTAATGGTCTCTCAGCTGCATAAAACAAGTCTTCAAGTGCTTCAGGTATAATTGCATTCATTGTGCCAGAATGAGAAGACAACAAATGACCTGCGGCTTTAGAAGATTTAAGTGACTTACATGTTATGTAAAAATAGTCAGCAGGGTTGGTGCCTTGGTCTCGTGAGGAGGGAGTTAGTCCCAGTTACCACTTCATGATGTTCTTTGGTCCAGGTTGGACACAGACTCCTCTGGGAATTCGTGTTGCTGTGCACATGTGAGTGTATTTCAGTGAGTCTGTGGTGAGAGCCCCTCAGTTTCCCTACCTCTGAAACTGAACGTAAGGACTTCTCTGCTTCTGGGAGGAAGATCAAAGATAACGATTTTAAAATGTTTTCCAATTTTATAATACTTTGATCTTGCCATTAACTGAGTCTTCTGCTTTTGAGTTTGCTACCAAAGCCAGCTGGCTGGCTGTTTACTTGTAGCGAAGTGCCAGCCTTGGCTGTGGTGACTGCTGCTGTGAAAGGTATCTCTAACATATAGCTGCTGCCTGTTCTCTGGGACAACATATACAGGCCCTGTACTCACTCTACAAAAATTTAGAGGTCTTTTTTTACAACAGTGTCTGGGAGAATTAAGATTGGAGATCTGGAGGTGGCTAGAAAAAAAACTATGCACACTTGATCGGGTCTGATTCAGCTGCTAAACATGCCAGATCCTATCAGGAGGCAAGTCATTCAACTGACATTTCTGAGCCCATTCCTACAGCCAGATTTGCAGAAGTAGGATGAACTGTTCAAATGCCTGTGCTTGCCTAACTGTGCAGTACACAGGATGGGATTTATATATAAGTATCCCAGCATAGTCATGTTTGTACATCTGTGCGTTAAGTGGCTTGAGGACTTGGGGTGTTTTGCTTCTATTCCATTTGCTTTTGTTACAGTGATGTTCCTCCTTCAATAGCATCCTCTGGTGGTGTCCAGCTCAGGATACCTGCTGCCACAAACACCCCAAACTTGGAAGTCTTTAATTTTCACACCCAAATACACAGGGTCTGATCCTGGAGTATGCCACATGCTTTATCTCCCACTGCTGACCACTAGTGTTTAGGGCACTTGGTCTCACTGGGCTGAGCTACTTTAAGAGGGAAGGAAGGAGCCAGATGAGGCTTCCATCTCCCACAAATTCAGAGGAAGATTATAAGATTGTCTTGACGTAGCAGTGTTGGTTCCTAACGTGTTTCTCTGTTCCCCACAGGCTGGTACACTCCTCCGAAGGAAGATGGCTAATATTGAGGACTGGTGTATACTTGGACCAATGTCAAGAAAACAAGCTCTTTTTTATGTTTTCCAACACACAGACTCAAGCTATGAGTGCCCCTATAACAGCCGTACTGAAGACTTTAGCTATTAGATAAGTTAGTGGATAATCTGTCGACTGACACGTAAAGTATAAGTTACAGCCTTACCATTCCGCTCTCCTTAGGCATCTGGACTGAGCAGTTTGGGCCTTTGCCGTATTCGTTCTTATGGATTAAGCATATTTGGGCCATGCCCTCCCTTCTCCCCCTTTGTTTTTTAATTTGGAAGTGTAAGCGCCCTACAGCAGGCTATTGAGTTACTACAGATCATTCGATAGGAGTGAGTTGTTCGCACACTTCTGTGTATTTCTTACCTTTTGCAAAATGCAGACTGCCGAGACTTGCATTGTATCGTTTCATTTAAAGCCAAGAAGTTTAATACATTGTTTAATACTGTTTTAGGAGATGTCAGGTCTAGCAAATCACAGTAGTTTTTCTGGTCTAAAATGACAGCATTTGTAGTATTTCCAAATTAATGGTATAGGAAAAACACATGTATGTTAAGTCATTAAACATTTTTCATGGCTGTATGAGAATATGAACTGTTTATTGGAAAAGATGCTCATTGTTTAGATTATGTTGATGTTGTTGGGGTTTTTTTTGTTATTTTATTTTTTTGATTTTTGTTGGTTGGTTTTTTTAGCAAGAGCAAGGCTGTGCCAATAAAACCTTGTAATTAGTCACTTCCACTGGGGCAGCAGAACTTGCTGGGCTGTTCCTGCTACTTGTTGGCTCAACCTCCTTAACAAGAAGAGCCACAGTATGAAGCTTGAAGTTATTTAAAATACTAAAAACCTTTTGAGGTGTTCCATTTTATTAACCGGGTTGTTGCAATCATTTGTAAACTAATGAACTTATAGAGTGATTGGCACAAATTGAGATGAAAGTCCTTGAATGAAAAATTTTTATATAAAAGCTACAATAAAGTACAAAAACCATCATCTGATTTAGAGGTTTAAGAAATGTTGCTGTAGTCATGACGGATTTGTTATTGAGAGACGAAGGGGAACTGTTCTTTCTTTCTTAGGAAATGAATCTGGGTCTGTGTAATTACACCATATTTCATGGCCTTACCTAAATTGATTCTGTTTTGGTTGTAGTACTAGTCATTAGGCCTTTGCACCCCTCTGGGGCTGAGCTAAGGGTGTGGACCTTGGATAAGCACTTTTAGAAGCGCAGGAGCATGTTTTTGTTACGGATTTTCAGTTGACTATCACATTTGTGCGCTTTTCTTTATCAGGCACCCGCAGGTCCTTGTGCAGTTGCTTCTAGATCCAGTTTTTAGCTCGAAGGAGGCGATGGGCAAGGTTTGGCACCGCTCCCATCCCCGTTGTTTGTGGTGTCCGGTGGGTGACTCCCCAGCCTTCCTGCTTTGCGGCTGTACCGGTGTCCGCACCCCCGGGCATTGCAGCGGCCGCTGGGGGCGGTGCCGCCTCCCCCCGCCCAGGGCAGCCCCGCACTCCGGCGCATGCTTCGGTTTGGGTTCCATTGCTCATTGCAGACTTACTTGGCAATGTACAGGAATTTGTAAACTTGCATCAAGTTTATGAATAAAACCATTTTACGAAGTGCGCTGTGTCGCTGCTGGGTCCCGGGCCGCGAGGGGGCGAGGCGGGCACCCGGGAGCGGGGCGGGTCCTCCCGGCCGCCAGGCGGCGCGCCTGTGACTGCCGGTGGTGTCCGTGCCGCCGCGTGACCGGAAGTCCGCCCCGGGGACGTCGGCGCGCGGGTGGCGCAGGGCGCCGTGACGGCGGCGGGAGCGGCTCGGCGGGGCGGCGGTGCGATGGAGCCCGCGGCCAAGGGTGGCTTCGTTCTCGGTAACCTGGCGGAGGTGGTGGAGCGCGTCTTCGGCTTCCTGCCCACCAAAGCGCTGCTGCGCGCCGCCTGGTAAGCGGCGGGGCCGCCGGGGGCGGGCGCCGCCGTGGGGGTGTCTCCGCTACCCGGGAGGTAGCGGGGCCGGGCCGGGCCGCTGCTGGGGCAGCCCCGCCGACGCGGCGTGTCCGTGGTGTGTTGCAGCGTGTGCCGGCTGTGGAGGGAGTGCGCCCGGCGCATCCTGCGGGCGCGGCAGCGCGTCTCCTGGGTGTCGGCGCTGGAGCCGGGCCCCGCCGGGGGACACGCGCTGGTCCACGCGCTGGCCCGCGAGCTGGAGGTGGGTGCGCGCGGGGGCCTCGCGGCGCGGGCGGGAGGGACAGTCCGGCGCGAGGCGCGGAAGGGTGATCGGTGCCCTCGCGCCTCAGGTGGGGCTCGCGCCGGCGCAGCGGGCGGGAAAGCGGTTTTACCTCAGGGGCCGCCCCGGGGAGCGGGGCCGGGGCCGGCGGGTCAGCAGCCCGGCCCAGCCTTTCCTCCCCTCTTCCTGCAGCAGGTGCACGTCCTGCCCCAAACCGTGCTCTATATCGCCGACGCGGAGACATTCAGCGGGCACGAGGAGTGGCACGAGCAGAAGAAAGGTAACGCTGAAGTAACTTCGCTCCTTGAAGTGCTTGGGATGTAGGTACCGCATGTAGAGGAAAGTCAGCTGAAAGGGGGTTCTCTGAATTGTGAGGGAAAGTAAATCTTTTGCATAAACCCGTAACCACGTGATTTTGTATTTGTGATATGAAACACTTGTCTGTTGTTTTACACAGACGAGTTCCTATCCTGTTCTCTGGAGGATATCGATTCTGTTTGCCTGTGCTCTTACCAGTTAGTACTGGTTGCCAGGGCAGCCACCAATGGGCAGTGTTGGTTAAACAGGACGGGACTGACTGCAGGGTTTGTTCCTATACAGTTCAGAACAACTCACTTCTCTTTTTGTTTTTTTCCTTCTCTTTTTTATGTTTTTAACAGCCAGGAAAAGAAACAGTAGAGAAACAGCAATTGCGCTTGAAAAACTGTTGCCAAAGCGATGTCAGGTCCTTGGACTGGTCACCCCAGGGGTTGTAGGTAGGAGGAAAATGTCTGATTTTGTGAGAGATCAGCTTGAAGGTGTCCAATGTATTGCTTGTCTATTTTGGTTCCCATTTATCACAATTTCATTTTGAAAGCACAGACCTGCAGACTGGCGGCAGAGTTGTCACGTTGATTATCTTGTTCAGCATTTGGTCATAACTTTAAGGAGTTCACAATGTCGCTGCTAAGTCACGTGCAGCTTAAATTCTTTCCTCATGTGGTGCAGTAATAATGAAAAGCATTGATTTAATTGAGGAGGCAGCTTATTGTTTGAGGCTTTTTTGTGGTTTTTTTTTTTCTTTTTTTTTTTTCTGGCACCTTACTGTAATTATTGAATCTTGGGTTTATCTGTATTTTTCAGAGTCACATTGTGATTGATTGTACAGGCCATCCTCGGTATATACCTGTTTGTTATGGTTTAGCAGGAGGCATATGCAACAGCTATGGAAAACTCACAGCCTCCCCTGGCAGTCTTGTTCTCGTGCTTCACTTTTTTATCATTAGAAAGTTTTTTTCATATTTTCATGCCTTAAATTATCTTCCCGTAACCTAACTAGGGTATTTGTTATCACTAGCATAATTCAGTAATACGCTCCTAATATTTACATCGGTTTTATACTGTCATTACACGCCTTTGTAACACCTTAAAATCTGAGTATGTTTGTGTGCCTGCAGAAGTTGCCAGGAAGGCTTTAGACAGCTGTATTGCACAGTGCTTGTTTTCCAACTGGTTTATATTTGGTGTGGCTGGGGGGAAGTGTCCAAATATATCTATGTTTCCTTGTCCAATGTGACTTCAGTGTGATCTTTAGCCAGCAGGACTCCTATGTGCTGCTTCTTACTAAAGCATTGATAAAAAAGTCACACCAGTTATCAAATATGTTGTTATGGAAATGAACTATCGTGTTTTGCATTGTCAAAGTTGTTCTACATGTTTTCATCTGCATTACAGTGTAGATGAAAGTGTTAGAATTGCTGAATGCAAGATGTCTCGTTTTGTATCTTTGTAGTTACCCCAATGGGTTCAAGCAGCAATCATCCTCTAGAAATCGAAGAGGGTGAAGCTGGGTTTGCTCTGTTGTTTCCCAAAATCGATGGGGTGAAAATACATACCTTCCATTTTTCAAAAGATGTGAAGAACAGGGTCTTTGACGAAAGTAAATTTGCTGAAGCAGGTATGTCCTTGTTCTCCCCTTTACTTGGGCTTTGGTGGTGTCGCTCTTTTAGGCTCCAGTGTGGAACCAACAGCTTCTGTGCTAATGCTGTGCTAATGGACAGAGCATGCTGTGGCTCCCTGGTGCTGCAGTGGGTAATTACACATTGCTGTTCTTCCCATTCCATGGAGTATTAAGGTTCAGTTATCCTGAGTATTGATCTCAGATTATCTCAGGTTCCAAGTGGAGCTGTTTGGAGGCAGCTGTTAGATTTTGAGCAACCTCTAATTGGTTGAAAAATAACAATAAATGAGTTTGTGCCATTGGGCATTATTCCCATCGCTACAGTTTAGAAACGAGTGGGGAGGAGCTGCTTCTCCTCTGAAATAACTTTGCATTTAGATATTAAGTTGGGTGTTGTAGCAAGGAAAGGTAGAACTAAAGACAGCACGTTTCAATAAATGCAGTTTATGCTTCTCATGCTGTATCCTCAGCAGGGCAGATCACTTATGAAGAATAATGAGGGTTTCTTGAGTCTTCTAGGAACCTGCAAGTTTTTGTCTTGGGATAAGCAACTGGCTGATGTATGTAATGTATTTAATTTTCAGATAAAGCTATTTATTGTGTTGCAGTTCTTGTTGAATAGCCTATACACTCAGTTTCTATCTGTAAAGGGACAGTTAAGGCTGCTAAGTAAAACTGGAGAGCTGTGCCTTCAGAGGCTGTGGTAAAACACAAATGCTCTGCTAAAGAAGTGGAAAGGTGGAAGAAGAAGATGCAGTCATCTTTTCCTTCCTAGGTTCTTTCCAGAAATTCTTACTTATGTGGGGAATACAGTCCAGCTCCTGGATGCCTAGGCAGCTTGTGCCTCGTTTACCCCATTGCAGCAGCAGAAAGCCATTACTAAAAGTGTGATGTATTATTTGAGGAGAGGCTGGGATGGTTGGGCGTAAGGGTCAGGATTTAAAAATAAGAGGGTTGGTGTTTGTGTTTTTGTTTAAAGGGCTGAAGAATAACCCAGATCTCCGGGTGGTTCTTCTGTTTGGCTACAACTCCTGGAAGTCTGGTGCAACTCGATTTCTGCATCAAATAGTCAATCCTTTGAATGAAAAAAGTATCATCCTGGCTGGGGGACAAGTGGAGAGCTTTACATCACTCATCTCTGAGAAGTAAGTATCTTTTTCAAGGTAAATTGTAAAGATTTAAAATAGGACAAACGCTGCAGAAGCCATAGCATTTTTAGTTAGTTCATATTAGAAATGCCCATTAACAGTAGTAAAAATAGTAGTTTTTCTTTTTTTAAGAGAATAAACTCCAACTGCTACACTGTGATCTAGCCAGAAAAGTTGGAGGCTTTGTATGACTGTTACAAACTGGATTCTGGAAAGCCAGCTGGACTGTTATTCCAGATTAGAGAGCTGAGCATATATTAAATTATTGCTAATAAAGCACATGTAGGTAACTGCTGAAGCCAGTGTGTCCTGGCCAACCTCAAGTCATAAAGAAACGTGACTCTGAAGCCAGGACTGTGGCCCTGGATTGATATGTAAATGCTGAGTATTTTTGTTTATCTGAACTTTAACTAATAGTTTAGTTGGAATTACAGAGTTGTAACATACACAAACTGCTGAATTTGGCACGTTTGAATAGGTAGGCTTACACTTAATCTCTGATAATGGACGTGAAAGTTTTTCCTTGTGAAAGGTTGCTAAACAAAAAGGTTGCTGAAGTTTGAAGGCTTTGATTTGCTTTTTAACTATTTGTTAATATATTTTTAACTGTTTTGTTTGGTCTCTTTAATTTTTAACTGTTATTTAGCCGTTTGACTTTCAAAATCACTAGGATGGTAGTCTGCTTTGAAACCTGCTTCTGCCACAGCAGAATTTTATTCAGCTGGGAAGCAGTCTCTCTGGAGCATTCTCTAACTGGTTTGCTGTTGCCTTTCAGTAACAGCGTCCAGCCTGGCGATGCGTGTGGTGTGGTGGGGCTGGCTTTCAGTGGTCCCCAGATCCAGAGTGCCACTGTCTTGTTAGACCAGGACGTAGCTGATGAGAGGACAGCAGAAGCCGCCATGCAGCGTCTCAAAGCCGCAAACATCCCCGAGCATAACACCATTGGCTTCATGTTTGCATGTGTTGGCAGAGGATATCGGCATTATAAAACCAAAAGGAATATGGAAGCGGATGCGTTCAGGAAGCTTTTTCCAAATGTTCCCCTCTTCGGCTTTTTTGGACATGGGGAAATAGGATGTGATCGAATAGTTACTGGGAATTTCGTATTGAGAGAATGTAATGACATAAAGGATGACCTGCTTCACGGTTATACCACCGTTATGACTCTTATTCATCTTGGTTCACCTAAAGCAAACCAAATTTAAATATGTTTTCAGTGAGCTGTTGGTTTCATTCCAGAAAGCTGAGAAGTCCGGAAGAGTGGACACCTTGCAATCAAAGCCCTTTGCAAAATGTAAACATAATTTTGGTAATATAATTGAATCTTGTAGTCGGAATAGAGTTCCTTATGACAGCTGCAAGAAAGCTTTGCATTTTGTGTAATCTCCTGTATACATCAGAATTGCAGGTAAACGAGATTTGATGGATTTTTGCAATTGAAGAAAGCCTCTTCCAGATTGAGAATAGTTTGCACAAATGGCAGTTGGAGTCCAGATATCAACATGTAGAAACGAGCAGTACTTTCATGTGCTCTATTTAGGTATGTAAAACAGTCTAGAAAAACTACTGATGCATACTGAAATGCTGATACTTAAAATCCACCATTTCCTGGATTTTATTTCAAAAGAGGTGCAGAACCTGCCCAGAGTTCTATTTACATAAGTCTTCAGAGAAAAATAGGAAAGTGCTCATTAAATAAAGATGCAAATACAGAAAAAGTACCTTGCCTTCTATTCTTAGAGAAAAAGCTCTAATTTAAAGAGATGTTGTCCAGTTATAAACTCGTCTCACCATCTTGAACTGAATTTCAATTGTCTTAAATATCTGTTTTAGAATAATATCTGATACCAGCAGTTTCAGTCTTTGTGTATTTTGGTTTACGCAATCAAAATGCACTGGTTGCCTTTTCTTTTGGATTCTCTTGTGGCTTGATGCTCTCTATTATAAACCTTTAAATCCAGAGTACTGAAAATGAGAACCACCTGGTATCTTTATGTTCCCTTAAAAAGCTTTTTGCTTTTTTAATTTGAAATTGTGGGGAACACAAGACCCAATTATATTCTATTTATATAGAACCTTTAAACTTTTAAAGCATGTTTCTCCCATGCTTTTACATCAGTCACCTGTTTTGATTGCTGCAGCTGGCAGGAAGTATTGCAAAGTTCCAACTAAGTAAATGCAGCATAGTCTCAGTATAGCTAATACTATATTTTCTTCCTTTGAAATTATTTTCTCCCTTTTATTTTCACTTATTAATAGAATGACAAGAAAATAAGATTAATTTTGCACCATTTTATCACACTTCTAACTGTCAAATGAGGCAGCTGGCCCGTTTTCAGTGTAGTAAAGAGAAAATACTTAGCTGTATGTTGTACAACAAAAATAACGGTATTTTGCTTTAAATGTATAAATCAAGACTACAGTTGGCAACTTTTTGCCGTTAAAACTTTTCCTGAACTTGGCCTGACGAGCTAAGGTAGAATCATATCTGTCCTTAGAGTGAACTGTGGGTTTCAGTGGGTGCTGAGCACAGACAGCACTTGCCCGTGCCTGTGTTGATGTTTTTGATTTGAAGACAGAGGATGAGCTGTGAACTCCCAGTGGCCTGTAGGGATAAGGGTGTATGTAGTAAGTGTGGGTGTGAACTGGAAAACGTTTAGTGACTGCATTCAGATGGAAAGGTATTTGGAAATGGAGTATGCTTGAATTTTAAGAGAAGCCTCTCTGTGGGAGGTGGATACATGTTTTCTCTTTTCAGCATAACTGGAATGTCACGTTTGGCCTGTTCTGTCTGCATAAGATACATGTTTAACAGGAGGCAAAGAAAATGTTGCATTTCTGTAACATAGACAGGATTACTGGAGCTGTTAGTGTGAGTTAGGGCTTGTTGGATCGCTGCTAGCCTAAGTCCATGAACTTTAACTAACTTTTTGCAGTAGTAGAAGTAGATGAAATACGATCAACCACGTGTCCTGAACTACAGTGCAGACATGTCCAGAAGTGTCCAAAGAAGCAGCTGGTGATTTCCAGTGATGGCGCAGCAAAACGGGAAATGAGAGTATGGTTTGAAGGAGCTAATCATCAGCGAGGTCCTGTAGCTGTGGACACTTAAAAGGTAAACATAGTACAGAGAAGATGCTGGGTGGGAACCCTGAGAGCCTGCACAAGAGTCCAGGATCATTTTTCCAGCCTCAGGGGCTGGGATAAGCCCAGGGGAGCCCAGAACCACACACTGCATGGTTGGAACTGCTATGCTCTCTCTCCCGGAGTGCGTCACGTCTTCCAGGTTACAGGGAAGCGGTGTATTGATAAACTGCAACATCCGTGATTAAAGTGTTTTGCTACCCAAATTAATTTTGCCTCCACACTGTCATTTGCTCTTCAACCACAACAACCCCTGAGTGAACCCAAAATATATTTACTTAAAAGGTGCACATACCAAAAAGGCAGCGCTTGTTCTTAATTGATAGGAAGTTTTGCAGTGCAATAACTTGTACCTCTGTCACTCAAAAGATAACCATGAGTTTTTAAAGTGGACAAAGTTAGTTAAATGAATATTCAACAATTGAGGCAAATGTGAATAGCAGGACTGCTCTAAAGATAATTATCTGCAGTTACAGTGCTGATGGAAATATGATTACAGCAAGAGACTATAGTCCCTAAGACCACAACTGGATTTTGGTTTTGTTAAGAAAAAAAGAAAACCTTCAAAGTCACAAGACCTGCAGGGAGGAGTGGTGGTTTTGCTGACAAAAGGTAAAACACATTCTTTTTCCACATATTTTGAATAAGAATAATATTTCATTTTACATTTTTTCTTAATGCATTTTTCAATTCAACTGTAGGCTTAAAAAGTACAAAAAATCATAGGCAGGTGCTGTATAACCTTGCACTTGCACAACCAAAATAGCAATTACCAAACAAAACGACTATTATTTTTATTTAAAAATTACTAATAAAAAAATCTCCTCATTATAGGATGTTTCTGTAACATACAGTTGTAAGAAAGTGAGAGTAATTGGATAAAGAGGAGCCAAATTATGCTAAATTGTCACAACTGTACTGCCAGGAAGTAATTTCAGTTAAAAAGTGCAGAAAACTGCAAAGATGGTGAACTTGGATTTTGCTGCTTGGTGTCAGATTTGTTTTGGCCCAAGTTAACACTGGAACAAGCCTTGTTTTAACAGATGAATGAGTCAGACTGAATCCTGCCCCCTTGGCAGGGAACAGTAAACCAAGATATGGAAATGATGCAGCCAAACTTTGACTTTGAGGGTGCAGCAGAGAAGGCTGATAAGAATGTTAAACCCCAGACTGAATTTTGCAAAAAAAAAAGTGTTTACATGTGATTCTTAATTAATTTTTAGATAAAAGTCTACCTCAAAACTCAGTGTCATTACCCCCTCTTAGTTAATTTTTGTTTTTCTAAAAATTGAGAACTTCTACTAGAAGTAACTCTGTAGTGGTGTTCATAAGCTTTCATATGGGACACTAACTTTGGTATTGGCCTTAGTTTTCTAAATCTCCAGCATCTGGCCAAATGAGAGAACAACATAAAAAATATTTGCCATTCAGATGCTTCTTTCTGTTTTACTCGGTGGAATGATACAGGAAAAGAAAAGTTGAAAAAGAAAAGAAAAGTTGAAGGTGTGGAAGTTTGCATAGTTAGAAGTTACAATGATAGTAAATGTGCATTTAAATGCTTGGTTGTTTTTTGTTTTGTTTTTTATAGCATTTTTTATATTATAATTTCTCAGTGCTCTGCAAACATTAAGAAAATAATTATTTCCTCTTTGATTATTTTTCATGATTATATTGTGGGGAAGATTTTATTTTTATGGTATGAATCTGTGGTGGATCTCTAAAATACATTCCGTCTTAATACAGCAGTTGTATTTTGTGCACACAAAAGCAGGTAAGAATAACATAAGACTCTAATGATCAAATTTCTTGCAATTTTTCCTGTTCCTTAACCAGTTTCTCAGCCAGCCACAGGCTCCA
Organism: Columba livia; assembly: GCF_036013475.1. Taxonomy (NCBI): domain Eukaryota; kingdom Metazoa; phylum Chordata; class Aves; order Columbiformes; family Columbidae; genus Columba; species Columba livia. The sequence goes on along the minus strand of NC_088612.1, from coordinate 18,702,877 downwards.
GAAGAGGCTGTTGTTTCAGAGCGGCTTCGGATTAGCTGGGAGTGTGTTCTGTCTAGCATTTTGTCTCCCAAACTACAGGCTCAAGGGTGTGCAGCGAGGTAAACTGAGCTCACTTGTGGTGGTGGTGGCGGCGGTGTGCTTTGGTCTTGGTACAACAGCTTTAGGTCAAACAAATACAAGTTCAAACATTGTAGGACCCTTGTACTGATTTTATGCATACCAGCACTTCATACCAATGTAGGGTATTTTTCTAAACAGACAACATATAGCTACAGTGAAAAACCGGAAACTTTTTTTAAAAGAAAAGCATAAGATAGGTTTGGATTATTTAGAAATTATATTTTCTGGATAGTTATGTTAGAATTATTAGGAGAGAAATAGCTAATTGGAATTTTTTTAAGAGCTCTGATAAATTGGGAGCAAAAAGTTTTATTCCTGAATGAATGAGATTTGTGCTTCTAAATGCTTTTAAGAAACAATTTCTAAATTGCCATCATTAAATTTTACAGCTAGATCCTCACTGACGTCAGCAGGTAGCACAAACTTCTCAAATATTTCAGAGCGATTCACATCACTGGATCAGTGGCAGCTGTCACCTTTTCAAGATAAATTTTCACAGCTCTAAGAGTTAGAAACAGCTTTTTTAAAATAAGCTTGTCTTAACTGAGTTGTCAGGATGGCAACAGCGAGAGCAAACATTAATCCCCTCAAAACAGGAACTCTCCTAGAATCTCCAGAACTGGTGAAAATGACTGAATAGTTTGAAACAGCGGGAAATTCTGTGATGGAGAATGCACAACATTGATTCAAATTACAGGGCCCTGTTAAAAAGTGCCACCAGTGGATGCTCAGCTACATTTTTACAGCCCATCCTTTTCCTGTACAAAAGCTGTACTCAAAGTATCATTACTTCAAGAGGATAATTTGAAAACAGTCTCTTTTAATGTACGCTGAAAAAGAATGTTCAAATGTTACACAAACTGACATAGAGGTGCATTTAGAAGTGTTAGAAATTGGTTGTAGTTTTAATTTGGGGGATGAAAACAACAATATCTTCCTGGTATTTCAGGTTCTACAGCTGCAGGTTCTGTTTACATGCCCTTAGCCAGCTACAGAAATCATTCCTGAGGAAAGGTTTTGTGGAGTCACAGTCCCAAACATGGAACCGAGTGGCACATTACGTACAGATTATGTTGAACAGGTTACATTCACAAGAAAAGCAAGAACAGACTTTGGATAAGCACAAGCAGATAGTGTTAGATACAATAATGAAAAAGTTTTTAGTTTTTTTTTAAATGTCTTTAGGTGTGCACATGTTTGGAGTATTTTGTTTGCTCATTTTCCCCCAAAGTGCAGGAAATATTGCAGTACTTCCTTGAAAGAAGCACTTCTTTCACTCATCTTGACCACAGAAAGCAAATAATTTATGCCTGGATTCTGTTGATTATTCCTTATAATTTGAGATATAGGAATATTCCGTCTCTTTATTTAAGTATATAGTTGTCAACAAAAGGCATTATATCTGAAAGAGGCACAGTGAACAAATGCATCCTGTTAATCTAAATAACATTACCATAACACAAATCATAACACATTTTAGTTCTATATTTTTTTCCCAAACTTAAACAGTTAAGTCTTCATTCATAGACCTGGGTTTGCATATGGTCATAGTATAAGTGAAAACTCTTCTCCAAACTAAACCACAGTCTCCTCAGTTTTTACCGGAAATAGCCTGATGTCCTTTAAATCTGAAAGGATCCTAAATATCAAAAGAACATAATTGAGGGGTTTGTTATGTTTTTTAATTTAGAAGAGCTGGGTGTCCCATGTTAAATCCATAACCACCTTTGGCTACAGCTCTCCCTTTCCCTGGGTAGAACCTTGTACATACCTATCTCCTGATACAAAATTTGCTGAACATGTGGCAGGAATTTTTAGCCTTTTAGGTAAGCTCACTGCTTTCCCTTTCTGCCTGGACTCTGGTCAGTTTGGTAGCTCCTAGTCAGAACACTCACAACAGAAAGCAATGACCCAGACTCCATTTCAATTTTGGTAAGTTCTCTCCCCCATTTCTTCTCTGCTTTCCATTTTCAAATAGCTCAGTCATACTAGGAGAGCCCCTCTACTGCTCTTTAAAATGCAGGGCCAGAAGGAAAACCATTTTTTTTTTAGTGCAGTAAATTGTCAAGAGGTCACACAACATTAAAAGTACCTTTAAAATAGGAAGTGCTACCAAATGGACTTCCCGTTGGTCTTCCTGCTTAGTATTTAACAATATAAATCAAAAAACTACGCAGCACAGAGAAACCCTCTTGCTTTGTTTGAACAGCCATTTTTCCTCTTTTTGTTGCACTTTGCTCCAGTGTTTGGGCTACTAATTAAAAAAAAATATATACAGAGTAACATGTAGGAAACCTTATGTAGGTCTATAAAGAGATTTCCTGCTAATGGCTGGTATTTCTTTCTGCAAATGATCAAAAGTGTTTTGCAACACATGAAGAGACCTTTAGTTACATGATTCTGGAAGGAAAATAATGATCTTCAGGTATAAAAGAATTTTTGCCATAACACTATAATAGATCGCTGTGTAATCTTATTAGTGGAGGTTCCTAGGAAATTACTGTTTTCCTCTTCCCTCCATAACATTTCAGCTGGTGGAGGGATAATTTTAAAGACACGAGATCTCATGTTTCATGAAAACAGGAGTCAGACAAGAGACACTTTATTTCTCGTCCCTGCATATACATATAATCCTCTTTTAGACTCCAGTGGCTCCAGTCGCAAGATCTGATCCATTGGAACCAGCATTTCCTTAGCTTTATTGCTCACAGAACTACTTGCTTAATTTTTTAAGTAAGTATTGCTAGAGAGCATTGTACTGCTTTATTAAATTATATGTAACATTGGCTACCCTGTACATTCTGTGGCATTTGACCACCTTAAAATGAATTTGTAACCTGATCTCATTTTGACCTGAACATCAAGTTCACACCACTTGTGAACTGAAATAATTAATTTTAGAAGCTGAAATGTTCTCCAATGGAATGGGTTTGAAGCAGTCTGAATCGCTAATAGGATTTCATTTGAGGATAACATTGCTTCAGAAATCAACTTGTTTGCATTTAAACATGGTTTTGGTTTATTCATCCTCACTTTTTGTACAAACTGTTTCCTCAATAACACATACAAGATTGGTAACAGTGAATAACTATTCCATGTCTGTCTAGAAAGCTGAGAGGATTCTAAGAGTTTGTAGAGTACAACTTCAGTGCACTTATTTCTTACATCTATTAATACTTCCTTCCTGAATTTCCACTTAAGATGACCACAAGCCTTTTCCTTCTTCAATGAAAATAGTATACCAAACTTTAACATTATTAAGTCCAAATATCTCCTGATCAATAACAGAAGGAAGTTATCTAACAGCAGTTGTCTCTGACTAATTTTCACTGAGGCTATGCAAAGTACTTCAGGTAATACTGATTCTAATGGAGCTGTTGGTACTGCTTCAAATCTCCTAAACTCTGTATTGAGTAGTGGCATGTCCCTGTCTGATGAAAAATCACTTTTATCTTTCTTAGTCTTTAAAATAATATTATCAGCTTCCTTCAGAGTATCTGCTAAATGTCTGAAGACCAGAAAATAACATGTAAGATTGGTTAGTTTGGAGAGAAAGTGATCTTTTAGTGCTTTATATAATTTAATCAGGAGGTTCTCTGGATCAGGTGCTGTACCTGATTTGGTGCCCTCAGATTCTACCTTCAGATGCTGAGCTTTAATGTGGACTTTGGTTTCTCTGACATGAGTCCTCAGAAGGTAACGTATTTTCCATAGTACCACCTCATGCTGAAAACTCTGATTATCTCATATTCTCTGGGCAGTGAAAAGAAGATTATTTCATATTTCCTATGCAGTAAAAAACCCAAATTATCTCATGGTTCTACCTGTGCGTTACTGAAAACAGTAACTTGTCATGAAAACATCTCATAAAACTCAAAAAGAAATTATACTGGTTATAGTGATTTCTGTGTAATTTGATACACCTTTAAAAATATGTAGAAACTCTGGTTATGTCTTAGTTGCAGTCTTCTCCAACACTAAGTAAGCCACCTATTTCAGTCTGTTTTCTTCTCTCATCTCGCTTACCACATCATCCTCTGCAACTCTTGTATTCTTAGGGTTGCTCTGCATGTTGTTTTCCAACCATTCTTCCGCTCTAATGCTTTACTCTGTTATTATTTCTGAAAAATAAACGAAACACATGCTTTTAATTAACGACAACTTCCTCCCCTGCCTTCCTGATAGAGTCAAATCATTTAACTTTAAATGTACTCACTGTTGCAGCCATTGCTGCTTGTAGTTTCAACCAGGGTGACACCACACTCTGAAGAACCTGTCCTTGGAATGGAAGCTTTCCTGACCATAAGAGAGACAACAGGAAGGAAACAAAACAAACAAACAAACAACACAAAAAAACCCCACAAAATAAAAAAGTTATAAGAGACAAGTTAATTGAATGATGCATCCACTGAAAAAAATTTACATGGATCTTTTGCAGTTATTTTCATAGTATTTTTGAGAAACATGTATTTGAGGGAGACCAGAGATTAGAGGCAGGAACAGCACTCAGAATCTTTCCTGAAGTTAATGTTCCTGTTTGTCCAATTTCTCAGGTCTCTACTTTAGCAATTAGTATATAGCACAAAATTATTTTACCTATCGTTAACTCTTTAAGCATTTGGGAGTGAAATATCAATGATGTGATATTTTCCACACTTTCTTGAGGAGAAACAGATCTTTTAAATGAAGCTGATCTCTTGCTGTTTCTTTCCCTTTCTTTAATAGTAATTAGACATCTGCTCTCTTGAGAAGAGTCATGAGCTATTCTCCCTTCTGTCCAGTTTGTGTCCTGTGGTGATATAACTCCTCCACGAAGTCTGTTGTCTTGGACGGCTTAAATGGCTTTATTCCTACTCCCTGTTGTTTTGGCTGGCTGGGTTCCTTCCATCAATATACGCTTATTTTACAGGTACTTTGGCATTTCAATATGAACTTAAAGTATAGAAATTAAATGCAGATTTATTTTAGTTTTCCCTAGGGTTTTCTCTGTTCCTCTATGCTGTGTGTGGTTGCATTCAGGCTTCTATATTGTTTCTAAGTAAAAGCTGGTTTATGTGTAGTCTATACTAACTGGCTACATTTTTTCTTCCCATAGCCATTGAACAGTATGTTTCTGCAGAAAGAAGGCCAGGTGGACCTGTACTGGCAGGTGAATTGCTTGTAGTAATAGGTGCCATTTGTTATGTCAGTAGCAATGTAATATCAAGGATTTTTGCATACTTTCCTCTTAGCCCCAGGCTTTATCAGTACCTATTTGTTGCCAGGGGCTCTGTGCTTGTTTCAAGATAGAGAGCGGCTAGATCTGGATACCTCCATACACTCTGCTAACAGGTTGTGCAGCTCCTGGGTCTAAAGTTTGCACAGAAGCCTACACCAATCAGAGACATTTTTTGGTGTTAAAAAAATTAATTGTATCTAGATATAGAGATATATATGGATAAGTTTTACATTCACAATGTAAGTATTTTACTATCTTTGCTAAAACACAATTGTTGGCACGATGCCATGTCTTCTAGTGAATCCCAATAGTTAAAAAATAGGAATAGGTTTATGTGCTGAGCTTTTACAGGACTGTAGCAAATCGAACTAAGCATGTTCTTTAAAGTTTGGGACATTTATTGCCTATGAAACAACACGTTCCTAGAGAAAACTTGATAAAATAATGCAAGAAGCTAATGTACTGAACTGTTTTGCAGATAAATTTGGGGTGTAGACAGTACTATTCTTATTATCTTACAATACTAATCTTTGAGGAGACATAAAAAGCATAGTCTCTTCTTTGCAATGACATTCCCCATAATTTTTTCAGAAAGTAAATTAAAGCTACTCACTTTACTACCTAAATAGTTATATTGTATCAGTCAGAGACTCACTAAGATAGCTCTGCAGTAGCCTTTTCTTCAGCAAGTGCCAGAAACAGGGGAGGTTTAACCCTAGACTACTGTCTGTCTTTTCCAGTTCTAGTCAGCTTTTCTTCATCACCAGTCCTTGACGGCTTCTCCCTCTCCCCTCCCTCAGTTCTTCACTGTTCTTTTCACTCAGACATTCGGTTCCTTTCCTCTATCTTTATTTTGTTCTACATTCCATCATTCTCACCCTTTAGCTATTTCAAATACTGCCTGTTTTGTCATTATCTTTGATACTCTCTCCTCCTTTCCCAAACCATACCATCTTGATGAATCCTAGTACATAATCAAATACAGAGTGAAATCAGCTTAACAGCAGATTGTTGAGAGATTGGAATAAATAAATCCTAAACTGATAAAAATGTGACGACTCAGCTAAATATAAAGGGAGAATTATTTCCCACTGTTGACCCAGAGCTTTTCTTATGCAGCCCTCTTTTATGGGTTACTTTTACCCTCACTGATGATTTGGTTTTATAAGCAGAGCAATGAAATATTTTCTCTCCACCTCTGTGTGCTGAATAGATTCGTTGGTAGGGAGCATTAAATGCACTTGCACATACCTGGTCCTGAAATCTGTGCCAAGCAGCCTGAGAGGAAGAAAACTTGGAAAGGAAATGGGGTACAAGTGATGGCAGGGACAATAAAACAGAGCACTGAGTTCCTAAATTCTAAAAGATTTGGTGTATAATTTTAGGGATTCAGTTTCTGTATGCTAAATTTCAATTAATATCTCTTCTTCTGCATCCCTCCAGATTGCATTACTGTTTATACTAAAACCACACTAGAATCCTCTGCTGAAAGAGCCACAGAAATGCTTACTAACACACAACATGGTGGAAAAACTCTGCTTTCTGATTCTGGATCAAACATATTTGTTAATAAAGAGTAGTAGTGGAAACTTGATAGCACAATACTTCTCTTAACATTTTAAATTTAATCTATCCTCTCAAGAGGACATGTCAAGGATGACGCAAACTCTCAGCTAACTCTTACAAGCCTCAGTTCTGCCCTCTTCCAGAATGTTATGATACAGGTGGCAGATCAAACCTGGAAGCAATAATCTTTGTTTATACAGCCAGAAAGAGAGGAGCAGATTAAAGTATCCACTCAAGACTCCTGTGTTGGTCCTTTCAGTCAAGAGATAAGGACTTTTAGATGTGAAGTGTTTCTTTTATAGGCGAGTTCTCTAGCAGAAGGTGGTTATGCTACATCAGCCTCTGAAGTGTAAAGGTGTAAGACAAGACAATTTTTAGCCAACTATGTTGCTTTATTTATGCTAAAGAAGCTAATCATGATTTTGTGAGATTTCCCAAGCTAGTCTGGTATATAAAATAGGTTCAAGGGCAACTATGTTAAGACTGAGTTGTTATTTTTCCAATAAAGAGGCCCTAGTACTTGTTCTACCAGTTAGGTAAAGCTTAAGTAAATTGATTTCCTATAAATAGAGTAGTTGGACTGTCTAATAGAAGACTTGCACAGACCTGTCACTGCTGTTATTCTCAGCTTCTGTACTTTGCAGTGCAAGGCTCTTTGACCATAAAACTCAGTAGATTGTGTCTCTAGTCTTCTCCTAATTTTACTGTATGCAAGAGGAAAGGGATCTTTTAACAGATTACTCTCTGAATTCTCTGCTCTCTGAAGTCTTTTTTTTGTCTCCACATGGACAAGCTTTACTTCTAAAGAAATGCTCTCCATACCTCTATGGGACTTGAATTATTTTTTTCTTTAGTTAGTTAAAGCTGTATTCTAGTCTAATAACTTTAATCTGCAAGTGTTCTTTAGTGAACAACTGCTGTGACATTCCACTGCTAAGACAGGATTAATTTCACTAAAGTTACTAAGGTGGAGGGTAGCCTCTACAACAAGGGTTTTTTTTTAATACAAACTCTGTTTTATCAAATGCTCTCTATCTCTTCTAAATATATTCAGCTCTGGGAAAAACTGGCATTCAATGGGTTTCCATGACAGCAGCTGAGGTAAAACTAGACCAGCTATTCCAAAGGTCACTCATTGAAAGGCCCTGATCAGAGAAGTTGATTTGGCAATGTGATTATGGGAGAGCAAAGAACAGAATTGCAAGAATCTTAGGTTATCATAACCAAGGAGAAATGCAGCACAGGAGTAACAGGACGAGGCTGCAAGTCTGTGATGGCTAAGAATTACAGGGCCTAGTAAGTTGCCTCATCAAGGCATAAATACATATTAACAGTACGTGGCAAAATGAGCTCTTACAAAAAGCGCTGTACTCGAAAAACGAGGGGACATAGGAGGTTGGCTTGCATACATAAACGTATAGAGTAATTGAAGACAGTAAGTGTGTTTGGGTTTAGTGTAAGTGTACTGATAAATGCATTTGGTGTGACAGAGTCACATCGATTGGTTGACTTAATCCCAGCAACTGCTTATGTGTTTTCATGCGAGGTCCTAATATGCCTGAAATACTACTGAAACCAAACCTGCAGCACTTGCTGTCTAGCATTGACATCTTCATACTATTCAAATACGGATCATTCCAGATAAATAAGTTAGCCCCCTGATTTGTTCTAGATGTTAGTTACTTAAAAAAATCTACCTGGGATTGTTTTTGAATTTGATTCTTGCCTTAGTTTTCCTTTTTTTTTAACCAGGAGCTGTAAAGGAATTGGGAGCTGATAGCACCACTTGGTTTGGCTGCCAATTCAATGCAGTGGAACAGTTTCTGATCCCTCAGCACTTTGGTAATTTGCTTCCACTTCTCAATCTTTGGGCAACATAAGAGTTGACTAATGTTTTAAAATGTTAGTACTAACTCTAGGTAGACTGTAAAATCTCTCAGAAATGGGTGTACTACATGTATTTTTTACAAAGCAACTACAAGTAATAGCTTAGAAAAGATACTGAGAAAACAACAAGCCAGGAAGTAAAATATTACAAGCAACAAGTTGAGACATCCACATTAATTATGCTGAAAAACCATACAAACCTTATGGATAATTCATTACATACTTTTACATTCAAATAATTAGTACATGATTACCAGAAGAAATTTCTACTTGATTAAATAGCTTCAGCACTCTGAAGCACTTTTACCTGCAAAGGAAGTAGAATGCTCCAATTATAAGAACTCCTAGAAGAAGAAGTGAGGCCAAGAAAGCTGCAGACAGGTCACCTTTGGTTTGGGACTTGATGCTGGGCAGCAAAACTTCCTCACAACGGGCTCCTGTGTAATTCTCAATACATCTGGGAAACCAAGTTTTATTCAGATTAGGCGGTGACATGTCATCTAGCATGAAAAGCACCAAGGCTTCTTTCAGTCTTAAGTGGGGAGAGAACTTGTTATGGCATAATTCAAGATTTATATTTGCTTCACAGCAAATTTTACGGAATTTCCACTCACCTTGTATTTCTGGAGCAAAGGGAATTGGACACATTAGGCATCAAGCTTGTATTCTGATCTGTATTGCTTTTATATATTAAACCATATCTTTCTTAATACATTCACTGGGTTAGCAATATACTTCATAATGGTGTAATTCAAAGTTAGTTCTGCCTCCTCCACTGGCAGATTTAATTAATTAAATCCAAGTCTTTAGTGTTAACTGTGTCATCCCACTGGTTCTCATTTTATACACAGTGGTCATGCTTTCTTTTCCCCCTTTCATGTAACTTTCTAGCTTGCTTTCTTGAAGAGCTGGTACTGTCAGCTAAATGGATCAAGGACAAGGGAATTAACTTAGACACAGTACACCTTAAATTGCAAAAGCATTTCACACAGTGTAAGAATTCATGCCAGAACATCTTACGTGCTTGGTGAATGACCCTCTCTTAGAGAGATGTAGCTAAATGTATTCTCTACTATGCTTATTTTACATATTGAGCTTCCAAAAACTTCTTCTGATGAAAGGATTAAAATGGTATTTTACCATGGTAAACTGGTATGATATTTTACTAAAAACAAATAAAATTAATGGCTTAGTAATTCACATTGAGTCAAAAACAGGTTGAAGCTAAGCTAATCTTCATTTGTCTTATATTTTGCACTTACTCTGCTAAGTTTTCTTGAGGTATTTATTGTGTTACAGAAAATGGAAAACACTTCATTCAATAACTCCATTCGGCATGTACCCTTTTATGTATGTAAATTTGCTTCTCTCTATTTGTATTACTGAAGATCTCGCTCCTTCTTGCTATTTCTGGCACTGAAGTCATAATAGCCTGTGACATAAGCAATTTCAGACTCCAGCTGAGAAAAATGGGCTGAACTCTGTAACATACTTGAATTTCTCAACTGCCATTGGCAGCTGCAAGGTATAATTTCATATGAGGGATAAGAAGGCAGAGTGGGGAGGAACTGCCAAAAAAGAAAGATGTCTAGCATATCTAAAGAAGACAAATGGGTCACTGTAAGCATACCACCACGTGTGCTTGATGGAACTCCCAGCACCGCCTTCTGTACATTATGCACCACTGTTTCAGTATTACTGGTTTAAGCTATTGCACAAATAATTACTCCAATTTCTTCTAATTCTTTGCTTTTGGAAATGTAATGGCAGATTTAGACATTAGAAAAAAGATTTAATTATCATCAGATATTAAAGCTGTGCAAGTTATCAAACAGCCAGGCTTTACTAAGGGCAATGTGAGACTTTTCAAAGTTACTATGTTTGGCTGCTGGGAGAAGGAAGGGTAGGCAGACTGCTCTGATTGCTTCAGATAATGTTCCAGATATTTATCCTAAGTATAGTGGCATTTCAGTGGCCTATTTCTGAAAAACTGTAGAATACTTTAAGAATAGAAGAGTAGTTTGAGTGGGGTATTGTTCTTCAGCAAGTGGGAGATAAATGCTTTGGAGAGCTGAATAGAATAACAGGGATAGAAAATGGAATATAAAATTCATAGAACTATTCTTGAATACCAGTGAAAACTGGAGAATAATGCAAGGCTAAAATGATACAGGAAGAAGAAATAAATAGGTTGTAGTATCAAATTAAGGCTCATGGAAAAGTTTGAGAGAATGAGTGCAGTAGCCCAAAGAGAAAAATGAAGCAGGAGGAAGAGAAGATAGTCCTCCTAGTTGAAGAGAGTTGCATATAGGATTAGGTAAAAGGTGCAGGTTAGAGAACTGTTGTGATACAGTGGAGTGAGTTGGCATGAACAGTGCATGGGAGGCGTAACCATATTCTGCAAAAGACTGTGGGAAAAAAATTGGGACTGTCATGACGGTGTAGTAAAAAGGTCACTGAGACTGTAGCCACTTTCTACTAAATAGAAAACAGAGCCAGATGCTTAAGGTGTTCTTGAGTCTTCAAGAGGGAAGGGAGCCAGAAAGCCTAAGGGGAAAACTATAGCCAATATGAACCTAAGGCCATAGCAAAGGGAAAAAGACCTACACTAAAAAAGCACAGACAAAACTTAAACATCCTGGAGGTTAAACCTATTAGTTCTCTGGATGCAACAAAAACAAGTTTTAGAAATATGTTTTCCGTGACTTGCCAGTTTGATCTGTTTGACTGTGTGCAATGGATTAGGGATTACAAAACCACACATGCACTTTCTCTGTGCTGACCTGTTGACGCACTTGCTGAAAGTGACTCCATGCTATGTAGAAAATACTGTCATATAACCTAAAAATGATGGAGGTTTTAATAGAAACAGGAAAATGGAGATGAGGTATCTCTTGTTTACGTTTAAGTAAACTGAGTTATACCTAATGGGACCCTACCAACAAGCTCTGCTACAGTTAGGGGATTTCTGAAAATTCAGATGTTCAAATATTGGCTTGCACAGCTTTTCTGAAGTCATCAGTGCTGATGTACAAATAGGTGAAGGACTATGCTAAATACAGAAGCAACTGATACTTTAAGACAACCAAGAGAAGGGAAAGGTTTCTACTGTAAGTCCTTTCCTAAAAATGGTGTGAAAGAAATGAAGCAGTTTTCAGTAATTAGCAGTGGAACTTGCTCGGAAGATCTGCTTATCCTGTTGCATTAGCAGAACTCTCATAATATCAGTGGAGTTACATACACAGTGACTATAAGCAAGACAGGAAAGTAATCTCTAACAAGCATGTGGGCTATGAACATAATCCAGACTGATGGAATCTATGTAGTGTCTCCTAGAGGTAGTCAGTCTTACTATACACAGCCTTAAAAGTCAGTAGCAACTCATACTTTATCTTGTTTATAGTGGATGCCTAAAAGTAGAGTGCAAGTGAAGCATGACACGCTTGCAGTTGTTAATACAGCAAGCAACTGTGCTTCTGCACGTAAATGAATGAGGGCAAAAGACAGAGCAGTCTGCTTCTAGGCTGTAGTAAGAGGGACTTTAATTAAGTCTTGTGGTCACTAAGGCAGGTGTTGCTGTTGCACATCACATCTGCATGCCGTTAGCCCGCTGTTTCGGCACATGCTGTCTGTTGGCTTTAAATGGTCCTACTGTGTAGCATTCCAAAGTTGATGTTTAAGATGGAAAGAAGGTCTTTCCTCCTCTAAGAAATTACACTTTCTTATTCCATCAGAGTTGAAAGACAACAGTCTTCAAATGTTTGAGGAAAAGCTGTGCATCTAGAAACTCCCATTTTCAGATGGCATCCAGATTTCTGCTTTTATAGATGCCTGCACACCCATACACAAACGCCAACACCTTTTTTCAGATAAGTCAGCCTTAACTGTTGTATACAAACTTACTTATAGGAGCTGTGCTGGAGACAAAACATTACCATATCTAAAGAAATCCATGGAATCTTTCAACATACGGTATTAATCAAAACTACCCGTATCAGCATCAATATAAGGTGGAAGGAAATTACTTTGTAATTGTATTGGATAAAATGTCACAATATGACCAGCATGTCTGCAATTGTATTGATCCTTTAAAATCTCATTGATAACTAAAATATAAGCATATCAGGCCTCCAGTAACACCAGGCATTACTGCTATCTGTTTGCAGATGCAGTTCTTGAGCCAGTGCAAGTGATCTACTGCTTGCCTGATTTAGGTAAGAAGGTAAGGTTCCTTTCTTTTCCAGACTCTAAGGTGGGTGTCATGAGCAAGTATCTGACAGACTTTAAAAATGCAAGTAGCATTTGAGTCAATTATGCACACAGAGTCCCACTGCCTAGTATTATACTGTAAGAGTCTTGACTTAGTTTTCCTTAGTCAGGAAAAACCTGGATGCTTCTTGGTATAAAAATTACTTGCATGTAAATACAAAGCTCTAAGCAGAAAAAGACAGCTGAAAAATTATCTGCTTGTGAATGCAATTCAGATTACATGGTTGACAGCTTCAAAATCACCATAATCTTCAGTCTGTAGCAGGCTCCTAAAAGTTGTCCTAATCCATACAATATAAGGTCATCTAGTAAGTATGAAAAATAATTTAAAACCAAAGTGAATAAGCAATGGCAAAATTAACTGGAAGCCCTAAGCAGCTTTTACAAAAGAGTTTTGTGTTAAGATGAGTTGCAAAACTGTTACTCTGAAGCTGTACTCGTATACATAGAAATTAAAATAAAACTTACAGTACTACTGTGGAGAAGTTGAAAGAATGGGGTATTTTCCCCTAGAACTCTCTTAGCTATATGTTTATATAGCAAGCTTTACCATGTCTGGCAATGATATTTATTTGGATCACTGATACTTTTCTAACACATATGAAAATGTTGTATTTTATATTTTATGTCCCGTTAAAAAGAAATCTTAATTGCTGACTTTCCTTGGCTATACTTTTGGTGTGTATTCTAACTTTTGTTCCTACCTTTCAAGCCAAATTCGGAATTGAAAAACACTTTGTGTTTTCAGAAGAGCCCAGGATATGTGAAAGCAGAGTTTTGGAAGCAGAGGAAGAAGAAAAGCCCACGAGTGGGAAGCCCGCCACTGGCAACTTGCGGTGTGTACATTCTGAAGACTTATGGCACAGGAAGTATATCACTCATGGGGATATTTGAAAAAGAGAATGAAGGACCCATCTTGGAGGAAGAGCGGGTCAAGGATGGGGTATACAGAAAGGGATAGAAAGAATTTGCATGGGAGTTGTTGGATCAGTATAGAAAAGGTAGAGGAGAGATTGGCTTAGGATAGAAGCAAAGGAAATGTGAAGTAGAAGTAGCCTTTAACCATACACAGGAATTTCAGGGAGGAGGTTTCTAAGGTCTGCCTCTGTCCCTCGCGGTGCTTAGCCTGAACGCACTGCCCTCTGCAGAATATGATCCCTTCTACAAAAGGAGCGCATTCACTATTAATTCGAGTGTAATGCCCTCAGAAGCAGAGGAGCTCTGTTTTTATGGTCTTATACCATCTGTATTCTGTCTGAAATACAGAAAGAAGACTCTCAGAATGTCTCATGTGTAAGACAAAATGGAAATACCAGAGCTTCCCCTCAGGCAACAAAATCTTAAGGTAATTCTGCACTGCATTAATTAATAATTATGGGACTGCTGCACATCAGATGATGAGGCAAACAACTTTAGCCTCATGTTTTATGATACACCTGAGGCAGCTGCTTGTCAGGTTCCAGCATAAGTTGGGGAATGACCTATTAGAGAGCAGTGTAGGGGAAAGGGACCTGGGGGTCCTGGGGACAGCAGGGTGACCATGAGCCAGCACTGTGCCCTTGTGGCCAGGAAGGCCAATGGTACCTGGGGTGGATTAGAAGGGGGGTGGTTAGTAGGTCAAGAGAGGTTCTCCTGCCCCTCTACTCTGCCCTGGTGAGACCACATCTAGAATATTGTGTCCAGTTCTGGGCCCCTCAGTTCCAGAAGGCCAGGGAACTGCTGGAGAGAGTCCAGCGCAGGGTAACAAAGATGATGAAGGGAGTGGAGCATCTCCCGTGTGAGGAAAGGCTGAGGGAGCTGGGCCTCTTTAGCTTGGAGAAGAGGAGACTGAGGGGTGACCTCATTCATGTTTACAGATATATAAAGGGTGAGTGTCAGGAGGATGGAGCCAGGCTCTTCTCGGTGACAACCAATGATAGGACAAGGGGTAATGGGTTCAAATTGGAACACAAGAGGTTCCACTTAAATTTGAGAAGAAACTTCTTCTCAGTAAGGGTGCCAGACACTGGCCCAGGCTGCCCAGGGAGGTTGTGGAGTCTCCTACTCTGGAGACATTCAAAACCCGCCTGGACTCCTTCCTGTGTAACCTCATCTGGGTGTTCCTGCTGCGGCAGGGGGATTGGACTGGATAGGCTTTCGAGGTCTCTTCCAATCCCTAACATTCTGTGATTCTGTGATTGTCCACCCTTCTCCATTCTGCTGCATGTTTATTTATTACATTTGAGCATTCCTGGGTTTGATGCTCATCTTGTTTGTGGTAACAGGTGTGCCTTTTGAGGCTGAGAACATTAACTCACTGTTAGGAAAGGAATGAAGGAAGATGGCAGCTGAGCAACTTCATGTTTTGACACACATCATCTGTATTTAAAATCTGCTAATGTTACACAGGGTAGGGGGGTCAAATGATGGTTTGTTTCTATTACATCTCTACCTTGTGTGTGTGTGTATCTATATCTATATCTATATCTATATCTATATCTATATCTATATCTATATCTATATCTATATCTATATCTATATCTATATCTATATCTATATCTATATCTATATCCATATCTATATCCATATCTACATCTACATCTACATCTACATCTATATCTCTCTCCATTTCTGAATGGTAAAAATAACTGAAATATCAAAAGTAAACAGTGCCTCTTAATTTGTTATCCTGCTACAAAATAACATATTTTCAAAGAATGATGCAATTTTCCCAGTTACATTGTGAAATTACTTGCAATTATATTGCATCAGGTAATTTGGACTAAGTACATTTAGCACAACACGTTTGTGTAAATAAGTACAATGTCAAGGCAAATGTGTCTTCAGGTATTTTCACAGTTCGTTAGTCTGTTTTTGCTCCATTTCCCTCTTTTAATCAGTGCTGTACTAATGATCGTTCAGCCTTTGATTCTAAAACCAACTCAATTTTTCTGTTGGTGAGAGATGATAATTTTGAGAACACCTGGAAGCTTTATGTGGGATTTTGCAGAAACCTGCATCAAAGAAGCTTTGCGCAACTGTGTGATGATGCCAGTCTTGAAGTTCCAAAGCACCAAATATTTTTCTGAATTCTGCTGAATAGTGATGCATTTTTTCTGTTGTTTCTATTCACATCACTGCTGATTACTAAGATATCTGTGTGTAAACAAAACCTTTCTCATCTATAATTAGCCTTCTCTGACTGATTAAGGAACATGCTTAGAATGAGGACATGCTTAAATAGAATGTTGCTATTTAAATCCATATAGCTTCATAATCAACCACTAGATACAGAAGAAAAATACTTGATCATTTAAATGCAACAAGATTGCCCAAGTGTAATAGAAATGCTCTTAAGATGTTACTTTTCTGCTTCAGCAGATTATAAAATCCTCTAGTACCTGAATTACAAATGACTTTATTTGGAGCCCCTTTAAAGTGGATATTATCTGACTAGCTTGTGCTCCTGAAAATGAATTCTTCTAAATATTTGTTAATTCATATTTACAGGTATTGCATCAAATACCCTTCCTCCTTAACCAGCCTAGCAATAGTTGAAAGAGTGCTTTGAAATTGTGTAACTGATGCCATTTAGTCTAACCATTCTTTTTTCATTTAAGTATTTTCATATCAATAATATGGGATTCCTTCCAGGAAAAAAAAAAAAAAAAAGGCATATTTTAATATGTTTTGTTTCTTGCGTGTCTAGCATTTATTTTACATTGCATTGGCTTGCAAGGTTTAGCAGTTAGAATGAATTATCATCATCCAGCACTTCTGAGCTTTATCCTCGCTTTGGGATCTGATTCAGTGTATGACATTGGACAATATGCTTAATGACAGTGATATGCTGTGTATATTTTTCAATGAGCATTTCCCACAAAATTGCCTCTTCTCATCTACTAGATGAGTTTATGTGCTTGAGTTTATATATCTAAATTGAACTGTCCCAAACAAAAGGAAGAAATGCTTAATTAGGCATCTTAGAAAATATTTTGTTTCTTTTTCAAACTGTTTTATCTAGTTGTCCTTAGTTATAGACTAAGATTGAAGAGGGAGCAGAACTTGCCATGTAAGAAATAAATGTAATATTCTTAAGTGTATGTAGTAGGTGTCTGAATGTCTATTATTATATTAAGTAAGCCCATTCAATTAAGCGTAATTTATTTTGATGAATGATAACTCAGAATCAGTAAATGCAGAACCATGAAAAATTAGAATTTAATTTGTCATCTTCTTATGTCTTGGTAAATGAGAAAATAAAAGGGTAGGGCTGTATTTATGCAAGAAATGTATCCACATGCAAAACCAG
Source organism: Columba livia (assembly GCF_036013475.1). Taxonomy (NCBI): domain Eukaryota; kingdom Metazoa; phylum Chordata; class Aves; order Columbiformes; family Columbidae; genus Columba; species Columba livia. The sequence goes on along the minus strand of NC_088612.1, from coordinate 18,685,526 downwards.
GAAATGCTTCTTTTCCAGTGTGCTACATGGGCTTCAAAAAGAAGAATGGTCCCATAAACGAATGGTGTAAGAAGTATCGATATTCACAGCCTTGGTGTTTATCAAGTGGTCTTTGGCTGTTACTGTAAAGCTGTGCTTTGAGATTCAGAGAACACAGTAAGTCTCGAATTAAGTTATTTTTTTCCCTTAAAAGCTTATATTCCTTTTTGTGACTCCTCATCTTGTTCATGTCAGGCCATTTTATGTTATAAGAATATTTGCAATATAATCATCAGGAAGAGAAACTGTGAATGTACTTTGCCTTTCTGAATGCCTTTTCTACAGTCTGTACTCCATGAGACAAAGGGTATTTCGTTCCTTTCTGTATTGTAATGAGGGTAGGAAATATGGTTCTAAATATAGATATTATTCTGAATGCATACGTAACTGAGCACTGCTGCACCTGTCAAACAAGTACACACATTTATGTCTCTATTATTGTCATTGTCATGTCTCTGCAAACTGGATCTGAGAATGAATTACTGATTTTGGAGCAGCCATAGGTAATAGAGATTTTCTTTTAAATAATGTTTTAACAGTAATTTCTTAAAGAAGCAAAATGGAGAAGTAGTCTGTAGACAGCTACACACAGCTTTAATTTCACTGACCTGCAGAATGGACTGGATACAGTAGGAATCATATAACAAATCCCTCCGTTTAGACAAAAAGATCCATAACTGGTGCCACAGAGTTCTTCATGATCTTGAAGACCAAAAAAAAAACACCAGAGAAAAATAGAGACTTCTGTATTTTTATCAATAAAAGCAGATCTTAATTATACTTTTGGGGAGTGGGGTGGCTTCCTTAAAAACCAAAACCAACCAAACAAAAAAACCCAATCAACAAACAAAAAACTACAAACAAAACCACAAACCAAACCAAACCGCCAAAACAAACCACCACACACAAACAAAACCACCCTATGAATCCTACTGCCTTTCAGGCCAGTAACATATAGCACTATCTGTCTTGCAGAGTTGTTTCATGTAACAATATGCAAAAGAGATCACAAATTGATCACCATATCAGATGTAAAACACCTAGATTATATGAAAAAATGCAATATTTCTCTTTCAGTGAGAGGAACTTCTGAATTCTCTGTTACTTAACTTGCCTTTCGTAACCACAAACCAAACTGAGTACAGTGATTCACATGACGACCTATACGAAGTCTGGTTTGTCCTGTTCCAGTGGCACAAACTATCTTTAGCCTAACTAGCTTCTGTGAGAGAATTGCAGTCAGCACAGAGAAACTCAGAATAGTCTCAGGTGTGGACCAGGACATTCTGAGACTGCTTCAGGCGATATTAAGAGCTGAATCATAGCATAGTTGGACACCACAAGGTTTTTCCACCCCCGTTTTTAACACCCAATGAAGGCGCCAGCCTATGAAGTGTCACTTATGTAGAAGACTGCCTGTTACAGTGTCATTGCCACAGACCTCAAAAAAGCTTTTTCCTAACTCAATAGGCCACTTATATGAATTGTTAGTGTTTTAAACACAATTAGGCATTCTAATAAGACCTCAAATGCAGGATGCTAATGTTGGCAGTCATAGCAGCAGTTGTCCATTTTATGCTTAAATAGAATATCTAACTGTACCATTTCACTCTTAATGAAAGCAGTCTAAATTTGGAAGTTGGACTGCATATATGATACCTTTAATGCATCTGCAACTTATTTTATATATATGCATATATATTTTAATATATTTCTTCAATCTTAGGAAACCACAATACCTCAATCAAAAGAAAAATAGAGCAGTCTTCTGACATCACAAGCATGAGAATCATGTGTTACCTCACACTTTAGGTGTTGTTTCAGCTGTTATTTCTCCCAGAAGTTCTGAAAATAAGAATTCTGCTATCTCACTACTTATGTATAGCAGAGATTTTCTATACAAAATATAGTGCTGTTTAAGAGGAATCAAGATTTTAGTGTTCTTATTTGTCCTTCAGAAAGAAAGAGTTGGGGTTCCCCTTTATTCCTGCAGAACAAAGTGAAAAGTGTGGCCATAAGACATTCTACCTTAGAGAGAGCTCTGTATGTAAAATAAACCTAAGTTTTTTAAGGGTGGTAGAAATGCTTAGCTACTGCCAACCCTATGCAACAAAAATATAATGCATCCTGCTATCCACTAGACCATCTCTAGTAATTCTACTCTCCCATCTTTTCATACCTTCTTCCGTTTCCATGATGGCACATTGACATTGGAATGTGGGTAAAAGTCCTTATTTTAAGATTAAGGCAGTTATACCACAGAGCTCAACAGGAATTCACTTTGATGTTCAGGTTAGCGAAGTGCTACTATTCAAATGGTAACTGGACCTTTTTTGCATATGTGCAGATAAATTAGGGAGCTGGAGGAGGGGGAAGGTAAGGCTGGAAAGATTGTTCATATTTGACCTGTTCCATTGGCTCAGGATGTGGCATAACAGAAACATGTGTTCTGGCCCACCTTGCTAGAGGTCAAATGGAAATTTCAACTCTGAAGCTTTCTATACTTGTCTACTGGCAATTAATTTACTGCAAGTTCACTGTTAAAAGAATTTTTAAATTATTTTGCATGGGTAACAGTATAATTGCAATAGGAATAAAATGGTAACAGAAAAAAAACAAGCAGGTTTTTAAAAAAAGAACTATAAATTATTTTATTTTAGTCTATTCAAACATAACAGTGGAACCTCTATGACAGTGTAATTAAATTGAAGCTGCAGCCTTCCTTAAATGAAGAGAGGACATTGAATATATGAACAGTGTATCAGAATATCTATACAATTCTAAGAATTGTATCAAAAATAGCATGGTCAGCAGGACAAGGGCAGTGATCCTTCCCCTGTACTCTGCACTGGGGAGGCCACACCTGGAGTATTGTGTTCAGTTCTGGGCCCCTCAGTTCAGGAAAGAGATTGAAGTGCTGGAGCGGGTCCAGAGAAGAGCAACAAGACTGGGGAAGGGACTTGAACACAAGCCCTATGGGGAGAGGCTGAGGGAGCTGGGGTTGTTTAGTCTGGAGAAGAGGAGGCTTAGAGCTGAGCTCAGCACTCTCTAGAACTACCTGAAGGGCAGTTCTAGCCAGGTGGGGATTGGTATCTTTTCCCAGGCAGTCAGCAATAGGACAAGGGGCCATGGGCTTCAACTCTGCCAGGGGAAATTTAGGCTGGATATTAGAAAGAAATTCTTTACAGAGAGAGTGGTCAGGCATTGGAATGGCTGCCCAGGGAGGTGCTGGACTCACCATCCCTGGAGGTTTTTAAACTGAGATTGGACATGGCACTTAGTGCCATGATCTAGTAAACGGACTGGAGTTGCACCAAGGGTTGGACTTGATTATCTCTGAGGTCTTTTCCAACCCAGTCAATTCTGTGATTCTGTGAATCAAGAGAGGAAAAGCAAAACTCTCAACTTTGCCTGGCTTTCAACTCTATTAAGCATCTGAAGGAGTTAAGTGTTGTTGAAATTCTACCAGATGGAAAAGTGAGATGGTAGAATGTAGGCCCCACAGAAAAATCCCTTTAGACAGCTTGTGGAAAGCCTTCAGAGGAATTCTCATGAGAATTAATGAAAACTTTTTAACCTCCTTGAATTCCTGCCTTATGCTACTATTTCTTTTCTTCCTCTTTATGCAGAAGTAGGCCTGTCTCACACTGACATAGTGGTAGAGTACTGAAGAAAATGAAATGCCTCAAGTCATTCAGGTCTCAGAACATTTAGGAGAATGATTCTTTCACTGTTATGGTGTGATCTGTGTATTAAGGACCAAGCTCTGCAGCCCAACTAGACATTTCTGTTCTGGCAATATACCTCAGGCACTCTGTCTTAGGCCTATTAGAGAAAAGTGAGAGAGGTGGAGAGAGAGAACAAAAAGTACCTAGGAAGCCTTCGAAACCATTTTGATTGTAATTACAGACGATTTCTCTCTAGGCTATTTCTTTCCAGAGCTAGACTTCCTTCCAGTACTAACGGAAAAATGGTAACCTCAATTTTACCAGTAATGAGATATGTGATGAAACCTCTGTGTTCATGTAGATCAGGTGCCCCATTTTCCATCCAATTGTGCTTCTCATTAGTTCTATTTCATGTATTAATACTTTGCTACTACTTATTGAAAGAACGAGAGTAATACAGTATGAAGTAGATGACAGAACTATGAAACAGAATAAAAGAAAATTCAGGATGCTCTAACACTAAAAGAAAAATTAATGATTAGTAGTAGTGGGGTTTGCTACAATTCAGGAATACTCCATACCCACTTTACTGAAATGCAGTAAATTTGAAAGCTACAGCTCTATATTTATGGACAGGAATGTATGAAAGCAAGAGTTTATCCCTAAACATGTCCCTAAACTATCTGTTTGCATTTAAACTTTTGTAACTTGACCATCCTATCTGTTCAAAAGAAAAACAAATAAAGGCTCAACACCCCCTTAACCCCCAAAGAACCAAGCCAGCCTTGATAATCCACATGTTGACTCGGATGTCTTGCCTAGTCCAGAGGCCAAAATACTACAGACTGTCTAATCCTGAAGTCTGGTAAAACAAAAAATGGAAGGGGGAGGAGTGGGAAACGTTGTCAGAGGATAAAAGGCCTGATGTGCGCTTCCTCACTTACAAGCGACTTTGGACTGTATGCTAATTGGTCACAAACTGTGAAATGTTAGGACTGATCAACGCAAACATCTCCTGAGGAGAATTTGTACCACTGACTGGTGGACACTAGTTTGCTGACATGTAAGTGAAGACAGCCCTATGGAGTAGTTGTGACAATCCTAATGGCAGCTGTCAAAATCAATGCAACTTTAATGAACTCTAATGATACATGTGTACACGTCCAAGTAAATACTTGGAAGAAATTACCTGTTCGCATATTATTCCAACAACAATTTTTATTCTTGGTCAGAGGCTATTCTTCTAAAACAGCACCTATGGACAAACATGTACATTTAGCATGTCATTTTTAATCCCACTGACTTTTTTCCCTGAAGGAATAGTTATTGGAATGCATCTTTCAGTGTTGCTGCTATGACATTTGTTGTACTTGGACAGCAATGTACTGTTATATTATATGCAATTTCCTTTAATTAATGACAACCATTCAAGGGTACTGTCAAGTTTGGTGAACTAAGGGCAGTTATACAGAGCAAAACCAAATTCCCACTAAAGCATTAATACCTTTTTCAAATTCCAGAATCTAAATTATTGTTTCTGGCTGTCAAATTAAATTGACTTTTGTACCCTGAAAGTCAGTGCATACAATTGAACCAGTCCTCAGACTGATAATTATTCAGTCAGGTAAGATCTTGGTGGTGGAATTCTTGCATTTCACAAACAAGAAATTACCAGTTTGTAATTTCTTTGAGAGAATGTGTATGTTTCACTTGAGTCTTTCTCATGGCTGGATGTCAGGTGAAATTAGTAATATAGCCTGTGAATTTAGCAGAACTCAGCAAGGTCAAGACATGTACAATTATTTTTAAAATATGGAATAGAAACACTCTGCCTGGACAGAAACCAATCGTCACTTGACATTGCTAAAAAACTTATTCTGTAGATATGGCAATGCTATAAATATCTAACATTGCTATATTCTGTTCTCTTGTAAACTTTGTCAAGTTTGTACCAAATAGGTTACTGAAGAAGCTTAACATGATAGATCTTATTTTAATGTTGGCTCTTTTTTTTCTTAATTATACTTCAAAGTGTACATAAAGTAAATATTTAAGCAAACTTTCCTATATTGGAAGAAAGATAATTTTTCCCCATTAAATGATCAAACAAAAATAATCAGCTTTACCAGAAATAATTGCCGTTTAGTACTAGAACAGGTAGCTGTCTGTGCTGGCCCATTTCAAAAGGCATTTGTACTGACTGTATGAGCAGACAGTTCTGTTTTTCATGGGACCTCAAAAGGCTTCTCTAGCTCTTTAAGTGTCCTGTGCCTACCCAAATATCTGAAATGGCAGTTCCCTGTGACACGGGGCTGGAACAGCACGGTCCCCACCCAAAGGCTGTCCACTGGGGCTGGCTCCCAGATACGCAATTTGGTTTACTTTGTGTACACAACCAAGTACAACTAACATAGCCTGTGACACAAAGAAACAAACCAACGTGATTCACTTCAGAATTTAAATCCTGGTTTTTAAAAGAAATAAATCATCCTGGAGATGGTGATTTTTAGCAGTGAAGATCTGGATTCTATGTGTGCTGTTAAAAGGGCTTAAAATTTAAATATAGTGCAGTGTGGGTGAGATTACAACAAAGACAAACATGCATACACAGGCCAAGTACAGAATAGGGTAACACCCCATTATGCTCAAAGAATCACTTGCATTTTTTTTCTGGGTTTACCACTGGTACCATTTATTGCTGAATTCAAAATATTCATATAATGTAGTATCTGCAAATTGCACCATAAAAATATAATATGCAGCAGTCAAAAATCTGATTTAAATTTGTATTTTATTGGAGCAAGCAGTGTTTTTTTAATTTACTTTCCTTTTTCCCAGAATGTGCCACAAAATTGTATAATATCCAATAGCTCTCATAACAGAAAATATAAATAGGATATATAACATAAATTTCAGACTAGCTCCTTTTCCAGATTCAATTAGGAGATGGGTCCTCAAACAAACAAAATAACTTGATGTTGCTACTGCATCTTATTGTCAGTATGCATCTCACTGTCTGTCTGGTGCTGCTACTGGTATAAGCTGAACTTCTTCAAGAGATGCTTAAATGCAATGATCCAGCAGAAAATTCCTTAGAGGAAGCTGACAGTTTTCTGTCGCATCAGTGTGTTGAGTGGATGTGCTGTGCACTTCAGCAGCTGTTTGGAGTAGGACTAACAGGTACATGTAATACAAACTGTTTATAAGCTGACTGCAAACAATCCAAGAGGATATATGTGTATAATTCTGGTTTTTAAGCTCTGATAATCACAATTTGGGTCTAAAGACCACTTTCAAAAGAGATGTTGCTGACACCATTCTTGGTTGTGGCTTTTTTTTTTTTTTTAGGATTGAAAAGTAAATCATTAGGAAGTCACGTATTTATATGTAAATGTTTTCTTCTGGGGTGTTTGTTGCACTCTGAACAGAAGTATGTATTGGTGTCCTAAAAAGAATAAATTTGACTCTGTATCTCATTAGAAAAGTAAGCTGATACATTGTAAAGAAAATGAAATGCTATAGCAGAAATCGTTGCTAAACTCGATTCTCACTCACTGAACTGATACTAAAACACAAGAGATCATTTGGGCATCTACCTAACAAGTCTTCTTTTAAGACTCAGCTGTAGCCTATTCTCACAAACCATCCAATTCTGTGAGTGGTCAAATGTTTACCTTGCATGCATCTTCAGAGTCTGTGAAAGATGACTTTGTGTATCAAGTTAGAGTATTTTAATCTGAAATTTAAAATATAGACTATTTTGCTCTGTGCTAGCTTTTTGAAAAACTTCAGATCAGTTCTACCCTTTTCCCCACAACCTTGTCATCTCAAAATTGTATTAATGATAACACTACATTGTTTGAAAGATTGCAGTTTATACATTAACATTAGGATACGTGTGTATACTGATATACACGGATATTATTTCAGCCTCTTCAGTTACTTGAAAGTCCTGTGCATGTTTATTTTTGTAGTCTGAACGCATTAACAAAGGCTTCAGTTTAGGAAAGGACTGAAATAACATGTTTAGAGTTAGCTGTAGCCTGAATCACTAAGTTAAAGCATGTTCAAGTACTTTGCCAAATGAAGCATGAACTTTGTGTGCATGTGTGTCACACTGAATGCTGCAAATGTCATGGAAATGCTGGTCTACTATTCTGTAGCAGAGAAAGCACAGATTGAGACACACAGTTCATACACTGTCACACTTCTTTGGGCACTAAAACACTAAGGGAAAGAATACTGTGTTGTTTGGTTTTTCTTTTTTTTGAGGGGAGGGCAGGGAAAGAACTGTTATTGGATTTCTGGGCAAACTGAGGACTCAGACACAAAACTGCAATGGGTTCAGCTCTTTAGCAAAAATATGTGCTAATATCTGGCCATATTGGAGGCTGGCTGGAACAAGTCTTTTGAACTCATCAGATTTGTCTTCAAATGAACCTGTGTGTCTCACTCCCTATAAACTTAAAACAGAACCCTTACTGCCACTTATTTTTGTGTACTTTTAATGGCTAACTACCTTAAGCATCCATGAGATGCAGTATCCCCAAAAGATGATAACTGGAAGTCTTAATGAGTACAGGCAGATAAAAAGAAAGCACTGCATAATGATTTGGGGTTTGTTTTATGGTTCTTTGCTATCCAAACATTCTTAAAATTAATCTCAGTATAAACTCTCCTTCAAATTAAAGCAGATCAGTTCAGTCACATGGCTATTTCAAATATACCTTGTTTGTTCATTTAGATTAAGTTGCACCTTACAGCTGTCTTCAAGAGTGGGATTTTTACTGCACTATGTATTCTTTTTTAAAATCCAAAAGAAGTAAAATCTCTTCCCCAATACTGAGCTCAAATATTTGCATTGTGAAAAAAAAAGAATTTAAAATTGCACTATCTGCTTAGTAGGCTAATTAAACATAAATTTCCTCCTGATATGTGTCCTTGATATCTATCAAGCAGTTAGTAGCCTATGCCTTTTATTTTCTTCAAGACCCAGAAACCGTCCTGAAGTGTTGTTAAAAGGAGTCTGTTTATTTCTTACCTAGGTGATAACTTCCAGTACTCTTACCATATGAAGCTCATAACCGATTTTAACACAGAAAATCATCAGGCATCAGAAAATATCCATCAAGCTGCCTGGAACAAACAGGGATCTCAATAAGGAAGAATTCAAGGTGAGATATTACAACAAATTTGTCCTAAGTATAACATATTACTCAAATTTACACACTGAGTTTCTTTTAAGATGGGATAGCCACAATGTAAAGGAACTCTAACAAAAGACAGAAGTAAAGGCAGATGCTCAATAGCTTAAAAATCTCAACAGACTTGTAATTAACAGGTCAGGTACCTTTTTTTGAATACAGTTGTTCAAAATTATTTTCATTACTGTGTTCTGAAATGACAACAAGTGACCGAGTCCTCTTGTCTTAGGACTGCCTACAGCAAAAAAATAGGTTTACATTTTGATTTTATCCACTGAAGTATGTCTAGGATTAATTATATACTAAAACAGCTGGTAAAATGTTATCATGACATTGAAATCACAATGTGAGACATTACAGTAAATTTAAGGGAAAACCTTCCATTCCTAAAATTTCCTAAGTAGTTTGCCACCAACTGCACATTCCCATTGAAATCCCAGTTCTTCTGTATGAGATTCATACAGAAGTTGGCAAAGCTACATTTCAGTTGAGGCTTCTGTCAAATGTGTCTGCTTGTAGTCATACTACATATTTGTAATTTTGAGATAGAGATTCCAGTCTTGAGCTTCTGCCTGCTTCTGTGTGTGTGAATAATACATTTTAGAACACACTTGCATTAAAAAACCCCAGCACTCTCAAGGCTGGAAAGAAAACCTGCAACACTATTCTTTCATTCTGTGGGTTTACTGATTTCATCTATGGCACATTTGATGCCAAGTTTCATCTCTAAAGTGCCTAAGAAATCAACTGAAATTCAACAGAACTTAAAGGTTCTTATTGTGTGATTAATTTTTATTCATCTCTCAGTGGTAGATGAAGTAGATAGCTGACATGAGAATGTCAGCTCTCCAATGTCAGTAATCTCAGACCCAAAAATCAGAACTCAAAAAATCCATATTACAAACTGCCGTACAAGGAGACAGTTTAGCACATGGACATTTTATAAAATAGACCAATATCACTTAAATAATTGTGAAATACTAAAAAAATATATATCATTTACTGTTACTTAGTCGTGATCAGGAAGCCAATGTAAATAGTCTCCATAACGGTGATTTTGATTTTTTTAATCTAAACATCATCCAGACAGTAATAACTGATTGCTGCCAATGCCAGCTATTGCATAGCAGCTCAGCGTAGGAAAGAGAACTGTTAAAACTTGAATTACAATCTCTTTTTTACTTATTTTTTTTATTTTGTCCATTTAAAGCATGTGCTTGACCTTGAGGATTTTTTTATTTCCTTGTTTTCTGCGTTTAATTTTCTATTGAGTTAATTTGTCCTACTTAAGCGGCGGCTTACCACAGCAAATGAGTATTCTTAACTCTGCTGGTGTAATCTTTCTCAGACATGCACAGGACAATCTGCTGAATCAACGTAATCTCTAATCTGCATCGTGTAATCTTGCAGCTGCTCTCTCCGTACGCAGTTATGTAATCCTGGTGTCTATAAAAACAGAACAAAACACATAAAGAACAGGCAAAACTTTAAGAAAAACGTTGTTAAAGCCCCGGCGCGCCTTACAGGGCGGCCGCCCCGACCGAAACCGGCCCCCGCCGCCCCCGGGCTGCAGCGGCCGCACACTCCGGGGTCCTCTCACCCCGCGGCCCCGCACACTGGGGTCCCCCCTGCCGGCCCTGTCTCGGGGGTCGGCGATCGCGACACGGCGGCTCCTGCCGTGCGTCCTCCCGTTGTGGGGGGCGGTGGCTGTGGCGGGCGCTCCGCCCCCCGGGGCCTCACCTTCCCCAGCCCGTAGTACTACAGCTCCCGCCCCGCGCCGCCGCCATTGGCCTGGCGGCGCCCACGTGATGCGGGGCGAGCACGCGCGCGCGCCCCCTTTAAACCGCCTCCCCCCCCTTCCCCTTCTGCTCACCGGCCTGAGCGACGGCCCGTTGTTTCCTAGGCGACCCGCGAGGGGAGGGCGGGCGCGCGCGCGCGCACGGGCTCGCGCGCAGGCAGTCCCCCTCCCCCGCGGGGCGCGCGCCGGACCGTTGGCGGAGCGGGGCTGCGCGGGTGCCGGCGCTGCGGGCAGCAGGTATGTGCCGTGCCCCGGCGCGGCCGTGCGCGGCGCTGGGGACCCCCCTCCGCCTCCCGGTGCCGCCGTACGCCCTGCCGCCGCGGCGGGCCGCCCCCGGGGGCGGGCAGAGCGGCCCGGCGGGGTCCCAGCGCCGCTCTGGCGGGGCCGCGCTGGCGGACGGGGCGCGGGGAGCCGCTCCGCGGTGGAGAAAGTTTGATAGCGGGCGCCGCCTTCCACCAACTTCCCGGCGGCGGGGCCGGGGCGGGGGGCGTTTTGGGGCGCCCAGCCGCGGGCCGGCCTGCGGCGGGGCCGGAGCACCCTTCCACCGGGTCAGCCGGGATGCGGACGGGGCGGCGCGGGCCGGGGGTGGGAGGGCTCCGGGCTGTGCCCGCCTGTGGTGCGGGGCCGCGGCCGCCTCGGCGCGCGCCGGGGAGGTGTTGCTCCCTCAGGAGGGGCGCCTGGGGGGTCGCCGGGCGCCCCCCGCCCCGCGGTCACCCGCCGCAGCCAGACCCCCACGGATCCTGCGCTTCAGGACGGGCGCGGGCTGCCAACTTCTGGCGTGCGGTTCTGGAATACAAATAACCCCGATAATACCTTAGCGTGAAAGTCGCCTTTATTCTTTGTGTGAAATCCCACCTGACGTGTAATACCTCTGCGAGACGGCCGCTTGAACGATTTCTTCATTGAGAGTGCTATAAGTCTATAAGATGCTGCAGCTCTTGTTGGAAACCTTCTGTACTAGACTAGCATCATTGCTTGCCACAATGAGAAAAGGAACAGTAGTGTCTTTTTGGAAGTTGAAATCCTTTTAGGCTGCTCTTAACCAGGGAATTTTTGGTTTGCCTTTTGTAAAAATGTGAGAAACTTAATAGGCCTTTTTTTGATATATCTATAGAAGTGAAATCTGTAACCTGTGAGGATTTGTGTGCTATAAGAGGATAGCATATTACGGTGACTTTACTTAAGGAAAATAGTACATGAACATGTATGGTTTCAAAGTTTGTTAGTATTATGAAGTTAGGAAAATGATCTGCTAAATGTGTCTCGAGCAGAATATCATTGTTCTTCTAGGTGGGTTTGAGAACAAACCAACCTACAAGCTCTGTATTAAATGGGGCATGCACCTGCACCTGATACCATTGTAACAGCTGCAAAAGATTGTATAGGTAAAAGAAGTAAAGTGGGTAATGATGTAGGGATATTTACAGCTGTGAATGCAATCGGCAGAAAAGCCTCATTTGTCTGAACACAGGGCACCTGTCACGTAATAGGAATATTGAGTCAGAAATTGCTGGGTTTTGATGCGTCAGTCGGGATTCCTATGTGTTTTGCAAGTCTTAATACTGAATTTGCATAAATGAAGAATGGTAATCTACCTATCTATTTTTAATGTGCTGTAAAACATTATTTCCCCAATATGGATCGAGTGAGATGATACTCGGTGGTTTTCTGGTGGTTCTTGTAAAGATGCTGCAAGTTTCTGCAGGACACTTGTAAAAGGGTTGTTAGTAGCATGGTCATCTTAGAGGATTATAAATTAGACTGTACAATAGTAGCATGTAAGTGCTTTGCAACAAGGTATTGTGATTAACATTTTGCAACTATTATCTTGTATGGGAGAAGCTGTTACTTGATCTAGTGAACAGTATCTCTATTGTAAGGCAGTATACTCTGTGCAGAGAAGGAATACGTCTCATTTACAGAGGATACAGAGTAAGAAGCAAGCATGTACTGCTTCAAACGTGTTATGGTTCCTAAATGCTGTTAAAAGTATGCTTGCAGTCAGTGAAGTGACTGTATGAGTAAAGAGTCCACATTCCTGAAGCAATGCACATACATACTCGTTCCTGTCAATTTCTGAACAAAGTGGAGTTTTGCAGGTCTGTCCTGATGCTACCCATTGAATTGTAAAATTGGCTTGCCTTTGTTCAGTGCAAGGTGAGGTTTTTACCTGGAAGGTGAAAAGAGGTATAAGTTGTACAAAAAGTTAGGTGTGATTAGCAGGTAGTGACTATGCTGAAGAAAAAAGTAGGCAAAGACGACATGTAGCAAGAGTACGCAGCAGCTATTCCAGCTTCAGAACTAGAGCAGCAGGTGAGGTGGAGATCTTAATTCCAACCAGTTTATGAAAAGGTCAGTAGGAAAATTAAGATGTGAGCTATGTGTGCTTGCAGTGCAGGAGCTAGTGCAAGCCTGCTACTCAGCTGAAATATTTTCAGGTTGTGACTGACAGCATAAATGCAGAACATAATGCACAGTATAGTTGTTTTCCCTATCACTGTGTCTGTTCCCAAAGGTTAGTTTTGTGTATGCACGATTATAATTCTGAAAGTGCCTTATAAAAGATGCGTACAGCTAATTATACATCCCCTTTCCCAGCCCCAGGTACTCCTGTGCTCTTATTCCAACTTGGGTTCAGTGGTGACTTCCTGAAACCTGCCTACCTGGCAGCTTGATGTTTCGTCTCTTATGGTCTATACACTGCAGGTTCTGACTCTGCAGTAATATTGCATCACAGATTACTTTTAGCACAGAGGCACAGAACTAGCAAAACGTCAAGCACTATCAAGAGTGTGGTTTTGGTGTTATTACATGTGATTACATCTAAATTAGGAGAAACTGCATTGCCCTATGAAATCCTGATGTGACTAAAATTTACCTATAATATATCATCAGTATTCATGTAAATTAGTTGCATTATCTGCCAAGAGAACAACAGTTAACTGAAATGTGTTACGTGGTATAAAACTCTCCGTGAGCAACAACTAGGGTGTTGTGTTGGTGTAGTGGTACTCAACTCATCTGCTTCCTGGACAATGGGGTTACTTAACAAGGGAAAATACTTTGTCCTCATGGATACTGCAGAACCAATATTGACATAGGAGAGTGAGCTGGAGTCCCTTCTGCCTTGTGTGTTATCATCAAAAGTGGCAGCCAAGTGCTGTTTGCAGAATTTTCAGTGCTAGTTGGTATGTGAGAAGAAGACCGTTATTTGATTCCTCCTTTTCTTCTCCTCACTGGTTCTAGCCTGATACTGTGTGCTGTGGACACTCATTTGCCGTGCACTCATTAGGTTGAACAGTATGAAGGGCAAGTCTGGAATGTGCAGTGTTGGAAAATGGGGAGTTTGCAAAAAATTCTGAACTCTGAAAATGTTTTTAGGAGTATTTTTGTAGTGTAGGTGGACATGAGGATAGTTGGTGAAATTCCATCTTCAAGAGAAAAATGGGAAATACTGGTTTGTTGTCACTGTGGGATGAAACTTGACTGTTGTGAACTTTTTTTACTCTAGAGGGCCCTTTCCCAAGGCGAATAGAAAGCTTTTTTTCCACCAAATTCTTAGGTGGTACATTGGGGGCAGAGGCTAGGTGAAAGCTAGCAGTAGGTTTGCTTCAGTCTCTCTGTCATATTTCAGTCCCCCTATTTGCTGCGCTTAGGATTTGGCTTGACAAGAGTGATGTATTAGGGTTTAATTCTTAATTTAGTTATAAGGTCACAATGAGCTGTGTTACATCCATGTAATCCTGTTGAAATCGCTGGTTTTGCCTGAGTATAATAAAAGATAGGCCTTCTAGTAAACTCAAGTAGCAATGGGGGCTTTCTAATGATGCTTTTGTCATTAGCTAAGCATTATAACATGTAATGTTGGCTTATTTGTTGCTTTATTCAAAATCATAATACTTAAAGCATAAAGAGATTGTCCCTCTGGCTCCCTACCATTTTATCTTGTCTAAGGCTCAATGTTGCTTTGATATATTTCAACTGTAAAATTTTTCATCATGATCGCTATATATTTCATTGTGTCATGTAGAGCACCATGTGCACCTATAGTATTATACACAAAGCTAAATTTAAAAATATATGTTCAAATATTTTGGTTGCAATGTCAGACCTGTAAGTGGGAAAATGTCTAGTTTAAGGTTGTGTAAATGTAGCTCTGTGTTGTGAGTTTTGCTGTTCATTGAATGAGCCAACAAGTTACAGGAAAAATAGTATGTGATCTTAACAGTTAAAAAGAGGATCAGTGCAAATGGAGCTTAAGTTATAGGCTCTTTTAAATATGCTTCCTAATTTTCGATAGCTTAACTTTCAAACCAAATAACCACCTTGCAAATTAGTTCCTAACACACAACCTCTTAGTATTGTGGGGTTTTTTTAGTGACTTTTTTCTTTTTCTTTTTATGAAACAACATTTTATCAAGGTATAAACTTCCCTTGTTGACCTTAAGAAATCCCTAAGTGGGATTTGAGCCTTCAGTAGTGATTTCTAGTTGAGGTAATTACCTTGCTTGGTAAGGTTGTTATTTTGTGAATGAGGAAGGACCTTCAGAGTCTGTGCTTTATCTAGGGAAACAGTGGGTGAAATTTGACCTGTTTCATCCTCCTTCCTGCTGTCTGTCCTGCCACTCTGCTTTTTTGCTTCAGCAACCTGTCAGTGCTCCATAGCACACTGTCTGCCACTGTTCTGTCAGAGGGACAAGCTGCCCAGCCATTGTGTACATGGACTTCGTGTCCGTTTGATTTTCTTTTTTTGAGAGGTCACCAAATACTTGATTAAAAAAAGCAGGTAGGTGTAAGAAAACAGTTCGGTTTAACTTGAATGGATTGCTATAAGACAAAGAGCATCTCTGCTATTCCAGGCAACATCAAAGGCTGCCTGCAAATGAGGGAAGTGTCAGAGCTTCTCAAAGTTGCAAAAGTCTTTGTAGTGGAAAGTATTTCTTGTCTGATATTGAAGTGTGCCTACCAGCTTTTTCCACTAATAGAATATGAAAATTTAGGTATAAAGATAGCAAAATACAAATTTTATTGAAGTTGGCGAGACATTTGCTGTTGAATTATTTTAGTATTTTGCCTTAAATACTTTTGTTCAAGTGTATCAAATAATTCCTTGTAGAAAAGTACACTGTTTGGACTACCAGTCAATTTAGCCAATGGCACAAATTTTTTAAAAAGCTGTTCTCTAAAGTGAACTAAGGAGCTCCTGTCTCTAATAATTAAAGTTAACAAACATCCAGGTTGTAAACATGAGGCATGTGGTGTGTCTCAGCAAGCAGACCACAATTTTTCTCTATATATAATAGCTGCCTGGATTTTACAACCCACATCTAGTAAATAATTACATTCTTATCTAGATTGATAAAATTTGGCTGCTTTGAAAACATCTTTTTAACAGTAAAGTGAAAAATGTGTCAAGGTTCATATGTTAACTTGCACAAGTGTCTCAAACAAAAGCAACCTCAAAGGATTTTCTTGCACATGTTTACTGTTTTTCTACTTCCGTTACCAGCTGCCACCTCCAGAAATCTGAATGCTCCTTTTGTTTTTGTTTTGTTCTTTTTCTCCCCCCTGTTTGGTCTTAAGAAGAAGGACTTTCTGAGCAGTAGTGTAATTAAATAGATAAGTTTAACTTTGAAAGGTGTTATTTTTAGGACTAGCTCAAAAGGGCAGGTACCGCTTGGAGCCATTATAATATGACCAGCTCGTCTGCTCCAACTGAAAGAGCAATGCAAGACTTGGGTAGCATCAAGCTTTACTTAAAAGTTTTTGACACGTTATCTCTGGGCAAAAAGAAATTCAGAGGAGGCTGCAGAGTGGGTACAGCTTTTGAGCCTCTTGGCGCTGCCTTGGAAGAAGTGTCAGCTTCCAGAGGCTGACCCTATGGAGTGATGTCTTTTTTTCTCACCCTTTCCCTATATTAAGGAATAACACATACCTGTCTAGCAAGGATTATGCTGGAGACAACAGCTGTTCCCTAGCTGCCCCCTAATCATTGCCATTGCTTCCCTGCAGTTCAGATCCTAAGGTACAAGGCACAGAGAAGTTTGTGTATGGTTCTGTGTGCATGAATTAATGGGCATACTGCAGAGATATTTGTCTCCCCACACTCTTTCCTTTTTTTTTTTTCTGATTCATATTTGCTCACTTTTCTACCTTTCAGCAAAGGAGAGCATATGGCAGCGTGCTGTCCATCTGGCTGCCACTTACTGTGAAATTGTTATGCAGGGAAATTTGGCCCCATCTTGAATTTCTTATGTAGGTAAAACTGCTAATAAAATGACAGCTGAAGTGTTTATTCTGAACTGCAAATGGGAATTAAGCACAGAGAGTGAACACCAAGGGTGTTTTCTGAATATTTGTAATCTTCTTCTACCTTAAAAAGTACTTGTGCTGCTGTGCTAGTATTTAAAGCAAAAATGACCGGGATTCTCATTGTGGTGTAGACTGTTAAATTACAGTTAAAAGACACATCCTGTCCCAGGGGATTTGCAATCTAAATACATTTTAATGAGAACATTGTGAATGGTGATAGATGCTTAGGAAAACCTTAGTTATATAGGTAGTACTGTATATGTGTCATTAAAAATTCTGTTGACCTTTTGCATCCTAGCACAGCAGTCTCTTTAAATGCATGGCAGATACTAAATGCATTGGTCAGTAGTAGGTTAAGTGACTAAGTGTGACACTTTTAAGAATCTTTGTTAATTTAGGTCTTGCACATTGGAGTTTATTCAGATACTCCTGCTTATCTGTGTAGCAAGGATCAACACTGGTAAAGAGAAGTCTTATTGCCTCTGGCAGCATGAGCATTGTACATTTTTGTTGTCATCAGATTTCACATTGCTAACATTGAAATCTTAATAACTTTCTTGTAGTTATCTAAAGGAGTACCACTGGAAAAGCAATTAGGCTGTATATATAATATGCTGAGATCTTACCTGAAGATAAAAGTACCTCTGAAAGTAATTTTTAAATTTATGAAAGTTAGCTGTCATATATATAAAATACACTGTCTGCTTTGTCAGTCAACAGTTTGTTTCTCATATAGCCACATGGAAATTTCTGTAGTTTTGTAAACTGGAAGAGGTAGTAATAAAACCAGAGAGTCAGAAGCAAGTAATTTAGCTGAAACCATCTTTCTTCCTGCTTAGTTCAGGGATCCACACTTTTGATTGCTACGTGTGTATTTATTATGTAGGACAGTGCTGCAGTGCACTGTGAAATGGACGTGCTTGTGTGCTGGTGAGAGTAGTTTTGGCTTTGAGGAGGAGTGTGGCTAGAGTTTGTTCACTGCATTCTTTAAAGTGCTTATTTTATTTTGAATGGAAGTGCAGTCAAGTTTTTAACATAGCATTGGGATTTCTTTTTTTTTTTAAGAGTCAATTTTTTAAGACTGTAGATTGCTTTCTAGAAAGCTTTTGCCCTGTACTGAAGCAGGCAATGAGAAATAGGTTCATTGTAAGTTTTTCAAGAAAACCTGAGTCTGAGACTTGCTCTGAACTGTTTTTGAAGAGATATTCTGTGCAATAATAGATCTTCTCAGTATTTTAAAATGGCAATCTAACCCTCAGTACACAGCTGTGAAGCTAGGCTGACAGTGGGAACACTGAGTAGTTTTTGGGAGAAGGAAATATTCGTTGGTGGCCTATCTATTGGTGATCTATAGCTGGATGTCTGCAGTAGCAGTATCACTGAGGACATCCAGCTCTGCTGTCTGCACCTCAATGGTAGCGTCTGTTCAGTCACTGCTGAGCTGCGTGGAGATAATTCTTATGTGAAATGTTGAAAGACTCGTGGAATTCTTTTTTCAATTCAAAAGCAGAAAAAACAAACAAAACCCCAACCAACCAAAAAATAAAATCCACACAACAAAGGCACAGAAAAACCTACAGGTTTGCTTTTGGCCCCCAAATCAAAGAACTTCAGAGACTAGTTAGTGTGTAGTGGTTGTTTTTTTTTCAAATGCACGGAGTTGTGTGACTTGTACTGAAGTCTTTTGAAATGTTGTATTTAAATATTCAGGAGTTTGTTGAAGGATAAATCTGTGATGGATGTAACTGTGACACACTCAGGTTCATGGATATCTTTACAAAACTTGGCTCCCTGCTATTGTTTTCTAATGTGAAAATGAGGAAGAATTCCTTTAGTAGTCTGCTGCTTGTGAGACAGAAATAACTGATAAGGCAGTTTCTCCACAGTCTTAGAAGTCAGGATCAGGTCACTGTAGACTCTTGAGACTAACATTAGGAAAAGGTTAGATTTAGTTAAAGATACTAAAAAATCTCTAGTTTGAAGAAACCGACCATTTTCTTGCATCTATTATTCTGCTGTAGAAAAGGTAATTGTTGTGCAGGTAAAACATGATTCTGGCTAAGCAACAGACTGTAACAGTTATCCTGAAGTGCTGCTTTTAGGCTGGTACCCAGGCTTCCTATCCTGCCAGAAAGCAGAGGAGTTTTGATGTGTAAATGAAGGTATTCTTTGAAATGCTGGGAAGGCCTGGAGTGCCAGGCAAAGGATTCCCTCAAAAGCTGGAGGAATAGGAGCTTAGAGACTCTCGTAACCCTTTGAATATTGAGCTACATAGTGTCCAGTTGTAACGGTGTTTTTGTTGCCTATTTGTTTGTTTCTTTTATTACATTCTCTCTTCATTAAAAATGCTCATCAGTACAACTCCCTTGTACCCTTCTGAAATTTGGGAATTATGAAAAGAGACTCGGTCCCTTTTCGTTTAGTGAGTGAATGTTGCTCCCAATCTGAATGCACTGTTTCATTCTGAAGATTAGATTGACTCGTTGCTTTTGAAGAACTTCTTTCAGTCTGAGATGATTTCCCTTTTTTGGGGGGGAAGGGAAGGACTGCAGTCAAAGTAGCTGGTAACCTACCAAGGCCTGAATATGAAAGCGTTGGATGCAGTGAACTAGCAGACATAGACTAATTGGTTATTTCTTTGACACACTTGGAAATGCAGCCAGTTATTGGAGTGTCTAGGTGACTGGTGTCAGCTAGTATCAGGTTGATACTTGCTGGGTTAAGTGAAGTAAGTGTATCTAGTGAGAAATGATCCACGTCCCTATCTAAAAACACTGTTATTTATAACTGGCACTTTCACAGACGACATTGGTGGAGAGATTTAATAGACCGAGTGAACAGGTGAAGCAAGCTTTCTTCTGCTTCACACCTTTACATAAGGACTAAGGTACATTGGATAAATTGACTGGGAAGTGCAGACTTGCACAGTTCATTTTGTCAAGAGAGGGAGGACTTCATGCCCTAGTGTCTGTGTTTCACAAGCTTTAAAAATGACTTTAAAACATACTTTTTGTTGTTGGCTGTATAGGACATGAGCTTTCTCTGCAGGTGATGTCTAATGTAATGAAATACTTATCTTGATTATGATGCTATCATAAAGCAATGCAGAGTGCTTTTACCATAGAATGAAGATAGAAAAAGGGAAGGCCAGTTTTCAAAATATTAAATTATAAAATGGAGAATTTAGTATTAGAGGAAAAACAGGTAGTAGTGGTGGTACCTCCCTAGAAGAACATCTGATATTGGGGCTGTATACTAGTTTTGTTTAAAGAGTTTAACACAGCATATCAGCCTGAAACAGACTGTTTTTCTGTTATTTTCATTGGGTATATAAAGCATACTGCATGAACAGCATTTGGCAGGAGAGGAATGTAATATATCTGAAACCTTTAATTACATGCTATAGGCAGCTATGTCTAGGTCAGAATATACCATATGATCTAATAACATATTGTGGGCATTCAGACCTGGCACAGTAGCTTGATTATTCATTGAATAATTGGGCTTTGTTAAGCAGATAATGGCATTGTTTCCATTCAGAGCCCAGGTTTGAAGTATGTGATATAGAATATTTGCATTTTAAATCATCTGTTTTCCAGCTGATGTAAGAACTAAATAGAACAGTATTCCATAAAAGCTTTTACATCAGCAAAGACTGCCTATTCTGCTGTGCATGTCACACTTTTAGTTACTGTATGCTCCCAGCAGTTCTGAAAGTGTTTAAGAGATTTTTTTTGTTTGTTTATAGAATTTAATTTTGGGTGGGTGTTTGTCTGTGGCAACACTTAGGACAATGCATGCTGTTTAAACATAGACTGTATTAAAAACCAAAACAAACAAAAAAATGCCCTGAAGAATAAAACAGTTTAAAAGCTTCCCAAAGTGCTTGTGGGCAGAAAGGGAGGAAAAAAAAGAGAAGAAGAACAAGTGTATGATTAAGACATGCAAGTAAGAGTTACCAAGAGAAATGACATGTCTGTGTTACACGCTGTACCTTATTTTACTTATGTGTAGAAGAGAAAGTATTTTTACCTTATGAATAATTACACAGGCTTTTTAATGCTTTGAGATCCTAAGGTGGAATAGGAAATTATTGACTGCAGTGTCAATAGCTGATAATTTTTGCAGGTATGTCAGAGTATGGTCTAAGGTAAGCTTGCATGTTCCTTTGGGTCCTCATGGAAGCTTGTGCTTGAAGGTAACTATCAGCTTGGTAAAATTACTTCAGTACTCTGCTTAGAAGGGCTGGGGAACAGGTGATCATGAAAGGACCATTTTACTCTAGATTTCATCCTGCTTTAGACAAGCATCTCATTTTCTGTCTCCCAAGCTGAAGTTAAAAAGAAAAACAATAGGGTGATAAAATGTCCTTAAAGGACAACAAAAGTGATCAAACTCACTCAAAGTAATAGTCTCATTGTAGCAAGTGCAGCATACACAGTTAATCAAAATGTGTGTTCTGTATCTGCGGCTGTCTAGCCTGCAGTACATCAGCCTGCCTTGCAGTAGAGAAGTTGTGTTTGCAGTGTGAGCCATATACCCATTTAGCTGTGATCAGCACTCTTTGCCTTCCCTAAGGAGATGGCAGTGATTGTAGCATTTATCATACATAAAGGAATCTGTCTGCTCTGTGTAGCTGCCAAAAGACGTGTGAAAAATACGGACAAAGAAGACAGTGACCATGATCTCTATAGCCCTTCAGACAACATCAAAACTCATGGAAATAGCTTCTTGACTTCTCAACCGAACCCCATCTTTAGCCACAGCAAAGTTGTGAGTTGGGATGATTTGGTAGCATGTCTGTAAAAGAATCTGCTAGCAGAGTGTTGTCTGAAATGCTGGTGTAGTGGGCAATGCATGAAGCTGTTGATCCGTGTTGCAAAGTCATGAAATTCTAGGTGGAAACAAATTCATGTTCGCTGCAGAAATTGATAGAATGCTGTGGCTTACATTAAAAATGGTTACTTGAGAATGAAGTGAAATGATGGGCAAGAGCCTGACTTGTTGGTGTTCAAAGAAAGAATCCAAATGCATACCAGTATTTCAGTAAGAGCAAGGAGTTTGTCTGGATTATTAAGGGTTGAAAGAAGCCCAGAAGGTAATGCATGTTCTGCTGCCACCAAGCAGCGCTGTGACTGGAGCAGAGATGTGAAACCAAGAGTAAAAGTTCTCCAGTTTAGGGAAGGAGAGATGGAACACACTGAAGTGGCAGAGCATTTTTCCAAGGAAAAACAATGAACACTTGAACTTTGCTTTAGTCCTCTGCTTTATAGCATGTAGCAAAGATGATCAGTGATTTTTCTGACTTGGCAAAATTAAGGCTGCTTTCTGGGAAATGCAACAAAACAGCCTCAGAGACTATGTTGGGATGCTTACAGATTTGCACTCCTATGAGAAGTGTGTGCCTTTGCAAGGGAAGGAGAAAGGAAGGACTTGAAAGCCAAAAGATCAAAATAAAAAATGATGTATCAAGGTTTTGTACGTGACCTGTTTTTCACTTCTCTGCTATAGGCAATGAAGCTACATGGTACTTAATTTATAATTACTTTCCTTATATCAGTCTAAGCACTTTCTTCCTCTCACCCCCAAAGGACTGAACTAGAAGGATTCTTGTGATTTGAGCAAGGAAAGATATATGTAGCAACAGCTACTGATTTGACATGCTGGACCTAGCTGCTTCCCTTCTCGCCTATGATGGCGTTTGGTGTTAGTGGCAGTCAAGTTGCTAATTTGTAATTTAACATCCAAATGAAAAGATGGATGAAGATACAGGTACGTCCATGTCCAGGTATCCCCTATACAAGACACATGATAGTGTTGTATCCAAGCTTAGATTCTTGTCGTTTTTGAGATAGTTTTGTGTTTGTTTCAGTGCATGGATAAATGCGTGTTTAAATTAGTTCTCATCTCTTCCCCAAGGTATAGTTTTGCATTTTTATGATCGTGTATAACTGGAGTGTTGGAGGAAACCTTTCAAGCATGAGTATTTAATAAATTAAGATGGAGTAACATGGTTGCAATCCACTTGCCTACAAAATCCTACCAGGTTTTTCCTTAAATAAGCAAGTAAGATCTCTTGCTCTTCCCTGTATTTGCCCAAGTTTTGATACCAGTTCTACTGAAGAAGTGTTTTGGGTCATGTTAGGAAAAGAGCGTTTGCCCTGTGGAATTTTTGTTATTATCTAGAGTTTATGCATGTACATGTGGATCCTGTAATTTTCATGCTTTCAGAGCTCTTATTAAGGTCATACTACAGCAGAGGTTCAAGTTTGATTCATACTGTACACCAAGATGTCTCTGGGTCAGCTTCTCATCCTATTGATTTGCTGTGATATTTTTATTCTAACTGTAACAAAAGGAGAAAATGTTTAAGGAGATTTTTTTTTTTTTAAGAATTGTAGATGTACTTTTTATTTTTTGGACACAAACTGGTACAGCAAAGGGGAAAAAAATCAGTATAATGTGAACAACCATCTCTGTAAGTTGTCGATGGAGCCCAGTTTGAGAACATCTGGACTGTAAAATGCACCTCTTGAACTTTAATTGATCAGTTCCTTGGGCTGTCAGCCATGAAGTATATTTTTAGATACTTGCAGCAAATCTTATTGCATGTGATAGAATGCCAAATCCATAGTTTGTCAGCTGCTGTTTCTCATTAAGTAGGGAAAAAGGATTTTGGTTTGAGTTAAATAGTTAATTTGCTGCTGCATTGCAGGCTGCCGCTTGTCCAGCTATACCTGAGTTAGCTGTAAACTAGCCAGCCTGGCAACTAGTATCAAAGTCCAGCTGCACCAGTGCTAGCTCAGCATGAGCTGCTATAATCCATCTCTCTAATCCGAAGAGGGCAACTATTGGCCTGGACACAGAAAAACAATCTTTTCTTTCAATAAGACGTTTCCTCTAAAAGCAGAGAAGGGAAAGAAGTTTGTGTCTTTAATTTTTACGGCTCATGTTTTACTGTATTTTTTTACAAGAGAAGCATAGTAATTTAATGGGAAATGAATAGATTGATTCCTTACATGGGTGGAAGTTTGTGTGCTACATTTACGTATCACACTATAGCATGGGTGTTCCTTGGGCCTTCAAAATGGGCCATGCTCTTGTTGAAAACAGGAGAAATTAGTTCTGCCCTATAAAATGTGTGCTCTGCCTGCCATCTGCAGCGCTGCACAACTTAGTGGTAAAATGCGTTAAAAGTGTATAGCTGCCCGAACTGATCTAAACTCACTGATAGTCTTGGTCCTGTAGGAGTCAGAAGTGCTCTGCTCCTGGATGAGAGTGCACTGTGTTTTGGCCTGCCTATACTTGGCAGCTATTTTTCTAGCCTTTGGATGCTGCCTAACACTTCTCTCTGAGTATTCTCTGAAGTTGATTATGCTTGGTTTGCACACGTCCGTTTTGTGAATTGCAGGAGAGTGTTCCTTTATTACCAGTTGTTAAAGAAGCACAATGTGCATTTAAAAAAACAAACAAACAAACAAACAAAAACAACACAACAACAAAAAAAAAAAAAAAAAACAAAAACTTGAACAAGTTTTTGAAAAAATATTCCATTAACATCTTTGATTCAAGAAAGAAGTTTTCCTCTCCTGAAGCATTCCCTGTTTCTCATGCTATCCTTCAATTTTTTCCTAAAAGATCCTGTCTTCAGTATCTCAATATGATAGGTCTGTTAAACCAACCTATATTTATAAGCTATTTAGTATATACTTGTTCAAAACTGTTTGATCTTATTACAGTCACCATTGTCCCAAATTAGATTAAGTACTTTGGAGCAAGGTTTATGTCACTTTAAAAAACACCTTCTGAAGTACCTAATGTGTCTCTAAGTAGTACGTGAATAACAGTGGGCCAGCTTTTCTTGCCCTGAAAGACTGTTCATGTCTAGGACCTTAAAAATCATAGAATTCTGATTGTCATCTTGGTATCTTTCCTGTCTCAGTTTTGCAGTGAAGTTTGCAGTGGATGCCTTTGACAGCTCTCACTGAGAACAGATGCTTGATATCATCTGAAAGCTTTCTGTCCTGTGTTTTTTTGAATGTTGTAAACTCAACAGGTCAGGAACTGTCAATTGTCAATCTCATTTTTGAAATCAGTATGTTGAGAATAACAGTTTTAAGGACCAGTGTTTTGGACCTATGAAGATGATAACTAAATGAGCACAAGGTATTGCCTCTTTAAACTCCTTATTGGTCTTTGCAGCAAGCAGTTTGTCTCATTTCTCCTACTTGTTTTTACAGCCTCAAGTCCAATAAATCTCTGACCTGAGGCCAGTATAATCTCAATTTCTTGCAGATATTCTTATTTTATTGGAGAATTTGTACTGATTTTGCATTCTTTTGTCTTTCTGATTCAAGCAAGTCTTTAAAACTGAATTAATTTTCATTTTGGAAGATTTTATATGTGTATTAAAAAAACCCCAAACAAAACAAAACCAAAAAAATCCCAAACAACAAAACCAAAAACCTTCACTTACAATACTGGAGGCTTTTCTTCCTACTGCGAAATGGCATTTTTCACTGATTAGTGCCAGACCAAAAGTCAGAAACATGAGTTCTAATCGGGACTCTGGCACCTATTTGCCTTGTTGTCTTGGACTTTGGGTTAGTTAGAGAGTACATACTCATTACTTAAATTTTATTGAAAGTCCTAGTGAGTCTTTGGCTGGAGATTGATGAATTATGTAGCAGAAGGTGATTGAGTTGTAGGGGTTAATGCAATGTTGATATTAAAATATTTCTGAAAAATGTTGAATGGTTCTTCATGTTTTTAATCCAGAAGCTAATGCAGATATAGCTTCCTTGCTCTCATCTGTCATAAGACACATTTTACTGAGTTTCCTACTTCCTAGAAATGTTAGTGACTCTTTCTTGGTGAATTTTTTTTTTTTTTATTTTAGTGAAGGTGAATGGATAAATCTTAACAAAAGTCTCTGTTTGCAGATGTAGTAGACACAGTTTTATTTCAAGCAGGTGGCTGGTATCTGTTATGGGTTTAAGAGCAAGAATGCATATTATTTATAACTTAATATTTGTTTAGTGTTTCAGGGCTTGCAATGTAGTATGGATCTCTTGCATAACCACTGCTTGAAAAGCATCCTTTTATCTGATCAGTGTATTAGACAGAACCTCCTTATTGGATATGGGTCATGGGACTTGATGTACTAAATAAGATACTGCTAAAATAGCGCTGTGAGGGGTGGCAGGATGACTGCTACACTGGGTCACACACTAGTGGCCAAAGCTTTTCTCTGTCTGGTGCCGGAAGAGGCAGAATTCCCTGGACTTGCTCTGGCTTGGGAACAATAGCACAGAACATTGAAGGATAATGATTTTTTTTTCTGTGGGCCAGTGTGGTTGGGTTGTTCTGTTTTATTTATGATTTCCTATTTTAAATAAAATAGTGAGCAAACAAAGCTTTTTCAAATGCATCTCCTTTACATTCTCCTTCCACAGGCTGAACTCTGGGGTAGCAGAATCTGTTGCATAAACTTCTCTGTTGTACAACATTTCTCCATCAGACACTGTTACATGTGATATAAGTGTCGACAGGAAGTTATTGTCTCTCCTTTAATAAATGTTTGCTATAATTATTTAATACAAGGGGAAAAACTACTGTGGTCTGATCCAGAGTTAGTGCCAGGCATTTTACATAGGAATACCTTTTCTTAATCAGTTCATCTCACCAACTTTTTTCATCTGTAAATAAACTACAGTTCTGTATTTAAAGAGCAGCCTAGGAATTAACATTCATGACTTTAACTTGAAAATGCATGTGATATTTTTATATGTTACTGGTTTCTTCCCACTTTTGCTATGATTTGGTAAGTATTGAACAGAACAATTACTAAAAGTTTACTTTTGGAGTTGTTGGAGAAGCTGAAGCCAGGTCCGTGTCTGTGGCAGAAACCTGGCCTATAATATGTAGTAAGTGCATTCCATCACCTACTGAGGGGGCCAGAGTTATACAGTTAAATGCACTAGCTCTATATTAAAATAATGACTATCAGTATGCTGCATGCTATAAGGCAGTTAAATCTTGCATTTTTAGACTCCCAGTAGTCAGGAAAAATGTTCTCATTCACAAACAGTACAACTGTTGTGTCTGTATACTCTCTGTGAGATAATCTTCCTCTGAAGTACCAGACAGGATGAGAATTCAAGAATTTTATTAGCTGTCTGCTCTTGCAGAGTGAGGTTTCCTCTGTAGGCATCACTAGGATGAAATACTACAACTATTCGTAAATTTGCAATTAAAGCAGCTGGGCTATTTGTTTCCAAAAGCTAAACTACAAGCATAGTGCTGTTTGGGAGAAGAGCAAAGTATTTCACATCAATGGGATAATTATTATATACTTACTTTTAAGATACATAGGAAAAACATACATACATACATAAATCGATTTCATTTTGTCTGAGAGTATTTCTCAAAAATATATTTGCAGTATAGTTGGTTCTTAGAATGAAATCTTTACTTGCAGATGCTGTTTTTGACTTGCCTAATAGCTTGCCTGGCTTTAGTACCAGTCTACTTAGGATTGTGCTGCTGATCATGTGAGACACAGAATTGGTCTGAAGAATTTTCTTCTTGGACTTACTATTTTTTTTTTTTCTTTTGAGAGCCAGGATTTGTGGCACCAAAATATCTCGGTTGAGTGGGGGGATAGTGTCCGTGTCATAAAATTTGTCCAAATGATCTTCTAACCATATGCTGGCTGAGCTCAGAGTCATGTAGTTCCCCAGACCAGAAGCAAACAGGTGTTTTCAGTCCAGTGGGGCTGTTGATGCCAGCTTGTCCCTATAAGCATGTGCAGTGGCACATCACAAGAGGGAACTAATACTAGGCTTTCCAACTGTGAGCCCAGCAGCACTATCAGCATAGCATCTTGCCCCAGCTTTTTATCCAAGCCCATGGTCTCTGCTGGGATCCTTGTGCTGGGCTGTGAAGAGAGATCATCTCATTTGGAGCCATGTCTGCTCTAAGTGATGCTGCTTTGTATGTGTAGGTATGACCTCACTCTTTCTCAAATGGAAGTCCCATCTCCAGCAGCTGGAACTATAAGTAGAGCAGGAGATGTTGAGACATGCAGCAAAATAAACAGCTGGCAGCCTTGTGCCTAATTGTTGTGTGAAACACCAGGCTTCAAAGACTAGACAAATCTTTAAAGGGACCTTTTAAATATCTGATTGCTCTCTTTTGTTTGTTCTCTGGACTTGAGAGCCCTACACTGTGTGTGGGTTTTTTTGTTCCACCTTAACCACATGGGGAAGCTTGGAGAACAGCTGTTGGGATCACCAATTTCCAGCAGCTAAATGAGGGCAGTTTGTGAAACAGTAAGGTAGATGGCAAGCTTGGAGAGTTACTCCAGAGTAAGAGGTCAAATGAGTAATCTTCTTGCTGAATGAATGCGTATTCTTTATTAAGGAGCTAAGAGCAGATGTTTCTTCAGGATTAGCTACATCGTGGATTGCTACAGCACCTGCTGGACATGCACCTTTTCTGGAAAACATTGGTAGTGTACTGGAGCAACTGAATTTCAAGAGTGCCAGTATGTGAACAGGAATGAGAGCCTGAAGGAGCTGTCAGGGCAGCAGTGGTGTGTGTTGAGAACATATTTATGACGTAGAACTCTGTCGACTTGCTACATAGCCCCTGCCCTCTCTCCCCAGTTTCTAGGGGAAGAGATGGCAGAGGGAAGGAGCATGAATGAAGTCTTTAAAGCCATCCCAAACACAGCAGCTTCTCTTGTTTCTGAATGTCTGAAAGCACCACATGCCGCACATCTGCAAGCTCCTTGGAAGATGGTGGGCTGGACTGGGCTCTCCTGGGAATTTGTATTGGGCTAGTCCTCCTCTAAAGGCTTTCTTTCAGCTAGTGTTATTTGTCCTGTAGTCCAAATTGGCAGTACTGAACAGTTCAAGATTCGACCAATGATCACGATGCATTTGCACAGAGATTATTATGATTTCCACAAGATAATTTTTATCTTTTTTGGCTCATCTAAACTTCTGTCTAGGAAGTATGAGCTATGCTTATGAATAATGAGACTGTTCATTACATGATTACATGCTCTTTTTTCCCCAGACAACGTTCTGCCTAATTTCAGCATGTAGGATCATCCCACAAGAGGATAGAATTATGGCTGCATGAGCAAGGTCAAATCTGCTGTTTCCTAATTTCTGAATGCCTAATTTTTTCCAATCTAAATAACTTTCTTACGCTTGAGAGTTTTTGTCCTTTTTGTTAATGTGATGTATTTAAAAACTTTACTGTAGATCCCTCCATAAAAAAGATGCAAAATTCAATGTCCCTTCTTTGAAATAAAAAACTCTGTCTCTTGTACCTCTTTAATTTGCTGGATACTGCATGGGAATGTTAAAGATATGAATGGAATTGAGAATCTGCAGCATTAATATGTATCAAATGTACTTGAGTTGTTAAGGAAGTTAATTTGCTGTTTGTTTTCCATGTGGCATCTCTGCATTCACAATCTTTTGACAAATAAAGGAAGTATTCCTTATCCACCTATACAGAGCTATATAAACAAATACTTATTGAACTCTTGTCTTAGATGACAGCGAGATTAGGGAGAGTCATTCAATCAAAATAGATTTTACTTTTCTTTAATCACAATGAACCTGTTCACCCACTAGGGGAAAAAGGAAAAAGCTGTTTTGTTCAAGCTGAAGTGAAGCAAGCATGTCCTGGGACCTCTCCTGCAGGAGACCTTCAGAAGTGTGGGTTGCTGGATTTCTGAAGGAAGCAGTTTTGACATATATGACTAATAAAACTTTCTTAATGCAGATGTATGGAGCTGGTTAAAATTCTCACAGAGGTTAAAACAAAAACAGCTGCCAGAATTCTCAGTTTGTGATCCCAGGGTTTCAGTTCCTGGAGAAATGTGACTTGCACGAGTAGAGATGAGTGATCACATCATGTTCATGCTGATTCTCAGGGTGACATCAATGGTGTTAATCACAAAAGCAATTTGGCTAGTCTAATTCACAAGAGCTAAATGTAGCTACTGTTAAATCACACTTCCCCTTTCTCTTTGAAAGCTCCTGGGGTAATGTCTGGTTAGGTGTTTCCCCTACTTCTATTTCAACTTACTCCCACTTTGCCTTTCTCTTGTTTTTTCTGCATGGCTCTGTGGCCTCCTTAGGATTGCGTAGCAAGAACCTAAATAAGCATCATTTGAGCTTTAGACTGTATAAGATTTTTAATTTATAGGCTGAAATAAGAAAATAACTTTTCTACACAAAGGAAACAAGGTTCTGTTTCCTGATGTGTACTAGATTCAGAATAAAAAGCTCCAGTATGACATAGAAGGAGAAGAAAAACAACATAGAAACCCTTTTTTGTTTTCTCCCCTTCCCCAATTTGTTAGGCATTTTCAGGTGGGATGTTTACTCCAGTTGAATATTGCAAATGGCAAGGGCTCAATACCACATCTTTGTTTGGAGTATTTCTGATCTAAAGTATTTCTCCACTGTGCTGTCTCTGTGGCTGTGCCCACAGTCCACTGCCTTACCCTCTCAGTTTTGCCAACATGACTATTTTTGCATCTGTATTCTGACCTGTATCAGAAAAGCCATCCTCCTTTAAAAAAAAAAAAAAATGCAGGAAAAGTAAAATCATGTCATTGTTGATTGAAATGCCAAATCAGTGTCCTGGCCCAGCTCCCAGTAGTGGCCCATGTGCAGTGTATGGCTGTGGCATGGGCAGAGGAGGGAGCAGAAGCTGGGCATGAATACCTAAAATGTGCGTTGCAGCCAACAGCAGCGTCTCCTCAAAGTGTCGCCTGTTGCATTTGCTTTGAATGCAAACTGTGAACCTGTCCACATGTCTAAGCAGCTGCTGGGGAGCTGTGTGGAAGAATCTTTAGTTAGAAGAACATGCCAGAATCTGGCACATAAACTCTGATGTTTCAGTTCACATCTGTCTTTTGTACACAAGCTTACAACTTCATGATAAGATTCCTCAGAATGTGAGCAAATACAACAAATGGCTCTGAACCATGTGGTATTGACTTCAGCTCAGCTAAACAGGATGCAAGTTAGTAGAGGCTTTGGTGCTATAGGCTTAAATTAAATTATCTTCCTCCTCCCTCCACAAAATTGGGCCCACTATGTTGTGGCATGTATTTTGAAAGATGCTGCTTAAACCGATGCTAAAAGTCATGGTTTTCCTGCACAAGTGGAGTACAGGTTTTTTTTCTTCTTTTAGTTTCGGGTGTATGTACAAATAACAAACACAAATCTCACACGTGCTATACTTTAACATACGGTTTCCAAACTGTTTTTTCGCTTTGTGTTTTTTAAGCTGGACTTTATCTCCTTATTAGCAAGCTGCAGCCAAGGTGTGGTGACTGACAATAGATGGTTGATCTAAACATTAACAAATTAGCTTGGGCAGGATGTGTGCTGGGCAAGGGCAGCAGCTTGAACCTTTGCTCAACTGTAGCACATGACCCCTCTTCCCAACATGTATGATTCTGAGCAGAACCCGTGGAAACAGTTGCCTGCTTGTGCCTCCACTAGAGGAGGGGGTGAAAGAAATCATAAACAGAGGGTACTTTGCAAAAGCCTTGGGGAGCACTGGCATGTGTAACACCTGTGCAAAACACAGAGGAAAGCTGAAGGGCTTGGAAGTCAAGTGTAGCGCTTCTTAAGCACTTTGATAGTCTTGCCTCAGAAAATGCTCAGTGATCAGGGAGCAGCTTCTTTACCTACTGCAGGGGGGTGAGGAGCTGAGTCAGCTTTGCTGAGATTTGAATTGTGATCCTGCATATTTTAAGCTGGGTTGCTAGTCTCCAAACTTAACTCTATATAGAAAACTAGATGCAGAAATTAGCTTCCCATCACATTGCGCTGTCCATACAAGACACGCAAGACAGTATGTCAGTCATTTAGTCCTGTGAATGTTTCTGGTTTTTACACCACTTAAAGCTTGCACTAGAAACTTTTTGGGACAATTCTTTCCTTTCTGCCATATCTCATTTTTGAACTAATTCTGTTTAACTTGGGAAACTGTGCTCCTTCTATGGCCATCTCACCTTGAAAACACACCACAGAACAAATAGAATTGCTGAACTGTAACAAAATGCGCATTGCTCATACTCACATGGCATCTCAGCAGGCACCATGTGCTCTCTGGTCTCAGTTCCAAGAAGTGAAAAAACCCAGAAACAATCAACTCTTGGATCTGTTAACTAATTCCTTCTGATAAGACTGTGAGAGATGAGGCTTTTTTGTCTAGTGAACATTGAGTGAGATAGATGAGGAAAGGACTATATGGAAAAAATTCTACTCAGGGTGGTGGATGGAATAGGCAGAGGTTACCCTCTGCCCCTTGCCCATCCCTGATGGTAGAGAGGGGAGCCACATCATTGCCCTTTGCCTACACTATATCCTATAGGAATGCAAGTGAGAGATAATTGCACAAAAACGGAATCTCCCTGCTGTTATTTGTTGCTTTTAAACACCGCTCAGTTGCACAGAAATTTCCTGTGGAAGTTGGAAGTGGTTTATGCTGCTATAAAAGTTTTTTTTCTTTTTGAGGAAGTTTTGAACATAACGACCGAGGGGGTAGAGTGGATGGAAAGAATAAGTTTCTGGAAAATATCAGTGTATGTTAAGACACTTCTGTTGCTTTCATAAAGCCTGGAAAGAAGCATGAATGAATCACAGTCATCTCTTTAGGATATAGATATACACAACCTATTACATCCATTTTGAAGGCTTCAGTTGTGCTGCCCTCTTATTGTACATATTAACTACTTGTCTTTTTAATCCATTAAATCAACAAATACATTAGTTATCTGCACCGGAAATTACTCACTTTTTGCCACTTTTTCTCTTAGGAAGGCTCCACTGAGTCCTCTGGAGACTTGACTCTATCTCCGCTCAGGTCTCTTTCCACGTTACTCGTCTCACCTTCCTGAGCACCGTATGTCATGGTAACAATCCCTCCAGCTAAGGCGAGTTGGACTCTGCTCCCTGTGGAGCCACAGGAGCTATCAGAAGAGCTTGCTTGCTGCCTGGCTGTCAGCTGCTCCTTCAGTCCTGGTGGTGAGCGAACTTTGGTTGTAGAGCTGCCGACTCCAGTAGGAGGGAGCAGGTCTGGCTTATTGGTGTTGCCACTGGTTAGATCTGGTTGAGTTGTAAAACAGAATTCTGTAGGAATGTGAACATATTTCCATCTTAAAAGCAAACAAACAACCTGGGTCTGTATTCTGGAGGGGCAAATATTTCATGTTCATTTCCTGTGTGGAAGAACTGCAGTGTTTCTTGCCCCGCTGTTATGACTTAAGTTCCCTCAAAATCTTGAGATTAATCTAAGTCTAAAAACAAGAACTCTTAGAGATCTAGCTGTACCCCATTTGGGGGTATTAACACTGTGCTCTCTCCCAAATAAATGATGAGGTTTTTTTATTATGTTAAGAAACTCCCATATCTGCCTCTGGCTGCCCTCTGAGGACAGTTTCCATCACTTTTACTCTCATTTCCTAAATGAGCTGTATCCCCATTTACCTTTTATTCTCTAGGCCTGCAAATGCAGGTATAGCAGGATTATTCATTTCCTCAGTCTCACAAGGCAGATGCAGTGTGCCTCATGCTTTTACTGTTTTCTTAGACTAAGTGCTTAGCACAAGTGATTTGGGTAACATTTTTCATTTTCTTTTTTTTTTTTTTTTTTGCAAAATGTTGTAAAATGTCAACCCCAAGCAAGATGTTAGGGAGCTAATGAGGCTCATAGTTGTATTTTAGTTTTGTTGTGCTGATAGGTGTAACAATTGCTATCATAGGTACAGATTCACCAAATCTCTTCAGTATGTGATTTAAACATGCAAAATTTTAGGCAAATGTTTCAGTATTTTGATAACTTATGGCTATAATAAATAAAATAATTCAAGGACTAGGAAAGCCAGGGAAGAGACTCCCATTGATATTGAATGGATGTTGGAATCAAGTCTCTGCTGTATCAAAGGAAGGTTTATCTGATAAAAGTTGGCTTCTTACTCTGACTTGAGAAGTATTGCAAGGTTACAGATAAATGGAGTGTGTATTCTGAAAGATGTGTATTTTTCTGTTTTAACGTCAGTAATTTTTCTTTTCTTCATATCAATAATTAAATTGCTTTTGGCTGACTTATCTACCTGAGGAGGTTGATCACAGTGTAGACCCTTTCTTTTTGCATACCCAGGCACATTATCTGGAAAGTCTGAGAATGCGTTGACTACATTTTATGTTATAATAGGTTACAAGACATGAAATAAAGCCTTGGAAATGGCTCTACAAAAGATGTAAGTTCAATTTTATTATTTGGTATCAAGTGATTCTTAAGGGTCATACTATTGCCACATCTATGTGTCCCCGCTGTAAATACTTAACTGATAGTAACAATTCAGCCTGTAAGTGACTCTAGTATAAAGTCTGGTATAAGAAGAATTTTTTCTTATAATGAATTTGTTGTGTGTTATTGTCAGTAATACTCTGCTTTACAAATTCCTATTTCTGTTTAGTTAAAATAAGAGTATATTTTTATGTTACTTTAAAAAATTATTTAGCATGTAACCTTGATAGTGGCTTTACAAAGTCTCTCATGATAGCTTTTTCTAGGAATTTTTGTTTCTTTTATGGTATTCTCCACTTGATATTGTATTTTTCCAGCTACCAAAACCAGTGTATTACTAGGTTTCATTCTCATAAGCTTGTCCTCTTCCATTCTGGTTGCCATGTGTTGGTCCAGGTACAACACAAATGAAGTGTTTTGCTACAAGCAAATGTGGTGCAGTTTCCAAATGTGTTAATGGGTTTTGTTGATCAAAATATCATCTTTATAACAGCCCATGCAGAATGTTTGACAACATGAATTAATGCTTGGAAGAAAGTTTCTAAAGTAGCAAAGGAAGTCAGGAACACAGTTCAGTTTGGAAAATGGAGAACAAAACTTTGTTGACAAAGCTAATATTCATCTCTATTAAGTATATTAAATTGTAAAACAAACAAACAAAAAACCATGGTTGTCTTCCAATAGAATTTGCACTCCTGAGGCTCTGAGCTCCCTGCTCTGATCTTGGTTATCTTTGTCAAGAATCTAGTGGTTTCAAGCAAGGCCTGTGTTCTTATAGAAGTGTATATATGAGCAGGTGCCCATGTGTATAAGTAAATGCACTGTAACTTTACAGATTACATAATACAGAGGAATTAGCCTGGAATAAAACTACTTTGAAAAGGAATCATGGGGAGAAATAAAATTATTAGGCAAACTCACAACATAACATCAAACATCAATGCAGCCCTTTGAAGTTCTTTCAGCTGTTTTTTTGATAACTTTGTTTTGTTTCTCACAGAGACCTAATCTTGGAAGGCTAGAACTCCTGTGCAGAGCAGCTGCAATTAGTTAAATACTGGAACCATTGCGGATTCAGTTGCATCCTCCAACATGACCAATTCTCAGTAAGTACCTTGTGAGCATAGCTATAACTTATTTTAAATAGAAGGAAACAGGTTGTGACCTTTAGGAGAATGATGTGACATCAAGAGGGTTTTTTCAGCATTACTGGAAGGAAAAGTTGGTATTTTGAAGAGTAAGTAGTAGGATTTAGTGAGTTGTCTACAGAGTGTGAATTAGCAGAACAATCATGAATGCTGTAAGCATATCTGATGTGTTACTAACAGCCAGTGGCTGTTAGATCCATTTGCCTTTTCTCTTTCTTTTCTTTTTTCTTTCCTCCCACCAAACCTGTCCCAAAGCTCTTTGTGAACACTAGTCTGTTGGTTTGTCTGGTTTTCTTTTCAGCCAAGTCAGATAATGTCTGTCATTTAGTCTGTCTAAGAATACAGAAGGTAAATAATTTTGGGAGAGGGAAGGCTGCACTAACCTATTTCCTTTTTCCTTTATAATACTGGAAATTGGATCGTTGTATGCCCTTTCATGCAAAACTGAGCCAGCTTGGACTTGTCAATGTCCACAGGATGCAACTAAAGGTGAAAATCAAAGAAAGACATTTCTTGCTAAAGTTAGCTCCTCCCTCTGGGCTTCTGCTTTCAGATTGTTTACAGAGGAATACAGTTCTGTTGAGATGAAAGAATCTCATTACTTTCCTTTATTAGTTAGACAAAGAATAAAATAATCCTTTAGGTTGTTCAGATAGTATTTCCTTTTACCTCTGCTTTCTGCCATAGCATGACACGGTTGCATTTCCCTGCCAAATACTTGAGATATAACAACATTTTCCAGTTTATAAGTTCCTTTCTTGTGTAACACTGGCAGCAGTTAGCTTCTTTTAATTTAGAAATAATGTTTTCTGTCTGAAAGAATTAGTCTAACAGTCAGGCTTTTACCAACAGAATCTTTCGCTACCACATAGATATTTAGTTCCTTCACCCACATCATTGGACTTACAAGTTATCTGAGTTAAGAACCCTTCCAAGTTATTCTTTTTCTAGAAAAATAGTCAACTGTTATTCAGGTTGCTTGAATAGCTGGAAGATTTTAATAAGCTTCTTTAAAACAAAATCACCAATGCAGCTTTTACAGTCAAATACCAGAGGATGGTTGGGTGCTAAGCACTTCTTCACTATATCCCTGAGGAAAAAGTATATCTTCACACCCACTGCTGAAAACCTCTGACAAGTAGCCTGAGATTTCTTCAGAAGTTAACAAGCTCCCCTGGATAAAAGCTAAAGAAGTTTATGTGTGCAGTTACTCTGAACAAAATGGAGCAAGCAGCTTTAACTGGGTACTGTGAAGGATCAGTCCCTGCTGGGGGTTGGCACGCAAGCTCTCTTTTACAATGAATTAATCCTTCACATGCACTGGATAATATGCTAACCGACAAAGTTTGGGTTTCTAGATAAGTATCTTCTTGTAAATGTGGAAGACATATACATAGACAACCTCTGCTTTTACCTGCATGGAGTTCCCATTAATGTTAGTGGGGTGGTAGAAGAATACGTGTTCAGATTTAGAAGCTGTACAAAATATAGGTAAGGTAATCTTTATAGAAGAGTCCATAATTCTTCTGAATCCTTTTTCTCCTTTCAATATTATGTTGAAATAACTTGTAACAGAATAATCCTTTCTAGTTGAATGAAACAAAGTCACCACCCATCAAGACTATTTGAATATTGGCTCACAGTTGAGGAGAGGTCAAGCTGCATCCATTAATTAACAGTTGATCTGTCTATAATGATTAATAAGCTTAGCTGTTGATTGCTCACTGATCTAATTTACAAAGCAGTGAGGTTTTAGTTGTCATAGTTACATGCCATCTTTGGTTTTGCACCAATGTATTGCTTTGGGGTTCACATATTGTTTCCATAATTGTTTGTTTGTTTATAACACATCCCATTATATTTAGTACTTTTGAAACAGACTCAATAGAGTGAAATGCTGTTCTTCCTTGTCTGTGAGGTTTCTGTTGATTACAGTGGGATTTACAAAAGACAAGTTTGGCGAGATTTGGTCTGTCCCCCGAATGAGGACACCTCCCTCAATGACCTTGCAAAGGCCTTTGAAGTTGCTGCCTTTTTAGGACTCTGTGAAATTCTTGTCTGTAGCTTATTTTCACTTGGTTGCTTT
The DNA here is from genome assembly GCF_036013475.1 of Columba livia. Classification (NCBI taxonomy): domain Eukaryota; kingdom Metazoa; phylum Chordata; class Aves; order Columbiformes; family Columbidae; genus Columba; species Columba livia. Next base: position 18,647,916 of record NC_088612.1, on the reverse strand, counting down.
TTAACTTATTTATATTTGTTTATGTGTCATGTGTGTGTAGAGAGAGAGAGGGGTTTTCATTTTGCTTATTATGTTTTCAGGCCTACAATAGAGGGCGGTGTTTCAGAAGTTGAGATAATTTCACAACAAGTGGAAGAAGAGACCAAAAGCATTGCTCCTGTACAGCTTGTTAATTTTGCTTATCGAGATCTACCTTTAGCTGCCCTTGATCTGTCTGTGGCTGGGTCCCAGCTTTTGTCAAATTTGGATGAGGAGTACCAAAGAGAAGGGTAAGTACAAAAGGCAGCATTTTGTTTTATAGTTTTAGGTTATAGGAATTTCATGGCCTGTAAAAAAGAAAACCCCAAGTTCAAAAAGTGCAGCCAGTTGTCCTCAGACTCTTGGTTAAAACCATTGTCACAAGATGGAAGTGACTTTTTCTAGTATAACTAATCTGTGCTGGTTTGGGGCTCTTGACACTCAGGGACAACTGGACCAAGCATCTGGCCTGTCAGACCAGCAGAATAGCCCTGCTGAAACCTCTTTGTGAAAGGTGTTTCAGGATAACAGAGGAATGGCTACTGTGATTCTTGTACGTAGTTGTATATATCCTGACAGAGATAATGACTTGTGCTGCTGATTCCTAGACAGGTAGTGTACTTTTCACAGAATAATTTCAATGGAGTAGTTTGCTTATGTGAGAACATTGGCTTTGGTAATGTATATATGCGTATTACTACTGTTTTCATAGAACAACTGTTCCAGTTTTATTGGAATAGAATATCTTAATCTGTTTATAACGTTTGCCCAAACATAAGCCAGAATCAGATTACATAGCAGTGTTGTCCTACAGGACATTAGAAGTCATCCTTATGCCTGGTAGGCTTGAAGTGGCGGTAGGTGGACAGCAGTAGTAAATTTTTTATGAAAGATTTGGGTCAACTGGAGAGAATCTGAAGGGAAGGCAATGAGAATGGTCAGAGGCTCACAAAACCTGCCATGGAGTACTGATTGAAAAAACTGTTTGTGTTTCACGTGAGGAAGAGACTTTCAGAGGAGCTTATAAGAGACTTCGGTAAGGAAGAGAACAGCCTGTTATCCGTCTCCATGATGTTAGGACAGGAAGTAAAAAGCTTGAATTGCAGCAAAGAAGAGAATAATGATAGGATAGTGAATTTCTGGTGTGTATGGGGAGGAGGAGAACAGAGTAGCAATCACTAGATGTCTTTAAGAAGATGCATTTGTCAGGAATGGCAACACTATAGTTTAACATCCCTTGGAACAGAGATTAGTTGAGTGTTTGTGCCTAGACCCTCTGATTCTGTGATTACTGTTGCACTGAACACATCTGTACTCCACTGTCAGTAAGATCCATCTAGAAGCACTTCACAGTAAGTCATATAGACCTCTCATTGATGAAGACATTAAAAAGCATTATACAAGCCTTCATTTATTAAGAGCTGAACGTGTATTAACCTGTGCTCAGGAATCAGCAGAGAAACCTGCTTGATCTCTGCTCAGCAGGTATTCTGTATGGTAGTCAGGAAGCAGTATGTGGGGAAGGCTCTTGGCTTTAATTTCTTTCCAAATTGGACTTTATGAGACATCTCCAGAAAGTTGTTACTCCAAACAAGGGGAAATATGTTTCAAGTAGGTTATATAAGTATGGTACAACTGTAACATAAAACACCCTGCATAGCGAAAGAGGCACTTGAAAATTAATTTGAGTGTGCAGGTGTAACCCTCAGGCTATTTTGATGCCAAGTAAATACTGGTTTAGTTGAAATACATGTTTTTTAGATTTTTGTGATCTGAAACAATTCTTCACTGTGTCAAAGTGCACAGACCTCTCATTGTAACCATTTGAGCAGCTTTGCAGTTTTAAACGTGGAAATAGACTTGTCATTATTTTCCTCAGCAGAGATCTGTTGCTTCACAGACTTCTTTTGTGGCTTTATCAGTCTGAATACAAATAAGCAGATGCCATCCAGACCTCCCAGCTGTAGAGAGGATTCTCTGAAGAAAATTCAGAGCTTTAGTTTGTACGTCTCAGTGCATTCTGTCTGAGGATGTTCAGCTGAGTCCCAGGACTACATCTGACTTGTGAGAACGGCAGCTTCTGCCTTTCAGAAGCAATGATCTCAACCAATGCTCGCTGATATTTAGGAGCAGAGGTGAGCTCAAGAAACCCAGCAGCGAGAGTGAAATGGGGTCCCCATAACACCTCATGCCTTGTTTTGGAATATGTCTGGTTTTATGAATGTGGTGTAATTTCTTTTTCATGGCCTTGATAGAATGTGACTGTTTTCCACCTGAGCAAGGAGATAGGATGGGTCAGATCAGTTTGGTACAGAAACTGCTAGTTATATCTCCCTCACATATGAAGAGATTGATGTGGGAAGGGCAGCACAGGAGGTGGCAGAAAATGTCAAAGTCCTGTAGTTTCTGCCAGCATCCATATTCGTAACTGTGAAGCTCTGTTACCCCAGTGCTTCCATATAGGTTGCAGGTGGAGATACCAGAAGACGCTGGTAATACCAGAGCATACTAGAAGGAGATGTGAGACTCATTTTCCTCTCTATGGCAGTCAGTCTCCCTTTGCCACAGACTCCAAGTGCTACCATTTGTATACTTTTCCCTGAGAATTTCAAGGAAGGTGCCAACCTGTATGACCTGCATATATTCTGTATGGCTTTGTTGTACCAGATCTGTAGCTGATCTAGGCGAGTTGTAGTCGTTCTTAGTGCAAGGCTCTGCAGCAGGAAGGTCTGGCACAGCCCTTTGCTTGGAAAACACTGGGTTGTTAAAAGCTGCATCTGTCCATGACCTTGTGGTTTTGAATGCAATTGTCCACAGTTCCTAGTTCCTGATGTGGGTTGTCACACTTCATCACTAGTAAGTCTCCATCTCTATGCACAGAGCAACAAGAAAGACATCAGACTAGAGATGAATGGTTTAATGGCCTGGCTGTGTGCACCCCCAGGCTTTCCTCTTACTTCCTTCATTAAGGCCAGAAGGTGTTCAGCGTCCGAGCACAAGCACAAATTGAACCTGTTTGCTAACTAGGGGAGCTTTTTGTTTTGTCTGAGATAATGTTTCTCTCAATAAACCTGATATTAATAGGCAACCAGCACTAGGTGGGTCATAGCTCAGCCCTGTTTTTGTGCCTGGAAGCTCTCAGATGGCAACAGACTAGCTATCTCTCCCATGAGAAATGAAAAAAAAAATAAAAGGAAAAGCAAAGAGAAAGGAAAATGATGGTCTGTCTTTTGTTAGACAAACCATATGTGAACTGACATTCACATGGCTTTAAAGATACTGGAAAAGAAATATTATTTTATGGTGTTTGATAGGTCTTTGCTCTATCCTATAAAATGCTCAGGGTAATCAGTTCCTATCCGTCAGTGTTGAAGGAATTTTGTGGACAGTTTGAGCGGTTTTTGTCAGAAATTCAGTTTACAATGCTGATTGCTGTGCTAAGCAACAAAGAAAGGACTGCAGATTAGACGGTGCATTAAGCCTGTCCCCGAAGTACACCTGTGAGTAGTGAAAGGGTAATCAGGCAAGAAAAACCTTTCTGCTCTCCCAGAAACCTTCAAGCAAAGCACAAAATGTGTTGTCTTCTAATGCTGGTTGAGCAAAACTTCCCTCTGTAGACTTCTCAAACAGGGAAAGTACAAAGATTGACATGATGGAAATTGGTTAAGTTGGATGGAATCTGCATTGCAAATATTCTCACTCATAAATCACGTGAGTGATGATGACATGAGTGTGATGTTCATTGCTTATTAGTGCTGCTGATCTGCCTTGCAGTTCGCTTGTTAGAATCACCCTTAGATATCGCTGCTGTGCACTGTGCTTAAACATTGCAGAAATGATTGAGACATAGGCTGGAGACATGTATATGAGAAATAAATTTAATCAAAAAATGTACCTTGGATGCAAAGGAGATCATGTGGTGTACACTTCTAACATATCTGTAACAGGTTAGGTAATACTTGTGTACAAAAAGCAGCTGCAAAGTTGCTGATTTTCTTCATGTCTGTGAATTTATTGGAGAGGCTGTGTCTGCATTGAACTAGGTTTGCATGAAAAGAATATGTAAACATTTCTTTAAGGAGACTAATCACCCAGAAAGCTAAGGAGATTTTAAAATGTTAATATTAGCTTTAAGAGTCACTCTTAACTTCTTTTTTTCTAATCAAGTATTCTGTTTTCCAAAAATGACTTTCTCTCTTCTGTTTTTGCATCAGTGACCAATAAAAATGAGGTGGAATAGTTGGAAAATTAACAATATGCAGGAAGTGGTACATGTGTGTTAAAGACAAGCAGGAGTAGGGAAAAGCTCCCCTTCCTCTGTCTTCCTTAAGTTCCAGTTAAAACGTATTGTTTGTAATGAGTTATAAAAGAATTTACAGACAGTTGCACAACAGGTTGGATTGTTTTTTCTTTTTTTGGATATGTGGTTAGGTAAAGATCTGTGTTTAATGGGGGTGGGAACACAGGGAGAGAGATACACCAACTTTAAATTATTTGTTGTGTTTGTTTTAGATTGCAGCTCTTGAATTTTCATATGTTAAATATGGAACATGAAGGTGCTTTCAAATACTGTGTTTTACATCGAGAGCTGTAAAGGTTGGGAGTTCATGCGGTTAATGTGACTCACTTGACATTAGCTGTAAATAGTCATGCCGTTGTAATTTAATCATTTATGATCATCTGTTCGTAGCCTTAGATTTGTTTGGTCACAGCTAGGCAGTGCATTAAACAGTAGGAATATCTGAAAAATTAAAGCTGTAGGAAGGGATAGAGAGAAATTAAAAGGAAGGAAAACCAAAACTGAACAGAGAACAGAGATGTACAGAGCGATGAGCTTTTCATTTTAAATTGGTTGCAAGCCTTCACTGATGAATGTATTCACCCATCCTGGGAGAAAAGGATGTCTGTTCCTTCAGTCTGTCTTCTGAAATTGCATCAAGTGGATGCCATTATTTCTGATTTTTTTATTCATCTTTCACTTTTTATTTTGATCTCTTTGAGATATTTTACTTGTGTTTTCTACAAAGCTTAAAGGTGCTTTAACTAAAAGAACTCAATTGGATGACGTTCTCATATTTCTCTTGTTTTCTGCTTTTCTTGTCTTTATCTGGCAGCATAATTAAGGAACCCTCCCTTTTCTGAAAAGTTCTGTGCACCTCATGGAGATCCTGGAGCACATCATGTTGATACATGGTGAATAATGAGGTCCAAGCTCCAGATGAAGTGCAAAGGTTTTGGAGGACGGGACTATTTCCTGTAGGGAACAAACTCCTTGTATTTACAAAAGTTACTTTATTTTTAGCTGCCAACCACAGTCTGAATCAAGAAAGATGGTGTAAAATCTTAATAGCAAAATACAGTGAATGAGACTGTGGAGCTGATTTGTTCTTTGTGCAGTACTGTATCACTGCTACTCGCAGTGCTCTGGTCCAAAACTAAGAACTGCACTGCAGCAGAAAATGAGCATTCAGCACGACAGAACCTGTGGGGTGAATACATGAAATTTTGGGCTATGTTACAGGGATGTTCAGTGCTTTAGAAACTTCTTTTTCTGTACAGATCCTTTTAAGTATTTATCTTTGTAAATATTGTTTTCTGGAATAGCTCATTACTGTGTTTATCCTAGTACCTAAATACTCTGAGCGTGTCCCTCTAATGTTTTTTATCAGTAGCACCAATTGGCAGAGGGAGTGCTAGTATAAGTAAAAAGAAAAAAAATAAATCTTTTTAGCTCAGTGGTTTTTCAGACTTCTTTGGCTTGTAGATATTTCTCTATTTTTTTCCAACAGAACTTGCTTTTCCTGGGCACTTTTTGTGGGTAGAACTGTAGTAGATGTAGCCCACAGTCCACTGTTTGCAAAGCTCTTTATTGGAGAGTGGAAGTGACATGGGTCTAATTTATCTGGCTTAAGGCTGGAATGAATTGTTGAAGTTGGAGAAGATAAGGCTTGGTGCAAAAATTGAAAGATGGATAAGCAATAAGACAAAGGAGAAATTTGGAAAAAAGCTATATTAGTCTGGAAGGAGTGTCCCTGAAAAGGTCAGCTAAATACTGAGCAGCAGTCTAAATGCAAATCAGATGTTAGGATTCATTAGGAAAGGAGCAGAGGATAAAAGAGAAGGCATTGTTGTGCCTGTCTATATATCCAAGCTTTTCCCATGTCTTGAATGTGAGTGTAGTTCTGCTCTCTCTCAAAAAGGATATGGCAGATATAATGGAACTGGAAAATATTCAAAGGAAAGCAGTGATTAAAGAAGTGATACAACTTCCATTGGAGGTTCCTTTGTAAGGTATGGTCCTTCTGCCTGAGAAGAGGAGGCTGATGGGAGCTTTGAGATTACAAAACCCGGGACACAGAGGTTAAAAAAAGGTTTGGCACCCCCACACAGCTCCCAATACAGGTGCTAGGGTACATTAAGAGATTAAGATCAAGTTCAAAACAAACAAAAAGAGGTTGTTGCTCTTTGCACAGAGGACAGTAGATGCACAGAACTACTTCCTAAAGGATGTGTGGCTGCTGATAGCTTATCTAGCCTTAGAGGGAGGTGGGACAAGTTTGTGGAAGACAAATTCACTGAGGGTTACTAAGTAGAATCTGAGAAACCACATCTCTCAGGAAGTCACCAAGTTGAAAATAGTCGAATGCTGTGAGAGTTTTAAGGCGAAGTATTGTATGTTTGCTGTGTTTTTACTCATCTTGAGACATCTGCTTACAGCCACTATTGGAGACAAGATACTAAGCCTTTGTTCTAATCTGGTATGGCTGTTCTTATGTTTCTTAAGGGTTGCTTCGGAGCATGATATTAATATTTTGCTGAAGACCTTAGCATAAAAAGGAAAAGCCCAATAAGCAATTTTCTAATGTGAGGAGTAATATACCCGGTAATCACAGGATGTCTGTGAGCAAGCAGTGTGATATACACTTATAAAGAGGGCACAAATGATCCAGAAAGCATAAGGTACTTCAAGTAGAGCCCAGAAGCATTCATGCAATTAAATAAATATCCAAAATATTATGTACCGCTCCAGTTGTCTAAATTCACATGCAGAAGGGACTACTCAGTTATAGAAACTGAGTGTCTGTTTTACATAAAGCATGGGCATTAATTCAGTTAAAGGAGGGGATGCCATTGCTGTGTATAAATGCATCATGGACAAAATGCCAGCAAGGGAAAAGAACTAATCAAGCTAAAGAACAATATTGGCACAAGAGCAAATATTTATAAACTGGCCATGTGTGAGTTTAGGCAGAAAACTGAGGGAATCTTTCTTGCCATTTGAGCACCAGAGATTTGCAGCAGTCTTCCAAGTGTAATGGGCTTAGAAATAGTGAAACTTTTAGGGGAAAAAAGGATGGGGATTCTCTCAATATTTAAACTCCTGTAGTTAAATTAAGCTTGTAGGAGAAGTCCAGGCAAGGGGTGCGGAACTCGTCTGCTCCTTGGAGCTGCTCAAGGCCTCCAGCTGCTCCCTGTCGCCTGCTGCGAGGCTCTGCTGTCTGGTTTGTCTCAGCCAGATTTTGTGCTGTTACTTGGCCTTTCAGTGTTCCTGGCACTTCCTGACCATGGCCTTCCTGCTTCTTCAGATAGTGATTTGGATCTCATCCATCCTTCTGTTTGCTGATCATAGCCATCTTGTGAGATGCAAACACTTGCTTATTAGCCAAAAAAAAAAAAGGCAGGATAAGGTATGATGCAGGTTTTGGGGTGTTTGTTTGCAAGACCAGAAAATAGAAACAGTGACAGCTGTTAACAGCTTGAAAAAAATTGTTTGTAGTGGTTCCTTACCAAATAAATGTTAAACCTTTCCCAGTTTTGCCTTATGTTCTTTTTTCCAAGCTGTTTATTAGCAAAACTAGCAGTGATGATGACAGATTGTTTTTCCACAAAGCCATGTGTGAAAGTATCTTTAAAAATAATTACCCCTGGTAAAATTCCACTAAATATATTTTAATGCCTCATAACAAAACTTTACATCCCTGTATCACTATCAGCCAAGAAATTCCCATGCTAGTACGTTTATTTACATCATCCAGGCATTGTAAAAAAGGTAAATAGTATTCCTGTTGTAGCAACAGAGTAACTGAGGTACCTAATGAGTCTGTTTGAAGTCTCGCAGTAAAGTTGTACTCGGTTATACTTTACTTTGTAGAATCATAGAACAGTTTGGGTTGGAAAGGACCTTCAAAGCTCATCTAGTTCAACCTCTGCCATGAGCAGAGACATCTTCACCAGCTCAGGTTGATCAGAGCCCCGTCCAGCCTGGCCTGGGATGTCTCCAGGGATGGTTCATCCACCACCTCTCTGGGCAACCTGGGCCAGGCTCTCACCACCCTCAGTGTAATTTGTATCTATATTGTGCATGGCATCCACAGAGAACATGGTCAGGACACCAAAAGAAGTCATACTGTTCTCTGAACAAAATAGGACACTTTTTGTCTGGAGTGAGGGGAAAAGTGTTTTACTTGTATATGGTTAGTATGTAATCTCTTCATAAGTTTACAAGCTGTATAAATTAACTTCTATTGTTTTGAAAGGTCTTTATAGCTGAGTTTCTAATCTGAGCTTTAAACTTAGTATAGCTTTGCAGTATTGCAGGGGAAATGTCCAGGACTTGGAAGGTAAATTGAAACCCACAGTAATTCTGGTAGGGATTTGTTTTTCTCATCTGTTGAATGCATGAGCCCTTACACATCAGCAAGGAGAGATACTACTCTACTAAAACATGTTACAGGGTTGAAGAAGATGAGGGATTTGTGTCTTAGGAGTCAGTATGGTTAGCATGTCAACAGTTTTATCTAAAATGTATTTCTAGTTGGATTATAGTTCCTTTTATTATTTATCTTTTACAAGAGGTAAGAAGTGAAAAACAAAACAGTAACAAAAAAGACCAAAATAATAACAACAGCAAAAATAACCCCAGCAAACCAAAAAGCAGCAACCAAAGGCAAGACCAGGACTCTACAGTAGTGCAGAAGTAGCAGGGAATGAGTGATGTAGCTGAACAGCACCCAGGAAAGCAAACATCCAGTGCTCCTGTTAGAGCACAGCATGATCGTTAAGGTCGGTGGATTCGGAGGACTTGGAGGAGCTCTAGGAAGAGGTCTGCTAGACAGTGAGGCCAAGAGGCCAGGCACTGTCCTTTCACAGGACACCTGTTGAACAAATCAATTAAGATGTGAAGCTGGAGGTGGTTTTTTAGTGCTTAAATTTCACACACTTTTGTGTCTTTGAAATGAATTTATATATTTTATGAGTGATATCTAGGTGTGAATCTGGTGATCTGCACTTGACCTGTTAAGTTGATTGCTTTTCCAATCATAAGCTGTTAGTTTCATTCACAAGCTTTTTGGAATCAGTGCAATATTAGTATTGCACAGATAGAATAACTCCACGTTCTTTAGCATTCTGTAAGTAATGATTAGCTTGAGTAATGATTATTGTGGCTGTATGTAATGTGTGCCGAGTATCACAGTTGATTTATTCTTAGTGGTACATTAGGTAGATTTAAAAATGTTGACTACGTAGAGCTTTTAAAGAAATGTTCTTAGGCCCTCTACTGATCATTCTGGGAATACAAAAGAGTGAACACTGCCCTGCAGTATTAAAATGCTGGCAAAACGGGTCTTCTTGGAAAAGGGAAGATAAATGTAGAGAGATTAGAACTAAGAACTGTCTTATTTAAAGAGGACTATTCCCTAGCATTACTTTTAGAAAACTCTAAGAAAACAAAACAACTATGACCACCACCACCACCAAAACCCACAACAAAAAAACACAGTAAAAACAAGTTATCCAGTTTTGAGATAATGTAAAATAAAATCCATTAAAAGATCAAGTTTTCAAAAAGGCCCTATCTCAATGCCTTTTTTCCCTTATGTTTTAAAAATACCGATTTAAAATCCAGTGCATCCTGTACTCAGACTAGAACCATAACAAAGTTAAACCAAGGGCAAGTTCCTGATATTAATGCTTATCCAATCTTCTTTGAAGTTTTAAGAGTCAATTGAGGAGGTCTTTTACAGCCAGGTAATCAGGAAATCTGAGTACAAGTATTTAGTTGATATGCTTAATTTTGAGAAGATGCTTGAAAGTGTCAAGTCTCAGAGCATTGCTTAGCACTCTGTCATTTTTAAATGTGGGTATGTCAAGGAATGTTTTGCTATATTTTTCCAAGTATTGATTATAACATGCGTTATTGAGCCTTCAGCCATTTATTTGGAATTGATCAGTATCATCATATCTTTTTGTATACCATTGATTTTTGTCTATTGATATTTTGGTTCAGACAGTGCAATTACTGCACCACACTTCTGTATGCTTGCAGCTTCTTAAAACCTAGTTAATAAGTCATGTCAGCTCTTTATTAGCTAATGTTTATTTACAGTGGTTTGAAAGTATGAAGTGTCAGGCAAGCATCAGAACTGTCAGAGGTGGGCCGGTGCAAGAACATTACAAAACACTATGATGAGAAATGATACAGTACTCTATCGAAGTGAAATTATGGGGGGATTGTAGGAGAAAAAAAGTATCAGGATGGGCTTTATGCTTCTGAAATCTATGCTACTGATATTCTTATTACAAATATTTTCAAAAGATATTTTTTTTTAACAACCCACTTGACAATGTGTATCTGCATTAGCAGGGTACTAGTACAACATTTACTGCTTCGTCAACTTCCCTCCAGACTTCTGGTCCTTGTAATCTACTCACAGCACAGCTCCCTTCATCTTGCCTGAACCTTCTTTTTCATTGATGAAAAGGTGACCTCATCTAAACTAGGTTTGGGAGCAGTCCCTGGTGTATGGTCTCCCAAAATCTGTGCTACCCCAGACTCTGGGAAAGTCCATGTTGGCCTGGTCCACACACAGATTGGTGGGAGTCAGACAGACAAGCTAGACAGCCTGGGCCAGTTGCTTGACGCTTTGCTAGTGTAGATGTAGCTGTGCAGTCACTGAGCTTATTCATTGGTGTTTTCCAGATTCCTACTGCTTTTTTCCATTATGTCATGGACTGCTTGTTGCAAACCAAATTGGCAGCTCTTGTCTGATTTGTCTCATAATAGAAGAGGGATAAAGGTGCATGACCGTGAAATTCAATAGCAGATAAATTCTTAAAAAAAACATTAGTTTCTGACCTAATAACAGAGTCCTGATATGCCTCAGTACTCACAGATAAGTGAATACAGCATGTTTGCCAAAATAAAAACACATGAAAAATAGTAAGACAGGAAGAAATTAGGAAAGTATGTATGATAACTAGGTTTGCCTTTGTTATTGCATTGGAAGGCACTTGAACACCAGTGTGCTCCAGAGCGGTGGAGACACACACAAGATGCCTACGGGGAAGTTTTTTGTGAAGTGTTTTTCTTGGTAAAGAAACCAATAAAAGTGAGTTTTGCAAAGGCTTTGTACTTTATTGCTGAGTGTGTCCATAACAGCAGAACTTGTCATTTTGAGTTCACTGCTCTTTAGCTCTCTTCCATTTTCACTTCTTCTTCTTTTCTTTTCTTGTTTTTCCTCTTAATTTTATTTCCTTAGATCTAACTGGCTAAAACCGTGCTGTGGGAGACGAGCAGCTGTGTGGCAGGTATTTTTGCTCAGTGCAAGTCTCAACAGTTTCCTGGTAGCCTGTGTAGTATTGGTGGTGATTCTTCTGACTCTGGAACTCCTAATAGATATAAAGCTTCTCCAGTGTGAGTAGGAGGAATTTTTTGTTTTGTTTTGTTTTTTAATTTTTATGAAATAAAGGCTTAACTTGCTGGGAGGTTTTTGAAAGGGGGAGGATGGTGGGGCTTTTTTTTTTTCCCAATCATTTAAATGATTACTAGGCTAGCTAAGAAATGTGTTATTGTGGAACCCTGGTATAGTGAAGTCAGTCTCTTCCTTATTTTGCTGACCAAATTCAGTATAGGACAAATTTTCAAAGGACAAAAGCTGAGCGTACATGCAGAGATCCACACATATTGCCACTAGTGCTTGAAAAGGTTTGTCCTTTACAGATACATTCTGTAAACACAGAAAAAAGATCTTTTGTTCATCATTAATCTTTGATACTTTTCACACGCACGTGAATAGATAGAAGTTATGAAATTCCTAGAGTATTTGATGCTGTCTCTATTATTCTACTGAAGTGGGTAGGAATTGGAATTATGATTTTCTATCTTGTAATGATGGTAGATATTTTCATTCTACTTTGCTAATACACTGGGATTCAAACAAGAGGTTAAATGGAGTTTTGTTTTATCTGAATTCACTCTACCCAGGTTCCACAGTGGAAATTTTAATGCTGTCATTTTGCTTCTTAATGAATCCTTTTTTTCCTTCCCCTATTGATCTTTTCCTCCATTCCTTTTTTTTAAAAAAAAATTCATTTTATTGCTTTTATGCTACAAAGCTGATATGAACACAAGTGCCCCCTGCATTCTCCCCTGTGCTAACTGTTGAAAAGCAGCCTCTAGCATCTCTGTAGCATCTTAGATATGTTGAAATGGCAGTGATGGGGTTCAGACAATCCCATGAATGCAAGAATACATAGCATGAAAGAGTCATGGTCTGGTATCCTCTATGGCAACTTTAAACTGAGTAAACAAACTTTTTATTCTGTTGAAGTCCTTTTATTTTTGTGATTAATCAATTTGTATTAGTGGAGTTAGTTTTCGCTGTAAAAATGTAGGTGTATTGCAACTGTATTAAGATTACTTTAGGGAACTTTATTGCTAATTGCTGTCTTTCCACTCTGTTGCTCACCTTTTACACCCCTGTCTGTCTGTGCTTCGCACATTGTTCTGAACGTGGCCGCTCGGTTACAGTTGTTATTTTCTGCAGTCTCTGGTGATTTACCATTTTGGATAAGGAAGCCCAGAATTCGGACAAGTCTGATGCCTTCAAAAAGAGTCAGGAATGCTAATTATAAGACCTTAAAAATTGAATTAGGAAGAAGCTTTCAACATTATTTATTGAGGTGCCGCATCTTTCTGTTTATGTACAGAAATGTCACTTTCTTTAGAGCCAAAGAGTTTAAAAACTGTTTCTTTTGATTTCTCTCAGAATTTTAACGCAGTTTTGGAGACTCTCCTCTGGAAGCACCTGCTTTCTTTACATTTATTTTCTGAAGAATCTTCTAAAGACAGCTTTATTTTCGGGATCATTCCTCCTCTTTGTGTCTAGTGCATGTGATACTCTTGAAAGCTCTGCAGCTATCACCTTGTGTGTCACCTATAGGTGTGTGGTTGAACTGGGTGATTTCACTGTTCAGAAGCCACCCCTGCCTGGATGGATTTTCTCAACAGCCGAGAAGGGACCCATTCTGCTCTGTGTCGCTACTTTGCATTTTCACTAATGCATAAACCCATCAGGCTTCTTGACTTTGTGAAGTTGAATACCTTCTATTTTGTTTTAAATCAGACAAGGGCTATCTTGGTGGAGCTGATATTAGTATTGCAGCTGTATCATATGAGGAATGTGTGTCACTTACCTTAAGGTTTTAAAAAGCCATTAGGCTATAATTATATTTTTCAAAAATGTAATTACAGTTTTCAATGATTCCTTATTCAGTATGAAATCAACCAGTACATTAGGATATGTTGCAGCACATCACTGCCAATTTTGTTCATAATAATAACTGCTAATCCACATTATAGACTATAATTACTTAGGAAGCCTTTTTTTTTTTTTTTTCCCGTCCCATGCATAAAACTGTCAGTGTCAGTAATGGAGGCCACATTTGCAAATATGTAGGTCACATACGGGAAAAGGACAGACCTTTTAGAGTATTTTAGCACAAAGCGTATTCATGCCAGAATTAGAAACGCCAGAAAGCAGGGGACATATGATAGGTCTCCTATTATAGGCCTCTGCCCTATAATCAGCTTTTTAGTCCTATATTCAAAGCTCTTCACATGCATTAACAAAATAACATCTCAATACCTTGTGATGTTTTGCAAACGCAGAAATAGATGTGTGTTAAGTCACTTGCATGCCATTTCAAAAAAAGAGGGTCATGACAAGTTCCAACCCCCACTCCTCAGAAATACAGACCATGCAGTCTCTTCCGTGTCTTTGGTAGCTTTGGTGGAAAGCAACCCAGGAAATCTTGTTAGTATTGCCCTCCTGCAAACAGCTACAGCAGTTGTGTCTGCAAAAGGCTTCAGGCTTTCCTGAGAGCTGTGAAGCTGCACTCCTGTCCATGTGGCTGCTGGAGCAGGGCCCTGCCGGAGCACATGCACGGCTGAGCAAAGAAAATGCCCATTGCGGTGCAGCAAGGCCTGGGCAAGGACGGGCTCGGGGTTTGCCCAAAGCACGCAGTGAGCATCTGCTGCTGCTCCTTGCAGCAACAGTCTGGATTGTATCTGCCAGGAAATCATCAGCAACAACACCATCAACAAAAAGCAAGTGCTGGTGGTACAAGATTCTCTAGGGGCCACTCAGGGTTTATCAGGATGTATCCTTCATCCCTCCTCTCCTGGATGGACATTTTGAGATGTCAAAGGGCTGGAGAGGGGGAGGAGGTAGACTGAGTTGGGCCATACTCTACATTTTATATTGAACTACCTTCCTGACTAAAAAGCATCCCGGATTTGCATTCACTTTTTCCCTGTAGCACCAGACAAGCAAACTGTGAAATAAAGCAGAACTTTCTTGCTTTTAGCTACAATTTTGGGAAAAAAAATGTTATGAGTTAAACAAATGTGAAATTCTGTTCCAGCTAAAAGTAGAAGCTGAGTAGCTTAAGTGCTTTGCCTCAAACTGAATGCCAGTGATGTAGCCGAACCACCACAGAGCAGGGATGAGCACCTCTTGGAGAAGATCCTTCTCTTGTTTTTGTAGCTTTACGCTGCATTTTTGAAAGGAAGTGTCGTGAAGAGGCAAATACCCAGATTCAGTGTATAGGCTAGTGATTCAGCTCTCATACAAAAGCTTCTTGCTTGGAAGGCTTTTTCAAATTTCCTGTTTTACTGGCAATTTAATAGCACGCTGTCTGGCAGCGTGTCCAGCACTCTGCTGCAGTTGGTGCAGCATCAGAAATTGATTTTCTTCCCAGATTCGTGGCTGCTATCTCTTTTTTGTCCACTAAGGGGCAGCTGGAGCCTTGTGTGTCAATCGACAGCTGTTGGAAAAATAGCTTACAAATAGATTCCATTCCGTGTGCTCTATGCGACCCTAAAAAGAGGGTGTCTTCAGAAAGATGAATACATTTTGCCCAGTTGTTTCAACGTTAAGCAGTTCCTCTGCCCCAGGTGAGCCTCAGCTGTGAGACACTGTTCCAGTGGCACCCACACTAACAGCTTGCTTTATATACTTCATTACTTCTCTCCCCTTCCCATTTTAATCAGTTTTAATTTTAACATAAGATACTTTATTTAGTGCATGTTGTCTGTGTTCTTAGGCCTTAGTTAATTCTGCCACAGTCTTGCATCTCTATGCACACAGTCATTGATTGCCTTAAACTTTGCTATTACACAGTAATTCTTTGAAACTGCGAGACCGCACGACTATTCTAATCTGTCTGCTCTGAGGACAGTAAACTTGCAAATACCCTGAAGCAGAGAGATATTTCTTTCTCTTCATTCCTTTATTCCAAATTTGAGAGCATGTGACCGTCAGAGTAGTTGGTCGGGTACTGGACCCTTTCAGCTTTCTGCCTTGTTTTGTCAGCAATGAGGGGAACTTTGGTCACAGAATTTCAGTTGAAGTTACTTATTAAAGAATCCTCCAGATTTCAAGAGATTAATTTAAGCCCATACAGACAACCCATATCATAGAGCTTCTTCTGTAGTCTTGCAGCATGCTCATTTGTCTGAGTTTATTTCATTTTACTTACAAGCAAAGTAAATTGAATCAAATGAAAGCCTGATTTAATGCCAGCAAGTGTCCGTGCAAGGCTCCAGGACTCTGGAGAACCATGCTTCTAATGAATCCAGATAAGTTTTCCTGAGTGTTCCTGCTAGTTGGTTCCTGAAAGGACTTTTGTTCACTTTGAAAATTAAATAACTACCTCAACAATCTGCATGCATAAGGAATACCTATATGTGTGCAGAATCCTGAGTTTTGATAAATTACCATCATAGCTTACTCTTTACAGACTTCTTTTCATGGAGGAGTTTGAAATGAAGTGCACGTTAGTGATTTTATTGGTCATTTTCTGAAAAAGAGAGCTTAGAAATGAGATTGTGTCTTAACCAATTACTTAAACTGGAATTTTATTTCATTTACTGTAACTTTATTGAGTGTTTTCATAGCAACTTGCTTAAAGACAAAGCCGTTCATATGACAGCCATGTTTCCTGAAACAGACTGTACAAAAATAGTCACATTATGTTTGTTGTACAGATTAGAATTGTTGATATTTCACAAACTGCTTAAAATTAATATATTAAGATATGATCTTATTAACAATGACATTGGTTCTTTCTGTTACTTCTCTCACTGTGGTTTTCCTAGAGTTAAACTTGGCTCTGAGAGAAATGGAATCCTGAGGCAGTCATGACTAGTCATGCCACATCCAGAGAGCTATACAATGCCTACATAAGTTATTTCTTTAGATGATAGAAATACATTTGGAGGTCCAGTTTTAGCACTAGTTTTTAAGTACCCGTTCAAGACTATTATGATCTTCTGAGCTGAATTGTCACAGACCAAATACAAGGAATAATGTGGGCATAGTAGAACATACCGTTTCCTTACAGAATTCTAACTCTGGATTTTTAGGTATACAGTATTTAATCACACATCTTGTATTAAAGCAGTGTGTGGAGTGGGAGCATGGAGCATCAAAACCCTGAATAGTGCATGTCATTGCTTCCCAGCAGCCTGACCTGTACCAGCACCAGTGAGCAGCTACTGTGGCTGCAGACGCGCTGGCCTGAATTAGGGTGAGCAGCTCGCAGGGCTTGGGCTTCCATCTCCCATTGCAGTCATCCTCTTTCTGGTAGTTTCATCACAAAATTTAAGAAAGCAAGCTTTACCCATATGTAAGTTGTAGCAGTACTAATTATATTAAATGTAAGTTGCATTCTGCTACTGTAATGATGTCTCATTGTATTGTGTTAATTGCAGTTTCAAGTGCTTCACAGTTTGCAGGAGTAATTCACTGGATCAGCCTAGTCATCCTGTCTGTTTTCTTTTCAGAGGTATGTATAATCAAAGTCTCTCACCACATACAGAACTGCAAAGTATTTTTACACTTTCACTGGAATTAGCAAGAATTTGACAGTAATTTGACAGTGAATAAATATAGTACAGTGTACTTTAAAAAAAAAAAAAAAAAGTAAAAAGGAAAAAGATTAATAATTGCCACTCCTACTCAGCAAACTAAAAAATCTTGTTTAGATTAGTGCTGTTTGCCAACTGCCTATAATTGGCAAGGAAACGTGGAAGATACTGTCTAACAAATTATAACTGGGAAACTGCAAAAAGAAATACTCATCTCTGAATCACTACAGGCACAGGGCAGGACTAGTTTTGTCCGTTTGTTTTCACAGAAACCTTATCAGTGCCACTGGGTATAACAATAAGATATAATACTCAGGTATAAATGTCCACAGAGGTTTTTTACAAAAAGATCTGTTTCAAGAATACCTTATCTCACAATTTAGGTAGGTAGTTTAGATGTTCTAAGTTGCTGCATATAGACATAGTAAGAGAATGAAACAAATGGTGAATTTCTTTGCAAAACTTCGTATGAATGTATGCATTGGAAAAGGCTGTAGTCATGATAAAACAAATGACCAAATTGGGATAATGTGTTACAGTTTTGAACTTTATTCCAAAAAGAAGTCATTGGTATTGAGACATTTAGGCTACTCTTGAAATACCCCAAAATATTTTTTAAGGCTATATTTGTGTTGAAATCATATTTACTATATGATACCATTGCTTATTTCCATGGTTCTATTAATGAAATACACTTATTTATGTATATCACTTTGTATTTCTATTTTGTATTTGTATGCGTAGCAGTCTGGTATTGCCAGACTGTCAGTGTTTACTTTCTGAAAGGATTCCTTGAGAACAGGCAGGGGTCTCAAGACTGCTTCGCATCTTAGCCTCCTGGTGCTGCAGTTGCACAAAGAGATACGATTACTATCCTCATCCTTTGACGGTGATTGTGGGTTGTAGGATACAGGTAAACTGACTGAAAAATATCTCTGAACAATTAAAAAATTTTCAGAGTCTTTCCTTTGTGAATTGCACATCCTAATTTTTGAAGACTTGGGTTTGCTAGACGGAGTCCATTCCCTGTAAAGAAATACTTTCCCCTCTTCCCCCAGAATCTTTCTTCAGTGGGGATTAGCACCCTGGAGCTTCTCAACAGGGTCAGCTTGTTACTCTGATGCTGTGACATGGCTGCACTTACACCCTCGCCTGATCTTCATCACTTTGTGGAGCTCGTTTCACAAAAAACTTCTCCTGTGGTCCTCAGTTCCCTTCCGCTGGGGTGTAGTCTCAAGTTCAGTTCTTGCACAGGCAGTTGTTGGGTAGTTTGTTGTGGCAGTGCAGACAGATCCTCAAGGCCAGTACTCGTCAAGGAAGAAATTACTTGTTGCAGTTCTGTGGAGACAGAGTGCCCACGTAAGTGGATGAACTGGTTCAGAAGTGTTTTGCAGGAAAACAACAGCAGAAATACTTCAGGGAACCAAAACTGGTTGTGTGACTCACTGTCCTCATGTTGGATCTGTGTTGGCTTTTTTCCTCCTCTTTGTATTAGGTATTTGGAACTACTTTTCTTTATCTCCTTGCTGTTCTCTTTTATTACAAACCTCTTACCGCTCACATTGTTTCTGTCTTCTGAAGTATCTTCCTTCACCTGTTTGATTATGGTTTGAATTTGCACCAAATAAAAACAAGGCCACAAGTCACCCATGTAAGGTGCACCGAGGAGGGTAAATTTTTGGATTTTGGTTCATTTGGCAGCTCAGAGCCCTTGACTGGGTTAAAGCAACAGAAGTGGTTCCACAGAGCAATTGGATGTGCTTCAAAGACCACGGATCTGGAGGAGAATGCAGGAGGACCTTTCCTACTGGGTTTGCTGAGGTTGTCCTCATGACGAGTTGGTTTAACGAGCAACAGCACATCTGCTTGTGTTGAAATGTGTCTCGTGAGGGGAAAAACAGGGTCTCATTTTTTGTTATCCAAATCAAAAACTTTGATTTTTTTAAGAGGTTATGAAATACTGAAGAAGTTGCAGATCATGTTATTTTTTTCCATCCGTCTTAATTTTATTTATTCTTTTGGTGCTTTCAGGAGACTTTTTTGCCCTTTGATTCACAATACCAGTCAGCTGTCTTTGTTTGGAATTATTTGTTGAGAAGATAGTATGTTACAGTGAGATTTTACTGTCTGTGACTATTTATGCCAGGATGATTTTCCAGAGATGAGCAGGTTTAATTACTTTTCTTGGATATAATAGGCAACTGCTGGGGGTTGATTAGTCCTTGAGTCAGCGCCTTTGTCCTCAAAGCAAGGATTCAGAGTTTCTGGTATTCAGAAAGGGTTGTTTCCACAACAGGTACCGTGTCCTCACTTTGGATGTTTATTGTTTATTCTGTCGTTTGGTTCCCTTTAGTTGTAAGTGTGGATACGCAATTTACACAATTCTTCAGAAAGGCCTCAACTTAGACTTAGGGAACAAATAATACCAAGTTGTAAAAGACTTGTTAAAAACCAGAAAACTTTCAGCACAAAATCTGAGTGTTTTGGAAAAATATGACTGATTAAAAGCTGGTGCTATAAAGGCATTGCAAGTAATTACTGTCCTATCATGTTGGAGTTAAACAGGCACTGGTTTTCTGCTTGGCTAAAATGAAGGGCGCAAACGTGCCAGCAGCTGGCAAATGCCAGTAGAACAGCTGCCAACAAAATTAAATAGAGACTCTCACAGCATATTCTTGCTCCCTCTATGCTTATGCTATAGCCACAAGCCTTAAAGGAATTTATTGCACTCTGTTAATTTTATAGTGTCTGTTACTGCCTGTGACTTTCCAACACTAAAATATCCTTATTCAAGTCAAGCTCTTTTTGCTTTTTTCCAAGTATTTGCGCAGGATTTACTAGCAGTGATGATAGTGTATGTTTGTCTCTGTTTACAAACATAACTGTGATTTGTCTGTGCACCAAGTGTTACCCAGATGTTAAGACAGAAGAGAAAGACTGGGGGTGAAACACCAGTACCAACAGCAAGGCAAGGCTGGGGTTACACCCCATCAAGAGGGCAAATTCAGCCTTGGTAATAACTGGCTGAGTAAAGGAAGATGGGGAATGTCACAGTGGTTTGGTAAGTGGATTGGAGTCTGCTTCTATTTTAATAGGCTTATCACATTTGATTCTGTGGCTGTTGTTCAGTTCCACTTTTCAACCAAGATTGATGAGACTGTTTGCATGCAAGAATAGAGTTCTTTGATATTAGTTATTTGGATTGTGCTGTATATGCTTCAGTCAGCCAAACACTCAGGCATTCTGCTAGCTTGCAGCTCTAGTTTCCCTCAGAGTAACCAAGTCTTCTGGTGTGCTTAAAGTTAGACAGTCATGGAATTGCGACTTTCTTCCCGCATCCATGTCCAAGAAATGAGTTCTCGAGTAGAGTAAGTCTGGCAGTTTCCTTTCAGAGCCTTGATTGATGAGAACCCATGTGAGGAAGATGTCTCTGTACTGTAAGCAGTAGAACATCTCAGTTCAAAGATGCTGACATGTTCCGTCTCTGTCTGGTGGCCTGGGGACAGTAGGCACTAGAACAGCTAATGCAGTATCTCAGGACAGGCACACCAGAAGATGCCAAAAAAAATTTCTGGTAAGCAGTGAATGAGCTAAGGCCTCTGTGGAGTGACTCAAACCAGTGAAGTTATAAATGACAATTGTTTGGTCTTACGAGATATATCCAAAAGGCAGAAGCTTAATCTTCACAGTTTCTGTACAAGCCAGAGGTAAAGACCCTGTGTAACAGATAGACTGGTTTTGTGGCAGTGGGAGGAAGGGAGGAAGGAAAAAAAGGAAAGCAGAGATCTTCTAAAGACACCCTTTCTACCCCACTCCATCTGGTCTCACACAGCACTACCCCATCTTGAAATGCAGGGTTGCTCTCCTTTGCTGTTCACTAAACGTGAGGCACCAGTTTCACCTCCTGTGCTGCCTCCTTTTGATTTCTTTAGGCTACAGATGAATTTGACACAGTGAGTCACTGAGTAGTAAATTGTCTAGTAACTGTGCAAGCAAAAAAGTATTTAAAATTCCGTAATGTCCATTGCAGCCAGCTGACTAATGTAGCTAGCTCATGCAGGTTGTGGGAATCCACAGGGCTGGCTCAGCTAAGGACTTGGCCAGGTTTCCCTGCACAATTAGACAGAAACCTGCTGCATCACACAGTTCTTCATAAATTGCACTGCAGACAGTTAACGTTGTGCAAACAACTGTGTCTCACCAAGGAACACTGTCAACTTCAGAATTACATTTCTGTCTGAAAAATGGTTTATAATTTTACTTTTATCTGGATTTACTCCAAATTAACAGAAGTAAGTTAACAGAAGTGTTCATTCATTTACCTTTTATTGGTGTACCAGACAGACTTTCACATAATAATTTAGCTTTTCTCAGAAAACAAAAAATGTATTTCTGATATAACTAGGAAAAAAATTGTTGTAAAGGACTTTCTAATTAGAAAGATTGATAATCAAGAAATGTTCAAGCATTCTTTTTCAAGTACAAAGTGGCCTTTGACAGAAAAATACTCACACTGATATTTACTGTTTGCTTTCAAATCTATGTGTCCAAAAATGCAGAATGCCTATAGTGTAATGCAGAACTATGTGTGTGCATTTGCTACAGTGCTGAAAGATGCCTGCACATCAGTAGGAAACAGCAGGGCTGCTGCTTTTTTTCCCTATTTCTTGTAGATTCTTGTGTCGATCAGTGGCAGTCATGACTAATATTTCTGCTTTGTCTGTGATGAATTGTACAGTTGAAATTCTGTTTTAATTCATATGCATTTTTCAGTTTGGTCCATATACAGTTTATAGGAAGTTTCCTGTATTATTAGTTTGTCTGGTTGTTTTTCACATTCTGCTACAGATTCTCATTTTTTAAGTTCTGTACAGAGAAAGTACACAATCAAATGCAATATGTATTTGTCCCTTCCAACCCAAACTATTCTGTGATTCTATGTTTGAAAGATATTTTTGACTGCTTAGGAAAAGTGCTAAAATGTTGTTTATAAGTAACACCAATGCTTTCATTTCAGTCGAAGTATTTATTATATTGAACAGTCAGGGAGATTTGCCCAGTGAAGTCCAAATGTGCTTGGTTCTGACTCAGCTGGGTAAGAGTTATGGCAGCAGCAGTGGATGTCATCTCGTGCTTTGTACAAACGCAGGGAAAGTAGAGGAAGCTAACCTGAGTTTGGAGTTGCCGCCAGTGAAGACTGGCCGGTAGGCAGTACGTGTGTGGCACCTGTGTCTCACCCGTGATGCTTTCTTGAGGTGCCCCAGGGCACCAAGGAGAAACGGCCTTACATGGCTTTGTCACTTCAGTGCTGATGTGGGGTTGTTTGTTAAGAGTGATGGATAATGCTGGTGCATAGCTTTAGGATCTTCCTTACAGAATACATGTTCTTAGAGCTCCACCCTCAGTTGTGCCTGGTTTGTTCTGAAGAGTGCGTCTCTCAGATGGGGAACTGGGTTTGTCCCACCCTCACGCTGTCCCTTCTTATAGTGTGTCTGCATTAGCTGAGAGAAAGGTACTGATCGTCAATGTGTGTTTTGTGAGGAGACCTATCCTGTAGATGTAGCACCCCCAACCATTGCTGCATTGAGTGTCTGCTGAGTAGACTTCCAGTCACTGCTGACTTGTGCTGATTCACACCAGCAGACTGAAAATAAAAACATTTGTGCTAGCTTCCAGCCCTTGGAACTGCTCAAGCCCATAAATGTGACAGTAGCACATTCTGATTTAAACACTGCAGTGAGAAATTAAAAAGGCAGAAAAGAAAATCCTTTTAAATGTTACATCAACAACCCCATATTAAACTATATTTAGGGTTGTGAGACAGTGTTTCTGTTTTCTTTGTGCAGATATACCTTATTATTTCAGGAAAAATACCTTTGTACACACCTGTCCAAAGGAAGATTTTCACCATCAGTTACTGTAAATGTGTTAAGTGTTCAACTGTCCTTTAGTTGGTTGCTCATTGACCTAGCACTTCATGAATGCTTCCTAAGCATAGAAGAGAATGAAGCAGGTTTCTCTCTGCTGTCAGCAGGGTTGCTGTAGGAAGGGATAGCATCCCAAGCTTTAAAGAAGGCACTTGCTTTTCCTCAGATATTTCTCTCTGGCTGCCTGCTGTGGAACTTGCTGTGGTGGACCTCAGTTTAACTTATGTAGCTGAACCTATGGGCTCGTGAGTAACTTGTACTTAGCATTTTGCAGCTTCTGAATGAGAAGGGAAGGAGGTGCTTGCAGAGGAGCTGTGATGCTTTTGTCTGGAAGGATCTGCTCAGGGCCTGAGTTGAGGCTGCAGGAGTGCCTTGGCTGTACAGCAGGTGTGTACTTACACCTAGCACTTAGATCACATCATATCATGCTGGTGAGTTTGGAGTCGATAAGGGATGTAAGGAGCTGCTGTTGTCCATGTCTTCCTCCACATATCAACCTCAGACATATAGGTTAATAAGGAAATTGCTGTGAATAGCCACATTCCTGTGCTGCATCTGTAAAATGCTTTGAAAGTAAAATTTTCTTTTTAGGAGTGCAGACAAGCAGCATTAGGTGTTCTCGGTGTCTTTTTCTGTTCTGGCTAGCAACTCCCTTTGCCAGCCAGACTTGACCAGTGCTTCACACATGCCATTTCTGAGGAGACATTGGCTGCTTCACATTTCTGCTCATGGATGGTTTGAGGCTGGGTTCTGAAAGCACCATATCTCCCACAGCAATGTCTCCCTCTGCAAAACAGGATTAAGTGCTGTTATCCAGGTTTGGAGTGCCAAAATAGGGATCAGCACAGTCATCCCGTGCCAAGCGAGGCAATTGGGCTCATGGAGTTTGGCAGAACCATGCATAGGAACAGTATTGAAAAATCCAGTGTTGTTCTGCAACTAGTGCTGGTACGTTTGGCATAAATTCAGAGCTGGTTGGGATTTCATATATATTTGTATTTGTAATGAGCAGGAGATACATCTATTCATCAGAGTCACTTTTTTTCTGCACAGTTCTTGGCATGGTCACCCCTCACACACAGGCCTGCTGAGCTCTCTGTCATTAGTGCTGTTCTTTAATGGAGAAAGTAGCATTTTCCCTTCTTTGCAAGTCACACAGCGGCGGTTAGACTCTTCATGTTTGTAGTCTGTGAAAATCTGACTTTGATGTTGCTACTGACAGAAAACATCCCTACCAGTTATGCTTTTATGTGAATTCAGTTTTAATCATTAGTTGCCTAATTTTTTTTTTTTTAATTGCATCTTCCGAAACCCAGGTTAACAATTAGGAAAGATACCATTGGATTTTTTTTTTAATGGGAATTCACCATTGGTTCATTCTGTGTTCTTTCTTTATTCCTCTTTTCTAGCTACCGATGCTACTTATAGCTGTTTTGCTTAGTAAAAGAGGATCACAAAGATATTTTTCTACCTTACCCTGTAATTTCCTGGGATTTTATAATAAAACAACACCCTTGTATTCCAGACATGGAGAATAAGAATCTCTTTTCTTAATATTGATGAGATGTCAGTATCTTTAGGCACCAAGAGAGATCAGTGCTTCTTTTCTTAGAAAATAGTAAGCACTAGCGTGTCAAAGATGGTGACAAAAGAGATTCTTCCCTCATTGCAACTGAGATCCCCACGGTGGATCTTATATAGGCTTGGGTCACAGGGGTGGTGAGGATTGGCAATCTAAATCTCACAAGTCTAAAAGAGAAATTTCAGAAGGATGGAAAGACTGATGAACATTTGAACTAGGAACATGTTTATGGAAGTCTCACTGAGTCAATATAGTGGCTGGAAAGTAATACCTGCTTTCATAATACAGAAATGTAGCTATTTATAGATCCTCGTATTTCAGAAGAAATGCATAATGCTTTAAATAAAACAAAAAATGATCCCCTGAATAGATAAAGGACTAAATATTTATCTAAAATTACAGTAACATCCACCTTCTCTTTTTTTCCCTAATCTGTTTTACTAGACTGTTTTGAGGATTGTGGTCCTGGGCATATGGGATTACATTGAAAACAAAATAGAGGTAAGCACTCTTACTCTTTGTACTGTTTTCCAGGCAGCCACAGTAAGAATATTAAGAACTGCTTTGGGTGGGTTTGTTATAGACCTGATGCAATACAATGTCTTTTAACTTAGATAAATATGCACATTATTCTCATTAGATGCATGTATGCATACCTGTATGAAACAGTCCCTTTTTCTGGGAGAGACTCAGAAGAGTGTGATATTTGGAAATATTTTATTAAGGGAGACATTGTGGGGTATGTGTCTATTTATTTTGTTGTTAGAGCTGTGCTAATCTAACTGTTTAAACTGCTACCCTGAGATAGTGAGCAATATGAGTGAAAACTGTCATGTGACGTGTGTAACCCCATTCCCATAATCAAGTTGAAATTAGAACTGGTTGGAAAATTGTATGTAGTTTTCTGATAGAAAATACTGGTTTGGCAAAGCCCCCAATTTTATTGTGAAATTATTTTAAATTAAGTTGAATTATGATAAATGCTGTAATTTGTACCTTAAATCACAAATGAAGTGGGAAGTGCATGCTGTTGCAGAGGCAGATAAGGAAATGCATGTGTTATAAGTAACATGTACTCTCAGTTTAAGTGGAAATCTGGAGATCAAGAATATTAAAAGCTTTTTCTTGATACTGTCTGATAAACTAATACTACTTAGGATGTACCAGTAGAAGATCTGACTTTTCTCAGAGTTTAAACGAGTCTAGAGGCTTGCACATTTTTGTAAGTTTGAAACCTTTTCACTTGTTTTGCTAAAAAAACTGAAATGAATCTTAAATTGTTGTTCTAGAGACTCTCATTATTGAGGCTAGGTGCAGTTTCTGATAATTTATTTTGGTCATTTGGAATGGAGTGATATTGTTCACTGTCCGTCAAATGGTTGCAGTAAGAAGTGTTTCTTTTCAATACGCTGAATTGTTATGCACAATTCTGAATGTGTGCTGCTTATGAAATCTATGTCCTCCCTCCTTCTGCAAACCATTAATCAGTGGTCTTTGGCAGCTGGGAAGGGTCTCAGTAGGAATGAGAACGTGGTATTCTCTTCTCTTCTACCCTGCTAGGCGAGTATAGGATAGGCGTAACATTATTACCAGTTTGATCTGAAATGTATTTACTCATGCATTTCTGGCTAATACTTGGCACAATTGCCTTTTCTGACTTAATCCCAATGCAACTAATGTCATACAAATCATTCTGAGGAGTCCTGGTTGTCAAAATCCTTGAAAACCCAGCTGTACAATAAAGGTGAGAGCAGAGAGTCTTTCTGTCCTGCTGCTCAGACGTTGCCACACAGGTTGTGTAGTCAGGATGTGGCCAAGAGCCATCAAGCCTCTTTGGAGCTTTTTCTACTTGTCTTCTTGATCTCTTCATTTAGACAGTAAGATCTATGGGCAGGGACTCTATGCTTTTTTGGAATGACATTATGCCAAGTAAGAAGTAATAAATACCAATGATAATAAAACTCTTTGGCTATAACAGCATTTATGCTGTCACTCTACTTGGGGATTTTGGCCAGTATTTCCAAATACCTTTCTGTCTCCCTGCCCTCTCACCACAGCTTATCTCGCCTCACCTCATAAAATGCACTAAGGAATTCTGTTGTGCTAGCTAAAAAGGATGCAGCCTTTCTGGGGTTTGGCCACCTTATATCCCTTTCAAATATGTACCGTAATTGCATTTCTTTTAAGCAAAGTGGGAGCCCTTCAAGAGTCCAAGCAGGAATGTCAGGGTTACGATCTTTCGGAAAGGTTTGAAAAAACTGCTTTCTCTCTAGGTGTTTGATGGTGCTGTCATAATCTTGTCCTTGGCACCAATGGTGGCCTCAACTGTGGCTAATGGCCCCAGCAGCCCATGGGATGCTATCAGCCTTATTATCACACTACGAATATGGAGAGTGAAGAGAATCATTGATGGTGAGTGATGATTCAGTTTGTGACTCTAGAATTAACTGGCAGGCTGGGAAAAAAAGAGATTTAAAAAAATATTAAAATATTGCTTGCCACCACTGCTTGTATTTTTCTCCTTCCACTTACATCTTAAAAGCACCAAACGGAAGAGGGCTATGAGTACACTTGAGGAGTAGGTCTCAAGTTCATGGCTCCACCTTTTGTTCTCTATGAGCCTTTATAATTAATTGGTTTGTTTTTCTGTTAGGCATCTTCACATACCCTGTCCGGTAAAGTAAGTGCTCTGACCTGCTTCCTGTCTTTTGCCACCAGATGTAATTCTTGATTCTGCAAACTAATTGCTTCCAATTGCCTTTTCTGATATGTGCTGCATCCTTCCCATTCCCATACAGCTACCTCTGTCTTGGGGCTTTCTTTTCCAAGTTCTTCTCTGTAATACAATTTTTATGTCAGATTCCAGGAGCATTTTCTTACCATGGGGGTTCTGTGCTGAAGGCGCTCTCTGCAATGCTGGTGTGCTGTGCAGCATAATAATGAAGTGTGTCTCGGTACGGTTTTGCACCGCCCTCTGTGAGGAAGCACCAGGGGAGATAAGAAAGGCCCAGCAAGTTAAGGTTGCAGAGAGCAGAACTGGTGACTGTGCCTGGAAGTAAAGACTTTAGTGTAGGCTACTTTGTGTTCAGAGGTTTCAGGGAAAAGAAGTGGAAAAGGAATAAATGAAGGGTCGCTTTGCTCACAAGTGAAAGATCAGAGTCGAGTTCTTATTTTGCGTTTAGATGCCCAGGAGCCTTGAAACTTTTTGGACTTGAGAAAGGTTGTAGTGTACAAGAAAAGTTCAGGATCTTGTGTAGCCTCAGGAAACACTAAGAAATGCAGTATGCATTGAACAGCTTTGGTGATCTGTCTGAGTTTGCCGTAGTTATGACAGGAACAAAATCCAGAGGCATTCAGAAGACCTATTGAAAACTGGGATATGGCTTGAAAAGCAAAAGAAGATAAATGCCTTTTTGTTTTTTAAAATATCCTTCATAGTCTGCTATTTCCATTAAGGACTTATTTCTTACCACAAGTCTAGGAATTAAATGCCTAGGGCTCTGTAATAGTTTATTTCCTAAGAGAGCCCTGCTGTTCAGGTTTAGAGGGAATGGGCCTAACTCTGAGCAGAAAATCCTCCTACCCAGCGATTCAGGAAATCTGTGGTAAACACTGGAAAAGATCTGCATGAGTGCAGGAGAAGCAAGAAAGAGCATGCAGGATGCATTTCTGCTCAGCCAGGCAAATGCAGATCTGACCAAACAAGATCTAGACCCTGCTGATGGTGTGCACTTCACATTAGAAATCCTCCCCCAGAAGAAATACTCTAGTGCTATTTCTATAAGACATACTCTAGTTCTCTATATGCAAGTGAAAGGGGTGGCATTCTTTGGCCTGTGAAGGTTTTCCCTCTGATTTAAAAAACAACACCACACCCCAAATAAACCCAAATCACAGTTGAGTTACACTAAGTGCTTCTTCGTGTTTTCCAGCCTATGTCCTCCCAGTGAAACTGGAGATGGAGATGATGATTCAGCAATATGAGAAGGCAAAGGTTATTCAAGATGAGCAGCTGGAAAGACTAACCCAGATCTGTCAAGAACAAGGGGTAAAGTTCAGTTATGTCTTTATCTATGCATAGCTGGTCATGGCAAATCAAACAGTTCATGTACTTTGCTGCAAGCTAAGGTTTGAGAAGTGTCACTAGGACTTCTGTTGTAAGGTGACAGGTCTCAGTGTTAAGGACGTATTAGCTGCAGCTGGGATATTGTCAGCATGCTCTTTGTCAAACGGCGCTTGTCTCCCTCTGCTGCTGTGCTTGTGTTTTTTAAGGTGAGGAATATAAATGTGGGGAATAGAAAAAGAAAGCTTCCAGTATGTAATTTATTGACTGAGTACAGATAGCTTGAAATAATATTAAGAACGTGCAAAAGTCATTGCCATTGTTGGAGACTGCAGTTGTATTCCCAGGAAAAGCTAATGAACCACCCTGCTTTAAATGCAGAATGTGGCTTCCCTGTAGGTCAGTCAGAGACCCTTTTGGCAGACTCAAATTGTTGCAATAGAAGCTTCTAGTTGCTGGAAGCAAGTCAAGATTTGAGATTCTTCCCAGGCCCCCAAATGTTCAGTGACTCAGTGTTGAGGTAAGGGAAAGTGAAGCTTAAAATATCTCAAATTAATATATTTACATGCAAAAGGTGTAAAACCACTCTTCCGGCAATGAGCCAGCAGTGTCTGCAGTTTGTCCCATACAAATGAGTTCTTGAATAAGCTGCTTTAAAGTAGAAACCAGAGGTGTATGTTGGGGCCCAGACTAAGTGAGGTATTCATGTGATCATCAAACCATGACAGAATGATCCCCCAGGT
The DNA here is from genome assembly GCF_036013475.1 of Columba livia. Lineage (NCBI taxonomy): Eukaryota > Metazoa > Chordata > Aves > Columbiformes > Columbidae > Columba > Columba livia. The sequence continues at coordinate 18,618,371 of NC_088612.1, read as the reverse complement.
GACTTCTTGTTTCAGTTGTAAGGGTAACTATGAGGTGTCCAAATAAAGCCTGGAATTTTCTGGCTTCAGCTCCTACTCCCCACTTCTGGTAGGTGCTTTTCAAATACAAAATGAGGGGACCTGTAAGTCTGAACAGCTCAGTCAGTCAAAATGGTGAAGGGCCTGAGCAGACAGGAGGAGAGGCAACTTGTGTCAGAACAGACCAACTGCCCAAAAGCTGCATAATCTGAAGCTGAGATTTAGGTGCCCATCTTTTACCGTGGAACCTAAAATATTTGTGAAACCATCAGGACTTAGGTCCCCAAATGGCTTTTTAGATTTAGTTCCAGTTCTCCTGGATCTCAGCCTAGGATTCTGCACTTAACCCTTGGTGGTGTTAGGTTGCCTTGTCTGTGTAATGAATTTGGAAGACCTGTTGACAGTGTGTGTCATTTCATAACACTGTTTTTGACTCTCCCATGTTAACCATATCAAATTTTGAAACCTTAGGCTTGACTTTTGCTAAAAATTTGTTGCTTCCAACTATTTAAGTATATTCAGCAGCAAAACTGCAGTCCTCTTCATCACAGCTTCACACAATGATATTAAATGATTCATGCTTCTGTCCTGGTTGTGAAACGAGTAGGGACATGGTGTGTACTCCACTTTACAGGGGTGGGATTGTCCTTTGACCAAGTGCTCTAGGCAAATCCATGATTTCTTGAGTGCCATTGTAGTATCTTGTCTGTCAGACTGTACTATTAGGCGAAAGTTCTTGACAATCATAAATTTGAAAACATTCATTTTTAGATGTATTATGCAGCCAGATAACACTCTCAATCTCTAAACAATTTTTCATGGTGTTATTCCTTGAGTAATGGTGGGCTCATTATCCCAAGTGGGGTTCAGGAGCATCTTCTGCCACTCCCCATTCTGGTCCATGTGCTCCTTATCTGCAGGCATGGCTTGCAAAATGTCTGAGCATAGTAGCCCTAATTTGAGCTCGGATGGTTACAGCATAGGTGTCAATCAAGCACAAAGAAATACTGCATTGGTGAGTAAATCTGTGCAAACAGGGCGGGTTCTCTCCTAGCTTTCAAGTGTCATCAGCTATGGAAAAATATGGACTATAGAAAAATGACAGCATGCTAATCCCTCTTATTTTACTGTCCTGACTTCCTGCCAAACAAATGTCTCAGCTGTATAATATGAAGTAAATATACTAATTTGCTACAGTTAGCAACATAAGACACAAGTACTGCGTCTTTCCTTTGTAAATTATTAGCTTCATAATTCAGCCAAGAACAAGTTGTCAGCATTATAATATTCACATTAACATTGTGTACAGTATTTGGTGGGAAAAATGTCTCTTAATGGTTTTTAATGTCTAAAATTCTGCCAGGTTTTTGCTTTTTCATTTGATTATCTTTCCTGACCTTTCTAAAGGATTACTCATTTGTGGAGTTTAAGAGGGCACGTCTGTGTTTTTTAGTGAAGGGTAGCCTGCCGTAGTCTGGCTGTTCTCAAATCTGGAGCACTAGCAGGGAGGGATTCCAGTTTGCCTTGTCTGTGCGGTGAGGTGGGGTGGCTGGGGGCTGCAGGGACATGCTGGGGCACACCAGTGCCAGACACAGGAGGAGGAATGGGCAAGCCACCATGCTTGCCTCATCCCAGCGCTGGATGTAGATACTGATTGATCCTGTGGCTGCATCTTCATGACCACACTGGTGATTTGCATTGATTTAATAATTATAGGCAGGACTGAAAAGACTCCTATTATTAAGATTTCCCAGCACTTCCTTTTCTGAGATCCTATGTTCAGTTTCTTACTGCTTTGCCACTTGTCATACAATTTGGATTGAAATTCTAAAGGTCTGGCATCTTCTGCAGATTAAATTTTGAAAGTTTCAGACAAAATTTCCATTATTTCTGAAGAGGAATTGGGGAAAAAAATAGTCTGTTTTGTTCAGAATTTAAACCAAAAATAATTGGTGCCAGTTCTCTGAGAAGTCCCATGCCTTTCTGTTTTGAAGCTGGTACTTAATACTTGACAGGCAAAAATTGAGTTCTTGCTTTAAAAAACTGAAAGCAGGAAAGATGGACCCTCCCTTCATCTTACTTTTTGAATTCTGTTTCCTTTGTCAGTTGTATTTTTTTTTGGCCAGTGATAGGGTATCACATCTATAAAGTACATTTCCATTCCTGAATGACATTGGAGACATACTTTTGCAAACATGCAAACCTTTTCCAGATGTTGGCTTTTGGCTAGCCATACATCTGAAAACCAGAATATATTTTATAAATTATAGTTGCACGGACCACCGCTTTGTTCTCTATAGTACCCCACTGAAACTGTTTGAATAGTTTACTGTTTTATTGGTTCTCCATTGGCCAAGAAATAAGTCATTAAAAAAGAGTGGAGCATGAGGGCAGTCAAGGCAGAAAATCCTGAAAGGGCTGAGACAGCTGTACAGGACTGCGCAAAACATGAGGAACGTGGGCAATCACAGTAACAGGAATTTCTAAAAATGGGTAAAGGTAAAAGGTAAAAAAGTCTCACTGCAATTACTATCAAAAATATGAGCAGAGTTTATTGCTGATAGTATTGTTTTATCAGAATAACAAATTGCAAAGCAAAGTTCCAAAGTTTCATTAGCAATGCAAATTTCAATCAGGGAAGATTACTTTTTTCCTCAAAATCACCCATAAAGGAATTTCCATTTCTGTTAGTAGATCTACGTACATGATCTTTTCTGCTTAACTTTTGTAAGAGTCATTCAGCTGAGTACAGGCCAGCCAAGACTATGTATTCAGCCTTATTACAAGAGCTCCTTTTCTGTCAGCTCCTATAGAACTGGGTTTTTCATCATTCTCAAAGCTGCAACAACTATGAAAGCTATAATTTCTTTTTTATCTTGGAATATAATTTGTACAACAGCTGCTAGTTTAATGACAGGGCTATTTAGCTGGTAAAATTACCTATCGGAGAAATAACTTATGTTATCCTTTTGAAATAATTTTAATTTATTTCTAACTACCAGTCAATTTCTTGGTGAATGGAAGGCAGCCAAGGTCATCCCGTGTTTCATTCTGCCCATAAATCATTAGTTTGCAACTGTCTCCTGATTTTTATTGTTACCAACAATGGCTAAACTAATGGAAATAAACATTGGATTGTATCCCAGTGGCAGATGAGTTTTAGAGCAGAGCATTCTGTACAGACAGCACTAATAGAATTGAGCAAAGTTATTTCTCCTGCATTAGACATGGGTAAGCTTCTGGATAAAATGTTAATTGATCTCTGTGAAACCAAGTCAGTCATAGTCTTTTGCTAGACCATTAGAGGGAAGTACTACATGATTGACTGATAAGTCCCTTCTTGAGTCTTATATGCATGTTGTGTATAATATCAGATAGAATGGGTGGCACGTTTCATAAAACCAGGTCTGTAAACTGAGTTCTTATTGAGAGCTCTGGGTAGGTCTCTGTCATTTTACCTGCTTATAAATAATCACTTAATGCATCCTTTGAGTGAGGAACTGCGGTGCACAGATGTGCCCCATAGTTCTTTTGGATTTGATTCCTGCCAATATATTGCTAAGTTTATTTGTATATTGCTAAGATTTACATGGTTCTTAACACAGAGCTGATACCTGTAAGTCTTAGTTTAAACAAATCAAAGCATCTGTACAAGTTTGTATGTTTTTTTTTTTTTCTTTACTTCCTCATTATATGCTTAATATGCATCTTTCCTTACAGGCTGAAGGAAAGATGGTCTGCCTAAAAATACGAACTCTGGTTTTCTCAGTACAGCCCTTCTGCAGTACTCTGTTAGAGAGGCCCAGGCCTACATTCAGATAGCTACATCAGCTCCTACTGCACATAGAAATTTCATGTGTTTAACTTGGCCCAGACTTTTTACTTAAAATGACTGTTATATTTTATACCTTTTAATGATTTATTTAACCTGTCCTGGACTGCATGACATGCAATCAGAGCAATCTCATTAACCCTTTTACACATTAGAACTGCCTGAGGTCAGTGTTCAATATAATAATGTAATTGTGTTCAATATAATAATAATGTTCAGTAGATATAAGCACCTGCAACATAATTTGCTCACGCAGTGTCTCATTGAATTACGCCCACGAGGAACACTCCTCTTAGGTTTAACCTTTGTTTTTAGTAGGTTACTTTGGTGGCCAAAACTGTATTCCAGCTTCTACGGTATCTTGGGACAATTTTCAAGTAATATTTGGAAACAATTATAAATGAATGGATCCCTTGAGCAGATGCATGCCTTTTGTGAGAAAAAAAACCTCTGTGTCTTGTTTAATTTCCTTACATTAATGCTTATGATAAATGGTGATTTTTCTCATCCCACCCAGTCCCTTTTTGAACATACTAGAGACTTGGAGAGTTTGGATTTGCATTTGGAAGGAGTATATTGAGTTGGGGGTTGGCTCTGTCTTATGCTTTGTGTAACAGTTACAGTACAGCATCTCTGTGGAACATGTTGTATGGATCACTTTGCATTAGTAACAGTGGATGTTACCATGATTGCAATGAATACCCTCTGTCAATAAAAAAATGACAGTTACACACACAACAGTATTTAATTCTACCTTTCCCCTGTTTTAATGACTAGATAGACTTCAGGGCAAATGCGAGTGGGACCTGGAAGCTGAGCATCTGAGGTAATGGGAAAGCGGAAGGGAGAGCCGGTGATAACCAGCTGCAGTTGCCTGGTTTTGTAGGCAATAACAACAGTTTCTGCCGTTATCTTTCTGAAAATCTCTGTGTGCTATTATTTGCCTTGTTGATGATGTTCAAGTCCAGAGCACTGTGCTGCTTTACTGTGCCATAGGAATTCAATCCTCCTATCTGTTCTTGACAGTCTTGTGTTCAGTTCTGGATTTTAGACCAACTGAACTAGCTCGGTGTTACAAGCTGAAAATAAGACAAGCATGTGGATTGTGTTTGCAGCTAGCAATAAAAGAGGGTTCACATATCACTTTAAAGGTTGCAAGTCCAGCATACACTTCTCATCCTCAGGCATGAAGGAAGTGTTGCAGGAGCCAAAATGTCAGGTCTAAGTTTCAGTTTCTGCTAGAATGTGAGGTTTGTGCCATCTTTGGGAGCAGGTGCTTCCGCTGCTGCTTGTAGGCACAAGCTTCGATGTATTTCTGTCTTTCAAACGTGAGATGGCAGCAAAGCCCCTCTGCTTTTGATATTCACACAAGTAGTAGCTGTTCACCTGAGTAACTGTGGTAGTCATGTTCTCTGTGGATTCCTGTTTCTGTGTGGCTGAGATTCAACCAAAGTAATAATTTTTCCCACATGAATGGGACATAAAGAATTGTTTGGACAGTGTAGTTGTCCAGCCTGGTGATCCCAGCAGTGGTTGCAGACTGCTGCTCGGTCCAGCGTGCTGGGCCGAGTAGTTCATAGCTTGTTGGCAGAGCTGTATTAAACAATAAAATGTATGAACTCATCTATTAAAAACTGGATGGTGACTGGAAATGTTAAAGATTGACAGTAGTCTGTGGATATTTGGAAATGCTTGCTTTATCGATTGTAACATGTGAGTGGGCATTGGAAAGTCTGGCCTCTTCCCCCATTTTTGCTCTAGGTTCACTGTAGCAGGAAAGATCACCTAGTGTGCTTCCTTTTTTCACATCTCTAAAATGCAGTGATTCCCTTCAAGATTTTGATTGTTACAAGGTTCAGCCAATCTTTGTAAGTGCTTAAGCTGGTTAAGTTGGTTATGATGCAGAAATACAATTGTTGAGCTGACTTTTAGGTAGTTTTCTTTAGCTGAGAGAGGTTAACACAAAACGCACCATCTGGGATGTACCATGGAGGTTTCATTGAAGGAATCAGGGACAAGGGCTGTATTTGGACATTTGCTGATATGACCTGACTCCTCTGACTGTCACCTTTGGCTAGGAGCAGTGAGCATTTAATGCAGCCAGCTGTCGGCAGCTGCCAGACCTCAGTCCACTGATTTCAAGAGAGAGAAAAAGCCATGGGCTTTGTTAGATCCCTGTATTAGGTGATTTGAATTTCATCTGGAAAGCTTAAACCACCCTTTTCCTCTCCAGATTTAAATCTTGCAGTGGGCTTTCCAGTTATTGTAGTTCCTTCCATTATGCTCTGGATAGCAGATAGTCTCCAGATGTGGTGAACTAGAATCCCTTTTTCTTTCATTTTTTTTTTTTCTTTCTAAAATCTGCAGAAACTCTGTCTTGTTTCGCCTCCAGCCAGTCACACAGCTTGGAGGAACTGCTGGTGCTCTGCAGCGTGCCTGGGCTTTGCGCCGTGTCTGATGTGGACTGTGGTGGAACAAACTGTCCACTGACAAGTTTCCAAAATCTGACAGCAAATTTGAGTCAGCATCTGAGAGGCAAGAGCCAGAACCAGATTCATTTAGCCTACATGCTGTTACACACCAGTTTTCAAGCGTTGAGGTGCTAATTGAATCTCGGTTGTAAATGCAGAGTGACAGGTGCAGTGTGGCTCGCATAGCACCGTGCTCTCTGATGGCTTTTCGGGCCTGGAACTATGGGAGGCCCAGCAATGCTAAATTTTAAATGCCTTAGCCTATTACTCGCCTCATTTGCTTTTCACTCTCAGACTTTCTATAGTTAGACATGACTTGGTCACTGCTGTACTACTGATCTTAAAAAGCGTTTAAAAAAGAGAAACTCTTCCACACAGCCCCATAGCAGTGCGTGATGACAGAGGGGAAGGACAGTGGGATTTTGTAGTGCTTATATAAAGGTTTAAAGGGTGTCTGCAGCCTTTCCAGAAAAAAATACTTTCCTTCTTGCATTGTGGAAGATCCATGGCTGTCAAACACAACAGAAATATGCTGTGTCCATCAGTCAGGTTGTATCTGGTAGCTTCTGTCTTTTTGTCAGCTATCTTTTTTATAACACCAGTCATTAGGCAAATCTTCTCCTGACTGCAGAAAGTCATTAACTGCTGTGGCTCATACATTTGAGGTGAGTGGCCACCTTCTGCAGGGTTTTCTGCACACTGTGGAGTACAGAAGATTTCAAGCTGGAAGAGGACTGTAGTGTCCCTTCCCCTCGCCCACTTAGTGGGGGAGGACTATTCCGGGCACTGCTTAGAGAACCTTCCTCCATAGAAATCCTCATTACAAACTCTAGCAGATTAGCAATGATAGTCATGAACCTAAATCCCTAGATGCCTGTTAAGAGTGGTCTTCCATAAAAATTTCATCTGATTTGGTAGTGAGATCTGTTAAAACTGTCAAAAATCATATCTTCGGGATTCAGAGATCAACAAAATAGAAGACCAGCACATGGTCGTCGTCATTTTTAGATTATGTGAACAGTGGTCCAGCTCCCATGGGCTCTGGGGGAGAGCATCAGCAGCTTGAACACGTATCCTGGCTCAACTGCATTTGATTTACTTTCATCAGTTTGTAGTGGTTTAGTGAGAAACTGAGTAATAGGTCTCCAGCTAGAGAATAAAGACTTCTGGCCATGCTTGTATGACATCAGTATGTGATATTGTTTTTTCCTCTAGTTTGAAATCAGGCAGCTGAGGGCCCACCTTGCTCAGCAGGATTTGGATCTGGCTGCAGAGAGAGAGGCTGCGCTGCAGGTCCCACATGTGCTGAACAAACAGAGCAGCAACAGGTACAAGGTGGTAGCAACCGAAGATTCGGATGATGAAGCCACTGAGAACATCACTGAGCTGCGACCTCCACAAGGTGAGTGCTGCCTGCGTGCTGCTACCTGCTGGCACAGCTGGTCCCTTACGTGGGGTGATTGAAACCACTAAATACTTTCACTCTACCGGTGAATTGATGACATTCCCTGGAGACGGCATTTTCCCGTTATTGCGAAGAGGCTGCGTCTGCTTCAAAGTGACAGGAGCTGTTGTATTTGCAAACAGATCCTGAACAGAGCCAATACAATATTTCTGGAAGAAAATTACTATAATGTACTTATATAATGTCCCCATGATTATATGGCAAAACAATAATCACTCAGAGGTAAAAGCGGGGAAAGTGAGAAGAATATTGAAAAACAGTTTCAGTCTTTGGCCACTTGCATTTCTGTGATTTAGAGAGGACCCATTCATCAGCTGCGAAGCCTGCCTTGCCTGGAGGCTGTGCTCTCACCAGGTTGCTTAAAGCTGCTGATGCTAGACAGCCCGCTGTGCCTGGCCAGGGCGGCTCCGGTGCCAGAAAAGGAGCGATGCGCAGCATAGGCAGCTCTGCTCGGATGTCTAAGTGCTGCCCGACTGTGATGAAGAGCAATCCTGTGCGTGGCCTGTGAGTTGCCTGTTGGGCAGGTGTGTAGTTCAGGGCAATATCAACAGTTATGTTTTCCTGGGTGTATTTTTATCACATAAGTGCTAGACCAGAAGTATTTTTGGAAAAGACATGTTTTTTCCTGTGAACTCCCAACCCTTACAATGGAGTGCAGAATGTGTCCTGATCTCAGTAACATTTACCATAATATTCCAGAGGAGACAACCTTAGTGATATGTTAGTCTTGGGCATCTTACCTTGAATATCTTAGTAGGTTAGGACTATATAAATGTATTTGAATTAGAGGTTTGCATGCTTTGGTCAGACTCCTTAGAATTCAAGGCACAGAAGTACTTAATTCAAAAGGTTTAAGAGAAAAAAGCTCATCCCAACATTTTCAAATGATAATTCTTTTCATTCTCTACACAGTAATGGAAGCATGTAGAAATTGTTTTTGTTTTTTTCCTCTTTAATAATATCTGAGCTCTAACCGCAATTCAGCCATTAATTATTCCTGATTTGAAATTGTATTTAAAAGCAGACAGTTGAGCAGACTGCCCCCTAAAATGCATTTCCCCCTTTTTTGTAGGATTTCAGAGGTTCCCAGTGGATATATTATAATTTATGCATGTGTTCCTTGAGGGTTACATTTGGAACTGGAGAGTGTTGTGCACATTAGAAGGAGGCTTGCTGAAATTTTAGTGCTATGGAGATTCATCTGAAAATTCTTCTATTCAAGGTATTCATTCCAACATCCAGGTTAACACAATAACTCATTATTTGTGTCTTCCTGTGAAATGCTGGCCACACATGCAACAAAGTAGATACACAATCTTCAGGATTGATTTCTACACTCAGATAGATTACATTATTAGAGAGATTCATGTTTTCAATGAGAAAAGACATTCAGCAAATAAGAAAACATGCATTACTTTACGTATCAGTTAAGGTGCAGTTATGCTATATTTAAACATTCATACTGAATACACAGAGTTTATTTCCAGATGTCATCTAAAGATATAGGAGGAAATTTTTTTGGTGCATTGTATCATATATTCCATACAAAGCCTTTGTAGATGCATTGAGTGCTTGTCTTCAGAAGATAAATTCAAGTGAATCTATTTTAACAATTGTCCTTCATATTGAATGAGACAGGAGTTGGAGAAAAAAAAATTCTTGTGGTCTAATAGCAAGGAGTACCCCTCTGTGGTACCCTGACAAGGGACACCGTTAAGATTGCATGAGAAACTAGAGCCCAGCCATAACACTGAGTGCTTTAGTTCACAATCCAGGTAGCAGTCAGTTGAGGCAGAGGATTTTGCGTGTAGTTTTCTGGATTATTTTGCAAAGCAATGAAGTAATAAGCTACCAAGGCTTTGAATCCTGTACTAACAATGTTGACTTAGATATTGCTTCTGTGTAAGCTACAGGGCTTTCAAACCCTCAACTAACAGCTTGAGAAGGCAGTTACCGCTGGGGAAGAAAGACCATGAGCCAGCCCTGCTGGTTCTTCTCCCTCCCCACCTCAACTGTGTCTTTCTTCTGCAGCTCCTCCCAGCACCAGCTTGCACTCCCAGCACTATGCTGGCCCGTGCTGCAGCAGCTTTCACCACGATCACTTTGGCATGCTGTCAGCATTTTCTTCATCTATACCACAGCCATTCTGTCCAATGCATATATCAGCAAAGCCTGAATGTTGGATGTCGGATGGAAGAAGAGCATGTCTTTAGCTGAAGGTGTCTCCATCTGCACAGTGTGGAAGGGGTATATCTAGTTGCTGTAGGATCTCGCATCTCCCCACCTGCTCAGGCACATGAAATATGCCTGAGACCTGACTCTGCAAAGCAGATAATTGAGATGTTTCCTGCAGGTCATTTCTGTATCCTCCCGCTTCTCACATGCTGTGGTTACACTGGCTGTGCTTTCTTCAGGGCTTTCCACACCACTTGCTGTGCCTGGAACTGTAAGCCACCAGTGTTTTAACTCGGGACTTTTGGGTCAAGGGTTATGTTTTGCAAGTTGCCCTCTGTGTCAGATCATGTTAGGAATTGTTTTGCATCAATTTTTTCCAAGCTGTGTTTTTGCTCCTTGAAGATTCCAAAGCAATGACTGTAGTTAATCATTCTGTGTGCCACATGGCATTTGTTAGCTTTGAAAAATGTCTGCAGTTGCCTATTACATCGAGTAGTTAGAAGAGGAGAAATAAGGGACCAGGTTGCTACTCGTTTTTAAAGAAAAGCTACAGTTCAAAGCCACAATTCAACTGTTGGGCAAAACAGGCTCTCATGTGCTGTTCTCTTATGCTCTGGCAGAACATTAACCCTGCATACGTCACCTGAGAGCAGGGTATGGCATAGAATGCATGTTTGTGCCGAAATTTGTCCACCTTCAAAAAATCACCGTCTGAGTTCTGCCAAACCAGCAAGCTTGAGTTGGCTAGAGAACATACTGCATGAGAAAATGGGATATTCCATCTCAAGCTAATCTTATTTCCCCCATCTAGATTGAACAATGGAAACATTGAGTACAGAATACTTTACCATGAAAGGGTTATGGAATAAGAAAGCATTCAGACTTTTTACTCATTTCTCTACCTGGGAGTTTTATGGGATAGTGCATAAGTTAAAGCTCCTCAGGGGCAGCTGTAGCTTGTACTCTGGTATTTAGTCTGGATTTTGTGCAACCATTTACTACGCTGTTCAGTAAAGTCAGTCAGGTAACCCCAGCATCACATGGTGCACACAGCACCTCAGGGAATTTGTGTGGCCTGCACCTGAAGAGTGCTGTGTGTGCTGGCTGAGCTGGTGGCTTTCAGTACGTGTTTTCACCCCGTTTTTCTCTCTGCAGATCTCTTTGTATCTGAAGTGTGTTAATTGCTAGTACGAGACTGGGAGAGGCAAAAGTTCCACTCAGATGTTGGTTGGGCTCTGAAAGTGCCCCATAACTCCTCAGCTAATATTCCATGCCTCTTCTTGAAGGACCACTTCTTGAGGCAGTACAGCTGTAAGCTGATCATTCCTGTGCTTATTCTCTGAATAATGAAATGGTTGCTGCCTCACACGCTTCTTTTTCCCCAGAGTAGTTCACCAAGAGACCTCCTAACATATCAGGAATAACTCTGTGGAATATGTATGGCTGTGTGGTATTTTCTAATTAATTTGGCTAAGGTGCAGGAAATTTTTCACCTTTAGTTTACTTGGAATAGAAGTTTTAGTTGTCTTGCCAAAAAAATTGATCTCCAGAGTGGACAAACGTGAAGGCTGAAACAGGTTCAGCATGCAGGTCACAGGGTGCCATTATCAACGGGAAAGATGGTGGACTCATGGGAAGGGCAGGACTCCAGGAGCTATAAACCCAGTGCAAAGCTGGGACATTTGCTGCGCTGTGAGCACTTTACTTGGCTTCTCTGCCTCAGTTGGTAAGAGCTTAGGGTGAAAGCTGTTGCATGTGAATGCACAGCAGCATCGCTAATGATTCTCAGGACCACTGTGGTCAGCCTTTCTCTATGAGTGAGAGAAATATCCTAAGTGCTGTCATCTCCTTTCTTCTTCCTAGAGATGCTTACCATTTGACATAATGGCAAGTATTATCCTATCTGTTCATTACAAATGAAATTTTTTCCCTTTCTGAGTTCTTACCTCGTACAGTATTTAACTGGTCATGGTCAGAGTAATATCTAATGTTTTCTGTTCGTGCACAAATCATTTTTAGTGTTTGGTATACAAAGTTCCAGGCTTCAGGGAATGCCAGGTTCACAGTGCCCCATATAGCCATTAATACTTCCTTCCAAAATTTATTATTCTTTAATCTCTCCCATAATATATGAATTACAGTCCCTAGTGGAAATTCCATATTTTCCTGCATATATCATTTTAGTTTTTGAAATTTTACGGTACTGCCATAGTTTAAGATTAATATGCCACCCTTCTATTCCTTTGAGCAAGAACCCGATCCAAGCGCAGTTACTTCGCATTGCAGAAAGCTTATTTTACCTATTCTGAGTTAAATTTCCATTTTTATGGGGTTAGTAGTAAGTCTTTTGCTTTGGGGACTGCTACAATTTATTGTTGTTCTTGGGGAAAAGTAAAGCTTGCTCTCCCAATAGATACCCACTGTTTTGTAAGTGAAGAGAGTAGGATATTAGAAGGGGAACGTGAAAAAATCTGGAGCTTCAGAGTTTTTCCCTTAAGGTTATTCATAAGCTGTCTGAGAAGGCAAAGCAGGGCACTGGAAGGGATTTTGTCAGTTGTTCCTTGCAAGGCAGTCTGAGCTGGTTGAACAGTTCTAAACTCTAAGCCAGTTCCTTTGGTGATCATCTGTTAGTGCTCTAAGAGGGCCCTGTTACTCAAAACAATAGATAAAAAATAGTTTATGGTTATTTTCAAATGTTGAAATGTATCTACTTTGAAGCCTGCTCCTGGACATGCTTTTATCTTAAGCACACTCGGCTTCCTGGTTAACCTCCATGGATCTGTGGCAGAGGGAGGATTTGGCTTCTCTGTAGGTGCCTCTTTCAGGCTTTGTGGTTCTCTGTGCACTGATCATCCAGGCAGCAATCAAAGGAGTTAAACCTTAAGAAACACTTACATAAATGTGTGTGTAGTTAGTGGAGTTAGGCTCTTGAATTTCATATTCGCCAAATGGGTGGGGTAGAAACTTTTCACTTCCAGAAGCGGTGAGCGTACAGTCACGGATGTGAGGCTGAAGTTGTCTCCCATCACTAATGTGCAGAGGTGTGAAGACATTGCTGAGAGGTAAAGGAACACAGAACTGCATTCTTTTCCACTGTCCAAGCATGCAACCGCTTCCATAATAACCCCTTTCATAAAGAGATTGTGCTCCATATGACAGCAGTGATGTATTGTGCCCTCTGCTGCCATTATAACATTGTTCTAGTATCTCACTTTTCTAAATTATTAGAAATCTTTTTCTAATTCCCAGTCTACATTTATTTGTTGCCAGTTTATAACAATATGTTCTTGAATTTTTTTTTATTTTAATCTTTTGTTTAAATAATTCTTCTCTTTCCCTGATGTTTACCCAGCAAATTATTGTTTTGTTGGTAGCCATAGTCTTTCTCAGCCTTTGTTTTTCTAGGCTCAAGGAATGTGGCTGTTTTGCAGAGACAGACCCAAGTTCCTCTGTGCTTGCTTCAGGCTGACTGTAACAAGCCAACTCAGATGTGAATCTGCCGATCCGTATTCACAGAGAACAAGGCTGGAAGGAGCACTGAGAGGTCCCCCAGGCCATCCTCTACCCAAAGCCACCAGCCATGCTGGCCCTCAGATGTCTTGCATCTCAGCCGTGCTCAACTCAGCACAAAGTGCTCTTGCTGCATGATCTGCTGAAGTGAGGGCCAAAACCACCCAGTTTGTTGTCACTTAAGGATTTTGGCTTTCTGTCCCAGCAGTATTTGCTGATAATGGAGCCTGTTCCATATCCCAGGATTTCTTTCTGCACAATTACTTCCATCTCAGGTTGATTTCTTAATTAGAGCCAGGCTGAATCTGTTGCTTTGTTTTCTGTGCACTCTTACTTTGACAGTTCCTCTCAAGGTGGGGATTATTTGTGTGCTCAGGCATCTGTGCAATGTCTGCTAGGTCTGGATATCCCTGTGAATGGAGCAGTTGTGTGAGTACTGCAGCTTGCACTCATGTGGCAATCTGCCTTCTGCCTTTCCCTTTCTGCCAGAAAGTGCCAGCTGGCTGTTGATGTTTCCTGTTGGTACAAACTTTCTGTGTTGCTAGAGGGAAAAGGAGAGAGACCTTCTAGGGCCAGCAAAGCAGAGGGGAAAAACTCTGCTCAGGTCGTCTTGCATAAGACCAGAAAGGTGAACTAGACAGTACAGCACGGCCTAGGGAGCATGCATATGCCTTGATAAATGAATTTACAGGTGAGCAGTGAGCTACACTTGGACTGCTGAGAAGGGGAGGTTACATCTGGCTGAGAGTTTGGTGATGGTGAAGTTCAGATGGCCACGGTCAGACAGATCTGGAATGCCAGGGATTACATGGCAATCTGCAGGGGAAAATTCCCTGGGAAGGTTACAGCTTCGTTGGGGAATTTTCCCCCGTGGATTGCCAGTCTGCTCCCAGAAACACCTATAGACATCCTGGTTTATGTACGTTGTCTTCCTTTCCTACTGCACTACAGTGTCATACTAAAGCTGTGTTCTTTCCGTGAAAAGTCAGGCTGTGGCAGTGTTATTGGCTAGTGTCAGAGCAGTGGAGCTGTCATCACTGTTTCTTATTTCTAGAAGTGTTTAGGGGACAATAACCTGATCTTATAATTTGTGCCTTAAAAAATCTCCCTGCTCAGTGTATCATAGTGGTTTTTATTGCAAAGTGTATTTTATCCCATTTTTCTTTCCCAAATGCTTCAAAGTGTTAGTAGTACTTTAAGGAGAAGACACCAGTGTCAGCAGTGATGGAGATGAAAGATCTGCTTCTTTAGAAACCTCCTCCTAGTAAAGATTGCTTTCTGGAAGAAATCAGGGTGAGACATTACCTACTCTGAGGACTCACATCCTCAGTGGGAGGCCACACAGCAGAAAAAGTAACCTTCTAGTTGAGAAAATTCATCTTTGAGAGACAAAAGACAGTACAATCAATGGCAATAAAAACATGAAGTAAACTACTTTAATAATGAAATATTTCAAAAGAAATCTGGTTTGTGAGGTCTCTAATCTAAAAGATGTGCAAATGGTATTTATTGTATGCAGGGGTGTTGCAGACTCATTGGCTGAAGTCATTGATGAAACAATTAAAGGTCACCATTGAGGGATTATAGAACTGAAAGAGAGATCTGCCTTGGGTGGAAAGTCATTTGTGTGTTTCACCCAATTTATTAGGTTTTTATAGGGCCAGGAGAGAGAGATTACAACATTGTCTCTTGGGTCGAATGAGATTATATGGCACTCTACTCTAAATAGTTTATTACACCCTGAGCCATTGTAGCATGTATTCTGAATCTTGCAGGAAAAGAACAGGCAGATCATTTGAAAAACCTTCATCAGACAAAATCCAGTAGCTGTCAGACAGATCCTGACCAAGAACCACTTTCCAGGGAAGGTTGTAGAACCATCCTCATTCACCACAGATTTAGGAAGGGCTTTCACGTGGGCAAGAGCTGCCTCGCTCTTCCCATTTTCTTTCTCAACCCAGAGCTATTGAATGTGCATCACCAGATTTGTCACCAGATTTCCTGAGGTGTCTAGCAAGAGTATCCCAATCACCATCTGTAGACCATTTCCTAAGACTGCCATTTCCAGCAGAAATAAGAGGGAAATGCTTTTTCTTTCTGCTTACTGCCGGTTCCTTAGTTTTCTATAAATGCTATTTGGGCATCATTATGGCTAAGGACTTTTAAATGGAAAGTTTTTCTTCTGGAAAAGGAAGTGCAGGTAGCATTGCTGTCTATTTGAAGACATGAATTTATGTCTAGAAAAGGAGGAAAATGAAATCTTCTGGATCCTAAAAATTCCAAGGTGGCAGAAATAAGGAAAAAAATGTTTGAAATAAACAGGGAAACTATGAAGAATATAGTATTTCTTAAGAGAAATCCCTTTCTGGAGCTGAAACTAAAAGACACTGACAGCAGATAACACTATGGAGAATTTAAATAATACAAGCAATCTGCTCTCTTGAAAAAGCTGGACTCCCCTGCTTAGTTGTACAGACTTTCTATGTGCCACCAGCTGCAAATGTATCTGTACTCCTGATGCCATTTGACTGCACACACCGAACAGTGGGGACCTCATCTCGTTGTAAATCACCATGAAGTACTTGAGCAGTGTTCCACAGTAATGTGCTGTGCTTTCTATTTGTGTATACATTTTATATGCACAAATAGTTGCTTTGAGTTGTATATTTGTGGCATTTTGTTTAAACTCTCTTCTTTCAGCTGTGTAGAATATAATGAGAGATAACTGGAATTGTTTATAGCCTTGTGTGCCCAAAGCACCTGAGACTCTCATATGACTAAGATGAGTTTGTTAATTGTCAGTTTGCTTTAATGTAATTATGTTGGAATATTTATTTCGTTGTTGTTATTCCATTGCTCTTATTATTTTTTATTTGTAAGAAAATATTCAAGGTAAAGATATATATGTGTGTGTATTTTATATACACATGCATGTGTGTATATATTTATAGATACGTATAAGCAGTGTAAAGCAATGTGATGAATAAGGCCATCGCACGGTAGCAGGCAGGTGGGCAGTGAGGCAGCTCTCCCAGCGCTGTGTGCGAGTGCTCACGCGCCCGCCGGGACGGCCCGTCACCTTCCTTGCCGCTCAAAGGCAGCTCAGTGAGTGCTTTACGGGATCTCCTTTTCGGGGCTTCAGCTGTATAGTCTGTGTCTCTTTGCTAAATTGGTTTGAAAGCAGCTGATTGGTTTGAAAATAGTGCCCTGGTACATTGTGTTAGTTGATAGACGAGTGGCCAGGGCAGAAAACGTATGCAATCCTATAGACTTGATTTGAGCCTTGCCATAAGACATGAATAGCAGGTGATTAACTTTTCCAAGGTTGGTTGGTTGTTTTATTTTCAGTGCAAATGATGTTGGCATTTGGGGCAGACTTTAATGAGAGCCAAAGAGAACAAGAGCACTGAGCGTGGCCCTGTGCTTCTGGCAGGTGCTGAGGAGGGGCAGCCCCGTGCGCAGAACATGTCCTTACCCAGGCCAAACTGGAGTTCTGGTTTCCTCATTGCTTGGCTTAGAATTAGGCTCTAGGTGAAATATGAGGAAAGTGCATTACTGGAAATACAGATACGTAGGTATTTTCTGACTGTTACTGAAGTTCCATGCCTGAACAAGAACCTGTATCTATATGGGCTGGCAGGTTTGGTGGCATTTAGAGTATAAATTATGCATGATTGAAATGAAGTGTATTTTAGTAGCAGATAGCTGAAAAGCCTTGCAATGTACTCCTAATTCAGCGGCATTGCCTTGAGCTACTCTGAGGCCTCCTTTTTAAACTCAGACATTAGCACAAAGCACACCTCTGACTGCAGGCATTTAAAGATCAACAAGGGCCAAAAAAGCTTTTAAGATCCAATGAAACCAGGAAAACAACCATGTTGCCTTTCAGTGTCAGGTTAGATTGCCTTCTTATGAGTGCAGCTATTTCAGGTACAGAGTGCTTAGTGGTTTGGGTCTTGTTGTGTGGAGAAAGTGTTCCCCAGAAAACATCTGTTTCTTTCACCTGCAAACCGCAGTGTGCTGTGAAAAGGCAGGGCTGCAGCCGCAGAGACCCAGGGGGCCGAAGGAAATCTGGCTCAAAGGGATGAGCGTGGTTTTCTGAAACATGGTATCAAAAAGAGCACTTAAGAGGAGACAATGCTTTTAGAGTGCACCCTACACTGCAAATTGGGCCGGTCGGGTTGCTTGGAAGCTTGAAATTCTTCCTGGATTGCCAATACCATTTACTTAGCAGCAATATTTGCATTCTGCTGAGAATTGTGCAAGAAGAGTTTGTTTTCTTTTTCAGTGACTGTAAAATGTTCACCTTTTCTGTTAGAGAACAGGAAATCCCACTCTCACCTGCAGCTTCTCAAATCTGTATATGCAGTATAGCTGCTGCTTTCCCTTTTATGTTTGTGTGCTCATTTTTATCTTATCATTATTGAAGTTCAGGTGTAGCTCTCATGTATGTTTTACAAGTGTAATACTACACCCTTGACTTGTAAAAAATCTTTATAGCACATTATAAGCCAACAGATAATGTAATGTTAATATTATGCTATATATTACAAATGTATATGGAATATACAATAAAAACCCTCTCTTTATTCCTTTTGAATGAAAAAAACCCACATTATCTTAGAAGTAGGGATTTATTCACTAAACCTACAGGGATTTACAACTGCTAGCGAGCTGGCTTGCCTGGCTCTGGTTTTGGTTTCCCACAGCAGTGCTTATGCTGGGCTGGAGAGGCATTTCTACTTGTTTTGATAAACTCGTTGTGTGGCTCTTATTGGCCGTGTCATCCAAGGTGGAACAGGGGAAGTTCTAGCAGTTCTTCTGGAAGCGTACTGGATATTGTTTGTTCTCTTTTAAAGTCATGGGGTGGAATTTCAACAATTTAATCAAATGGGCTTCTAATGGCTGCCTTTTTTTTTTTTCAGAGGACGACATGAATAATTACATCAGTCGATACTACAGCGAGCCTAGCAGTGGTAAGTTTTTCTTGAAAGTGTAAATGCGAACGGCATTTTTGCATTGTGCTGTGTGCTGTAAACCAGGTGACACTGACCAATGATGTCGACCTGTCCTGGAGATGAAATCCTCTGTGGCTTCTCTTGGTTTGCTCTGTGGAAGTCTGTACACAAATAGTAATTCCCTAAAGGTTGCAGGGCCCCCAGTTTGCCCCTGCTGAGGGCACTCAGAATGAATAGTCTGGAGGTCTGGGAGAAGTTAGTTGCCCTGGCTGGGCTGCCCAGGCTGCAGGGCGGGCCAAATGGGCCCGAGAAGGAAGAGTGTGGATGGAAGTGGGGAGGTGGCTGAGCCCAGCACTGTGTGGGGAACCAGCCGGGAAGGGACGCGGTGGTGAGGAGTGGCCCGAGGCTGGGTGCCGAGGGGTGGCCCTGGCGGGTGTGCTGCCGCCGCGGCACGCTCTGTGCACCGGACGGGGCTCGGGGGGCTGCGCGGGCACCCTGGCAGGGGTCGTGCTCAGCAGGGCTGGGCGGGGGTGCATAGATATATATTTTTTAAAGTGTGTGTATAGGCATAATGTATTTTTATTAAATATGTATATTCCTATATACACCTCCCCATATATACACAGGGATATATAAAAAAATTATGGGTGTGTCTGCATATGCACATAAGTATAATGTAGAGAAAATACTTATGTGTGTGTGCACATGTGTGTGTACATCCCACATATACACACACAAACCCAGATATACACACATATATATTAAAGGACATAAGTAAAAATATAGACATAAGATTGTGCATGTATGTATGTACGGTATCAGATATGTATCCCCAAACATACATACATGCCCATATATATATGAGGAGATTTATATACATATTATGGTATATGTGTGACTGTGTATATATATAAAGATATATGAACATGTCTCTATACATATAAAGATGTGTGAGGGGCTGTGTCTGTGCATATACGTAGAAATTGTATATAAATACATAAATATCTAAACATATATAAAGATAGATGCAGCAGGGTGAGGGCTGTGTGAGAAGGAGAGATGCTCTCAGAATATAAGTATATATATTATGGACACTAAAAATGTATCTATGTACATGTATAATGTGCTATATATTTATGTCCCTACATACGTATACACACAGAGATATATAAAGATGTGTGTGTGACAGTCTGTGTATATACATACGGATTTTTAATGTATTCTGTATTATACACAAAATGAATATGTGCATCTGTGTATATATATATGTTTATATAGAGAGAGAGTCTTATTTATGTATATCCCCATATATATCCCCGTATAATACATGGAGTTATGTATTTATATGTTCAGGTATGGGTATGTGCATGTATACGCATTACAAGTGTGCTGGGAGCGGCTGAGGGACCTGGGGGGTTCAGCTGGAGAACAGAAGCTGAGGGGAGACCTTCTGATCTCTGAACTGCCTGAAAGGAGCTTGGAGCCAGGGGGGGTCGGGCTCTGCTCCCCAGGAACAAGCGCCAGGAGCAGAGGAAACAGACTCAAGTTGCACCAGGGGAGGTTGAGGTTGGATGTGGGAACAATTTCTTCCCCAAAGGGCTGTGGGGCGTTGGAACAGGCTGCCCAGGGCAGTGCTGGAGTCACCATCCCTGGAGGGGTTGAAAAGATCCAGAGATGAGGTTCTCAGGACATGGGGCAGTGCCAGGGGTGGGTTATGGTTGGACTCTGTGATCCTGAGGGTCTCTTCCAACCAAAGTGATTCTATATGAATATAAGTCTATGTATGTTTCTATATATGTAAATATCTACAAAGGTGTTTGTGTATAAAATACGGATGTATGTGCATATGTAGATAAAAGGTATAATTTATCTATATCCATAGATATGGATATTTATATAAAAATATACATCTGTCTGTGTATACATATGTAAGTCTATGTAAAGATACATAAAGGCTTGTGTGTACATGTGTATAACCACATATACATAGATATATAATATATAATACATATATATTAAAAGGTGTGTGACTATATACTTACAGATTTTATATGTATTCTATACTATGTTTATAGTGTGTGTATGTATACAGATATAAATATAATGTACATGTCTATCCCTAGAAACTGCATATACATATTTGTATTAATTATGTAATATATATATAAAGTGTGTGTGTGAGTGACTGGAAATACATATATTTTTATTATGTATAATATGTATTACATATAATTTTGATATATCCCTGAATGTATGCATATTGTGGAATAGTATAATGTGTTCTATCTATATCCCTATACGTAAATTGCCCATATATACATACACACAGAGAAAAAAAAGAGGAGAGGTGAGAGTGCGTCTGTATATATTTGATCTAAAAATAGATAATTGTATACATTTTAAAAGTGGGTGTGAGAGAGAGCCTGTGTCTGTATATATACATCTCTCTTTTATCCGTATAATGTATTATTTAATCCGTATAATGTATAGATTTTATATATAAACTGTTGTGTATATATACTCATGTAGGTACATGGTATTTTTAATATATATATATATATATATATCTCTATCTCCATCCCTATACATCCCCCATTAATGTCTATACATATAAAGCTATTTATGTGTATGTGTGTATGCAGACAGATATAAAGACAAGTAAAGATATGTGTGTAGCTACATAGGTATTTTATATATGTATAAATATATATGAAGATATATCTATGTGGGTGGATGTCACGGAATAGTTTGGTTTGGAAGGGACCTTGGGTATGTGAGAGCCTGTGTATATATATTATATATTTGAAAATACATGAGAGTATATATATAGACGTATATGCATTATGTAGAATATATATAAAATGTGTGTACATATATAGGTATATTATAAATGGGGATACTTACACACAGACATTCTCTATAAATTTGGATAAATGTATATATAAAGGTATCTATATGTTTACATAAAATCTGTATATATGTGTGTTGAAGACTGTGTATCCATCCACATAAATTATATATATTTCTATTTTTAAAGGTATGTGTGTACACATTTAGGTATACAGTGTGTATATCCCTTTATATACATTCCCATTATATACATGGCTCTATATAAATATGTATGAATAGGTGTATGTATGTTTAGATAGACGAAAAGGAGGGGGAGATGTGGGTGACTGTGTCTCTGTATATACATATAATTTTGTATGTGTGTGTGTTCACGTATAGGTATATTTTTTACATCTGTCCCTATATATATGTTCTTCATGTTTATACACAGACAGTGAGATATATAAAGGTAAGCACTACATGTATTATGAATTATACGTGGGGCAGATATACACACACACGTATTCTCCATATCTAGATGGATAAATCTATATATAAAGATTATTTGTATATAAAATAGGGGGTGGGGGTTGAGAGAGACTGTGCATGTATATGCCTAAGTATTCTATACAATATGTCTGTGTCTGCACAAATGTCTGTATATGGTATTATTCGTAGATGTATATGTCGATGTATATCCCGCTGTATACATCCTCATCGTTTATTTGGGAGATGTTTAAAACAGTGTATCTCTGTGCATTTGTGTGCATACATATATACATGCACACACATATATTGTTTGAGAGGTATCATATGACGTGGATAGATCAGTGTGTGTTTCCATGTATAATGTATTGTGTATGTATGTCCCTATACCCACCTTCCCCATGTACATACCAGCGGTGCCGGGGTTGGGCCAGGGCCCAGGCAGGGGTTTCCCAGGAGGTGCCTTGGCTGGACCGTCCCCAACAGCTCCCACCGACCCGACCTGACCCAACACGGCCCCGCGGGACGTGGCGCAAGGAGAGAGCGAGCGAGCGGCTGCACCCCGAGCCCTTCTGACACACGCTGGCTTGCAGGGAGTTAGCGATAAACGTGCCCATGTGCGAGAGACAGCACATCTGTGCTCCCTTTAAAGACAGAGAATGAGACCTATTTAAGAGGGGGACTGTATATTATATACTACATGTATTGTCTGTGTGTACATACATATGTATACTGTATTATACAGGCGGCTCCTAACACACACACTCTCCCCATATCCGTATGCATAAATCTGTAAATCTATAAATATTATGTGCACATAAAACATGTGTGTGAGACTGTGTATAGGCACATACATATACATTGTATAGAATATGTGTATGCACACATATATACGTATAGGTATATGGCATTATTTGTAGCTCTGTATATTTCTATATTCATCCTCATTATAGACATGGTAATATGTATGAAGATATGTGTGTGTATACAGCTATGTAAATAAAGGGTGTGGGGGGGGGGGCGATCCTGTATGGGTATAACGGATCTTTACTGTATAGCCCATAAATAAGTATACACATACAAATATATACAGACATATAAAAAGATAGGAGGCGTGTGTATCTGTTTACTGACAGATAATATGTATTTGAAGGAGTGACTCTGTACTATAGGGTGTACGTGTGTGTATATATATAATGTCTGTACATTTATACATACAATGTATACATGGGGGACCATGTACTATTGTGTGTGTATATATGTACAGACCTACACTTTATATACCTATAATAATACATGAGTTTCATAGATACACACACACACATATTCCCCATATCTATATGGCTAAATCTTCGTATAAAGATTAAGTGTATGTAAAATGGCGGGGCTGTGGGGGGTGTGAGAGACTGTGTGTCTATATACCTAGGTGTTATATATAATGTCTATGTGCATATATAAAAAGGTATATGGCATTACGTATAGATGTATATACAACCCCTGTATACACAACCCCACAATATATTTGGAGATTTATAAAAAGTTGTGTGTGTCCATACAATGTAAGAGCTGTTTAAACAGGGGCTGATAGGCATTCCCCAGATATATACACACAGTGAGATACATATATATTTATTTATTTGTATTTATGTTAAAGGTAAGTATATGGCTGTGTGTGAGAGAGCAAGAATGCGTGTGTATTCTATTTAAAGATAATTATATGTATTAAATGTGGGGGGACTATGTACTATATGTGTGTGTATTTATGAAGTGTTTGTACAAATATAACTATATTATACATTGTGCTCATATATACGTACACAGAAATATATTTCCCATATCTATATGGATAAATCTCTATATCAAGATTGTATATATAAAATGGGAGTGATGTGTGTGAGAATGTGTATATGCACCTGTTCTTTATAGAATATGTACACACATATATATATATATATATATATATATATATAGGTATATAGTATTGCATATAGATGTATATTCCTCTGTATACATTCTCCCATAATATATTTGGAGACTGTAAAAAAGTGTATCTTTATCTATATATGTTTGTGTATATAATTTAAAAGCTGTATAAATAAAGGGGGGGGGAGGGGAGTGTTAACGTGTATGTATAATGTATTATATATGTATATCCCTATATGCATTCCCCAGATATATACATACACTGATACAGATATAGATTTATATATAAAGGTAAGTATATGTGCATATCTGCTCTATTTAAACATAGAGAATTTTATATATTTAAAGCGGGGGCTACATATTACAGAGTACATGTATCAAATGTCTGTGTGTATACGAGTATGTATGCTGTATTATGTGTGAGACTCCTTATACACACACACTCTCTCCATGTATCTATATGGATAAATCTATCTGTAAAGGTTATCATCTGTATGTAAAATGGGCAATGTATGAGAGACTCAGTGTGTGTGTGTGTGTATATATATATATATATATATATATGTATATATACACACATATATGTATATATACACACATATATGTATATATATACACATATATGTATATATACACACACATATATATATATACCTAGTATTACATATAATATGTGTGTGTGTAAATCCATATATAATTGCTTAAGTATTACATATAATATGGATGTGTTTGTGTATAGGTGTATATAATATGTGTATCACTGACTGAGCATATGTTTTCTATGTAAAGACAGATAATTATAGGTATTTTAAGAGCAGACTATATTATATAGTATATGTATCAAATGTCTGTCTGTATGTATACTGTACTATATATGGGATGGATACAAACACACACGCTGCCCCCCCCCCCCCCCCAACTTCCCACTCATATCTATGTGGATAAATCTATATGTAAATTTTGTGTATATAAAACAAGTGTGTGAGACTGTATAGAGAGAGAGACACACACACCCCCCTATATATAGTACTGAATAGAGGGGCACACACACCCCTATATATATATATGTATAGGGTATTACTTATAGATGTATATCCCTCTGTACTAATCCCCATTAACCAATTGGTGACATATATGAAGATTGTGTGTCTATAAATATATCAATATAAAGGGGGTCATGTTCATGTATAATGTAATATTTATATATAAAAATATATACATACACAGAAATATATTAATTTATAGAGATTCTGTTTACCAATAGATAATTATATGTATTTAAAGAGACAATTATGTACTATATAATGTATGTGTGTATTTGTTATGAGGCTCATATATACACACACACACATACTCCCCATCTCTATATGGATAAAGCTATATATAAAGATTACATGTATATAAAATGGGTGGGAGTTAGACTGTGTATATACACTTGTGTATTTTATATAATATGTGTGTGTGTGTGCGTAGGCGAAAGGTATTATTTATATCTGTATATCCCTCTATAAACATATGGAGATCTAAAAAAGATGTGTGTGTGTAGAATTTAAAAGCAGTACAAATAATGAGGGGGTCTGTTAATGTATATATAGGAATGATGTATTATTTTTGCATATCCCTACATATACACACAGATATATATAATAAACAGGACAGGTTTGTGTGTGTTTGTATTCTGTTTCTACACTAGATAATTACAGGTAAGTATCACAGACACACAGACATGCACACACATTCACACACACTCCCCAGACACACACTCAGACACACGCACACACAGACCACACACATGGAGACATACACATAGATACCCACGTAGACATGCAGGCACAGATACACACAGAAACACACGGCAGATACAGAGAGATACATACAGACATGCAGACTCACAGACACGTATATGCGCAGACACACACAAGCACGCAGATGCACACAGGAACATACAGATGCAGACACATGTCCATTCAGACACATACAGACACATTCATAGAGACATACACACAGAGTCACACACAGACACAGAGACACGCACACTCAGACACTTGCACACATGCATTCATATATAGATGCATACCCCATGCACACACACAGACACACACCACAAACACACACAGACACACACCAATACATACACACAGATTCACACACACACCTGCACCAACTCACAGATGAACACTCACACTTGTACACTCAGAAATACTTGCACACACACTCGCACACAGACACACTCACACACACCAACACATACACAGACATACACAGATGAACAAAGACAGACACATGCATACTTGCACCCATGCACACACATACATACAGATTGACACACATGCATACATACAGATTGACATACACATGCACACACACTCAGGCATGCTTGCACACATGTGCACAGATGGATATGGACACACACTCATGCACATGCAGTCACACTTGCACACACACATGCATATACACACACAGACACACACTCATGTGCAGACACACCTGCACGCACTGACACACACACGGAGATTCACACACGTGCAGACAGACACACCCTGATGAGCAGAGACACACACTCGCGCTTGCACAGACATACGCTGAGAAACGCATGCACACTTGCTCAGAGATAGACAGACACACTAATACGGACACAAACACACATACACTCACAGATACACACTCAGACACACAGAAACAGATATACACTTGCACCTGGACACACAAAGGTACCTATAGACACACACACACATATATGCATGTACAGAAGCACACAAACAGATGTGCAGACACACGCACAGATACACTCACACACTGACACATAGATGCAGACTGACACACACGTGCACAGACTCACACACAGACACTTGCACACACACATGCAGATTCACATGTGCACAGACACACACTGAGATACACCTGCACAGACTCACACTCAGATGTGCAGAGACACACTTATGTAGAAGCACACAAATGCACCCATTCACATATTGAGCATGCACACACTGAGATGCACACAGAGTCTGACACACTTGCACACACAGACACAATGGTATGCAGAGACACACACACACGCAGATGCACACATGAACGCAGACGCACACACTCACACCTAGACACACACACAGACACACTCAGACATACACAAATGCGCAAAGAAACACACAGGCGTATGCACACACAGACACTCATGCATAGACACATGCAGATGCACACAGGTGCATATGCACACTCAGACACACTTGTACATGCACAGACACAGACACACACAGACGCACACTCAGACACAGAGATGAGCAGAGACACTGACAGAAATGCACACATGCACAGACGCACAGGAGCATTCATATATATATGCACACCACTCACACACACACACATAAGCACATGCAGACACGCTCACACACATGGACACAAATACAAATACTCAAAGACACACACAGAAACAGACACACACTGGCACGCAAACACTCACAGACACAGTCAGAAACACTTGCATACATACATGTGTGTACAGATGCACACACAGAGACACAAACGCACACTCAGGCATGCACAAAGGGACACATACATGCAGATTCACACACGTACAGACTCACAGATACACACATGCAGAGACTTGCAGACACATACATGCACATACAGATGCAGACTTGCAGTGACACACACAGTTGCACACACGCAAAGAGAAACAACACACACTCGCACTCAGACATACACAGACACAAGAACATACACATGCAGACTTGTGCACACATATAGATGCACTCACACACATGCAGACAGACTTGCACACACATGCGAACAGACACACAGATTCATACACAGACACACAGGAGCACACGCACGTGCATTGACACCCACAGGCACATAGAGATACACAAACACAGATATGCACATGCACAGAGATACATACAGACACACACAGATGAACATGCAGAGAGAAACACAAGTGCAGAGTCATGCATTTGCATGCACACATGCATATGCACAGTTACATGTATATGCAGACATGCACATGCAGACAGAGAGTTGTGCAGACACACAGACAACCATGCAGACAGAGATGTGCAGGCACACACACACATATAGAAATGCACTCACACACAAAGGCACAGACATGCACACATGCATGTACACAGACTTGCATGCAGGCACAAACACACACACACCTACACACACAGACACACAAACATGCCTGTACTGGCACATGCAGACACAGACTGATGCATGCACACAGCTGCACACACAGATAAGCACACACATAAGACATGCATACAGACAAACATGCACACCCAGACACACAAAGACTAATATACAGGCAGGCGCACACACAGAAATGCATACAGATGCACATGAACAAAAACATGCACGCAGACTCAGAGGCATGCAGACACAGTCATGTACACAAAGACGCACACAGACGCATATGCAAACATGTGGCCAGGCACAAACAGACACACAGAGATATGCACACACAGACACGCACACACACAAAAAATGTGTATACCTAGACACAAGCGGGGGGTACGTATTTTATATCATGTACACACATCTGGAGGTATATTGCGTTATTTCTGTAGCTATATGCCTATTTTACCTAAAGAGCAAGCTATATCTTTCTATGAATATATATCTATACATGTGTATATTAATAAAACTATATAAATAAAAGCTATTTTGTAACATGATGGTTTTGATCCCACCACCTCAGCTGCCCCCCTGTCCCAGGTACCACCAGCTGGTTGGGCCCTCCTGCCAAGCAGGTCTCTCAAGCTGCCTCTCTCTGCTCTCTTCCTGCAGATAGTGGCATCCCTGAGGCAGCCATCTGTGTGGTCACCACTGCAGCCATTGATGTCCATCGCCCCAACATCTCTTCTGACCTCTTCACGGTGGAGGTGCCGATGCGGCTGGGCAGCACTGGGACATCCGCCAGCATCACATCGGGCAGTGCCTCACGGTCGACCGTCAGCTCAGGCACCCAGGCCTGCAGCGAGAGCAGCCAGACACTGGGCTCATCCCCGGACTGCAGCACGGCCTGTGAGGATGCTGCGGAGGCTAGTGCTGGCCCGCAGGCTGACCTTGCGCCTACCCAGCAGCGGGTGGCCCAGGCCATGGTGCAGGAGCTGCTGTCGTCCCTGTCAGAGGAGGCCTGCCTGGCACAGAAGGGGCTGGATCCTGTCAACCTGAAACTGCCCAGCCCAGCGGGATCAGTGGGGGCAAGTCCTGACCTGGGCCATAGGCTCAGTGTCTACAACCGCAAAAACCAGGAGAGCCTTGACGTCTTCCAGCTCAAGCCACTCCTTGACTGCCCACAGGGTGCCCCAGTGATCAATGAGAACTACGGGGCACTGGGGACCCCAGAGCCACGTCTGGGCAGGGTTCCCAAGGCATAGGGAGAGCCTGGGGCCACAGGGACAGCTGCAGGAAAATACTCACTGTGTTGCATCACAAGACTGCTGCCAGCAAACCCGCAGTGCTGGTAGCACCTTGTGGTATCTCTTGCAATGGCCACCAGCCTGGGACCAAGCCAGCATCACCTCTGGCCACCAGTGCGCATGGGGCATGACAGACCTGACCTTGCCACCAGCTCTGGGCCAGGTGGGACCTGCGGCGTCCTCTGCAGAAAATGGACCTTCCAGCAGTCTTCGGCCAACATGGACCCACAGTGCCTGTGGAACAGACTATGAACCTGTCCTACTGCCGGCCCAACAGTGCCCAGGAGCACTATGAAGCTGCTGGACAGCCTAAGTCCAGCCTGGCCCCCCCGCCCCAGCCTGAGCCTACCCTGAAGCCGAGCACAGCTGGAAAGGGAGTGGGAAGGGGAATAAACACTGACAAACACATGCGGCCTCCTGCCTTGTATCCCTCTTTCATTCCCTTTGCACCCTTCCCTTCCTTTCTTACCTGCCTTCCCTTTCTTCCTTCCCTACCCCTCTATGTGACAGCCCATTGCCCACAAAAAAAAAGAAACATAAAAAAATCCCAAGACCACAGTGACCCCACCTCTTTCCAGTACAATCCTTTATTTGCCCCTTTTCCCCACCTCACGCTACAACTGCAGTGCAGGGTCCATCACTCACTTCTTCTTCAGGATTTCCGTCATCTCAGGCACGGCCTGCGAAAAACAGAGCTGGGGTAGTGCCTGCTCTCCCTCTGGCCCCCAAACTCTCCCCCTGCAGCAACTAAACCCCCAGTTACACTCCCCACCCTCCCACTCAGCACACCACTCCAGGGGCTGTGGGTCACCCCAGATCACAGCACTCCCCACTTCACTCCTGCTGAATAAAGCCTCTTAATTATTTAAGAGAGCTACATTTCCATTAGGTGGAAATAATGCATTCGTACAAAATTTATTAAGGAAATTGTCTACATGGTGTTTGTTCAGAATGTGACTGTCTCTGGCTTACAAAAAGGCCCGTGCTCACCGCTGAGCCAGCGGGCACCAGTTCAGGAATGGCATTAAGTGCTGGCAGAGTTTCTGCCGCGCCTCTCCACAGAGCCACTCCAAGCTCCCGCCAGTCACCCATGCGGACATGCGCACAGGCGGCTCGCACACACGAGCCACAGCCGCTTGGACATGGGCTAGCTCACAGCTCAGCTTTCCCAGCGAGGACTGCAAGTTCCTGCAAGTAAGGCAGCAAGCCCAGGCAAAAATAAGGACTCCTGCTGCAGTCTAAATGCAGTGCCAACTCTCTAGTTTCATACTTTATGAAGCTTAAAAATACATGTAAGCATATATGTGCAGTTTTTTCTCAAAATGGTTCACGTTCAGGAAACTGGAATAGAGGCAGGATTGGCTGTGATTCCCTGCCCCAAACACAACACACACACACACACCGGCTTCTACTTGCAAGGATTACATTTTGAGACTGAAAATAATTAAATCATAATGCCAATTATTTAACAAAACAACCCAAAGCAAACAGCCTCACCCAGACATCTTTAACATTTA
Source organism: Columba livia (assembly GCF_036013475.1). NCBI lineage: Eukaryota > Metazoa > Chordata > Aves > Columbiformes > Columbidae > Columba > Columba livia. The sequence goes on along the minus strand of NC_088612.1, from coordinate 18,587,767 downwards.
TTATCCATCTGTCTCTAAGCTACCATTAGAGCCCTGAAACCATTATCCTGTGCATCGCCAAGTTTAGCCATACCTGAAATAAGTCTGCCACCAATCCATAGTCCGCCACTTGGAAAATTGGAGCTTCTGGATCCTTGTTAATAGCAACAATGGTCTGCAAGCAACAGTAAACCACCACGTGAATATACATATATATAGATAGATAGATAGATACATATGCATACAGATACGTATATATATCTCCTCCTAGATTACAGTGACAGGCCTTATCCAGGAAACACAGCCTAAATTATCTCCAAGATACTAGAAGCCAAAGATACAAATTGCAACATTTAACAGTTTTTTCTTTCCACCTCAAAACCAAACCAAACACTTCTTCCAAAAAACTCTCCCTTCCCTGCTCATTGCATACATTGGACTATCCTTCCCCATTGAAACGTCTAGAAAAAAATTACCACAAACTATTATCTGCAAGATCTAAGCCATACCATTACAGAAATAATTCAGAGATAGCTTTCAAATTTAAACAAGTACAACAAAGCCATGCCTAAAGGCCTCTGTACTTACTATGGGATATCTTATTTACTTTGTCACACAGTAGAAAAATGCACATGATCAAAATCCCAACACAATGGTCCAGAAAAATGTTTTTCCTAGTCTAAGCTCTTTCATACAGGTAAATTATTTTGTAAATGGCTATGACAGCTTCCGGCAAAATGAATGTGGATGTCCACATCAAAATCTACAAGAGGGTAGGGAACACTCCATAAAGGACGAGGAATTAAAGAAAAAAAGACAGCTCATACAATGAGCTGTACACCAAGCAGGGTCTAAACCACAGCACTCCAGTACTGCCTTTCCACCTAAATGCTGCCAATGCAAACTCTGATTCAAGGCAACCAGAGTCCTCAGGACACTTCTAACCCAGCAGTTATTCAATGCACCCACCTGCCACTGCCAGGTACCCACAGTTCATGGGTCTGTTTTACTCCCTCTGCTGAATGTACTTGTCCAACAAAATTAATGGCTCAGTAGCATACGCCTAGTGGCAGTAACCCACAGATACGAGTTTGCAAATCCTGTGGTTCTAGGCCCACAGACATGTTTTTTCTTCACAGGTCATTCGTACCCTGTGACTCACTATGAAGAAGGACCACAGCGTATATGCAAGAAGGAAATACCTACAGCAGAGCGCTGCTGCTGCCCTCTCACCAGCTCATAAGCAGAGACCTGCAAGTATTCCAGCAGTGCTTCTCCAAGTTGTATTGTTTTTATTTCAGTTGCCTCATTTGCGAATGCAGACCTCCACTGATAATTCTACAGTGCAGGAAGCAAAATCCAGGCTGTGATAGCTGAGGACACTATCTCCATAAAAACTTCATGCTCCGAGGCCCTATCAGGTTTTCCAGAACCACTCACAGGGGCTAACACTGAAGGCTGGCGACACTTCACAGCTGCTGGCTCTGTCCTTATCACAAAAATAGTTAACACCAGTTGCTTGCAAAATTGTCTTAAGCTTTAGTCCAGCAGCCTAGTCCTTCCCTTGTCTCCACATTAGCTGGAATAACTTTTTAATAAAATCCGGTTCTCTACCTCATCGCTAAATCAGACTTTGCATTGTAAGAAGCAAAAGCATCACCTTGCTCACAACAGACCTGTTGCAAGTTAAAATCTCTTAGAAAGAAAAGATACTGTAACTACCTCATGAGGGAATTAAAAATAAGGAAAAAAAAAGCAATGATGATTCTCTAGGTCTCCTCAAAAGCCACATTTTCTACCTTGCTGTAGGACAAATAAATTATACATTTCACTTGGTAGAAAGCATCTTACTACTTCAGAAAACGTATCCTGAAGTGTGCAAGTTCACAATGCCAGATAATTCACAGTGCTGAGGGAAGACAGGGGATACTCCAGAGAGTTCCCATGGCTGCATAATTCTTTCTGTTTGTAAAAACTGGATCTCTTCAGTAACTACAACATCTACATGCTTTGGCTAAAAGGAGAGCAGAACACATTTCAAATACGAATAAGTAAAACTCAATTTTACAATACACACATGCATTTACACTACCAAAACTAAGATAGGTGGGATAAACTGAACTGCTAAGTATGCATCTCATATAGACAAATTTCATCTTCCCTTATTTCCTATAAAGAACATCAAAATATCAAACACAGCATTGAAACATCAAAAAAACAGAGGTTTTGCTGTTACAGCACAGGGTAAGATTGCTGCTTGGTATTTTTCTATCAAGTAATAGGTTCCCAGTACTGCTGGTGGTCTTAACTGAGATAAGGCACGAGATAAGTACAAACAGGGTCAGATCAAGTTTTAAACAGCTTTGAATACACAGTTGTCAGTCAATGGCTGATACTAATCCCTGCTGCTCATCTTCTCCCCCACCCAAAAAGCACAGTTGAAGACTAAACGCCTCGAAACAAAGACACTCTTAATACTGTGGCCCATCAGCTACTAGCAGACTCCAGAGAGAGCTGAGGACAGCCAGGGCAGCTCCGCATCTGCGCTGCTCTCAGGGACTCTCCTGCCGTCTGACTCTCACTGTTGCTGCGCTGCGAGCAGAAGACACTGTGGCAATGTTGCTCCACCCAAACCAGTGAAAATACATGGCTACCGACACTGTTATTCACACCACTCAATAGTGACCTTCACCCCTGTCTAGCATTCATCCTCCATCTCCCCAATTTGAGAAGACTGAGACCCAAAAAACAATGATGTATCCCAAAATCCAGCTTGCATGTTATTTCAAAAAACACAACAAAACGCAAAAAGAGCTGAACTGTAAGAAATCACAGATCATCCCACCACACAGGCTGGCTTGTGAGGACAGCTACCAGTCACCTAAACTTACTAGTCTGTCATTGGTTAAACACAATGATCTGCCTGTAAAGTTTTGCAAACTTTTTCCCTGGTTTTATAAGCTATTCAGAGTTCTGGCTTTGGTTTCTTCCAGGAAGTGTAAATTCATTCCCCGGAAAAAAAAAAAAAAAAATATATATATCTATTTCCTTTTTCTAATATTACTTGTGGGGAGGCAGGACAACATACAGTTCTGATGCTTGGCATTTGATAGTATGATTCAGGAGATAATTCTGCTCCTCATTCCAAACAATGCACTGTGGATCAAACTGGCAATGCCAATTTCAGAATATTTGCTTTGGCAACTAATGAGTTAAACCTTTTAAAGTTTTACTGCCATTTTATAATAGGTTTCCATTTGAATGGCTAAATGCAGGAATGTCAGACATCTTTTACTTTATGGAATACTAAGTTCATAATTCAAACTGCACATTGTTATGCATGAATTAATGTCATACTTTGAAATAAATGCAAATGGAACTATTGTATAGAACTCAGGCATACGTGGTGTGTGTGGGTTTTTTTGATAAACAAAGTCAATTAGCTGCTTCTACTTACCACTTTGGGTTTTTCTACTATGTTAGATGGGGTTTTTTGCAAGGCTTAGAGGTCTAGCATGTTTTAAAGCAGCAGACAATCTGGCAATTTTAACATTAAAATAAACCCTGGAAAGCTGGCTGATGTAAAAGCAAGCAAGTCAATTCATTTCCTTCCTCAAAAGTATTTTCTAGCACATTCATCTTTATATACCTTGCTGTCTTTCATCCCAGCCAAGTGCTGGATTGCTCCCGATATTCCCACGGCAATATAAAGTTCCTAGAAGAAAACAAAAAGGGAGACATTTTTGGTACTCAGGACATAATTTCAGTAAGCTCTCACAAACCTTACTCAAAATCGGTTACATGCAGTAGTTTTTACATTACAGTCATTTTCAACATTAAAGGCAGCTGACAATTGGTTCCTTTCCCCACTTGGGGCTGCAATGTAACTGTAAAAGGAGAGTCCCAAAGGAGCATCTGGCCAAGACAGATGAGGGGAAAAAAAATACAAAACAGAGATCTGCAGCAAACATAAAGAGACTGTTCAGCTAGAGCATGGGGCAATGAGTGTTACCCATGACCCTGGAGATTCCCGATGCAAATATTAAGCAAGATAACCTACTGATGGATAATGCAGCACCTAAAGAGAAAAGCCAGGCTTTTTTGTTTGAAGTCTCTAGGATCCTTTAAGTAAGACAGGGTGCACAAAGCTGACATTCAGGTGTTGAAACCTTTAAAAAGCTTCCTATACGGCAGGATAAAACATCTCAGATACTCAAGCGGGCTAGTGCACTATACACTTCTAGCAATAGTTCCTATTTACCCCAACCCTTAATATCTATATGCCCTAAAGCTTTTCTTCTCCCATTCTCTATCAACTCCTATACAGGATGAGTACAGAAGTGCTGCCCAGATAGATGCCAACATGATCTTTACACTTCATGGCTTCCTTTCTAGCATCTCCAAAGAGACTTACATTCAAAACAGATGAAAGTTTATAGAGAAATAGATCTATATCAACAGTTGTAATTCACAGCAGAAAAACAGGTTTTTCCCTTGGGCTGAAAGTCATCCAGGCTATCATCTATCCAAAATATTTGCAGGTCTGTGACAGTTTTCCCACCACCACGAGTCCAAGTAGCAGTCAAACCTATACTGTTTAGCTACCTAATTTTACAGAAGAAAAAGAAAGTCCTTTTCATTCAATAAGAAAGTACCACTCACTCAATAAGAGGAAACTGTAATACACAAAACTAGTCAGGGTATCATCTGTCAAAACCAATTAAAAAGGGGTATTTATACATGCTTAGAAAAGACACAACCTCAAATACTAACAGAATTTCTCTTTTAAAAATACCAAGGTTAGTCTCTATTTGAGAACGTACAAATCTAATTCAAGAAATTATTTTGGGGGGGAGGGTAAGAGGCTCAAAAAAAAAAAATCTTAGCCCTGTGCAACTGGAGATGTGCATTACAGCTAAGTGGCTTTTAACAAGACAGAACAAAGCACAGCTGTAGAACAGGCGCAGACCTACAGAGGAGGCCGACAGTCAACGGTGTTCAAATGCAGGGACCACGCAGGTCTAATCAGACAGGCCTGATAGTCATCGTATCAGTTAAAGAAAAAGATATGATTGCTTTCTCATGTTTCCATACCTACAGATTTCACCTATTACACTGGTTTTTACACAGGAATAGGAACTTATGAAGATTTTCTACAAAAGCTATCTTCTGTAAAAATTGAAAGGGAGGGAAACCAAAGCATGAACAAAGTATTTCCTATTAAAAGGGCTTGCTTTGAAATTGAAGCACAGAATGTAGTCTACGTATTTCCATAAAAACACACAGCTGTTGAAGACACTCGGAAATCTCTTAGCCTCAACAGCTTTTTACTGAGTAGATTACTATTGGAGGTCAATCCATTTTAACCACAGCTGCAATGTAATATAATACGTGATGCATATGAGAAGTCATGGTAAGAATGCAATATTTTAATTATACCAAATAAAAGAACAGATGTTACAGGAGAAATTATTCTAACATCATATAGTCTTTAAAACAAGCTCTTTTCAAAAACACATTACCGTAATTTGATTTTTTTTAGAGCCATTCATTAAGTGCCAGTCATCTAGATTACCAGATACTCAGTCTGTGAAGTTCAGCCTTTGGAAAGAATCCAGCTAACCAGGAGCCAGATTTCTATGTATATATTCTATTACAATACCTAGGAAAGACAAGGATGTTCCATTAAAAGGACATTTGTAAATCACCAGGCTTGTCTAAAAAGCCTTTGTTATCCATCTAAGCCATGCCCTTCTAGGTTCTGTGCTTTTAGCTTTCTGCCTCATGTATCTGGTCCATTCTACAGGCTGTAACACTTCACCTCAGTAACGTTTTCATACAAAGAACAGGTAGGACAGCATGTTTCTTATCAATAGTTCCATTCTGCACAATAGACTTGACTGCTTAAATCTCAGTTTAAATCTATTCAAAAACTTAGTAGGAGGAAAGCAAAGGACCCACAAGGTCCGAATGACAGACTCAGGACTGTTCAGTGCTCTCCAGAGAGAGAATTCAACTGGTCATCCAGAGAGGTCATAAAAGACTCAGATATTCAGATGTCTAAGTTATTTTCAGGGTAATATCCTTGTTTTGATGTTCTCTCTGCAATCATTAACTTCTATCATGGATTTTGCTGAGTCCTATCATTTCTATCATGTTAGTGTTCAAAGTCCCAAGCCAGCACTGTAGCCCCAAGCGCTATCAAGTGAGGATGGAAAATGAAAACCATCTTGGTACTACAGCACAGCGTTGCTTCCCCCTGTGTTATGCGACATGCCCGCCATTGCAGCAGAGAGCAAATAAATGTCTGGAAGGAGATCTCAGTTCTTCAGAGCTCAATGAGACAAGAGACCCATGCAAACGCACAAAACAGCCTGAATCAGGGTCTGAATCTCACCTCTCAGGTGCCAACAAAGATGGATTTACAGCAACTTCAAGTTCCCGCTTTCTGGACCCCTGGAAGCTGCTCTAGTTACTGCTGTCAGGTGGCTGATCCACAGCCTACAATTACAGGCACTTACGGCAAAGTCCAGGACACAGAGTGGCATTTAGCAACTCCCTGGTGCTTGTGCACAGGCAGGTTTTCACTGAAGGGCTGCTGCCAGCACTGTGCCACATGAGAATGGCATAACAAAACAGCACACATATTCTGTACCAAGAGGCTCGCTGCACTGTCTGATACAAGATGAAGTCCTAAAAGCAATTAAAGTAAAAGTCAAATGCAGTTAAAGTTTTGGCGCTGTAAGGGCATGGCATCAAATTAGACAACTGTCTTGCCTCACAGTCACTTAATTTCACACAGGAAATAATTACTGTACATATGCCACAGCCACGCCACAAATTTTTATTTATGAAGCGGATAGCAGACATTAGCACAGGGGAAGGGACACCAGAGAAGAGAGTTAATGGTAAGAAAGAGCACAGAGGAAACACGTAGCACAGGAAGCAGAATGGACCAAACAGCCTAAGATGGATGAACCAGAGGGAAGGGAGGCACGATCAGAGAATTTACATTAAACATGTGCTACTGCAGAAAGGGTTTGGTATGTCAGTAATGGGAACACATAAAGGTGGGAGCCCCATTAGGCTGCTCACAAGGGCTACAGGAGCAGCCAAAGCTGATTCTGACAGCAAATCAGCACAAAGGCCAAATGCGTTTTAATTCCTCCTGCCACGCAACATCCCGCAAGACTCCAGTGGGAGCTAGAGCCCTGACAGAGACTTCAAAATTTGGAAGCACGCTTGCATCACAACCACCCTAAAAAGAAACAAAATTCCAAGTCTTGAATTTATCCTATTTAAAGGCAAGGTTCCAGATCAAGAATCCAACATCTCATTTGCTATCTAAAGTGTTAATCTAGCCTTACACTGTTTTTTCTACAAACATGACCCCAGTATGTCTTGTAGAGAAAGTCATTGCATGCTAATCATTAAAATGAGCAAGTCCCCCTTAGCCATCCCCTAAACTCCTGTTTTCTGCTTTAAATGTACCAAACTTACACATTAGCATCTAAAACAAGTCCATCAGACTTCACATGCATGAATTTGCACAACTGGCTCCAGAATCCACACAGCCAGTTACACACTGTTTGGATAAATGTCACAAGAGTGCTATATATGTGCATGATTATCATTGCCAATATAACAATGCAGTTATTTTCCTGTGCATATTGTTTCTTCCAATTATTTACAGAATAATTTGTGGCATGTAATATTACTTCATTTTTACTTCTGAGAATATTTTAAAATACCTTAGGCTGCCTTGGGGCAGTTAAGGTACATTTGCTTAAAAGAACCACAAGAACAGTTTTTAGTTGCAACCCAACACTGACTGTGAATGCTGCTGGAAGAGACCACTGTGCATGTGCCACAGGTGCAACACAAGATGAGGTAGTTACTTTGCAAGCATGCCGTCAGCTACTATTGATTTCTATGCTGACTTTTGAATTACGCTAAAAACCTTCACTGTACATCAATCTATCATCCTACCAGTGGCATGCTTTTAAACAGGCTAGTTTGATAAACCCCTCTGGCACATGTACTCTTTTTAAAGGCACCTCAGATGTTTTATTTTTTTCCAGAAGAGTGAAAGGACAATGAAATTAGAAAGAAATCTTTGCAATGAAATTGCTTCATACAAGAGATTCCTTCCAATTACAAGCTATTAACCCAATCAAATATTTTCTGGCTTGACACTAGTTCACATATGTTACACTGTATATCAAACAATTGCCATGATGCAGTTGACTATGTTCCATTCAAGAAGCACACATTACTAAACTATATCCCAACTACAGTTTCTTCTTCCCTCTAAAAACCTTTGATCAGCCAAGCTATGTAATTACTCTCAAGCATGGTTAGGGTGTCTGCTGGAGTGCAGGGCCATACAGCATTTTTTTTTTCCTCTCTCTAGGGAAAAGCACATCAATTGCTTTCAGCTAAATGCACTCACATATGAATATTTTAGTACAATTTAATGTTTCTGCACCAACCCCAAAGGAGCAGAGCATCAATTTGTGAACATAGTTTTCTTGGAGTTAAAAGCTACACTGGATAATGCAGGATGAAAGGGGTTGTCAATCCTTAGCATTTTAGCAAGCCAGAGAAAGGTAGTCTGTAAATTCAGTCCCAGCTGCATACAAACAGCTCTCTAAAGTTTGCCACTACAAAGGTACTTTTCAACAATAGTGAATTATCAGAGGAGATATATTCCAAAGACACTTTCCCAAGCACGGTCAGTTTTCCCACCACTACTGCCATCTGCTAGCTACCTAACAGCCTCAGCCATTTATACAATGAAAAGTGCACCTGCTGATCTGTTAATAAACCACACAAATGTAATGTACAAATAACACATTCCTACAAAGAAGCTAGCTGGATGTAGGAGAAATTAAGTAATAGACCATGTGTCTGAATACAGAATCTTTAGTGTCTCAATATTCTCTTGTATGTGTAATTAATCAGGAAGAAGACCTTATCATTGATAAACAGAGTAGAAAATTTATAAAATGAGTACAATCAAGATGAGAGGAGCGATACTTCTCATTAAGCTAAGTGAATTAATTGGTTAATTCTGTTGTAATTTTAAGATAAGGGCCAGAGAATAAAAAGGAACAGAAATACTGGAATAAAATACACCTTGTTTCACCGTCCTTACACTTCCCCAGAACAGAGCAAACGGAAACAAAACTGCTATGCTAACCAGAGCAAGCAAATGATCCCTAAGAGAGTAATGGCGAGTAACACTGAAGAGTTAGTATCCACTAATTACACAATAATACCATGAGTCACTCAGGCATTTTAGAGGGAACAAAACCAGGCTAGCTTAAGGATCTGTTTTGGCACCAAATACAAAGAAATAATAGAATAATGTAAATAATGTGATACTGCCTTTCTCCCTTCCTGCTACCCCTGAAGCAAGAATATGACCAATAAGTGCTAAAAAGCCACTCACTGCAGTGAAAAGGCCTGCTTAGTAAAACATGAGCTCAGAAAGCATCCCATCCTCTTGTAAAAGAAGCAGAGCAACAGGAATTCCTCTGCTCTGTACACAACGGTTCTGCACCTTCATGTATCTCTCTGCCAGGAATTACTTCCTTGCTACTCAGCTTTCCTCTTCCGGCTTCTAATTTAACCCCACTCCTGCATTTTCTACCTAGTGTAACAACTCACGTTGTTGCTGTGCTTCCACAGCTTTGGTGCATTTCCACTATTCGAACCAACATCTCACTCTTCAGCATCTCATCTGAGGCTGCACCTCTGCAACATGTCTCTTGGTCCTGCAATTCATTACACCCATGGAGACCCTCCGGTATGAAATCAAAGCTTAAGCACTGAAGCTGAGCAGCTCAGCAAGTTTACTCCTAGCGATCTTATTAGAACTACACTGAATTCCCATCTGCTTTCCCCACATGAGGTTTCTCAGCACATGCAATATCCAAACACATCTGCCCTCTGTGCAATCATATCACATTTCTAGCACAATCATCTAATCCAGTGTCAATTATTACTACATCATGCATTTCCTAACTCCCACCTTCCTGAGTTTTCCATCTCAGTTTCTTGTCGCGTGTTAGAACAGTATTTTGTGCCCAATATTAGAAGTAACAAGACAACAGCAATTGTACACCTGAAAAAACAAAAACAAAAAGGAGTTCTGGCTGTGCTTTTCCTGCTGGATACACCTCTGTACTGTACACCCTTCAAGAAGAAAACATTGCAATAAAGTCTGAGATGGTGAAGGTGAGGCCTTCCAGCCTGGCCCACAGGTGGTTAACCCCAGATGGACACCTCGAGTCCCACAACTGGGAAATACTGGTCTGGCCACATCTTCCCTATTGCAGGTAGGAAAACCTATAAAGAATGCTAAAGCATTTATAGAACTGGACCCTGAAAGAACACAGACTTCAACGGAGGAAAATAAAATAAATTGAAAAAATGATCAAGTCAACATTTAAACCCTGAAGAAATTAAACAAGAAGGATACATTTCAGGCAGCAGCAGATCCTTCACAAGGTCAGAGGGTAACAAAATAAACAACGTGAAATGACACATTCTTCCTGAAAAAAAGCAACTCACATTGCCACTGAGGTTTAGTTTGTTTTCTGAGTGAAATAAATTGAGAGTGAGATAATCCTAGTGCAATAGAGAATATAATAGAGAATATCATTAGGAGACAACGGAAAACTTGGGAGACGCCAAGGGAAAAATTTGGGTGTCCAAGCATAGGTGCCCAGTGGCACTGGAGACAGTGTAGGATTTCCCACCTGAATCATAGATGCTGTTCCAGAAGGAAGTCTCCGGGTCCCCCACAGTAAACTACCAGCCCTGGGAATGTGCTTTTTATACCCCAGACAGCTAAAATAGCATTAGACACCTATTTGTAGGCGTTTACTCATCTCCTACATGTCCTTTCCTCGCAAATCTGCACTGCAAAGGTCACGGTTCTAACAGAAGCTCCTTGAGGCTTATGGCAGTTGCCTTCCTCTTCTCACAAGTCAGAAGTTTTTTTGTCTAAATATTACAGAAATCATGAAAGTTAATGAGAAAGATTACACACCTCTTTGTGTGTTAGAAATGTGGCTAACCATACCTTGGGTAAGGAAAGCTAATACTGAACTAATAAATGATGCACTCGTGACTGATTTATAAAAGTTTTAAGTAACTGAAAAACATAATTTACCTCTTTCTCCTCCTCATCCCTTTTGTTCTTGTTTCATTATTTTGTTTTGTGAACAAGAGAGAAAGAACTGGGAAGATTTTTACTGTGAAAACTAACATCCCAACTATTTGAAATTTCTTATCCAACAATAGCAGTTACTCTGGGTGGTGGTGGGAGGCTTGATTTGTGCAGGGAATTTAGTATTTTCTAACTGGATATACTTAACTAATACTTAACAGTAGGCACTCACGCGAAGGATAATTTTATCCAAAACCAACTAATTTGAGTATTATTACAAGGGCTTTTTTCTTAAACTACGTATAGAGCTTAATCTGAGAACTGAATTTTGTTTTTCTGCAGAACACCTGCATATAAGAAATCCTGGAAAACAAAACTCCTAAAATGCTTGCCACTGATTAAAGATATTGAATATACTAAATTACTTTTTTAATTAGGAAGGTTAACATTTATATTTTAATATATACAACTATGTCTAACAATTTCCTTCCTTCCATCTCATCAAATAGTACCAATTAGCCTTCTCTTTCACAAGAGAGAATGTTCAAACAGGAGCTGCAATCACCTGAAATCAACAGGTTAAAAAAAGCTACTAAGAGAAACAAAACCAGTACAATTATACAAAAGAAAAATTACCAAATATCAAAATAACAAAAAGCATAAATTCCACCATGGACAAAATCTTGAAGTTGAGAGATCCAAGGCTATTTTATAAGTGTAGATGTACTGTAGAGAACTAATTCTCAAACAGAAAGAAGGTGACATTTGTACTCCTTGATTAACTGCATTCTTTCATTACTTAAAACAAACTACAATTATTTCTTGTTTGGCAGTTTTTTCATGTATTAATACATTGGCATTTCAGGAGAGCTGCTGTGGCTCTGAGCTTCTGATGTCCTGTGATGCACTGTCTGGGCTGCACTCCTAAAAAGTGAAGCCAGCCATGGAATTACTAAAGGACCAATGACCAAAATTACCCTTCCTTCACCAAATCCACAAAGGCACAAGGGAAGAAATAAGCAGATGTTTTAGATTATTACCTTCTTACGCAATGATCAGCACAGAAACACTGCCCATTCATACACAGAAATAGCAGCAGAAGCACCTCCCCTCTTCCTGAGCTTGTAGCTAACTCTGCTCCCTCTGTAGTCTCCAAAGTGACCCAATTCCAGCTTCCCTTAAAAACAATGCATTCCAATCCTCCACTGAGACCAGGCAAGAGACTATTAATAGAAGAGTAAGAGCATACACTAAGATTCTTTCCCATCAGAAACTAACAGCTGCACAGGAGAGCAAGTGTGTCTCAAACTCCAGCAGCTTCTTGTGTCCAAGATTCTTCCCCTGCTTAAAACCCACACGCCCAGGAGGGCAGGCACCGTGTCAATCAGAGTTCAAAACTAAACACAGAACTCAGGTCTCAGCTAACATACTGACCCACGTACAAAGCTGCTTTGTAGTTTTCCAGATACAATATCATAAGCTCTCCCTGAACTAGTGATAGCAAGCATACCTCATGGGCAGAGAAAGCAGTCACCTTCTAGGGACAGTTAAAAACAGTGAGTACAATCTTGATCTGATCAAGAAAGTTTTCAGCTCTATTGCTTCTTTAAGTGAACTCTATTTTCTACTGCACAGAATTTTCCAGCTTAAGTACCAAAAAGATGGTGAAGTAGAATTAGGAATGTGAAGTCAAGAATTTGCAGCTTTAAACTGCCTCATATGTAAGATACCTATGCAGCACACTGAAAAATTAATTCCACCAGTCAGCAACTCCAAGATTTGGTAGTTGCAGCAGTTAAAATACAACAAGTTTCTGAGTTCCAGCTCACAATTCCTTTCTGGTCTCATTAAACAAGTTAAAAGTTGCTCTTTGATGCCTTCTGTTACCATACACACTCAAAAAGAACTATTTTCTGAAAGGCTATATGTTTACTTTATACATACATCCAACAGATTTCCATACCTGCCTGTGTTCCTAGTCACAATTTCTACTCACATCCATGACCATCACATCTCAGTCCATGCTAGCACACATTCTACCCCACACTCAAATGGCCTACATTTGTACCTTCTCATTTACAAATGCTCACGTATGTTTTTTCTGCCTACCACTTTCCCCAGGTCACAAGGAACAATGACAGAAAGGACCCCCTAGATCCAAAATGACAAAAGGACAGAAATCAGTCCCCTGCGATATCAAGAGACATAGCAGAAAAGATGTGCAGCAGGTTGTTTCCCAACGTTAAGCAACTCATCAGAATATGACCTTCTTGGTATTTCACTCTACAGCAGCCAACCGGTACATGATTTGTCTCTGAATTTTCTTGCACTTTCACCCCTTACAAAAATTTTGCTTAGAATGTAAATGCAATAATCCCGTTACAGTTACCAAAACTTGAAAAAACCCCACCACCTGTAAAAAAAATCCCCAAAATCAAGAAAACACTTCCCAGAGTTCAAGCCACAAATCAATATAATTTCAAGTGCATGTTGGGAGTGACATCTTTTAGCATATCAATGATAGCTGTTAGAAAACTAAAACACATGCAGCACAGGCAATATGGAAAAAAATCCAGCACGCAAATCCTCTGACAAAACTGCAGATTTATATCACAGCTTGCTGTTCTGGTTTTATAAATGCATGGTCAAATGACAATATCACACTGGGCACACTAAGATTTTACCTGTTAGGCTCAGTATTAAAACTTACCTCATCTCTAAGCATTTGCTTTGAAGGAAAATGCATGCTAGAAAACATCACAGCTCTTTCATGAAAGATATTTCCATACTTACTGGTGCTACTATTTTACCCGTCTGTCCAACTTGCAAGTCATTAGGAACAAAGCCAGCATCAACAGCTGCACGGGAAGCTCCAACTAGTTGAAAGAAAATATTTCCAGTGTTTTCTTTTAAAATATTAGCAAGCCAAATTTATATCACCATAAAAGCACATGTATGTTACTGAGAAGTCCCACACTCTAAGGGCACGTATTTCGAAACTTCCCTTTTAAGAGCTCTTGTAGTAATCCCTCTCTATACCGCTGGCTGAAACTTCCAAATACTAAGTGCTAATGCACTTCATAAGCAACAGGAAATCCTTACTCCCAGCACCAAAGGGCCATATATTTAAAACCAAGGATTTCACTCTGGCATATTTCCATTATTTTCTCTTGTTGCTTTGTCAAAACAGGATTTTCCCATAAATGCCTTCCCATAATGTTCCTCCAAGTTTGAACAGAACACATGTGCCATCTTGTATTGCTGTAGAGCTCAAAAGTCAGGCATAGTAAAGAAAAATATCAAAGGAAATTTGAAAACGCCACATGGACAGTTAGTGAAGCCACCAATTTGAAAACAAAGCCATTTATTTAAAACTATAAATTTATTATTACATGTGAAATCTAAACTAGTTAAGATGTTAATGCATTGTGCTGAAACACTGTACATGGTCAGTTTTCTCCCGTTAATACAGGAACATAGCAAAAAGACAGTTGTTCAAACGCCAAGCACTGTGCAAGGCATTCTGTATAAGAGTAGTATATAAGGACATATGAAGAAACTATCAGCTCTTCAAAGTGAGCTAATACCATTTTTTTTAATTTATACAGCTTCGCTTTTTGTTCATGAGCTTGTGTTCTGGAGATTGGATAAGAACAGGGAACGCTACAGTTTCACATTTTGCTTCATACACAGGCATTTAAATGCACAGCTGACCACAAGGACAAGACAAAACTTTATCTATGGCTAAACTAACAGGATTTTAAGAATTTATTTGATAGAGACGTGAAAATATAAGACTTCAGATGAACACAGTTTTTAATATGACCTTTTAAAATACAATAACCAGGCTTAAAAAAAAGGAGGAAAACACGTTTACCTGCAGCATGCAATTGATCTGCAAGATCATATAACAACTTAAAATTTTCACCACTCTTCAAGCCTCTTCCTTAAAAGTTAAGAATGAAAAAAAATGAATAAAAAACAGAATATGCTGTAAGATTTTTTTATTGCCTGCATGAACTTTCCATATGACTATCTGCATTTGCAAAAGCACAAATATACACTTGCATAGGGTGTTTTTTTAATATATTACTAAACTGAATTTAATATTTGGAGATACAGCTTTTGTCTTTGTGATTAATATTATTATTTCATATGTATGTATGTATAAACCACTTCTGCCTACAGCACCATCAAGATCATTCTCTGAAATCAGATGAAGAGGACTGTTGTACTAATTTGTGCTCCCTCTGCTGGCTTTACGTACAAAACTCTGCAGTGGGATAACTAAGGAATAATTTCTTAGCCGCAGGCACACAGTAAAATCACAGTCCATCACTTCATATAAGAAGGGCAGAATACAAATATAATTATTTTTAAAAATCATTAAAGCCATTACATAATAATGTTTAGACTGCCTGTAATGATTAGCGATAATGTTAAATACGACAGATTTGGATCTAAGAACAGTTCATATTAGTACAATTTTAAAGGGATTCCCCAAATATGACAATATTCATAAAAGGCCTACCCGCATATGTTAAACTCGTGTTTTATCTCTTCACAAAACATACATATTGGGTGCACTCCCACTGGCCCCTATGCCATATTTCAGAATTACATCATATTTGTTTAATGTATCACATTATAGTGTTCTGCTACAGATACGAATTAATCATTACTTAAATGCAACATGACATTGTTCTGGTATTATCTACTTACCACCTGATACAACCACTTTTGCACTAGTAAGTTCTGGTCGATCGCTTTTTGTCAACTGCTGCTCAATCCATTCAGAAAGACCAACTGGCGGTGGAGGGGTTACTGTATTCATCAGATGAAGAAAAACACCCACAAGAGAAAGGATAAGGCATGTAATTTTCAACCTTTTAAACCTGAGTTTACACATAATGCAAAAGTTCATTCTATAACCAACTCTACCATAAGCTTTTAACTATCAGTAATTGCTCCACGGCTCTGAGTTACAAGCCTCTCTCATTAGCTGTGTTTAAATAACCTATAGTACAAGCTGCACTAAAGTGAAGATCTCTTGTGTAAGTAATATATTGATATTAACCCAGGATAAGTATGCTTCTTATTAAGGCAGGCAATCAAGCCAACAGTGTAGTGTAATACACTGATCTTAAGTATCACGTAGCATTTGCTCCCTAACATACACAGACATTGAGAAATACAGGATGGTTCATGGGCAGGTACAAAGCCACCCAGAAAAATATGGGGACCGGGACACGCACACACAGCACGTTACTAATGCCTGCCTCTGCCGAATTTCCAGCACCGTCATAAAAAGGCCCCCAGCAAAAGGCAGTGGAGGTGATCAAGCACTGGAGCAGGTTGCCCAGCGTGGTTTTAAGCCTTCGTCTTGGAGCTACTCAAAGCCTGACTGGACAGAGTCCTGAGCAACCTGCTCCAGCTGACCCTGCTTGAGCAGGAAGGCTGGACTGGATGATCTCAAGAGGTCCCTTCCAACCTCAACAACTTTGTGATTCTGTGACTGGATTTCTCTATTTTCAAAGCTACACTGGCTTCATTAAAATAGCAATTTAAACTGATTTAGTTAAAACTGAGATAAAACAATGGTTTGACCTTCCAGCGAGACCTGGACAGGCTGGAGAGTTGGCCAGGGAAAAAATTAATGAATTATAACAAGGGCAAGTGCAGAGTCTTACATCTGGGTAGGAACAACCCCAGGTTCCAGTATAAGTTGGGGAATGACCTATTAGAGAGCAGCGTAGGAGAAAGGGACCTGGGGGTCCTGGGGACAGCAGGGTGACCATGAGCCAGCACCTTGTCACCAGGAAGGCCAATGGTACCTGGGGTGTATTAGAAGGGGGGCGGTTAGTAGGTCAGAGAGGTTCTTCTTCCCCTCTACTCTGCCCTGGTGAGACCACACCTGAAATATTGTGTCCAGTTCTGGGCCCCTCAGTTCCAGAAGGACAGGGAACTGCTGGAGAGAGTCCAACACAGGGCAGCAAAGATGCTGAAGGGAGTGGAGCATCTCCCTTATGAGGAAAGGCTGAGGGAGCTGGGCCTCTTGAGCTTGGAGAAGAGGAGACTGAGGGGTGACCTCATTAATGTTTACAGAGATATAAAGCGTGAGCGTCACAAGGATGGAGCCAGGCTCTTCTCGGTGACAATCAATGACAGAACAAGGGGTAATGGGTTCAAACTCGAACAGGGGGATTGGACTAGATGATCTTTCGAGGCCCCTTCCAATCCCTAACATTCTATGATTCTCAAACCAATTTAAATTGCTACTAATTTAGCTAGACACTGTAATGACCTATCTCAAATGAAATACAACCATTTAAACCAAAACTCTGAATAGCCAGCCACTTTTATTTTTGCCCAATCTTTCTTTGAAAACCAATCTGATTATTCAAACAGCTGTAACTTTAAATGAGGAAAGGTTTCAAAATGGCAGTGGCAGAAGTTTAAGCAGCACGTGAAACAGGCACAGATAATCTCCATTTCTGTTCAAAGAGAAAGCAGCAAGTGAGCAGATAATCCAAATTTTCCATTACCAGATATCACTAAAAAGTGCAAGTACTCACATTAGAAGCATAAAGACTATTAGTTTGCTTTGACAAACACTTCCACAAAACACCACCATGCAGTGAGTAAAACATTAAGTGTATTACATACAACGACAGAATACCAGAACAGGTACTCACACTTTTCTATACTGGCACTACCACCACTTGTTGGTGCAGCCTCAAAAGAAGTTCCTCGTACGGTAAATATTTTAATTGCTTCCTCACATTGCACAGTACAAAGAATATTTCCTAAAAGAAAGAGTCACATTATATTTTTAAATAACATAATGACATACTGTGCTTTAAAAAACAAAACCAAGTGAAAATTAATATCAGAAACACATTAGCAGTTCTTCTAGAATAGACAACATTCAGTTACTTCCCAAATTTGCAGTTTTAGATTACTAAATTTGAAACCTAGGCACTTTAATTAAAATGTGTGCAATCTACATTGATTATTTTTTAGCACCATATTTCTGAAGTATGGTAACAAATCCTTGATTTTAAAGGATACATAGCATTCAAATAATATCTTATGAATGAGCATTTAAGTTTCAGAAGAGGAGGGAAAAACCCCAACTTTGAAAGTGTCATTCTTTAACATACAGAGCATCTATAATTCAAAGTAGATCTTTTACACTGTTGCATGAATTCATCAGAACAGATGACAACGAGGCCTAAGTATTTGTGGGACTGTGTTTCTCTCAATAAGATATACTATAAGGTATTTACTTCACACTGGAGACTGCAGGGAACACATAAAGAGAAAACTGCCGCAACAGCAGCTATTCATAATGAAGTCATATAGAAACTGAATTACTGGAAAGCAACTCAAAAGTGCAATACAAAACCACATTCTGGCGACATAACTCGAAACGTAATACCAAGTTGGTACACGTGGTACAATTTTGTACCGTAAAATTAAAAAAAACCAAGCCACTGAGCTCATATCTAAATTAAAACACAAGGTCAGACAAGCATCAGAGAAACAAGACTGGAAAGTAACTGTAAATTAAGTCAATTAAATATTATGAATAATTAGTTCAATGTCTTCATAACTAAGAAAAATAACCCTGTGGTATCTCTAAATCAGAACTAATGCTAGTCATATTAAATAAAGCTGGACAATTACCTTAATGTCTTATATTTTACAAAATCAGAAGAACATTAACAAAGAAAAGTATAAAATGAGAAAGAAATGTATAAAGGAGATTACCAAATTCTATTAATTGAAGTGACAGACCTAGTTTCTAACTGACAGTACCAAAGTTGTTGGATTACTTGCTTTCTCACACACGAAGCATCATTGTCCATCCCCAGGTTTCATTTTCATGAACCACAGCAATTCAGATTGTTAAAGTGCAAATTCTTATCATATTCCAAGATTTTAACAAGAGCATTATGTAGAAAAGTTATCAGTATTGGGTCTTCTGTTGCATGAATACCACATACCTTTTGTGATTACCCACCTGCATAGATGGTTCTCACAAAAGTGTCTGGTGACTTAATTTCAATAATGTCAGACACAGGGGCAACATCAAGTTTGCCAGCCACTCTGGGCATAAGATTCTAGAAGTTCAAGATGAAAAGTTAGCAAAGTAAATGCTAAGTAAAATCTACATGGTCACTAAAAGAACATCTGCTGTCCCAGTTTTAACTTTATATAATGCTGTCTGTAAGTAAAAAGGCACATACGACTGCAAGATATTTTTTTTAGGGCTACTAATGTAGCTTTAGCAGCCAAATAAAATCCCATTATTGGAATAACATTAGAAATTTTAGGAGTCTTACAGTAAGTAAACATTTGATATCTTAAATCAGAAGGCTTATTTGCTTCAATAGTTTAAAACTGAATATAGATGCAATTTACTCAGAAATGTGACAATTATGGATTGCTGAGTTCTTAGCACTTCAAGGGAAAAAAAAAACATTTTGGTAAGCTAGTTACCGGAAACAATAGGAAAAAAACCCTGCACTCTTCCCGCAAAAGTAAAAAAACCATTATTTAAAAATTATTATTAAAATATATATTCTCCTGCTCTGAAACTAACTCTAGAAAAACTACCCAGAACTTCTACAAATGGGAAGGAGGATAAAAAGGGTAACATAAATCATGACGAAATTAACGAGAGCAAGAGTTTTGTTTGCTTTTTGTTCCCCCTCCAAATCTGGTATAATGCAAAGGGCTCAGTTCTGAAATTTTAAGCATTAAAATCTGGAAGCATAAGCTTTAAAGTAAAAGTTATCAACCTTTACTAAAACACAGCAGGTCAAAATAAGGAAAAAAAGAAAAAAAAAAAAAATCACAAAAAAAACCCTAAGGCAATGTATGTAAAGATTTCTCTTAGCAAAATTACAAGTATACGAACAGATACTGATCGGGAGTGAAAGTAGTCAGATGAAAGGCTGATGTCATTATTCATCCCACAGCAGCAAGGTTTCTGAAGTATCCTTTTTCTCTAATTTAGCTCTGCCACGTTGACCAGCTTGTTAGTACTGAGCCTCTCCGCGTACTTAAAAACACATTGCTTAAAAAAAAAAGTTCTGAAAAAATGTATTTTCTTTTAAAAACATCTTGGCTAGGACTTGGATCTGTGTTATTTATATACATTTACAGACATTTCAATTTACATGACCTATATCATAGATGCAATCCAACCCCCCCAATGTGCTTCCAACACGTCTGCACACTCTCATTTCAAAATTTTTCATCTCAATTTATTGTACTTTTCCTTATAATTTTCATAACGCTCTCAGATCACTTAATCTATTTTGTGTTATTGTACATTTTGCCTTGTGTACACAGAACTAACTGGTTACCACTAAATATTTCTTCTACACAGTTCCTTTGCCCAAGTCAGCCCATAATAAAACCCAGACACAAAATCAGTGTTTCTAACTTCTTAAGCAAACTACTGTAACACTTTTTTAGAACTCTAAACTGTCCACAGCTGACCTCTCTCAGGCATTTGATCCACATCCTTACGTACAATAGTGTCTCCATCTCTCTTCTATAAGAAATGTTCGATTTGCTTACCTTCCCAAAGGCAGATGCTCCAGCACAAATGTGGGTATAATTACATTTTTTATGAGTTTCCACAATCAAGGGAGTCAGCTCCTCTGAGGATAAAAATATATTGCTCAAAATTTACAACTATCTTATTTTCAGTTACAAATTCAAATACAGTTACTTTTGTCAATGTATAAGAACAACTCTCACCTGCTAGAAATCCTTTGTACATATCATGCTGAGCGACTAGCACTTTTGCAACACCCTGCACTTTGCTGACTTCTTCTGCTACCTACAATTACAAATGAATTTTTAGTAGTTTGTATCACGACAGCACATGAAGGCTCCAACTAAACCTAGACAGAGTTCCATGATGGCAAACACCATAAACAGTAAGAGAGTCCCTACTGAAAAGAGCTTACAGACTATAGATTAGCTAAAACTGGAACACAAAAGCATGTGTATTTCAAAATCAGAACAAACCTGACGGAACGAAATACAGATCTTCTGACTCACACCATCGTGCCTTACATGATAATTAAAATTAATTTTGTGAATAAGAAAACCACAAAGCAAATCAAACATAGGACAGATTGCCTCCTGTATCCAGGATTTCATAATGATCTCATAACAATCATACTTGAGGATTATTGCTAAGTATACATATATACAATCATCAAGAAACCAATCCTGCTTTCTTTTAAATCAGTCAATATCTACTGCACAAGCACATAACACAAATACAAACGTACAGAAATGTTATGATCTGTGTCCAAATTTTAGGAGAAATCTCTTGTTTGCAGCTGACTCTTTGCCTACTGATGTGATGTATATTTTCAATCCTATATTTAGCCATTTTTCCGTTAAATTTGCAGAAGTGAAGTTTAAATGATAAAAGGGTTGCTGCAGATCAGAGAGAAGAGGACTGACAG
The DNA here is from genome assembly GCF_036013475.1 of Columba livia. NCBI lineage: Eukaryota > Metazoa > Chordata > Aves > Columbiformes > Columbidae > Columba > Columba livia. The sequence continues at coordinate 18,566,110 of NC_088612.1, read as the reverse complement.
CAGTGTCTGGAGACCACATGCACTGTCCCAGAACTAGCATAGTTTTACTGAGTATCAGTTTACCCTCAAAAATGAACAAGAGGAAATAAATAAAAATTCCATAATAGCTGCTACAGAATATCTGTTTGAGTAATTCACTCTTTTGTCCTACCAACACAGATTCTTAGAAGCTTAAAAAAAACAACAAAATGCAAACAAAACAAAACAACCAAACAAAAACACCTTCATTTTCTGTAAAGTACATTTCCCGAGTATGACATACATTGCCAAATAGACACCATATACTCGGTATCAAAAAAACAAACAAACAAAACATTCTCAATATTTTTTCTACTATACAAGTGCCAAAGCATAGGGAAACTCAAATACAGACATATCAGGCAAAAATTTGTTTTCATTTTCTTGATCTAGATAAATATTTGCTTCTAGGTCTCCACCTTGAACACCTGGGTCTCAGTTAAAACCAGTCTTAAATAGCCAGTGAGGTTTTTCCAGCTCTTTGTGAATTCTCTGCCATAACTATGCCTCCTAAATGAAATACCACATATTGCTTTCAGTGTAACAATTCATAAAAAATAGCCTAGTGTGAAAAATACTATGCATATTTATTTGTACTTTTACTGTTCATACAAGACCACATCATGCTGGAATAAGAACATCAGTAATGTACTATTATTGTTTCTAGATTTTGCACATAAAAATATGACTAACAATACAACAGCTAACGTACAATAAACTTTTTTAAAATGTGAGCTAAATTATAAAGTCAAGAAGCACTAATTTCAGAATTTTAGGTTGCAAACACACTCACTATGCCACTAGTAGTTGACTAGTAACAGCAAGATGCTCAGAAGCCCTATTTGTCACTGTGCTGTTTCATTTCTGCTGGTTTCCATTTGAACAGCGCAAGGCTCTTTCCAGGTTCTTAGCACTGCAATATTTGTCCTGAAAACTTTACAGGGCAATATTGTTTTAAAAGTTAATTGGCCTTTAGTCCTATAAAAATGTGCTTGCTTAAGCTTACAACAAATGATATGGATATTCTCCCTTGTGAAATCAAATCTATACCCGTATTTTAACTTCAGAAGAGAAGTGTTCAAGTGCAAGACATTTCCAGCAGATTAGCAATTCCTGGTACGGTTCCTCTTCACTACAGAGTGTTTTTCAGGCTGACCAAGACGCTACCAAGTATTGCTTCGCTGCATTCATTTCACTCTTATGAAAACAGCATTTCCTACCTTGTCACAGCTGGTACCAGCTACTAAACAAGAAACTTCACCTCCAAGACGTTTTGCCGCAGTGATAGTATTTAGGGTAATGGGTGTAAGAGTCTCATTGTTGTGTTCTGCTATGACTAATGTACTCTGAAACCTCCGGACCAGCGATGCCTTTGAAGAAAGAGAGAGACAGAGGAGTTTGATACATAGCATTGAAGTAAAAAAAACGCTCCTAAGAGCATCCAATGTTTTACAGAAACTTATCAATTATACAAACTGTAAACCACTGTTGTCAAACAAAATATGCTAAATCTAGATAATTTTTATTAAGTAGGAATACATTTGACTACATCATAACATGCTGTGTTTAAGCTAAAACCTCCACAGGAAAATACTGAACAATATTAAGAAAAACATTTTAATACATTACATTTGAGCTCAGCCAATCAATTTGACTAAGTACCTCAAAGGGCGAAGATTAGACCAGTAACAATAAGATACAAAGAAATCAAGGGTAGCAAATAAATATTTACTTTTGATTGGTTTGTTTTTTTTGTTCTTTGGTTGCTGGTGGTTTTGGTTTCTTTTTTTTTTTTTTCTTTCCCACGAAATCTAGCAACAGAACTCACTTTTTCAAGTGGTTATGTATAAAGGCAAAACTGTATGCAGTGGCAGGATGACAATTAAGCAGAAAGCTTCTACAGCCTGAAAACACACTAATAAAACTGTTAAATAGCATCAGGTTCATTTTTTTCTATTTTCCTTTAAAACATTTGACACTTGACCACTTAGTTTACAACCACAATTTAATGATCTTTGGATAATAATTTTGACCAATTTACTGTCAACATAGACTTCAACCTCTAAAGCAAAAATGAAAGAAAAAAAAGGCAAAGAAAAAGCAAAGGAAAAAAAAAGGAAAAAAAAAGAAAAAAAAAAAAGGCAAAGAAAAAAAAAAGACAAAGAAAAAAAAAAAGAGGCAAAAGGGATTTGCCATGAAACCAAACCAAAATAGTCTAAGCTCTGAGACTCTGCTCTCTAATTTTCAGGTGAACCTGCAAAAAGCATTATTCCTCCAAGACCAACAACAGGGCAGTGAAAGGTTTCGGGATGGGAAAGGGAGTATTATCCTTCAAGTTCATCCTATATCAAGCTTAAATCCAGACTTGAGTTATCTTCAATGTAATGCAAAACATCCACTATTGTGACCAAGGCACAAACACTAACACATTGCTAAGACTGCACAGCCAAGTACTACTTTTTTTAAACTTATATTCTGTCCCTATCTCCACTCACACCAAATTGGCACTTAAATTAAAATTTTAAAAAGCCTCTGGAAATCTGCAAGGTTAAAATTTTGATTTGGACTTGAACCACACAAAGCCTACCAACACGCTCAACTTCACACAGAGAAAGCAAATCCCAAGGACTTCCCTGAAGCTAATCACAGTGTAAAAATATAAATACAAAGATAAGTTTTTGCAGACTGTAATTTGTCATTTTGATTAAAACAATAAGGATTCTTGTAAAAGTGCCCTGCATTTCATCTTTTATGCTTAAGGTTACTTGTTATGATTAAAGATTCTAAGGTCATTTGAAGCCTATTGCCAGTAACAAAATATTTATTGCTAATACAGATCAGACACCATATTTTTGATTATATTTCGTACATCATTTGCAATAAAAGTTACAAGATTTTAGTCTCCTTTTGAAGAATAAATCCATGCTTTTGTGGCAAAAATCCCACTTCTCCAATGATTTATATTTGTGTTGCAGGGTAATGTGGACCGTGCTCCTGAAAGTTTCTGAAATTTTTAAATTTCCAGAGGGAGCCACAGACTCTTTAAAGATTTCTTTAACAAGAGCCTAGCTTGGCTCTAAGAAGCATGCATATCAAACACACACTTAATTCTGACTATATTATAGTCTTTTCCCTAAATAAGTACCAGAAAAGTACTGCACCACCAGAAAAGCTCTTTATCATTCTGTCAGACAATTCTAGAATAAACTGAGAAATATTTTCTTTAGCCAGAAAAAGTAAGAGCAATGGTTGTTGCTTGAGGAGAATGGATATTACAGCATTACCTGGGTATTATTTTTTTAACTGACAAACCCACATTTTATATTTGTGGGAACTGCACACCGGAAGGTCACTTTATGCCTACAGGTGTGACATTTCTGAACACAAAGACAAGACGAGATTTAAAATAAACTAGAAGTCACATTCTAGATCTTGAGTAAAAATCCTGGATGACAAGTAAGATTCCTATGTGAGTCTGAATTCTAATACACTAACACAGGTAAAGTCTTTTTTAATAAAACCAAACCAACACCAAACTGACTTTTCTTTGTTAAAATATTTTGCAGGTAGTTATTTTGATGAAGTAACTTGTCCAGCTGCACGTGTGCAAGAATAGCTCATTATTTCACTGACATCATTTCTCCACCTGTACTTGGTCAGGATGTCTAGTTTCAAACCTAGATAAATTCGGAAGGTTGAGTATAAACCTAAACAGCCGGCAGCAGGGGAAAAAAATACAAGAAATAAGACACATAGGCCAAGTGAACTATTGAAAACAAAGCCTTGAGAGGGAACAGCACTTGGTGCTTGTGCCACAGAAGGCTCCTGGTGAAAACTAGGCTCTGGAAAAATCAGGTCATCCAAAGAAATCAATTACAGTTAAACATCCTACAAATCTGGACAATTGAGTGGCTTCTCAAGCATGTCAGTAGATTATGAACACATCTGCCAGCAAGCAGTACAACTGGAAATTTATTTCACCTAGGTTTAGATACAAATCAAAGCTAGACACCTATGTTCCCTCTACAGCAGAAACATCTACATTTCCTCTCTGGTGGAAACTCCAGACAGTGATTCAATTTATACTAAAATAAACATTTATGAAAGAAAACCGTCTGGAGTTTCCAACTCCCTGTCCTCCCCTCCCCAGCATTTACTGTAGAGCAAACCTGGCCTCTGACTTCCAGATGTCTAAAAGTTGGTAAGATTAACTCAGATGTGCAGTATACACCAATTAAGTCACTCACAAAGTACCAAAGGATTTGATGAATCTAATCTATCTTCTCAAGCTTCTCCAGAGCCACTTTTTGCTCCCCGTGTGAGAAACTCAGCAATGTTTTCTGAGAAGAATGTGAAAAATTTAAGCACAATATCCACATTTCTACACTTCCGACAAAATAACTTAGACTACTCACTGCCACTGTCCCTGCCAACTGTCAGAAATCTGGATATGCCCAGTACACATGCACAGATAAACCCACACACGAGGCCAGCACTCCAGACATCCAAAGTACTCATTCAATTTGTGCTGGTGATCTGCTCTTCACAGCAATGCCAAGGCAAACTGAACTTACGTTGCACTTTCAGTCACCTGAACAGCAAGAAGCAGGCCCAGCACTTCTTAAATACAGATTTGCCACGTATATGCTACAAAACATATGTATTAACAGCTGGAAAATCCCAGACAGAAGTGTTATATATATTTGCTTGGTGAGCAGACAGGTAGGTATCAATGGCCTCTACAGTCAGGAATCAAGAGCTAACTGCCTGCAGCCTGCTCCAGGATGCTCCTTGTAACACACGAATCATGAAATCAGCTCTGCAAGTAACACGTGACAAACAAAGGAACAAAAGACAGGACAGCCAAAAAGTCTTCCCAAAAATGTGAGAGCTTCAGCAGGGGTATTCTACATGGATGCACATTCCAAATATGCATAAATATAAAATAGGCTGTTAGAAACTTCACCCAGGAAACTGAATTTTGCCTCCCAGTGTCTTCAGAGGAACCGCTAGAAGTTTTAGGAACTAAGCCAAAATAGAAATTCACAAGGCAAAAGCACCCAACAGCTGTACCCACAAAGGTCTAGAGCTGCACTGCTCAGCTGTAAAAGCAAACTGGCCATAAATTAAAATTTTAAAACTGCTTAATATTAATCATGTCTCTTATAGAGACCTATTACCACTGGGCAAAATTCTCAACTAACTCCAGAACTAGGAATTGGGGTATTACTAAAAATAACGGCTACCTTCCTTACAACAAAACAATGCCTAATTCTATTAATAGGTAGACTTGTAGCTGCAAAGCTTTAAAAAAAAAAAAAAAAAAGAGGAAACATTTATACTTCTTCTAGAACCCCTGTACATATCTGGCTACAGAAGAGGTGCAAGCAACAGCTATTTAACTCCAGGAAACACTAACTAGAAAGACAACAGTAAAGGCACCTGAACTACAAAGGAGCTGTTAACTGCTGCAAAGAACAGCAAAAGAAATACACAAAATACTTATGAAAAGGATTTAGTTAATGCAATAAAGACTTAAAATTACAAGGAATTGAAACAGCAATAAAAGATGTAATAAAGAAGAAACTTTTCCAGATATAATCCACACGAACCATTAATAAAAATCAAAGCAAAAAAAATGTCTGAAATACAGACAAAACAACTGAGATTGAATTCAAGATAAATGAATACATTTAAAAGTTAATAGTCTGAGCTTATCAATGACAACTGAAGGATATATTAAAAGTATTCCCTAAGACTACAAAAATGTAGCCCAGTACTTTCTGAGTAAGACGTATTTCAGGCTATTAAATCTATTTATCTGAATTACCTTGGTCTAAAAAAAGAAACCCACACGTGCATCATGAGATATATATGACCAAAATAATAATCCCCTATTTTCCAAAACACCAGGAAATTAAAAGCTCTGAACGAATCAACACAAACTCGAAGACTCAACAGCTGTGAAAACTGCCCACCTTAACACTGTAAAGACAAAATAAGAATACCTGCTCAATATCACTAAAAATTAAGCAAGTGACATTTCACTTTATTCCAAAGCTATCATATGGTAAAATACTATACTAAAAAGTGAGAAACTAAACCCGATAGTTAAGACCACCATCATGCAAAGATCGCCAACAGCTTCATAAGAACATGTATATATTTTGTTCAAGCCAACTCTAAAGCAACTCTTGTCCCCTCAAAAAACATATTGCAGAAACAAATGCAACTTTTATTCTGCCTGGACCTTTAAAACAACAGCAGAATCCTGAACTATTACACAAAGCTGGGGGCTTTTGAAGGAGCATGGAGGTAGAAGTGCAGGTGACCAAGACATTAATTTTGACTTGGAATAGTTAAGACTCGCACTGCTTGCCCTTCATGAATATCCTTAGGATAAACTCTAACTTCAACACAGGCTGAATAACAACTGGATACAGAATTAAAGGCACTGGTATCCACGTACAATCAACTTGTTTCCTAACAGCTGTGTAATGCCATATAAGAAGAGAAAAACACCAGCGCTGTGAACAGGCAAAAAGGCAGACGCTTGTTTGATAAAAATGACAGAGAATGTTAAGGGAATACATTATCCATTTGTTTTATAAAGGTAGGAATGTGTGACATCAAAACGCTCCTTAACTTAAAGGTCTGCAAGATAATCCTGATGATCACAACTTCATCATTACAGGTTTGGAAGGGACCTCAAAAGCTCATATAAAGCTATTCTCCATCAGATGCTAAGCAACCATATCTATGTTATTTCCAACACAGAGCTTATTGTGTGTTCCAATAATGAAGACTCCCAGGCAACCTATTCCAGAAACTTACAATTGTTTCAACTAGAAAAGATTTCTTAATGCCTATCTTAACTCTTCATAACTATCTTAAATAGCTTTCTTGCAATTTAAACCAAGTGTATAATTTTATTATCCATGGACCAGTGAAATGTCTTATTCCAACCTCGTCACCAATTTTTTTACTTGCTGTCTCATATTCCTCCTCAGTCCTCCCATCTTTAAGTCATGCAACTCCAACTTTTCCCAGTTTCTCATACTTTACAAGTCTCTGACATTCTGTTTTTCTCTAGACTCTATTCACTCTTGAACTGCATGAGCATTAGCAGTGCTTAACTGGACTTTGTTTCATTTCTCTTGCAGAATACATTGTCACCCACACGCCGAAGACGCACATGATGTTTTATTTGCTTTATTTTAACATATTTATTATTTTAAACTAATATGGCTGAAAATGGAAGCTGCCCTCATGTTTCCAGGACATGAAACTGAATTGTGCAGTAATCATAAGAGTAAAGTAGTATTTACACAGCAGTACCATATGTTCCAGGAGCTCCAGAGATCACAAGACCTTTGGCTCTGGAAAGCCTACAGCCTAACAATAACTGAAAGATGTCCATGTTTACAACAGCTATAATTTTTTTTATTAACTAAGTCACGTATGTCCTGGTCTACCTTTACTCTTGAGCCATTCTTGGTACCTGAAAATGATTAATATATCCATAATTCCTATTTTAGAGCTGTACAGAACTGTAATACCTGTAAAAGCTTTGGGGAGCTCAAAAAGAAATCTGTGAGACTTAAAGTTCTTTTAGAAGGGCTATTTACACGCTGTTCTAGTGGAGGAAGTGTGTAGCAGTGAATGCTATGAGACTGACCAGATATTCAGGGACATTTCATGAATCATCTACTCCAACTAACCTTGAGTTCACCTACTCGTTAAATTTGGCAACAGCCACTGTGACACAATAAGCAGCAAATGGCCTCCAAAAGCCCAGCACTCCTCACAGCTGACCAGTATGAAGGTCAATATGGAAAAGCAACAAGTGTTTCACATTAGCTTCATTCACAGATGGTGATGGTTAAGCAGTCACATTTCTACACAGCTGAGTTCATGGGACTGAGAAATACTCTATTAACATCTCAAAAGCCCAGAAGACTTCTCAAGACACAAATTTCTTTACTAAGAGTTTTCAATAACAAACTCGAAGAGTCTTTTCCAGCTGTAAGTGAAGTACTGCTGCTCCTGAGCTATTCCCTACGAAGGTGGATGAGAGCGAGCACTGAGAAATTTAAGACTTCCCTTATGACTTCATTAGCTCTTCACATAGGACAACCATCCTCAACTCTTGCCTGCAGTGAGCACCACAAAAAGCCTCTTAAACACCCGCCGTCCGCTCAGAAACTTTATTGTTAACAGCCACAGTGCGGAAGAGAAGCGCAGCCGTCCGGCCCCGGCGGCGCCTGTTGCTCGCGCCGCCAAGCCACCCTCAGCCACCGCGGCCGGGCGGCGGAGCTCGGCCCCGCGCGCCGCCCCTCACCACCTCTGCCCCACTGGGCACGCGTCCAAACGGCCGGGGCGGAAGGAAGGCGACCGGCCCCTCGACACCCCGCACCGGGCGCCGCGGCGGAGCGGGCCGCCCCGCGGCCGAAAGGACGCTCGCTTTTCCCGCTCTCCCCCCCGCTGCCCCCCGCCCTCACTCACCGCCCGCCGCAGGCGCTGCGCCGCGACCGCCCGCAACATGGTTCCACCGCCCGGCCCGGCGCCGCTCTCGCGAGAAGCGCGCACCACCCCTCCTCCTCATTGGCCGGAAAGGCGGGCCAATGAGAGGCTGGCCAATGAGCGGCGGTAGAGAGTGCCCCCCCCCGCCCGAGGGCCGCGCGCCGCGGCGGTTGGAGCGGCTCGTGCGGGAGCGTGGCGGGGAGCGCGCGGGACGATTCTTTATTGCGAGCAGCAGAAAACGGAGACGCAGCAACAACAAAACCCGCCGCTGCAACTCCCCCTCAACGCACCCCCGGCTGCCCCATAGCCGACACCTCCCCTCGGCGCTCGGGCGGTGCCACAAGGCTGAGCAAAGTTGCTGCAGGTGTAAAGGTGCACAAAGTTGCTGCGGGCGTAAAGGTGCACGTACAGCGCCTGCAGAGCACCTCGGAAGGAAGCGGGCACCAGTCCATCTCGCGGCATGTGCACCTTCCTGCCTAAACTGATTTGTTACCAACACCAGCCGTCCTCAGCTGCCTTTTACCGTTTGCCCCTGCGCGGTTTCTGCAAAGAGTTAAAGCCCTTTAAAGAGAGGAAAACAACGGGAAGCAGAGTTATGCGTGCAAATGCCTATGCTCCACACCAGATCCTATCCCAAGCCAATAAAAATGTGGTTTGCAAAGAAAAAGAAGTGAAAAGTCTTAATTTGTGGCTATGGAGCCAGCAGAAGTCTGGGAGGCCGTGGGCAGGCTTCCAGCCCCGACCTTGGGGGCACGGCTGGGCATTGCCAGGTCTCCCCAGCCACACTCCCCACAGCACTGAACGCACAGCAAAAGCAGAGGAGATAAGGTGGTGACGCAGCGTGTGGCACACTGGAGAAGCCAGCCGTCACAGCATGTGCCAAACATCCCAAGCCACCAGTTGTCCAGGAGGTCTGACAGCTTCAAAGAGCAGCCCAGGACAGCATGCCCTCACCAGGGCAGATTCACAGCTGTCTCACCAGCACCCCTGTGCTTGGCCCCTCAACAGCATTGGAGAATAGCTCATGTGCACTGAATAATTTATAGATCTTTTTAAATTATTAGTACTCACTGTTTTTTCCATACCTCTGGATTTTTTTCCAGGTGGCAAGGAGAAAGATTTAAAAAAAAAAAAAAAAAGAGAAAATCAATGAAACAAAATATTTCAGGCCAAATTCACTGATAAAGTATGTGCTGTGGCTCTCTGAAAACCTGGTGTCCTGGAGAAGCTGGCAGGAGTTGCCATGCTGGAGTGATCAGTCCTCCAGCTCAGGAGCCCTGAGTAACGTGGATCTAGGACATTCCTGACCAACTTTCCATCCCAGAAATTGCTGGATAGCAAGCCACTAATGCAATTTCCTCCTTCCCATCCTGAAGTAGTTTAGAAAAAAGAAAAAAAAAAAAAAACAGAAACAAACAAAAAACAAACCACGACAAACCCTGAACAATTATGGCCATTGGACCATTCTTGCAAGAATAAGTGGTGATCTGCAGTGTGTCAGTGATTCGTTCTGCATTTCTTAGGCACCTCATAGAAAAGCAAAAGGCACATTGATCAAAAAGACTCTTTGGATTTGCCACAGCTTTGGCACAGGATCACTTCTAAAATGTATTCTGCCACACGATTTTCGCATCAGATGCCAAAAAGCACTACTGCTTTACAGCAAAAGCTAACCAGGGCCAGCCATGCAGGCATCTGAATGGACCGTTTACTTTGTCTCAAATGCCTCTGTAGTAGAAGAAAAGCAGCTGTACTGCATATTCCAGCTTCCTGGCTCTACCTAAACACCCCAAGCCCCGAGGGAGGGCTGCGGAGCCAAGAGCTGAAGGAGGTGGCAAACCTCTTCCAGGGCCTGTGCCTGATTACACGGGTTAAAGTAGCTCCAGGGCTGCTCTAACTTCTGCCTGGGCCCAGCTTCATCCCTCAGTCCCCCAAACATGACAACAGAATGAGTGTTTAGGGCTCCTGTGTATTTCCTGTATTGAGCAAACAACTGGGTTTAAAAAAAAAAAGTTGTCATAAAGATGAGGGGAAAAATTATTTTGCTGAAGTCACACGACCTTGAGATGGGTTTGAGAGATATTTAAGGTACAGCATAACTCTTTAGAGATGTGAAGTTTTATGCAGTATAGAAATCCCTATCTGCACCCTAGATAATCCAACAAAAGGAACAACAGAAGTAAAATAAGGGTACAAAATAAGAATATCCTGGGCATCCTTAATTTGGCCGTTATGTCTGTTTAATTAAGGTGTTTTACTCATTAAAATCATGGCACGCAATTTCATAATCCTATTTGAAGCTCCAAAACTGAGCTTCCAACATACACATCTCATGGGGATTAAATCTCTAATGAAAATAAACGTGTGTACACCTAGAAACCCAAAAGCACAAGAATAAACAAATTGATCTCATCTGAGTTTTTTTAAAAACTCAGACTGAAACAAAAGTGAGCGACTATCAAAATTGACCTAATTGCATCATAGCTCAGAATAAATTGATGCTTTAACTATGTATCTGGCTTAATAGCATACATCATATTTTCACAAGCAGAGTGACATCGCCACACTTTAGGTTAGATTTCAAGGTGTAGTACCATCAATCCAAGGACATGATAGGGTTTTTCTTCTGTTTTCTGTTTATAATTTTGATTCAAAACCTCAGCAACACTTCAGATGCATGTAATCCTTATTGAAACTGGCTTGATGCGGATTACACCCTGAAGCACAAAGGAAGTCTTTATCACTTATGGCCAGTGTTTTAGGAGCTTATAACTGTAATCAGGTAGGGATTATATCAGCATGATCCATATTAGCTAAACCGTGGCAAAAAAAGCTTTTTTCTATTTGACCTTCCCACCTCAGGCATGACTATAATAAAAGTGATATAACATGCAACAAACAGGTGCTGCTGATGGTGGAGTCACCATCCATGGCAGAGTCACCATCCACAGCAGGCACAATATAGTACTTTGTTCTTTGAAAGAAAAATTAGTCATTAATTAGTGGAGGCAGATCCTTGTATGGTGCATTGTTATCCAGGATTATTTCATTAGGATCTGCTGACCCAATTTCTGCATTGGAAAGGGAATTACATTTTTTCACACTATTGGAAAGGGGGGGAGAAAAAAAAAACAAACAAACACAACAAACAATAACATAGATTATTCAAACTTTTAAAAATACAGTTCCAAGCAAGAGCAGGTACCTGTATTGGTATCTCTACAAAAGCCAGATAAAATTAGAACCATTACAAATATGTAATCATGCCTCCAGTAGAATCGGATTTTGATTCCCTTAAAATACATCATTCCTAATTAAAACATATGGAATCCAGCTAATACAGCCTCATGACTAAGGGATTTAGTGAAGGGCAGGAATTTTTTTATTACTGCTATGATGTTCCCCTCTGTCACAGGCCATCCTTAGCTTATTCTTCCTGCAATTGTCCTGGGGATAGCTGACTCAGATAAATTAAAAGAGCTTCATTTGGGAAGGTTCCCCAACACATGAAAGGATTCACCTCCTAATCTGTCAAAATCCAATAATGTTAAAGCATCTGCAACCTGCTTACAGCTCAGCAGGGCCCTCTGAGCCAATGGGAAGGACTGGACCATGGCTCAGCACCGGACGGGTGGCAGCACAGAGGAACAGGACAAAAACCCACTCTGGAAGTGGCAGCAAGAGAGATCTTTGCTGCTGAAATATTTTGTACCCAAGCACTGCAAGCTCGCATGATCCAAGTGGTTCAGCCAGCCCTGGACATTGCCAGTCCCCCTGCACTCACCCCTTCCTCATGGCCAGGAACAGGAGACACATCTCCCCAAGATCCTGCTCTCTGCTCCTCATGCTCACTGGCACAAAAATACACCTCAACACGTCCAACATTTGAGTTCCTTTATAATAAAACAACACTACAGATGTGCTTAATGCTTTGCTCCGATCACCTTACAACCACTCACCTCCATGTCTCAGAGCAGCAACTAGCCTTTCATGAGGCCTTAACAGCAGTGCTCTGGCAGAGGAAAATACCAAGGGCCCTGTTGTCAAGGTGGGGGACAGAGGAAAGAGCTCCCCTAAAGCCACCCCATAGCAGGGACAACCCTGATACGAAGCCTACAAAACCAGCCCAAGCAGGTGTTTCCCCTTTCTTATAAATTCCTCTCACTTGCTAATGATTTCCATGTGCCAATCAAGTAATGAGGGAGTCAGGGAGCAACATCACATCACATTTGTTGTATATTTCTGGAGCAGGAGATCATCAGAGGGTTAAAGAAGCCACTTCTGCCAAGGTCATGGGCAAAAACGGACCATTAACCTCCTGAAAGCAAAGGCTCAGGTTACCTTGGAAGGTGGCTTGTCCTGCCAGGGAGCAGCAGTGGCTTGTGCAGAGGATGAGGAAGTGATGCTGGCTGGAAGAGCTCTGCTCCTCTCCCAGTGCAGACACCCACGATGGGTATTTTGCAACCTGCCGCCCTCCTCCGGCACACAGCTTCTCTTGTCACTAATGGGAGATATGTGTAAAATTCTCTGCCAGGTTATGGCAGCATTATTTTTTAAACATGTAGCTGCTTTTTCTGGCTGTTACACTACTGGAGAGGAATCCAGACGCCCCTGTATTCCCACTTGTGCCATCCCAAGCCATTCCTGCAGAGGCAGGGACAGTCAGCATGTGAAATCATCCCAGGGGAACAGCCCTTTCCATGCCTGCAAGCACTTCAGGGAAAGTTGCTTTTTGCTTTTTCCCCTTCAGTTTCAGCTCAGTGAATAACACTTTGGTGCTAAGCACAGCAGCTGCAATACGCCTCAGTTTTCAGTATTTTGGGATCTGCCTGATTTTTGAGATTTTTATTGCAAAGCTTGTTGAGAGAGGAGCACCCTCTGGTGAGGTTACCTGCAGCTCATGCCACCTGGTGACAAAGGCCATGGTGACAAAGGCCTGGTGACAAAGCACCTCCCACATACCCTGTCACAAACTCCAAGATGCTACAACTTGCCTTTAATCCTGCAGATAAATGGCATAACAAGATCCAGTGGCTAGGGGCTGTATCTAAAATATACACTTAATTTGTCATTTAAGTGAAAGTATTTGACAACCAGGATGGCTTCACAGGGAGTGGGGCAGCCTCTCCTGCCCTGGCAGGCTACATTCAGACCAGATGCATCTCTGGGAGACATGACTGAGGTCAACCATAAATTAACAAGCTCACTGTGAGGGGAAAAAATAATAATACCAGGTCCAACTGCATGGTCTGGTAGGAAGGAGGCCAGAGGAGATGGGCCAATGAGTCCTTTCTGTGGCCTTGAACTTTCTGAAGCCTCCCTATCCGGAGGGGAAAAAATGGCAAGGGCTCCCTTTGCCATTTTACCATGGCTGATTCTTAATCAATAGCAGGGCTGGCAGTAGCTCTTGTGCAACACCACTTTCCCCAGAGCTGGGCCCTCTTCCCCTGCAATGCTCCCAACCCCTGCTGGTCTCAGAAGAATTGAGCCCAAAGCTCCACATAGCAATTCAAATGCATCACCAGACATTAGGCCACCGGGTTAACCACTGTTTAATTTCGTCACATTTGTTTGTGAGTTATGTACGTGCCTTTCTTTTGTCAACATCTCCTTTTAAAAAGGATATTGATTTTGTTTTCAAAGGCTCTCGAAAATAAAATGAATGACTACATTCTAAGGAAGAGTCATTTTCTCAACAGCTGTAAATAATTTATTGTTCGCAACCCACCCAGATCAAAAGATACTTCATCAACTGATGTGGCAAAATCTGGTGCAAGCTGCATTTCTATTATCTCAGATCCAATTAACCATTTGGAGCAGACTAAAACATAACTAGATCAATCCAGAATCAGATTAATATCCAATCCATAATCACATTAATCACAATCTGTCCATAATTAGCCATCAGATAATCCCATTGGACAGGAGGTGACATCCAGTATCCCATTATCTCATTAATTATCTATTTTCAGTATCAGACATTGTTCCCAAACACAAGGAAATGTTTTTTAAAGGAAAAATGGGCAGTGAATTCTCCTTTTGCTACATCCCTCCCATTGAAGCCCCCAATGGTTCGACGTTGAAGTTTTACAACATTTCTTTGTTTTTACATGCTCTGGTAGAACCAAGAGCAGTTTTTTGAGAGATGTCATCATTTTAAATAAAATATTATTATCTTAGGAAGATGGATAAATAAAACATTTGTTTCATGTGAACAAGTTTGTGCAAGAAAACCCTTCATCAAAGGTTTTAATGGTAACATGATAACAATAGCTTTGCAATGTTAAATCTTATTGCAGATGGTTCCTTGTCCTTTTTTGTAATGTAAGTGAAATTGTGTTCCATCTGTTTTAATTTTATAATGGACTTAATCCATGGCTGGCTCTGAAAGAATCAGCATTTACTGCCTTTGCAATCTGCTGCAAACAAAAAAATTGTTACCGTTTCCCCTTGTATTTCCATTTGGGAGAAAAACCGAAGAGTTGCTCCATAGAGAGTGGGAAGCACTGCCAGCCAGCCTCACCCCACGGCCAGGCAGCCCCGGCTAGCTCTTGCACCAAACCCAACTGGAAATGCCCCAGAAGTGGCTGGAAACCCTGGACACTGGGTGGAGGGGATTAAGGAGTAATTGATGTGGCAGGAGAGATTGCATTTGGTTTTGACCAGCAAATGCTTCCAGCAGTTCCAAGTGACCTGAAAGCAGTTTTCCAGAGGTCCTTCCTGACATTTATTATTCTATGATTTTATGATGCACTTTCTCTCACACACCCCCACCCCCCTGCCCCCAATGAACCAACAATTAACTTTTTTGTAAAACATGGTGGTATTGGGCTGGCTTTATGCCTCTTGGCATTACCTGTAGTAATTTTAAAGTTTTTCATACATCACCTAGAGGAGGTTCAGGGTTTTCAGCATTTCCCTGGCAAGTCCGTTTTTGGGGTTTTCTACTAAACTTGCCGTGCAGCACTGTCCACCCTCGTCCTACCTGCCTGGTCATGAACTGAGCCCAGTCCCACTGTACCTGCCTGGTGTCAGTACTGACAGAGGTGTGCCTGCAGAGCAGCCTTGTGTTGGTTTGGAAAAGTTTGCCTGGCTCAGCTGTAACCTTTCCTATTCCTAAGCTGGTGGGAGGTTTGGAAGAGCAGAAAGGACCCTGCCCTCCAGTGAGAAAAACAGTGATGCAACATGGAGCATCCCTGCCAAGCTGCTGTATTCTTGACGTGTCTCATTCTCCTATCACTCTGACATTTTATTTTTGCATTTTATTGTTAACACATGCAGATGCTGACTCACTCAGGACTCCGTGGACTCCAGCCTGGGCTGGAGTCACAGTTCCGCACCCCCTTTCCTGCCAGACACCCAGGCATTGGCAGGACACCCCGTGGCACCCCATGGCCATGGCAGCACTGTGAAAGTTCCCGTCACCCATCCCATGGGATCACCCCTGTTTGAAGAGTCAGCCAAACTTTTCCAAAGCCCTTTGCATCCCTCACCTCCCAGCTCAGTTCTGCTGCTGGCAAATGAGCCATGCTGATGGCAGACAGCAGTCAGACCACAAACCCTGACAGGCACCAGGGCCACCCTGCCACTGCCACACAGGCAGGGGGCACATGGGCTTGCTTTGCCCTACCCCGAGAATGTCATTGCCACACCGCACCTCTGCACCTTCGCACATGCAAGGGTGGGCAGGGATGCTCAAATCCCCTGGCAACACATGCCCCTGCTGACATGGGTACCACAAACACCATCCTGGTTCCTTTCTTGGCACCTGTGCAAACTTAAATGTTTGCTTTCAGCATCTGGGGTCATCAAAGGCATAGCAGGGGCTGGGGTCAGGCTGGGAAGAGTGGGTCAAATAGTCAAATGCTAGATATCCAAATCCTCCTCTCCTCCTCCTCAACTTCTGAGGTTTCATACCTACAGGGTGCCTGACTCATACAAAACCAAGTGCTTCAGCTGGAAAACCCATCCTGCCTGCTTCCTCTGAGCAAAACAAGCACAGCCTTCCCTTCCTGAGCCAAAATGTAGTGACACTGTGTCCTTCCCAAGCCATACAGGTTGGTCTATGCCTGTCAAATTCTGTGTACAAAATTAAGAAGGTGATTGTGTGGAGGGAAGGGGCAGGACCAAAGCCCAAAGACAGCAGCAATCTCAATTCCAGCACTTACAAGCTTTTATGGACCTTTTCAGCACATCATACTGCCATGCTGTGAAGTCTTTGGGAATTTAAAACTGAGTCAAAGGCCGCTGAAGTGCTCTACCTATTTTTCTGCTAATGCACAAGAAGCCCATGGAGACCAGGGAGAAGAAGGGAGGAAAAATGAATAGAAGGGATAAGAAAACAATAGGAGAGGTTCCGCTGCAAGAGCAGCATGGGATCAGGTGCATGAAAATGCGGTAAAGTACTTTTATTTCGTCTAATTTCAGCCCATCGCGCAGCTTACTGCCCTGGATGGCCGCCTCAATGATGCCGGCGGTCCCGTTCGGGTCCGTCGAGGCGGCGCTCCCGCGCACGCCCCTCAGCCGGTACTCGCTCCGCGAGCGCGCAGCCTTCAGCTGCCATACACCGCGAAGCACCCTTCCCGTCTGCCGCGGGGATGCCGCGCTGCGCAGCGCCGGGGACTGTCCCGCCGCGTCCATCCGTGGGCACCTGCCTGCGGCACCAGAAACGCCAGGAAAAGAGACAATGAAGTAAAAGACGAAAGAAAGGGACAAGAACAGAAAAAGGGAAATAAAGGAAAGAGAAAATAAAAGGCGTGAAGAAAATAATATGGAAAACAGAGGGCAAAAAAAGCTGAAACGAATCTCCATCTGCTAGGGCTACCGATGCCGCCGTCCCCTCCGTGTACAGACACGGGGCGCACGGCGCTGGGCACCGTGCCAGGCGGTCCGAGGGTCCCGCAGGCGGCCGCGGCTGTCGGGTGAGTTCCGCTGCTGCCGGGGAGCAGGGCACTGAGACGCACACCTTCCGTCCCTGCGGAGGAGCTTCTTCCGCGGCTCACAGGACCACCCGCCCCGTCCGAGCCAGCGTCGCACCACACGAAGCCGGGCTCCCGCGGGGTGCGCGGGGACTCCGCGCCACTCCGCGCGCCACCGCGCGCCCATTGTTCACCACGGCCAATCCGCGGGCGCCCTCCCCTCGGCCACCAATCGCCTCTGGGGGCCGCGCGGTGAGGTCAGCACCGCCCCCCCCCCCGGGCGGCCGGTGCGCGCTGACATCACGGCGCGGCCCGGCGGGGCGGGCCCGGGGGGGCGGGCGCGGCCCCCGCCCCGTGCGGCGCGGGTAGTGGTGGAGCGGCGGCGCCGCATCCCGCATCGCGCATCGCGGCCGGTGCGCAGGGGCCGCCCGCATGGTGGACATCCTTCTCCCGCGGCCGCTCCCGGGCGCCATGGGGGAGCCCGCCAAGAGTAAGTGCGCGCAGGGCGACGCGGCGGCGGGGCGGACGGGCGCGGTGGAGCGGCCGCGGGGCTCTGCGGGACGTTGCGGGGCCGGGCTCCGCGCCGCCGATGCCGTCGGGCGGGCTGGCGGCCACCGCGGCGCCCCGGACCCGCGGGCGCGGTGACAGCGCCGGGAAGGGCTGCGGCAGCGCGGCGGGCGCGGGCGGCTGCGGGCTCGGCCCGTGGCATGCCCGGTGCCGCTATTCCCGTTCGTGCCCAGCGCTCCACGGCCCCCGCTGGCTCCATTTCTTACCGAATGCCTGTCCTTTCGGCTGTCCGCGCTGCTTATGTCCTTTCTTTCTGCTGTTCCTATTTCTTTCTCTCTTTTCCTCTGCTTTTCCTTTCTTCCCTTCCCTCCTCTGCCTGTGTTATCGTTTTTCTTTCTTTCTCTCCTTCCGTGTTTCGGTTAGTCTTTTTAAAAAATTTCTCTTTCCGTTTTTATTTCTTTCTTTCTCTTTCTGTTCGTCTGGTTTTGTTTGGTTCTATTTCTCTTTCTGTCTTTTTGATTTCTTGTCTCTTACTGTTTTCATTTGTCCATGTTCTCGTTTTAACTGTCTCTTTGCGGTTTTTTTTTCACTGTTTTTTCCTCTTTCTGTCATTTCTTTTTTTTCTTTCTTTATTTTTTTTCCTCAGTTTTTGTTTTAGAGTTTCTGTCTTTTTTTCCCCTCTTTCTGTCATTCCTTTTTTCTTTTTCTTTCTTTAATTGTTTTTTTCCTCAGCTTTTGTTTTAGAGTTTCTGTCTTTCTGCTTTTATTTCCTTTTCCAAAATTCTACTTTTATGCCTCTGTCTTCCTGCATTTATTTCTCGCCATCAAATTTCCTTTTAAAAAACATTCTGGCTGCATTTATTTATCTCCTTTCATGTTTCCATCCTTTCTTTCTCTCCCTGTTTCTGTCTTTATTTCTATTTCTGCCTATTTTGCCAAAAAAAAAAAAAAAGTAAGAAAAAGGAAAAAAAAAGTAAAAAATAAGAAAAAAGTGTCTTTCCCTAATTCCTGGGGAATTCCTTGCACATCGCTGCCCCTGACTGTGCCCCGCTTGCTCCCGGCAGGGCGGCCGGGGCTGGCCCTGTGCGCGGGCTGCGGGGGCCGCATCCAGGACCCCTTCCTGCTGCGGGTGTCGCCGGACCTGGAGTGGCACGTCGCCTGCCTCAAGTGCGCCGAGTGCGGGCAGCCGCTGGACGAGACCTGCACGTGCTTCCTGCGCGACGGCAAGGCCTATTGCAAGCGGGACTACAGCAGGTGACCCCGAATGCACCGGCGCTCGTTAAAAAAAAAAAAAACAAACAACCAAAGCCAAACCCGAAAAAGCACAAAAGCCCCTTAAAACTCCCTGAATTTCCCCCAAACGAAAACCCGACTCTTGGCTGCTGCCCGTCGCCCGGAGTCGCCCCGACGGTGCGGCCGCGGGCCCTGACAGCGCATCCCGTCCCCGCAGGCTCTTCGGCATCAAGTGCGCCCAGTGCCGGGCGGCCTTCAGCAGCAGCGACCTGGTGATGCGCGCCAGAGACCACGTCTACCACCTGGAGTGCTTCCGCTGCGCCGCCTGCGGCCGCCAGCTCCTGCCCGGCGACCAGTTCTGCCTGCGGGAGCGCGACCTGCTCTGCCGCGCCGACCACGGGCCGCCCCCCGACGGTGCCGCCGCCGCCCGCGGGCCGCAGAGCCCCGCGCTGCCGCCGCCCGGCGCAGCGCACCTCGCAGGTACCGGCTCACCCCTTGGGACGGGGGACGGGCGACGGGCGGGGTGGGCGGGTGGGCTGCGGCGGGTGGCGGTGCTGACGGTGCGCACCCTCCTTGCCCGCCACAGAACCGGTGCCCGGGCGGCCGCCCCCCCCGCGGCCGCCGGCGCACAAGGCAGCGGAGAAGACCACCCGCGTGCGGACGGTGCTGAACGAGAAGCAGCTGCACACGCTGCGGACCTGCTACGCCGCCAACCCGCGCCCCGACGCCCTGATGAAGGAGCAGCTGGTAGAGATGACGGGGCTCAGCCCCCGCGTCATCCGCGTCTGGTTCCAGAACAAGCGCTGCAAGGACAAGAAAAAGTCCATTCTCATGAAGCAGCTCCAGCAACAGCAGCACAGCGACAAGACGGTGAGCGCCCGCCCGCTCCGCAGGAGAGAGAGGTGGGAGGGGGGTCCCGGGCCGGTGGGCTTGGGCGGCAGCCGCGCTGAAGCCCCGTGTGCCCGCAGAGCCTGCAGGGCCTCACCGGGACGCCGCTGGTGGCCGGCAGCCCCATCCGCCACGAGAGCGCCGTGCAGGGCAGCGCCGTGGAGGTCCAGACCTACCAGCCGCCCTGGAAAGCGCTCAGCGAGTTCGCCCTGCAGAGCGACCTGGAGCAGCCCGCCGCCTTCCAGCAGCTGGTGAGAGCCGCGCCGGGCCGCTCCGTCGGGTAGCGGGGGGAGGGCAGCCCCGGCCCAACGGGCCCGGGCGCTATGGGAGGGGAACGGGGGGACGGCGCCGGGCCCTCACCGCCACTGCTCCCCCAGGTCTCTTTCTCCGAGTCCGGCTCCTTGGGCACGTCCTCCGGCAGCGACGTGACCTCGCTGTCCTCCCAGCTCCCCGACACCCCCAACAGCATGGTGCCCAGCCCGGCCGAGACGTGAGGCCGCCCGGCCGCCCGCCGCCGCGGGACTTCCGCATGCCTGCGCTCCCTGCATGAGACACCCGGCCCCGGGCCGCTCCCAGAGCGCCGGACAAACGCCTTTGTTTTTTAATTATTCTTATTTAAAAACAAACAAAAAATATGTTACTGACGGCCAAAAAAGCACCAGGATCCTCGCTGCCTTCACTAGACCGGAGAAAGAGCCCCCGCCCTGGTTATTTCGTTATTTTGGATTTTTTCCCTGCGGATTTCGATGTTTCTTTCCCCCAAAGAAACGCGGATTTCACCGCTGGAGCCCGGCACAGTGACAGGCTGCCTCTGCCGCCACTTTTGCCGGCTACGGCTTTTCTTCCCTTTTTGGAAGGGAAAAGAAAACAGAGATACAATACAAAGTGGGGAGAGACTCCCCTGGCGTGCGCGCCTTTCCGCGGCCGCGGAGCCGCGCCATCCAGCCTCATCTCACGCCGATGCCTCTCCCGGGCCGCGGCGCCCGGCCCCGCATGATCGCTGGAAAAACGGGACACGGAAACGAGACTTTTTAACGGGAAAACCAGTACTAATTATGTTATCAGTGGACGGAGGACGGATTGTTTGAGCCTTTAACGAACAAAAGTAAGTTATTGTTATTTATTGTCAGAGTCGGCGGTTCAATAGTGGGATTAAATATTTTGGACTTAATAAAAAAAGAGAAAGAAGGAAAAGGAAAGGATTAAAACGAAAAAAGCGGCGGGAGGGTGGCGGCGGGGGCCACCCGTGTGCGAAGCGGTCGGCTCGGGGCGCGGAGCGGGCCGGGTTGGGGTGCGGATCGGGACGGGCGCTGGCCGGCTTTGCCTGCACGGCCTCCCCGCACCTCGCTAATCGGCTTTCCCGCTCCGGACCTCTTATTTATAGCCGAGGAGGCGGAGCGCAGGTTTCCCTTTCGGAGCAGCCCCCGGGTCCGGCCGGGTCGTGCCCGCACCTGCCGCTGTGCGGGACCGCCTCGCCTTCTCCCGGGGCCGGCGGGACCCGGCCGTGGGGGTTCCCCCGGGGCGGCGGCGGCGGCGAGCCGAGCCGAGCCGAGCCGTCCCCTCTCATACACTCATCCCCCAGTCTAGACGCAAGCGGCGGCTCCTTATCTGCGTTTGGCATCACCTGGGAGCGCGGCTCCCGCTCCCTCCCCGTTACCCGTGCGGGAATGCTCTCAGGGCCGGCTCCCGGCGGGACCGCAGGCCCGGGCAGCGCCACACCACGGCGAGCCGCCCCCGCGTCCCCTCCCAGGGCAATCGGGCTCGCGCCCTCGGGGAGGAGGGAGCGCGCTGGGCCCTACCCGAGTCCCCGAGCTGGTGGGGACGGCTCTACCGCCGCGAGGGGCTGAGCCTGCGGGTGTGCAGGCACCGGCCCCCCGGGCGAGCTGATCGGCGCGGCCCACCCGCGCTGCCGTCGGGGCGCACGGGACACCCGGGCTGCCAGGGCCGCCTCAGTCAGGGGATGCCGCCGGGGCGGGAAGTCCCTCGGTCCGGGGACAGGTGAGAAGGGTCTCCCGGCCCCGCCAACCCGGTCGCGGGGCCCCGAGTTACCTGACTCCGGCGGGATCCAGTTTCGGCTCCTCGCGCTCTCTCGGGCCTAGATCGAGACGAGCTGTTCCCGTCACCGGCAGCGGGGCCGCCCGGGCCGTAAATCCGCGGCGGCCTCGCCGACATTGCCGCCGCCGGCTCAGGTGCGGGCCGAGCCCGGCCGGCGAGCGTTCCGCGGCTCGGGGCCGCGAAGAGGGGACAGTATCGGTCCCCACGGCCGTGAGGCGCCGGCGGCCCGGGAGCGGCGGGTGCTGCCGGCCGGTTCCCTGAGGGAGCCGCTGCGCATGGCCCGGGGCGTCGCGCGCCCCCTCACAGCCGGGGCCTTCGGCGGGAAAATAAACCTGACCGAGACACGCCGCTGTTGTCACGTTTTAATTCTGTTCCGTGGAACTTTCACCGTTAAGAAAACACAGCGAGGTTTAAACAAGCGTTATTAAAGTCTTATCGAAACGTTAAGAATGCGTGTGGTTTAAAAAAGAAAAAATCCATATTGCGTGACTAATCCCAAATCACCAAAAAATTATGACTGAACTTTCCTCAGAGCCAAATCTGACAAATTATTTAGACTTTTGATTAACTGGAAAGACATGTTAGGACTTTTTTTTCCTCTGAGCATTGTGTTGCTTATGGTAATTCAAACACACCAACATTTGTAACACAGAAGTCACACTACAGACAGAATAAGTTACTTTATTACAAGATATATAGAACATGTTTTCTCTATTTGCAATCTTATTTCAGCAGTTCTGCAGTACAAGTGCCACCACATCTCAGGGCAGAAAACACCCAAATAATGACATAGGATATGTGAATGAAACAAACTCAAATTATCAAAATTATAAAACAGAAATTTAAAGTATCTACAGTACTTATGATATAAATAGTGCAAATTATATATCTACAGCGTAAGTACTGAGAGTATCAAAAACTTTTCAGAAGAGCCTTTTAAAGAAGGTAGTCAGCAGGAATCGGTCAGCATGACGATATTAGGGATTATAAAGCCAAATACAACACTTATTTTTTCAAGAAGAACTGCCGAGCTTCTTCCCAGGACTGGCGGGGGAATCTGTTGGACAGCTCAAGATAATCTTGAGAATTGAAAAATTTTTCTGTTGAAGACAAAACATAAATTTACCAAGTTATTATCTCTTAAGATAGCAATAAAACAAGAATAACGAAAATGTGGCAAGTTCAAATACTTCAAGTAGTTTACTCCTCCTACCAAAAACTTCTCAAATTATGGGGTAATGTCCCTGTCGAGCTCCAGACATCGAGGTTTGGCTTTAAACATGGGGGCAGAAGGCCCTGATGAGCAAAGGCTTAGATTTTTAAGCTTCAGGATCAGGCTCTCTGCTTTACACACAAGAACATTATACATCTTTACACATTTTATGTTCTCAGACCCACTGGGGAGCGATTGAGCCTCGTTCAAGTTTGCGCAGCTCTGCTCGGCAGCTCCGTTCTTCGCAACGTGCTGCGGAGGAGTTCTGCTCCCCGATTTCCCCAAAGCTCACAGCACGATTACACACGCAGCTTTTACTCCTACAAGCACTGCTGGTGACGTGAACAGGACTACACATGCGTGCACAGGTCTGCGGGGTCCGGCCCTGCGAGCGGCTTGTTGCAGCGCCCAACAACCGGGCTTGTGCTTCAAGTTTTGTTCCCAGCAGCGCTATTGTTCCCATTTATTGTTTTGGGGACATCGCCCTTCACATTTAAGTGATATAATGGTCAAAAAGAACCCTGCTTATACTGTTATTAAGTCAGCTTTTTTGCAACTGGGGAAATGTTTAGAAATCACAGTCACATGTCACCATATACTCATCTTAGTCTGAAAGTTCATTCAGTTTGAATAATGACAATAAAAAGCCGTTTTCCACTTGGCTTTTAGACGTTTCTCGAGCAGATTCTCTTGCAAACACAATCCTGGAAAGTCTGTGCTGCAGACACTGCGTGAGGCTGCTTCAGACCAACAGGTATAATGTTGACAGTAAAAATCTCCATAAATTCATGCAAATCTTATATTTTATAATTTATTTTTAAACACAAAGCTTACATTTTACACCTAGAACTGCTAAGCTTCTGCCAAATGTGCAGCAAAATGGTGGTGGAATTCTGCTTGCTATGGAGGAGAAATGACTGTCCGAGCGACGTACTTTGTATAAAATACAGGTGACTCAAGAGCAGATTCCCAACAACACACCTGAATTTCAGATGTGTTTAATAAGTAATAGCCATCTTAGCTAAGAATCTTTCAAATGTTTAGCCTAAAGAGGTTAACTGCGTTTTACTGGATATTTACAACAACCAAGGGAAAAAAAACCCAAACCCTCCCAACCCTTCTACAAACTGACAGACTTTACAGGATAATTGCAGGACAGTATTTTAGTAACTTTTGGCTCCCTGGGTGTGTTGGCACAGCTGTGTGGCTTCTGCAACCTAAAACTTTTGAAGGTAGCCTTTGTGACAGCTAATTAAATATGTGCACATACAGTATCACATTTTAAGACACGATACCACGTAGGCATTCAGTAAAGATTAACAGTGTCAATTCCTGATACGATGAGTAGCAGACTGGAAGACATGTACTTTTAAGTCAGATTGTAAGTCAGAGAGCCTCTCCTCAAACTGTAAAATCCTTTTGCAATTTACTATATTTCTTTAATCATGATGCAGATTCAAAAACTTTAAATCACAGTAAAATATAGCATTTACACATTTTGTTATCCAACTGCTACTCTGTTGCATTTAATTGGACACATACCCCTCTGCTGAGATAACTGATTATCCGTTTGGCTTGAACTCTGTGCAAAATCCTACAAGGGGAAAAAAATAAAGGCATCAGGTTTTCAGATCTTACATTTGAGGAATTAAAGCAACATTTTAAAGTCTTCACGGTCACTTAAAACCACTAATACTGCAGGAAGTCTGAAAATTAACAAAGTCTGGACAGTTTACTATATATCAGAATACTGCCAGCATTTAAATTCTATCATATATAGTGGATTTTTATGCCTTTATTTATATATTTTTTGAAAAAAAATACACAACAGAAACAACAGGATTTTAGTATCTTCTTAGGAAACAGTTACTATCATAACTTTTAAATTAAGAGAACATTTACTATAGCTGTGGGTTTTTTTTAAACAAACGGTGTTTTAGATTCATGCTCCTGGCTCCAAATGCACTCTTATAGAATTCTTGAATTATCCCAATTTCATCATCTGTGTTTCCCGGTGACCCGGGAGCCCGAGGTCTCGATCTCCTGAGAGTAAGCAAAGTTCTTCCACAGCCGTGACGAGCTCCGGTCCCGTCGCAGCCCGCTGGGCAGTGAGCGGCCCCCGCGGCTGCGGACGGGATGCGGCTGTGGGATGGGATGTGGCTGTGGGATGGGATGCGGCTGTCGGACGGGACGCGGCTGTCGGACGGGATGCTGTATCCTCCGGAGTCAGCGAGGACATCGCCTGTGCCGGGGACAACGCGCGAGTGTGCGAGGCGGCTGCCCCAGCGTCGAGAGGGCTTTTAGGATTCCTATCTGTTTTTTGAGTGTGCACTGAGCACAGATGGTATTACTTGACATAAGAAATACAGTTTAGCAAGTAATGGATACTACTAAATGTTTTTTAATTATTTCGGCACATCTAGAAACAGAAGTAGCAAAAATAAGAAGGATGATGCAAACTTCAGATGATGGAAATGAATCCATTGGTAGGGAGGTATAATGTGGGTCGTTATAAAATCCAGCAATCATTATCCTTTAATTTACGCTGCACACATTTAACACACTGTATTTAAGTGTTATATTTGTACACACCACCAAACTTTTACGTAAACAGGACTTCTTTTTGCATTCCCTGGCACAGGAAGAATCTCATTTTCTAGTCATGGGGAAACATTTTACAGTCTGTCCCAAACCTTCCACTGAAACAAATGAGAGATTTGCTTGACAAACAGCAGCGAGTTGAAATAAAAGTGCAGAGGCAAGTCCGTGCTGTGTGTGCGGGTATCTGAACGTTCCCTGGCTCCTTTCAGAATCGTTCTCTCCGTGTGTTGAACATTTGGGATTAGATTTTTAAATGGATAAAATACTAAAGTACCAGTGAAGTCAGCAAAGACGTGACACTTTACAGCACACAAGGATCTTCCGTATTTTAATATAACACCTTTTTTTAAGGCTCCGAGCATACTACGTGGACTTGGCATCTAACATATACCTCTAATTGGAAATCAAATTAATAATGTTTGCTTTTGTAAATATGCTTTGCTGTAGCTACTGGGGACTTAAATGTCCTTCTCTCTCTTATAGCACAGAAATCAAGGTAAATAACCTTAATTATTTATATACAGAACACTCTCCCCCACTCACGTTTTGTGGCTGAAAGAAACCAAACTAAACTTGCTGCATTTACTCAGAATGCTTAAATTACTTTCTGCCACTGCAACTTCTACACTGAAATCTGTAGTTTCACTATAAGAAGGTCAAAGATAAATTACAGCTTTGTATTTAACCAGAAGTCCATTACTATATAGCAAATTATTTTAATACTAAGTTCCAACCTTTTTTTTTAAACTCCTATGCAATTATTTTAGTATTAAAAGGATAAAAAGTAGTTGCACTCAGAAGTTTGATGTTATGCTAAGACTTTCAGTAAATATTTAGTTCTTGGGCCTTCTCTCCCAAATCCGCGTAGCCTACCCTTGGACTAGCTGTGAAGCATTAGGAAAAAGAGTTTGACTAATGTTTCTGTATCAACAATGTAACTTTCAGGTGACTGATACAGAATTACTAGACTCCTAAACGTGTATTATTTTTTAACAGTAAACTGTTTACGAAAACTGCATTTATTAATTGGAAACAGTCAATAAAATGTATGGAAAACATAGGACAAGCATAAAATCTGATACATAAAGCACAGCATATAAATTTAGACAAAGGGAACAAAAATGCTTTAAATCCTTATTCAAAACAGTATTTGTAATGACCTCAGTGGCTTACTGTCAAAAATAAAGATTGCAAGATTAGACCAGTAACATATGTTCTGTGTATTTTCTGCATAAAATATATACACTTCTGTTTAGTCCTCTCTGTAAATCTAATGTACACAGTATACAACTGTACATTTGCATGTAAACAGATTAATATACATATTTCAGATTTGCTACGTGTGGTAGTTTTTAAAAAATAAATATTTTAAGAATTGTCTTGTAATAGCAGGATCTACATCAAATCTTCCCAGCACATGCAGTAACTTTAATGCAAACAGGATTCTGCACGTGATAGTGAGAACCTGAACTACTCAGTAACCTTTTAGTGTTATAAGATGCCTCAAGTACAGGAATAATCTGTGGTTTGAAAAGAGCTACAGAGAATCTTAAAGTACTTCAATGCTGTTTACTTGTTTTACTGAAGTCAAATGATTCCCATATACACAGCAAAGGCGAGAAAACCGGCTGCAGTTCCCCTGCCCACGGCTGGTACGTTACTGCAATAGCTACCTGAATGAACGTGGCGAGTAAAATCGAACTCATCTCCTGCTCCAGGATGATCTTGTTCTGAGGGTTATTGTAACAAGCAGCTATTAGCGAAGGGAAGAGCACTTTGATTAAACGAGGATCACTGAAATACTGGAACGGCAACTGGCAGAGTTTTTGCAGCACCGTGGGGTGACGGCCAGACTGTACAATGATCTGAAAACACAAACGCAACAGAATTAAAACACGTGATCTATCTGTTCTCTTCCTGTTAACCACCAAGGCTGTTGAAGTCATGCTAAAAAAATGAGCACGGCTAAGGAATAAATACTAAAAATAAAGCTTATAACGTTTAGTCCAAGTAACTTCTGGTTTAGTGTGTGTGCGAGTATTATTTTTATTGCAGAGGAACACAAAGAATTTAAGACTGTGAGACTTCTTTTTCCTGTATCACCCAAAAAGACGGCAAGTAAATGAGAAGGGGATTAATCTCCAGATTATGACAAAATAGATAATACCTTCATTCAAAAGACAAAGAATTACAGCAAAGGGACGATTGTAAATCAGAGCTACGAAACAAAAAACCTCAACCCCTGCCATTTAAACACAGTAAGCATGTCTTTAGGAGGAAAGAAAATCAAGAAAGAGACCATGAGGACTGTAAACCCCCCCGAAGCTTGATCGTCCTTTGCTAGAGAGCTCTCTGGCAATTCGAGCGGACTCTGTTTCAGGGTAGATGTCTGCCACGCATTCTCAGGCACCAAAAAGAAAAGGTGATTGTAAGCTGCACAGCACGGAGTTTCAGTAAGTAGAGCCTCAGAAAGATCCTCCCATCTGTATTTCTTATCTCAGTTTCTATCAGTGCCATTGACTCTAAAAGGAGAATTGTTTAGATAAATGGGACTGTTGTCATGAAGCAGGCTAAGTTTACAACTGTGTACATCTGAAGAAATAAGGCAATGCTATTGCTGGTCTCCTGCAAAGGAACCTTTCCAATTTACTTGATATTCTTATAAAGTCTCTGTGATAAACTAAAAAATGCCCAAATCGGACCTGTTCCAAGTAACCTTGATTAGACAATTATAATATGAAAGAGCTGTTTGACCCAAAGTTGGCTTTTCGGCATAGGAGGAAGCTCCTATAAGGTTAGAACACTGTAAAACTTAGGGTCATGACTGTAAATTGTACTTGGAAAAACACAATTTTACAGGTACACACCCAGACAAGACTGCATTCAAATTAAAACCAGAAGGACAGAAAGAAGCACTTGAGACCACAGGAACATAAATTACAGGGATTTACAAGTTTTCAAAGCACTTTTAACAATACCTTCAGAGCACACTCTCAGTTGATAATGTAGTTCAGTTTAAAAACAAGATCAACAAAGCAATAGTTTGCATTTTTTCAGTTCAAGGAAGAAAGCCACTTTCAAAAAGACCTTGCAAAATACTGGTAGAAATGTCTTAATGCCTTTAAAGACAGGAGGATTTTTAAAAGGCAGCCAAATATGTGACACTTGAGCACACATTCAGCCCTTATTTTGAGCAAAATATCACTGATGCATTTGGATGATCCTGAAGTTCACTATCGGCTACCGCCCTGTAAGCGAGAGGGAGCCTTCCAAATTTGTGATTACTATTTGAATTTTAAATTAAATGGAAGGGCTACTACGTAAATCTATGTTTTTCGATGGTAAATTCTACAATCAGAAAAGTACTTAAAAGCAACTGTAAATGTACTAAAATAACTACAATTGGTATTTCTGATCCCGGACAGAAGAACAGAACTCTTGATTTTTTTTTTTAATGGCCACCGTACACTTGATGAACAAGCAGAGGAAAAGAAAGTTTGGGGACTTTTCATTTTTTATTTCACAGCTGTTCTAAAAATGCCACAGATAATTAGTAAATTCTCATCAAACTAACAGTGTCGATACCCAAACAGCTTTCACAGAATTATTATTTCATCATAATTTTCTTTTCAGCATTTTCACTACTATGATGTTATCAACATCAAAGATAGGAAGGTATATACAAAAGCTGCCGATTGTTTTAATCTGGTATTTATCACATGTGGAATCAATTTAACGATTTCAGCTCATTGTAGTAATGCAGCTACTAAACCTGATACACTATATTATGGACTCTGAAAAAAAAATCATGAGTCATCCCTTACTGGAAAAAAACCCAACAAATAAACCTCTAGCAGAGCACGTTCTCCTTGTTGCACTGTCAACTGGTGGAGAGAGTACAACCCAGCACTTGCTTTAGCAACCAACAACGAAGAAAACAAATGAAAGCCTTGCCTATGACTTCTTTATGGTGGAGAAATACTTCTCTTGACTTATTTTTTTCTGTTTTGAAGCAGTCACTTGGCTGAATGATCCCAGGAAGATCTGCAGGCCTGGCATACTCATCAAATACTCTTAATACGAGACAAAAACTCCTTACTGAAATCCCGTGCAGAAAGCTCACTTTTCCTCCTGTCACATACTGGAATCCAGACACATTTACCTAGAATCAGCTTTTCTTGTTGCTCTCTCTCTAGCCTGAAAGTCAGATATGCCTGTCAAACAGAACAAGATCCTAATTAAATCACTGTATTTCTGTACAGCCAAGCATTTAAGCACCTGCTTAATTTCAGATACATGCCTAGGTTCCATTAATATTTGCTTGTGGTTTTATTTTGCTGAATTGAGACCTATCAAATTAGTACAAGCTACATTTATTTATTTTTTTAATCCAGAGCAGGAAACTCACATTAATGTTTTCCATATTTCATTAAAAACTTTTGCTTAATCTCAACATTTATAGATATTCATACAATCTTATTGGTTTACCTGTGCTTAGCTGTAATAAATTCCAAAGAAGATGCACTTGCTCAGCTTATTTTTGGCCCAATGCAGTAAACATTGGAATAACCCTCTGAAGACCCAAACTATGCACAGGCAAGAGACACAGCAAATACTTTTCTGAATTGCTACTTCATGATGAATTAATGAAGGATTTTTTTGTGCTACCAGTCAAACTCTAGAGCCCACTCCATTTCCGAGGGGGGGCCCCCGCTGCAGAGCGTGGCAACATGATTCGGGGCTAGCACACCACAAACCACTGGTCAAGGGCACCGTTTACTCTTCACGCAAAAGCCTGCTGAAAATGAGAGGCTAGAGCAGCTTCAATCCTTTATTGTACTGAACTGCAGCAACCTCTACACCTTATAAGTTCTTATGAAAGCTGCACAATATATGCCACTCCAATATCCGATTTTTACTTTTGACCTTTGCTAAAAGTCACCTATAAGAATACAATTTTACACTGTCTGAATTTCCAGCTTTCCTCCAGCACGGACACTACTGAGTCCACACTAGCCGGCTGTCCAGCATAGTGACTGATGTGATGACCTGTGCGAACTTTTTACTGAGCAACACCTTTCAAGGTTGCCCATCTGTTACCTTCTGTCACTCCCACCAGTTTATAGCCTTCTACAGGTCCCGCTAATTTGCTTTATCTCCAATAGCCAGAGGGTCAGGCATTCTGTTCTGCCCTACCAGGCAATCCACGCTCCCGTGTGACTCTTTGCAAAGTGCACTCTGCACTCACCAGTGCAATAACCACCCCGATCCACTGTATTCCTGAAGTTTATCACTCGGGAAAGCATGATTCACGATTTCTTAAGTCTCTAGATAGAATCCATTTTTTCCTCAAGTTTACTTGGGCCAATATTCAGTGTACAGTATATTGCTTCCCTAGTTGCTGCAGTTCTGGCTGTGAACGTCTGAAGCAGCGTAAAAGTCAGTCTTTCAAAACAGACTCCAATGACAAAAGCCAGCAATATGCCACACAGCACTTGAGCAATAAAAAAGGACAATCAATCAAAGAATTAAAAGCTCCCTGAGGTATGGAACAGTAATAAAGTTGTGAGGGGAACTCATCATTTTGCTGGGAGATAAGGTTCTCCCTGTATCTTGGGTAGGGGGTCTGGCTGCAGACCTGAGGTGACTGCTGGGGGATGTTCCCCGCTGGACTCCCTGTTCCTCCTCGGGTTCCCCAGGAGAGCTCCAGCAGCCGTTCTGCTCCCGGCACCTCGCACCGGAGATCTGCCCAGGGCCAGAGGCCTTTGCTAGCGAACGAATAAACCACACAGACCCAAATCACATGCGTATGATTTTCCTCTGGGTAGCAAAGGGAATGTTGCAGCTCATTTAATTTTTCTGTGAAGCTCCAAGGGCCCAGAAATAACTTTCTGACGATCCTGCAGGAATGAGAATCGTAGCAAGGTGACTCCCTTCCTTGCTTGCAAGGGCAATACACAGTGCAGCCTTTGCATGAGAACTAGCAAGGGAAAGATGTTTTAGTGAACACCTCCTAATTCTATTTACACACTCACTCTCTCTATATGTATTTGTCTTTCACTTAATCTTTCTCTATATTCCTTTTATCATGAATGAAAACTAGAATTACTTTTAAAATGAATATGTATGATTTTTTTGGTCAAAGCAGAGTAATAAAATCTTCACAATGGGATCCAGATCTTTTGAACAATTCAGCAATGATACAGGTACATGTTAAATCAGAAGTAAAACTGTACCAAGTCAATGGTTAATTTTACAAGAAAAAATAAGAAACCTCTAGCCTTTGAAACTGTATCTTCACAATCAGATAACCAAGTTTATAAGCATCTTGTAAAGAATAAACAGGACTTTCACTGAGAAAACTAAAATGTCAGCCAGAAAGTCAAAGAATGACTAGTATGCAAAATACTGAACAGATATTAGCCAAACTGAATTTGACTGATAATTCATGTATTCATATCATTCATATATTCACATCCTAATTAGACATGCAATAGAGATGCATGGTACTAATTTTTCAAGAACTAGTAGTTCAACCAAATTGCTTTTTTAACTGCGGAGTAGTATGTTTGGTGACAATCTGAATTTTTGTTTCCAAGCTATAATAGCACACAATTTAGCTACGTACATATGCAAAGCATTAAAAAGAAAAGAAACTAATTGAATTTAAAACTTTGCCTTCAACCTTCTAGAGATTTAAGAAGATTATGGTCACAGACTGGTTTTCAGCGGTTCTATGCATGTATGTTAAATATTGTCAGATATTTTACTACAAGTAACAAAAGAAATAGTTCAGTCTCAGACCAAAGACTTTTCTACTCCTTGTGTACTACGGAAGGTTAGTCCGGGATTACTGCAGAGTAGAAGTGCTGATTTTTAGAGCAATATTTAGTCTAGTTCTGCTGATGGATTTAGGTTTTCTTGTTTCACTTGGACATGTGCAGCTCTGGAAAGACATAATTCATGTCAGTTATTTCTGTCCATACATATCATAAAAACACTGGAATTATCTTTCAAAGAGGCTAATTAATTTTCTGGTCAGGAAGAAGAGGAAACGAGCGGCAAGCTTTTTGTCTGTACAAAGGCAAAACAAAGAACTGAGGAGTATTCAACTAATTCAGAAAGCAAGCTACGTTCTCAATGAACTAAACTCTGCTAGACCAGAGAATCCTAACACTATGAATCAATTATTACCATTTACTGAAGATTATCCATACACTTAGAAAACTACCAAATATTAATTACATGTCTAAAATGATAA
Source organism: Columba livia (assembly GCF_036013475.1). Taxonomy (NCBI): domain Eukaryota; kingdom Metazoa; phylum Chordata; class Aves; order Columbiformes; family Columbidae; genus Columba; species Columba livia. Next base: position 18,532,893 of record NC_088612.1, on the reverse strand, counting down.
TAATGTTTATCTTTCTATTCAATTATTTCCTCAAATGTTGCTCCTCAACCCCTCAAATGATTTAAAAAATCCCAACAGTGTTCCAGGTTAAAAATGACCTGGTTTAAACCTGGCAAGAATCTGTTCTCCTCCAACCAGCTAGACAGTGGTCAGGTTAACAAGTCCAAGCCTAAGGCCACACCAGGGCACGTTTTTAACTGATTGAAGCAGCTTTCCTAGCTGAAAGGCAGCTGATAAACAAGGCAGCACATTTGCTATGGGGCCATTTGCTACATACATTTTGGCATGACAAGCAATGCTGCCAACGATAATCCATCGTTCCAGGGTCCTTTAAGCCCAGGGCTGGGGGACCCAGCTGGTGCTGGGCCCCTGGGGACTGTGGGGCACACAGCAGAGCCCCCAGCCTCAGCCCGGCTCAGGAACATGGGCCTGGACTGCCATCGGGTTTGTTTCTTTGTTGGGAGACTTGCTGAAGACTTCTCACAAACACAGCTGGAAGACATGATTTAAGTGTTACCAAACAGAAACACTGCATGTGGGCACTTTTCCTAGTAGACCCTGTAACTTAATTTGAGTTCTCGTTTTCATTCTGTAGTGCTGCCCCCTGATTTCCTTTATCACAAATTTCTCATTTCCATTAGGACAATGATTCTGCAAAAGCTCATTTTTTGTTAAGCAAACACTTCACTGAAGTTATCAGCAACACTTTTCTACACAAAGGTGCACGGGGGTGCTTTCCACACAGTTAACAGAAAAACTCACAGCAGCCTGGATGCTCTCCCACATCTCTCCTAGTAGCCACATGGTTACTCTGTCTGCCTGCTCACATTGCCTTCCAGAAATCAACTACACAAAAACACCGGAAGAGACAAAAAAATCAATGTCTTTAGATGTTAAATGGATAACATTGTTTGCTTATTATCTGTGTTCCTTTTGCTATATCTTAATGTTATGCTGTTAAAATATGCGGAAAAAAGAAGCAGACTGCCAGGGCACAGCCACCACCCATCAGAGCTGCAGGGGTAGGGGATGTCCATCTCACAAGGCAGAGACAATGTCCAGCAATTCTCAGCTGCCATCTGAGGACCTGGAACTGCACAGGTGCTGCCAGGTTTCCCAGAAGCAGAGCAATGTTTGCTTGGCCACAGTGTACCAGGAAAATAATGTGACTTACGGGTTCTTCCTGTAGCCTATCAGTTTCTTTCATCCACAGAAGAAAGGGAAAACTACTTCTTGCTGCTTTAAGACGGCAGAGAAAGGAGAAAGACTGCCAAGGTGAGAACTTGAATCTGTAGCCACAAAAACCCCCAAAAGTCAAAATATGAACAAAATCTTGCAAGTTATTTCAGTGCAGCGCTCTCGTGTGACCAACTCTGCTCAACAATGCTGTGTTCTTAAGTATTCTACAGTCAGGCTCGTGTTTTTTAGTAATTTTGACCAAGTATTAGAAGTCGTAGATATTTATCAAATGAGAAGTGAGGCAAAATTATGCCAATGTGAAGTGGATACAAGAAAGCAGAGCTGAAACATAACTTTGCAAAGTTTAAAACTTTCTGAAGCTAAATCTTCCTCAGTTCTAGGACAGAAAAAACTACTAGTGAAACAGTGTATTCCATAGGTACTTAGAAGCAAATACAGTGATGATCAGCGAGCTGACTTAACTTTCTAGAAACACATCCTTCTCAATAGAATTTCCCTTTTTTTAAAATGAAACGAAGCATTAAAATGTGCTCTTTTTCCTTCTTGACTGTGCTCTTCTGCTATAAAGTATTTCAGGTTCGGATGTAATTTTCTTAGAACAACTCAGACTGAAAAGCAAATGTTTCTGTAAGGGGCACTCTTTGCCTTTTTCACTATCTCGTATGACCTACAATTCCAAACTTGAACGTGGCCGTTATAAACATTTGGATCTTAACATTGTACTGTTGGTATGGGAACTATTAGTGTTTCTTTTCTATTTATTTATAATTTATATAAATGTCAATTCTAATTTGTACAAACAACTAATAACTATTGAACAGGAACTGTGCTTCTAATCTCTGTAACTACAGTATTCCATCAAACAGTTAAACCCTTTTGTTTGATGGCAGGTTATTTATAACTCTGTAAAAGAAATAAGTCTTTATATTAGTAGTCCAGAGTTTCTCTTCAAAGTTAGATCTGCATTATTTCTCTACTTCTATATAAACAGATCTCATGCTGCTAGTATTTAATCAGCAGAGTATGTCACCACTTAGGCTCTTCTTCTGTTTTAAGGTCGAGCTCTTTTCTTTCCATTTTGCAAACTCCACTATTGCCGAGGCTCTGAGCAAAGAATGTTCTAAATTCCTCCTAATATCTACCAGGAATCGGAGCACCACTTCCATGCAAAAACAATGTTCCAGAATGCTACATTCAAATTAAAAATCAGAATTTTATCTATTTGAGAAATTCTGGCGTTTATTTTCTTAACGTCACATGTAAGCTTTCAGAGAGAAGATAACGGAGTTCAGAAATAACATTAGTCTTCCTATAAACCACATTATGAGCATTGTCCCTTTAGAGCTGGCTCTATGGTTGAAGCACAGAGATTCAGTGGTGCTCTGTGTATATACAGCAAAGAAAAGAAATGATCTGAGTGGTTTTTGTGTAATCATCCTAAGCCATCTGAGCATTTAGGATAAAACAATAGCACATACAAGCAGTGATGCCGTAAAGATGGAAAAATGTTTATCAAAAGTGATGCTAGTGGGAAATGTAGATAAAGAAGTTCTTTATAGAAAGCTCTTGAAAAAATGTCGCCCAAAGTGACAACTAACAAGTCACCGTAGTTATAAGACAACAAATGGAGTATATATAGATTCAATTCAGCAATAAATAAGTAAGTAGTAATAATAATAAATAAATAGTACATTCTGTCTTCTGGCTTCCACAATAAATGCAAAGGGTTTGAAGATATCTGATCATCAACTAAAAAGTCTGTGAAACTTCGAGCCACTGGACATGTTACAGAGCTGGCTGAGGAAAAGCTTCAAATAGAGAGCAAGAAAAAGTACTTTTCTGCCACAAAAAATGTGCTACAATTTACCCATTACTACAGGGAGAGGAAGACGAGCAAGATTTTCCATAGTACTCACTTCGCATGATTTAATGCATTTTGTTTTTTCTTTATGTTGCAGTATCACTTCAAGTAAGTGTTACTTCAGCTGAACATGATGAAATGGGTTTGGGAGAGTTTTTTTGGGCCTCTTGCAGGCTCCCACCCTTAGAGCAGCATCCAAGTGCTTGGAACAACTGTCAGCTGCCCGAGCCCAAAGCTGTGAACACAGAGCAGGCTGGCGTCCCCTCCCCGGGGGCCTGGCGGTGTTGGGGACACTCACTGGGGGGCTACAGAGACTTGGAAAACTTGGAGTTCATGGGAGAAGTACAGGGAGTTCCCTCACACATGAGGCGAGGCAGACAATAGCTCACAAGGCCCGATTAAATATTTGCAGGCTTTAGACTTTGTTTTAAATTTCTGTGTGAAATTGAATTCTCATGAAAAGGCGAGACCGACAGGCTGGGTGGGCAGGAGGCAGAGCAAGGCGAGCGTTGCGCAAGCGGCCGCCTCCATCCTCGCCAGCGGATCTCCACCGGCCAAACCCAACATGTTCCAGGCCCAGGTCTTAGCTGAGAAGAAACTGCTTATTAAGCCGGATTATGCCAAACTCTGTGGTGTTTTCTCAATGTGGACAGAGGTCCACTGGGGACTAAGCTGAGATCACCAAACTCTTTTTATTCCTGACCCAGGAGTAAGATTAGAACGTCGCCCTGCGGAGGCGGCATTAGCCGATTGCTCTCTCCCTTCATCTCTAAGCTTCAGTCAAGGACTGTATTTTAAGGTTGTTGAAAGTGCTGGCTTTTATGATGTTGGGAGCTGAGTTTATTCTTTTGTGTCTACCGTTTAAGACAATAAGATAAATCCAAGTGCATTCATTTCTCATATTAATTCCTATACACTCTCTGCACTCTCTCTTCCCCTCCTACAGAAACCAGACAGCCATCATGAACTGAAACTAAATACACTTGATTTCATGTTAAGTCTTTGCTCAAATTACCTTCCCCACACCCGCTAACAAAATAAAAGGAAAAAATTAAAAAAATAAAAAAAATATGGGATGCATTTTGGAATGTCAGAAATACAATGAAGATGTGATGCGTGAAATATGCAGTCCCACATGCTTTTGCTGTATTTTATTTGCTTTGTCCTAGATCATTCTTTAAAAAGAAAAAGGCCATCAGTACACTCAAATAACAACAAAGGTGTCTGACAAATTACCTAAGCGGCATCTCCCCTTTTCACTGACTGCCTAGATAAGAATGTCATCTTTTCTGAAGACATTGGCTCACTTAAGTGAATTTATGTGGTCTGAGTATGTAAGGCTGATAGAGAAAAAGCATACGTTACAGATCTGGTTTAATTTACTCCATTTCAACTTGGTGAGTCTAATCCCTAGGGGATTTTCTGTTCACAAGCTGAAGTGCTCCTGAATGGTAGTCAAGACTACAACTTCCCATGAATCACTCACTTGCCGAAATCAGCTATTCCACAAAATTTAGCAGGCATATTTTTCATTCAGAGCTATAAAGCTTTAAAAGGTTGTGGGTGGGTTTTTTTTTCCTGTTTTTTTGAAAGGTATAAAGAATTAAACCCACAACCTCAGCAGGAAATCCATACTCCCAAAAATCCCTCCTCTGAAAAGAAACTAACAAAATCAGAATTAAGTGATTTCAGATAGTATTTACTCACAAACACAGACATTAACTATACAGTAACTACCAATTCCTGCACCTTTACTCTTGTGTTGTATTTTCAAAAACTGCACCTACGAGGTCAAAATTGTTCCACTCACTCCATAGTCCCAAAAGCAACATAATGAAAGCTTAATGATGGCCTCTAGTAAACAACCCTTATGGAAACTCTACATGATATTTTTATAACCGTTCCTCCAAGTTCTCCTGTCAACTTCTGATTTTCACGATTTTTCCATTTTAAAAGTATTTTTCTCTCTTCATGGTAACACTAGAGGAAATCGGCCACATACTGAAACTCAATATGCACTAACACTGGCAAAAGCACAGAATAATTTCCCTAGAGAAGGAAAGTTTTAATCTACAGTCACTTTGTACGTGTCCCTTACAACTCAGCAGTACTTGTAACCATAGGTGGGATATATGTCATACACATACACACATATGTGATATACACTTACTGTGTGCTAAAGCATACTGCTATTTTATGACAGAAGTAAGACTTGCCACATGAAAAAAGCTTAAAAGTAAGAAAATAGAATGATAAGTCATCATTTAACAAGCAAAGAGAAAAGACCACCTCCGGATGAAGCCTCTCTCTGGGCTCTGGGCTGGGAATGAGTCAAAAACGTCACGATCCTTTCAGAACTGTGCCTACCAGATAATATTTTAATTTCTTTGAACGTAAGATTTATACCTGTGATACAGCCGTGTGACATTATATGTTTCTAAAACAGGAGAAATTCCTCTCCCGAAATATTCTGATCTTACTGTTCCTTATTCCTGTAACTGGCACTAGCTGGTATGCCTGAATTATGTTTTGCGATAGTTTTTTCTCATCTATATAGCAAGGATACACTTATTATAAGTGAATGATACTATTACATCTAATTCTTCTATTTTCAACATATTGATTATTAGGTATTACCACTTCATATTTGTAAGCTTACAGTAAGACTAATGTAGTGTTCTTATGGACATGAGTGTCTAGGGATAAAAGGTTTGGAGTGACAGAGAAATAAGCCGGTCAGACTCAGGAACTGGAACACAAACGTTCGGGGATGAATTCCTTCTTCAGGACACAGAGTTTCTGTATCCAATTTTTTCCAATTGCATTGGTTACTCTATGAGAAGTTTTTACTTCTATCTACAAAGCTTAATTTTATAATTACATTTTTTAAAGCTGCATACTCTTTTCCCTAGCTCTTTCACAGAGATTTTGTTTTGCAATCTAGCAGTAGTATGTTTTAGTTCGATAATTTAGAAGGACACAGTTCCGTATCCTACAAATCCCAAAAGTTAGTGAGATTCTTCTAAAGCACTCTAAATACAGCGTGTGTTAAGACTGAAAGAACAAAAGCTGGTTTTATTTAAATAAATGTATAACAATACAAATGAACAACGCGAGTTCTTTTAGAGCCTGTCAGGCAAGATCCTGAGTCTGAGGACCTGATTTGTGATGACTTTTCATATGAAAAATATTCACTAACTGCAATGAATATGGAAAGACTTTTATTCCCAATACAGCAATGTGAAAGAAGCCAAATCATCTGTCATTCATGTTAATTTAATTACAGGACCACATTCAATTATCCAATATAAAATGCAAATGAAGCGAGCTGACACAATATGCTAATTATATTCATTATAATAATTAAATCAAACAATGAACGGGAATAAAAATGTAATGAAATAGAAGGATATTTTTAATTAACAAGAACATTTTAATTAGAAACTGTAATCTCGTAGTCCGATATAGTATGGTGGGTTTATTGAAAGATTGGACATTATTTTATTGCAGTTTCGTTTTACATGTCTATCCTTAGTATCATGGGACCTGTTTTTGTACGTTAGTAGATTAAATGGTGGCCAAAAAAAGATAATCCGTTTCCTTGACCATACTTCATGCAAAGCAGATGCCTAATAAAGCCGAGCTCCGCTGCGGCGCGATTACAGAATCCCGTCTCGAGAAACGCTGGCTGTCTGACTCTGTAGTAAACAAAGGTTCACGTGCCGATACAAAACAGACAGCGCAGTTTAGGCTTGACTAATGACGTTAAAGCATTTAAAATATTAAAGAAACACTCTTTGCTTTTTGAAATTTTCAGTTTCATAAGTGATTTATTTCTTCAGTGACAGCAGCTGCCCTGAAAAAGCTTTATGAATGTTAAAACAAAATACAGAAAAAGGAAAGGAATATTACTAATATATTATATGTGGGCAAAGTCAGCAAAATCACAGTCTTTCTAAAATAAACAGAGCAAGCGCTATCAAAACACTGAGGAATGCGTTCCTCAGGAATCCATTGTCCTCATCGCTCCTCGACAGAACTGCCTGGGCCCGGACCAAAAGGCAGAGGCTAACTGGGAGCCTGCGCTCGGTCCCTGCGGGGCGCAGCACCCTGGGAGCCCCTCCGCTGATCTGGGGATCCCGGGAGCTGCGCTGAAGCAGGAATCTCAAAGCTATACGAGACAAAGGAACTCTCCTTTTTCATTTGCCACTCAACTACATGTAAAGAGTTTTACAGATGCTGTAATAAAACCAGGCAAACCTATATCACATTAAATGATAGGCATATGATGCTCTTGGAAGATTTCTCCTATGAACGTGAAATATTTAGGATACTGCCCTTTTATTATTTTGACCGCCTAGTGGAAATAATTCACTTACTTAAATCACAGTGCTACTACAGAAGGTCAATGTTGAGGTTGATGGGCTGTAAAATTTCCTTTTTAGAAAGCTATCTATTCTCCAGACTGGGAAACTGTAGAGCCTTTTTTCTTGATTCCAGTATGCTGTTTTGGATATTTATCTGCTGATGTGTGCAGACAGAGGAATTACAAAAGGCACACCAAAAACTCCAAACAAATATCTGCTCTTTTTTTTTTTTTTTCCCAAGAGTTGAAAGAATGAAAACACAGAAAGTTTTGTAATAAGAAACACAAATTTAGAGAGGAAAAGAGTTATTTAAACTACAGACATTTCAAAACAAATGCCCATTTGACTGCGAGAATAATGTGAATTTGCTTTGAAATACAACAGCTATTGACTCCTTTAAAGTTTGTTGAACTACTAAATAAAAAGAGCAATCAGGCTCTATGGAAATTTTGTTTTCATAGCTCAAGTCTAATGTATCTATTTTTATGATGCTGTTCTTTCCAGGAGTCCAAGCCTACTGTTTGAAAGCTTTCATTGCGAGAGCAATTTTTTATTTTTAGTAGGACTCTGCAGATGAATCACAACCAAAGAAAAAATTGGAAGCTCATAATACAATAAAAAATTAAACCATAGCTGAGTGAACTGAAAGCACTTCCCTTCTCATGAAGGCATCGTATCCTTATTGGAAGTCACAACACTAACAGCACCTGAAAATAAGGACTGTAAGCAACTTATACTGCTTTGCCTAGTAGTAAAAATAAAAATACTTCCTTTTACTAAAAAAACCTTCCCTGCATTTTGCAAGTACCCGAGTGAGGAACGCCACAAGTTCTTAAAAATGTTTTTTTAAACAAAAGAAACCAAACCAAAATGCCACTTCCTCAGTTAAAAACTTATTCATTAGGAATATCAGAAATCACATCAGAAGTTAAGCACACCATGCCATCTCTTGAGATAGTACCACCAAAGCAAAACACCGTAAAAGACCAGTTTTAGTGTGTGAGAAGTACTAACATACCGTGTTTTTTTAAACCAAAGACCTAACCTTGTCTCTCAGAGCTGCAGAAGCTCCCTTTGCATCCTGAAAATTAACTCAGGCCAGGGGCAGATTAATGATGGCACATGACCCTGACCCCAAGCGCACAAGCTGAAGACTGCAAGTCCCTGCCAGAACCCTGGCTGGGGAGGACGCCCGCAGATGGACCCCGGGCACGTCCTTGGTGTCCTGCCCACCCGTAGATGGACCCCGGGCACGTCCTTGGTGTCCTGCCCACCCGTAGATGGACCCCGGGCACGTCCTTGGTGTCCTGCCCACCCACAGACGGACCCCGGGCATGTCCTTGGTGTCCTGCTCACCCACAGACGGACCCCGGGCATGTCCTTGGTGTCCTGCTCACCCACAGACGGACCCCGGGCATGTCCTTGGTGTCCTGCCCACCCACAGACGGACCCCGGGCATGTCCTTGGTGTCCTGCCCACCCACAGACGGACCCCGGGCATGTCCTTGGTGTCCTGCCCACCCACAGACGGACCCCGGGCATGTCCTTGGTGTCCTGCTCACCCACAGACGGACCCCGGGCATGTCCTTGGTGTCCTGCCCACCCGCCGGCAGCACCCCAGCAGCTCTGCCGGGGTCGGGGGTTGCTGGTCGGGGTCGGACCTTCACCCCAGGGCGTAAGCACCAACAGGCGCTACACAGATCGCGCTGACATCGCTGGTGGGAAATCCCTCTTCTGTGCTATTCCTGGCACATTTATAGCTGCAAGTCCTCCACGCAATGAATCACATCTGTTTATACTTGTGTGCCAGAAAAGGAAATTTTTGGACGGCAGAGAAAAGACAACATCGTTTGCTGGCACTTCTGGATGCCAGCACGACCGGTGTGTCGCAGTGGGAATAAGAAAATGGCAGCAATGTCACAAGGATTTTCAAAACAACCACATTAAAAAGCGTTGCCCGCAGTCAGATCCAGATCCTGAGTGGGATTTGGTTGCACAAGGTAGGAAGGCTGCAGGGTCCTCCCTCTGGCTGTGGCCAAAGCCACAGAAACAACACTATATAACTCTGCTATATAATGATATAATACTTCTGACAGCATTGTCAGCTTTAAGATATTGTGACGTTCCGATTTTAAGAATGTTATCGGACAGCTTTTCTCTAAACCTTTGCTGACAAGTTGTAACACTTCTTTCTTCTGCTCGTCAGCTTAACGGAGGGCACTAAGCTCCTCGTCCTGAACTCCCACCCCAGAAGCTGAACAAAACCAGGAACCAGGTGTTACAAGTATGGAGAGAGAACAAGATGAGTAACTTCACAAAACACACCATTCAACTGAATCACACCACAGATGCAGGCACCATAACACCGCTTCTACGCATCCAGGGTCAGGTTCACACACTGAAAAATAAAGAGCTGCTGCCAATTTCTACCCTGCCCAATACACCCTGAGATGCTGCATACAAGCTGAGCAAAGTCGGAGATTTTTAAGACCAAAATACTTGAAATATTTTTTAAGTTCTGTGTCTGTGTTATTTTATAAGCGAGCATGAAAAGTCACAAAGGCCACTGACAAAAGTGGACAACGAGCAAGGAAGCTAAAGGGGAATTTCCACTGTTTGTTTGACAGAGTATTTGGTTTACTACTAAAAAGATTCAAGGACAAGAACGGCTTAAACTTAAGAGAGGGCCCTGGCTACCAGGGGTATGGCTACATTGGAATCCGAGCACATCTCCACGGCAGACTAGCTTACCTGGCTTTACGAGGGCTTACCTGGGTACCACAGCCACCCGACCAACCTGACACAAAATTAACTTGGAATTTAAAATGTCAGTTGCTAAGAAGATCTTGGCAGCCAGTAAGGCTGGTTAAAGTCAATGCAATGTCAGCATCTCTGACTGCATAAAAATAAGGAGTTTGCTTATGGCCACATAAAATGAAATGTTTTTGAGTGAAGATGCAACTTCAGCTTCTCTTTTGCAAACGCATATATTTTGTGCTCACAGGAATCCCAAATGCTTCAAAAACAATGTTGAGGGGATTAGTTTCCTTGAGGGATCCATGACTAAATATGCCCTTGATAACTTCTGATCCCCTTTTCCATTTGCCTTACCTGATTATCTGTGTTGTTTACAGTAAAATAGCCCACACAGATAATGACTTCATGTAGTAATCCTTCACAGGTATGCTGGGAACAGTACGACAGCAGAGAGCTGATAATATGCCGGAATGCAAGGGACAGTCCTTCAGCACCCACAATAGACTGAAAAAAAGGCCAAGAAACAGAAATTACAGTCCAGCAGTATATTGTAGAAAATGTGTGAATTACACATACATCGACTGCATCCTTTTTTTTTTTTTTTCAAAGTATAGACTATGTTCTTTGTTGCGATGACTTTGGAGGAGGACAGAATCAGCTCTTTTATTTCCATAACTTACCGTTTACAACTGGATTATAACATTAAAAGCCACAAAAATAAGAATACATCTGAATTTCAGAAGGACACAGGAAAAATTGGATTCTGCTTAGTTGACATTCAGTGTAGCATTAGGTTGACTGTTTCATTCGACACACAGTGCATGTTCCAGGAAAACTTAATGCTAATAATATTTCTTAGTAATATGCAAAAGAAACCAAACCATCTTCATTGCTGCAGAAGAGCAAAATGCATTTCTCATTAATAACTCAAGCTCTGAATGGAATACAAAGATTAATAACAAATAATGGCTTTTCAAACATTAAAAAAAAGTTAGAAACATCCAAAAGTAGAGAAGACTCAGCTGCAAAGCTTCTTGGGATGCTTTTTAAAAGTAGGCAAATTGCTGTAATGTGGAGATTCAGAATTAGATTTTATCTGTGCAGCCTACAGCCTCTATTTAATAAACATGTCAAACAGACAGAGCGACACAAGGTCAAAGGGGAAAACTAAAGCACAAGGAATGAGCACGACAGTCTACTCAGTCTACTAACTCTAAGAAAACAGCAATGCAGACCTGTGAGAAAATCTCTTTCATTTGAGAGTTTTCTTGATTTTATACCTTGTAGCCTGTGTGAAGTACAAATACATACGTCTCAGTCTGTAACGTAGTTTAGTTTTAGCATACTCCAAATCTGCCCAGCAAAAGCAGAATCCTTGACAATTAAAACCGACTCAGCTGTGGATACTTGCCATGCTGAACCTCAAGCGTTAGTATATTTTCAAACTTTAACGCACAATACAGCCACCATTTCCTGCTTTACATCATGTAAATGCCGTGTCCTTAGGTCCGCCCTTATTCAATTAGTGCTGTCCACGCATGCTGTGACCTGGCACTCTGGGTTTAACCTTCCCTGATAACAACAGGTCAAAGGGCACCTGAGTTTGTGTATAAAAGTTAAACTAATTTTTCAAGGAAACTATGCTTCCTTTTTCACCAGAATTAATATCAGCTCAGGATCCTGCGTTGTTTCTCACTACCATCTTTCAATTGTTTAGACTGTCAAATTAAATGAAATATATACCCATGAGCCATCTGTGCTAATACAAACTCCAGAATACCAGACCTCTTCTGTTAATCAAAAAAACCTATCCTATAGTCCTACTATTACATGATAGAACTACTCCTTAGAGATAGTAATCAGACAGTACATAAACTACGCTTTTTCCCTCTGCTGTCTGCTAGCAGAATGGACAGCAAAGTGCCTCAGGTGCACGTTGATTTTTTAACATTACAGAAACAAATCCCATTAATACATGGAAAGGGATAGCTGCTGAGACTACACGAGCGTGTCTGTCCATCACAAACGATATTACGCCCACAATTCAGTACAGCAGCTAAGCGGATACTTCCTGAGTGGAGCCTTGCATGGATGAACTGAAGAAGGAATTCACACTGGTTAGTTTCTACCACTCTTTTTGCAACAATTACTATCTTGCAGCGTTTTATGTAGAACAAACTAATGCAGATCACAGGATCTGGGAATTAATACTGATGGCTTGCTATAAAAACTCATATATAACGGTAGTTAGTAGAGGGATAAACGCAGACAGCGTGTGTGGAAACTTATGCTTTAAAAACTAATAGTTGTTTCTTGAGGTACCAGTAGAACAGCCCTTCAGCCGGTGCTATTTGTCACAGTCCTCCTACGAGATGTAACTGCCCCAATTCAAGTCTTACTCCCTGGTGTACACCTGTAATACCCACTGCAACAAATAAACAGCCAGTCTGGAACCAAGAGCTAAGCTGTAGGAGAGAACTATTTGGATACACCTTGATTTACAGACAGAAAAGGGAGCTAATGGGTGCGTGTAAGAGCGTTTTACATGAAACTCCAATAAATATCGGAGTTTCTGTGCTTCATAAAAAAACCCCACAGCACCATGACTGGACTGGATCCTGCAACTGCATCTATAGAGATGCGTGTTGCCATGTGCAAATTGCTTGTTGTTGTTATCAGAGATACTAAATGTAGTAAAAATCAAAGTCAAGAAATATGAACTGAAGGAGACTTATACCGTATACTAAATTTCTTGCTCATGCAAAGCTCTGAGTTTAATGCATTTCAGCTGGAGTGTGTGGTACGACTTATATACAAATTACATATTAAATGAAACAGAAACTTATTCTTATGAATTGTGTAAGATTGATGCTGCTAAACGTGTTCTGCAAAGCAATGCTTTTTGACAGGTGTGTTATATTAACAACACAACAGCTTTGCCAATTTATCTGAGAAACACACTAATATTTGTATTTTCTTTGTATGTCAAAATGAGTCATTTATACTAGATATCTGTTCACAAAAGAACATAAGAAAAGACATCTTCTGAAGCCTCAAAATGTGATTTTTTTGAGATTTTTTTCAACAAAAAAATTATGAAAAGTTAAACTTCCAATTTCTAGACAATATAATTTACTTGGATTAAAAAATGGATATGAATTGATTTTCAGTTTCAGGTGCACAATCTTAATGTAAGTGAACTGAAAGCACTTCCCTGCTAAAAGTGAGGGGTTTTAAATAGAAGAAATAATGGATGGGATTCAGCATCTAGCACAGTCCGAATTCCTACTTTTTGCTTAAATTCATTTGCCATAGCTGTTAGGAAATAGGCTGCATGGCTATACAGCGGAAATAACAATAATTAGCAATCTTCAGCATGAAAACACCCTCAACATTTAATTGTGAAAGTTCCTTCAACAACTAAGATCTTAAAAACAAATCTCAGTCTGAAAGTATAGTCAGCAATTAACATTTTCATGCTAAGCAAAAGTTTTAAAACATCTTTTACCTGAAAGGCAGGCAGATCGAGAACAGCAAAACTATTGAAGAAACGTAAACTCTGAATGGCAACCTGGATTGTGTTCGTGGCGTAGCTGTCTTTGGGACTGGCTGTGTTTGGATCTGAAATCGTCCCGTGGAAAAGAACACAGTACAGCATATGCAAGACTCCAACCAGATCCGTAGACTGAAGAACTGCTGTTAGTCCTGTGGGGTCCTGACGTGTATTATCAAATATGTTCCAAGATCTGTCAAAAAAACATTAAACCGTCTGAGGAGGAGAGCAGCACTCGGTGAGAACACTTGCCCAGGATGCAGTACTTCTGATAAGCCAAATGTCAGAAAAACAGTAAACTGCTAAAAATGAAAAAACCTGATGTCTAATGTGTCAAGAAACCACAACATTTCCAGAAAATACTTTCAATAATCAGGGCACCATCTCTCTTTAATTGCAGCTGTATCTTTAAATATCTCTCTGCACATCCTGGTGTCTTTGCTCCCAAACTGGGAGCGTGATACCAGCGCGAGACCATGCAGAAATTCAACAGTTTTAAAGCTGGAAGCCTGGGGATGCCTTAGGGGCTCCATGCGAGCTCTGTCCCGCTCAGCAGCCTACACCCATCTTTCCTTCTTGCCGCAGCAGCCAGCAGAGGTGGGAGAACTCCCCGGAGCCTCTCAGTGCCTCGCTGACGGGCTGCAGGCTCGGGAACAAACTGCCTACCTAAGTAGCAAAATAAGTTACTAGGACCAGATGATCTTAATCAAATAGTTCTGCAGGAATTTCAGAATGAAGTGGTCGAGCAGTTAACAAAACACACTGCTTATTTCAGTCAGATGTTATTATGGGAGACCAAACAGCAGCAAAGCACAAATAAGTATGAAATGTTCGAGGCAAACCAGCAAAGCCTGTGCAAACGGCAAATACGTTTCTTTGGTATCTTTTGGGTATGCATGTAGAATAACGGAGAAGGATTTTGGCTATCTAGGCTATCAGGATAGAGAGGCAAACAAGTCAGGATGCCCTTTCCCTTCTCACATTCAAACTCTCATAATTCCTCCACAATTTGTACTGTTTCTGTTTTTTCACGTTATTAATCACCCAGATGACGATGCAGAACAGTCGCTACTAAGGAAGACAGAGACTGACACTACTCCGGAGGTTAAACAATGTGTAGAAGGCAGGCAAATAAAAAATAAAGCACAGAAAATAATTCAACAAGTTTTATATACTCTGAATTCTAATTCGAATCCATCACGTAAATCACTTGAACTTCATTATGGAAATACGATTAGTCTACACTGGCAATCAAAGGAAACGCTAAAATATTAACATACAGTGAACAGTAACACTGAAAATACGGTACATCAAAATCCGGTCTTTACGTCATCTATTATGCTTCCATGTTAAAAAAAAAAAGGAAGAAAAAAGAAATGTGTCAATATCAAAAAAGACCACAAAGACTGAGTCTGTATATTATTTTTTTAAAATTGAAGGAAA
This sequence comes from Columba livia, assembly GCF_036013475.1. Lineage (NCBI taxonomy): Eukaryota > Metazoa > Chordata > Aves > Columbiformes > Columbidae > Columba > Columba livia. The sequence goes on along the minus strand of NC_088612.1, from coordinate 18,517,713 downwards.
ATATGACAGGCGATATGAGAAAATGTTATAAAAGGACAAATTAGATGAGGGTCTCTTTCCTTTTCATAGCAACTAAAAGCAGAGGAAACGGGAAAAGAGTGGAAACAAGAACCACTTTCTAAAATAAGCTGTAACTTTGAAGACCTCAGCTGAACACAGAAACAACTGGACACTCGGAGGGCTCAGAATATTCCTGTCGACCACAATCAGTAAGGAGCTTTTCCTTGACTAGAACAGCTCCGGATGACCTTTTCAGTGTCTGCATCAGAAGCCTTTGCAGCACTCAGGTACACACAGCGCTCTGCCCCAGGGAAGTTTCCAGCACAGATCCACGGCAGGTCAACTAATCCTCCTTTTTCTGACATAGACACTTGTCTTCAATGGAGCAACTAAACGACAAATTCAGCGACCACCAGGTTTTGGCGACCATCATCTTATTCTGTCATTCTCACTTTTTCTAGTGAAGCAAAAAAAACAGGTAAGAAAGCACTAACTCACATGTCATCTCTCAATGAGAATTTCTATTTGTAACAGCACACCATTGTTTTCTTGGACCAAAGAGAAAGAGAGAGAAACAGGCAAAGCAGGAAAACCAACGTGGATTCTCCACATCCCAAAGAACACCCTGGTACTGGGCCAACTTCAAATATAGCTTCAATATTTACAGAGAAGAAAGAGCACCAGTCATGTGAAACATCATCTTTGCAGTTACAGCAAACTTCAAGGCGAGTATCTATGCATCTTCTCGTTAATACAATTCTCTGTAAGGCAGCATGAGTGGGCACTGAAAACATGAGCAACATCTGGCTGCTTTATTCAGCGAGGCTGCTGAGCGACTTCGCCTCTTTTCCAGTGCCTGTATTGCTACACCAGTGACCCCATTACCACCAGTCACCCCCACAACAGCTCTCTCTGCCAGTCAGTGGTCAGCCACTCACAACGAGTCAGCTGGAGGTGAACATGTCTGAGCTTATTGTACAGGTGCCAAAAACGGGGTGTTTGTTTCATACTCCGATAGCCAACTGAGCTTCTTACAATCCTCAGAGAAACTGTGCCCTAAAACCAGCTGCAGCAGCACTTCAGAAGGCCATCGGCCTAGGATTCCCTCAAAATATATGTAATAGCATTTGAAAGACAAGCTGAAGTAAATTTAAAACATGATTAAAATTATGATTTGATGCCACTTACCTACCGCAAAAGATGACCTACGAACATTCAGCTGCTGCTTTGTAACACTCATAACGACCCTAGCATTTACTCCACAAAGAATTTTTAAAGTACAAAAAAATACTAGAGCTCTGTTTTGGGTGGAGCTACGCTGCACAACTATTTATGGCATTACTTTCCTTTTCCTCCGCCTGGAATCCGTGCCCAAAATCTTAATTTTGAAGCTCTGTGGTCTTTTAAGTGAGTGTGTTTGAACGGAGTCAGCAGTGCCGCTTCCTGAGCTCACCTGGCCGTGCCAGCGCAGATTCCTGCCGCGCAGCTCCCCGGAGCGCTGGCGCTGGACCTGCTGCGAGCGCAGACCAGCCCGGGCGGCCGCACACAGCGGGCAAGCTAACAGCTCCGGAACACCACGTCCACTCTTGGGTTTGCGTGGCTGTGGATTCCTTAGTATTCCTCACTTTAAACCAGCTTGTGATGCCCAATTATTTATTTTGCAGCACGCAGTAGCCAAAATGTGCTAACCGTCACTTAGCTGCACTCAAGTAACTTGAATGTTTATTTCCACAGTATCACATGAGAGCTCAGCTCCTCTGCCAACTAGTATTTCTTGGTTTCAATCTTAGCTTTTTCAACAGTGCAAAACAGAAAAAACCACCCCAGTCAAATGATAACCCCAAATTAATTACTGTACATGATACCTCACAGAATTTTTTGGTGACTATATGCCATGAGAAGACTGACTAACTTTACCAAAGGTTAAAGCTAGCTTGCTTTCAACTCTCACTCCATCATTATTTTTAAAGAATTCCATATGAAAAAGCTTACAGTGCTGGATGAAATCCTTTTACCATTTTGTGCTGCTCTGAGCAGTGAATGAATCAAAATATACATAAAAAGGCAATCGTAAAATAATTCAAAATGCAAGCGTTACTTTTTTTTCACAGAAAAGACCAGGAATTTCAAAGTTATACCACAGGACAAAGTTGTTCTTAAAAACACAATAAATAAAACAATCTGTCTGCTAGGTTTGGTGGATTGAAGGAGGTTAGAAACATTTATTTTTGATGTTGTCTATATTACAGTTAATGTTTATGTGATCAGGCCAGTGGCTCCTGTTGGTTTTAACTGTCAGTTATAACCACTTTAAGCCTAAATGTTTACAATAAAAAGGTAAAAGATGTTATTCATACTGGCTGTGGGCTTTAAAGCAGAACAAAAAATGTATATGAAATATCGGAAAATAAAGCATGAACGTTTGCGTATTCTGTTTTGAGTGATTGTGGTCAAGACTGTACAACAGTGGATTTCATACATTTAGCGGATTTTTAGTCCACCCCAGAGGGAAGGCCAGTGAAAATTCAGTGCTAATTGTCAGGACACAGCCTGAAGTAAAAACCCTGAAATCATAAGATGACAATGTCACAAAAGAAACTTAGGTTTTAAGGAACTAAAGTTAAGAGAAGAGATTCCTACGGATGCGGCTCTGTCTAGTTCTCCAATTTGAGAGCTCACTCTGTGCCTGCAACAGCTGCCAAAGTAAAACAGTCAGTACGGACAAACCCCCTTCAATCCATCACTGAACGGAAGCAAGACTCACAGGATTTTTTACACTGGCTTATATAGCTGGGCAAACAGATAGGCCTTCAAACTGTAGCAGGTCTCTATATTTAACACAGGAAAACAGGCAAACATTTATATTACAGTCAAACAACCTGCAGGATCTTAAAAAGAAAAGTTGAATGAAATGCAGGGAATTTTCATTACTGGCTGCCATTATGATTTTCAGCTTCTGCCATCAAGGAGTCTCAGGAATTGGTACGGGCTTTATGACTTACAAAAATGGTTTAAGAACTTAAAAACGTGGATATATCCATCATAGGAAAGATACTAAACAGTGGTACTTCATTGCTTAAAATACACCACTATTTATTAAAAACAGGAATTCAATACAACTTGATGAGAAACAGCATACTCTGCAGAACAAGTATAAAACTACAATTTCTCCAAGCTTCAATATAAGCAAACTGTTTATATCTGAGAATATATTGTTTTAAAAACCGACTAAGCTAACAAGCAGACAAGCCTCTCTAAGGGTATACATTATAATGTTTGTGTACTTGAAATATATACTCCTGATTAAAAACATGGAGCCAAATGGAAACATGAGTTTTCAAAAGGCTTAGAATACAGTCTTCTTTATTATCATTATTATTAAGATTTTAAAACTATCATCTGCACTTTTTGCTTCTAAATTATTTTATTTAGAAAGAGATGTCAAAATAAAGAGACAAAATAATAATAAAAGAAGACTAAAGAAGTATTTAGCACCTGTCAGACCTTGTTATAATTCACAGTGTCAAGCCAGGAATCACAGTACTGTGTAAAAGCGATGATTCAAAACCTTTAGTAATTTCAAGAACAAGCTGTAGTCAGTTTGCAGCACTTGCTAGACCTGCTGTCTGTTGGAAGTGGTTAGAAGCACAACCAGTGTTCAGACAGACTCGCATCTGATTCACCAGCCAGCAGCCAAAACAGACATTATCTTAATTACCGTAATAAAACTGAAAACAGACCAGCCCACTTCCTCACGTATCTGTGACATGACAAGTCACTATTTTCCGGGATCAGACCCTATATATCTGCAGCTTTCTGCCACTGCAGTTTGTATTCCACAACTTCATTAGCTGTTGACACAGATTTATATGTATTCCACTACTGTTTTGAGATAACGTATAACAGTAACAATTTAGCTACTGTACTGCTATGACGTTCTATTTTCCTAGATTAATGAAGGAGCTTGCAGACATTTCTTCCATCAGGGAAACAGCAAAAGTTTGAAAAAGTTGACGTCCCAAGAAGCTACATGATTTGAGGGCCTATTGTTTGTAACTCCCTTTCCTCCTTGTGTCTGCGTTATTGCTAGTCCACTGTACCTTGCCCAGAACATTCCTCCTCAGTGATTAACCCTTGCCCTGCACTCCTGCCGACAGCTTCCTCCTGCTGTTTGCATTGACTCTGTGCTTAATATGAATTTCTTCATTCATACTGATGGGCAAAAGCAAAATAAAACATTAACAATAGTCCTCCATGCAGTAACAACTAAATTTCTTGGACAGATATCTTAGTTCTGGAGACTTATAGGGAAAAAGGGATATAGGCCTGATGAATGCTGGGCAGTACGGTAAAGGCAGGAACATAAGCAAGATCCTTGCTAGGCTGATGAAGCACTTGTCATATATTGTCTTACTTGGTCTTCACTCCTGCGTCTAGGGACGGGTGAACTGGGGCAGTATGGCCATATTTTTATTAACGCTCCTTGCCTTCCATGCCTGCTCAGTGTTCTCTGTCTGGTGTTTACAAGCCAAGCATGCTCCATAGGTGTCTTCAGAACTCAAGGGCCCAAAATAGGCCTTTTGTCTCTCATAGTTACAATAATAAACTCTGGAAAGCAAGGCTAGCGTCCTGAACATTGCTGCTGGACATCTGAACCGGATAAAAACTGCAAGAAAAATTTATAAGGCTACATAAACACTGTTATTCTGTATAAAGTCTATTTAATATTTTGCTTTATTTCAGGTCAATAAAAACATATCTGTTTTCAATTCTGGCTACTGTTACTCTTAATGGTGAGCAAAAAAATAGTGAAGCATACATGTTTTTTTTTTAAACCCAGAGAGAAAGGAGCTCTCATCTCTATTGTTAGTAATGGATGCAAGATAGCATAAGAAAAATAGGTCTCAAGTCACACTCACTGATTCTCTCTTTATAACAGATAAGAGCATAAAACTTAACAAAACAAGGTTCACATGGGTTTACAAGTCACTAATATTTTCAACAAATTCTATTTTACACTTATTGCACAGTGTTTGGAAAATGTGCCATTACACCCACAGCAAAACTTCAATTAAAAGAATCAATCTAGCATTTATCAGCCAGCACCACAAACTATCACTTGAGAAGATCAATATCAAAGTTAAATCTTTTTAAAGACTTAGACCATTAATGAAAAGAAAATCCCTCTCTCATAATAAGATATAACATATGTTCAGAATGGTTTCCTTCATTTCAATATCTTTTTATGACATTAAAATTGCGAATCGTCCAATTTATGTTTCTACATTAGCAAGACTTTCCTTTGTGCTTAACTCAAGATTCTGGAATTTTTTTTTCTAAGTCTGCCACAAGAATGAAAAAAGTATCTTAGTTTTGTCTTAAAATTTTATAATCTGCATTATATAGACCAATGACCTCATTTAATACTTAATGCTGACATACTTACGTGATACAATTTGAGGCTATTCTCTCATAATCATTATTGTTGTGACATTTTGCCTGATGTATAGGTATGTGCAGGAAGGCAGTTAACTGAGATCTCTTCCCTGCCTATAGAATTGTTTTCCATGAAGTAACTGTCCAAATAAACACTGAGTATCAATTCAGAGCTTGGTTTAGAAACATTCCACTAAATTTGGGAATTTTAAGAAATGTTCCTGTGAGGAAGACAGGAAAGTCTGGATTGACAGCTCGTCCTACACCAGAGCTCCAGCAATGGCCTAACAAACTTTGTACCCACAGGACAGGACCTCCTAATTGTTCAAAGCCTGAGACGGAGTGTTGAACTTCTGGCCCTCTGGGGATATCACAGCTCACAGCTGCAGTGAAGTTCAGAGCAGCCTGGTGGTGTCTGAAAGCAAAGGAGGAGGATCACACCGTACTTGGCCCTTTCTAGCTCATCAAGGATTTCACTGTTGCGGACACTGGGCGGTTTGGGAGCCTGGAGGTGGTCGGTGTGTGTCTGCCACCCATGGTCTGCTGTCCCATCAGCTTCCCACTCTGCCACTCAGCGCACAGCCCGCTAAGATCTGCACACAGTATAAAGAGCACTGTGCAGAAATACTCTGACGCATTTAGTACGAAAACACAACTCTATCAGAAAAAAAACACATTAATTTTGTGTCCACCATGATCACCATTGAGGAGCACAGAGAAGTTCCCAACCTGGAAACATTCTATACAGGAGGATACATAGAAAGAACAATTCAGAATTGCTCTTGCAAAAATGGTGAAAGACTGATACTATTTTGGCAAAACTTCCTTCTCATGCTACAGTGTCAGGGCACTGGTAGTACTTACCAGAATTCTTTTCCTCTCAGTACCAACTCCAGAAGTTTTATGATCAGAGTGGTTACTTACTCTGACGTACAGAGGAGTATAATACGGCATGTTTGGTGCTCAAGCACGTATCAATGGAGTTGGAGAATGAGAAATGCTGGGTTCTGACAGGACAGGCTGCATTGCCTCCTGCTGCTATTTACCACGAATGAAAGAGGCATCTGTATTTCTCACAAAGAGAGGCTGCCTTTTGTGCTGCAGATCATGTATCACACAACATGTATTACTGTATTGTGACATGTTTAAGAATTCAATAAATTTGAGCTCTGTTTCTGCCACCTTAATCTGTGCTGGGCAATACCGTTTTCCATTTAAATCACCCTGAGTTCTAAGGACTTCTGTAACATGACAGAATTACACTTTGCATTCACTTTTTAAATGAGAGAAGGCTCAGGTGATGAAAGACATTTACTTTAAAACTGCCCTTCTAATCAGTTACACCAAAGCTTTTGATCTAGAAGTGAAAGACAACAGTTTTGAAATCTCCAAGTTCATTTCTCTCATTTCTTTTCATGCTCGAATGAACAATTCCACCTGGAAATTGAGAACAATCAGTACCTTTGGATAAATTCCAAAGCGTTGCTGTTATATGCAGGTAGTAAGATCAGACACTTGTTGGTGTAACTGTGAAGAAAAACGCTCAACCCACCAAAATTATTCTTCTGCTACAAAAGACAGATGTTCTTCAAGGAAGTATTTGCATAGTGCTGTATTATTTTGGAGTGCAAAGATCTCTACTATTTGGGTGGAGCATGTGCCTGCTTTAGAAAGTGCGAATATTGCATTACTCAGTCTTATAGCTAGAACTATTATTCTACTAAGAGAAGGGCGATTTTTCTTTTTGTATGTATTTGACTTTTGGCAGTACTCTCCTGGAATGTAAAATGCCAAGTTGGCAGCTTTCAGAAAGGGAAATTTCAGTAAGTTGGGATGGTCCGTTTGGGCTCATATTTCTTGCAGTTCTTTTTCCATGTGCCTCTGTCCCTAGGTTAGCAGCAACAGCTCTTACCTACAGCTTTGTTTCTTATTTTATGTTTTTGTCGAGTCTAGTTTTTCAACCCTAGCATCATTTTACCCTTCAGGAATCACTGTGAAGTTCTGTCAAACCTGGTCTTTTCCTGAAACGTTTGACAGTCTAATGGTGGTAGTTTCTCATATGTGCACCCCAAAGCTCTGAAATTTTGTCTCTCAGAGCGTCAGGCTGTCCTGTGCTGTACAGAATACAAGTCTGGATTTGCTGGCAGACACATCCCTTGTGCTGACTCCCCACAATCCTGACTAGGTTATGATAACAAACATTTTGCATTAGAAATTTCCTTGACAAATGTAGTAATACTTTTCTTTATAGAAAATATCATTCCCTTACTAACAGTGGCATAACAAAGAATAGGAACTGAATTCAGCTGCTCTAGAGACAAATCAATTAAGAGTTGAATTTAGCTGATAATAAAATGCCTCTTGGAGTCCTCAGGACTGGACACTAAAAATTAGCAGTGATAAAACCCCCTCTGTAATGATGAGTAAAGGAGATAAAGTTTGTAATTCTGATAAATGACTTACAAGAATCAAGACTCAGTGCAGGTAACTAATTACAGTTCAATGATGAAAGGGTGAGCAGAGTGAATGTCCTGCACTGCCTCTTTACTGGTTATTACTGTGTGACTAAGAACGGTTCTTTTTACCAGCCTGCTCAGAACTTTTGCTTCCATGAACGCAGCGTTGGCACAGAGTTGTAGTGGCTGCTGCCTCAGGAACAGGTTAGAGAAGACCGACCAAGTGCACCTACCTGCCATTGACAGCAAAACACAGCCGACACATTCCATGCAACACTGCTGTGGCATTTTGTAGAAAAGTTGCTATTTTGGGATTCTCATCCACAGGGCCTTGAACAGAGACGAAACAGCAACACAGCTTGTCTATCAGTCCTATGTTCACCACATAACTAGAAACAAAGGAACAACTGTATTAAAAAATAGTCCCATGTTGGTTTTGGTAATGTCGAAAAGGAAGTAATTTCCACTCCTCTACTATCAAACCACATAAAATGCAGGTTGTGATTGCCTAGGTACTCTTTCTGAAAGGGTTCAATAAAACAATTCAAATTACAATAACTTCAGATCCGGCTCTCTGTAACTATCAGTAGTCTTTGTTAAGAGATCTGTCTGCAGTAAGAGAATTTGTATTATACTGCACAAGAACGATGAGTATAAATGTTTATTTTACCATAGTCCTAGAAGGACAATGGAATTTTGCCATAGTTCAGTGATTTATAATAATCCTGATAGCTCTGCAACAGCACCATTTCTTTTTAGCATGAAGAGATAAACTTTGTAGGACACACTAATTCAAGAAGACAATGATGTTACCCAGATAACGTTTTATTGCAATACATACATTTTAACTACTGTCCAGCTGTTGTAGGTTGGTGTTTTGTTTTGGTGGTTTTATTTTGTTTTGGTTTTTTTTTCTTTTCTAAAATATACGCAACAATGAAGAGACTAACAGAACATGCAGGTGACAACCTTCTACCATTAGTACGGAAGGAACAGGATCAGAAAGTGTCCTCAAGAGCTCGACCAAAACTCAAGGCAGAGAAAACCATGCTAGTGACTGTGACTTTTTTTTTTTTCTTTTAACTGAAAACTCCTCCTTTTTATTGTCAGAGTAGATCAGATCATCATTGCTGATCATCAGGTCACTACTGCTGAAGTTTATTCTCTGAATTTTCAAATAGCTTGGAAACCTATGCCAAAAAATTTGCTGTTTGTCCTTGTACCAAGATCTGTCTGTCCACATCAGGGTCTCTCATGCTTCTCTCATACTTGGAGCATTATCAACCCCACTTCAACCGTCACTTTGCTGATATCACCTAGCTTCACGTACTTTCCTTTTCCTACCACAAACATTCAGCTTCTCAGACTTTACTCAGTCTCAGCTGTTCATTCTGCTGACTTATGTAAGATGAGCCTCCTTTATGGAGACAAATATCCCACTGCAACCACCCCCTTCTTCACTTTCCCCTCTCATTTTCTTCATATTTTCCTCCAGTCTTACCAAGTGGGAGAAACTTCTTGTTAGAAGAACTGCTGTTATGTCCTGTGCCTCCATCTGACTTAATAGACATGGAGAACCAATTGCTATCACACACCACCAACTGATTCACTGCTTTTACATTGGTAGTTTACAGTAAGCCATCCTGTTATTAATATTACTCCATTCCCTCAGCTGTTCTATCTACTTGCTTGTCAAGTCTATTTGCTACAGACTGCCCCTTACAGTGTAGGCTCCTTCAGACGGGAACATCAGTGGCTGTTGTCAAGACCACTCTGATTTGACTAAGTATGTAACATTATTAAATAATATTGATTCTAGTAAATAAATAATACTGATTAAATAATGCTTGTCACAGAAGCGGTACAAGTATTTATTAAAAATAACTACTCCCTCACATGTCTTACAGTCTGATGTTGAAAGAACAAGGATTTTTAAGATCAGGGAAGAAAACCTGTCAACTTTTCAGACAATGTTGTTGCTCCAAGACTAATCTCTCTTCAGGGCTAGAAGCTAGACCTTCTGCCAAAGTTTACCCTGATGGCACAAGGCTTTTGGAAGCAATTAAAGTGATTAAGAATAAAAATATGGCTATAAAGCAAGAAGTCTAACTGCACTATGGAAGATTTCTAAAGCTCCTGAAGTATAGCAGGTAAAAACACTTAAAGATGCACAAAGGTTATTAATTGCACACTCATTGCTCGGGTTTGTCTGTTCTGTTTCGCAACATGAAAGGTTACCAGCATTAGGTTTCTTGCTGATTTTGATCTAAGGAATCCACCTGATCATACAGGTGATAAGCAAGCTCTCATTAGCAGAATAATTCCAGGAACAGAGCTGGGTGTTAGATATATCACAGTCACAGAGAAATGCTGAGTGCTAGAAATCTCTCTGAGAAATAGGAGGGAGAGGAAGAACTGAATAAAATAGAGCTGATACTGCTAGATGATGACTAGAAAAAGGCACAATATTCTCTTCCCTTCTCCCTAAGAACATCTCTACAGTCTGCCTGACACCTGCAAAACGTGTTTGTTCATTGTCCACCTTCCTTTACACTCACACCTGGATGCAAAGCAGCTGCTATCCTGGCAGAGAAGAAATGGATGAGAGTTTTCAGTCTGCTGGAACTGTTCGTTAATGGCATCCGGAGACAAGGAGAAGACGCATGAAGCACTCCCCTCCATGAAGAATTGAGCCTCCAGACAAGCAGAATGTCAAAGCTCTCTAATCTACTGCCTCCATCTCCCAGGCTTTTCACCCATGGCAGCACAGTTCAAATGATGTGGATACCCTTTGGATACCCAGAGAGTGTGTAGAGAGTTGTTTATGCATCAGGTCCAGTAGCCCCAAATAGAAAAAACCAACTTTCAACTTCCCTCTTTCTTGTCTCATCTTCCTAAAACTCTCATTTAATCAACTCCCCAAGGACATATGATACAATGACCTGGAGGTGAAAGATTCTCATTAATAATAGAATTTGTCTGTTTTTGACTAGTTTAAAATGCCCTCTTCTCTTTTTTTCCTAATTGCACTATTACCTTGTCATTGTGCTTTTCATTCTCCATCTATAACCAGATCCCCTAAAGTGCCTCAGGTGAGGGACCTAGTTGGATTCTCGTGTATCTTCTTATCTGAAGGGTATGCCTGTGCTTGGCCTGGTCAGTGTCAGGTGTCTGCTCAGCACAAATATCAATAAGCAGACCTCCCACCCTCCCATTCATAACTGGGGAGAATACAACAGCCTGAAATTTCACACTCTTTCAAAACCTGTTTGGGGAGAAGGCGGGTTACAGGAGAACAATAAAGTTTTAGAGGTCAGTGGTATCTATGACAACTATTTGCTTTGCTTTCCTCCTTCAGCTGTCTTTTTGGTATTCATCAGCATCATACCAGACTTGAAAAGTCTGAAGATTCTCACTGTGGCACCTTTTCAGCAGCATATAACCAGAATTTCATTTCTTCAGCAGGCTGAAGATGTATTGATGACTATTTATATAATTTACTAGTGAAACTATACACTTTTAGCAAGGTTAATATGTTGTTCAATATATATTAGTTCTATATGTATCAATATATATACTAATCACATATACATTAATATTTTCAGGTTCAAGTGTTTTTATGAAAGAACTACGTTTCAAGTAAAAATGAGCAAAACTATTTATTCTCTTTTACTTTACTGTTACAACTGAGTTATTTTGATTGAAATTTTGCTCAAGAAATATCGTAAGAAAACTGCTACTAAAATACAGCTACATTATAAAAGTTGAAATCAAATTATAGAGATTATTAGGTAATCCTTATAGTAGAAGGGATATATTTTTACAGCAAACTTATAGGAATGCACGTATGATATGCAGGACCACAGGGGCAATGGGCAGACAGTGTTGGCATAGAGAATTGGGAGGAAATAATGAAAATAGGGAAGCTGAGTCCTAGGTAAGTAGGAGATGAAACTGATGGAAAGGACACAAAAACACAAGTCCAAAATTAAAAGACACTTGGTTTTCTGTATTTTTGTGTCTGCAATTTTTTGAAGAACATTTTCAACTGAGAACATAGCATTTCAATAGCTGTCTTGACTACACACCTTAACTACTCTTACTAAGTTAAGTGTTAAAGCAGTTTGTTTCTTTCTTAATCCATTGTCATTTTCTTTCTATGTAATAAAGAAGGTTTAGAGAAGTTTGATTATTTTTTTTTTAACCTGATTAGGTCTTGGACTCTGCTGCTGAAAACTTCCATTTGCGAGGATTTACTTTTCACTTCCTGTAACATCTTGAGTGCAGTGGAGTGGTTGTTTCCATCCGGGAAGCTGGCGATTAGACATCTGAAAATCACAGCAGTTATCCTCAGAAGTCCTGTTGTTAAACCTTCAAATACCTGCTTATTTACACTTCTGCCTGAAGTAGCATTATGGTCATCTGGAACACTAACCTAAGGAAAGAGAAAAAAAAAACAACCCAAATTCAGTACAAATAATCGAAGTTTGCAGAGGAACACTTAGAAAGTTGCATATGAGTACACCACGAGTAATAGTAATGTAATACAATCTAGCTGTGCTGATGGCCATTAAAGCATTTCACGTACAAGAAAAGGTCTTCATTTTGACCACTACACTGTGTTACCACAAAGACATATTAAATGTCCAGGATACACAAAGTGTTCAGTAATACAGAAGGCAGCTTCTTCAGCATTCCGTTGGTCTCTTCTCAGCACCCAGTACAGCATCCTAGGAAAAATTTGCAGGCTAAAACTCAGAACAGTACAGCCACCTAGAAGAACTGAGCTGAAAGAAACATCACTAAAAGAGAACCGGTCTTGTTTTTAACAAAACCAGGATGCTGACACACAGGAACATTATAAAGGACAACACAGTTCTAAAGGACAACATAGTTCTAAAAAATGCCATGGGAAACACTTTCCATCCACAAATGTCAAATTAGGCATGGAGAAAGTCTGAGCACTTTTATGGGTACTTTCATATTTTAACTATAAAGGATAGCAGGAAAAATATGTCCCATGAATAAGGCCTGAACATCTCCATATAACGTACCACCTGATGACCACTGCACTTGTTCATCAGATGTTGGTCACTTGTCAGTCGTGTCAGAAGCACAACATGCAGTTCTCTCTGAACAGACTTCACAGGAGCAGAATCCGATTTTTCTAAATCATTAAACTAGAGCCCACTCCTGAAAAACGCAGTGAAGTTGAGCTGTACAACACGTAAATCTGCAGACAAACCTCTATGCAGGATACGGATCTGGAAGGAAATCCTCATGGAGAATTTAAGTTTTTGTGGCTTTTTAAAATTTATTTTTTCATTTCTGCAGCCCAAGATAACTGAAACCAGCTGACATTCTGCTCTGTTATCATCAAGCAGCAAGTGAAGGGTGTGTGGAAGCCCAGCAGATTTGTAGGCACAATCCTGGGAGCACAAACGCATGAATGGAGACGGGGCTCCTGGGTGCGTTCACCGTACTCAACGCTGTTGGACTCCATGGAGCAACACACCTCTGCGGAGACACCCTTCTGAGACAGCCTGAGGGTCCCACATGGCAATCAGCGATCAATATTGGCTGAAATTTAATTTTCATTCCACGTTAAAATCATTTACACTTGGTATGCACAAGTGAGGTCATAGAAAATCGTTCCTCCCTGTACAGGTATCAGGAGGGATTTGGTAACACTTGGTGACAAAGAAGAACATGCACATTTCTTTATTATTCATCAGCTCTGAGCCTTGTGTTGGTACTTAAAACTCATTGTAATAGTCTGTTTCTGGTGACGAGCCAAGTGAGCAAGTGAGAAGTCTTCAGCTGCTTATTCAAGTTCAATAGGAAAAATAATATTATGTTGCTCCAGTAACTTTCGTTGACTAAAATAATTCATGCTTAATGATTCTAACTGCCTACTGAAACAGATGGATTAAGCTTTGCAATATATAAATCAATTTAAATGTGGCAACTTTGTACTAGGAATACCAGCTTCTAAAAATTGCTAACAAATGCTACTCACTGCTTTTTCACATAAGAAATTATATAGAACTTATTTCTTAAAAGTTTTAATAGTATTTTGCAGTAGAGCCTTCCATTTGCTGTAATGAATGGTGCTATGAACAGATGTCTATTTTTGAACGTACATATGAGAACTGTATTTTCTAAGTGTATAGCCCTTAGCTACACAAATTCATGCTCTAATATAAAACTGTTCTTCCTAATTTCTAAAATAACTAGATCTGGCACTCTTGATATAATAGTTTATTCCAGAGCTGGTTTTTCACATTTGATTTTTGGGGGAAGTGTGTGTATGTGTATTAAGTGAGAACAAATATGGGGTTTATACTGTGTGTCAAAGAGGAGATTGAAGGAAATACAGTTTTACAGAAAATGGGAAAACGAACTTAATTCCTACCTTTAATATTTTCTTTTTATATGAACTTAAACGTGTGACAAAAGATCAGCTCTTTTACTGAACAAGTAATTAATGAGATAGTGTGAAAATGTGTTGAGATTTATGTTCAAAATTAATTGGGGTGCTTGCAAAAGTGATGTATTGCTTCGCTTGTTGATTATTATATCAAGCAAGGGACTAGGAAATCTTAAGATTTAATAGTGTAATTATGAAAGCTTTCAAGCTCGGGTTTCTTTGTGTTGATTACACAAGGAATTAACGATATTCAGAGAAACTGCGGTTGTTGAGCATGGGCTTTAGATGAATAAACGTTAAAACACTCCACATTTTTATTTTTGAGGTTTAACAGGTTTAGCAATTGAACTGATGCAAATCTACAGGTGCAATTACACACAAAAACTGATTTGTCAAGTAACTGGTATAAAATACTTTTAAGTCACAACAGAAAATCAGGAAAAACGTAACTATTGTTCAGTTATTCGACACATCGAACATCTGAATGCTACTTCAGCATTTATGATGCCTTCCTGTGCTGGGTCCAATCAAGACATCACTTTCTTTAAATCGGTTTGTGAAGCAGAATGTTCTGATGACCAGGTTCTCAGCTCTGGTACCGTCTCCATACAACTGCTAAGCCATCCAGCAGAGAATTCCCCCTGTGCAGGGATTCCCTTGCTTGTGCAGAGTTGCCATAAGTATCTAGGACTTAACCCTGCAAGACGCTGAACAATATGGCCCCAATCCATGGGTCCGGATGGAATGCACCCTTGGGTACTGAGGGAGCTGGCTGAGGTCATTGCTGGACCGCTCTCCATCATCTTTGCCCAGTCTTGGGAAATGGGAGAGGTGCCTGAGGACTGGAGGAAAGCAAATGTCACTCCAGTCTTCAAAAAGGGAAGGAAGGAGGGCCCGGGTAACTCTAGACCGGTCAGCCTCACCTCCATCCCTGGGAAAGTGATGGAACGACTTCTCCTTGGTGCCATCTCAAGGTATATCAGGGATAAGAGGGAGATTAGGGGCAGTCAACATGGCTTCACCAAGGGGAAGTCGTGCTTGACCAACCTCATTGACTTTTATGAGGACATAACAAGATGGATGGATGATGGCAGAGCAGTGGACGTGATCTACCTTGACTTGAGTAAGGCATTTGACACAGTCTCCCACAGCATCCTCACAGCTAAACTGAGGGAGTGCGGTCTGGATGATCGAGTAGTGAGGTGGACTGTGAACTGGCTGAAGGGAAGAAGCCAGAGAGTCGTGGTCAATGGGGCGGAGTGCAGTTGAGGCCTGGATCTAGTGCAGTGCCTCAGGGGTCAGTCCTGGGGCCTGTATTATTCAATATATGAGTTTTAGCAAAAGTGAAGGTGACATTACTTTTGCTTGATTAACAAAAACAAAACTAAAACCACATTAAACTGGTTGGAAATAAGTTTTGTACTCACAGTATCCAAAAATATAAAGGTTTCTCAAAACTGGATTCTTTCTGTTTCCGTATTCAGCAAATACTGGCACGCTTGTTTAACAATTTGTTAAAACCTTGTGTTTTATTTATTCATTCATATGTTCTCATTTATGACTCCTGGTATTACTTGGGTTTATTTTCCAACAGTAAGTGGAAATACACACAACACAGCCAAAGGCAGCACCACACAGCTCACCAAACCAGGAATACTGGGGGCGGCTGAATTCTTTGGAGGGGGTGTCTTTGAATATTTTAGTATTCAGAATTTGGTCCCATTTCAAAAAGTGCTCTTCATTTGTCCATTTCTTTTTCATAAAAAATTCAAACTATCTGATTTATAATATTTTCAAGAGAGAAAAATCAGGGTTAGAAAAGCAGTACTGTATTTATTTTTTTGTACTTAAATATGTACTTCATGGAACTATGAAGATATCCTAGTTTAAGGGCCAATTTTGCCTGAACAGAACACAAGGGACTTTATGCATAGGAAAGAAAAGTCCACTGTGGATCACGGGAAACATTAAGCTTTAATTACAGTTTTGCTGCAATTGAAGGGTAGTATTTGGCAACAGATTGAAAACAGCTCTGAGCACAGTAGATTTTTCTTATGCACTATCTCTGATCTCTAGGTGGCCAACATTTCCTAAGAAACACCCTCTGTATTTCTTCAGGAAGAGCGTGGGCCGTTGCGTTGGCACAGCCCTACAGTGCCAAAAGGGAAGGTGTTTGGCACCAGAATGAATCTCGTCACGTGTGAAGTGCTGGCGGATTTCACCTCCCGTGCAATGCCCCTCGGAGCCCATGCTCGGGCGGGCTCTGCAGAGCCAGCACAACACACCCACCTCCACCGAGGGTACTGCAGATCCAACAGCTGGAATTCTCCTGGAAAGCCCTGCTGAAGAACAATGAGCTGGCAGCTACTCAGAGGAGAATGCACAGGTTGCATTCGAGTTTTCTTTGTGTCAAGGACCTCTGGACTATCTTTTTAAAGTGTTCATCAGCAGTCCTATGGCATGTTGATTCTAACAGCGTCACTTAAATTATTTAAAGTATGTACATAACTTTTCAATTAACAAACTGCTTGGCTCATGAAAATACATACACACGATTTATAAGTAGAAAACCAAGACTAAATATCTTATGATGAGCAGGTCACTATGAATTAAAAATGAGTTTTCAAATAAAATATTTAATGACATTTCAAATTAAATGAAACATTGGAAAATTAAAACTTCCAAAGCGAAAGAGTCCTACTATTTAAGCACTCCAGCAAATCAAACTACGGCAACATACTGACCTGACTTATATTCCTGATATTGAAACATGTAAGAACCAAACACATATGGACAACTTTTGACATTCTATGCTTTAAATACTACTCTAGGGTAAACGAAAGAAGAAAACCTCGGAAAGGTTAAAGATAGAACACTGCCCACTCACTAGAATTCCTTATACATAAGCTTTTGCAGAACTTACTAGCATAGAAGTACAGGAGATACAGTTACCAAATACATGCAACAAAATGATCTTATTATTTTGAGCCTTTGTTCTCATCTATCTCCTGCTGTTCTTATAGCCTAAATACTCTAATATGTTTGTGAAGTATACAAACATTTTTAAATTCAAACAGGTATTTTACGTACCGTAAACTGGTGTATCAACAGGTCCATCAGAAAAGTGATCTTATTACTAAAAAGAACGTAAGTGCTGTTTTCTGCACAATTACTGCAGGTGAGGCTGTAAACATTCACTGTATTGCACAGCGACCTACAAAAACAAAAGGAAAGAGAAAAAAAAGAATGTGACTTTTTTCCCATGGTAAACTAAAAGCAAACAAATGGAAGCACATCACAAAAACACCTTTCAGCAATTCACCTTCGTTTTCTCAAACTTGGGATTCCAAAGAGAACTAAAATGAAATCAATTAAATAATTAGTAACTTTAAAACAGTAACGCCATGCTTATCAGAAGCCACGGACTATGTGGTTACTGTTTTCTTCCATATTCCAAACAAGTTTTACATCTAAATAACATCCACTAGGATATGCAACTTCGAAAAGTCTGAGTTTGCCTTGTGATATGTGATAGTAAAGGTATTTTCAGAAGTATAAATAAGCATATATATGCATTCTCAGTAAATGCATACATGGATTCTTAGTAAAAATCTAATATAAATTATGGGTGTACTAGAAAGGCCTAACAAAACTTACAAAGAATATCAGCTAATTTAATAACTTGGATATGTAGTATTATTTTCTAGTGGCTTATAGTTATATCACACAAGTAATCAGAGTAGAATGTCCCTTTCCTAGCACAACTTTCAAGAAAAAATGCGTGAAGGAATTCACAGTATGCTGGGATCAGCTGTAGAGAGATTATTGTGCAGCACCTGTGAACTCACACAAGGCAGGGAGAGAACTGAGTCATTTGTACTGAGCAAACACAATTGAGCAGGTGAAATTCCTGCCCTAAAACTTCTCCTGACACATGGTGAACCAGTACTGTGCAGAGCCCATAAATGTCAGTGTATGTAACACAACAGCATCGACCAACCTACAGCTGTGGCTGCTGCAAAGAGGTGACAGGTTTGTAACAGTAAGAACAGAAAATCATAAACACAACGAGTCACAGAACGCTCCAGATGTACAAAACATGCCTGGTGATTCTTTGAATCATGAGCAGTAATTTCCACCTGCTCCAATTCAAGTGTTCTTCTCAAAACAGGATTTGCAGGGAAGCTGGGACCAGTCCTATGGAATGTACTCCCAAAGAAGATAAATCTGATCGCAGATAATACTGTGTCAGAATAAACACAAAATCCATTTCTTGAACTTTGCTTATTACAAAAGCTATCGCTGTCACTATATAAATATGCGAACACGCACAACACAAATGCATCATCAATATATACAATAATAAATAAAGATGGCTAGAAATTCAAGTTGTTTGTCTAAAGTAAACCAAAAGGAAAAGAGCTTTTACTTTGTTGGGGTTATTTAACATGTAGAAAAAAGTGACTAAGTTCAAATAAGGTCCACAGAAGAAAAGAAACTGTGAGCACTGCCAGAAGGCCCTACAAACGCTGGACTGCAAGAAACAAGTTATCATACAGAAACCTTGAAAGCTGGTACTTAACATAACAAACTGCACACGAATTCAACATACTCATAAAGAGAGAGCTGAGTTTTACGCTTTATTTTTCTCCTAGAACAATTTTTGCAACAGCAGCTCTTCACACAATCACGAAGGGCGCCGCGCTGATCGCTGCGGCATCTGATCACCCTGCGGGGCTCCCCAGAGTTGAAATGGAAGCACCTTATACACACGCATTGTATTTCTCAAGCCAAGCCAAGCTGGACATGCTCAGAGGCCAGAAAATTCACAGAACCATTTTTTTTTTCCGTTGTATTTATGGTCTCTTCTGCAGCAGAAGAAAGAATTTTGAATGTAAAAAAGAAGTATTACCTTGCTTGGTTGGATGTGTAAGAACATAAAGAACATCTATACCTTTCCTTTCTTAATATTCTGAGTGTCATCATATTAGCAGTTATGTTAATTTCGTGGTACTGGTAATTAATTTTACTCTGCTACCTAATTAAATCAGTTTCAATCTGCAGTCCACATGATACGAAGCCAATATTAAAGCATTATTTATTGCTCAAATGCAGGTTACTTTTCACCTTTTTCACCTGAATTTTACCCAACAAGGATAACACCTATACACAATTCCAGTAGCGTGCTTCACGTGCATTTTTCATAACCTGCCTTGCAACAGGATTCTCTTTCCTCTCCTGACTAGATAAAGGTATTTATTTCACTTTCCTCAGTAATGCTGAAAAAATTTTCATTAGGCACCTATTTTTACTTTTCATGGAAGATTATTTCCCTGTGTATACAGGGAGATATGAAACTAGATTGGTAGTTTCTATTTTCAGCTGAGCAGAAAATGCTTTAAATCAGCACCTGTCATTTTATCAGCTATTCCAAACTAAAGATCGATTCTATTTAAATATAAACATCATCATTTACCCAAAGTGTCAAACATGAACTTGGTAGGTTAACTTACAAATTGACAGCATTTCAGAGTTTCGCAGGTGATTTAGTTAATTCACTGCAATAACGGGTTTTGATAGATGGGATTTTATAATTGCCAAGAAGATCATTTATTTTACATTTGAAAACACAAAACCTTCCCACTTTATATATAGATCAAATCCTACTGTAATAATGCACCATGCTTTCGTATTTCCCAACTGCACCTCATGTCAGAAAAAGTACTTGCATTTCCAGAGACTCAAATCACGCATTTGAAAAGGTGGTGTATGCAAATGGATATCAAATGAATTTTTCACAATAATAAAGAGGGTTCTTTTAACTGATAACACGAGCTTGCTAACTCTGGTTCGTCTAAGCCCATTCTAATCACGGGATGCTCTGAACTACAATTCAGTTCCACTATTTTTTTTCTGATTAGAAATTGGAAGTGTCAGCACAGTCCCCAGGTGGTTCGCAGTGTTAAATGGCAGATTAAAAACAGCACAACTAATTTCTTTACTTTAATCTTATTAAGGGAACAACAGCTGTCAACTGTCACCATCTCTGCACAAGGCCTCTGAGACAAGCGCTGTGCTGCAAATGTCAAGCCAGAACTTTATTTAACCACCAATTAAACTCTCTGGGATGGAAAAAAAATATATATTTCTTCTTCTTTGTTTCCCCTGTTGAAAGCTCTAACTGCTCTTAATTCCAGAACTTTTATCTCAAGAGATATCAAAATCAGCTGAAATAGTGAAGTACGAGCCCCGCGTAAAGCTGCTGTTTATTGATTACTGATGTTGTTCTAAACTTTGTATCACAGCCGCAAATCAGCTTTAAAGCTATGGTAGACAGCATGAATACTCCAACCACATAAGAAGTCTACCCTCTGATGTAAGGCTCTCCTCTAGAGTAAATCCAATTAGAAAAACACTCATGATGGAACACAAACTTGGATCCAAATAAGAAATCTGTCTTTAAACTAGACAAAAATATGCATCTGTATGTTATATTTATTTTACATTAGTACAAAGAAAGAGGAAGAGGATTCATTTTAATCAACATGTTCAAGTTAGATCTCAACAGTTTATATGGATGTACGTGATTTTCTTTCGTGCTAGAACATCTTCATTTTCCTCGATGTGCCCAATATAAACATGTTGACACAGTGTAACTTTTATTCAAAATACTGAGGCACCAACAGTATCCAACCACACAAAACTACCATAGTGCACCAGGGTTATGTAGGCAAGAACTCACAACGTCTGCTTTATAAAAAAACCATCATCAACATACAATAATTAACCTGCTTCAAGTGTCAAGCTTTTTCACATTACTTTCAACTTCTGAAGTTTATACACGTATATACTTTGACTATCAATGAAGAAAACAACGCAAAAGCTCAATTTGGCAGTGAAATAATACGAAATAATACAAACCTAAACATGATCAAATTTAGGATGTGTTAATTCAGTAGGCGGTTAATCCAACAGCTCATTTTTAACCAGTTTGACTGTTACGCAGCACTCTGACGGGAAAAGCAAGTGATCAATATTTAAAAGCTGAGCTGGGATGTGGGATGTGAGCTATTACTGAGAAACAGCGCACAGCATGGCTGGAGAGTGGAACACTTCAGAACCAGCAAGGTAAGAATATGGATTGAAACAACAACAAAACCGCCTGATTGTAAGGTTAAAATACCAATTTTAACTTGTGAAGACTATACAGGACTTTATACTTCACTCACAGGGTCTATTACACCATCAGGAACCCTCAAAGATTCATAATCAATTACTATTTTGTCTGTATTTTACATTATTTAAAAACGTCCAATTAAAGGGCTCCAGCTCAAGTCCAGTCACAACTAATAGAGAGATGACGAAACTCGGCAGCAATTCTCCTTGAAGACACTTCCAAACCAGATCAGAATTTCATTCTGAAATGTTACTGTACTTATGACTAAGCTATTGCACAACAAGTGACAATTAAACAATTAATTTACCCCAACATTTAGAGGTGTGATAGCATTTCAAAGTCTTCTACAGAAATTCTGCAGTCCCTGGCTTATCTGTTGTTTCGCTGTGAGATTCAACTCTCAACCCAGAAGCATCCTGGCAGTTCACAGAGCTCCTTTCAACAGCAAAACTTGTTCCTATATTGCACGGGAAGGCAACGTTGCTTTATTTTGGAGCTGAAGGCATGAAATGCAGCTCTGAGCCAGACAGCAAGACATCATGGAAAGGGAAGGATGCTGCGGGTTTCAGACACTGAACTTGTATAGTGCTGATTCTCTTTGGAGTAGCTTTATGTCCTTGTACCAAACGCTAGTTCTCAATGAACATTTCTCCAGGGGGAATAACCTCACCAGAAAATAAGAAAGCTTGTTTTGCAGTTCTCGTAAAAAAAATCAAGAACGACCCTATAGAACTGCATGAACAGTAACAGCGCAGCTCAAGAAATGTATGCTCATAAAACCAAGTAAATATTACAAAGAACAAGCTATAAAACCAGTTCTTAGCTCAAAACAGTTCCTACTGAAAAAGTAATTTGTACCAATGCCATCCATAATATTATGTGAGTACTATTTTCTGCTTTTAATGTATTTAATTACAGCTCAAGCTTTCTTGTCATGATAATATTTGCTTTAAATAAATGATGCAAGAAATTGTATGAATGCAGAAGATACATCATAATAAAACCGACTTCAATCATGTCTTAACTTGTAACAAAAGTCCTCCTTTGTTCCTTACACAACTACTGCTAATTTCTATTTAAAAATGCTGGCCACCCAAGGAACTCCAAGTATTTCACAAATAGTAATTAAACAAATCCTATAAACCTCATTTGTTAGCAGATTTGTTACAATTTTCAAGGCCAGTAACATGTCATGGCACGAAGGGGCTAAATGAGTTGTCTGTAGCAAATATGCGAGGCAGCGCAGGGGATCAGACTCATCTTCTGGTCTTGATCTTAAGTCATTGAATTGTTTTGCTGTGCAGCTCCCATTTGCCTTTCAGCAGAAGTGTAAGAAAAATACCATAAGACTCTGAAAGCTCTTGAAATTCTGTGGAGTATGTCCTATTTTGTGGAGAACCGAACAAATTCAGGAAAATGACAAAATGCTACTTTAAGAAATAACGCGGTTGGACGCTAATTTGTATGTCAACACCAACCATAAAACTTGCTATAATCCACTGCTTTCCCTTTTCCTTTTGCAGTGATTTATTTGAAGGGAAGAAAAATTGCCCCAACACCAAATGTATCATCTGTCTCATAAATGTCACATCTTTTTCACAGCATTTGCCGTCCTGCTGGTCTAACTACCAATCTGGACAGTAATACAAAACAACAGGCATATTGTCAAATCTTCTGATAATAAAGCTTTATCTTGTAGACATGGGATTAAAGTTCTGAGCTGCACCATACTGCCAGGATTTTGGAGAAAGAGAGATGTAGATAATAGCCCACGTAATCTCCTCACCTACTTGTAAATAGCTTATCCTCATCACAAAACAACAGACAAATTCCCAATTTAAGATGAGTACAAATGGTTAAACATTGCAAGAGCACACAAACAATCTTAAGTACAGTAGTGTCCTTTAGCAAAGCATATTTGCCTAGGGGAAGACGGGAGGGAAATTAATGAAAGGTCTTAGCTTATTTCCACAGGGCTCTGCTTC
Organism: Columba livia; assembly: GCF_036013475.1. Classification (NCBI taxonomy): domain Eukaryota; kingdom Metazoa; phylum Chordata; class Aves; order Columbiformes; family Columbidae; genus Columba; species Columba livia. The sequence goes on along the minus strand of NC_088612.1, from coordinate 18,494,229 downwards.
GTCTTTAAACAGAGAAAACTGCTGCTCTGCTAGATTCAGAGTTTAAGAAGTCAGGGTGTGACATATATATTGGCACAAAAGAAAGAAAAATAATTTGAAAAATTAAATGAGGAAAAATGTGATTTTGAAGAATGGAATATCTTCTATGCTTATCCTTTGGCTCTGAAACTCGCGCAAACGTTCTGTATTGAAAGCAACGCAATTGAAGAATTTCTGAAATAGTTTCAGTGAGATCACACTAATGCGCCTTAACATGGTTTCTCTTAACCGGCCATGTCTGTGCCTGTTTCAAACTGCTCGCAGTCCCACCCTCTGGAACTACCGCTTGCTCTCGACAGTTGAGTCGCAGATTCTGCACAAAATATGTTCTTCTCTATCAGAAAGAAGACTCCAGAAATACCCAGACAGAAGGGTCTGCATCACATGCAGCAAGTTTGCTGCAACACTTGTAGCAAACCCCAGGCTCTCTAAGCCAGAATCAAGCAGTTCAAGTCTTGCAGAAAACAACCTGCAAGAGCAGTTAGTTTTAAAACGCAGGATCTTGTGTTAAATTATGTGCAACCTGATGTATAACTTTCAAATGACAATACTTTCAGATGCCTATAAAATGGAGACTGCAATTTGCTGTGAAGCTGAATGAAATGCTGTATGTCAGCAGTGGAGCTAAGTTCTTCAGTAGACTTTTAACTTCTAAGAATTTCAGAATCACAGAATGTTAGGGATTGGAAGGGACCTCAAAAGATCATCCAGTCCAATCCCCCTGCCGGAGCAGGAACACTACAGTCTTCTTCAGACAAGCTCTCTTTCTGGTCAAGACCATGGTCGGCAACAGTATGAGACAGTGGCAATAGGTGAGAGAGTCTAACTAGCAAAAGGTGACAACCTCTACACCCTAGTGCACGAGTTACTACACCCGCTGCTGCAGCACGGCGTGGGTGCTACTCACCCACCAGCACCTGGTGGGCAGCCACACGTCGCTGTCCTCCCAGAGGCTTTTTCAAGACGAGGGGCGGGGGTGTGATCGCCCTCACCACGGTGACACCCACTCCATGTCAGCTGCTCTGGCAAGGGCTGCCGGGAGCTTCCCGGTCTCTTGAGAATGAAAGTGCCCGATTGAGAGAAAAAAAAAAGGAAGAAAGGCTTCTCTGTACCTTGAAGATTTCGCTTAATCAGGACCTGCCAAGCTGCCTCTGATCAGCTCATCTCAGGAACTGAGATTTAACATTCTAAGAATCTAAAGCTAAATTTCAGCCAAACTTTATGTGGCCACACAGCGCAGCCCTTTCCTTTGCAAAGTTTATCCCACATCGATGAAGGTAACTCAAAATTGGAGCCTGTTCAGGTGAACGAGTCCATAGGCTGCTTTGGAGCTGCTCCCCACAGGACCAGTTCAGGACTGGCTGGACTTGCAGCAAGTGCATTCCGCACGACTTAGCAGCAAGGTGGGAATTTTGTTCTCTTTGAAGAGCAACGTTAAGATATTAAAAGCACGTTTTGCCTTGGTGTTCTTTCCTAGTACTTCACACCTGTCCCATAACATGTTAATGGACAGTTTTAATCCAAACCTTCACAACGCAGCACTTAAATTCCAATTACTACAGTATTAAAAGATACCTACAATCAAATGGTGACAGCGGTTCACAAAAGAGTATCCTGGGCTTGGTTCCTCTTGTACTAAACCCATGCCTAGGTCTGCTCTGAAAGCAGACATGTACTTTTGAATGGATAAAAGTTACAGGGAAAAAGCATGCTTTTGAGTTATCAGTATTTGCTGGCATTCTGTTTAGTCACCACCATTTTTTTTAGGGATTAGACATTTAAATCCCTCTATTCTTATATATTCTAAACAAGAATTCTTCTAATCCACAAGAATTCTGATGTACCTGTTTGTAGCAGTCCTTTCAGCTATCAGTGTCTTACAACTGTTTCATTTTAAAAGCAGCCAGACCCCAGTGAGTTACAGTCCTTTAAAAATTCCCCCACTTCCCACTAGAAATCTTTACAGACTGACTTCAAAAGATATGTACTTCCTCTCCTGTTTAATACACTTTTCTTTTTCTCATTCTGTACAATAAGGGATGCCACTGCCAAAATGTATCAGAGCTAGAAATAAAATCACCAAGTTAGAAAACCAGAGGTTGAGTGGAAACGTATTTCACCTTTCATGGCAGCACAGAGTCCAGCATTATTTTCTTCTTTGAAGTTCAATGCTGGACTATGAGAGGAAGAATCAGTGAAGCAGCAGATGTGAAATAAATATTCTAGTGATCCTAAGTGGCAAATGAAGGACCTATCATACTTACTTAAAAGGAATCCGTGAAGCCGCATTCAGGTTGGCGGGAGAAGTCGCCGCTTGAAGAACATTTTCCAGGGCGGTCAGTCCTCCGGCAGCCCGAAATGCTATTTGATCTGCTCTGTTCTGGATAAACACAAACACAGAAGAGAAACAACAGAAATTGAAGAACTTCCTACGTAAAAGATATGCCTGGTAGATAATTGTCCAGAGTTTCATCAATGTAGAAAGACCTTAATACATATATGTATCACGTGGAACACCTTTGAAAAGGAGCATTTCACTGCCAGCACAGAGGGAAGAGTATTGTTTGGAGTAGGAGCTGAAATTCTCAGGTCCTTTTTTTTTTTCAAAGACCACGTATACATATCAAATACTATATAGGTAATACAGTTCAATACCACATTTTCAGCAATGATATAGTTTAAGAGGCATTTTAATAAAGCTAACCTTTATGTGTTGCTGTTGTCTTTGTGGCTATACCTTATCGCTTTGTATATGATTTACAGCAAACAGACAATCTCTAGATGGGTACTTCCTGTTTCTTACAAACTTTTCCAAAAGGAGACAACTTCTGGGCTCGTTCCCTGATTCGTTCCTTGTATGCACAAAATAGCTTAGGCTGATCACTTCAAAACATGAGTATCATCACCACCTTGGTGATACCTGGTCACGTATTTCACAGAACGTAAACCGCGTCAGTTACGTCCCCCATCCGCAAGGAAGCCTGACAGCATCACCACTCAGAAGTCCTATTTCATCATTAATCTTGGGAAGATAGAAATGTTGCCTGACAGATGCTCCTGAGGATACAAGTTGCTTAGATCTTCTGCCTTCTCAAATGAATTGCTCAGAGTTGAAGAAGCAGGTTAAAAGTCTGGATGTGATTTTTGGTGGTGCTTCAGTTATGGGCAACTACAGAGGTGAAGTCTGAAAACGTCACCTAGATGACTGGTGTAGTTCACCAGTTTGGCAACTTCAACTTATTACCTGCCCCCCAGGTCTTTTGTCGAACCCACCGCTTGCAGCTTATTCAAAAGACAGCAGAATGAATGAGTATTTTTAGCTTCGAGGTATGACATTCACATCCAGCTTGTTTTGCATTCATTATGCTATGTTGTTGGTTATAAATGGAACGATTCAATTTAAACTAGTCTTGTGTGTGTTCCCAGCTTTCCAGATTAGCTTTTCTTTATTCTAGGTGTCCCCTTTGAAGTTCCACTTAGAAGAATTTACACTTCAATACCATCCTACCATTATTCTTACAGTCTGCAAATGACTGAGGTTTGCTGGAGCAGGCCCAGGATTTTAGAACTTACTCATGCCCTTTTCCTTTCCTATAAAATTGGTTTATCTCCTACTGTTTAAAGTAAAACAAGTAAGATATTTTTCTTCTCTACTTTAAAGTTGCTAATTTTCTCTAACTTTGTATTTAAGCATCCTAATTTTGTCAATTATGAGGATATTCTAGTTAATAAGAATTCCCCACCTCCAGTGCCGCAAGCTCTTGGCATGCGGGTAAAATGGCAAGTGCTATATAAATACAACTGTTATTAGTATGTAAAGAATGTGCCACACTGTAAGAGAAAAATATATAAACACACTGTACAACCGAAAAAACTCTGGCAATAAAATCTTTCTTTGAACAATTAGAAATATAACTGAGCAAGATAGAACATGATTTAGAAGGGAAACCTTTTTCCCTGTGAGAACTAGACATTAACATGTAAACAAAAAAGTATATATCTTTTTAAAATAGTGCACCTTTCTGTCCATTAAGTTTCTTTAAAGCAAACATCTAGATTCTATTTAAGTTCCAGGCTCCAGAAAAACTTTTCAAACACAGAAGTCAGATATTCAAAAAGGCATTTACCACAATTAATATGACCTGCATGTAGATTTTCAGGCTGCCAAAAGATTTACCTTCAAAGCAATAACTAGTCTTGAACGGAAGTCTGTATGCCAACTCACCCAGCAGTTAAGATATTAAACCACTGATTTCCTATAGGATAATTGATAAATATAATTTCTAGCAGTCAATTTTAGTCCAGTTAACCCAGTAAGTGTGCTTTAACTGAGGAGCTATTTTTGAGTTTCACTCATATATTCCTCCTCTACCACCTCCCTTCCAACTACAAAAGATCCCCCCCAAAAGCCTCCTGAAGCATCTCTTGGCTGGGGGGCTGACACAAGACAAGGCAGCAGCCGCGCTGGGTCCAGCCTGCAGCGTGACTGGGATCAATCTGCTGCAGGCGCTGCCTCCCCTGCAACCTGCCTCCTGCTACAGCCCTACGAACGGCCAAACGGCACAGAAATATTCCTGCCACAAATCAAATATTATTATATGAGCACCTTGGCTTATGGCCACAGTCCTCAAACTTTCTGCTCGTCCCGCCCGGCTCCGCCAGCGCTGCAGAGCAGTTCCGCACTCCAGACGAAGCCTGGGGCCTTGCTGGCGGATCCATTTTCACTTCAGCTTAAAACTTCACAAATGTGAAGGTGTATTTTGTTATTCCAAGTGTGCATTTTCCTTGCTAACCAACATACATGCATTCCCGGTGTAGAAAAACGTGCACAAGGATTTCTGTAAAGGACCTGGCGTGCTGGCATCGCAGCACACAAATTAGAAAGACATTTATGTGATACTGCTGATTTATTTGCTCCAGCATATTTGTCAGAGCTGCTCCAGTTTTAAATGTGCCAAGCACTTCCCACTTCTCACTTTCCCTATTTCTCATGGGAGATTATGCCACAACCTATTAGCTCTCGTGGCGAAGAAGTCCTTCCTGTCATTTAGACCAAATATGCCCTTTCTCTATTTCATCCCATTACTCTGAGTTATATCTCATTTTATTGAACTCGTTTTGTTTCTCCCCTTAGTAATTACTCCATTCTTGAAATCATACACTTACATTTTCCTACTTGGCCTGTATCTCAACTCTATATATTCATTAATGCTAAACCCATCCTTTTATTTTTTCATGTAAACTTTCCTTATCTGTGATTTTTTCCAGAACTCTTCTCCACAAATACCTCATAATGAAGAGTCCAAAAAGGAACTTCCCTCACCCCAAATCAGTCACAAGAGCCACACTGAAAGAAGCTAGAATGTCTCCCTTTTCTGAAAGGAGATCTTTATGTACCTATTTAAAAAGAGTATTAATCTTTTAAAGCTGTTTGATTTCCTACATGCTTTCCTTCCTCTTCAGTCTGGAACATCAGTTCTTTTCTCATCACTTCTCTTCCAGACACATTTTCTTCAGCACGCCTGCTCCACTTTTATTTAATACTTTGCTAAAAGACAAGTATACTCCACAAAATACAAATTTGTATTTTAAAGAACGTTCTTCACTACTACAGTTTTCTATCAAGCAGAAGCGAGGTTGTAATTTCTCCCAGTTTTATATGATTAAGTTTTATGTGCTATTATTCTGCTCTCTACATTACTCATAAAAATTAATCAGCATTTTGATGCTTAGCCATCAGGGAAATAAATCCCTAACTGTGCATGGAAGAGAGAGGGGAAAAACCTCAAATAAAAAGAAGAAGCAAGCGAGCAGCAAAGTTGGGAAAGACACACGAGCACAGTATTTGTTCACCATGCTTACAAAGGTCTATGAAAATGCCACTTAGGGACAAGGAATACACTACTTCTGGCACGATATTTATCCCCAAGGATTCTTTTAACACAGAAAACTCCAAGAGCTTTTAACTCATTTATTGAAAGGCAGTGGTGATTATCAAAATAACTGCTGGCATACGGTGCCTGCGAGTGACCTTGGCCACCATGGAACCCCTCCTGCCATGGGGGATCCTGCTCAGCTCCTTGAGCTTGGCCTTGGGTCAGTGGGGGTCATGGGAACTGACGGGAAAACGTGCCCTGTCCACAGAGGAGCAGAAGAGTCACTGCAATATTGCGTTACTGGCGTTTTCAGAGTGAATACTGTGTGAAAAGGAATCGTGCTCAGGCAATTCCCTCGCCGAGACGCAATATGAGACCGCACGTATGAAGATGAGCTGTGTATGAAGAACAAACGATATCAAATCTCCGCAATGTCAAAAAATATTCTCATTCTCTCTCTGAAGCATAGCAGCCAAATAATACCAAATTATTTTAAAATGTCTGACTTCCTACTTGAGGCAATTTTCAAATTTTAAAGTGTTTAAATATTCATGTGAAGAAACCTTTCTTAAAGCATAAACATATGGGAACAGGCTATCTTATCCAATTCGTCTTTCTTTCCAAAATCAACCTATATCCTCCAAAATATGATCCAAATTGAGTTGATGTTCTATAGTGCTAAAGCTTTACATTAGATGATACATATTAAAACACAACAGAAATTCAAAAGAAGTGGACCGAGGCATGTGAGTTATTCAAAGCACACACTCACATAATATTGTTATTTAAATTGGTCCCCATTTGAATCTGTGTCAGAATGAGAGACTCATTCAGGTGACCATGACTTTGGTAGCACCCAAGGCACTGAGTAGATCAGGCACCGTGTGAGTATGAAAATGACAGATCCTGTTGGGAGTAAATATTAAATCCCTATTTGGAAAGAGCATAAACTGGTATGGCAGGTTTTTGCTGCTCAAAAGATCCTTCAGACTCCTAACTAAGTCTCCCAAATAACTTACCTTGATGTTTATGAAACCCACTTGATCATTTTACCACAGAAACTGTTCTTTGAGTAGCTGTGTATGAAGATTGGGAAAGCTATTGAGCAAAGGCAATCGACAGAACAGGATTCATGTCTGCTGAAGAAAATATGTACATTGGTTTTCAAACAGTAGGTGAAAATTTGGCTTGCTCATACATATTTTCAGAAGACCACAACTACTTCAAATAACATTTTTAAACCATTTGATTTTTAAGTACAAAAGGATTTCAAAGCTCTGAAGTTACCTGGTCATGCAGAAGAGCAGTGAAAAATGAACAAGTAGGCAAAAATCGTTATTACTGTCATCTATGCATTTCTTAACAGGAGAGGAGGAGGCACAAAAACCTTGGAGATGGCAGCTAGATGCACCTGAACCATTACAAAACCAGTAACAAATACACAGTCTTCAAAAGAGCAGATGTAGACCTCAAAACCAATACAAGAAAACCCCTCGTTTTCTTTACCCATCACAATTCTGTACCGCTGTGAAATACAGTGGTCTTGTCTGTACAGGAGGAAAGCCAACACAGCTGATGGGATATTGATATGTATTCTTAATCTTTGGACCATTATAAACTTGTCATTTAGAGCACACGGCAACTAATTCAAGCAGAAGAGTGCATGAATCAAGTAACTATAGCAGAGAGCGTGTGTACACTAATGCATGTTTGGCAAAGTAAACAGAAATAACAATAAATTAAACCAATTATGTAACCATTTTATGGATTAATTACAAATTAAACATTTTAAGAAACTCCAAGTTATTTTTTTTTAATTTTGCCAATCCATCAGGAAAGCTCTCTGCACCCTGGGCAAGCCTGGCTGACTTATTTACCTACCTGTTACAACACCTTAGTGGATTTGAATTCCCCTTCTCTCCTTTCCGACGGCTTGAGCAACAACTGCCTAATAGGATTACAGGCTCCGTTCCAATAATACAGCTCAGCTACATGCCAGCAAAAAATGACAGCCTAAACCTGAATTACATGGCCTGGGAATCCATCCAATTATTAACTAAAGTAACTGTTATTACCTAACCTAATCAAAGGAGAAGCAGCTGTTAATCTTTGGTGGCCCGCAGTGTAGTAGTGGTCAGGCTGGATGAACTGTCTTTGTACTTGACTCCTCTGCAGACAATAATTATGTCCTTTGTGATCAAGAAGGAAGGGCTGCCTAACCTTTCAGACAGAGGCAGCAGATGGGGAACAACTGTTTGCATGTTCATTAACAAGATAGGGTGGGTTTTATCAGGGTTTGGCATCTGTGGCACCTCCAGAAGCACCACTTACCCAATGATACAACTATGTTTGGCAAATTCTAAAATTAGCAGACTAAATAGAAAGTTCAACATAATGTATTCATCTCATTATCTGACATTTGGTACAGCAAAATACAGCTAAAAAACAGTCATTTACACATATGCCTCATAATACCTAACACGGTCAACAAAGAAATACATGAAAAGGTCAACTGACCTGAGCTGTTACGTTGCTCAATCTTGTTTAACTCATTAAAGTGGCTGGATAAATATAACCTGCTTCTGAAATAAAACCAAATCAGGGGGAAAATCTCTGATTTATTTATACAAGTCAGTGGCTAAAACAAAGGAACACAGAGCCAAATAAAGCAAGCATCAATTAGCAGCAGCTTTTAGCAACGTTCCAGGACAGAAGCGAGACCAAAACCGCTGGCGCTCCCCTTGACGCAGGACATCTGACAAACTGGAAAACTTGTAAAAGAGAAGAGACAAAGTCAGAGAAACCTGCTTCACCACGGAACACCAGAGAAGCACATGCTTTTACTTTCTGGGGAAAGTAAAAATATGATGGGATCATAGTGTGGGAACACCTAAATGGGAAGAAGATTTCTGATAATGCACAGTAACAGCCAATATTTGGAAGCTGAAACTGGATGAGTTCAGGTAAGAATGAAATGATTTTTTTAATGCCAAGAGTAATTAATGATGAGCATAATATACTTAGGATATAGTCGACTCTCAATCATTTGAAGTTTTTAAATCAAACCTGATTACCTCCTAGAAAAATATGATCCTAGTTAAATCATAATTTATTAATTTGGTGCAAGAGTTATTGGGTGAAATCCAACGTCCAGGAGCAAAGTACTCACTTCCAGACATTTCTCCTGTTAAAGTATTATTATTAGTTCCTAAGTAGAGCAGAATCAGAAATAACGCAGAGCTTTAACAGCTGAAATGATTTAATGTCAGCGTTACCACCTCTGTTCTGTTTAACTTTAGCACCTCACGTCTTGACTGTCTGAAATCTTTCTGAACTAACTTTAGTACTCTGGTGTAAACCCTTCCTCTGTGACAAACCTTCACAATCAACATTTTGATGTAGACTTTGAAAAACAGTATTTTCCTTCATCAGCCAAAAGAACGCTTTCTGCTAGTCCTGCTTCCTAAGTCTGAATAAGAAGCTGATGTAGAAAGCCCGTCTGAACAGACCTCGGGAACTAAAACTGTTCAGAAGAAAACATTTCTGAATGAAACCCAAGTGCTCTGAAACGTTCTGACTGTTTCTGAAAGAACACACTGAACTTGTGTAACTCTACTCTACACTTGTTAAACTGCTCAGTGAACGAAGAAATAATAACTAATTAGTAAAATATAGTTGAAATCCATCTTAAGAATTTTCTTCTTCCCTTTTATCTAGTGTTTGAAGATTCTATCTAAAACGCCAGAGGCTAAGAAATGCAGTTCAAAGCTGCCTTACAAAAACAAACCAGACAACTGAATCCTGGGCTGCCCCTCTTTCTTTTTTTTTCTCTCCACCTTTAAATAAATACAGACATATCTTTATGTACATACAAAACCACAGACATGTTCGTGATTGCAGAAAATCTACATTCTTAGATTAGTCTTCCAGACATAAAATAATATTTTCTATTAAAATAGACAATTCTATTCCCTGTAGTACTCCCCTCTAGTGAAATCAGTATTATAATAATACCCCATTCCATCTGAAAATCTCAAACTGATTTTCAAACATGAGCAACTTGACCCACAACAGAATTTCAAGCATCAATGGAAAAGTATAATAATTTCAGATTAAAATGTGAGCCAGAATTGTCTCAGTAGCATTTGCATACCATAGGGGAGAGGTATTAATTCACTTTAAGGACGTATCTATATCAACTCCTCCCTCATGCATTGCTTACATGTTAAAGCACCCAAGCTCTCTAGGTAACGCTGTGCAAGACCACAGAAAGGCAGGCTCGAGAAACGCTGCTTCGCACCTTTTCCCGCAAAGCAGAGCGTGAATTCTGCAGACTTAAAGCTGATTCTGAAGCCTTGAAGACAAGGCAGCTCTGCTGGTTTCTGTGCTCACACCCCACACAAACTCATCTCCGTGGCCCCATCTAGGAGAGGATGCTCACCCTACATCTCCCCAGCGTCTGGGACCACGGGTGGTAAATGGGCCGTGTCTCACAGAAGCGGTTCCACCCCCTGCACGATGTTCGGTAATTGCACACTGCTGTGCAGAGCTCAGCCTCCAGCATCTAGGCCATGTGGAGAATACTGGTTTTTCATTTGAATAGCTCAGGTATACTAACTGCAACTTCACACGTATTTAGTATAAAGAGAGATAAATATCTAAGTACAACAAAAAGATGAAAAAGAAAGCTGTAGATACTAATACATCACTCAAATAAAAATGAGGCTTAATTTATTTTTTAATTAGATGAAAAAAAGAAGAGGCATTTACTATTATACTCTCTGAAAGTACATAATTGATAAGCAACTTAGAATTGGTCCAGGACTAGGGACAATACCATTACTAAGACATTAATTCTTAAGCTTGTTCTGGCACATTCTCATAAATTTACCTCCAGTCTATGCACATTATATACTTCATTCATTCTTTTGTTTCCAAACTTCTGCCCGCACTGTAAGGTAAACCACACTGGATAGGGCTCCTTACTGATCTACTGTATTATCTCACTGAATAAGATGAACCTTATTCAAATGATCTACTTCCAAGTTCTGCATTGTCTTTTCAGTTCAACAGTGAAATCACAGAGAGGCTCTCTATTATAAACACTTCCGCTGACTGAGACAGGAACCCTCACAATCTGGTTTGTGAAGTTTCAAGAGTCAGTGAAAGCCATAAAGGAAAGACAGGTAAAGGGAAACCAGCGAATTCCACGTTATCTGTTCAGCTGCTTTCACTCATGCTAAGTAGCATAATGGAAAACGGCTAATATTGCTTGGAAAAATAAGAACTGTCCTTACTGTGATAGGCAGCTCTGAGCATTGCAGAACTTGTGCTTATTAAAAATAAATGTTTAATCTATTTATAAACAACAGGGCATCTAGTAAGTGCATTGATTAAAGGCGGAAAGCAAGGATAAAGGTTTAAGTCTCTAATACCAGGAACAACTGCTTCCAGATCTCCATAGATGGCTCCATTACCTAGGGCCAATTCTGAATAATTTCATAAATACAAGTTCCAAAGTGAATATATAAAAAGCACAACTATGTGACCTTGTCCTGTTCTCTCTCAGCACTTTACTGGACCAGAAATTGTCCAGTGAGTAGAAAGTTACAGATCTCTTGCAACACTGAGTTTAAACCCCTATGGCTGACAGTTCTCTATTGAAAGCTTTCGGCCACTAGAAAGCAGCACTGATTTCAGCCAAACTAAGCTATGAAAACCAGAGCAATCAAGCAAAACCAAAGATACTAAAATTACGCTGGAGAAGACATTCAGAGAGGGAGCTAAAGGTGTCTGAAAAGCTGCAGTGCTGTCAAGAGCACTTGAATCCTAAATACTTCTTTCCCGCAGATTGCCCTGGGTACTCCCTTGTAACCTCTTGGAATATTTGCCTGTTACCCCATCTACAGGACAGCAACCAAGGTCTCTGGGTAGATTAATAACGTGTGTTTGTGAAGCACTGCAAACATGAGAACAGACAACATAGGGCTTTCCAAAAAGATGGACTCAATTTGAAATCACCGTATCCCTGCATTGGGTCCGTCTTTTTGAAGCACCGTGTATAGGTGATATCTTCTCAAGTCAGATGTAGAATTAAAGAATACTTTCAAGAAAATGTCTGTATACGTACTATGTGTGTACATATACCGTTAGACTAAAAAGGAAATTAAAACTTTAGGTCTTTAGAAACTATAATAATAATTACTTTATCATGAGCTCTGAACTGCCATCTGCTCATTAGCAGAAAGCAGTGCCTGTACTTTAATGATACTAAAACATATCTCTTGTCCTGTGAATGCTTAGTGAAGAATCTCTGCATACCATGGAACGTATACATATCCATTATATCCATTCTGATGTGATGTATTAGTTCCAAATTGACATGGAAGGAAAAAAAGCCTGATCTGACAGCAAAAGGCTACAAATAGTACAGCATAAGTGCACTGGAAGCTGACAACATTTAATTGCATCCCACAGAAGCAGAAATCAACACTGCAGTTTTCAACCAGGCACAGTAAATTAACCTCTGAATAATCTCGGAATAAGTACACAGCAGAGCTTATCTGTGAACTGAACTTGCCTTTTAATACCATTTCCAGCAAACAAGTTAAAAAATAGTCTGTGGCTGACCTTTAGTAACAAGTTCCTATCTGTATGTTCATCTTGAGAAAAAGGTTAATCCACAGATTACAGAAACTCCGGGCAAACAAATTATTGATGATATAAAGCTGCCTCGTCCAACCTGCAGCACACACCACACATCTGACCCATTGACTTCTGCCCGGCAGGGCCGGGGAACAGCTGTCTGGGTAGAAAACGCTGCCGCCTGCTCTTGGAACTCACAGCCACTGTCCTGCTCCTCTCAAATCCACTGCCCTTGTTGATCACATCAGGGGATGTTTCTACTACTAGTAGCAGTTTGGACCACATGGAATTAAGATGGTAGGCACAGTACAATACACTGTACTCAAGCCTTTCAACACTGTGGAACCTTCAAATCATGTTTTACTGGCACTGTGCACCACTGGCTGAACACGTATACATTAAAAACTCTCAATCTCCAAGTTAAAGGGCTTAAAGAAGTGAATTAATTTCAAGAAGGGTTACTTCAGATCGTCTATCAGTTATTCATGCTGCATCAGTTCCTGAGTTCACGCTCTGAACTCAGGTTCTGTACTTTCCTAAGGACAGCTAAAGACCAGATTAACACTTGCTACAAAGGAAGTTGAAATGCAAATTCCCTTCGTTACCTTCTGTGTCAGCAAAATCATTAGATTTTTGGGGGTAAATTACAGAGTTCTAAGGACCTGAATTCTAGTCTTAGCTGGTAAAACAGACTGACTTTTAAGTTTTGCAAATTCAATACACTTCATAAAGTCTGGATTTTGACTTTAAATTATTTTAAAACTGTTATTATTAATTCAGCTTTACATTTGATTAATGCCTTCCCTTCACGTGACACCACCGCAGCTCTGGACCTGGCTACTGCAGGAGCATCCAATGTTGAAAAATTAATGGATGGACTAAAAAATCTGTTCTTTGTATAGAAATATATCATATGTTTAGCTAAAATGAAGCTTACAGTTATAGCTTCTATCTATAAAAAACAAGAGTAGCAACTACTTTCACGCAGAACAACCCCCCAAAATGTTGACGAAAGCACAGTTTAAGAGTCTTTATTTTTTAAACACTTGGGCCACAAAATACCCACTGCCCAATATAAAAGAAGGCTTGTTGGTGTAAACCAACGCATCGTGTATTCAAAATCTTCAAATGGCTAAGAGCCAAAAGACACATATCACATACATAAAAGGCAGGCAGGAGGTGAGAGCAGGACAGGACCGATGACTCCGCAGGGTCCCACTGCCAGGGGAGCTGGGGGAGGCGCTGGACGGATGGGGGGCGCAGGGGCCTTTGCAGACTTGTTTCCATCCCCAGCCACAACCTGGCACTAGAGAGCGGGCAGCCGACCCGCAGCTCACACCAGTACAAGGGCACGTTACACAACAGCAGCTCATAAAGATGCCTATTCAACTCTGGGGATGTGGCTACTTGGTTTTTTTAAATGAACACTGTGCATGTGTGTACTTCTACCTTTTGCTATATATATATTCTTGCTGTATAATTGTCCATTTAAGTCTCGACAGGACATATACTGATTACCTGTGTAAATACCCTAATACACCAAAACCAGGAGACAAGCTGCTGTAAGAAGCTCAACAGGAGAAAAAGCAGTGCCAGTTCTAAGCATGTTAGCACGTGAAGTGCCACAGAATTGGCTGGACATGATGTTAGAAAGATGAGGGCATGCTCCAGCAGGAGACTCAAAGTGAACTAAACTGGGAACTGTTTGTCCACTACAAAAATCAACAACATTTTAAAGCCCATTTTCAACATAGGTGGTAACTAAACACAGAACTTCAAGAATTAACAGGCAAATTAATTTGGGAGGCAATATCTTTGGCCATAGAAGTAATCAGTATTAACCAAATTAAAGTCTTACGTAAGGATTTTTCTTCCAAAAAGAAACTTTGACTTTTAAATAGATTTATTATTTGTAAGGATTGAAACAATGTGCTGTTGTTTCTGTCAGTAGTGTCCTCTAGTGGAGAAATGGGAGATAGTAAGTAAACAAGAAAACAGAAGTGAACCGCATCACAGAAATCGCCCTCTCAAAAGAAATACAAACACCTCTTGATCACAAATGCACCTATAAAAGTTTGGCACATCGACCAAGCTTTTCATTATTATAATAATGCTTAAACATAAATGTTAAATAACTTTTTAAAGATTCAGTCCGACTGGGAAATCAATCAGTTGTGAGGCTATACACAATAACTGGTTGAGTCTGCCAGACAATACAATGTGCCTCTGTATGTATGTATATATATATATATATATAGCATCACAAAATACAATGTGGCTATAATTTGGGTAAAGCCACTAGTCCGTGACAGCTACGCTGACACCTCCTGTGATTTCTCCGGCCCCCATTGAATCCAGGTATCAGACTTTATGCCGCGTTTCTTCTAGAGGCGGAGGCATCCTTAACTTACCTAGTGACTCTGGTTTGCCTACAGAAATGCTTTGCTCCTGAAACCAGGAATCTGTTCTACTCACAACTCCTAAACTCATCTATTATTGTCTTCCATCTCCATCTCTTCCTTTTCCTACATAAAAGCCAACTAAAATAATGGGGGGGTGAGGGGCAGAAAAGAACTCTTCTTTTTAGGACCACAGATTTTTGTGACCCTTCAAGGCTCCAAAGACAAGAATTATTAATTTTGAAAAAATGAATCATTGCTCTGCCTGCTAATCGTCCTGCTTTCTTCGGTAATGCTGACCACCCTTGCCTTGAAGGAGTCTTGCTGATTTACAGACCTCAGTTAAACTTGCATCAATTGTTTTTAGCCAAAATTTAGGTTCAAAATTTGATGCTTCTAATTCACACTTGACAGTTCTCTTCAACTATGAAATAAAAGCCACAAACCTCAAGCTATGGCCTCTGTGCTTCAAAGCTAGTTGGATTTTTCCAGTAACATGATTTCGCATAAAATACACCACCTATTTATGTCTCTCTTGCTTAGCTTATGAATTCTTATTTCAAGAGTTTGATATCAAATTACGGTATCTCATACAAAACAACGATTATGTGCAGCAATTATGCCACATCCAGTTCAAATATAATCAATAGTAATTTTAGAAAAGCTTGAAGATACATTATTGCCTTTCAGCTCATCCAGAATTCTCTTCTCCTGCAAAATAAAATCCAGCCATTATATTCAGTGTCTTTCAATTCTCTGACTGCTACACTAGCAACACGCATCTAAGTATGCGCTGGAGCCAGCTTCACCAACTTTTGCAGCACCAAAATCAAATGTGTAAGAATTTGGGAACCACAATTCCCACTGTGTTCTTAAATATACAAGTAAGGATACAGAGTATTTATAGCACAGAATATTTGCTTCTAAAATTTATTTTGTCTGTATATACATGTCATATATATATTTATATACACATAGGGCAATTTTAAATCTCCATAGAGACTTTCGAAGAAATTTATCATGAACGGTACAAAAGCTTACACACGTTGCATATAACATTGCTTTTGTTCCACACCTTAGTCAAGAGTTTTTAATCGTATTGTTTCAGTTTCTGATGAATCAGAGTTTGCATTATTGGGCTGAGAAAAATCAGGAGTAGCCAGCCAGGCAATCCAGTGTGCCTTCCAAAAACTGGCCTATTAATCTTCACACTGGCTATGGTCACCATATCCAATGGGCCTGACAGTTTAGAGAATAAAACGTAAATACTGGGCGTGACTGTGTTGCTAAAGCCAGCCATTTCTGACAGTCTTTACAATGGGATAAACACTGTCTGTCTACAGTCCCCTTGTATTTGAAAGCTACGACAAACATTTTACTGAAATGTAAATAACTGACATCATGACTGCTAAAGCAGGAGGCTGAAAAATCTATCTAAAAATCACAAAACCAAAAACATTGCTTGACACAAACCAAACCATTAATGGTCACTGAGAGAGCATGTTTCAGAGGTCATAAGCATTGAGATGCCTTTTAAAAAAAAGTATTTAAACACTGCAGTTATTTAATAGCTCAGATTCACGCATTTTTAGTTACAATATTACACCTTTTCTAAGGAGGTATATTTTTCCCCCTTGAATCTGTTTCTAGTAAGAATTCCACTCTGAATTACTAATAGAAAGAAGCATCTTGAAATTTAGCCTACTGCAAAGCAGCTACTTCTAGAATTGTATGAAGAGAGCACGTATCTAACTATATGCGCTGTGGCCCGATTCATTAAAAGCCTCCTCTTCTATTCTTCTGGTTGCATTTCACTTCCACGCTTTAACAACTTAATTTCCATTCACTATTATTTACTAAGATTTCTACAGCATCTAGAGAGGAAGGAGGAGGCTGGGGACACGGCTACCCTCAAAACTGTACAAAATCATAGTAAGTTTTACGAACATCAGAACCAGTGAATTCTTGTTTGGTCGGGCTTTGTGCCCTGTGACAAACGGGTGAACTTCAGCTGTAAGGTTTGCTTAGGCTGGAACATTTTTAATACCTCCATCCTTCTCCTGCAGCTGCAGCCCTCTCCTCGGGAGCATATCTGCGAGATCTTCTGTCAAATCACTTAGTTAAAAGAATCCTAGAACTTCTGGCATGATTATCATCTTTTTTGAACAATGTTTCTGATGAGAAACATCATATAAAAATCATTCCAGTTAAGCAGATTAACTGCTGCATTTGGATTCCAAAATTCATGAGGTTCCCCCGTGATTTTATTGAATCTCTGTGTCATCCTCCCAGTCAGAAGGATGAGAGATATGTTAAGGGCTTGTCCACATGCCACATGTAAGTATTGTACAAATTTAACTGAAGTGATTTAAGAGCAGTGTTTCAGCTGTAGCTGAGCCAGGTGAAAAGGCTCCTGCCCTCAGCTGCTTGTCACAGTTCTTTAAAAGTAGGATTTTTAAAACCTGGAACCAAAAAAAAAAACCCTTTAAAAACAAATTTTAGGAAGAACTTGAGGACAGTGATGTTCTGTCAGCAAGTCTAAGGAAGACCATCTGCTCCAGGCCAGGTTCACAGCCCTTGACACGCATGTACTTCAGTCAGTGGAATGTCTAATGTCTGTGCAGTAGAAAATGGTTTTGTTTTTTTAATCAGTAAATCTCACCTCTATACATTGAGGGAAATGATATAACCATAGGCAACTTAAAACTTTATCTACAGTCACACTAACAGGATACACAGCTTTAAATATACTGGTTTCTCTATAAGTGCTCATGTCAAACTTCAGCAGTTAATCTGAGATTCTTTGAACGCCTGAAACACACTGTTGCCCTCAGTAATGGATGTGCAAGATTAGTCATCAAAGAATGAACATGCATAAAATCAAAAGAACTGTGGCAGAAAAACTGTTTTAGCCCTGCAGTTTCAAACATCAGCTCTGCCTTCTTTAAGAGGGTACATGAGTTTTTCTTTTAGCATCAAAGGTCCATTCATGGGAGATCTTACACTGAGCGTTATCAGATCTTATTAAGAGCTTGAAGAGTCCCATATGACAATCTGCCAAGAGCAGGCCAGGGCTCTCTGCTAACATTTGCATGCATTTTGCTGTTGTGTCTCTGCGTGTGTTTGTTTTTTTAGTACAGCTTTAAACAAAGCAGAGGTGAAAGTGAATACAACTTCCTTCCAGGATTTCTGCCAGCAAGGACGAGAGCCTGTGCACACAACCCAGAGACTGCCTTGCAGTAACCTAGAGCAACCCACACCAGCACCACAGCAGCACATGTTGTAGATTCATCTCGGGGACAGCACACCAGCTGCATACAACACAGCAGGATTTGTGCCTCCTGCTCGATGTTACTGACAGAAGCAAGGACACATGACCTAAGGGGTACAAATCTACTTAAAACCGGGACGACATCGTGGTTTATGACTTAAAAGCACCTTTTATGTTTATTTAATTAAAATGCACGTGAACCACAGGCTCCAGGTAATTTATGTTCCAAACCCGCACTTCAACTTGCTCACTTACAGATACTTTCCTGGTATAGGGCGCAATACTCCCAGGGGTTCATCCAAGAAAGCCAACGAGGACATACCAAGAAGTGTCTGGAGATCTAACAACCACTTGAAGCCAAGGAAAGCAACTCCTCTTTCATTTTTAGCACTCAAATCATGTAGTGCATTCAAAGGGAAAGGCGCAGATTTTGGTGTGCTGCACGGGGAACCGGCAGCAGCCTATGAAGTCTGCGTTCATGGGCAGCAGGTGAGGTGCTACAATAAACAGACAGGACTTAAAAACACACGGTGGCCAAGATGTACCTCTGCCTGAGAGACAGATTTCTCAAACTGGACTATCTAGAGGATATTCCAATATAAAAACCTTTCAGTTTACATTAAACAAACTCTTCTCGCAACACAGGTGAAATCACTTGGCCCCAAGCGCAGAACCTGTTTATGTCCAGCAGCCCAGGAAGGCATGTGAACCAAAACCAAGTCTGACCACAGTAATCGGGCAGGCATGCATCACCCTAGAATGTTCTCACATTGTAAAAGAAGTTCAGAAGTGAGAAAAAGCCTTATTAATCACAATGAAACACGACAGATGAAGACTAAGTCCAAAAAGGAATTGCTAGTCTGATTTGATTCTATCTGAAGGCAAAACCCAGTAAGAAACGGCCACCAGTCTTTTGTGTGGCTTCTGATTCAAGTTTGCATCAAGAACACACGCCCACCCTTCAATGCTGTTTTAGCACAGTCATGGAATTTGTAATGAACTGAGTAACCCATCCTTCTGTTGAGAAATTTAATGGTATTTATTTTTCTTACGTACTGTTACCAACAGTAGCTCAGCATTTTAGTTCATGGTTTGTAAAACAAATCTTTATTTCCCTGGTGAGACTGCATAAATACATTTTTCAGTCAGCACAAACAATTAACTAAAGAAAAATCCAAAGTTTCACAGTATGACTGAAAAGAGGGGTTTTTGGATCCATTTTATTTTACAATACTTCTGCATGACTACTTCTGAGCCTGAAGAATTTCTGCTAAGTAGCAAGGATCTATTGTAGTGAACTCTGTCCTCCCTCAGGGCAATTCTTTATTCAACCCAGGCCATTAGCAAGGGTAAATCAATGTTATCAGCTCACACACACTGACAGCTTGTGTGGTTCCCACTCCCTCATTCCTCCCCCCACATTATGGTATATTTTTATGCTCTCCAGGGAAATTCAATTAACAGTGCCAGTCTCCTCCTCTCGGTCGATGACTGACACCATCAAGATTCTTTTCACCGCCCATTGACATGTAAGATGTGTCTGCTGATTTCTTGACTCGCAAGCTAACAAGAGAATTACTATCCACTTCTATAAATGACTATGTACAATCTGTGCCGTAAACACACTGACAGCTATTGAAATCAATCTTTCTTGACCTTATTGATTAGGACACTCAGATATAATAATACTTCTTCAGTGGCAGAGTAATGTTTTATGGGTAAAAACCCCAAATCAACAACAAAATAATGGATGCCTAATAATACTATCAGATTTATCTTTTTAATTCCCCACTGCAGACTCAACAAGCAATAAAATATTACAAACTAATGGTTAACGTTTAGTTGCAATTCATGTCTTATTTAACAAAAATTTCAAAAACCACCTGCTGATAAGAGGCCTGATACGACATGACTTTCCACTAACAGTTTCCAATAATTATTTAGATAACTTTCAAAACAGAGATCTCTCTTTATAGTCTTCATGCAACATGTTTTCTATATTCTGAAATAAATGACAAGTGAATTTTTCAATAATTAATGTCAACACTGCAAAATTTGAAAATGTCACAACTTGTTCAGAAAACACTATAAAATTTGATAAGCAGCTCTAAGTAATTAATAGAACACACCACAGAACCCCATGCACCCCAGGCAGTGTTCAGTGTCTAAAAGCACATGCTATTAGCCATGGTGTTCCACACTAAGCTGTGAAAAGCATCGAGCAGAGCGCTCATCTTCACAGACCCCAACTCTGAACCACAGTGATGCAACCCCTCCTCGGGCTTCATTACTTTGTTTTCTCTCTGAACTACAGATGAATTACAGATATGAAAGAGAAGCGTTTTCTAATGGTTAGAGAGAGAACAGAACATAACAGTCAAGCTGAAAACTCAAATACTGTGATGCTAATGGAGAAAAAAATGCATTACAAGAGACAAAGCACTATGGCAGCTCACCAATCATGATGAAACAGTAAAAAAGATACAAATGCTATGCTATCAATTAAAATAATTCAACATTTACCATAAAACAAAACAGGCTCTACAAACTTAGCCCTTTGAAAAATTTCAAAACATAGAAATATCCCATATATATGCACACTGTCCCTTCAATCTGCATCAACGACCTACCCAAAAACAAAGGCTTTGCTATACTCTGGGAAAACCAAACAGATCTGTGCTCCTTCAAAACTCAACTGGAACACCATAATACGGTGGTTGTAACAGCAAAGCTGGCTCAAATTCTTTCCTCTGCTCATTGTTTTGGCCCCTTATTGTAAAAGCTGTTTGTGGGTACACACTATAAACTAGATGATTGAAATAGCCCAGGCTAAAAAAGTCCTAATGAAAGTACAGTGGAAGTACAGCTTGTCATACCCACACAATCTAGCGTCAGTCAAGAGTGTTTTTGGCACTTCTGCAAACCTGCCTGTATAAAATCAGATGTCTAAGTAAAAGCATCCACAGCTGCACCCACCACAGAAAAGTGTAACAGCAGACACTGCTTCTTACACAGAGGTCATGTACTGATCGATTTGTTACAAACATTCCCAGATCCAAACTGGTGATATCTGAGGGCAACACAGTTTATAGGTTAATCGTAAGTTATATAGTAAAAGTCACAATACCTCTTTCTCCAGAATACGAGAGATCTCTCCTAAAGTCCTGTCCAGAGCAGAAACCTTGTTGTTCCCCAATGAGCAGCTATCCTGCATCTGGAGGTGCTTTAGAAGGTCTTTTGCTAATCGCTGTAACCTTCAACATTAAACAGAAAACAAAGATAAGCAAACTCTCCACATCATGTAAACTTTCATCTTGGTAATTAAACTCTAGTAAGTGAATTTCAAGAAAGCAGTCACAAAAGTCTGTGTAAAAGTATTATTATAATAGCATGTAAAATACGAAATACAGCAAGAAGATTCAGTCGGCCTAGGGTGTCTATGACATTTCACTATCTACTTTTTCAGGGAAATGGCACAGGAATAGTGTGAGCAGTACAGCCATAAAGGTGCTTCTTTATTAGCTACGTGTTTGTTTCGGTAGTTGTTCTATAATTTCCCTATTCCCCCTCCATACTTTACCGTGCTAGGTTTTGCCATGTTAATTTTCGACATGGTTTCATCCTCCTCTTCTTCCCTCATTCAATCCTTTCCACTTAGCTGAGCAGTTCACTCTAGAGATGAGTAAGGGAAACAGAACAGCAGACTACTTGGCTAATTTCTTATGGGCGTCATAAAAGAAATGGCTCTTCAGGCTTATTTGAATAAGGGAAAAGCAGTGACTTTGCAGACTACCTCAGAAAGGGCATTTTGTTAATGAGGGTCAGTAATGAAGCCAAAATGCAGAGATGGGACAGATATAGACACATGTTGGGATTCATTTCAATTTTACACATCCACATCTGTGCAATTTGCTGACACTCTCCTGCTAGGCAGTGAGGAGAAATACACAGTTCTAAAGCACCATTCATCTCATCTTCACATCTAAAATAAAGCAGTCACAAGAGTGCATCCCTCTTTGCCCTGAGTGTAAAGTCAGTAACCAGCTCAGACGTAACTTCGACATCTGTAGACACATTAAGGCACATGATACAAATGCTAAACGCAGTCCCTGAACTGGAGACTGAGAGCAGCAGGGAGGACGTATCAGTCAGTACTTGCCATGTACTTGTCAGTCATTGTCAATCTGCTACCAGCTGCTCCTCGTCACAGGCGCAGCATTTGGGGGACCTTTGGTTTGATCTGCTGAGCAATTTGTACTGAAAGTGGGAAGAAGATGGTAACTGAGCAGGACTGGGAAAAACACTGTTACAGAAGCAAACACAGCCCATAGGAAGGACAAGAGAGAGGAAGGGTACCAATGCCTATCATGAATACTTATCATCAGTGTGAAAGTGCCAGAAAGTGTCGCAAAGTGACCACAGAGTAATGGCAAATAGAAAATTACATTAAGTAGGCTCCCAGAGGCATGAATGGAGACAGAATGGCTGGGGAACGCGCCACAATAGTCCCATGTATTAAAAAAAAAATTGGGCAAGAATAGAGAGTTCAAGTTAATCAACAGGAAACAGGTACTCTGTACCTTTTCTTTGAAAAAATTAAGAGCCTTGTTAAAAGCTTTCAAGAGACTCTGCAAATACATGTATGTTTTAAAAGTACAAATAAAAATGATTTGCAGAATTTTAAGTCTTGGAATTCTTATCATCTGGCCAGCTGAATCCGCTAATATCCAGCCAGGATTTTTCTATGACAAGAAAAATAAAGGGTGATTATGTCCTGATGAGATTTTCTGCACTGCTATTTCCTCTGTGGAAAATGAGGTTGGAGGAAACCTCTGTCTAAGTCAGTGAGCCACGAGCCAAAATTGGAAAGAAATTTAAAAGCCCAAACACAAATAACGGCAGGACTTGTGCAGTAAATCAGACGACCACTAACTCTGCTGAGCATAAAGACTGGATTGCCGCACCAATGAAGGCAAATTGCTGCAATCCAGGAAGATGATCGAGAAGCAAAGTGTCTCAGGTGTTCTCACAGAACATGATTTAGAATACCTGTTCCCCTGGCAATATCCTAGTGCATTAAGCAAAAATAAAGACTTCCTCTCTTTGAAACATCTAACCAAATTCCATGATTAAAGCATATATAAAGCATCACAAAACCCCCACCACACTATATTGTAACTTCATCTGACAGAAGACAGCAAGATGGGTTTCCATTTGCTTCATTTCAGATCACAGGAATGGAATTCAACCAGGAGTAACCACAAGGCTAAAGAAAGAGACTTTCCTAATCTACATCAGGCATCCGCATACAAAATGTGTAAGGTTTACCAAAACACTACACACAAGGACTCAAACAGAAAACAATTGTCTTATGCTGTTACTTCTGTTGACAAATTTCCTTTCATTCTCTTCAGTCTGTAAAGATGCTACGTAAGTTAAAATGTCACGTTCAGTTTCTGTCCTCAGTTAAAAAAAGATGCTGTATAACACCACTTTAACTCTCAATGAAAAGCTTCCAGGTTTCCATTTCTTCTACAAGTCTTTCAAGACACTTTTACCAAAATTCAAATTTTCTAAGTGTGTGTTCAGCATCACACAGTAAGAAACATGAAGAATAAACATTCAGTTCTGCCACATAAAAGAATTACCTCTTACATCCTCACATCCTACTGTATGTTGGTCTTCTGCCAAAGAAAGGTAATGTATGCTATGTGATCACATGGGGAAGAGAAGGGAAATAAAAACTCCCTCCTCCCATTTTAATTCAATATCCTTTATACTGACTTCTTGGCAGTGTCGAACAAATAAGAATAACTTGAGGACTGTTCCAAAGGACTAAAAATCTGTGGAAATTCACTTATGCTTGGATATAGAATTTATCATTGATATGAACAGATTTGGAAAGAGAAAACTCTTTGTACCTATTGTATTCCTCGTATAATATTTGTAAGCACCGTAGATTAACAGAGCATTGTATCATCATCTGATCCACTGACTGTGTGGAAATACATTTGAGTCCAATTCCAAACATTTCAAGACAATTATTTAATCTTCCTTCTGTCCCCAATTTGCATCCCTCCAAGGCTTATTAGCTGTGCAAGGAATAATAAATGACTGAAAATTTATTGGGCTAAATAAAAGGGAAACTTAAGTTAATGTCTTTTTCTTTACAGTTATATACATCTCACTAATTAAGATTTTAATATTGCCCACAAACAGATATTTCAGAATGCAGAAGAAAGATCAGAAAGGATATATGGCACTGATTGGTCTTGGAACGTTACCATGTCATTACCTGATCTTTCTGCACTCCAAATGGGAAAATGAGGGTCATTTATATTAAAAGTTTATATAGCAAGTATATAAACAAAATTAAAACAAAGCACTGTATGAATTAAAGGTTTCTTTTTAGCATGGGCTTAATATTTTTAGCAGGTTTAATATATTTTATAGGCTAATGGAAAAAGATCTCTGCTAATATTTATAGGTCACATTTCATCTCTAGAAAAAAAGCCCTGAAATAGTAACATCAATGTATTTTAGCACTTCCGCATTTAAATCCATGATTTCTTGGCTGTACGCTGGATGTATGCGAGGCAGGATCAGCGTGACTGGGCAGAGCGCTGGGTTCTGTGCGGTTCGTGCTCCCGGCCGGCGCTGCCGAGGGCGGCCAGACGCCAGCCCCACACACAGCCCCGATTCTTCCCCATCCAGCCCGTGCCCGGAGAGAACTGAGAAGGTCTGTGGCAGTTCCTGCACGGCCCAAACAGGGAGTCACGCTGTATCCCCTGGAAGCAACGCACGGCCCCTGCGCTATTCTGCATGGCTGCAGCCTGAGCCCCGCGGCAAGGGTAGTATACACGGTGGCA
Source organism: Columba livia (assembly GCF_036013475.1). Lineage (NCBI taxonomy): Eukaryota > Metazoa > Chordata > Aves > Columbiformes > Columbidae > Columba > Columba livia. Next base: position 18,469,130 of record NC_088612.1, on the reverse strand, counting down.
CACGTGGCATCCTGCGATCGCTCTAGGTGTGCAACGGAAAACACCTGACATTGACCATAACACTGCCAGCCATTAAATATTTGCAGCTTCACACACCTTCTTTTGTTTTTGAAAAACTATGAAAAATTCCTATAACTAATATTTCCGGAACTTATTTATATGTATTACCAATGTAAAGCTTGGAAAGCACCTGGACCAGTGCTTCCTTAATGCACAAGGTTTTATAAATCTGCAAACCATAAACTAACAAGAACTACTGAAACAGTCTATGAGCTGCAGCAGGAAATCAGTGGTCTCATAATATTAAGGTGGCTTAATCTTAAAGATGATCTAAAAAAGCTTTTTACCTGCCAAAGACTAATTCTGGGTTCTGTCTTTCTTCTGCAACAACTGACAACACAACTAAGAACTAAAATCAGATAAGAAATTGCATTCCATAAATGGTTTTACTTGATTGTGAAGACACAATAAATTTGGAGGGAAAGGAGTGAGCAAAGAAATGTGGCATAAGCAAAGAAGCATAAAAGAAAGTTATAGTTAATTCTTTTGTTCTAAAACACATTTGCTTCTGCTAAGCAAATAAATCTATCAGCTGTGCCACATTTTTAATGGAATTAGAAAAAAACTTTTTCATTTTTAAATTCCACAGCCCACTAAGTTAGAAGGATTTTCTGTTCATTAGTATACTTACACTCCAATCTGAGCACCTCAAACCCTCCTTGGCAATAAGCAAAAAGTACTGGCATTTGTTTTGACACAAAGAACACATTTAGCACATGCCGTATTTACCGCTTTTGTTCTCTGATATGACTTTTCTCAACAACTTTACAGATCTCCCGAGAGCTGTTAAGACTCCTGCTATTGGCAGGAGGTTGCGCTCTCTCAGCCAGGTACAGTAGCATTTCATCTTTGCTCCGTACAGCACACTGTGTTCTGGCTAAAAAGGGAATCATTAACTACTTTCAGAGCTTCTCAAAGCAATAATGTTTCAGTGGAGATCTACTACTGTTTGTTTCTTTCAGCTAATTCTTCTTACTGTTGCCATGGGTTAAGGATTCTGTACTTTGTTCTGTTTCAAAGGTGTTTTCCTATTCATTTTGCCTGTATTAAGAACATGCTTCTCATGTAAACAGATACGGTCTGGGCTAAAACTCTGGCCTCCAGAAATTTCTTGCCACCTCTTACAGAAAAAGACAAAACTAGCCTTCCCTGTCCTTCTTCCATTTTGTATTATGTATTGTGTAAACAAATTGTAAGAGAAATAAACTAGGCTTCTGGTTGACTCAGAGACAGTCAGTCCTCTTTCTTCTCAAAAAGTCGGTTCTGAGCTGAACTCCTATTGTTCCCCCATTGTAGAGCCCTAACAGTGGCAATAAAGGAGGAAAATGAGAAAGCAGATGGAACAGAAGATTCTGCCTGAAAGCACACCAGTATTTCACTAAGTGAACTGAAACTAAAATGGTAAATTCAGGATCAGTCATGAGACTACAAAAAAAAAAATCTGAGTTTCTGTTGCACTGCAGTTGAGACACAACTGAGCAAAGTACATCACTGATAATCAGAAGTCAAAAAAAACCTGAAGTGGAAGCACTACAGCTTATCAGTATTTTCAGAGTCACTCACCCCACATTTCTGCTTCCTGACAACTAGATCCTAAGGTGGTTTTGCTTTTTTCTTTTTCTGGTAGCAAAGAAAAGCAAAACACAGAAGCTACAAATCTAAAAGTCTTAATCTGCCATGAAACTAATCTTGAAAATTGAACTGCTGATTATTAAGAAATGAAGCCAACAAGTGAACCTTCTTCCTCCATGTGTTTATGCAGGTGTGCCATCTGGTGGAGACGTTCCACCTTCTTATGTCAAACCTCAGTGACGGATTTTTATGACTTTAAAACACATGCTGAGACTCAGCAGCAGGTTTTCAAACTGCTGGAAGGACTGTGTGAAAGATAAGGCATACAGGCTAGCTGTATATCCAACCAAGGAAGCCTAACAGCAAGGATCTGAACAGCTTATCATTCTGGTACTGAGACGGACAGCAATCAATAACCATCTTTTCCATGCTATTTATGACCCTGTAGATCTGTGTAACATAACCCCACTAAAACTTCCTCCCATTACCATATTTTTCTCCAGAATGGGAAATACTAGTATACCAAGTCCCTAATACAGAAGTTATTGCAGAAATCAATCCTTATTTCCTTTCCTGTCTTCTCTGAACCTCAAACAATTCTAGCATATATTTTCTGAGATGAAGAACCAGAACCGCACATAGTATTCACAAGATGTAGATGACCTAGGCATTTGTACATAATGACATTCTTTGTTCTGTTTTTGCTCTGTTGTAAATAATTTTAAGAAAGGATTTCCTTTAACCACTAGGAGTACGGAGCTGATAGTTTCTTGGAACTACCTATCACTTCTGAAAATCCAAAGCCCACACTTTGCATGTGGCTGCAGAGCTCTATCAGTAACCTCCCTATTCTGCGAACACTGAATATCACAGAATCACAGAATGTGAGGGGTTGGAAGGGACCTCAAAAGCTCATCCAGTGCAATCCCCCCATGGAGCAGGAACACCCAGATGAGGTTACACAGGAAGGTGTCCAGGCGGGTTGGAATGGTTGCACAGAAGGAGACTCCACAACCTCCCTGGGCAGCCTGGGCCAGGCCCTGCCACCCTCACTGGGAAGAAGTTTCTTCTCAAATTTAAGTGGAACCTTTTGTGTTCCAATTTGAACCCATTACCCCTTGTCCTACCATTGTTTGTCACCGAGAAGAACCTGGCTCCATCCTCCTGACACTCACCCTTTAGATATTTGTAAACATGAATGAGGTCACCCCTCAGTCTCCTCCAAGCTAAAGAGACCCAGCTCCCTCAGCCTTTCCTCACACGGGAGATGCTCCACTCCCTTCATCATCTTTGTTGCCCTGCGCTGGACTCTCTCCAGCAGTTCCCTGTCCTGCTGGAACTGAGGGGCCCAGAACTGGACACAATATTCCAGGTGTGGTCTCACCAGGGCAGAGTAGAGGGGCAGGAGAACCTCTCTGACCTACTAACCACCCCCTTCTAATCCACCCCAGGATGCCATTGGCTTCCTGGCCACAAGGGGACAGTGCTGGCTCATGGGCATCCTGCTGTCCACCGGGACCCCCAGGTCCCTACACTGCTCGACATACATTCTACTTCTTTTTCGTTTTTTAACTGATTTCCACTTAGGCTACAGCTATATTGTTTCTTTTAAAATCCTGGGTGATAGACCTTTTTGGAAATCCAAAAGCTTTTTGGAAATCCAAATATTCTGCATGTTTGGCAACCGGTTTCAATGGAATCAGAACGCATAAGCTGAGAAATTTGCCGTTTCCAACTAAGAAGGAGTAATTTGACAGTGATAATAGGTCTTGTTTTAATCTTGTCACTCAACTGTTTTCATCTGTGCCTTATCCTATGTAATAAAAAGGTCAGTTCTTTAAAAAGCTCAGTGTCAGATTAAGACATCTGTGCATTAAAATATCTGTGCTTTCACCTTATGAACCTGACCAAATGGAGACCAAACATAAGATTTTCAGTCCCACAATTCCAGTGCTGTATTTTCACCATGAGTCTTGAAGTACGAAGCTGGAACCTTCTCGCTTCCAGGTAAGAAAAGGATGAGCGTATGTTCTCTTTACTATTGCATGTTACATGGTTAAACACATACAGTGCCTTCAGAAAAAACTGCCTTTACAACATCTGTCCTTTTGTATTAGAAACTGGTCTGTAATTCAAGATGCCAGTATGCCCCGTATTGAGTGAGGACCTTACTACACCTGCTCCACCAGAAATTTCAGAAGCATTTCTGCTACAGACAGGGGGGAAAAAAAGTGTACGTCTAAAAATACATAAAGTTAAATGCTTACTTGACTTTAAATGGAGAATCAGAGACAGCATTTTTTGCTTCCATCAAACTCTCATATTCCTTTGCCCTGGAGGAGAAAATATTCATTATTATTGACTATTCTCTGAAGTGTACAGTATGGAATACAAGCAAGATAACTGTAACCTTTGGGTTTTTCCTGTTTCACAGTAATGCATGGCACTACTGCCAATTGTGCCGTCATGATCCACACTGATGCTTAATTATTGGCCATTAACAATTCATTATTAAAATTACTACCTTATAATAACATCAGCACACAAATGGTGTATTTAACTTTCCAAATGGCAGAAAATAGTATAGTGATACATATAACTGCAGTATCCTACTGCTGATTATGAAATCATATCACATTGATCTGATGAAAATATTAGTAATTCAGACACGAAGTGCAGATCAGAAGATCACCACGTCAGAGAGATTAGAACTGACATATAAATAATTTGTTATATTTACAGGTACAAGAGTATTTTTTTATGTAACTAATGTCTTCATTGTAACATAATGAACCTTGTTAGGCATACAGCATAGAAGTAAACACCTCCACCAATGACTGTTTTACTGCTGGAAATAGAAACACAAGCCTCTTTGGTCCCTTAAAAGTATTATTGACACTGGCCACATGCCAAAAAGTAGGAAAAGGGAGAGGAGACTTTTTTCCACTGTTTTGACTCCACCCACCCTGTGCCAACAGGTAAAAATCATCACCAGCTCATCAAGCAAAACAGGATGCACAGGGGTGATCCTGTCACCATTTCTAACAACATATACACATGAAGTAAAATTAACCCGGATACTACAGTGATGCAGAAAAATTCAGTTCTCAGAGACAGAGCCCTGTGATGAAAAAACACCCAGCAGATAGTAAATGCATCTAGTTGTCAGAAATTTTAACAATTGCTCTTAGAATTTTTATTCTGAAATTAAGACTTGAGAGATGCAACGGGGATCTCTGGGGACTTCAGGGAGATGTGCTGTTCAAACCTCTTGAGGTTGTGTTCTCACATGAACAAGTGGTGACGCCATTCATGGCTCACGAAATCCTTCAAAAAAGCTGTGTATGCACACCTGAAGGAAGCTGAACTGGCATGTTGGACTAAACCTGTCAGTGGGTATGTGATCTGGCTCTACCAAGACAGAAACAGAAAAAAATCTGCCTCAGTGCCACTTTCCCCCATAAAAATGCTGTTTCCTATTAATTTCCAAGGTATTCTGAACATTAACTGCTGTCATTTGATATTCTTTGCCAGCTTTACAAATGTCCAATTGTTTTTTTTTCAAATCGAAGACTTTGACAGTGGCTTCCAATGGGAAACATGTTTCATTGCTTCACTGCAAAAAACTATTATTTAGCAAAGATTTAATTCCCATAATTCCTCTCAGATACATATACTGCATGTTTCTTTGTATTTTCTGTTCACCCAAGTGGATCAAGTTTTCCAAAGCTCCTCAAATTTTCCCTCAGCTTGCTTAACCTATACAACTTATGCTACATGCAAATATTGTTACATTACCACTAGCTCTGATTTATGGATCATTAATAAAGCTATTAATCACAACAGAATTTAGTATTAAACATGAAGGTGAGATTCCTTTATTAACCTTTTGCCTTCTTTCCTGCCTCTGCGCCAGAAACAACACATTTCAGCTTTGAGTTTTGTACAGACAAGTCAAACATGAATAACTGCCTAAAATACCTGTTACTAAATGAACATGACTGGAGTGCTTTAAATCCATTGCAAAACATATCTCCACTGTATATACTTCCTACACACTACCCCTCTATCGCTTGAGGTTTGCTTCCATCAAGCCTCTTTTTGCCATGGGGGTACCGAAGTATTCTTCTGCTGGCAGCACACACATGTTAACCTGAGATAATTTACTCAGCTATATATCAGTTGTTACTATAGCACCAGTTTAATGGCTTAGGTTATAAATATAATTAATAAGACTAACAAAACTCAACATATCTAATAACCCATTGATCACAATTTGTCCCCTCATTCACCTTTGCCCTTCATTGCTTTGATACTGTAATAGTGATTTAAGATCTAGAAACTCAGCAGAACAACAGGAACCTATTTGAATGCAGTTACTTATTTTTTAGAGTTTAAAATATCACAGCTTCCTAGAAACTGAAATGAACATAAAATTTCAAGTCTTAAGGTATAAAAGGGTTTGTTATAACAATTTTTTTTCTAGAGAAGAGGAATAGTTGCAAATATGTACTAAAACATGGTTCGCAGATAATCTGCTAAGACCTGTGAAACTATGTGCGTTATCGACATCAAATGCTCTTCACCTTCAAACCATCCTCAATAAAATAATTAAGTTCTTTAACTATATATTCCACCTAAATTCTGAGCTGACTCTGAGCAGTAAGCAGCTAGCTATCTGCTGGTAGTACTGTCCAGATTGTTGGGCAGAAACATAGTAGACATCACCTACAGTATTTAATTTAGTATGTCATATTGTAATTTGGAGGTTATTGCTTTAATTGCTTTAGCCACATAACTTAAGATGATCCCCTTTCCCTTGCTGAACATGGTAAACCTCCCCACCTCACCGGTAATAAACTTACATGCAGTATTTGCCATTTCTGTGCCTATTACTATAACTCAAGTGTCAATTATAGTAACTGTAGAAGACTGGCAAGACTCGTATGGCTAAAATTAATTTCCCAAATGGATTTTCTCCCCCCCCCCTCATCAATTTGTTGTTTGAAATTCCATGGAGCAACCTTTGCCTCATTTTGCTATTGGACATTTTTATTAGTAAGTCTTTTATGTTAACATTAGAAAACTCATGGTGAAATGTTCAACTGAACTCTCAGTTATTGTCAAGGACAGTAATCCCACCAAAAAGTTTAGTCACCCTGTCAAACTAAAAACAAGCTTAATGAACATGAATTTCATGTCTCACCAATACAATTATTCTTAGATTTTGAAACTTTGACTGTATTTTTCAGTAGTATACCACCTTTGGAAAATGATGCCCCTTTATTATTACTGTTGTACTTATAATTTTTGATGACCAATATGCTGATTCACCCAGCAGTCTGACACATTAGAACTGAAAATGTTCTGAAAAAGCTTTTCAACTATCCGTGCCAATAGCAAACTATTATTTGAGCTTGTATTCCATGGTCTGACAAACCTCTGACTAAATTCAACAGAAGCAGCTCTTGAAAAAGAAGCACAATTGGACCAAATAACTGCATTAAATCAACAGGTAATAGGAATAACTCTTCACCGTGAGCCATCAGAAACCTGGAAGACTATGTTAACCAGTTTCAACAATGTGGCATTCAGATAGTGGATTTGCTCATCCAAAGAAGAAACAATCAGAAACAGCAATACATTATAGAAGTATTGTGTTTTGAATACTAATGTGCCATTATTAGCACTATTATGAGTTAATAAAATATTCCATTTTTACCACAGCTCTAAAATTCCATTAAGGTGCTTTTCTCTTATTTGTAAACCTTCTTGCTTAAAAACTAGGTAGAGGAAATATCCGACAACGATTCTTATATTCCGAGAAGTATTTTTAGAGACAAATGCAAAAATATGTTAAAATATTCAGTGAAGTATTAACCTCAGCTGGGGAGTATTCAGCTATGAAGACCGACACCGCCAGTTCGTGATACAATGATGTCCTGCATATCATACTGATTTGCAGATGCCACTTTTTATACTAATAACAAATTGCAGGTCTGACAACTCACTTTCCATTTGAAGATATTTTTAACTTTCTTTTTGTTGTGACAGGCAACAAAAAATGATTAAATTTAGTCCTGGGATTTGACACTACAGCAGGCTGACTTCTATTTGTTGATTACTATTGATTTTCTTTGATACTTCATTTAAAAATCAATAGCTAGAAAGAAAAATAGGCATGGTTTACACAAATTTAAACATGCTATTGTATGCTAGGAGAGGCTACAGTTTTGGCAGGGCACTGGCATCCAATTATGAGAAAAGCTCTTAACAGGTGAAACCAAGGGCTCCAGATCGATATTCAGTTTTCTATCTCAATCAGAGAAAGTGGCCATAAATTAGGCTCATCAGTATTATTTTCTAGACACTCCCAAAGCAAATAATTTTACCATTTTTTTCAGCCTTCCACTGCACTCATACTAAAGGACAAAAAGTAAAGTTTAGAACAAAACTTAAAGAAAAAGAAAATTAAAAAGAAACCTGAACTACCTGGAGTTCATCCGTGCCTTCAGCTTTTTGGCTTTCTTTTTGGTTTTTTGTTTCTCCTCGCCATCTTTTAATGGTTCCACAGGAACAGAACTCTCAATCACAATATCCACGATGTACTTTTTCAATGACAGGTGCTCCTGCAGAAAATATTGAAATAATATTTAATCTTGGAGATGACATTATCTTCCCAGGAAACAACAATGCTAAATTTTTAACAAAAGGTTAACAAATTGAAGAAAAATTTTAAAACAGATTTTTAAACTGGAAAGAACATATCATGGGTATTTTGCAATAAAGAAAGGTAAAAGAGAATAAATGTTGTCTCTCATCCTGAGGAAACCATTATCTAACAGGTATGAGCTCCAGTTGACATCCTCTTCCTTCTCCAAGCTGCATGAAACCGATGCCTGCCCTACCAACACAACTCCTTATACTAAAAGAACTAATCCCTTCATTGTTGATTATTTTAATCCTTCATGAAAACACCAAACTCCTCTTAATTTTTGTTAAAATACATTGAAAGTACTACTTGCAATGTTACCATTTGTTGATAGGAATATTACTTTCTCTCTCACATTAAGAAATTTGCATTGAAGTGAAATACTGGTAAAATCCTGGTTGCCCACAGAAGACACGCTTTAATTTAAAAATAGTACAGCTTTTGCATAATGGAATCCAAGAAAAGTAAATGTCATTACACCGTGTGATTTTTAAATAAATTATTTGTTTCAAGATTTCTTTAAATGTTACCAAAAAAAATCCTGTTTCCTCAGAGGTACTTTGAGCAAAAGTCCAAGGCCTACATTTAAAATACTTATAACTAATCAACCAACAAAGCTATTCCCCTAAAGCTGTTTTCAATTTTGATTGACAGATGCTACCTATGAATAAACAGGAAGGTGTCTGTAACAATTCCAGTGACCTTGCCTTTGTTATATTTCATTCAATTTTTCCCTGCCCAACTCTCCAGCCTGTCCAGGTCTCTGATGGCAGCACAGCCTCTGGTGTGTCAGCCACTCCTCCCAGCTTGGTGTCATCAGCAAACTTGCTGATAGTCACTCAATTCCCTCGTCCAAATCACTGACGAATATATTGAATAATACAGGCCCAAGACTGACCCCTGAGGCACTGCACTAGATACAGGCCTCAACTGCACTCCGCCCCATTGACCACGACTCTCTGGCTTCTTCCCTTCAGCCAGTTCCCAGTCCACCTCACTACCCGATCATCCAGACCGCACTCCCTCAGTTTAGCTGTGAGGATGCTGTGGGAGACCGTAACAAATGCCTTACTCAAGTCAAGGTAGATCACGTCCACCGCTCTGCCATCATCCGTCCATCTTGTTATGTCCTCATAAAAGTCAATGAGGTTGGTCAAGCACGACTTTTCCTTGGTGAAGCCATGTTGACTGCCCCTAATCTCCCTCTTATCCCTGATATACCTTGAGATGGCACCAAGGAGAAGTTGTTCCATCAGTTTCCCAGGGATGGAGGTGAGGCTGACCGGTCTAGAGTTACCCGGGTCCTGCTTCCTGCCCTTTTTGAAGACTGGAGTGACATTTGCTTTCCTCCAGTCCTCAGGCACCTCTCCCGTTTCCCAAGACTTGGCAAAGATGATGGAGAGCGGTCCAGCAATGACCTCAGCCAGCTCCCTCAGCACCCAAGGGTGCATTCCATCTGGACCCATGGATTGATGGATGTCCAGATTGCCTAACTGCTCCCTAACCCAGTCCTCATCAACCCAGGCAAACTCCTCCATTGTCCTGCCTTCCTCTGGGGCCTCAGCGGTACGGGGCTCCTCAAGACAGCTCTGGCAGAGTAGACAGAGACAAAGAAGGCGTTCAGTAACTCTGCTTCTCTGTATCTTCTGTCACCAGGGCACCCACCTCGTTCATCACTGGGCCTGCGTTGCCTCTGGTGTTACTTTTATCTGCCACGTATTAGAAAAAGCTCTTCCTGTTGTCCTCGACCCCTCTCGCCAGGTTTAATTCTAAGGAGGCCTCAGCTTTCCTAGTTTGACTCCCTACACCCTCTGACAACAGCCTTATATTCTCCCCAAGTGGCCAGCCCCTCCTTCCATGATCTATAAACTCTCCTCTTCCACTTGAGCTTACCCAGCAGTTCCCTGTTTAACCACGCAGGTCTCCTGGCTCCCTTCCTTGACTTCCTACGTGTTGGGATGTTCTGATCTTGTGCCCGGTAGAAACACTCCCTGAACACCAACTAACTATCTTGGGCCCCTTTACCTTCAAGCAGCCTTGCCTGTGGCATTTCCCCTAGCAATTGCCTGAAAAGGCCAAAGTTTGCCTTGCTGAAATCCAGGGTTGCAATTGTGCTTGCTATCCTGCTCCTGCCACATGAGATCCTGAACTCCACCATCTCATGGTCCCTGCAACCAAGGCAGCCCTTGACCTTTACCGCTTCTACCAGACCCCCTTTGTTAGTGAGACTGAGGTTCAGCAATGCACCTCTTCTAGTCGGCTCCTCCACCCTTTGCATCAGAAAGTTCTCGTCAAGGCACCGGAGGAACCTCCTGGACTGTGGCTGGCCAGCCAAGTTGTCCTTCCAGCAAACATCAGGGAACTTAAAATCCCCACCACAACCAGGGCCTGTGACTGTGAGGCTGCTCTCAGCTGTCTGTAGAAGGCCTCATCAACCTCTTCACCCTGATCTGGTGGCCTATAATAGATGCCCATAATAGTATCACCCTTGCCAGCCTGCCCCTTAACTTTCACCCAACTAGTCTACTTCACTTGAAAAATGTATAACCAGATGTTCTTCATGATACTGCAACATCCTTCTATGCTAAGACAAGACTGACAGACACACTGAGGCTTATGTTTGTTTTCTTACAGAACACTGAACACATTATGAAGTATAGATCGCCATTGCTTATTAAGATAATTCATCTTTGAAAATGATTAGTGCCACAATAAGATGTGGCTCTTCCTTCCTTTTTGCTAAGTATCCTTAAAAATACAAACTAAAAAGAAAAGTGTTAAAAAATTTATAGACAATATTTTCCAGAAAACAACCTATATTTTCTTCCACCAATTCAGGAAAATATTATGGCTGTTGAAAACAAAATAAATCTCTGTGAAATTTCCTGGAAAAAGACCATTTAGTTTTTGTAAAGCATCGCTGCATGACGTAACCTAGCAATATATATTTGGTCAAAATAGTAATTGAAATTTCTATCTTAAATCATATGAATGAAAAATGAATACTAAATTAATAATGGACATAAGAAGTTGAGCATAATAATCTAAGCAAACTCTAAAAGCAACACTGGTTTCAACTTTGCTACACTACCTACCCTGTATAACTCCCACTATATCTGAATATTTTTTCCTCAATGGATTGTCCAAGTTGTTCAAACCATGGATGCTGCTTTATCCATATGTAACGTAATTCTAACAGCTTTTGTAAGTGTTTTCTTCCCTCTTAATATTCTGTATATACATATCTTGTCATCTGAGATCTTTAAAAAAATCAAGGCATATAGACATAATTTTTATGTAACACTGAAGACATTTTTAGGAGAACTGAAATAAAATTCCTGTACAAATTTCAGTACTTCATTTACAAGAAAGGTGATGCGAACTAACATTAAATGCATATCAAAGCAGACAAGATAGAAATTGGATTATTTACAAAAAATGCCTTTGCTTTCCCTCTTTTCCCTCCATCCTCAACTGTTCTTTTAGTCACTGAGAATCCAGAAGCTTTCCAAAGGGAACAGATGGGTCTCATCTACAAACTACAAGAGAAATGTGTGTTTCCAAAACCATTATAACTAAAACTAATAAGGTCACCCATTAAATCACATTCTTGCTGGTTATTGCCTAGTCCCATTCAACTGCCTCAAACAGAAAAACTACCCAGTTCGTTTCTCATCTTCAGGTTGATAATTTTAGTTGACTAAGTACTTCTTATAACCATGTTTCTCTATACACTGAATTACAGTCCTCTTTCTTACATGACACATTTATATTACAAGGATTATAGCATTGCTATAAATATTTTCTGAAATAAAGTAACTTTTTCACACTCTAGAACAAACATTATTGCAAATTTTCTCCATGAAAAGTATAGCAAATACTACAAAATGCTGAAATGCTACACAGTTGAGTATAGTCCACTTTGGTTTGGATGAGGAAAACCCTGCCATAAACTGGATTCTGATCCTCGGTGATCCATACAAAATGCAACAGCTGGAGAACAAATTTCCTGACTGATGCCCTCTTCATACAATGCCCATTCACAAGACCAATACTCTTGCCTAGCTCTCCCCATTTAATGTCAACAACATCCATATATCTGACCTTGACAAATGAAATGCTGGATACATAAGTATTTATCAAACCAGAACACAACTGCAAAATTAATTTTTCTACCCAGTTTCTTTGACTATGACACTTTTGGCTCTCTGTATTACACATAAGTTACTACTCATTTCACTACTCAGCAAATATTCCTAGTAACATTATTAAATTGCAATGTAAAGTGTGCCAAACAGAACTCTCCAAACAAAATCTCCTCATTCTAAAATGGGGAGTGAGCATAGTACAAAACACTTCTTTCCCTTTCCTTTAAGTAAGTGTTGCCTTTTTATGAATTCTGCCTGGGGCAAGATTGCATAGGTAGGACATTATTGCAGTAAAGCATCTGTATTTGCTCAAGCTGAGGAGAAAATCCCAGCCTGGCACTTGTTGCCGTGGGGCAGTCAGAACGCAGCATCCTCGGTTCTCCTGGGCCACGCGGCTTCTCGCTGGCTCCCACAAAGTACAACATTCCTCCTCCCGCGCATCACTAACGGCCAGGGAAGGAAGGCTCTGCAAATCCGCCGCTCTGAAGCCAGTCGGTGGCTGGCAGGAGTGCCCTGGGCCATCACCTACTAGATCAAGTATTTTCTGCTGTTTTCTATAAGCTCTGGAGGGTCCTGTGCTACCACAGAGCAGCACTGGAGTGAAATCCTACTGTGCAACAACAGGCACGGAAAGGCCTGACCTTTCCAATGTATAGTCGCTTTATACAGAGGGTGACACCGTGCTTAATTAGCTATGTTGCCATTAAGTATAAGCTAGCCAATCCATACATATGGAAACCCCTTTCAGCTACTGGATGTTCACCTCCCAAAATGAGCCAAAGTGTCCTTCCTGGAATCCAAAAAGTTAACAGGTTTTTTTATCCTCTCTACTTCTGTATTGCTGGATTCTGGCCAGAACTGAGGCAGAAGGGCCAGAATACTGTAAGACTGGTTATTCTTATTATTTTTGTATTCTTTCCAAACCTGAATCCCCAAATTTGGAAAGAAAAGGCATTCTTATAAGTTTTCTAACCCAATTCTGCAGACCAAGGCAAACTGCAAAATATCTGGCTCTAGCTATTTATCTAAACTAGATCTTTAGAACTTTCAAACACTTTCTTTTACTTGCCCTCTTGTATCAGCATTAAAACAACAAACATAAGGAAGATTATAAAGAAATACCTGTAGCAGCTTATATCACATAATTGCTGTCATTCATTTATCATTTTAATAAAAAAAATCAAGAGCAAACTGAGTATTTTTTATAAACGTGAGGTACATAAGGAATATATTCTAGCAAATCAATAGCTAACTATTCTGAAGACTACATATATCTTCTGGATTAACATTTTTACCTGTTTCCAAATAAACAATATCCTGTAACTGCAGAGAGTAATTAAAAATGTTTTTGATATTTATTACCAATGTCAGGAATAATGGTTTCTTGTATATAAACACTTAAGAGATGTATTTGCCAAATTTTGAGGAAGTTTTTAAGGTTCCGTTCTAAATCATGTTACCACAGGAATATTTGTTCATGTTTTTCTTACGTTTCAATAAAACTCCTCAGTATTTTATTTTTTCCTTCATAGCCTAGGACAATATTTAATATGGAAAACAGATGCTGAAGCAGACTATGAGTTATATCAAATGCAAAACTCAATTCTCAACATTATAACAAATGGCAGCTTGAAACACAAATAGTCCTTAATGCTTAATTATAAAGAGATCAAATGTTTGTGATCAAATACTGTTCTAATACCACCAGTGATGATCCACTCCAAAATATGGAGAAGATTCAAAATAAGGAAGGTATTTACCTGTTTTCATTAATAACAGTTACTACAAGTGCTTCACACAGAAACAGTTTTTAAAAAGAAAGTAATTGCTTGTCCATAAATCCAACGATATGACAGCCTGCCACTAAGACAAATAGCAAATATTATTCTGAATAGTAGGTTCAGATATTTCTTGGGATTTTTAATATCGTTCCCTTTCCCGCCTGTCACTCCAAAATGTGGAAACAGAAGGCAAAGTTCAGCTGTTTCTTCCCTGGGAATGAGAATTCTGCACCCTGGCCATGGAAAGCATCCCCCTGCAGATGAGGGAAGAGACCTGGAACCACAGCCATTGTCACTGGCTGCAAGGGCCAGCAAGAGAGGGGGGGAAATCCAGTGCACTTGGACTTGGCCAGCAGTATTTTTTTTACTGGCTGTGAATATTCAAGACATCCAACCCAAAAGAAGGGTGCAGCTGTTGGCAATGATCTATTGCAATTACAGACACAGCCAATAAACAATTAATCATGTACATTTTTGCCAAGAAAAACAACACATCATGTATTAAAGGTAAGAAGCTATTGCCGCGCAAAGTACAAACGACTAGAATTGATGTATAAAGTACTGTAAGACCTTCTGCAAACTGCGCCATGGATTAAACTTCATAATTATATGATGTTCATGACAGCTTCTTCCAGGACAAATGTATTCACAGCAGAATTACAAGGCCAGAGTTCCAGTGCTGAAAGGACCACAGGTAGTCAACAGATATGAAATGTCCATGAACAAAAATGGACCACAGATGCTTGGCCTAATGCCACTCCTGAAGCAACATACAACCGCTCCTACAAACATCCTCCCTTCCTCAGGAAAAAAAATAAATGAGTAAAGCAAACTCAACCAGAACCTGAGGCTTTATTGGGATGGGGAATTCTTGTTTGTAGGTGATTTACAGATTGCTTCCACTGAGCAACAGAGAAGAAAAATAGGCTACTGTTGGAAAACTATCTTCAGATGCCAAGTAAAAATGAATTTACAATGAAGTCTATAGTCTGTAACTCTGTGGATAAAAAAGTACGAGTATTGTTCGATATATGGCCAAACCGTATGCACCACTGTATTACTCAGATATGACTGAAGTACTGTATACCACCAGAGCTGAGGCAGGATCATCTCCTTGTACTGTAACGATCACAACTGATCACGCAAATGTTCAAAAGAGGCTGGAGTGCAAACATAAACCAGAATAAGGCCAAGGCTGCAATACCCACCCAGAGTTCATAGTCAAAAAAAAATCAAAGTCACATGAAAGCCTGAGTCCAGAGCCTTGAATAATCCAACACAAGAGCTTAAAACTGAATGCTAAGGACTTTCATTACTTAGAGTGAAACTCAGAATAAAGATGACTAAAAACACACTTGGCAATATAAGTAACACACACATGAATGTTCCAGAAGAAAAAAGACAACTATTCATCTTGCATAACAATTTTTAAAAGACCCCATACCTGCAGGTATAAGTACCTCAAACTCCTCTATTATTCAAAAAACTGATCATCTCTAGTGTTATTATTTTGCTTAATCATATCTTTTCAGTCAGTTACCAAAGAAATTCATAGGATATTATTCTTCATTTAATTAGAAGAACTTGAAAACACTCAGATTCAGGATGGAAAACAAAAAGCATTTCTTGAATACTGCTAAGGCTGAAGCAACAGAACAAGCTGTATATAATTTAATTTCAATGAAAACAGCAAATTAGAAAGAAAAATAATTAGCAAAGTTAGGCATCACCATGTCTCTGGACAAGAAAGCTCCTTGAAAATACAGAAGCAAAAGCTGAAAGGTCAGGCATGAAAGCATTTCTCCACCTCTCCCCCAGTAATTTCCTCTGTAAGAAATAATGGAAGCAGAACAGAACTTTGAGAAAACAGCTCGATTTCTTAAAGAAAAACAACTCCTCGCCCCTAAGAAGCTTTTAGATATTCAAACTCAGCTGAACATCAACTTTGCTTGTGTGTTGTGCTAGCTATAAACCCTGCATGGCTGGAAGAGCCCTTGAACCCGCACAACCCTGCTTGCCCAGGCAGGCTCTCCCACATCCTGGCGAAAGCGCGATCCTGCCAGCGTACCGGCTGTGTACCGGGGGAACCGGCCAGCACCGCTCTGCACGCTGTAAATCAGACCTCGCTGCAAGCGGGACAGAGCGGTGCCAGAAAAGGCCGCGCTGCAAGCCCAGCCAACCTGCCCGCCCTCCGCACACCGAGCTGCACGCACTGACAACCTGGGGGTTTTAAAAGGAACGTGGGTGGGCTCAACCAACCATGTCTTTCTATGAATCCTCACATTTTAACACAGTCGGTCTTCAGACAACAACAATCTCTTTATTCCATCATGGGATTATATTTTCATTTGATCTAAATATATCTCTAAGAATTTCTTTGTTTTCATTTATATCATGACAACAGAGACAGTACTCTTGCCTGATTAAAAAAACCAACACATTTTCTACACACACAAACAAAGGTTCGTTAATATTCCTCCCAAACCCCTGCCACGTTATCTATTTCATGTTTTTTTGAAGTACTTTTCACTTACTAGAAACATTCATAGACTACATGGAATTACACGATTTAGACTCTAAAAGTGCCTTTAAACCACGGCATTTAAATGACAGGAGATGCAAACAAGAGACAGGACAATGATTCAAAGAAGGAAGCTATAAAGATTACCAATGTTACGTGTATTTCTCAAAGCAAACCAGCATAGACAAGAAAGGCTAAGGAAAAAATGAAGGAAGAGGGGCCTATAAAAGAATAATCAATCAATCTAGGAGCTACAGGTGGGAGCAAATGTCTCAGAGGTCCTTGCAGAGACTCCTCGGGCTAATGAAGTCACCATGTGTTGTCCTACGGCACCTATTCAGTGGTGGCCTGTGTGTCAAAAGCCCTTTGTGTCACACTGGCTTTGATTCAGCAAAACAATTAGTCATATATTCAAACATACTAATTGATTCCAGTGAAGTCAATGAAACCAAATTGCATACATTGTTTACATCTTTTGATGAACCTAAAGTAATATGAATATTAAGCGAGGGGACAGGAAATCAATAGCATAGTAAACAGCAATGTAAAAAGGGAGTAAAGCTGTAAGTTTGATGGAAGAAAACATGTATTTAAGCCGAAAAGGGAAATGTAGACGGAACATCGTTACTGCACTGAAGACAATGATGAAATGATGGGGGACAGTGAAGCATTGCAAGTTCCAGAAATGTAACGAAGGAAAGAAGACTTTTAGCCCGAAGCCTATCCTGCTGAAAGAGTTTTGCCAGCTATACGCATGAATGTATTTATAAGAGACCAGACAAAAGAAAAATTAAAAAGGAAATAAAAAATGTGGACAGAACTGAATTTGCTTTCACATGATAACCACCGTTTGAAAATCAACAGATTTTTGCTTTAAGAGAAATCTACATCCTTTTCAGCAGGAGACTAATAAATACGCAGAAAACTGCTCCATCATGAAGTCTACTTTTCTCCTGGAAAATGTTCGTAAAATTACAGAACCTATAGATGCCATATCAAAGGGAAAAAGCCTAGAATATGACAGTTTCTTTTTATATCAGCCAAGATCAACTACTAGCATCCACCTGGCCCAGAGAAATCAGTGTCAATGATCATTCAGAACAGCTTTTAACTGTTTGCTTACGGTCAAATCATCCAACAAAAATCCTTACTGTATGAAGACATTTTATATAATCACTTACTTACATCAGTCTTAAGGAGATACTTAAATATTACCTTCTGTGATATACCAATACAGTCAAAATAGACATATTTGAAGTTCTTCTGTGATTTGTCAAATTAGTAATACAGAAATCCTATGGTCAGATTACAATTTTAAAAGAGCTTTTTCCTAGGCAGCTACCTATTACACTTAACAGGCTTAACACAAAATGAGTCAAAGATCAAGAGTAAGTTATCTGAGGTGTCAAGTGCATAAGGTTAAAGGTGAAATTTTATTAGGTCAAAGGTGATATAAATAAAATCTTTTATGTCAAAGAAGAAGGGTCACAGACAAGATGTATATAATCTAAAGACATCACAGATGACAAGTAATAACTTTAAGTAGCACAAGTGTGTCCTCACTACAGATACCTTCACTGACTAAAAAATTGAAAACAGTGATTCATAAGTAACTCTGAATATTATAACGCTTCCCTGCAATACACTTCTACTTTTATATAATACTTTGGACATTTTTTCTCAAGTATTTAAAAACTTAAGTCAAGTTACTGAATGCTGTTTGGCATTATCTATGCAAGTTGAATAAAGAGGCACATACACAAAGGAGATTGCTCTGATAGTAAAATTGCTTTTCTGCCTTAATCTTAATCTTAAATTCACATCCAAATATTCCATTGAATAACACCAGATTTAAGCATAAGATGTTGGATATCACAAAAATCAAGATATCTGTGCCCTCTAGTGGAACTTCTTTTTCACCAGCTGGGCACAAATGCAGCTGTTACAACATGATCCCTTTTTCTGGAAGCTGAAATTGTTAAACTATCGAAGAATTAGATGTTCTGAATAGCCTATAACACCCAATTAAAAGAAAAAATAGTTGGCTATTTTCCTCCGTATTCATCTGAGACAGTCATCCAGCAAGAACAACATTTCAATTATCAGTGGCTAGACAGATACAAGCAAAGGCTACATAGATACAATATAATTTCCATATTATAGATTGCCCATGCTTTTGTGTGTGTACCAACATGAAAGATTTTGGGAAACCTCACAGCATATATTTCTAGAAAAACAGACGCAGTATGAAGGCTTCTCCCATACATCTAGTTAGGTGAACCTGGCATCTAAAGCCAAATCCAAACCCATTCGACTCCCGCTAACCAGTGTAACCTGAAAATACAGTTAATGTACTTTTGTTATAGTTAGGAAAGGGCAGGCAAACTGCAACTCAGCAAAATCGTATTCCTCCAGACCACGGTATCTCTCCAATTTTCTTTTTCTGTTTTTCCAGTGGTAACCACCTGTGTGCATTTCAGAACCTTAGAGAATTAACTCTCCAAAGCTTTTTAATAAGGAAACGATGTTACTACTGGATGTAAAAAGCTGTAAACAAAGAGAAGATTTTAACAAATAAAAACAGTAACAAGAACAGCGAATGAAAGAAGGAGACAGCCAAAAATTAG
The DNA here is from genome assembly GCF_036013475.1 of Columba livia. Classification (NCBI taxonomy): domain Eukaryota; kingdom Metazoa; phylum Chordata; class Aves; order Columbiformes; family Columbidae; genus Columba; species Columba livia. Next base: position 18,449,709 of record NC_088612.1, on the reverse strand, counting down.
AAGTACTGAGTAGTATCATTTGAACCAGTTTGGCTGGAAACCGATTTCTGAACACAATGAAGTTAAATCTGAATCAGCTCTGGAGAACTGGCGTGTCCAGCTCTTCGCGACATCTAACAGGTATAACACACAGGCATTCACAGACTTTTTGGATAAGGCAGAACTCAAAGTCTGACCGTTATAATTCGCCTCATATAAAAGGCCGTGACTTAATACTGCAGTTCAATTCAGGGAGCAGCAACAAGAAATTAAATCAGACAACCATTCAAAAGACCTTCCTTCAAAACATCATAGTTTCTTGATTTAGTATAAAATGTCTTCAGTGCTTCCTAAAAATCAGCCTAAATGCCAATTCTTCTAAAGAAGCTACTGAAAACCTAATTATTGTTCATTCTAACAATGCTAATACTTGAAAAGCATTTCCAATCCTACATTTTTGAAGTAGTTTAGCACTACAATGTTCAGCATTATTGACCCTGATGCACAGGACAGCACATACGATAGCCTAAAAAAGGACGAAGATATTTTAACTAAGAGGAAAGAAAAAAAAGAAGCAAAACGCAGATACCTGCAACACACCAGAATTTTATGATGAAAAAATACAGTGAGATGAAAAAAAGCCTTTTGACTAATAGAAAAGCAATTAGTCCTATTTTATACAGTTTCTTTCCTTCCTTTTTATTGGTAGTCTATATTCAAAAAGACACTATTATTCCTATGCTAACACAAATATTCTTGTTGGTTTCCTTTATAAGAATTTTCACGACCTTCTTAGGCTACGCAGCTGGATGGCATTTCAAACTAGAAGTAACATAGGAAAAAATATTACAAAACTTACCACTTCTTCATCGGAAAGCTCTCGTCCTTGTATACTACTGTTTTCTCTCACAGCCTGTTGGTGTTTTTTCCCTTTAATGTGACTAAAAAGGTATACTTCTGATGAAATCTGTAATGACAAGGACTTCATAGCAATCTTTTCCCTTGATAATTCCATAATCTATAAATAATGGTATTTTAAATGTAATACAATATATGCCACTTTGTCAGAAGTATGTTCAGAATTTCAAGCTAGCCCGCAGTATAATAAGATTTTTAAAAGTTCTTGACTTCTCATCTCCTTTTGACTTAAATCTAACTTCATATATTGGACTTCTAATGCACCAATACACAAGACTCTAGTCTGCTGAACTTAAGTTTCTGTTTCAGCACTGTCTGAAGTGATCCTGTGAAATCTCTTTTAATTCAGCCATTAAAGAGAAATAATGCTAAGCAGGATATCAGGCTTTATTCAATAATGCATAGTCTTTGCAAATCAGTAAAACCAGTTATCAGGTCAGCGACTGTACGGCTCCCTCTTCTCCACCATTCCCGGGACATGAGGACCAGCGGACACAGGAAGAGATCAGAGGTCTGTCTAGCAAAGCACTTGGCTTCCAACAGTGACCGAAAAATAAGATCGCAAAGGAAGAGACAAAGCGAACACTGATTCTCTCCTTCAACACTTTTAAGCTTCCAATCAAACTCAGTTCAAGAGGCTTGGAGCTTGATGTGGTTTCTCTGTACCTAGTAACCTTCAGGGACTTTCAATCCAATTAAACTTGTCCAATCATCCCCTGGACTCGTATTAAATTCAGATATCCACAGGATCTTACAACAAGGTGTTCACAGCTCAGCTACCTGCCATGTACAGAACCTCATTCTTCCCTTGGCTTTAAAACCAGCTTTTCACTTCCTTCATTTGATGCTTCCAAATCCTTGCTTTTCTTAAAAGAGACAGCCAACAACTGAGTACTGTCCACACTCTGCTCTACCTACAACTCTCAACTACTCTCGAATTGTTCCTAAACCACCTGATTTACAGAACGGAGAATCCAACACAAGGTGCACTTTACAAGAGCAGAGCAGGGACACAGCAGATGTGCAGAACTCTCACCATAATTTGTAGCTTCAAGGCATAGGTTGGCCTTGCAATTCCGACAATATTCCCTCCATCCAACTTACCATGACATTGCATAATGAGCACTGCTTTTTTCGTTCATACGGCGTAAGTTTGGGTGCATAATCAGTATTAGCATGTCTTCCACTGCTTAATTCAGCTGCTTTCTCTTTTCTTTGTTCAATTTGTTCCATGTGCCTTCTAATACTTTCATCATGCTGAATGGAAAATAATCAAAGCAACAAAGAAAAAGCGCAGTGAGTTACAGCAAATGGAAATAAACTGTGCAAAGAAATATTGGAAATTACCAAATATTGTACAGTTAGCATGAACTTCGTTAAATTGAACCTATTTCTTATTTTTGAAAGGCATTAAAAGTCACCACACATCATAGACATTTTAACATTACATTATGATTTAAAAATCAATATAGGTGAATATCAGTTAATAATCTGTGGCAAATCTTTCTGTACATCTTTTTGTTACTTTAACATCTCAGTCCTTGTTTTCTTCTTAATGAAACACTCTAGTACAGAATACAAGTTCCACTTTCAATTCTACAAATACGTAACTTGCTATTTTCACTGACAGATATGAAATCAAAGTACAAATTTAAGTAAAATAAATTATATGTTATTTAACTGCAGTAGCAGGTGCAGTTTGCTGGATACTTCACAGAATCACAGAATGTCAGGGATTGGAAGGGACCTCAAAAGCTTATCCAGTCCAAACCCCCTGGCGGAGCAGGAACACCCAGATGAGGCTACATAGGAAGGTGTCCAGGCAGGTTTTGAATGTCTGCAGAGAAGGAGACTCCACAACTGCCCTGGGCAGCCTGGGCCAGTGTCTGTCACCCTCACTGAGAAGAAGTTTCTTCTCAAATTTAAGTGGAACCATTTGTGTTCCAGTTTGAACCCATTACCCCTTGTCCTATCATTGGTCGTCGCCGAGAAGAGCCTGGCTCCATCCTCCTGACACTCAGCCTTTATCTATCTGTAAACATGAATGAGGTCACCCCTCAGTCTCCTCTTCTCCAAGCTAAAGAGCCCCAGCTCCCTCAGCCTTTCCTCACACAGGAGATGCTCCACTCCCGTCAGCATCTTTGTTGCCCTACGCTGGACTCTCTCCAGCAGTTCTCTTGAGCTGAGGGGTCCAGAACTGGACCAAATATTCCAGATGTGGTCTCCACACGGCAGAGTAGAGGGGAAGGAGAACCTCTCTCGACCTAGCGACCACCCCCCTTCTCATACACCCCAGGATGCCACTGACCTTCCTGGCCACAAGGGCACAGTGCTGGCTCATGGTCATCCTGCTGTCCCCAGGACCCCCAGGTCCCTTTCCCCTACACTGCTCTCTAACAGGTCATTCCCCAACTTATACTGGAACCTGGGGTTGTTCCTATCCAGATGCAATACTCTACACTTGCCTTTGTTATATTTCATTAAATGTTTCCCTGCCCAACTCTCCAGCCTGTCCAGGTCTCTGGATGGCAGCACAGCCTCTGGTGTGTCAGCCACTCCTCACAGCTTGGTGTCATCAGCAAACTTGCTGACAGTCACTCTATTCCCTCATCCAAGTCATTGATGAATATATTGAATAATGCAGGCCCCAAGACTGACCCCTGAGGCACTGCACTAGATACTGGCCTCAACTAAACTCCGCCCCATTGACCACGACTCTCTGGCTTCTTTCCTTCAGCCAGTTCCCAGTCCACCTCACTACTCGATCATCCAGACCGCACTCCCTCAGTTTAGCTGTGAGGATGCTGTGGGAGACCGTAACAAATGCCTTACTCAAGTCAAGGTAGATCACGTCCACTGCTCTGCCATCATCCATCCATCTTGTTATGTCCTCATAAAAGTCAATGAGGTTGGTCAAGCACGACTTTTCCTTGGTGAAGCCATGCTGACTGCCTCTAATGATGCTCTTATCCCTGATATGCCTTGAGATGGCACCAAGGAGAAGTTGTTCCATCAGTTTCCCAGGGATGGAGGTGAGGCTGACCGGTCTAGAGTTACCCGGGTCCTGCTTCCTTCCCTTTTTGAAGACTGGAGTGACATTTGCTTTCCTCCAGTCCTCAGGCACCTCTTCCGTTTCCCAAGACTTGGCAAAGATGATGGAGAGCGGTCCAGCAATGACCTCAGCCAGCTCCCTCAGCACCCAAGGGTGCATTCCATCTGGACCCATGGATTTATAGATGTCCAGATTGCCTAACTGCTCCCTAACCCAGTCCTCATCAACCCAGGCAAACTCCTCCATTGTCCTGCCTTCCTCTGGGGCCTCAGCGGTACGGGGCTCCTCAAGACAGCTCTGGCAGAGTAGACAGAGACAAAGAAGGCGTTCAGTAACTCTGCTTCTCTGTATCTTCTGTCACCAGGGCACCCACCTCGTTCATCACTGGGCCTGCGTTGCCTCTGGTGTTACTTTTATCTGCCACGTATTGGAAAAAGCTCTTCCTGTTGTTCTTGACCCCTCTCGCCAGGTTTAATTCTAAGGAGGCCTTAGCTTTCCTAGTTGCCTCCCTACACCCTCTGACAACAGCCTTATCTTCTCTCCAAGTGGCCAGCCCCTCCTTCCATGATCTATAAACTCTCCTCTTCCACTTGAGCTTACCCAGCAGTTCCCTGTTTAACCACGCAGGTCTCCTGGCTCCCTTCCTTGACTTCCTACGTGTCGGGATGCTCTGATCTTGTGCCCGGTAGAAACAGTCCCTGAACACTAACCAACTATCTTGGGCCCCTTTACCTTCAAGCAGCCTTGCCCATGGGATTTCCTCCAGCAATTGCCTGAAAAGGCCAAAGTTTGCCTTGCTGAAATCCAGGGTTGCGATTCTGCTTGCTATCCTGCTCCTGCCACATGAGACCTTAATCTCCTAAATTTGTACATATACATAAATCGTCCTCGAATTAAAATCTGCGTAACTTATCATTAATTGAAACTTTAATTTACCGTTCCACCATAGAACCTTAAAAATACATAATATCATTTTAGAAGTCTTTACATCTCTTGAAAAATAGTGGACGTCTCTTCAAAACTCTGATACCTTGGCTCTCTACTGGACGATCGGTTCAGATGAAGAGCTGCACTACAGGGGGCTCAATCTTTATGCCTATTTTATGGAATATTCAGAGTCCTTCATGAAACAAAGAGAAATAGCACGTCACACTTGACGGCACCAATTTCAATAACTTTAGAGACCACCTTGTGTGGCTGACTGGTCAGCTGTGTGAGAGTTTTTACATATTGATTTTCCACATGATTTAATTTAAAAAAAATATTTCAACTTCTCTTGGAAAGTACAAGTTTACCTGTTATCATGTTCAAAGCTTTGAAACGAATGAATTGCACAGAGTTCTGTTCTGTTCATATACTGCACACTGTATGTTATACAGCAAGGTCATCGCCTTAATGCAGAAGTCTAAATAAAAATCTCTTGTAAAGTTGTATAACTCAGGATACTGTACAGTGCACTGTAACATCTTTACCAAAGAAAACACAGAGAAAATAATTTTGCAGAAATTCTCTATTGTTGATGTGTTTTTCAACTAAAGTATCCTTTCATACCTTCAGTTGAATCTTCTTCTGTAGTTCTTCCATGGCTTCTTGTTGAGCTGCAGTAAGAGCTGCCAACCTCTCTTCTCGATCTCTAATCAAAAGATAATAAATAAAGGGAAAACTTGTAATAAGGTAAAGCATGTATAATACTAATCTATGTTTGAAATGGAGAACAAGCACCCCAGATAAAAAAAGAAGCACAAAAAACCCCAACTTACTTAACAGAGAATACAGATGCTTAAATTTTGAGACAGAGCTCTGAATGACCAAAGAAGTAAGAAAAGCTTTGAGCAACACTGAGCAATGAACAAGTCATTCAAAGCCACCAGCCATCTTTTTAAAAGGCATTCTAAAATTAAAGCTGCTCGTGTGACAAAACTAGAAAGGATAACAAAGAGTTATTATCCAAACTGTGGTGATTTTTGTTTTGTGTGGATTTCAGTTTGTTTGGGTTTTTTTTAAACAGAAAACTCATAGAAAAAAAACAAAGTCATTTCAGCAAAAGTAGACAGCTCAGATAAGTAACCTTTTAAAACAAAAAGCCTCAGAAAATATAAAAGCAGATAGGAAAGAAGAAGGGGAGAAAGCAAGTCTAACGATAAACACTACACACAATTGTTCTTTCAGAAAGTATAAGTGAACTCTTCCAGTCACCATGGGCGTGGAGGGGGCCGAGCAACAGATGATGGATGAGAAGCATTAGGTAGTTTATGTGCTGTCTCCCCTGGGGCACATAAAGACCGCCTGAACGACAGCCTTTCTTTTTGTTTGAAAGAGCTCCTGACTCACACCGTGAGCTGAAACAAATCACAACTAACACGACCCAAACCTAAAGCTTATTTTAGCTATTTCTTTCCGTATGCATTTTAAAATATTTATTTAATCCCACAAACTATGACAAATTAGTATCATTGCCTACTTTGGATTAATAATATTTGAAACAAAATTCTAAGGTTTCAATTTATAGAGCATCAACTTTATTCCTGTACAAGCCCTCCTGAAAAGCACGCTTTTTACATGATTAGTTTACATTATACAGTTTTATGATTTCTATTGACAAGAACGGAATTTTCCATATTATGGATTTCAACTCTCTGGAATATAAAATACTCTGAAACTACATCTAAAACCTTACTGGAATCAAGTTTATGTACCATGAGGGCAGAAGGGCTTTTAAAGTCAGTTTTAAGTACACTATTCCTTTCATATAGATGCCTTAATCACCACCAGATGCACATGGTAAAGCTTATACTGAAGAAACTAAGCAGATATTCCAAAAATTACTCATTCCAGCAAGTATTAAATCTTCAGGATAAGAGTCAAATCCTAGCAACAGGGAGGAAAAAAAGAAAAAAAAAAGGAAGAAAAAAGGAAAAAAAAAACCCACCAAACACCACCACACCAAACGATACTCTGAGGTTCCACCAAAACATGCCAAAGTCTAAGATGCAAGGGACAGTACAGCCAGCTTCCCATCAAGGTCATCTCTCTCTTAACATGTAAAACAGGACGCTCTGATTCCTCCTCTAATTGTAATGTCAGAGAAACCTCACAACTGTTTTTAAGGAGATGCAATGAGTCCATTCTGACAGAACAGAATCACCAGATTGTAGGGTACCACACATACATCCTTTCCTACTTTCCCAAAGTTAGGAAAAAACCCAACTCTCTTGTATAATCAGCATCTGGCAAAGAAAAACAAATGCAAGCACAGTGCTTCAGTATCAAATACAGGGCACTTGAACACTGAGTGCTACAGCAGCAACTACAGAGGAAATTTGCTGAAACACAGTACTAACAGAAGGCAAATGGAAACTGCTGTTCTTCATATGTCATAACGAAAGAAATGGTGTGCAATACAGTGGCAGATTCAAAACTGATTAAACAGAGCAAAGAATTACATGCTCCGAACCTTCAGACAAATCCTCACTGTAGAAGACCTCAGAAGGCAAAGATGTCAACGGGACAATCATCTCACATCTGCTTACTATGAGGGTAAACTCAAATATCAGAAAGATGTAGAAGCCTTACATATGCAGTGTCTATCTAACAAAAACACTCTCTGTAGCCCAAATCCTCCTCAAGTGCCTGTGAATAAGATATTGAAGGATCCCTCCCAGCTCACTCAATCTCATTGTGACTTTGGCTCAAAATATTGCAGAAAGGTCCATGAAGTCCTGGGCAAGGGCACAGATTCTATCCACAATTCATTAGGTTTCAACATCTCATTGAAAGCTGAACTTCTTTATGATGTCACAGTAGAATTATTCATTATTTCAGAAGATGAAAGAAGGTGATCAATACGTTTCTGAATATTTTATTTGGAGGAAAAAAGTCTTCATGACAGCTTCAAAGACAACAAGCTGTGACAATAAACATGTTTAAAGAACCACTAGCAAACACTTCTTGTCATAGAAAAATGTACCTTCTATTTAGGTTTTGTGGAATGCGTGTGGGAGTGGAACTGTAGAGAAAGAAGGAATAATAGGAGGTGAATACAAATAGAATTTGGCAAACTGAACAACAAGCAGAGAGCAGTTTTCCTGAATCAGACTTGAAAGTAAACCTTTCTTCACACACCACAATGCCACTCAACACTCCTCTCTGCACCCCATGTTTGGCTTAACAGAAAGAAAGAGAAGAGCTCATCTAAAAACTCCTTTATGGACTTTTGATTATGGGCAAAAACATAAAACAAGTGGCTCGTAGGCAGCAGAATTAATGAAGCGTGATTTCTCGGCTTTCCGCTTCACAAATGTAATCTCTGGTGTCTACAAAAAGGTGAATTCAAATTGATGCCAGTAAGTCCAAAAGTTACTGGAGACTGGAGGAAATGGGGAACACGAGGACATTAATCTTGCTTCCTTTGAAAACCAATCTAAATATGAAAAAGGCAAATTATTAAAAGGTCTTGTTAGCAATAAAACTAAGATTAATATAATAAAATACAGCCTTGCATGCTATATTGTGCATGTATCCAAGGAATTCAAAAATCTATTACAGAATTTATGATTACTCACCTGATTTCTTCTTTCATACCAATCATCAAGAATATTTTTACTGTTACTTTCTAAAATACTAAACCTGAAGACCTAAGAAAGTACTTTTGCTATAAAGAAGCTGCAGTTTTCTGGAAAGGATAACGGTGAAGAGCAGGGAACCAATGCAATTCCTGCGAATTACCTGGCCCTCTCCCGTGCTGCATCTTCACGTGCTTTCTCTTTCTCTTGCCTCTGTTGTTCAATCCGCGCTTCTTGTTCTTTCCTCTTCATCAGCAGCTCCTCGACTCGGGCTTGCCGTTCTGCTTCTAGGGCTCTTTTGCGCTCCTGGTTATAGAAAAGTAAATTCTAACTTTTGTTTCAGGAAAAAACAAAAAGGAATTAAGGCAAACTGTATTTTAACATCTGCTTAACAACCCACACCAGGATGACAGAAACACACACACATTTCCATGGCGGATTTCACTGATCCTGTAAAAGGTATGATAATTATGACAGTAGGCATATGAAAAGGAACATGTTTCTGTTTCCTCTCTCAAAGTTGTGTCACCAAAACATAATGATTTTCTTATAATCAAGTAACAAATACTTTCTAAAAAAGCTTAAGACAGGCAGGAATCATCCCCCCAGCATCTAGAATACATCTGCTACAGAGACTTAAAGACTTACCTTTCTCCCTCTTACTGCTGAAACATCATTAAGGAGAAACAGAGTGTAATTTTCTAAAGTCGAACAAAGGAGGTAAGATAGAACGCAACAGAGTGCAGAGCCAAAATGAAAATTCAATATATATTTCATTGCCCCCCTGCAATTACAGATAGATCACCTGAACTGCTTCGTCACGTGCTTGTTTTTCCTCTTGTCTTCGTTGACGCTCTTCTTGTAATTCATTTAAGCGTTGTTCATATTCTTTTAGTTTATTCAACACATCATGACGTTTGTTCTGAGCTTCTAAGGTGTTTATAAATGCAATTTCATTTACCTGCAAATAAGCAGAAAGTGTAAGAAAAGCTCTGAGAAGTTGAAAGAAGTTTCAGTCTTAGTGAATTCCATCCATTTGTTAATTAAACTAGTGAGATATTTCTCCAGAATAGGTGGGATAACTACCAAGCTGAGAAGGAGCTTCGGTGGGGGGGTTTTCCTGTGTTTTTTGTTTGTTTGTGTTTGGTTTTTCTTTGTTTGAGGGTTTTGTTGTTGTTTTTTGTTTGTTTAGGTTTGTTTTATTTGTTTTTACAGGATAGCTCATGGAATATAAAAAAGATAAGTTGAATTGTAGAGCAAAACAAGAAAGTTTAGGTAAATTACCAGGAAATTCTTCCCAATCTTCAGCAACAAGAGTTCAATAGTCTACTCTCTCATTCACAATATATGGAATGCTAAGACCCAGCTCGATAGATCAGTAAAATACGTAAACACTACTAGAATCCAACAGGTCTTTTGATCTAACTTTAAATATACAAGTGCTTGCTGAATACAAAAGTAAAACCATACATACTAGGAATAAGAAATAAAATAAAATAAAGAAGTTCATTGTCTTAATATTGCTTATCAGTACAGTCTATTTCTGTCCCGGTTTTGTCAAAAGCAAGACCGGTTCTCTTTTAGTGATTTTTCTTTCACCTCAGTTCTTCTAGGTGGCTGTACTGTTCTGAGTTTTAGCCTGCATATTTTTCCTAGGATGCTGTACTGGGTGCTGAGAAGAGACCAACGGAATGCTGAAGAAGCTCGTGTTTAGATTTATTACTATGGTAGCTAAGAAAGACTGAGTTTTCCCATGTTCTGTTGTGAGAGGGGTGTGTTTGAGGAGGGGTGGATGGAACAGGTGACTAGAACTGACCAGTGGAAGTATTCCATCCCGTAATCGCCATACCCCCTACAAAAGAGGGTGGTCACGAGGGTCACTCTCTCTCTTTGACGCTGCCTGTCTGCCTGTGATCCACAGCCCTCAGGCCCTGCATCCTGCAACCAGCTTCCAGTTTGCTGTGCAGTCCCGCCCATGACTTCCGGGGGCCTGAGCTGCAGCTGCTGGAGCTCTGCTGCGGAGTGACGCCAACTCCAGATTGAGCACTTGAGTTTGGTTTTGCATATTTTGTATATACTCTCTATTTATTAGTAGCATTAGCAAAACCCTTTAAAACTCTCCAACTTGAAGTCTGTCTCTCTTCCTTTCCCCTTATCTTTCTTATCATCTTTCCGATCTAAAGGAAGGGGTGGCAGGAGGAAAAGGGGATAACAAGGAGCGTCTGCCACGGTTTATTGCCGCCTTGCCTTAAACCTTGCCAATGAGAAAAACCAAACCCTTATTTAACTTAACTTTGATTTAATAAAATAAAAATTTTAGAACCAAAGTTATTGAGGAAAATAAGAAAAAATTATCAGCTACCAACCACACTCAACCTTATGACTGAAATAGAAATTCTTCTGCTGTACTCGAAGTTCATGCTCTGGCTGAATCCACAAAAGAAATTAGTAAAGAGAAAAGACATGGACAGACAACAAAAGATAATGTAAAGGGCAGTAAGGTATTTTTGTTGCTTTTTTTACTGACTAGAATCCATCTACAGAATGGATTTCACAGTTCAGTAAACAAGTAAGCACTGGGAATTTAGATAACCAACTGGGCAGCAACAGTTACCACGGTCTTCAGCTATGGTCCTCATCAGCTACTTCTCTAGGGCCTTCTGGCCCAATTAACATTTATTTCTAGAACACAAGAACCTCAAGAGGCACCAGATCTCACACATTTAAACACACACAATACTTCAAACATATGCTGTCATTTAGTTAATATGATTACAGAAGTCACATTGGTGTCATGAAATAATAATGAAGGTATGTTAGACTGAATCAGATAATCTAGAAATCATTTTAATCCAAGAGACAGAAACAGCAACTAAGTTTAAAAGCTCCATCAGTTTTGTTGTGCTTATCTTAAATACTATGGATGAACAGCTGCAATCAGAGCTGGGACATGTGCTCACTATATAATGCAACATTTTAGTTTTAAGGAGATGCATATCATCCTTACTTGGCAAAGCAATTTTAAAATATTTCATTTATTTTGTGCTGGCTTTTGTTTGGATAGAGATAATTTTCTTTATAGTAGCCAGTACAGGGCTGTGCTTTGGATTTGTGCTGGAACCCATGTGGATAACCCAGGGCTGGTTTAGTTACTGCTCAGCAGCCTTGCACACTGCGTGAGCAGCTGGGTGGTGCTAAGTTGCCAGCTGGCATTAAACCACCACAATGTTTATCAAAGTAATATGAGTAAGGTAAACCAAAAAGCATAAATCTAGTGCTTGTCTTAAGAAATTACGTATTTAAGTCAGAAGAGCGCTAAGCAAAATACTTATATTAGAATAATTGCCATGTGTGAACTGGAGGTTTCTATGTATTTCCAACAGTTTAATGATATTAGTGGTACAAAATACAGCAACAGAATCATTGTTTAAGGACACAGAATGCTGGATCTAGAAGGGATGTTTAACAAAGGAGATGAGCAATGAGCTTTCCCCACTTCTCACTCTACATGCTGGAACCAGATCTTCTGTTCCTTCCAGGAGGAGCAGTTATCACTGAAAACGCTGCTGTACTCTCTGTGAGGAACACAAGCAGCAAGGCAACTACCAGGTCTTTACTTCAACCCATCTTCTGGTCCAACCCACCATGAAGTCTAACAACAACTAATTAATTTTAAATTCATATTAGAGAAAAACTGTCCATTTTAGAAATCGGTGTTTATCCACTTCATGGTTCACAAGTATTCATATCTAACTTGTACCATCCTTCACAACCTACTCATGAGCACTCTGAGGTAAAAACATATACAAATGTGACTATCAAACAGCTGCCCTTCGAAACAAAATAACTTACCTTAGCTTCTTCCTCTTGTGCTTTTTTCACAATTGCTTGTAGCTGCACTTCACGTTTAAATTCTGCATGGAGTAATTTTTCCTCCATCATTCTGCGTCTTTGATCTAATAATTCCTCTTTCCATTTCCGTACATCTTTTTCCTGTAAATAATGAGTAAATCCATAATTAACACAGTAACTGAAAACAGTGTCTAAATTTTCCTCAGAATTTTCTAATGTTTGAAGCCATATTTACAGTAATAAAACATTTTGATGCGTGCAGAAAGCCTGCATTAAGTTTAACTCTAAGTACACTGATTTGCTAACTGCTTTAATTTGATGAGTTTTAGCATTTACGTTGGATACATGCAACATGTTTCTACTTTTATCATGTCTTATCTGAACGTGAGTCAGTACAGTATGTCAGCAACGCTCCTGCAGAAGTTTATTATTTGAAATAATGCTTTCTTTAACATGTGTGATGCACGTGCCATCTGTGCAAACTTCGTGAACTCAGACTCAGAGGAAAATTTTCTAGACCATGTGGAAAAATAAGCTTTTCTGAAGGGCAACAGACCAGCTCCTTTATGTTACAGAAAGCTTACCCTCTCCATTAATTTTTGAAGCTTCAGTGTCTTTTCTTCACGTAACTTTTCTCTCAGCTGTTGAGCTTTCATTTGCTTCTCTTCATGTTTCTTTTTGGATTCTGCTATTGTTCTTTTAATTCAAAAAAAAAGCAGAGCGAAAGCAAGTGAGACAAAGTTAACTGACAGCGTTGCAAACATTTCTATGTCACTTTTGGTAAGAGAAAACAAACAGGGCGCTGGAGGGCAATTATTTTCCTCTAAATGTAAATACTGTTCTAGTCTTCAAATCTTTATGTACTGGACAATGTAGTACAAGTCTAGTTCAATATGAAAATAATATATCCACCCACAGACTTTAAGATTTATGAAGTTTTACGCAGCCATGAGTTTGGTTGCATTTTCACTGCCTAATCAAGACAGGTAACAACTCTAAAACCTTTTGCGTGACGGTGACGACAGTTTCTCGTGCATGTGTATCCCATGACCAGGTGGACGTGCAGGCTCTTCTTCTACTCTGTCTCCCCAAGAATTACTCTGGCGCCATGATTCACGAGCTGTACATAAAGACAATGAAGATTTTGATAATGGGGCATTTTTCTAAATTTTGCTGTCATTTCAACATAAGGACAATAATATATGAAAATTTACCTTCATAATCTGCCAGGACATCATTCCAGTCCATAGACATACCACAGAAAGATACGCTTCCGTTGCCCATACTAGCCTGAAATTTGATATGATCCAGACAGTAAAAACATAAACCTTAATGTGCAGGCGTATACACAGATTAAAGAGTGCAAACTCAGCGATATTCAGCAATGCTTCCAAACTGAATCAGCCCTCTCAAAGACAGATGCTGTTTCTGATAGCAGAAAGGGAGACTTCTGCTTCACCTGGAGTAGTTTCTGTGCAGTAGCGATGACAATAACAAGCCCCAGTTCTCCCAGTTTTGCACACAGTAGGCAGCAGGACAATGACTGCAATATCAGATGACTTTGTACCACTCAGCAGCACTGTGCTGCTGAGCTTAGCAAGAGTAAATATAGCTTAGATAGTATGGTATAATTATTACATTACATTATCTACTTCATTTGCATATAAAACCAGTTGCAAAAACAAACACTAACAAATTCTGTATTAATACTCTGCTGACAAAGAAGTTGGGCACTTTAAAAGAAATCAAGCACTCACAGAGAAATCACTGTCATTGTCAGTCTCGATATTAATGTCATTGTTTTCCTCTGCTTCAATCTCTCTAGTTAATTGCTCTTCTTCTGCAATAGCACTAGCAATGGCTTCTTCATTTGCCTTTTCCAGGCGATCTGCTAACTCTTCTTTCTTAGCAAGGACTTCTGCCATGGACTGTGGGAAACAAGAAACCAGAAAAACACTCAGATCAGAAGCAGGCACAAAAAAGTGGTTTCCATACAGTTAATACGAATTATATAGCATTTTGTTCAACTTCTAATTACTTGTAGTTCCTTACAGCTAAATTTTGTGAAGGTAACTGAAATATACACCCCACCAAGACTGTTAGCAACTATTAACTCATTCAATAGCTCCATGAAACACTTAAGAAATTAATTTTCATTCATATCATTCCAAAACATATTACATGAACAAAGACAGCTCTTCTCTATTTATTCTTTTAAATACCTAGTCTTAGGGACAAAGCAATGCATACTCCAAAACATTAATAGTGTGTCCTGCTGTTATCTCCAGAAAAGGAATCGTGCTCCAAATTATTATTTAAAGATGAAAATGGACCTGCAGATGAACTGTATCCGGAAACTCTACCATAGTTAACACAATGGAATCTCAGGTTATACTTGTTTTTCAACAGGAATGACAAGATAGTCAGGCAAGAAGGGAAGCTGGAATATGCTGACTACCTTCTCCTTCTCTAACATCCAGTATTAACCAGTTCATTTCCATTCCAGCTACCAAGCAATGTGCCACAATACACAAATCAGTGTTCAAAGTATCAAAAATCAGGAGAAGAAAAATGCTCACAAGAGAGATAGGTCCCACCAAACTGTCAGAATGTTCAACTGTTAATAACTGAGAATCTGAAACACTGTTACTGGATGAGATGCTAGAAATCAGCTCAAAAACCAAAGGGATACTTGACTTGGAAATTACCCAAGTAGGAGTGCAGTTTGTAAAAGATGTTAAAGTGTTCTATAAGAAAACTTCCATAAATCAGAAATTTAACCCAGTTTCAGAAAAAACAAACAAACAAAATTAAAACAAAACAAAAACAAAACCTGAAAGTATAACCTGAATTTTCTGTAGCATTACTGCAATTCTCCACTCAGAGAACCCCAGTAAAGCAGACACACCTCGAAACCTACAGAATTCTACCGACAAGACAAGACATTCTTTTTGGGAAGCCACATAAAAGCAGAATAATGATTTCACATTCATTGCTTTCGAATGGCATTCATCCAAATTGCTAGTTGTATAGGAAGACCCAAGAGAGCAGTTCAGCTGCTCTTAAAAGGCAGAAGTCTACATTTGTTTCTATCAGAATTTCAATATCTCATGTGTTTCCAGCTTGAATAATTAGCAAAAGTGGAGTGAGGACGTAAGGACAGTGACTTAAAAAAATCAGTAGTGGAAGGAAATATTATGGCAAACATATTTGTAAAAGCAATGAGAACACAGTTCTTCCTTTGCAATAATGCATTTCTGTCTTTCTCGTTCAAGTTCAGACACTTTAATTACATCCTACCATTAACAGTATCCGTGCAATACAGTTTTTTCTTGTTTTTTCAAATACCGTACAGACATTTCTACAGCAGGCTAACAATAAACACTGTGCAACACAGAATGAGAAAATTAAGGATTATATTTATTATTTACTCAGAAATCTTATAAGATTTCTTACCAATCTGGCAGCACTCACATTTGAAATATCTGAGGGATCCATTTCAGTTTCAGTTTTTGCTTTTTCTGATTGCTGCTGGTCTATACTGTCAGTGAGCAGGGAGGAAGCTTCATTAATCTGCAGTGTTTCTGAAGTGCAGTCAGTATCTGTGAGAACTGGAGGCATCTCAGAAACTGTCTGTAAAGAATCTTCCGGCACCGGTGTGCCAGTGCTCCCACTGTTCTCTGAGACGGGCGCTGGGAACTAATAAGAGACATTTGCAAAATCAATGACATGTAAGATACTGATTTTTAAAGTCACTAGCGTCAAAAGGATTTTAACAAAATACCTGGCAACCTTACAATAAGTGATGCAAATAACCCCACGTACAGGTATTTTCAGTTGCTCATAACTCTGCAAAAGTTGGATCTTTCTACCTGAACTTTTCTATGTATGAAGTGTGCCTAATGCTGACTATGTGGAAAACATCAGAAACCTGTCCAACACACTGTAAAATATATGGTTCATCTCATTATTTTTAACTTGCCTATTTGTGTTAACATCTTCATGTGTTTCCATAAATGTAACTAAGTAATCATTATTTTTAAATCCCTTTCCAAACTGGTTAGTGAACAAAAGCCTTAGACAACACTACCTTTAGAAAATGCTCTCAAGTTGCAAGATTTAAGGTTAGAAAGCAGTTCAAAATGGTACTGACCTGAGTTCTTTCAGTAAGACGACCTTCAGACTGATGGAAAGGTTCTTTCTGTACAGGCTCCGTGCTTTTGGATGCACCGCTGTCAGGGAGAGAACTGCCATGCTTATTCTCCAGTGGTGGCGAAATTACGTTTTCTTTGTCACTGTCACCTTTGGACTTCAGTGATTCTGCAGCTACAGGAGTTTTTGTTGCCAGAGCTGTGGATCGAGATCGAACAGGCCTTCCACGCTGAACTGTTTCCCAGCCCTCTGCATCCTTTCGGTCTACATAAAAAATAAACCACGCCATTCTAAGAAAGGGAGACTTATGGATAGAAGTCTTATAAACAACTATTTTATTACAGCATTACAAAGGTCATGTGATAAAAACGTCTTTAAAAATCAGTATTACAAAAAACATCAATTAAATACTCTTTAACAAAAGCAGGGCTATTGTTTTTACAAACACTGAACATCTCTATGCATGGGATCAGTTCTGTCACTTCAAGAAGCTACTCATACACAAAATAATGTGAAAAATGGCAACAGATAATTAAGCTTTTCACTCCTGTGTTGCTGCTTCACAAGATGGCAAAGCTCAACAAAGCACCCACACTCTTACTCTTCTTTGTAGCAACAGTAACACCAGAGGCCTTTTGCCGAAGGGAAAATCTGCCAGTACAGATGTAATTGCACGTCTTAGTGTGGAAAGCATTGTCCTGAATGTGGCTTACTATTCTCATAGAAATGTTTTCTTTACTTTTTTCCATTTGTTTCATTCTGATAATAAAAATATACTAATCAGTGTCAGCTTTCGGAAAATTTCTTTTCCTGGATTCCAGGAAATAGCAAAATATTGCAAGAGTGCGACGGCAAACTGAAGGAGAAAACAGAAGAGTAGTTTTCTTCAATTTACTTTGATGACTAAATAGCTCTTAAATACAACTTGCTGATCAACATTTCTGATATCTAATCTTGGTACGTACCTGAAAAGCCTTCAAAGTAACCCTGGTCTGCCTAACGTATCAGGTGGTAAGTGCGATCAGATTTCTAGAATATCATGGTGAAGCCCTTTCTCCATGTTTAACGTATTTGTGGCCAGAAATTAATACCAGCACATAATTTCCCCTACATTCTGAAATGACTAATTATTCTGAGACCTGATGGTACAGCTTGCAAGTGTGAAAGCTAAGTTCACATGTCTATTTGCTGAACAAAAGTTCTTGCAAAAAACTCAAGAACTATGTGCAATATTTTCCAATATACCTTTGGCATAAGCTATTTTTAGGATCGTTCAAATAAAAGCAAGAGAAGGATGTCAGAGATTATTTCTACCCGGAGGAGTAAAGAACCAAAAAATCCCACTAAACTGCCAACTTTACAGAGGGAAAAATGTAGGATAGAACTTGTATAACAGAATTCATTCCCTGGGTATTTCTAAAGCTTTTACTAACAAAGATGGTCTTGTAGCGCAGGCATAAAGATCAGAGCTCAAACATTAAAATTTAACATAAATATGAATAGGAATAAATATGAGCATACTGGGTTGTCAAAAAAAGTAATTTGAAACACTCAAGGGTGGTGAGTAAATGGAATGATTTGCATATTATGATAAATTGCACCATATCAACTTATAGACTGGCTTAAAACCTGCATTTCTAGAGATCTGATTTTTAAAAGCAAAATATAAAGTGATTTAAAAAATATGAAAGTGTGATGCACTTTAAAAATACCACCCACTTTCAGCAGGACCACACAATAGTCACGTTACAAGAAGTGACCCATCATTATGGACTGCCAGTAACATCTATACGCAGGTCAACACACCCACAGGGAGAGGAGAGAACAAAGTATTTATTCTTCCTTTCAAAACATATATGTTTATTTTAAAGCAATTTACACTACACAAAAAGGACCTCTCAACATAAATTTGTTTGGTCAAAAAATCCTTGAGTCTCTTTAGGTTTCTCCCCAGGGCAACCCTAAAACAAGGACAGGAATCCCGGTACCCACACTTTGACTAGAAGTGCTCTACTGCAAAGCACTGCAGTGGCACAGCCATAGGACTGTGAATAAAAATGCACATTATTTTAGGTAAAAGATAAGACAGTGGTACCAACCAGACTAAGCTACTTTTAGGTGGTCTTGAACTGATGTTCAACATCAGCAGCAATCAGGAAACTGGAAATGAGCCTAAACCAGAACTACTAATGGCACTTTCATATTTTGCTACCCTTGGCATGCAGCGTTTTGCAATCATTAAGTGCTCATTTAACTATAGGGTTCTTTTAACACCTCAGGACAAAACATGGCAGCCTAGACCAACGGCTGGTGTAAATCCTGAGTTAGCAGTGAAGGTAACAGGACTGTACTGACATCTGCCTTAGTTGAACAGCTCATGCAATAGCTGTTTTTAACATAACATATAACATATAAGCTTATACATATAACCATATACCATAACATATAACCTTAAAAATACTGATAATATGACAGATGCAAAAAGGTAATTTAAGTTGATATTTTACTGTTGAAACTGTTCTACTCTAGAAAATTCGCTGCATGATTTAAAATTCCAAAACTTTGTGTGAATGACTACAGCCGATCTCTTCAGATTACTGACAGTAACGACAGACAGCACACCTCCGCAAAAAGCCTTTCTATGTTCGTTCCCCCTGCGTGCACTTGCACATGCTTCAGTGTGCACCACTGATTAGAGAGGGGAACGGCAGTCAAGAAGATACAGATTTTTTACCACACACTTTCCATTTGACCCCTCTAAGCGACTTTGGCTTTGTTTTCATTTCTTCATCTTTACATGAAAAAAAATATTATCACCTACAGGACCAAGTGATCTAAACCTATTATTACCCTCTCAGAGACACTCTTATCTCCAGCAATACTCCAGGGAACGAGGTTTTAATTCTGCAAGAATCACAAACAGATGTACTGCAGAAAGCTCCAGGCACACAGGCTGTGCAGGGTAATGTCCTGCACTGCAAGGGACAGCAAGGGCTGCCGAGGCCCCTTGTATTGGGGAATGGCTTGAGGAGAAAGGGCATGGTGGGGATACTGACCCTTTGTATTAAGAGAAATGTTTTAGTCAGGATGGGTAGGCCCGGGTAGGCCTCAGTTAGCATGAGAATGACTAGGCAAGTGGAAAAGTACTGACCGAAAGTAACAGTAAGATAAAAATGCTGACCGCAGGTTACTGAAGGTCACAGAACAGCTTGTTGCAAGCAACTTTGTGGAAGTGTATTCGGGAGGATAAGGAACTAGCATACCAGAGAAATCGCAAGTAGGGCTGAGCTAATTTGCTATGCACTCCAATCATATAATGACTAGTAGGCATAATTAATGATAACAGTATATAAGCAAGCTGTGTCCGATCAATAAACGAAGTATGCTTATCACTCATATTGAGTCGACTGCATTTCTTCCTCCGCACGCGGGTCCTGAACTCTGAAGCGTTTCCCAACATCTGGCGCCCGAACAGGGACCCGTGCTGCGGATTAGGTCGAGGAACGGCACCGGTTTGGCAGCGGCCGGTGGGCAAGAGCAACCGAACATTGTACTGCGATGTGTTGACTCCGACGCCTGGGCGATTGAAGTTTTAAGCTCGCCGTATACGGGCACACTGGAAGGCTGCAAAGAGGTTTTTTGAGCTCAAGAAGAGGTATTTATTTATATTATGAGTACAGAGGTTATGGATTTCGAGGTGGCCCTAGATATTTTACAAAGCTTTTTAGAAAAGCGAGGGGTTAATTATAGTTGCGTTAAACAGCTAGCTGGTCTAGTAGCAACGGGGAAAAACTAAGGGGTGTTTTCAGGATCCTGATTTATTGTTTGATGAAGGAGAGTGGAGGAAATTAGGGGACGTGTTGTGGGATATGGTCATAGACGAGGATAAAACAGCTAAGAAACTGAGGAAACCGTGGAGGGAAGTAATTAATAATATTAAGCGTCATAAAGTGAAAAAGAATTTAGCCGCGGTAGCTTCACAGAAACTCGGCAAAATGGAGCCTTCCGCTCCGCCGATGGAAACGGGCATATCTGCGTTATCAGCGAAGAACCTTAAAAGACTATTAACTTGGTGCAGAGGCAATAGGTATCCTGCTGACCTGTCAGGAGTTTTTCAAATAGAGACTTGGAAAAAGATGGGAACTGTGTTGTGGAAGGCAATTAGTCACCGCGAAAGATATATTCTCGGCCTTGTAACCATCTGGAAACTGATAAATACTACAATGAAGCAATTAAAACCTGAAAAGACTGTTACGAGCATTAGTGACTCAAAACTTGAACTTTGGGACAGTGTAGAGCAGAAATTATGGGATAAAGTCAGCAATGGACATACAGAAGCTAAATCATTAGTAACTACATGGAAGCTTGAACGGTCTGCTGCTGCCGGAATTTTTGCAGCGTTGCAGCCTGATAAGTATCCTGAAAGTTGCGGTGAAATTCACCCGGTTTGTGTCTGCGATACCCTCCCTATGCAATCCCCTGCTGTGCTTTCGGCACCCCCGATGGTTCAGCAGCTTGCTGCGGGGGGAGGAACAATGCCAAACGGTTAGCCTCCTGTACCATCATCTAACCCTGGTGAGAACAGCAAGTTCAGAGGATTGGTGTCAGACAACTTACTCAAAGAACCTGTGAAAGCTGAGAATGTTAAAGTCGTAAACAAGTGTACTATCAGTTCCTTTTACCAATTTTGCCAATCTGCTTTTCCTGCATTTTAACCCTCTAACTTCCACGAGAGAACAGAAGAAGTCACTGAAAATAGAACTGGACAACAGAACTGTGTGAGATCAGTTAACAGCAAGTGAATCTGACAGTCGGCAATGTGGTCATGATAATCGTGACGGGAAAAGGGGTGTTTCTGGGGACTCGGGGTATAAAACTTAGAAGTTAAGGAAGCACTGGTTTTGGAATTGGCAGTAGAGAATGCTAAAGTTTGCTATCAACATGTTATTTGTGAGTTTTACAGTGCATATTATGTGCTGCTGTTTATTGCCTCTCTGAAAGTCAAGCAGCTTGTCAGGAATGTGAGTTAATTGTTTTACTGGTTGTTGTTAGAACTGTTTCTTTGTGGTATAAGTGCACCGTAAAACTTTGTCTCCACTTTTCCCACTCACGCTGCAAGCAGCCCTGTGCTTTTCCGTGGGGTCAGAAATTACTGTTTTCAGTCGTGTTCATAAAAAATCGGTATTGGGAGGTGTTTCAAAACATAGGGAAGCACTTGGAAATATGAGGAAAGAAGATCTTGTAAAATATTGTAATTAATGGTGGCTGCTGTATAAGTTAAATGATTGGGAAAAGTGTCTGGGGAATAGAATCTTGAAGTATAACACCTTATTGCAATTAATGTTGTTTTTAGGGTGAGAAGAGTAAGACAAAATAAATCCCTACAAGAGATCATTAAATCATTTCAGACAGCTGAGAGAGAGTTAACTGATAACACGCAGGTCACAGTAAACTTGCTGAAGTCGGCACAATGTTTTCCTTATTAGCCTGTTTTCTTTGTGGGTATCTGTTTAAGCATGTTGCAATTTTGGTAGGTCTTTGTTATATGGTACAGTAAGTTCACAGACTGTTAAATCATGAGAATCGGTTGACTCAAAAGGTGCGTTTTGTGATAGTATAAAAGATCATGAGTAATTTAGCTCCCTACTGCATGAACATGATGTTAAGATTTTATGTGTAGTAGCTGTTATATTTTTTTTTTCTAGTGTACTAGCTTTATTCCAATATCCAGACTTGCGCAACTCTGTGACAGGCTGTCTCTCATCTCGGTGCACTAAATTTGGCCTTTTTGTATGCACATCAAGTGAAGAATCATGGTTTTAGAATAACAGTTGTAGCGCACCAAATGAGACACTAATAAAAGGCCTTGCCCAGTCCAGCTTGCTGCGGGGGGGGGGGCGGATGCCAAATGGGGCTCCAGCGCGCACTGACCCATTTTGTCAGGGAGACCCAGAGGTATCTCCACCTGGCTGAGCAGTAAGCGGTTCAAGGTGCAATGCAAAAAATTGAGATATTGTCTTAAATTGGTGTAAGTGTGATTCATCTGCTTATTTGAACTTGGTATATGGTTTTCGTATCTGAGCTCAGTATTTTAGTTTGTATATTCATATTTGGTACCAAAAGAATCTTGTTTGGGGAGATAATTACAATGGGAACCGGTTCCACTGCTAAAATTCCACCTTGCTCCCCCTTAGGATGCATCCTTACACATTAAAGTAATTGCTTATATTGCTAGAAAAGCATTTAAGTTGTTAAAATACTATGATAGATGTGAACTTGGGGTATTGTATGAAGTTATGAAGTTGTATTTAAAGGTTGCTGGAATGTGAACTGATTTGGATCTAGGACAATAGAATAATGGATTTATGTTTATTATACTGGTTTATACTGTTTTTTTTTGACATCTCTAAATTGTAAAAGGTAAATGGAGCTAAAGAATGTGACTATTGCTGAGCTACTTGAAATTGCATATAAAGTGTATTATGGCTGAAATGAAATGGGAAAACAAAGAGCAAAGTATCCCAAGCCTGTGTGCAGCTCATTGTAACTGAGAAGTTTCCCAGAGCCTCCTACTTCGTACCAGCCAGTATGCCAGCTGCGTGACCTTGGTTATATCTACACTGCACAGAAAGAAAAAACAACTGGAAAAACGTGGCTGCCCGCTTTTAAAGCAGTGAAAGGGGGGGTTCTCTCTCCCCCCACTGCAGCGATGTAATACTGAATGGAGCCGTTCGAGGGTGAAGTTTAAAGGCATCCTGAGCAGACCCGTAGTTTTAATTAAACTGGACAATTAAACCAAAAATTTGTCGATGGACTTATCCTATGGTAATTAATTGTACGAGACTTCTTAGTAAATTCACCATGCTAGTTTTTGAGGACATGGGAGACAACGAAAGAAAGGCCGTTTTTTGAGACAAACGGAATGCCAAATATGGAACAAAGTTTTAATACGTGAATTCTTGTATTTGCCTAAAAGTCCTATACCTCTCTTGGGTCAGGATTTGTTAAGTGAATTGTAAGCTCAAATAACGTTTTCTGAGAATTCTGTTTAGTTGCATATCCTACAGGAAGGTGCTTGGATGTTGCAGATCTGCTTGTGCAAGTGAGAAATCTTCAAGGAACTTAGCAGCCAATGTTTTTGATAAAGCAAATACTACCCTGAGAAATCTGAAACAGGACTTCAATCCGGTAAGGGAAAATAATATCCAATAAATATGACAGCCAAAATGGAGTTAGAAACTTTGAGGGATGAATTTATGACAACTTTACAGGATGACTGCATTTGATTGGACTTACAGATTTGTCTATGAAACAACCTGTGGCTATTGTGGGACAGTATGATGAGAATGCTAACAGACTAATATACCAATTGTCACTCTGATCAAGAAAATGCAGGGAATGAATTTAAGGCCATGATCCTTTTTGTCATATATGTACCATTTGCGAAATTTAAGGAACCTTTGAATTTGATTTGCGATTTTGAGTACGTAGTCAAGATCCAACACACGTATCTGATTCTGAACTGTGAATTGTCAGGGGGGTTGTGTGTGGTGAGTCACTTGTATCTAAGTGGTGCAGCCTGGGGTTGCCCTGGGATGAAACACTTTGTAACTATGACCCAAAACCATGCTAAATCAGAAAGAACCCGCATTAGTTATGGTCAAATCACTAGTTAACGTTCAATGGAAAAGTCCATACCAATTGATAACCTGGGAGAGAGGTTATGCTTATGTTTTTACAGATCAGGAGCTGCAATGGTTGCCAGCACGAAACGTGAAACCTGTGTTATCTTCCTGACAATGATTGTTGCAGCTGCTGTGTTTTGGATGCATGCACAGACAAAGACTAACATGTGGATTACTTTAGCCAACATGACTGACCACCTATATGCCTAACTACGATGTCTCTGGAAAAAACGTTCTACACATGCTTGGTTGGTGTCTTCCTTGATGACTACAGCAGCATCACACGACTGTTTCAAATAGTGGTTGATGCAGAGGCATTGCAACGAACTGTAATAATACTAACACGGCACTTTGGATTAATTGCCACCTGGAAGCAGACATCGAACCACAGGAACTGGAATTGCTGGCATCTATGCCCATGGATGCTTGTATTCAGCCGGTTTGTGAAAAGTGTCAGAACAGTATACAAGAAAATGAATGGACAAACTACAAAATGTTAATGCTACCCTTGGTGACTACAAAAATGAAACTCGACGGTGTAATGCTTCACAGAAGAACGCAAGGGATATCATTGACAGCGACCCTAAAACCTCCTGTATGGTGTATTCTTGATCTGTGAAGATAGAGCCTAACCAGGAATTCCTTCTAACGCTGTTGGAGGACTGTGTATTTTGGGACTATTAACTCTCTTAACGTCCAATGTATCTATGATAATAGATCACAAAAGAGCAAGACGAGAAAAACATTTTTATGGATTTACAGAATAAGTCGAGATCCATCCATGAGGAGATTAAACAACTTATGGATCATACACAAAAGATCCAGAAAGATGTGGGCTTCTTTGGGCTAGAGGGGCTGTCAAACTGGTTTGGGTTAGGAGGATGGTTAAAAGGGCTTTTGCAAAGTATGCTTATGTTACTTATTATAATAATTGTAGTAGCAATGTGCATAAGTTGTACCTTTTCATGTCTTCGAAAGCTTTTTGAACGCACCATGAATCAAGCAATGCTCGCGCAAAAAGAAAAAGGGGGAATTATTGGGGAATGGCTTGAGGAGAAAGGGCATGGTGGGGATACTGACCCTTTGTATTAAGAGAAATGTTTTAGTCAGGATGGGTAGGCCCGGGTAGGCCTCAGTTAGCATGAGAATGACTAGGCAAGTGGAAAAGTACTGACCGAAAGTAACAGTAAGATAAAAATGCTGACCGCAGGTTACTGAAGGTCACAGAACAGCTTGTTGCAAGCAACTTTGTGGAAGTGTATTCGGGAGGATAAGGAACTAGCATACCAGAGAAATCGCAAGTAGGGCTGAGCTAATTTGCTATGCACTCCAATCATATAATGACTAGTAGGCATAATTAATGATAACAGTATATAAGCAAGCTGTGTCCGATCAATAAACGAAGTATGCTTATCACTCATATTGAGTCGACTGCATTTCTTCCTCCGCACGCGGGTCCTGAACTCTGAAGCGTTTCCCAACACCCTTGGATCCCACAGCTGCTCCTACCCCGCCAACTCTTCTAATTGGTAGGACCACAAAGATTTTGCTGTATACAGCTTACGATAAAATTTGGCCAAGAAATTTCCCTGGCAAGTAATATACAGACAACCAAGAGACTGTTCAGAAGACTGCTGAAATCAAACAAAAAATCTCCATTGCTTTACTGCAGCAGACTTTTGGATGGCGATTCCTGTCGCTTGTCATTTGCAAAACAAGATTGTTGCAAGATTTCACTTCTACTTGTTCCAAAACTTAAAGTCAGCTCTTACACAAGGCATCTTTTCTACATTAAAAAAGATCAGGAGATACCCTTTAGTAGTATCTACTACCTCAAGATCATTTTCCTACCATCTAGATAAGAAGATATATTAATCTTATATATATATATATATATATCTTAATAATAATTGTACTAATATCTTCTAATATATTTTACTAACAACTTTACTAATATCTACTGAAGTTAGTTCTACCAAAAAAATATATATATGCTTGCCTGCCTTGCCTAGCTGATTCCATGTTTCATCGCATATTTCTTAGTACTCTAAAATGATAGAATCAGACTAAAATTATTCAGAGCATAGCAAAGCAATAACCTCCCTTACTACAGTAAGAATTAATCTTTTAGCAAAAGCCATACATGTTTAATTTTTAATTTGTATTTGTTAACTATCAGATTCAGAATTATTACTCAAGATTCACGCAATTAATTTATCAGCACAGAAATACTTGTGTTTGAAAGAATGCTGTTTAGTGAATTCTTTAAAATACAAAACATTTTTAATGCTAACATGCAGATTGTTGAAATATCTGGAATCAGTTTAACAGTTTTATGCTGACAACTAGCTCTACACAAGAAGTTACTTTTTCATTTTAATTCACTTATCACTTCAGTATTTAATCATTTCCGGGCACATTTTTAACAACAAGTATGCAAAGCTAATACATTTACTGACGTTAGATCACATAGTTCCTAACCTAAAGCTAAGTTAATACTCAGCAGAGCATCACCCTTCCTCACTTTTTTCCCCTACGTCTGGAACTCTTTTCACACAGCCCAGCAGCCATCTCCACATGCTACCACATGCTATCACGTCCTGGGTTTAATTACTCCCCGAGTTTTCTTAATGAATAATTCATTTGACTACCTTGATCATTCTCTAGTGTCATTTGAACCTCCCTGTCCCTGCTTGCTCTTGTATTACATGGCAGTGACAAGCCATCTGTCATCTTGAAGCCCTCAGAGCCACCAGGGCCTGACTCTTTCCAAGTTACTCCATCTGGAAGAACTGGCCAAGCAGCCTCACTGGAAACACCAATAAAACAAATCTAGGCAAGTATTTGCAAAACTCTTAGGAGTTCTACCTCAGGAGATGTGTGTCCCTTCTTAAAAATTTACTTGTAAGTAATATTCTACCAAAGCCTATTTTTCCTTCAGCCCCACTTTTGTTTAAAATCTAAAGCAGTATTCCTCGATCTGAGAAGCCCTTTGGAAAACTATGACTACTTGAGAATCTGGAAGCAAATCTAGAAACATTAACCCAGTCGAAACACAGTTACAGGGCAGAAGACAAGAAAACCAGAACAAGAGAAAACAAAACAAAACAAAACAAAACAAAGAAAGAAAATGCAGTGGTGCAATAAGTTGTAAACTTACCAACCGTAACAAGAGATGGTGAGTTAATAGGCAAGATTTTAATGAGATGTTGTCAGACTACTTTTAATGGTCACTTAAAAATATGAGAGAAAAAAAAAAAGTAAAAAAAGGAGAATGAATGTAAAATTTTCAACAGAAATTGTGCTTAAGAATTTGACAACCCAGTCAGGAGTAAACTGTCCTCTGCTGCCTGTGATTTGTTCTCAGCCTGCAGAAGTTCCACATGCTGCCACAGATCAGCTGGCAGTATAGCTGAGACCAAACCAGCACAGTTATTTTAGAGGACTGTATGTCCTGCAAAGTCTGACGTCTTAGCTACATTACAATCAATATGTATTCACAGCTACAGACATGAGCAATTAATACAGGAAAGATAATAACAATTATTCATAAAACTAGATTTCAAGTGCGGCAACAGAAGACAACATCTGATATTTCTGAGAAGTTTACATGATTACTTCCCTTTCTCCTAAGTTATGGACAAATAATAAACAATTATTCTAACTGAAAGCACCTACTTCCAGTCTTAATACATGCCCTAAACTTGTATTATCTACCTCACTTCTCACCAAGAGTACCTGGTAATCAACTGCATGCGAGGTGACTGGCTCTCTGTACTGCTGCCACTAAACCTCTCTTTGCTCTTGCCACAAACCAGTCAGAGAATAAGACTAGGCTACATTTTGTAGTGTAGAAAACATACAAGCATGAAAGAAAACAATTATCTTTTAAAAAGATTCATTAAAATATTCAAGTTAACAGGAAGTTTAATGAGGAAAATGAGATAAGATGATTTAACCTCATTTAATTATGCATCCAGAAAAAAACAGTAAAGAAACATCTGGAAAAATAATGCAATCCCTAAGGACGTATTTAATTAAATTTGGAAATTCCATCAACCATGAAACAGATACAGTATCATAGCACCCGCCCACTTCACAGAACCATGGTGAGACCTAATGATAATGCTGTTGGAAATCTCTGGAGAAAAAGGGTTTTAAGGAAATCTTTTTACTGTAAGCCCCAGCTGGGCTTTTAAGGGGCAATAGAGCATCGGGGGGTGGCAAGAGGAATCCTCCTCCCCTAACAGCTGGGAGTGCATTAGCTGGGGGGCAGGCAGAGCAGATGATACACAAGCCTCAGATCTGCTTCAATAATGCACGTGAAGAGCCTTTGTGACTCCCTTTGCATTAGCTTCACAGACCCTCTTGTGCTCCAACCGGTGAGGTTAATTTGATTTCACCAAAGTGATTCTAGCCTCCACACAAAGCACAACATGCTCCTAAAGAGAATTTGATTTGTTAAACACATTACAATTCAGGCATGAGAAAATCATTGAAATTCTCCAATGTTGAATGCCAGAGATAATAGATTTTAAAGAATAAACAAAGCCTCTAGAATGAATGACTTATTTCTTAAAATGAAATGTTTCAAGTCTGAATTACGTAGTACATTTGATTTTGAAAATTACTGAACACTTATAGGCCAGTATTATAGGACCTAAATAGTTTCATTCTTTTTGGAACTCATCAGCTGGAGGTAACGGCCAACACGGCACAACACTGATTCTTCAGCACTTTAAATGCTTAAAACCAGCGTAAGGTCTTTGTTTTCATTTTAGCCTCTTAAAGCTATGTTATCCATATGGAAGTGCAGATCACGTGAATCCCTAATAAAGGTATTTTAATAACAGCTTGGAGTCTGTCACTTTAATATGAGCAATAATCAACAGGAAATAGTTTCATTATGAATAGCTTCAACTACTGGCAAAAATTAAAAGTGGAATTACACCTTCAGTTACAGTGTTGGAAACTCAGCCAACTGCTGTTCTCTAATCAGCTCACTGCAACTACATACGGCAAGATATTCCCTCACATAAGGAGCACCAATCAATTCCCATTCAAACAACCGCTTTTAGAGTATGGGTTTGATTGTTTTTTTCTAAGCACAAGAATCCACGTGCTACTGAACTCACTTATGTTCAACTGCAAGACATTTGGACCGGGTATCATTGTTTCATAATATACCACAAATCTCCAAATCACTATATGTGACTTCTACTACTACTAGATTGAATGTACAACAATCTCAAATTAATACATGCTCTCTGAGTAATTTTTCTTTAAAAAAATTATGAACATTTCTTTGAAATTTTTCAGGACATCCATTTTTACATCCTGCCTGCTCTTTTTGCAGGGACCACACATGAAAAAAATAAATGGAAAAAAAGCACCTCTGAACAGAATCTCATGGTTCCAGGGTGTGCAAAGAAACTAACTTTGCAAACTAAATTGTAAAGTTTTTTTAGGTCTACAATATAAAAAATGTCTTCTGTAAAAAAAGACCCTGCATCAAGCATTCTCCAATGAAAGTAACTCCCCTTTTACAGACTCCTGGACGTGTATTACTCTTTATATTGTTCAACCACTCCAAATTGCAGCCATTGGGATTGTCAGTGGGTGAGCATAGACCTTTCATTTCTCAGGGTGTTATGTACCGGTATTTTAACGGCCTTGAAATCTTTTTTCATTCCCCTCAGACTGCGGGATGCATCTTCCTCCCCATCTGTCTGGAAGATCAGCAGTGGGTAGCAGTCTGTTGGGTGCACCAGGCTGGGGAGTGTCCTGCTGATGTCCCTGATCCGGGCTCCAGGTAGACTGCACACTTCCCTACGATGAGGGTCAACTCTGCAGATTGGGCCCTCTGTCCCTCTCAGAAGGGAACTGCCTACTACAATTACCCTTCTTTCTTTCTTATCTGAGGCGGTCTTGAGGCGTGGGGTCAACCGCCTCTTTCTATGTGACCTCCTTTTTGCAAAAGTAGACTTACTTTTGGTTTGAAAATAGGTCATCACACTCTCAACTAACTTTAGACCACACAGATAGTGAAAATAACTTAAGCCACTTAAAGAGACTTGCCATTTTTCCGTGATGACTTCTGTGCTGGAGGTGGCAGACAGGTTTGTGCTGTTGCGAGCTCAGGACTGGCAGCTTTTGTTCCATGATTGGCTTTCACCTTATCAGCCCAACTGACACCAGAAGGAGCCAGGCGCGTTGCAGAAATCGTCACTGCGGGGTTCCTAAAGGAAAGGCACAACTCTTTTAGTGTCTAATCAAATGACAGAACAGCTCACGAGGAAATGTTATCAGGACACTCTCTTCTTAATCTTGGCATTCAATGAGTTTTAAAAAGTCAAATTTGTAGTTATTGAACATTAAAACCTCAGTAAGACTTGTGGGGGTTTTTTGTTTCTATTAGGTAACTACCTTGATAGTCTATTACATATTCACAGTCACAGAAGAGTCAGAAGAAGACAGAAAACAGTGCTACAAGCTTTACAACAATGATTAAAACAGCCCAACAAATCCAGCTGCCTCATTAGCTAAAGAAAATCAACGATAAAGGAATGGAGATCTTGCAAGTTTCCAACAAATGTGCAGGAAAAAACCCTATAACTAGACTGTTCACTTACTCTAAGCCCAGTAAGATGCCAATTTGTTGTTATTTCCTATTTTTATCAAGGCACTCAAAAAAAACCTATCAGGAATAATTCCATAAATTATAAAAATGTGGCTAGTTGTTCTGTTTGGTTTTTCGATCCTATGGGGATGTAGTGCCATTCCATGGGACGAAACCAGGAGGCCAAGCCTAATCCCCTGTCTCCGATGGCGCCATTCGGCCATTAGACCTCTATTGAGGACATTGTTACCACTTATAGAACAGAGTAGTATGTGCTCTCAACCCCAACAAACATGAATGAACCAAAAAAACATGTCCTGAGAAACTGGACACACACACATGCTCTCCAGAACTGAAACAGCACCAGCCAGTGCTGCTCCAAACCAGAGTTTAAACACATTTTTGCCAAACTGCTTTCAAACAGTGATTTTCATTTCAACAAGTAAAAGATGCTTTACTGTGGTATTTAATATGCTCTCTATTTAAACTAGCAGCAGTTTTGCTGTTCATCAGAATCATAGTCATCTCACTTAGCATTCACTCTTTTTGACCTGTATTTCCTTTTGCACACTCAGCTGCCCATTCACATTGCATACACTGGCAATTTTAAAATGGCAATTACAGACATTTTGACCTTTGTTTTGTAGCAGGAAGAGAGTATTAAGCAGATAACATGAAATACATTAATTGTATTTTCTCTTCATGTCAATGACCATTCACTAAATACATAATGAAGAAAGTAA
This sequence comes from Columba livia, assembly GCF_036013475.1. NCBI lineage: Eukaryota > Metazoa > Chordata > Aves > Columbiformes > Columbidae > Columba > Columba livia. The sequence goes on along the minus strand of NC_088612.1, from coordinate 18,418,147 downwards.
AAAATTAAGTCCTTGGTAGGATTTTCTGTTACAGACCACATGCTTTTCTTCCATGAATGCACATAATTGCATATATAATTTAATGAACAGCAAAACAACGCATCGATCACTACTGAAAAATAGTATATTCACAAACTCTGCTTCAAATGAATCCTTATTTTAGCTTTAATAAACTCAACATCTGGTTCCATACCCAAAATTTAAACTTCTTCGAGCATTTGATGTCACACTAATTCTATCTGTTGATGGACTTGGAATCACATGGCGTCCAGGAGACATTTTCTTTACTTCCCAAGCTAATGAAGTAGGTCTGCAAATTCAGGAAAGAAAAGTTAAAAAAAAAAATTGCAATAATAATTATTTCTCTATCACCTTAAAGTAAAAACAGCACCAACAAATGCTGTAAAATATTAATTAATTTAATTTCACTGCTGAATTTAATCATACATCTCAGCCATTGTTTCTACACCAACTCCAAACCAGATTAGCCAGACCCATATCAAAACCAATGTGTACTCTCAAGACCACAATGTTTATTTTAAACATCAGTGTGGGACCAAACATCAAACCAACCAGTTAAAAGGAAAGGATTGGGGTAGGACTGGAAATATCCCTAGTTCCAGTGACAATAACAATACACATCAAAGGTCACAACCATTTAAAGTACCCTCAGTTTTCCTATCCTGTGTAAGAGAGCACTGAACACAGTTTAAATGCTGTTTTGGTTAATATAGGTATCAAATATCTCCAGTACACAAAGAAAAACTTTACAACTAACCAAAAATATCACCATCTACTCCTCCTTTTATACTACTGACACAACAAACCTTGGCAGCAATAACATTTACTGATAAATGTGTACTTGCAAAGATAGTTGAACAGGCTGATTTATGTTAACTGACACTAACATCAAATGTTCTCCTCCAAACAGTCATAGTTTGAGGTGGAAGCCAGGGTAGCAGTTCCGTTATGCATCTCACTGAAGCTGATGCTATTTTCTTTTCCGTTTTTAATTCTTGCCCTTGAAGCTACCTGATTACCTGAAAATTACACTGACAATTAACAACAAAATCAAACTTAGAGCACCTGGTGCTGGTGAAGAGAGATTCAGAAAAGCACTTACATATGTTATTTTTTAACTGGTGGCAGTACTAGTAGCAGGATTAACAACCTACAATCAACTAATACGAGTTTGTCACATTGGGTCTACTTTTTTCTCTGCCTAGGTAGATGAGTGATTGAAAACACAAACAAAGGAAAAGAGAAGAACCAGAGTGTATCCTTCCACACATACTACAGATCTCCCATCTTCTACAAGCACCAATTACAGCAGCGAAACCTGACTTCTCATTTACCTCTCAAAGCTAAAACTTAGGCACCAAGGCACAAATTCAACACTAGGCACAAACTGTAGTGACATAATCAGTTTTGCCTCTCTGACACAATACTTCCAAACACTTTACCATTTCACTCATAACACTACCATGGGGGATAAAATCCCCTCTATGTCCTCACTCCAATTGTGTCCCAAAAGAAAATTTCCTTCCTGATGCTCCAGAGCAGATATTAAAATTGGTTCTATTTGCTAAATCTCTGCCACAAAATGAAATTTACGACGAGACAGTGTTGGCTGTAGATTAAAAAAATAAGTAAATCGAATTACCTGCTTTGAGCATCAGCTTTTTCTAGCTTCTCCTGCAGCTGTATCCAGTCAATCAATGCTTTGAAGTCCCTTACGTAGTTATCAAGCATCATCAGGACTTCCTAAAAAACAACCATTACATCAACTTTTTAAAACACAATCCCCCTGCCTCAATAAAGGAACTGAAAAGAAGTAGGAAATGTACTGGTCTGCAGTGTTCTCACAAAACATAAGACCAAGAAAAACCCTGAAAACAAAAAAGCCCAAACAGTTAAGATTTTTATGTGAACAAACACTAAAACATGTACCCTATCAAAAGATGGGCACATTTTCCAAGGTCTCTGCAAGCACCTGTATCTAAAGACAAAATACCAAAACTTGGCAAAACAATAATTCCTAACATACGTAAGTAACACTGTTTCACGATTTTTTTTGTCAGGGCTGTTATCTTTTAAGATACACTAGACATACTCCATCAAATAAGCAAAATTGTCTGTAAAACCTGCTAGACCTGTGGGAGACCAAAAACATCATGATTAATCTGTTAGTGAAGTAAAAACACAGAAAGCTACACAAAGGCAACTGCATTGGATGGAGGGAATTCCTTCTGCAGAATCCAGGGATCCCTGCATTAGTAAAAACAGGTAAATAGGGATCCTGCAGTCTTTGCTCAGGCAATAATGCCACTTTTTCACAGCAAAGCAGAGCAAAAGACCAGGTCATTAAACTCCTAGCTTTGTTCCCTGAGCAAACTATAGTTATCTACTGTCACTGGTAGGAAAGGAGCAATTCTTTACCCTGCAGGGAGCTAGGAAATCACTTATATTCCACATATGAACTCAAAAATAATTTACTACATGTGATAAAAACCAGACAGATCATCAGAGCCACCAGGCATATGGCACTTTCTCATCAGAGCTGACTGTCACCCACCAAAGCTCATTAACTTCTACAGGAGATAGTTTGAGCTCACATCAATCAGAAATAGAAGCTTCCATAACTACTCTTTCAAAGGCAAGAAAAATGTACACTGTATTCTATGATGACAACATGCCAGCAATAATAGAAGTCCAGAAATAAAGCTTGAATTCTATGAAAACTTACACCAGGTTCACATGCAGAGTTTAAAATAGAGACATGATTTTATGTTATAAGGAAAAATGCTGATGACAAAGTGTTGCCGTTTTACAAATTCTTTCCTATGTCAAAGTCATTCGTGGCTGGTATTAAGAGAAATTTTCTGCTCAAAGCAAGTAATTATTACCTAGAAATATTTTGCAAACAATTATAAATGAAAATGTATTGGTTCTTAAGTGTTTGGTTCTTAAATGTATTGGTTCTTAACTACAAATTTTAAGAGTAAAACTTTTAACACTGAAAACAGTAAAAAACACTCTACTACAGCTCAGGAAACTACTGTACATTTTTGTAACGTCACGACCCACTCATCTTTACTTTTAATTGTCTTTTTAATAGAAAAAGGACCTCTAATGTATGCAAGATTATATGGATGCTTATTCATTTTGTTTAACACAAATGCAAGTTTGAAAATTGGCTTCACATAAGTGTCCTTTGAACTAGTACACATGACAGATCTGGAGCATATGCTGGTTGATATAGGGGAAAAGTCACAAGGAAGTCAAACGCAAGGGAAATCAAACAGAATACCAGTGCTGATGTCAATGTTGTTCTTTGTTTTGAAATACTCCATAAAAAAAGCTAACAAAAATCTTTCTTGCAAGGCAGTTGGTTTACAGCACCAAAGTAATTTGTATGTAAAGTCTGCTACAAGAAATGAACAAGTCAAGTATTTTAGCCGGTTCTTTTTTCAGTTTCACTAATAAAATTTCAACTTTCTAATTCAATTCATGTCCATTTAGGTTAGCCCATACTTAGTTGTGCTGACTGTTACTAACAATAAGGGCATAGAAAGCAAAATTTAATTCTGAATCATTTGCTTTTCAAGTCTGCCACTGAGATATTGCTCAGGGAAAAAAAAATAAATCAATCTGAATATGAGTTATATTTCTGAAGTTAGTTGGCACAGGAAAAAGAATACAATAAATGGCTTAACCTATTTTAAGGAATGTTTAGCTACACATTATCAGAAATGATCAGAGCAGAACCACGCAGCTGTAACCCGAGTCATGTTTTACGAACAAGGGAATACAAACAAGACAAGCAGCTGGAGCGGCCCCATACTCACTGATGCACATCTTTCTCCCTAAAGCTATGAGGGCCATTTTGTCAAGCAGGATGAAGAAGAACAAAAGTGGCTCTGAAAGCGCCGTTACAGGCATCCAGATAACTACATATAGATGTACAGCTAAAATTACCAATTAGTTTACCAATTGGCTGCAACGGATTCGATTGGTTTGTAATTAATTCTAGTTCCTGGCGCGTACGGCAGGAGGGTTGGCGCCATCCCTTTGTCCTGCTGACACACAACACCGTCGGGCAGGGCCCTGGGGTCCCGGCCATCAATACAGCTCTGCAGCTCACCTACGGTACCGCGGGTAGCAGATATACCCTCTGGTGCTGAAGCAGTGGAAACTTGTACCACTTGAGAAGGTGCTGACAAAAAGGAACCTTTATGAGGTAGCATACGGCTGCACTAGAGTCAAAACAATTTGAAATCCCATTATTTTTCAAGGTCATATCCATCCCATACGATTTTTAAAGAGCCAGTTCAAACTGAAAAAGAAAGCAATACTGTTTAAAAGCAACACTTAAAGGAAAATCAGTGACATAAAACTAAAGCCACTACAATACAGCTGTTTCTTTCTCCCCTCCATCATTCTGATCAAGAGTCTCACACATCAAACCCACACGTTCCACCCCAGGTTCCAGTATAAATTGGGGAATGACCTATTAGAGAGCAGCATAGGGGAAAGGGACCTGGGGGTCCTGAGGACAGCAGGGTGACCATGAGCCAGCACCTTGTGGCCAGGAAGGCCAATGGCATCTTGGGGTGGATTAGAAGGGGGGTGGTTAGTAGGTCAGAGAGGTTCTCCTTCCCTTCTACTCTGCCCTGGTGAGACCACACCTGAAATATTGTGTCCAGTTCTGGGCCCTCCAGTTCTGGGCCCCTCAGTTCCAGAAGGACAGGGAACTGCTGGAGAGAGTCCAGCACAGGGCAACAAAGATGATCAAGGGAGTGGAGCATCTCCCGTGTGAGGAAAGGCTGAGGGAGCTGGGGCTCTGTAGCTTAGAGAAGAGGAGACTGAGGGGTGACCTCATTCATGTTTACAGATATATAAAAGGTGAGCGTCACGAGGATGGAGCCAGGCTCTCCTCGGTGACAATCAATGATAGGACAAGGGGTAATGGGTTCAAACTGGAACACAAAAGGTTCCACTTAAATTTGAGAAGAAACTTCTTCTCAGTAAGGGTAACAGACACTGGCCCAGGCTGCCCAGGGAGGTTGTGGAGTCTCCTACTCTGGAGACATTCAAAACCCGCCTGGACACCTTCCTGTGTAACCTCATCTGGGTGTTCCTGCTCCGGTGGGGGAATTGCACTGGATGAGCTTTTGAGGCCCCTTCCAATCCCTGACATTCTGTGATTCTGTGGTTTGTAGCACTACGAAGAAATACGCGAAATTCACATATAACAAATCACCTCTCCCAAAGAGCCCTAAGTACCAAACTATTTTTTTTTCGTCACTGGAACCAGGTACTTTGCACATTTGCAAAACTGAAAAGAAAAAAAAAAAATCAGAACTTATCCTCAAAAAATAAGTGAAATGGGCAGAACTGAATTGGCTCTTACCAGTGAAAATAAGATCAAGATCCAGTTTGGATCAACTTGACCGTTATACTGAATTATTGCAAGTTTCCTTTTCACTGAAGTTAGGAAAACTTTGGTTTTGCTACCTTCAGCTCCAACACATTTAGAAACTGCTTTATTTTCTTGGCTGTCTCAAAAGCCAATTATAACCAGTGTGGAGACCATGGGTCTTGCTCTGCCTGCATAGACTGAAATCGTTAGAATCAGCACCGCCAGAACCAAAACCAGCCCCCACAAGGCGTTCTCAGCAAGAGACGCTAATGAAACACGTTCCCCTCTCCTTCTGGGAGCTCTTCAATGCGCTCAGACTCTCCCACAGACACCACCCTGACGGGAAAGCCTTCACTAAAGTTGTTTCAGCTGGTTCTTTCACGTAATAGCATCATGCAACATGTCAAATCTTTTAAGTGAAAGGCTTTATCCACCTCTTTCGAGTATCTTGTGCTGTCTGTGAGAATCAGAACAACACAACTTCATTGCTGAATTTTCCATTTTATAAGAGGGAATAAAAATCTTAAGTAAAATGAAACTGTTCTTACTGAATTAAAGTAGACTAATTTAGGAATATATCTGCAAGCTTTACAAACACGAAGAGAAACCACCCTTGCCAAAATCTTCTAGAAATGTACCAGTAAGTAACGCTGGGTGGAAAGATAAGAGTTTGTACAAGCATTAAGAAATGCTAAATAGTAACTTAAAAAGCATATGGAACTACATTTTTACATAATAAAATTCAGATTTTTTGCAAGCTAAAAAACAGCTGAAGACATTAATTCATCCTAGGAGGAAAAAACCCCAACAAATTTAAAGGAGTTTGAGATTCTTCTAAAATTACTGTATCCTTAGCTGCTGGATCCAGCCATTCAAACTCTATCAATAAGAGTTTTATATAAGCATGTGGTGTGGTTTTAGGTTTTGTTTTTATTTTACATATATATGTGTGTGTGTATATATATAAACTGAGGCACCTGAGGACCATAAAAGGAAAGCAGGTGAAGACACATTTCTCTGTTAGATTAACCCAAACTCAATTGTCCTAAATTGACTGCAGAATGTCTTCTTCCATCCACAAATAATTTGGGGCTTAATTTCTCTCAGCATACAGAAAGAGATTTAAAGGTATAACTAATTGCATATAGAACACACAATTTGCATTTTGCAGTATTGAAGGTTATAGCCAAAACTATTACAATATATCTAATCTCTCACTATCACACCAACTTATGTACACTAAGATGATGCTTAAACTTAAGAGCCCTTTATTTTAGAAGGATATTTAGAAGGAATTCAACTGTGTTCATTATATCTTTACATACAAAGCATCAAAGCCATATCTATACACATGACTTGAGAGTTCTCAATTCCAAATCAATAGCAAAATACCAACTTCAGCAGTGAGCAAAGCTGAGAGAAAATATACACAACCACGGATCCTCTTACACACATTTCCACTGTTTCTGTCCTTACCACAACCCCTTCATCTGCAGTTTCAACCACAACCAGCCACTAGAGCCCTTTCCGATTTGGGAGCATCAAACATTATCTTCAGTGACAACGTAATCAATAAAGCTTGGAAGACTATAAGAGAGCAAAAGGTACAAAGCAATAGTTAAAAAAAAAAAAAAAAATCTGAAGGTTTTAAATGCCAGAACTTGTCACATTTCATTTTTACATGAGTCTTCTTTTAAGATAATTTTATAAAACTAAAATGGTTAAATAGAAAAGCACATGCCCATCTGGCCAAGCCATAAGTTTGAAGAGACATCACTTAAAGAGTTTAAATTATGGAAGTTTATGATAGCATGGATCCATCTTAATAAAAAGGATTTTTCCAAAATCCCACTTCAAACAAACAAAAAAACCATTAATAGCTGAACCACTGTGGTTCCTTATATAATATTGTTTCCCACACACATCTAGTAATAAAAATAAAAATGGTACTTCATGAAAAGAGCAAACAAGATATTCTGTCAAATGAGTTTGGAGAGTAAATAGAAAAATGTGGCAATACGAAATTCTCATCAAAATCATCTCAATTCACATTCATCTACTTTCAACTGAGCATTTCTGTTGGTATCTCTTGTCATCTGCCTACTAGTTTCTCTGGTGCCAGAAATGACCTAAGTCCAAAAGCCTAAGAAAAGGATTATACACATTACAGACAGTATTTTCCTGCCACTGAAGCTTAACGTATTTTGACATGCCACATCTGCACTAGCGGTATTCTACCAACAACAGGAGAATTACGAAGATACCTCACTAGACCACACAGAATTCATATTACACCTCATACGATACACATATGCCTCATTCAAAGGCATAAAGTCACTTTGCACCCTCCCAGTCCTGCACTTTCGAGCAGCTGGAGCCAACCCTGGCATAACACACAGAACATTGCTATGACTGTCCTGCCTGCAGTGCTGGACACACAAGCTGACACTAAGCCAGGAATCTAGATTCTGGTTACCGCTTTAACATTTGCAAGTAGCAAGAAAAGGCAAGACCAGAGATCTTGCATGACCTGACCAGGAACAATCAGAACAGTCAATACAAAGTGTGAAACTTGGTGCTTGGGAGTCACAATAGCAGCGTATATAGAACTACCAAAGCCAAGGCAATAAACCACGTGAGTGATAAGCAAATGATGATTAATTACCTGATGTGAGTCACACACGGACAAATTGTAATGATCAACCTAAGGACTGAGTTAAGCTACTTTTAAAGCAGGACATAGGCCTAATACTAAGCTACACGAATTCTCGAAAAAATGTCATGAGTGCTTTTCAAATATAATTTGCCAATTGAACTCTGGGTCTAAATCATTATTTTAATTTACGAACTCATAAAGGTTGAGGTTCTACAGTAAATACTTTCTATATATTCCGCAATATGAAAGCTGCACTTGGACAAGATATTTTAGTCAATGCAAGACAGCAAGCTCTAGCTTTTCAGGATCAAAGGTGAAGAAGACTCGTGGTTTCCCCAAGGATCTGTTGTTTGTTATCACTAATATTCCATCAAAAATTAAAACATACCCCTATACCAATGGCGAGGTTGATGTCTATGTATGTAATACCAAAAATGTTATATGCTTGTATATTAAGAGTTACATAAAGCACTCACTTCAAAAGACGGCAGTTAGAATACTCTGCTGTGATTAGCAAGAACACATCAACAGGTTCACCACTGGTAGAAACTGGGCTGTATCTGTCCACAATAACCATCCCAAAATATAGAATTGATAGAACCGAAACATTATTAGTGAAAATAGTTTGCAAGACTCGACAGTTCTATACTTCATAGCTTATTTAACAGAAATTTTAGTAATTTATCAAAAGAGTAATAATCACCATTTAACAGAAACCTTTAAAAGAAAATCTCACAAACAAAAGACCACAGCACAAACATATTACAGCTACTTATGTAAGGCACTTTGTTCTGCTAAGAAGAAAAGGTATTTTAAACGGCAAAAGCAATATGAATGTCACATAAGTTTTACAATATATGACATTAAACTACCTTGTTTACTCATTTTTGTTTTTTTCCACCTCTATTTTGCAAACAAGTAATGTGATACACACAGATACACACATCACTGACAAGCGCCTCCTAAAATGAAGACTTTTCACTTAGGCTATATAATATCTTCAGCCGAGAACAGATCAAGTAGCACAATTAAAATGCTGAATGACATCTAACCCCACAAATATGTGATAATGATACAAATACGCTTCTGTTCTTTCCGTCGCAGAAATTGAAAATGGTAATCTAATTATGATGCAAGGCTGACTGATTTTCTTAAACCAAAAAATTCTGCAGAGAAGTTTCCTGGGCAGGAAGACATTTCAGTAACAAAATGTTAAACTGCGTTAGACCAACCAGCGATTTGGAAGCCTCTAGCTACTGTGCAGTTTTCAAACCTGCTTTCAATGAAATGCATTTGTACGCTAATCTCAAAGTCAATTTGGCCGTGTCTGATTACCACAGAGAACTAGATGCATATGATAAGAAAGAAGTTTACTTAAATTGATATATGTAATTTTTTACAGTGATTACATAATCATTTCCAGAATGTGTTGAGTTTTCAGCCATGTTTGATACAAAACCAGAAGCCTTTAACATTTCTTTTATAATATATTCTCCTGCTTTCTTTTACTGCTTGTGATACATTATTTTTCTAAAGAATGAGTGATTAAATGACAATGGTCTTTCTACAGGTCTACCAGAAAATCATCATAAAACATAGAACAGATGCACAAGCTGTTACAAACACAGGTTATTAGAAATTAGGAAGTGCATCTTACAGTAGCATCCCAACCAGACACTTGACCACAAATCACTTTCCCAACACCACAGAGAGAACTGGAAGAGCAACAACTATCCTTGCAAAAAGGGAGCAATGTATAATTAAGCCACTTAATAGGAAGCAAACAAATGTGAAAAAGGGTGAATCACAACAGTGCCACCTACAGTAGAGAACATTACAGGGAAGGAAAAAATAAATCAATACTCAGTCAGAAAATTAACAAAATCAGAACTAAATAAAATTTCATACAAAAAATGAGAACTAATAACATTATGTACCTCACTACAAGTCTTATACACTTATACACTGCCTAACATGAAAGCATCTCCTTAAATCTGAATAAATATGCCATCAGATTTCCTATTTACAAGCCTTCACTAAATACAAAACAAAAAGTAACATGTTTCTGAGTCTCTAATTCCTCATTTGGCTTTTTTGTAAGGAATAAGTGCCACGTGACAACAGGGAGAGAACAGCTGCAGACTTACCTTGCATTCCACCACACTCTGATCCGATTCACATGTAACATAGATTTCATCAACTGCCCGTCTGAGATTATCAAAAAGAAACGCCCAGTATCGAGCTCGCAGATCAACCTTCCGAGGCTGTCTTGTTTTTGTTGGGCTTTTGTCAAAGTTTTTATCTCCAGCTGCTCCTGATGCTAATTTACAGTCTATGCTAGTGCTCTGAAAAAAACAAGAAAACAGCAAACAGGAGTAAGGTAAGGGCCTGGGCTTTGGTGCAAAACACATTTTTTCCACATAGAAAAAATATGGAAACAAGAAATTTTTCACTAAAGAAGGGTACGGGATATTCTGGCTCTTTGCACATTGGAAAGTTACTTTTTCTAATTGCACACCTTATATTGCTTATTCTGGTAAGTATGTGCATCCAGGGATGAAAATAACATTTCACTAACAATCACACCAGCAAGACTCCATCACAGTTAGATTCTGTTACCAAGACATTACATACAAATTCATCATTTATAACCCTCCTTCTAACCTATGGGCATTCATGTCAGGGAAATGCTGCTGTGGCAAGCCCTTTCACAGAACCACAGAGAGAGAATTCCTACAGAAAAGTCATTTTAGACCACAGGCAACATAACATAATCAGGAACTGCAGCACAGTTTTGGATGGACTTATGAAGGAAAGTACTTTTAAGGAAGAGCTATAATAATGCTTTTATGTTGAAATAGATACAATAGAGAGTAAAATACTGTACAAAGTCTAGAGAAAATTTTCCTCATTCTCCTTAAGTGGATTCTCTTGAATTCCAGCAAACTGTGCCTAAGCTACAAAAAGTTCCCCACATGTTTAGGAAATGCGAATGAACTTGTAATTCTCATGCTCAAATTACAGAACGGGAAAACAGGCAGTAAACAGATGATTTTTCAGTCACTGTATCTAAGAATATAAAATGCCTTTCTTCTCTAGCTTTTAGGGGCCTTGTTTGATAAGTTCACACCATAAACACAGCTCCCTATTACAAGAGAACAGAACCCTGACATGAAAATAGAACCTGCAACGCTGTTCAGTAAATTCCAGAGCTGTTTCTTCAGTAGCCTCTCTCTGGGTTCCAGTCAGCTTATTCTCCTCTGTGCTCTACCTGTACTGCACAGCATTAAACACGGCAAATTCCACTTTGTATAATGAGGAGGTAGACACAGCACTGACAAAATGGTTATGCTCTCACCTGCACTTGTGTTCAGATTCCAATTTTTTTGTAAGAAGGGGAGGAATAGGAATCTCATTTACTACAATCATCCTAACATCCTTACTATCCTTACACATATCTCAAACTGCTCTAAGTGTACTCCAGATGAACCCCAGCTAATGTATGCACAAGAGACAGGTTCAGAAAAGATGCAGGTCATAAACAACCGATGAACAGGAATTTCAGAAGGGTTTCATACAGAATCACAGAATGTCAGGGATTGGAAGGGACCTCAAAAGCTCATCCAGTGCAATCCCCCCATGGAGCAGGAACACCCAGATGAGGTTACACAGGAAGGTGTCCAGGCGGGTTTGAATGTCTCCAGAGTAGGAGACTCCACAACCCCCCTGGGCAGCCTGGGCCAGGCTCTGCCACCCTCACTGAGAAGAAGTTTCTTCTCAAATTTAAGTGGAACCTTTTATGTTCCAGTTTGAACCCATTACCCCTTGTCCTATCATTGGTTGTCACCAAGAAAGGCCTGGCCCCATCCTCCTGACACTCAACTTTTATATATCTGTAAACATTAATGAGGTCACCCCTCAGTCTCCTCTTGTCCAAGCTAAAGAGACCCAGCTCCCTCAGCCTTTTCTCATAAGGGAGATGCCATGTATTGGAAAAAGCTCTCCCTGTTGTCCTTGACCCCTCTCACCAGGTTTAATTCTAAGGAGGCCTTAGCTTTCCTAGTTGCCTCCCTACACCCTCTGACAACAGCCTTATCTTCTCCCCAAGTGGCCAGCCCCTCCTTCCATGATCTATAAACTCTCCTCTTCCACTTGAGCTTACCCAGCAGTTCCCTGTTTAACCACGCAGGTCTCCTGGCTCCCTTCCTTGACTTCCTATGTGTTGGGATGCTCTGATCTTATGCCCGGTAGAAACAGTCCCTGAACACTAACCAACTATCTTGGGCCCCTTTGCCTTCAAGCAGGCTTGCCCACGGGATTTTCTCTAGCAATTGCCTGAAAAGGCCAAAGTTTCACACGTCAGAGCATTTCATATTTTTTCTTCTAAGACAGAAGAGTCACCTCTTAAATAATACCTTGGAAAAAAGACACTCCTTAGCAGAGGCCTCGTATATAAACCTTTTGAACAAAGTTTATACTGGCTAATTTACAACTCCTTTAAAATACAGTTTATAATGACATAACCTTAAATATAGAATTATAATTAGCTATATTAAAATAACAGTGTTACCTCTTGCTGCCTGTGTTAATAAAATGTGACCGTTGTACAGTGATTAGGTTTCTACTCATTCAGCTAATATTGTTGATATAAAGGATCAATTGCTTTGGAATAGGAACCATGCATAATTCTCATCATTTGAAAGATACGTTTTCAAATGTATGTTTGAGACAGTGTCATGGAATATGTTTTGATATTTAGCAATAAATTTTACCAATTTACTACATCTGGCATCAATTTATCCTCTCTATGTCAGTCATATTTTAATTAGGAAATCAGCATGTTGAACTGTGCTAAATACTGAAAATTGTGGCAGTTCCACTGTCACCCCTGTAAGCAGATTTCCAGCATCTAAGTAAAACCTAAGGAACATTTACAGTTACTTATACTCCAGTAGAACACCTTTGAAAGGATGTAAACCCCTAAACTACCATATTTCTTCTAAACACAATCACACAAGCAGGTGAGCATTAAGTTGCTTAATTACGCATTTTAAGTTGATTCTAACACTATACATTTGAATTTGTCACGGCCTGCTATCTTCCACTCAAGGAAACAGAAGTGAATTTTCAGCGAAGAACCCAAACAGTGTCACATGCTTTGCACTTCAGTCTTCAGAAATTCCATGAAGAAAGATCAAACTCAGCAAACTATTTTTGAACTTGATTAAGTTTGACTAGAACTGACTTTACTGAAATGAAAGCTAATACCTATTTCCATTTAAGAGTTGCAGCAATGACTACTTTCAATGTAAATATACTGATAATATTTTATACAGACTGTTATATTCTGTACAGATGTTTAATGCAAGCACCAATTTCTGATTTCAGAATTTCTGAGTTAATCTGTATATTGTTCAGCAGCATCTTTACCTTAAGCTTAGATAAATTTTCTGATGAACCAAACTAACCTTTCACGGTGAAAAGCAAGAAATGCTGGATTACATACAGACTTTTCAATACCGTAGTTCCTGTCCTGATGTACAACTATAGCTTTATTATTCTTATTCATCCTCCCTGCGATTAAGTTTTAATGAAACAGTATTTATTAGAAGTACATGCTTTCGATCAGATCATATTTTTCAGTGTCACACTCAGGTTTGAGAGCGATGCAATAGTGAAACTCAATTTCCAGAGACGATCTCTCAGTCTCTCTGGTACTTAGAGGGAACATATGGGCACAGGACAAAATATTTCTAACCACGTAGTCTGAAGAATGACAAGGCAACAATCCCACATCTTCACCAAGGAGCTCTACCCAAACCACATAAACTGCACATACACCCCTGTGCCTGGTGCTTCCAGCTAACTCTTAGCACATTTTCCACTTTGCTTAGTAGTTGAGGCACAAACCTCTTTCCACTGGCAAGACACAAGGACACAGAATTCGGTTTATCTGAGCAGAGCTGTGAAGCTGCAAACCTGCTACTTTCTAGAAGTCACTCTCTTAACTCGATACAAGTATTTTTGAATCTTTCAAGTGATCTCAGAGCCCTCAGCCTTTGACTGTACACTAATCCAAAATTTACTCTATGTTCCACAGCTTTGCAGACCATCACACATTAAAAAACAAACAAAAAAACCTAAAAAAGCCCTACAGAGTGTTTACAAACACAAAAAAGCAGCTTGTCTTGGTCTCCCCCCCACGCTCAAATAATATATGCATGTTTACCCAAAGTGTGATGATGGCTTATAACAGACATGATCTCACAGGCCTACACTGAAGCTTGTCCTCACTGTAACAACAAAACCAAACCAAGAACAGCAAAGATTCAGAGGTGCTAGTGCACATTATCTCACTTGCAGTGACAGCTGAAACCTTCAGCTGTAGAAAATGCAAAGCTTTTGTGTCTTTGAAGTTAAGAAACATGGGAACATTCCTTCCTACATCTTGAGTAACTCAGTGTGGATGATGAAAGTGATGAAACTGAATCTCTTTTTTTCAAAATTGTTTCAGTAATTTGCCTTGGAGTTCTGGAAAGTATGAAGTGTCTATTTATTCCCAGAATGCCAAAATGTATTAAATGTAGATTTGCCAGCACTCTGTTGAGAGGAAGATGGGGTTGATAAGATCATATGTAAGAGTCCTTAAAAATTTATTTTCTTGAGATTAGTGGCCCATTTATATGTAAAAGAAAGTTAAAACTGAAGGCCCAACAAAAGTAACAAAAAAGCCACCAATTTGCAGCAGTATCCAGCGTCTGAAATGCAGTAGAAATAAAGGTGCTGAATGCCAAACTGAAGTGCCAAGAGGCACACACACTCTGTTTGAAATCTTAATTGTACTCACTAGGAATGCACTGTTCCTACAATACAGTTTTAGTATACCAATGCCACACAGAGCCACTAATAAGCAACCAAGTATTCCCCTGAAAACTCAGTATTTCCATAATCCCAAGTGACTAAAATAGACAGAATCCAAACAATATAGCTCCTTACTCTCCCAGCAGTTCCCTGTTTAACCACGCAGGTCTCCTGGCTCCCTTCCTTGACTTCCTACGTGTTGGGATGTTCTGATCTTGTGCCCGGTAGAAACAGTCCCTGAAGACCAACCAACTATCTTGGGCCCCTTTACCTTCAAGCAGCCTTGCCTGTGGCATTTCCCCTAGAAATTGCTGAAAAGGCCAAAGTCTGCCTTGCTGAAATCCAGGGTTGCAATTGTGCTTGCTATCCTGCTCCTGCCACAGGAGATCCTGAACTCCACCATCTCATGGTCCCTGCAACCAAGGCAGCCCTTGACCTTTACCGCTTCAACCAGACCCCCCTTGTTAGTGAGACTGAGGTCCAGCAGTGCACCTCTTCTAGTCGGCTCCTCCACCCTTTGCATCAGAAAGTTCTCGTCAAGGCACCGGAGGAACCTCCTGGACTGTGGCTGGCCAGCCAAGTTGTCCTTCCAGCAAACATCAGGGAACTTAAAATCCCCACCACAACCAGGGCCTGTGACTGTGAGGCTGCTCTCAGCTGTCTGTAGAAGGCCTCATCAACTTCCTCAAGTTGATATTACTTTATTATTTATTTATTTAAGTGGTATTACTTTATTAATGTAATAAAGATTGTCAGTCACATAGAAGAAACATGAATCAAAATAACAGCAGTTTCTTCTTGACATTTCTTATACAGACTTGCTTTCCACCCATGACTCTCAGAAATTTTATTCACCTGGATTAATTTTTTCCAGAATAAGATATATTGGCTTCAGCCATTAACACATGAGATCAGGAAATAAAGTATTCCCTTAAATTAGAAACTGGGCAGAAAGGTAGCATTTGTATAAGCAGCATGCTTATAGGAACAATATTCTGCGTCATTTTATTGAACAGCACTTCCCCTAAAATAACTTGAACACCAAAAAGTCATACACCTAAAGGTTAGGAAGTGCCAAAAGTAAAGGCTGAGGAAGATAACCTAAATTCTGGTATTTTTAAGCTTCTGAATAACTGATTTTGAAACCCGAATGCTTCAAGAATACAATGTATACACAGTTTTATGAATCTATTATTCACCCAATAGTGTATCTATTATAAGACAAAACATTTTCCTATTTTAAGTTTTATGTCATAACGAAAATAAAAACCGAGCAGATACCTGCTTTGCAGTCTTGTGTGTTCCTTGAGTCACCCTCTTTGTTTTTCCACCACCTTGCCATTTTGATTTTCCTGTGGGAGAAGCAACTGTTTTACTCAACAATAATGATTTTAATTAGATAGAGCATTCTCAAATGCATATATCCCATCTTGCAATATACTGAAATGGGCACAATTTATGAGTTAAGATGTTTGTAAACCTGTATATTCCAAATATATAATCCACGGTTCAGAGTGTGGATAATGCCAGAAAACATACAGAAAATGAAAAAAATTACAAAGAAAGGTAAGAATGACAGACTTGATTCAACAAATGTAACATAGCTTTCAGTGCTCAATGCCTCTGAAAATCATATCATTCCAACCTACATGTCAAATATGATGCTATTTTTCTATATAGCGTCAAAAAAAGTCTGCTTTTGAATTACTACTCAATTAGATTTTACTGAAGAATCAGAGCAAGGAGTTTCTTTCTTAGGAAAAAAAAAGGTAATCATTTAGTTTTTCTCAAACTGTTCAAACCACCTACCAGTAGATCTGTGTATTTTCTGCCAAGAAAAATGGGGACAATCAGAATTTAGGAATGGATTTAGTTCACCTGCATTTCGGCAGTCAACAGAAGAGATAGAAACATTCACAGAGCACGAGTCAGTCCCCTCAAGATCTGAAATGCCTTCTCAAATGTACCTGTCTCCCTCCATTGCTTGTATGAAGTGAAGCAACTGTGCTTCCAAAATTGGTTTAAATTCCCATAGTCAATAAAGACGATTTTAGGTCTCAGTGCTGTGGTGGTGGCAATTTCTTAACTGATTAGAGTTATCTTTGCATAGATCAATTTGTTTTAGCCTAGAGCTACCTGACGTGTTTGCATTTCATCTTTGAGATTTGCTCGGGGTAATTTTTTTGTTTTGTTTTATTTCTCCAATTTAGTATCTAACTTGCACAACATGAAAATCACAGGATCCAATTACCAAAAATGTAAGCAAGTAGACAAAACACTAACTATGGCAAGAGTATTCTCTAGCACAGATTACATCTAAGTAAAAGTTTCAAGATTATTTAGCTGGATGAAACCAAGCAAAAAAATGCATTTGTTGAATATAGTTCCTTCCTTGACCGCTGAGATCATTCTTGAATTTCAGACTTGTCCAACTGAGTTTTTAACAGCTCTTAGGCAAAAACTCGCCAACAGAGTCTTGCTGGTTTACATTGCTCTGGTTATGTAAAGCAGCTGTAAACCTCTCTTCATCAAGCAGTAGTACAGCTGGTTTTCATCACTGGCTATCCCATGGAACAAGGCCTTTAATTTTAAACAAATTAAAAATTATTTGCTTGGTAATTCATTTTTAAAATGCTACATTAGCCAAAACAACAGGTACAAATTAATATATTGATCTCAATTTAACAGCATTCAGGAAAAAAAATTATTCAGCTACTGTATTTATAAAAACTGCCATTTCACTAAAAAGCTTAAACTGTGGATCAGTTACATGTCAGAATTACAATTAGTGAAACATTTTAATCACCAAAGTCTCTCTTCTGAGCTGACTGACATTCTGCAAAGACAAGATTTTGAATGCAATGCCATGCAGACCTCACACAGTGAAAAGGCTTACAAATATGAGCATGTTAAAATTTAAAAAGGCCAATGCACACACAAAAAAAGTTGCAGTCTCATTAGATTCTATAAAAACCAGCATACTAATCCATCATCTAAGAACTGGGAAATGTCTGAACAATTACCCAGTAAAGACAAAAGCAAGTTTTCAGGCACTTTCTATATAAGGAAGACATGCATAGAAAACAAAACTTATGTAAATACCAGGTGTTGCAACTATACAATACTAGTGTTGCTATGAGATACACAGGAACTCAGTGACATACGAAGGGCATTATATGCTAGGAATTTCCTGAATTTTAAGGAAACAATAATGAACAAAGATGATCATCTCATTAGCTATTAAGTTGCCAATGCAAAATATATGAAGTAGCGAAGTTTTGCAGCATTCAGGGAGCTACAGGAGTATTTTACACTTGAAGTCCATTTCCCCTCTGTCTGGTACTTAAACATGAAGCACACACAGTTCATGATTTGTGAAGACTTCCTGTCACAAAAAGCAAAGGTGCTAATATCTCCAAAAAAAAAAAAGTCACTGATAAACTATTATATTTCTTTTCATCACTTTGAATTAATCTGAGGATACAACTGGGTAAACATTCTGTTCCTTTTCCTCCAGTTCTTACACAGAGTGTGAAAAATCTACTGTCACCTCTCTTCTTCCACCTCGAAGGCAGCCATGTATATTGCAGTGCCATTGCCACATATAATGCATCTGTACAGCAGAATCTATCTTACTAGCCCAGTAGATGTCCATCTTTAGAGGCTTGGAAAAGACCTGGTTGCCTGAAGCTCATTTAAAGTAAGGCAGTGGCATCTGCCTGGAGGAAGCAACCAGATGAGACTGGTATTTTTAACCCCTTAATTGAGGAAACACATTGAAGTTTCTAATATTATTATAAACTGTATCTTTTTTAAAGTTTGTAGAATAGTGGTAGATGTGATTTTTCCACTAGAGACCTGGAGAAATTACTGCCTTCAAGCATGGGTCTAACCAAAGTTCTCCATGTTTTTCCACCTCTAGACTGAATTACAGCAATATATTTTGCACAAAATTACTTGTACAAATCACTGCCACTGTCTCACCCAGAATATAACGGCCCTGTATTCACCTACCAGCACTAAACTGGATTCCTATTCATTTCAGTGAAATTCGAGGTTTGAAACTTATAAGCCTTAAAGAACACCTTTCCCTCCACGTCATGTCTACCAGTTACAACCAGGTCTAATGTTGCTGGGGCTTACACACAATGTTTTCAGTCATGACTCTTAGAAGTTCCTTACTTGGCCGGAGAGCCAAGTTTCATTACTTTCACCACATAGTGCAAAACCTATTTACTCTACCAGGCTTTTGCTAAAGGAGCAGGTTACACTGCAGGCTCCTCAAAGCGCGCCAGGTACCTTTTGACCAATAAAATATGTTTCTTTTACCTGAAATGCTTCATCTACAAATGAATTTGGCAAGAGCCCAAAAAATTTTAAATAAATAGGAAATAAGAAGAGAACAACTACAAATACAGGATTTTTCCAATTTTTGACACATCTCTTAAAGTTTCAAAGGTACCTTACCTTCTGTTAACATTTACATGTCAAGTCTCTGGGATATTTTAACTGTTACTAATACCATAGCTTAGATTTTATAATAAAACTTGTGTGTACTGCTTACCTGCATGCAATGCCTCAAATTTCATGCTGGGCACATGAAATAATTACAAAGGAAAAAATTCTGAAGTCTGTCATCAGCATGATCACGGCCTTCCAATGTGGACAAGATCTAAGTGACTGCAGAAGGCAGCTGGTGGCCATCAATTTGGAACACAAATTTAATTCTGGAGACAGAATATCAGACTACTGACATTTGGACAATTGTAAAACCGTTCTCCTAGGGCACAAAGTCAACCATATTGTTAATTATTCTATCCAACAGAATCTGCTGCATATTAATGAATTCTGTGAAGGACTACTTTAATTTCAGGAATTGAAATGTGTTAACAGGCATACTTCTTCTAGATCAGTGCCACCATGTGTTGCTGGAGGTGGATTTTCTCATGTCATTGATGTGTATTCATAACTAGAGTGTCAGCTCTGACATAATAAGGGTGCATGCTGCTCCAAAACATGTAGCGGAAGTGCTACCTGTCATTCCAGAAATCTCTGTCCTTTTTATGGAACTATTTCTTATTGACAGGAATTCTGTATTTCCATTAAAGAATCAGAAGGTTTTGATTACAATTCTTTTCATTACTGCTCTTTTTCGGGAAGGGAAAGGGGAAAGGGAAGAGGAAGGGGAAGGGGAAGGGTACATGAACTGAAAAAATTAATTCAATTAATTTATCAACTCTCCGTAATATTACCACTAATAATAGCAAACGCTCATACCCTCACTGTTTCTGCAGAAAAAAACATAATGACTAACAGCCTATACTATAAAATGTTAAATGACACTGTTACTGCCAAAGCAGTATCTCTGAATGTTACGAGCAGAAGAAACTGCACTAAGACAGAATTCTGCTTTGTACAGAAGGGCTGCAGGACTGGCTCAGGCAACCTGAACCTTTGGCCTGATTCACAAAACTCTTCAACGAGTTATAACTGTCCTAATTCATAATATTGCTGTATCATTCCTCGGGGACAAAACACATACTGAAAGATCAGCATAAAATGAATCGGAGCTCAGTGACACCAACATATATACCCTCTATGCCAAGACAAGGGTCAAGAGGTACAGAATCTGGCTCTGCCAGACTTTCTTTAGCTACAAGTTCCTTTCCACAGGGAAATTTTCCATCAGGCAATTACAATCTGATTTTTGTATTGTGCAAAAAGGTCAGTCTATGATTTAAAAAGAAGAAAGCACCAGTCACAAAAAGTTTAAAAAATTACAATGGCACTAATATGACCAAAAGAAGGAAATTAATATAGCTACTTGGATTTTAATTATCATATATAGCAACTGTTTAATGAAGGCTAAAAATTCACTTTTATATCCATTCTTCACTGTTTGGCAGAAAATGTTAAGACCTGGAGAAAATACTCATCTACAATTCACATTCACTCATTTTTAAGGAAAATGTCTTACTCGAAAGTTTCCAAAATAATATTACAAACAAGGTAGTATTAAAAATAAGACTTCACCAGAAATTGAATTAACTCATAAGTAGCTCAAAAATACTGTTTGAAATATACTCTGTGTTCCTTTCACATAAACTCATTCATGTTACTACCTTCTCCAAAAGAGTAATTCAGAATCTATAAACAATTTAGGTCCCAATTCTAATTCTACTTAGATGGCATACGTGCCTAGTCCAGTAATATCAACGGACACACTCAAGAACACTCAGGAAACTCTAAGACCAGCAAATATGATAAATGGACCTTCTGGAGACACATGTAAATGAAGCTCCCTTAAGAATACAGAGCTGGCCCACTTACAAATCAATGTATTTGTGATCATAAACTGAGTAGCTGCTGCATGTGATCCAGAGCTGGGAGGCGTGCATTCTTTTTAGTTAGATTGTGCTCAAGTCTTAGATTATTTCCATTTTCTCTTCCTACCCGTAGCTAACAGAAATTCGCAGTGCATGTTTTTCTGCTGCTGCTATACAAAATGTACTAAGGTAGCTGGGTCAATGCTGAAGTAAAAGGGTCAGGACTGGGAACCAAAGCCTGTAAATGTGGACTTTTGTAATGAGGTTTAGAATGGTTAGCTGATAAACCGAAGTTATCTATCATTCTGTGTGCCATTGTTCAACTGACATACAACTGAACTGACTGCAATTTCCTTGATGAAACCTATATAAATGTCCAAACACAAACATCTAAATAGGTTTTCATGCATCTCATTGTCTTCTGTGACTTTAGACTTTTCAGCTTTAAAAAAAAACCAAACCACAAAGCCACAAATAGACCTCAATGCATAAAACAAGCCAAAGACAGTTTAAACTTAGCCTCAGTTTACTTCAGGCACAGGGTTAATTATCTTGTAACTCAGACATAACTGTTAATAGAAATATCTTTTCCACTGGCAGAATCACACAACAGCTGAGGCTGGAAAGAACCTCAACAGACTATCTAAGCCAGCCTCCCAGCTTAAAGCAGGGTCAGCTAGAGCAGGCTGCCCAGGACTATGTCCAGTCACGTTTTCAGCATGTCCAAGGATGAAGATTGCCCACAGTTTCTCTAGGTAACTTTTTCCAGTGATCAACCACGCTCACAGCAAAAAAACTAAACTAAACTAAAAATTTACTTTTAGATACTTCTGCCTAAAACTCAAAAGCAGCAGGACCCCCACAGGGACACGTGAGCTACAAAAAATACTTGAGATGAAGTCCTCACAAACAGCATTCTGACATCTGGAACAGCTTGACCAGCACAAAAATTATTCAGTTCCTGGCTCCTTAAGTCATCATACCACAAGAGAATATTACAACAGTAACAAAACTGTTCTGAGGACTTGAATTATGGAAAACTGTCCCCACATAGCCCTTCCTTAAAGAGTCCTCACAGATATTTAACAGACTGAAGTGATACTAAAAGAAATTTCCAGAGTTGTGTGTTTCAGAGCATAGAGAGCATTTGTTGGATTGTTCTAACTCCTCCCTACAATTCTGAATTCCCAAGTTAAAAGAGATCAGCTTTGAACAGCCTTTTCAAAGTCCAGTTCTTTAAGTAACATTATTATACTACACAAGTATCTTGATAATGTCAGCAGGAGAAAAGGGCCTTAGATGTTGCTTAGAGATCAAATTAAAACAGTTTTTAATCTGCCACTGTGAAGGTTTTATAAAGTGATATGTCAAATGCATGGTGCATTTTGGAAAAAAGCTTCATAATTGTACTATGTATGCTAAACATAACCATTTATTCTCTTACAGAGAAATCCTATGCAAGAAACACGTTTCCATACAAGCAACTCCAGTGGACAAAGGACTGTCAGAGAAAAAAAT
The DNA here is from genome assembly GCF_036013475.1 of Columba livia. Classification (NCBI taxonomy): domain Eukaryota; kingdom Metazoa; phylum Chordata; class Aves; order Columbiformes; family Columbidae; genus Columba; species Columba livia. Next base: position 18,395,364 of record NC_088612.1, on the reverse strand, counting down.
CTGGGGGAAGACTGCTAAATACATACCATCATCTTCTTTGTTTTGCAGGGGAACACTCCAGGCGATTAGGTTCCTTGCTGTACGTCCCTCTTCTGCAACTATTTTCCTCACTTTGTCATGACTATTAGAGCGTTGGAAAGAAGCCTGAAAACAAGAAATACAGGAATGGAAAATAAGTGTGTATATAATTTTTCGGTCTGATGAGTTAATTTCATCCAATATGCATTAAACCATCCAAAGTGGAGCGTACAGGTATTGAATTTTCACCAAATATCTGAAACAGGTGTATACATTCATTTTCACAACCAATCATTTTTCTGCATGATAAGCAGACTGATTCATCAACATGACATGAGAGTTACCACCCAGCCCTCAGTATGGGTATGTCTACACCACACATTTTTAACCTCCACTTCACTGATTGTCAATGCTGCTAGAGCATCACAGTAGACTTCACAAACATTTTAGTTACCTTGCGCTAATAATAACTAATGATTCAAGATAAAAGCTGCATGAGGCCAAAATATGTGCTAGCTGACTGAAGAGAGCCTGGAGAAAGGCACAGGATTCACCAAGACTGTCTGAAACGAATAAAAAACCACACCTCTCTCACAAGAACCTAGCAAGTTATTTCCTGGCAGCTGTAGTTATCTGCTATTACCAGAAAGCTACAGCTGTTGTAAGACAGAATGAGAGACACTGAGAATAAACTTCATTTATGTAACAAACACGTATCTTTGCACTTGCAAAATACACCATTGTAAGACCTTTGAAACCAAATCTATTAAGAAATATTTCTATCAATTGACAGATGTCAATTAGACTGGACTAGATTATCATTGTAGGTCCCTTCCAACTGAAACAGTCTATTCAAGATAAAATATTGCCCCTTCTACAGTGTATCAAGTTATTTCTCAGAAAATAATTTGAAACAAAGCCAAGCTATATACTATAATGCTAAATCTAGGTACCATGATAGCACAAAACTGCTGACCAAAGTTATCTTTGAACACTGACAAACTGAACCACAAAGAAGTTACATAAATCTAAACATTATTTTAGGCACAAACAGACTGATCTTCTATAGCACTGATCAGAAGATGCATTTTTCCTCATATGACTCAAGCCTGCAACCACTTTGTTTTATAGTACTAGCACACCTTTAGAAAGAAAATAGAGTAAAAATTAATATATCAGATGAGTGGCTATAACTCATTAGGCTGGGAGGAAAGGCAACACAAATGAAAGTGCTTTTACTTCAATGCTTATACTCTATATTTAACCTAGGTTTCCCTCATGGAGATGTCCTCAATCACTTGTTTCAAAGCTGCAGTGTGCCATCTAGTGCTCCACAGACCAGCCTTGAGATATTACCACGTAAGTCAACAGAAACAAAGAACAGTACAGCTAGATATAAGAGAACTTTTGGAAAACCCAATGAAATAAATAAAGCAAATTACACCTTTTGGTCGCAAGAAACCCAAGCAAAGCACGTGAAAATACAGGATCTGTACTAAACTGGTTCTATTCTATCCTTATTCAATGTAATTAATTGCCTATTCTTGCTAGGAATTTTTAGTAAGAGTCACTGCTTCTGCTGAATCAAGTTTGGTTTGGGTTTTATTCCCTTTTTGTTTAACAATACACTTTCCATCATCAATCTAAGATATAAAGATCCAGGAATGTCAAAGAACTATTTTAAAATCACTTCAAACTACTGCAGAAACTGTCAATGTAAATATTTGTGGTAGCTTACTTCAGAACAGAGTCAAATAATTTTAACTTAATGTCTCTGAAATGTACCTGTTTTAAAACCAACAGAAGAATGTTCAGACCGCATTTTGCTATAATTTATTCTCAAATCTTAAAAAAAAGATCCAAACATTCACCCTAGCTGGAACTGAAGCTAACCTATGGTATCCCCAGCTGCCAAAAATGAAGTAAACAAATAAATCTTCCCTCATTTATTGCATCTTTTCTTTTAAATCCTCTACCAGCAGAGTGTCTACTCAGCATAATCTATGAAATATTTAATTATGCCTTTCCTACAGCATAAGCCCACTCATTCTTGCTATGCACAGAAGACTTGGAAACCATTTTAATTTTTTTCTTTCCTATTATTTTTATGCTGTTATGTTCCATTACATTCTTCAATGGTCCTCCTATCTTCCAGGCTTACCATCCCTACTCCTTCAGTATTTTTTCTCACGTTTCCCAAACCTTTCAAGTTTTCTGAATATAAGTACTTAGTGTTTTCTCTTCTAGATTGTCTCCAACTGATACATATTTGTCTTTGAAATACAAGGTCCAAAAGCAGACACAATTACATCAGTTAAGACCTCCTCAGTGCTAACCAGTGTGGACAGGTTATTCACGTCTTTCAGATGATACTCCCATTCAATCACTTCAAAAGGAAGCATGGGTTTTTTTTGCAGTATGACATTACCTTTTCATCACTTATAATCATAATACATACGTCATGACATATCACACATAAATTAGCACAACTTACACAGCCACAGAATAACAAAGCCTGGAAGGGACCTCTGCAGGTCTAGTCCAACTCCCAAGTCCATGTCCCCCAGCCAGAGCACACCCAACTCTTCCTAATATATAAGCAGAATTAATTTATCTTGTTGCACGTACAACTTTTTATAATTCCAAAGCTCCTTTCTGCACAACTCCTGCCAAGACAGTTGTTTTCCATCTTTATTTTTGGAAATCATTACTTCCATGTGAGTGTAAGACTTTGCATTAGTCCACACCAAACTGACTTTTTAAACCATTTATTTTTTACAAGCCAGAAAGGCCTACAAGGAAAGCAGAAGTATCTCATCTTATTTCCAAGTACTTTTTATCACAAAACTAGAGCCTGATTTAAAATTCTAGTCTCCATAAGTTAGACATCTGTCAGAAGAAAAGAACAACCCTTAGAGGAGGTCTTAACAGGACAGTTAGCAAGAAGTGTACAGCCACAGAGAAGAGTAAACTCTTGTGCCAAAGCCCAGCGGGTATCAATGTGGTCTTTTTATTTGACTAGACACGAGCAAGCTTTAATACCCTCCTTGACAGGAGTCAAGTGATACTGATACACAGGTTCTCCATGGCTTCCTCAGCCTAGATCCTCCTATTTGCTACCTAACTATCCGAAGAAGTTACCTCTTCAAAGTGCTGTAGATACAATCATCTAACAGGCAGGAGTAACCAAAAATTCGTTTAGCCTTAAGTAGCAGATTTCAGTGATTTAGTCTGTACTGCTTCTTTGCGTGGTGATGAATATTAAAAGACCTTTTCTGAGGTTTCTTGTTTTAATGGTGTTCATATACATAAATACATTGCTGTAAACAAAACAACCGGTTTCATCCATCGCATTCTCAAGTAAAATTATTTCAGCTTTAACCTCAGTTACTATAAAGAACACGACTCTATTAGAATAACAAAACCTTATGGTCTTACACTGGAGCACAGATGGGATGAAAGCAGTTTAAAATGGGAATCTTAAAGTCCAAAAAACTATATATATACCAACACAACTAGAAATTATGCAAAACCAGAAGAAATACATTTCTTCTACAGAAGATTCAGTTTTGGAAGTCTCTCATAATGGTGTTAATAAATTCAATTGATCCAGGTTCTAGAATCAATACTTTCAGAGAAGGTACAAATGAAACAATTTGTCAGTGAATCGCAACAGGAAAACTTAGTTTTTCTCGCAGTAGGAAAAATCATACTACAGTTATAGTAGCTGAGTGTCTTACCATCGTGTTATAGCCTTCCTCCACATCAACAGGCTCACTTATGACATTTTTGGACGACCCCATTGAGTTTTCATACCTGTATCAAAATAAATGCAATTAATCATTTTCATTTAAACCACTTCCAAAATTCATTTTACCTTCTTAGCAGCATTTATGTCATGGACATCTGATGAACAGAGTTGGGTTTTCAGAAGAAAGTTTTATTTGAAAAGTGTTTGCATTGCTTCGTATTAAAAGTAGCCAAAGGCCCAAGAAGAAAATAAAAAGAGAATGACTCTACAGAAAAATGTAAATGTATGTGTAGTAAAATAGTAGACAGTACTAAGAATATTAAAACTTTAAAACAATGCATGGACTTCTCTAGAATACCAAAAGGCAAGCAAAATAATATTTCCTGTGGTAGAGGGCTGGACAAGCTCGTTACTGGTTCAAAAAGAAAAATTAATCAGAAAGATACTAAGAAAATGGTATCAGATGATTAGTGGTGAAACAAAATAAAATCAAAGTTTCTGTTCTCAGTTCCTGTGGAAGTCAACTCTGAGAAACTGAACACTTTTATCCAGGTCTGAATTACAGAACCATTGCCACAAGTGCAGGAGTGCACAGAACTAAATATTTATTGGTTTATCAAGGATTTCCAGAACAGTGATAACAATTCTGAAATAAAATTAAACCCTTGGCTTCAATGTTGAAATAAATTACAGCCAGCTACTGATTACAGTACAAACACTCTCCTGCAACACTTCTTATCCATCTGTAGAGTCACACCCTATCCAAAAGTTAGACACTTCCAAACTAACAGAAATTAGGTAGCAGAACAAGACTAACTTTTAATCAGACCCAAAGTCAGATTTTGTTAGTCTTTATCATTAATGATAGTGCTTTAAGTAGGCTGCTCACTTGTTCTCATATGAGAACTCATATGAGTAAATAGTCAAAACCTCTATGAACAAACAGGCAGTTGTCAAGATTTGCACTTGTGTGTATGCTTCAAGGCAACCTACGGAGCTTAGGCAAACGGAAACATTCTGCAGCTGGTTGAGATTTTTAAAACAATAAACAATTGTATTTCAGCATCACCTCAGACATGGGGATAGACCCAGCATGACAAGTCTTCTCACTGAGGTATCTCAGAAAACTGTGCTTTTGCCCCCCCAAGTTAACTTGATCCGAATCTAAGTGGAATAAAAGCTCACTAAATTGACATATATATTCAAGAAAAAAAAAAAAAAAAAAAAGGCAGAGGGCCCAATTATCTTCCCAGTACTGCAGGGCACTTCAAAATAATTTAGAAACAAGAATCTGTATTTAGAAAAATATGTAGATAGGCAAACGCTACCCCTGAGTACACTGCAAGGCCTGCTGCACTGCCAGCTTTTGCTACAATGATTTTCTGACAGCAATCAGTTTAAACTGTAAACGTCATTAATAGTTTTTTAAAATGCAAACACTTATACACCTTACGGCCATTTTTAAGGGTTTACAGTGAGTTTCTCAGCGTGTGTACCTCTCCCCTCCTCACATACAACTTCCACAGCAGAACGGTGGACCCGTGTGTCTTACAGTGGCAGCGAGGTTTACACGCAGAGGAACACCTCCCTCAGACCGAGCCATTCCGAATTTCCTCACAGACTCTGCTCGGGCGGGAGCGACAGGGGACAGAGACACTTTTGGGGCGGGACGGGCCCTCCAGCGCGAGGCGCCCCGAGGTCCCTCAGCGGGGCGCGCGGCCGATGTACCTCACACGGCCGGACCCAGCCGGCACACACCGCTCCCGCTCGCCGCCACGGGCTTCCCGGTTGCCTGTAGCAACCCGCCTCACTTCCTCACCCGGCCCCGCGCAGCGCAAGGCCAGGCAGGGCCGCCGGGGCAGGCCGAGGGCCCAGAGCCGCCCGCAGGGGCAGTGCCGGGAGCTCCGCGGGGCGGAAGAGGGGCAGGGCTGGCCCGCCGCCATCTTGCCCCGCCGCCGCGCCCCACGCCGCCCGGCCGCCGCGCCCCTCCCCCGCGCCGGGCCGCGCGGAGCGGCCACTCACGCTCTCCGCCGCGCAGCGCCGTCCCGCCCGCGCGCGTCCCGCCGCGGTGACGTCATCGCATCCCGCCGCCAGCGGCCGAGCGACTGCCCGCCCGCCGCCGCGCGCTGCGCTCGGCCCCCCCCCGCGGCCCGGCCCCCCCCGCCCGCGCATGCGCCGCCCGCGCCGGTGAAGCCCGCGCCGGTGAAGCCCTCGCCCTCACCTCGCCCGCCCGCCTCCGCCGCAGGGCTGGAAGGGGCTCCCCGAGAACGTACCGGAGGCACCGGCGGCTCCCCGGTCTGCGCCAGGCCGTCTGTCGCTTGGCGCCGCCAATTCGGGTTTACCGGGCTGACGGAGCCGCTGAGGTGGTGGCGGTCGGTCCCTCGGCATTGAGCCCTTTCCTCAGCAGTGGCGAGCTGGAAAAGGGAAAAAATCAAATATGTGCGGGCTAATAAATAATTATGCCCAATACATTGAGTGTATGTGCAGGCAGACAGCAAACCAGGAGCTAATCCCGGGTGTAACACCGGTGAGGGTGAGCTGGTACGTGTCCAGCCCAGCCCTGTGCTTGGAGAAGGACAGGGCTCTTGCAGACAGGACCCCTTGTGGGTTCAGGGGCCTCGAAAACTTGTCCTGTTAGGAAATGTTGGGCAGGCTGAGGCTTTTTAGCCAAAAGAGAAGACACAAGGGGATGTGGTAGGAGTTTCCAAGCATGTAAAAGCATGGCTGTGAAGAGAAAAGAATAATCCATTTCCCCCACTGTGACAGGAATACAAAGAGTAAGAGACCTAAACTGTAACCAGCACAATTTAGGCTGCCATCTCTAACATATTAAAAATAATACAAGGTATGGAATAGGTGACTTGGGACATCATGCACGCTTTGGTTGAAGTCTCCAGGAACAGCAGCACAAACATCTCCCAGAAATGACACTTGGCTGGTTGGGAGCAGAGAGCTGAGCCAGGCGAAGGTCTCATCCAAACCCTTTATGCTGTCACTGGTCGGTAACGAGCTTGTTTATTATTTATCAGGCAGGTGTCTGAGTTTCCACAACTGCCTCTTTGGCCTGTGGCTGACCTGAGCACTGTGGTACTGGGCCTTGCAGCAAATCCTCCTGTTCTGGTTCAATGCCAAATCAGACACCACATCGGAATAGTATCATTTTATAACCTATTTCATCAGATATTAATAGCTGCACTAAATGCAAAAAAAGTAGAAAAACAGGTCTGTAATGTCTGCAGAGTAAAATATTGCAGGACGCTTTGTGCAAGGCTTACGAAACAATTAACTAGAACACTTACAAAGTCATTTTTGGGTACTACTAAGCAAATTACTGCCATTTTGAAATCCAGTCACAAGGTATTTGAACCTGATTATAAGTAAATTGTCGCTCCTTTGTTTTTCCCCTTACTCAAATGTAGAAATGTCAAAAAAATATAGTAACCACCAGACGGATAACTCCACTTGCTAGAAAGAACTGTTAACAAACTGCTGTTTGTGTTGCTGGACAAATGCTCTCATGCCGACAGTTGAACAGGAACAGATCTACATTTGCAACATCTCATAGAGGAGTTGTGTTGAACACAACCTTCTAACATTGATTCCTTTGCGACTGAAAGAACAGCTCCAAACAGATTTGTGAAAGACTGTATGCAATTTGGCTTGAGGTGTGGTGGGATTTTTCGGAAAAGTCAGAAAGTTCAGCGCATAAAAAACTTTTTGTGTGGCATGACTTGCATTCTGGTTTTAAAAATAGCTTTGCTGATTCTTCTTACTTACAAGTTGCAACAGTGATGCATTTACTGTGTGCTCGGTTAAATATATCTAGGTAATGTGAGAGCCTCTCTCTCTTTTTTTTGCTTTTCTTGCATCCATACCAGAATGATCTTGAATGTTATTACATGACTGATTAACTGTGTGCGGGGAAGTGTCTGGATTGTATTTTGACACAGCTAAGTACCGAGAGAAGAATATTATTTCCTGTGCTGTCCCTCTTGGTGAGCTTCAGATTTTTTTCTTAATATATAGGATACAATGACTTGCTTTAAAGCTCCAGTTATTTGTATTTCCTCCTCCTATCTTCAGTCATCTTGGCGTATGAAGATATTGTTCATAAACTTGCTCTTCACATAACTACGTTGAATTTGTTATTTGGTGGCTATTACAGTTGTTTAGGCACTGAAATGTATAATCTGATACACTTGTCAACCCTTGAGATATACAGCAAAGAGGATATTTTGGTGTTCGTAATGCATTAGACAAAGAAGACAAAGTATCTTCAGTACTGTTTCACAAACCAGTCAAATATTATTTCTGTTTTGATTGCTTATAGGTTTTGCCTTGTCTACACATGCCACAAGGAGTATGACTTAATTCACATTTTGTATATGTGATTTATATAAATACTGATGGGAAATTTGACATTTAAACCAATAAAAGATATTGGACTTAACTCACTATTAGATTTTTTAATAGAAAGACATTTCTTATATGGGCAGGAAATTGAAATAACACGTTTACTGATTTATTGCAATATTTTACTCTCAGATCTTCAAGATGAACTGTCGTAGTGCTTCACAGTTAATAGAACTGGAGGTTAACCGGGGAGCAGGACATCGCTGTCACCACGGAAGAGACAGGACAGCGCAGCAGACAACCTCCATTAATTGAGGGCTCTGCTTAATCCTGGCAACAACTGCGTTTCTGGAAATCCAGGTAGGTTAATCTCACTTCAGTTCCAGAAGTACACTAATATTGAAAGGAGAAATAACAGATCTAACAATGGCCTTACATAAATCTCAGTTAATCCAGTAAGAACGATTGACCTCAGTGGGCTTGGGATCAGAGCAATCCCCATTTCATGTGACAGCTCTTAGAAATGGTATTCCTGGAGAGGCCCCCTGCCCATGCACTCAATGTATTTTTAGTTCGTCTGCACGGTCATTGAAGTTAAATTTATTTTACAGCTTTTTTTTCTATTATCTGTGTTGAAAAGCTATGAAAGTTTGTATCACTCCGCCTTATTGGGTTATTTATAAAGCATTGATTCCCTTTGTGTTAGAAGCAGTATTTATGAGTTAGATCCTCAAGCAAAACATTTGTCCCTTTTTAATATAGAATGTTCATACTGCTTGTTTCCCGATGACCTTCTTGTCTGGAGTTCTGGTAGCAGTTCAGTCTGCCAGGCTTCACTGATGCTTCAAAGTTGGAAACTTATCTATACGTCTTGATAGTAGTTTGTACCTTGCACTGGGCAAGAGAGGATAAACTTTCTGTCGCTAACGAGCTGTACGTTCCCGCTGGGAGCGTTTCGCACAGCAGCCGCTGGGACGGGCTGTACCCGGAGGGGTCGGGCTGTACCCCGAGAGAACGGGCTGTACCCCAGGGGGACGGGCTGTGCCCCGAGAGGGCCGGCTGTGCCCCGACAGGACCGGCTGTGTCCCGACAGGACCGAGAGCCGCGGCGAGGGTCGCGGGTCCGACTCCCCGCACAGGCGGCGCTCCCGGCCCCCGCCGCGGCCCGGCCCGCCCTCCGCGGCCCCTGTCCCCGCCCCTCGCCGCCGGCCCGCTCCCCTGCTCGGCGGGCGAGATGCGGCGGCGGCCGGCGCTGCTGGCGCTGGGCCTGGTCCTGGCGGCGCTGGGCGCGGCGCACGGACAGCACCGCGCCGACTACGACCGGGAGGCGCTGCTCGGCGGACAGGTCGGGGGACGCGGGCGGGAGCGGCCCGAGCGCCGCTTGCCGCCGTTGGGGCCGCGGGACGGGCGCTGCGCCCCGCCGGGCCGGGCAGGGCTGAGGCGGGCGGGCTGACGCGCGGTTCCCTGTGCCGCAGGAGGAGGCGGAGGAGTACGCGCGGCTCAGCCCGGAAGAGCAGCAGCGGCGGCTGCGGGCCATTGTGAGGAAGATCGACTCGGACGGGGACGGTCTGCTCAGCAAGGGTAACGGCGGGCGGCACCAGGGGCTGCGAGCCCGGGGCCGGGCTGGGACACGCGTGGGGGTCAGGCGGGCGGGGGCTTTGGCCGAGTCCTGGGTCGGGCCCGACGCCCTCGGAGAAGGCAAAGATCCACGCTCCCAGTGACACAGCCGCTCGCTTAGTGGTGAACCTGCATGAAAGACATAACGACCCTGTTTCACAGCACGTCAGAAGTACCAGCAGAGTTTAGATAGGATGGCTTAGTCCCTCAGATTTCTGTTGTATGTGATGAAAGAAGTGAGGGCCAACAAGAGCACACGGGAGTGAGTCACACAGGTAAGAAAGCAACACCCATAAATACAGCTTTGCACTTACACTACAAATGTGCAAGGAGTCAGTTTGAACCAAGTGGATTTCTGAGTTTGAAATCCTGTGCAACTCAGAGAGCAAGTTTAAGAAGCAAAGAAAGTACTGCAGCCATTAGATCACATACATGCGCTTCAATACCTGGAGACACTAAGGGACCGTGTATTCCTTTAATTACAATATAGTATCAAATGTCTCCTCCCAGACAGGTTTTTATCAGTCAAACCAGTGAACTCCACAGTAAACTAAGGCCCTTTCAGTACATCATCATGACACTTGTTAATTCAAGTTTAAACTCATTATGACAGTATATTATTGTTTTGCTGTGATTTTGACAAAAAAATCAGAAGTCTCTCGCACACTCACAGAGCAACTAGAATCTTTGTTCAAGCACCAGAACAGTGACACGTCATTGACATGAAATTAAACATGCATGAAGCTGTCTAGGTGAGGGAACAAAATATGCTTTTAAAGACAAGATCAACTATATCTGTTGAATGTCTTTCAATTTATATGCTGAAACTAGTCAACTGCACGCTTATTTCAGTGTTCCTGTGTAGAGGTGAGGCAATATAAAGCTTTGGCAGGATGGCTTGTCCCTGTAGTAAGCAACAGGCAGTTCACAACACAAAGGTCTGTTTTAACGTGCAGAAATTCCACCCCTACTCATGGTACATATTGCATCTGGTTCTCAGTCTAATGGAAGCTCGCCTTCCCCTCACTTCCCAAAGGAAAACTCACAGTGGAATGTGTTTCTATGCTAAAGCTGATGGTATCGAAGCTCTTTCAGCTCAGTTATTTCTCAGTATGTTGCAAAACACTCTTTGAGAACTTTTTCCTTATTAATGGCACCCCCATTTGGAGTCTAACAGTGAGAGAAGATACGATGTATTAATACCACTTTTCTAATATCAGACCATTAAGTATGTCTGATGAATGACGCGGGACATTATGTACTCAGATGGCTGTGCCTTGTGCCTTAAACGCTGGGAAATAAACTACACTATAAATCTTATGTTACCCAATCTTTAAAAAATCACGCTGCACTTTCTTGTAAGGCAATGCTGGGTTTGTGCACAAGGCTGGGTGGTTACAACACATGGCACACACGCCTCCTCATGTTCAGTCAATTCACAGAATGTTATAAAGTTGGTTCCTTTCATAATACAAATTCAGTATTCAAAATATATTTTTAAAAATCTCTCGCTGCTTTTCAATGATATTTAAATTAACCTATTAAAGTTGTATTGACTCTTCTGCCAAGAAGGACAGAATAAGATACTTCAGTATTTTTAAATGCTATAAGATTTTCTCTACGCTAAAGCAGTAATTTCTGTAGGATTATTAGTCATCATGACTCTTCAGAGCAGGATTTCAATTGAGTTGATTTAGCTACATAATTTTGCAATGCAGAGGAATGGCTTCCCCTTCCAGGCACCAGAAAATAACTGGAAGATACTGAGAGAATATGTTCTCCCAATCTTCCATAAATGAAGTAACTTTAACATATTTGTGTGAATTCATCTGTATATTAAGCTTGCTTTCTTTTAGCCACACTTCTATAAAAACAAGTAGCTTAAAAGCATTTCCAGAATATGTAAGGCTTGATTTCAGTCTCAAGTCGAGGGAAAGTATCTGTTAATATTTTAGTTTGGGTAATTAAGGCAATGACACCGAATTCAGTTTTATTTCAGTTTGTGGATTTAAAAAAAGCCAAAAACCTCTCAAACCTGATGTGAACAATGTTTTTTTTGGCTACAAAGTTATGCTTAGATTTGTCTGTCTAAACCATATTCAGCATCATTTTTATAAAGCTCCAAAGGAAAAAAAAAAGGTGGAAGGGTGCTACAGTGTTGGTTGTCTTCAGATTTGAAAAGCCATGGCCACATAGTAATTTCAAGCACTAAAAGTGCTTCCTGCTTCCCTGGCTCAGGTTCCAGTGAGCTGACCAAGGGCTCTTTCTCCACTGAGAACTAAGGATCTTCCTTCTGATGGGATCAGTTTTTAGGGGTGCAGTTCACTGTGCAGCTGTAGGAACACTACCTGTAATAATTTTTCCCTCCCGCTTCCCTTGTGTATCCGAGGGGGATGCATCACGCTCTTTCTGCCAGCAGAAAATAGGCCAGATTAAAGTCACCATGTAGCTGTAGCCTGGGGGGTGAATGGGGAAATGATACTCTGAAAGCTGTAGCTGTGATCTATTCTTTCATTCAGTTAACCTGAAAAAGCCAAAGCATGGGGGAAACAGATTGTTTTGCTTTAACCAACCCATTGCCTATATGCTTACATCTGAATTGCAGAGTATATTCCAGACAGAATAGACCTGTGGCATCTTTACAGACTTTATAGCGCAGCTGATTCTGGTTTTTTAAATGTTATTATTTTTTAAATGATTTTCACAGAGGAGCTGAGTTCCTGGATACAGCAGTCTTTTAAACATTATGTTACACAAGAAGCCAAGCAACACTTCAACGACTATGACAAAGATGGTGATGGATTAGTGTCTTGGAAGGAGTATAATATGCAAATGTATGATCGTGTAATTGATTTTGATGAGAACACTGTCCTGGAGGATCAAGAGGAAGAATCATTTCGACAGGTAAAATGTTTCAGCGTCAGTTTCAGTAAGCTCTTGGCAAAAGGCAGCAATATTTGTTTATTGTGATGGAACAAGATGGGTAGAGAAACCACACCAGCTGGCATATGTTTTAACACTTTCTTCTATCTGAGATAGGGGAGTAATTAAAGGAAAGTAATGGAGTATTAAAGCTGCTATCAACAAAACAAAGACAGAATGAAATTGTACCTCCTGAGTATATTTTGCTGGCTGAGTGGAGTGTGAGTCTATGGACGGTCTCAGCACAGAGCACAGTTCCAGCCAACATCTTAAAACAAGCCGTCCATCTGTTAGATTAGGCCAGTAGCCTGAAGAGTGTCCTGCCCTCAGCAGGGGCCAGAACCGCTGGGGTGGGGGTTAACGGAAACCCTTGTGCTCTTTAACCCCCTTTAGTGCACTGTCCTACCCACTTCTGCAGTTATTTCCCAAGTACCCGGCATGGGATATCAGTATTGTCTGCTTTAACATTTTCTGTCTGACAGAGACCCCCAGAGAAAGCAACAGTGATGCAGACATTTTTAGCAATCAAACTGCAACTCTGAAAGCTAAAACTGGATGGATCAACAGCAGAAGTTACGGATTAATCTCCTGTAGGAATGCAGATACTTGAGAGTGGAAAGCAGAAAGGCAAGGGAGGGAAGGTTCAGCAAGCACCATCACATGGCAAAACTTGTCTCAAGTTACACATTTAGAAGTACAGAGAAATGTTTCCCAAAAAGCGAGTGAGGTTTTTAGACTATTCTGGCCTAAGGTTGCGTTTTGTTTTATTTCTTGTGAGGATTGTTTTGCCTGCTTTTGGTATAGTAGTAGTAGATAATAGCGAATGTTGGCAGAAGCGTAGCTAAAATAGATAATGTGTGGGGGATTTTACACACTGAAGAAACAAGCTGTAAAGCTTTGGAGGTCACTTAACTGAACAATTACTTAGCTTTTAAACAACACAAAACTTTAAATGGCTCTACCAATCAAAATACTGATCCCGTGATTGAGATAATACCATCATAGATACATATGCTGAGGGAGAACTACTCATTTATACTATACTTTGGCTGCTTGCTAGGTTTTCCTGATTGCTGACTTCTTCAACGTATATTGTAAAGAGCAAACTCAGCAGCATTGTCCAAGCGCTGTATGTCAGCCATCTTCAGCATTGTCCTTACCTTTGGAAATTAATGATCCTGCTCTAATCAAAATGGAAGAGTCAGACAGTGGCACTGATTTAGAATTGGCATCAAGTGAACATGTGAATGTACCAGAAGGTGGCAGCCTTGTTCACCAGTTCTCAAAAGAACACTGGAAAATAGACTTTTCCCTCAGTAGTTCATCTTGCAGTCTAGTTCTTTCTGTAGTCCATCCTTTGGAATTGCCTTCCTCTTTAAACTCTAGGCTAAGGTCAGCGTTTCTTGAAGAGTGCAATTAATTATTTTGCAGAATAGTTAAGATCTCATACTTTATTTCTTACATATTATGCTGTTTGAGTACAGATCAGTTATCAATGGTGTAGGTCTTTATTTTGTCTATAGAGACAATGAAAATGAAATGAAACAAGAAGAAAAAATTGTGCCCGTTTGGAGTGCAGAAAGAGGAAGTGCAGGATATTCAGAAATAAGAACTTGCCTGCTTATTGTGGATATTATTTATTTTTAAAGAGCATGCTAATATTTATACTTAAAACAGGTTGCAGAAGTGACTTTGCTTTGAAACCTGTTCAGATGTCATGGACTACAGTCTTGTACTAAAGGAATCTTTCTACTCCTTCAGCACTTAAAATGGCTTCAGAAAAGACATTTTACGTATATGATATTTCAACACCTTCTTTGAGCTACAAACAGCCCTTGATATAAATGAGAAATAGATCCAGAAGGTTAAACGTCCTTAAAATTTCGATTTTGGAATTTGCAATGGCAACCATTGATTATAATCAATTGTACTCCACTAGGTTAGTTTGGGAATTGGTGACTTTTAGAAGAGGAAGCACATATAAAGACAGGAATTCTTGGTCTTTTCATTGTCTCCATTTTGTGTTTTCAAAGCCTTGGCTAAGAGCGTGTTTTAAAAGTCTCCTTAAATTGTAAAAAAAGGAGGATTTTTTTGCAATTCTTGAATAAAACTACCTCAATTAAAAGTGTTGTTCTCATTGCTCTGGATGAGCTCTTTTTACTGAAAATATAACATCAGTATAAGTAGGTAATGTAAGACAATTAATATTCTAATGAGCTTCCCAGCCAGCTACTATAATGTTGTTTTTCCTTTTCATTAAGTGCTCTAACTAAATTATTTCCTAAGCTTCATTTAAAGGAGAAAAAGCGTTTTGAAAAAGCTAATAGAGATGATGTTCCTGAGCTGAATGTGGATGAATTTGTTGCCTTTGAACACCCTGAAGAAGCGGAGTATATGACGGTAAGACGTAGGAGGGTATCCTTATCAGCCTGTGTATAGAGATGTGACATTTTTTAAGGCGTGTGCTTAACCCCAGTGCTACAGACCATGTGCTTTTGAGCCGTTAGGTTTATTGTTTTTACGGCAATGTAAAATGTTTTGTTGCACAGGAACCAATTACTGCTCTAGTCTGCATAAAACAGAAAAACTGATTTGAAATGAGCAAGTCTTTAAAGAATACCTTATCGCTCTGAAATGATATATTGTTGTTTTTCTTGATTTCAACTTGATAATTTTTCACCAATCGATATTTTGCTTTTTGTATGTACACAAAAGGACTTTGTCATTCAGGAGGCTTTAGAAGAACATGATAAAGATGGTGATGGATTTGTTAGCCTGGAAGAATTCCTTGGTGATTACAGAAGAGACCCAAGTAAGGAAAAAGGGCAGGGGAATGAAAGAAAGAACTGAACAAAAGCTTTTGCAATGGGCTGAATTGTATGCACCTTGATTTTCAGCTTTGTACACCTTCACCTACATGTTCTGAGTAACATTTTCCTGTCTTCTACAATAATTTCGTTTCCTGGTACTGGACATATTAAGTCATTATTTCAGTATTTGGCAGCAGTTTGTGTACAGCCCATTCCACTGTTTCTTTGCAAGTTACCTCTTGTTTCCTGAAGACTGTAGCATATTCCCCATCACTAGGTACGCAGCTGCAATAAGATGCAGCTTTGCTAACTGGACACATGTGCGAAACTTGCCTGGTCTTTCCCAGCTGAGGAGGGCAGCTGCCAGCCCGGCTTTAGAAGGACCAAAGCCAGGTGTGTTTGAAGAGAGGTGGAGGGGAAGTGCCAGGACGCTGTTCACTGTACCAGATACCAAAAGCCTATCTGCTTTCACTATTTTTTTTCTCTGCTCTTGCCCTTCCTTAAACTTGATCTATTCCTTCTTTAGCAAGAAAAAGCACTTGTCTGGTGTTTATCAATACTTCAGCTATGTTGCTAATAGGTAAATATTTTATACACTGTATTTGATTTGCTGCAGGTCAGGGCAAATATCTCCTCCAGTTCCCAAAAGACCAGTAGCTTGAGGCATGGGGAAAGTCTGCTTGGTCCTAAGGAGTGCCAAGTCTTAAGTGTGGGGAAAAGGTTTAAGCCACATCAGGATATGGAGAAACAGGGGAATAGTCAAGTTTTTCTTCACGCCAATCAACCACCTGGAATTCTACCTCTTATAACCATCTTTGTTTCCTGGAGCCACCAAAAACAATACATCTCTGATGCAACTGCAGGGTTCTGTATCTTTTTCCTGCTCTGACTTGAAAAAAGCTTTTCCAAGCCAGTCTATCCAGAGATGCTGGAAAGGAGTGAAATTGTTGCTACCATCCTCGCAGTAATAAAGATAACAGCTTTGTCATTTAAACTTTATAGCAAAAATTGAGAATCAGCTATAATTGTAGAAACTACTTCAACTTCCCTCCCAATGGCCCTCTCTTCTGCAGTGTTCCTGCAGCACACTTCCAAATGACCAATGAATTACATGGTGGTTCTGGTTTCACAATAGTCTTTTGTGGTTTGGGGCAACAGTGTATGGTGAATTGTGACATTAAGGCATTACCTACTTGGAAACTAGATGTTAGAAAGGAAGAAGAGAGGCTTCACTCTTTTTCTTCTTTTATAATAGAAACCATATTAGTTTTAAACTGTTTTTTAAACCTGCTTCTGATGCCAACTACTTTTGACTTTCGTAAGGTTTAGGAGGTCTTAATATCTGTTCATGGTTGTCTGCAGTGCTTATTGGTTTGATGAAGTGCTTCTAAATTTCTTGAGGAGTTAGAGACAAGTTGAAGATTGCTGCCTAGGTTGCAGGCTGCAGTACTACTGCGTAGGTTAACTATAAATCAAGTATACAAATAAAGAAATAAATAAAGACAGTAAATGGAATTGCTTTGGATATACTCCAGGTATTTTAGAAAACAAAACAAAAAAAATATTAGACAGTAAACTACTCGAAAAGCCTGCAGTATTGGCCTGATTCTGTTGAGCTAGTCAAGATCTTTGCCTTCTCTATTGGCTGTCATGGATGGACCTCCCTTGATGTTACAGCAGGGGAACAGACATTAGAATGATCTTAATACGGCTATTTAAGTTTCATAATCTCAGATACTGCCAAACAGTAGTTGTCTACATACTTTCTGGGACGGTTGTTGATTTAAAGCTTTTCCCTACTTTCCTCTGTCCATTAATTGCTGAGATGACCCATGTCTGAGGCCTGTAGTATTGCTGATATTGGTGTCACATGGTGCTCTCAACATGGTATCTGCAACACCATTCTATACGTTAGTGGGAGAGTAATCTTAGCTCAGTCAAGGTAAATACTGCAAATGTAAGATACCTCTGTCATCCACTTCAGCCTTTTTCTACTGATACGTCAGCTGCCCCAATAAGTAGGAAACCCTCTACCTGGCAGCATATTCAACATAGAATACGTTTGCTCCACTGTCAACGTGGGTAATTCAGGTCATGGTAACCCTGGACTTTAAAGTCCAGTTAGTTCAACTGTAAATTTACAATCTTAAAATTACTTTAGCTTTACATTCTGTTTTAATCTATGCAAGTATTTGTTTCATATGTAGGCAGATGCATTTATTTAATCTATTGTAACTGGTCTGTAAGGCTTGTCTTTGTTTAGTGAAATCACTTAATGTTTTAAGAGAGTAAGAGAATTTGTGGAGGAGAAAAGGTGAAAACATCTGCTTTAAGGTAAAGAGTGGCTTTAAACCTGACAATGTGTCTTACTAGCTGCAAGGGAAGATCCAGAATGGATACTTGTGGAGAAGGATCGGTTTGTGAATGACTATGACAAGGATAACGACGGAAAACTCAACCCTCAGGAGCTGTTGTCTTGGATAGTACCCAATAATCAGGGTATTGCACAAGAGGAGGTAGGTGTTCTGACTGCTGCTTAGACTTTAATTAATGCAGTAGAATTCTGAAGGTATCACAAGAAAATGATGGGTGCATTCAGACTCACCATGGCTTAGTGGTTGAAAAAGAATGCTTAGTAGGACCTTGCGTATATTTTTAATGTTTTTTTCAGTTGGACAAAGAACACAGGTCCTTGACTTCCTTAGGGAAATCTGAGGTTCCTATTAACTGTATGAATGTTTGTAAATTAACAAAGTGCTTTTCTACATGTTTGAATAGCTTATCTGGTTTGACTTAAGGGTATAGTATTTCAATAAGATAATTTTCAGTTATTATAGGTAAATCTAATGAGATATACTACTAAAACAAGCTGTTGCATGCTGACAACATCATTTTGAAAACAGAAATTGATCACAATTCTTCTAACTGGATAAATCACAATAATTTCTAGAAATAAAAAATTGGCTTTTCATAAGGACAAGAAAATGAAAGTATTCTGTGATTCAAGATGCTGTAATGCAAACTTTGATGATGATAACGAAAATGGTTCAGTCAGGGTTAGAACGCCATCATAGGTGTAAGTGGATTCTCACTTTAGCTGTCTTTAGTTGATGTTTTTGTAGCAGGCAGTAGAAGCAGCGAGTGTTCCAGAACACCCTGTTTTAGTAAGCAGGCTTCACAGTTGCCCGCTGCAGTAGAGAGGATTTCTACCTTTCCCCTAGTAATTTTTATCTTAATTTGTCCAAATGCCTTTCCTTTGCACTGGAGGATTTTGGTGCTCAGGATGGCAGGAACAGCAGCTCCTGCCCTGCCTCCACCACTCCTGGTGAAGCCAGGAGCCGCTCTGTGGGCAGCAGAGCCGCGTTGGACACTCTGCGGTGCCACCTCTTCCTTTGGCAGCTCTGCTGGGGACAGAAAAGCACGGTGGGGAGCAGGTGGCGCTGGCTGCGAACGTACCTGACCTGGTGGCAAGCCAAGCTGTTCAGTTGCTCTAGCAGTGTATTGTATATGTGGTGGCCTTTGCATGTTTTTAACATCTGATTCTTGAGCATGGTTGGTTCGTATTTCACAGAAAAACACCGCTTTGACATGAATTCTGTGTGGTGGTGAGTCTATTCATGCCTCTGTTGGTTTGCTTGGTTGTTTTTTGTTTGGTTTTTAGCAGTTCTTTGCTACTCCTTCCAATGTAGCTTCCTGCAAGACCATGCTGTAGGAACAGCGCAGCTCTGCAAGACATTATTTCTTTATTTCTCTAATGCACTGTCTTTTTTCTTCAGTTAAGGGCTTAACAAAGTCACATATTCTAAAGAGAAGGTAGCATTGACTTAAATCATTAACTGCTGTTTGAAGGCTGAATATTGCAGGTTTGTTTTGGCATATCAAAATGACTTGAAAACCTGGTAGCTGAATAACATAAAAATAGAAAAATTACTATACATTCCATTTCCAGGAATTGGTGTGTGTTTACCAGGATGTTTGTCTTAATAATCGTGTAGCTTTTGCCATGCAGAGTGGTTTTCAAACCTGCTTGGCTGATGTTAGTCCCTGCTTTCTTCAGTCCTTTGTGGTGATGCAGTCAGCCTAAATCTAACATTTAATTTTTTAAAAAGTCACTAAGCAGTTATATTTAGCCAAACCAATCAGAAAAAGCAGGACCAGAAGGATTGGCTAAATCACTGTATTCACAGATGTCTAACGTGTAATACTAGGGCTCCTGTATTTCACAGAAATCATAGGTGCATTAGAGCTGCTGTACTGGCTTGTTTGCCTTGAGCTCTGTAATACTTGTGAATGAGCTACAAGTAAAATACTCTGCAACTGTTTTTGTTTTACTGCTGATCTTCCCTTTGTAATACACAAATAAGCAAACATCTGAAAATTGTTTTACCTTGCAGCTTCATTTGACATTGTCATGATTTAGTATTTTCATGTTTTTTATCAGAAAAGCAAGCTTTTGCTTTCAGAAAATGAGAGAAAACGTGAATTGCTACCCAAAGGTGAAGTTCCTCTGCATGGATAGCTTATCTTGTCCACTGTTGAAAGTTGAAAAGCCTTTTTCACAGTGGACAGCAAATACTTTGCAGTTACATTTTAATCATGAATTACAGCTATGGAGCATTTTTTGCAAATCATAAATAGATAGAGAATATCCAGCTGCAAATCTCTATCCCTACTGTTGTTTTTTGTTGTTAATATGCATGTATGATGGAAAAGTGAGTCTCGGCGGGTTCAGGAAATACCAAATGGCTCAGCACAGGAGACAGCTCCCGAGCTGGCAGCAAGGCTGCCTGCAGCTTCACCTGCGAGCTGTGGACGGTGCTGGTGTTGTCAGACACAGGGTGCGCAGGCGACTGAGACATAGCGGGTGCACGCTGCTGAAAAAAGGTGCTCCACTTGAGGGCTGTGTTGGCTCACATCCTAGTCGAGGTCCCATACATCTGGTAGCTGTCGGTGGCGGCTGGATGTCCAGCAGGGCTGCAGCCGACACGCTGAGCTGGCCTTTTCTGGACATTGTGCACTGGAGACGTGTGCTGCATAAGCCCGTGCGTCTCAAGGACTGCAGGTGCTTGCAGGAAGATGATTAATCGTTGCTGGTTTAATACTGTCGTCTACCCTCAAAGTGAATCTATGGGTTTGACATTGATTTGTTGCTTTAGAATTGATAGGGAGGGTAGAGATTTGATATTATGATTTTGCCACCAAATAACAGAGGCAAAGGGAAACAACCCGAGGAAAGAAAGGCTCTGTTCTGAATGCAAACTCTTGTCTGGCTCCTTACAAATCATAGTGCTGCAGCAGGACTTTGACAAAGCCATTCCAAATGCATTATTTATAAATGCTCATATCTATTAACTGTGCACATGGTGTTCCATTTTATTTTAAAGGCTCTACACCTTATTGAAGAGATGGATTTGAATGATGATAAAAAGCTTTCCAAAGCAGAAATTCTTAAGAACCAGGATTTGTTTCTCAACAGTGAAGCAACGGATTATGGTAGGCAGCTTCACGATGAACGTTTCTACCATGAAGAACTTTAGACTATTTATTTGTAATCTGTTTTCCTTTCTTTCATTTGGAGCTTTTGTTAAAGCACCCATTGCAAGTTTTAGGCTGTAATTACAGTACACTAATGTTTGTGTAAATAATGTGCATTTAGAATTTAATTGCCCTCCTGCAGACTTCCTTGGGCTTCTTCTGTCTTCAAAATTAAATACTTACTGCCAAAATTGTATAGCATTGGGAAAGACATTACTTCAGGTGTAGGAGTGTATTGTGAAGAGTTGTTCTATTGTACTTGAAGAAAATGGAGAATCTAAATGATTCTGAAAGAATGCAAAACGTAGTAACTGAGAGACTACTGTTTTTTCTAATTAGTTTAATTGGGGGGGGGGAGTGGGTAAGATGGGAGGGATGTTTAGAGTCAGTATTAACTGTGTTTTGTTTAATACATTTGGAGAAACACTTAGATTAATGCCTCGATTGTTTAAGAGGTTTCTACTTCATTTTAAATGGTTTCTATACTGTGTTTATTGTATCATAAAACTTGCTATTTTTACATCTATAGACAATAATTGTTTCTAATGTACAATTCTACAGCATTAGTAATATGATGGTATTTTACAGTGTTAAGACCTTATTCTTTTGTTGTATTAAAACTTAAGATACTCTTTCTGTGTTTTGTCCATGTATTACTTGCTGTGGGTCACCAGAGCAAGTCCTTGCAGTGTGAACAGTGTGCACAGTGTAGGCAGGGTACAATGGCAACATTCTTAGCATTTGCTGGACAAGTTTGCAAAAGCGGATGTGGAGGGATTGTTTTATGTGGGATATATGGAACTCTAAAAGATCAAGGCATTACATAATTTATGTAGTAACAACCTCTGAAAGTTAACTTTGGTTGTAAGCTCCACAATTACCATTGAAGAAAGTAAGTACTGTCCCAGTATGTGATTATTTGAAATCATCTGAGAGGTTAATGGCACAACAGATTCAAGTTAGGAAAGTACATCTATTCACTTTTTATCTCCTAGGAAGGCACAGGAATTAACAAAATGTTCTAAACAAAGACAAAGCCTCGCAGAACAGACTGTAGTGTGTGTTAGTGGTTTTTAATTCTTAGATAACTAACTGCCGTAATGCTCTTGCAATGTTCTTCTTGACCAATGTTTGCCTTCCTCCCAACTCCTTTTATTGAGCAAAAGCACTAGTTCTGCCTTGTTTTTCTCCCAATGCACCACTTCTTAATTATTCTCAGTACAGGAAGTTCCTCTTGACATAAGCGTGGAAGTATCCCCATTAAAAGTCTAGCAATTTTCATTCAGATCAAAACTACACACACTTCTACTGTATTTTCTTAGATACCACAGTGGCAGAAATTCAAAATGCCTTTTCAGTTGTAGTGGTTGGGGGTTTTTTTTACCCATATTTGTTTCAGTTCCTGGGAATGTGAATACATCAATTGCCATGTTGGTGGTGGGATCTGATTTAAAAAGTAAATAAATACGTGAAGTCTAATTAAATCCAGTATGTCCAGGAATACTAAAAGGGTTTTTGTCATCTTTGTTGGTTTGAAATATACCTGAAGTTGCCCTTTTGTTATTATTCTTTATGGCATTTTTAAACAAATCTTAAATGACAGATTCAGCTGCCTACTCAGTATTAAAAATGTCATCGTCACCTCGACAGTTCCAACCAAAAGCCTTTGGGAGGTGCCGCTGGCCTTTGCGCGTTCACTCGGCTCCGAGCCATTTGCTGCATTGCAATAATTGGCATAAACCAAGAATAAGAAGAGGTATAACAAGACTAGCAAAATACCGAACAGCGTATCATTTATATAGACTGCATCTCCCTATCTGTGCCAAACATCCAATTTATTGCTTATTTTACTATTTCTGTAAGCACATCATGGTAGGTATTATTAGAGCTTAGCTCATGGTGAGACAGAACTACAGCTCTTGTCACTTAGCTGCTCTTAATGTCGCTTTCTGGGCACAGAAAACTAGTACTTCAAAAGGAAACAATATAATTGTTACAGTAACTGAAATACGGATTTGGAGAAGTGCTAAACTTAATCCTTTAATAATGTATCTGTTGAACATTCCTGTAATTCCTAGAGTAACTTCACATAGACTTCTCTTGATTTCTGATAATGTTTTTTAAAATTAGTCTTCTTTCACTTTAGGATTAGAAGGCAAATAATGCTTCTCAATCTTACAAAGATATGTGGGTTTTGGTAGTTTAATCTAGTGTTTAGGTTGCCCGGATTGCCAATCCGCCATTTACATTCAGTGATGTCTATCCAAATATTCTACACAAGAGTCGTTCTGGTATTTTCAGGGTTATGTGTTCCAGAGTCCCTCACCCAGCATTTTAACTATACTGAGAAAAAGTGCAGTGAAGCAAAGCATCTCTTGTAACTGTTTCACTGTAGGTAGAAATTAAATAGAAACTTCACTGAGTCAGAACAGAGACCGTCAGCGCTCCGGTGTGGCATGATTTATTCTCTATTGATGGAAGGAACGGCTGGTACTGGATCTGGGATTACCGGAGCCTGAGGATGTCACACACAAGAGGCAGCCAACAGGACTCTGGCCTGTTCCATCTGCTCTCACTTTGTGAGCAGGACATGCAGAATCATCTGAATTCAAATACTAAAGCTGGTAAAAGCTCTTTGTCTCCACGTGATAACCACTCAGGCATCTTAGAGACCGAGCATTCCTGTTGGGAAGGTAACCTCACTGTCAGCCTCAGAATTAGTTATCCCTGATCCCGCGGCACTCCGGAGGAGTGTGCAGTACGGTGATTCTTTGGATGATGTCTGGGAGAGACTTTCAGAGGAACAAATATTAGCTAAACTCAATGAAGAGACCAAAATTTCTTAGCTTCTTCCAAAATCCTTCCATTTATAGAACCAAGGATCTAGCGAAGTTTGATTTCTAAACAAACAGTGCATGTAAAAATGTCAGGGGAACAGGGCAAAGGGAGGATACTATGACAGCAAGCAGATGAAGTATCAGTATTGTGGAGCTTAAATTTGCAAAGTTTTCCAGAACGCAAAGCAGCTCATAGATTATTATCTCCAAAAGCACGTCCTAGCGAAAGCACAGCTCATCTCAAGGCAAGGGGACGGGTGACAGGAAAGCAAAATTCCACTGCTGCTGTAAACAAGCCAGACGTCGCGGAGGCGCACAAGGAAGTGACAGGAGGCAACAGTCACAAGTTCCAGCAAGGGAAATTCTGACCAGATGAAAATGTCACAGTGGTGGTTTAGCAGTGAAATGGGCCCAGAGAGACGGTGGAACAATTTCCACCCCAGAGACAGTCAGAGCTCAAAAAGGGCCTGGGCAATGTGATCCATCTTTGAAGTTAGTCCTGCTTGGAGCAGGAGATTGAAGCTGAGACCCGCCTTGCACAGACCAAGAGGCACAAATAATCCTGCTTAAAGTGATCCTATCTAAACCCTTTGGCAACACGTGTTTATTTTTCTATACATTTTAAGTCATCCTGAGTACACAGCATTTCCAACTACAAGCTGTCCTTTCCTCCTCCGTCTTAAAAATGCCAGAGCTCACTAAGAAAAACCTCTCAGAAGGTGAACACTGATTTCAATGTTGGTTTTAAGGAAGCAGTTATTCTTGTTATAACATGTATATTATTTGTATGTACAAATGTACCTTCTCTATACAGAGGGTAGTGCCCTATGTGAAGTGCTTTGTGCCCTTCTCACAAGAAGTAAAGTCATATTTAAGGGTAATTCCACAAGAACTGGGTCCTTAAAGCAGAATGCTTTGTGCTGCATAAATGCTGCTCCCATGGCTGTGCACCAACAGCTCTGAATGGAGGTGTAAGGAAATACTTGCTCGTGAAGAATGTTATTTTACCAGCCCCGCTGATCTATCAAAGCAAAAAGGAAGGAGTTGAAAAAAACAATCCAAAGGGAATTCACTATAAATAGAGAAAAAGTCAAATGGTTTTGAGAAAGCCAGTAATAAACCTTTGTTTTGATAGCAACAGTAGAAAACCAAGACTGAGCAATGTTAGACATGAGGCATAATCACTTTCCTGGCACTTGGGGTTTGCAAAAAGCACAAATGCTGCAAATGCTGTACCCGGTTCTCTGTTGCTCTTTCTGGCTGTTGGGGCGGGATTGTGTGGCAAAGCGTCTGAATAGGTGTTTTCTCAAACAGGTGGAGGATTACAGTACTAATTGAGACTAAGTCTGAACTAAGTTGCCTTTTGTCTGGAAATCAAAACAACTACACTTTAATATTTCAGAATGTTTACAATAATAAACATGAAAATAATTTAACTAGGAAAATTTTGCTTTTTAGAGATTTTTGAAAAGATCTTTCAGATGTTCACTGACTTGCTACAGCTTTGCTTTCCTACTCAGGAAAAAATATAAAACAATTGGTGATGTTTCTAAATAAGGAAATATGCAGAATATTTGCTAAAACATGCCAAAGGAATCTAAACCATTGCCTCCCATGATGCTAAACTATTCAGTGTATTACTAACCATTTTGTACAGAGACAGAGCTGCTGGAGAGGCTGTATTTTGGACAAAGGTCCAGTGGTTTGAGATCAACTAAACAGTCGTGATTTTTCAGCAAACGTAAGGGCATCTTTGCGAAGAGCTGTTGCCTCTGTGCAGGTAAGATGGTTTTTTGCAAAGCATATCCTGCACTCGTGTCTGGCGCTGCTGTCGAAGTGCGGCCTGCTTTCTTCCCACAACCGCAGCGTTCAGAGTCCTTCCTGAGAAGCGGAAACCTCTCCAGCACTGCAAGCGTTGCCTACTTGGCTAAGGAATATGCGAGACTTGCAAGTGAACAGTGATATCCTTTGAATTAATGGGATGGAGAAAGCCAGTATATTGGAAAAAGATGTCAGAGAAACAAAGCCGATCTTTCTGCAGGTACCTGAAGTTATGACAAGAAGGGGAGATAGAAACCCAAATGTTTTCATTTTCCCTTTCACACAATGGTTACACAGCTCTCCAAAGAACTACCAGATACGGTTCCTGTTCATCAGCCTCCTGTGACATTGCACTTTACCACAGTTTGTCTTCTGTTTTTGACTCTGAAACACTTTCAGGAGTAAAGATGGTAGAGAACCATGTTTAAACAGGTGCCAAGCACAAAAAGCCCCTACATTTCTATCATACAAACCATAATTTAGGATATACAGAATATCATGCTGTTAATTTTAGAGGAAATCAATTCCTGCTTTTCATAATTACAGAGAAGATTTTGATTGTCTTTTTCTTGGGTGAAACCTCAGGGACTGGGTCCACCTCTCAGTGAAGGCTTCCACTGGAAACCGCTCTGAAATGCTAGATACTGGTTTAAGACCGCAGTCTATGCAATTCATCTTTATGGTAGTTGTCAATTTTACTGCAGCAAAATGCCAACCGGACCGTAGTGCACTGTGAAACGGTGCTTTCGGAAGGAGGTTCAAGTAGTTCCTCTCAAAAGAGGCAAAGGGAGCGTGTTTCAGCGCCGGGCGGGGCTGATGCCGTCGGCTCTGGGGCACTTTGCATCAGCGTTGGGCCTCGGACGCGTTCGGAGGAGCCGTAGCAAATGAAGGTGGGTGCTCAGAGGCTGCTGTTTCTGTTTCCATGGGAACAGAGATTGGTTCCTCACAGAAGGCAAGATGATTCAAAAATGTTTAAATTGGCACAATAGTGGATAATTTGAAAGCCCCCAACATCTCTCACGTGGAAAGTCGGATAGTCATTTGTATGGAAATAGAAACAGCAGGCGCAGCTCACCAGCTAAAACGCGTGTGTGTTTTAGCCGTGGTTTCCCTCTGGAGGTGGTTTCATCGCTGCTGGTGTCTTCAGGCCTCAGGACTCAGTAAGACACCGGAGGCTGGACTGGTTTAATTTTGAACAGGACTATTACAGCAATTGTTGTGAAGCCATATCTCTCAGATGCAATTGTTACGGAGGCTTTGAAGGACGGTAAAAGTGCCTTCTATTCTCCATTTTCTATTCACAAACAATGATTCCAAGGGACCACAATATACCTGAGGAGTTTTGAAAAACACAACTGCCTTAATACCTGAATTATCTGAGTATCCAGCGTCTCTTTATATACCGCTTTAATACTTTTCATAGACTCCCTTGACCTGTTCCTATGTAGACTAAAAAGATTTCTGTCTACTCCATCAGACTACCCAAAATCAGAAACATTAACTGTGAAGGATGTCTCGCTTGAAGCCCTGGATGAGCACAACCCTGTTTGTAGATGCTATTTTCATGTTTTAACTACTGTCAGCTCCAAACCTGCCACCCAAGTCCCTAACAGAAAGCTTTGCTCAAGGCAGTATATAGTTAATAAAAATGGAGTTAACCTTCCATTGTGATACACATCAAAATTTGAGGGGTTCTAATATGAACTTAAAAAAAAAAAGAGTAAATGAGATTTGTAATCACTTTCTACTACAGGACAGATTCAAATGGTACCTTCTGCTGCCAAGTAACTTAATTACAGGAAAAAACCCCAATACTCTGGCCCAGTGACCAATTATTTGCCTTATCAAATAAAACCTGATTTTTAACCTTTCAGAGCAGCGGTGAGGAGGGAACTGCAGTGGCTATCATGGAAGCGTCCCACTTAATGCTTGTTATTGACACTGCAGAATTTCTGAGTGGAGCTGTACACAAAGATTAGATGAAAAACCACATTAAAAGGGTGAGGAAGGGGAGATGAAAGGCCCTGGAGGTTTCCAACGCATCCAGCCCGTCAACAGCCAAATAAACAAATGAGCAGATGATCACTCGTCTACCCCGATACATTTGGTTGGGAAAGGGACAAAGATGAGTTTCTGGAGCGGTCAGGAGGCTGGTGTGTCTTTTACGGTAAGACGGCTATTGCAAACTGCTATTTCTGGGTACTACTCCAAGCTCTGCCAAGCAGTACAAGCTTACAACAAGTAACTGCATCCCACAAAGCAGCAGTTGTAGCAGACCAGCCCACGGTGTGGCTGACAACACGCTGCTGACACCTCAGCAGCTGTGCGGCACAGCCTCCCGGAGATGACTCCCTCATCAGCATCCCACTCACCCATCCCAGGCCTTTGCCTTGAGCACTGACAGCTTTGCCAGGACCGTTTGCTAAAGGTTTCAGTCTCTTCAGCTGCAAAACTGTGATAATTTTCTGCTTCTTCCATAGCCCTGCAGAGCCTGACCACCCCTGCAAGGCACAGCAGCCTCTGGACATGATCCAGCAACGCTGGGACACGTGAGCAGTGACTCCAAACCGAGCAGCTCTGCTCTATCAGAGCCAGGGGCTCCGACTCACACCAGCTCATTTCCGACAGCTCACCAAAGCACCTCAGCTAGGAACAGGGTTGCTCGAGGCTCTTGTGCAGCCAACAGTAAGAGAGAACGTTGGCCATGGCTCAAGGCTGCCTGCCCGTGCTTGGGGCACGTGGAGAGGGAACCCTGGCTGCCCCTGGCGGAGGTGACTGTGCTGCACCAGGGCAGACACAGCACGGAGCTCAGCGCGAGATACAGCCAGACAATTGGCTTTTTACTTGGAGGCCAAACTAAAAATAATGAGAAAGCAGCAAGTGATTTTGGAGGGCTAACACACACTCGATGCATTTTTATGAACTCCAAAAGCAGCAAAGCTAACCCCTTCAAAACAAAGTAGTAAGAGGAAATATATAGTTTTAGAAAGACTGAGATAAAGCATGCTTAAAAAGATCATGAAGTATTTCACTAGTGCCCATGCCCTCAAAATAGATTTTTTCAGGGAATTTTCCCTTCCAGAAGAAAGCTTCTCTCATTCCTCCACAGCACACTCTGCAAGTGAATCCTCGCATTTCTCCTTCTGCCCCTCTCACGCAATGATTCTTTTTTCCCACTGCTCACGACAATCCAAGCAGTTTCACACCTCTGGCCCTGCAAACTCTCTTTAGCTCTCCTTGGCTTGCACTTCATTTTCCCTTTCAAAGTCTCTGCACATTCCCTGTCTTCTTCAGGCCACTGCGAAGGAAACTCACGGGTTCTCTAAAATACAAATTGCTTGCAGAGTGACTACTGGTAACTCAAGCAAGCAGCTGCTGCAGATCTCTCTGAGTGGATCTCTGGGTGCCGCTGAGCCCAGTGAAGTTGCAAGATTTCCTCATCACTACACAATCTGCCCATGTGTCTGACGCTGCAGTGACAGCGAGAAAAAAAGCAAGACCCAGACATCTGTAGCAACATTAATTAGTTATTAGTCCTGAGGTGCTCTTGGTGTGGAAGGACACATTTTTGCACAGGCAACCACAGCAGGAGTGGGGGTGTCAGTTCACTTTTTCCTGGAAACGCCAGTGAGTATTTAAAAGCACAGAATCCTTAAAACATCCTAAGCAGGTGAACAGAGACAGCCCCACCTGTAGGACAGGTATTTTGAAGAGGGTTTCACGGAAGTGTTAGACACATTACCTTATTATCAATTATTTGCAGCAGCATTGTAGCAGATCGGTTGGCTTATTTAAGCAGCTGTTTGAACACTGATGGCAGCGGCAGTCCTGCGCGTGCTGCCGGTTCAGATGTCTGCGACACTTCACTGCAGGTCCTGCTGCTAATAGACTCTTAGCTCTCTTATCACAAGTGTTTTCAAGAGTTTGGATTTTACTTCTAAGTTTCACATATCTTGCTCATTCCTAGCAGCATTTACATGAGGGCATGCAAATCAGAAATTTTCTCTATATAGATATACAGGTATCTAAAAATGTACAGACACCTGCATACTTTTACAGTGTTCTTAATTTAAACAGAGCCTTGAAAAGCCTTTTCAGTTGCAAAATGCAATTTTGAGCTACGCTCTTTTACTTCTTTTTCTTTGTAAGAAGTTATACAATAGTTTGACTCAAATTTCCTCCACAGCTTATCTCTTTGTATTGTGCTGGTTTCCTTTGCATTTTAACTGTGCTCCCATAGCCAATCAAAGCATACCACTGAATTTTACGTCTGCTTTTTTATCCTTTTGGGGTTTTTTAAATTTAATTTTTATTTGCCAGCCACTCACACACATGGCAAGAAGCAGCCTGACATCATTTGACATCTCCTCGCTTCCTCATTTCAATATTAACTGTTTACCAGAAGAGCAACAGGTTTGGGGTTGGGGTGCTGAGTGCAGGCACGTCCCTGTGTGTGCGCGAGAGCTCTTTTTGCTCTCTGTCCCTCCACAGCCACAGGTGGTTACACTGAGGTCCCTGAGGCTGCCCAATGCTATTTTTCATCAGCTTGACTTCAGAAGAGACAGGTCTGTGGACGTGCTTCACTTTCTGCTTTGGCTGGGGTACAGCAACAAGGCTCGGCGCTGTGGCTGCTGCTCTCCCCCGAGAACAAACTTACTGAAGGATTCCACCTGCTCCACAGAGCGATAACAATGACACAGATGCAGTTTAAAGATGCGTTTTGGGTAAGTGAGCATTTCCTATGTGTTTCCGATATTCAATATATCTGTATTTTAAAATGTTTGAAATGTTGTACCTACAGCTTCAAACTAATCTAATCCCATTCTGTTTTTTAAATTTAGTTTAGTAAAAAACCAAATTTGTCTCCAAACCAAAACATACTGTTTGGTAGTACAAGTGTTTGATCCTAGGCAGAAGGATACATTGTAAAGAATATATCCAGTCCATATAAAGCGACTGACATTCCCAGTTCCTGTGCTAGGTCCAGAAACCACTTTTGAAAGGGACCTGGGTCTGTTTCACCCACCTAGAGAGTCCCTGCCTGCTTTTCGGTGCAGAGGGCAAGAACAAGGCACACAGGCACCCAGGAGTCAAACAGCAGCACAAGTAGGAAGAACGAGTGTGACACTTGAGAACAAAGCCCAGACACTCACTACTGGCTTCGAAACAGTGAATACTAAAGCAAGTAGATACATTCCATTCCTGTTATTTGAATTCTGGTTGAAGCATCTTTCGGTGCCTCTTTCTCTGCAGTTGCAAGGTAAAGACGACCATGGTCATTTCTCTTTCAAGAGTAATCTGAGTTTCTCTTGCTGTTGCTTCTGGAGTGGAAGTTTTAAGGAAAAACAAACAAACAAACAAACCCACCACCACCAAACCCCGAAGGTTGCAAAGTTGGGTAAACAGGATGTTACATGGTTGCCTCTTGTCCAGGCATCAATTTTCCAGCACTTATGATTGACTTCAGCAAAGATATGAAGGCATATGACTTATTCCCGCTATTTTCACATCAGTCTAAGCAGAACAGCCGCTTCATGGCGTATTTGCTCTTTGTGGTTTCTTCCTATCCACCCACCCTTCAGGGTAAACCCTTTCTTGGTATGCAACAGAAGGGAGACGCAAGAACCCCCTTGGTGAACCACCTTCCTCCCAGCACCCCCGGAAGCCCTCCCCACCCCCACCGAGTACCAGATTTGAACTGATGGAAAAAAAAAGTAATGAGGAAATACAAAAGTTAAATTTGATGTTAACTGTAACTGTGCCCAGCCACACCTACCCGAGATTCTCCATGCCTCCTCTTTTACACAGCTACTGACTGCAGTCCATGCATGGGGTACGACACAACCACAAGCCAGCGCTACCTTGAGAGCTTCAGCTTTTGTATTTCTGGATTTCCTTCAAAAACGTGCCATCTGACTTTTAGAACTGGTACATTTGGTGTACTTATTTTCAAGGTCTTGGTTTGGGCTGTAGTACAGTTCCGGTGATTAACCAAAACTGCCAGTTTGGCCAGTCCAGCTCTTTAGGGCTTTTCTTCCCTAAGCTTCTCTCCTGTGCTTAGTCACATTAACATGATGATAATCCTTGCTTAGCTTTGAAGCTGACACCTTCCTTAAAGGAAAACATCTTTGTTTTTAATATTGTTTGGCTGGAAACATCGTATTGCCAAGCTTGATTAACAGGGCAGAAATACATCCGGTTGCAGCAGGGTAGTCTTAGCTACGCAGTAATAAGTTTTTTCAAAGAAAAAGTTACAGGATATTGCACAATGTGGCAAAAGTGTACAACTTGCCCTCTAAATCACAAGATCAGCAATTATTTTTGCATTCATAAGGTTCTGTTATGCCCGTTAGTGAGAGGGAAATATATTTGCTCGGTTGCCTTCAGTGAGGAATTATCTCCTTTGTTCAATTTGTACCATGAATGGAAACCGCCTTTCTGATTATAAACCAGAAAGTATATTTGCACCATAGTTGATCGCTCAGTACAGATCCCTGATCCCTAAGACCTGCCTGCAGCCTCTCCCTGGAATTCACCCTGACAAGATGAAGCAACAATTCCCTTTCGGATAGGCAGAAGTTTCTTTCATTCTTATTGCAATGTAAAATATGTAAAGAAACCCTAAAAGCAGTAGATTTTCCCCAGCTAGCAGAGAAAGAGCACCACCGATTCCTCCCCAAAGTTCTTCAAACTTTATAGGAACAGGGTGTGCTGTATTCCAGGAAAATACAAGCCCTAGCTCATAACAGGTGTAAGTTTTAATCTCTTTTTTCCCTTATTAAATGTAACAGCGATAGCGCTACAGAAAGGGTTTCACACTTATGCTATTTTTTAAATAAACATCAACTAGTACAATTTTAATTACGATTTTTGGTTTTATATCCTCCATAGACTCTGTAATGGTTTAAGGCAAAGTTGCTCAAATCCTCCACTAACATGTGCTTCTTAGCAGAAGGTTTTTTATCCTCTGATAATAGTTTTTGGAAAATATTAGTGAGATGAAAATACAAATTGGTTTTGATAGCCAGGGCAGTTGCTAATGGATCAATATTGCTGGGCTGCTGTACAGATGTTACAGATGTTACCTGTCTTCTCTAGCACGGTAACAGACAAGTAGGTACATGCCTGTGTTAATGGGGAGCACATCTGTGATACCAGCTGAGTTTCATGGTAATGGGGTTATGTTAGAAGCAGAGATCTGAGCAACATTATTTCTTTTTTTTAAACAAAAAACCACTAACCAATAAAATCTTTCCCCTGGTAAGAGTCTCTTCATTGTCTCATTCTGTGTTCTCCTATTCATCATTTGCTTTTCCTCTGAAATTCTTGTCATTGCCTTTTCCTTCTGCTCAACAGTCCACTTGCAGCCTTGTGGAACGCAGCTGTTTCTGGCCAGGAGGTGCTTCCTGGCACCATTTACTGGCTTTGCCTTTCTTCCCTGGGAGGGGGGAATGAGGACGACTTTCAAAGGAGGCGTTTGGTTTTGGAGCAGGCTCTAAAGTGCTCAGAGCTGAGTGGGAGCAAATCTGTTCCCTCAAGCAGCTTTGAATGAAACTGGAGTGGCCAAGTCAATTCCAAAAATAGGTCAGGGGTTCTTCAGGTGTTTAAGATTAAAAAAAAATAAAATGCTGTAAAGTGTGAAGTGCTTGTTAATTCTCAGCTCTGGGGTGAGCTCGGGGCTTGTGGATTCCCACAGCTCAGATTTAGACGTGCGAGCGAGCTGGAGACACCGGCTGGCATGTATGCAGGCCTTGGCCATAAGACAGCAAGGTTTACCTCCCTGCCCTGCTGTGAACTCATCGCCCCGCTCCTGCCTGTGCAGTACCCACAGGCACAGTCCGACACTGCAGCATGGGAGCCATGGAAGTGCTTAAGAGCCTGTTACAATTAAAGATGTTTTCTTAATCCCTTTTTTGACTTTAGGCTATATCCCACATCAGGTTCAATGCAAAGCTGACTTTGTAGGTGGGCCTTTCACCTGTGACTGTAGCTTTTTCACACAATGCTGTACTATATAGACCAAAATGATGTAATTAGCTTCATAAATAATTTAACTCTTAATGAGACTCTTAACTGTGGTACAAGAGTGCAGAGATTATTATAAAAGTCAAAGTAAAACTATTTTCTAGACTTACTAGGCAATATACTGAAGAAATACAATATCGTTTTACTCAAAAAAGGAAGTATTTTTTTAATACCAGGAGCTACCCTGCTTTCCTGCAGAGGTTAAGGTTTGCAGGGCTGGTTGTTTTGAAGCAGTTGGTGAGGAGGAAACAGGTTTGTGGGGGAGGAACCGGGGTTGGCGAGGGCTCCTGCCAGCCCCCACTCCCCACCCTGGCTGAGCTGGGGCGGGGAAGGACGCGCTGCCCAACCTCTTGCGCTGGCATCTCGGCTTTGCAGGCCATTCCCCACCGCGTTTCCTCTGAGTGGGGTTGCACCAGTTGCACCTGTATCTACTGACACAGGGCAAATTAAGATAAATAACCTCACGGCACACAGGCAGGCCAGGCTCTGCCGTCGGTGCGTGTCGTGTCCCTCTGAATTCCAGACAGCGTGACTAGAGGCAGGTGTACGGCTGCGGCCCTGCTTACACCCAGGGCAAGTCATCATGGGTGGATGCATGTGGAAAAGGGAATAGAGGGGGAATCACCTTGGAAAAGTTGAACAGATCGCCCAGCTGATGTCTGTGTTTGTTGTGAGGTCAATGTTGTCTCCATGGAAGAGGATGTTCTATTCCTTTTTTGCATGTAATTTCTTCCTACATTCCCCCAGCTGATCTGGGGCGGACACTTGGCTCACCGGGGCAATGAGAAGCACCCGTGAAAGGGCTGCAACCTCAGAATAGTCACTGAAACCACAGGACATCACAAGTAGAACACCTGATGAGTTGTGGAGGCTATGGAAACACTGGTGCTTCACAAATCAATTCTGAGCAGAGCACAACAGATAAAATGAAGCTCAGAGGAACTAATGCTCCCAACAGAGATATTGATAGTGAGGGAAACATGTCAATGTCTACTTCCCATATTCCTAAACAGCACCTGGGGGCTCTGTGAGGAGCCAAGTACAGAATATTTGGGGTGATTCATTTCCTTGGTGACGAAATCAAAAGGCAGAACTAGAGTTTTACGTTTGCTCAGTTATGGCCTACGTGTGGCACATCAGGCTGAACATCTTCCATACAAGGAGGATTATCTGGGGGAGGTTTAACAACAGTGAGCTGGTCCTAAGGCTGCAGAAGGCTTTCAAGACCAGGTAGATTTGGGTTTTTGGAAAGTTCATTTTAGGTCAGCCATTGAAATAATTAGACAGTTAAGCAATTACATTTTATTAAAATTTTCTGATGACCATGCTGCAACTGAGTGCCTTACCTAGAGGTTTTAACCACTTAAATTGGTGGATTGATGAAGTCACTGTGACAATTTTGTTAATGTTTTTACACAGTTATGTCTGGTTTGTTTTGATCTGTCCTGTTCTGCAAAAGTTGTTTGGTTTTGCTTGAGCTCAGAGAAACGGAGGATTCTTATTTATGCCAACTTTAACTGTGCCATTAGTATGCATTTTAAACAAGGATTAGGTGAGTCATTGACTCTCTTTTCACCCACACATACACAGACACATCTAATGAACACCACCTAGAGTTAACTGAGTATTTGTCACACACGGCTTGAAATGGATCCTGTGGATCTGTAACAGCACTTCATGCAAAGGTCAGAGGGTGTCCTCTGGTTGCTAAGGCAGCCCGTTGAGGTGCATTTTCTGATGACAAGAGTCACAGAATAGCTGAGGTTGGAAGGGGCCTCTGGACATCACCCAGCCAAGGCCCTGCTTGGTGCAGGGCCATCTACAGCAGCTCATCCTGCACCACGATTTGAGAATTTCCAAAGATGGGGACTCCTCAGCCTCTCTGGGCAACCCGTTCCAGTGTCCCAGCACACTTACAGCAAAAAAACACCTTCTTATGCTTAAACAGAATTTGTATTTCAATTTGTGTCCGTTGCCTCTTGCCCTGTCACTGGGTACCACTGAGAAGTCCTGGCTCTGTCTCCCCTTCTCCCTCCTACCAGGTTTTGCATACATTGAGGCAGGCTGAGCAATCCCACGTCTCAGCCTCTCCTCCCACAGCAGATTCTCCAGGGTGAATCTCAGATTCTCCCTGTGATTCTCATTTCACCGTGTTTTTTCCTCGCAGGACTGGGTGATTCATGGCCCATCCCTTTCCTCCCGCAAGGTTTGCGCTCTTGCACTCGCACAGCACAGAGCTGCACCACTTCTCTTTCTTCAAAGTTTACAGTCCCTGACTGGGGCCATGGACCTCGTGCTGCTTTGCAGGCACAGTGCAAGACACTGAATTGCAATCTAGTTACACTCATTGCATACTTGTATGGAAGGCAAGGCAAATTAGGCTCTCCTTTTAGCTCAAAAAGGCCTTTTTTCTGACTTTGTTTTCATGCCATACTGTGGCAAGGTAGATTCTGGCTGGCAGGTGGCACAGAAAACACTTGTTTCATTTCCTGTTTAATCCAGGTCTTGTAATGAAACTTTTCTCAACAGCCAGAGTTCAACAATGCGCAAAGCTCCCTGTGTTGCTCCGTGAGAATTTGGGGATTTGAGGCTGGCAGGATGTGAGGGCTGAGGATCACCGCACGGGATCACGCAGCATCGCTCAGGGAGTCAAGGTTAAGCAAAAGAATATTTTGAAAATACGCATCTAGATCCCAACAGCTTTTCAGTTCCCCAAAGAACTGCTCCCTTACTGCAAGTGGAGCTTAGTACTTCTTCAGAGTAGCGGAAAAAGGTCACTGAACAAGATTGAGGAATTAAACATTTTCTTAGCTCTTGGTAAAATACTCTTGGTGCAACTTAATTTTGCTTGAAATGAAAATCAACAGTTATTTACTCTCAGTCTTGAGAATTAAGTGAAAACTCACCAGCAAGAGGATCTGCTCAGGCTACTTTAGGTTTACCAGCTTCTGTTGTTTCATTCAGAGCAAATAAACGAAAAAACATAACTGCTTTTCTTTGTTTAAAGTAACAGCTTTTCAAATCAAGATGCTATTTGGTGCCGCTCTCAATTTGTCCAGGCCTAATTAATTTCTAAAAGAAAAAAAAAAAAAGAAAAATAAAGGCAGGGATTAAAGGAAAAAACAAAACAGATGGTTAACAACACTGTGGTCTGCAGCTCATCGCTTCATCCTATTTGCAATAGGTGCTGTAATTACTGCAGGGTTATTAACAAGTCAGGACTGAAGAACAGCCCTGGGGACTGCTGCTCAGCGGGATGGGAATTCCCAGGAGCACCAGAAGGAAAAGAGGCACCTGCCACTGAAAGACCCCGGCCACACATTTGGTTAGGACTCATTTTTTTGACAAAACCTTTTTTTGCAGGAAAACACGTTTTACTGTTTTGGAAGATAAGGCTGGATGTCAATGAAAACGTTCAGACCTCTGGAGGTGGAGGTTTGAGGTGACATTTCTAATCACAGAGGGAAAGAGGAGACCAGACCCATAAAAACCGGCCCTCTGGTGCTGGGAGCTCTGCAAGGGTAGACATAGTCCACAAACTGGAGCTTTCATTGCCCACAGTCTACCCTACCTGCAAGCCTTCCCTCTGCTCCCGCAGATACATCCACAAGTCAAACAGCTGGAGAAAGGAGAGATGAAAATGAAATTCCTCTTCCCTAGATAGACAGCAGATGGTGGATGGTGTGCCAGCGGGATGTCTCAATCAGATCTGCCATGGTTCACAGCAAGTTTCTTCTTTATATCAATGCCAACGTCTTTTTGTTGTTGTTGTTTCCTGTTACTGTTGTCAAGAGGTGAAATGTGGACTTTTAAATATATAAAATTATATAAATTTTCAGGGCAAGAAAACTGTTTCTCACCCTTCTCTAGAAGTGACAGTAGTTCATTTTGTATGAGAGAAGCTCATGAGAACATCAACCCCTCCAACGGCAGATAATGCTGGGGCTCTTTGTGAGTGGAACAAGAATTTTATTCTTGCCGGTTAACAGACGAAGCAGTTCTGAGTGAATGGACGCCTTGTGCGTGACAATCGGGCTAATGTAATCATTTTAACAGCTCAAAGGGTTGCACAGTAGCTATGCTGGTGCAATCCCAGCGTGCACGCACCCACCTACGCAGATCTTGCCCATTTCCTATACGCTAGGAGCTTGCAGCAGAAAGGGGTACATCCAGCTAAATACCTCACTGATGGAGCAATTCCTAAAGACCCCAGAATTTATCCATTTAAAATGATTTTTGTATAATGCAGGAAAGACATTAATGAAAGTAGGAACAAACACTGAGAAATACCTCCCAGAAGGCAACGTAATACTGGCACGGCTGTCCCTCCTGGACAAACTGCTTGACTTCACTTCAATGAACCGTTTCCCCTTGCTCCCCCCATTTAAGAATTTCTAAAACCCTAAAGTTATTTTTTGCTGTTGGATTGCACATTTCCCCAGGATTTTGTGATACACTGTACTAACAGAGTGTAAGAATACGTTGCATCATATTGAGTAACAGGATATGTTGAAAATCATGTAGGTGGTGAAGATCTCATGTAAAATGGAAATGGCAATACGTAGCTATCAGAATAATCCTCACTAAGAAATGAACTTACACTTTAATTCACTCCGCTTGCAGAGCAAGACTCTGGGAAGATTTCCTGAAGCTTTACCCTTTCCCTGCGTGCCCGGAAAGACAGCTAACAAAATTCCCAGCTCATCTTCTAGAGGAAGCAGAGGGCACAGGGGCAGCAGCATGTTGTATTTAGTGCCTTCTTCAGGACTAACAGGAAACAATCCTAAGGTTTTTAAGACAAGGAGGAGAAAGACACCGTTTTTAAAAATGACTTAATGTACCAGCTAAGCAGGTCTGGTTCCAGTGACTCTGTGACCTTCTGAACAATTGTCTCTATGCTTCGGCAACTCAGGGGTGTTTCACATTCCCTCTCTCACAGTGCTCTGGGACCCAGCCCATGGTG
This sequence comes from Columba livia, assembly GCF_036013475.1. Taxonomy (NCBI): domain Eukaryota; kingdom Metazoa; phylum Chordata; class Aves; order Columbiformes; family Columbidae; genus Columba; species Columba livia. The sequence goes on along the minus strand of NC_088612.1, from coordinate 18,356,713 downwards.
CTGGCAGGAGGAGTTCTCTTATAAACAGACCTGGAAACGGATGGACTAAAGAGGAACAGAAACAAAAATGAACTTTGACCATGATTTTGCATTAAACAGAAGTATTTTCTACTTTTAAGATTCTATTTCTCCTTATTTTACTTCCAGTTTCTCTTGTGTAGCTGATATTATTCATAAGAGACTGAAGCAACGTCTGATTCCCCATTGAGACATTTACCTGTTGGACTCGGGAAGGCACCACGGCAAAACAGTGCAGTGCCTCACGCACGGCAGGTGCAAATGCTCACATGGAGCCTCTCTGCTGGCTCCCAGGAGGAAGCCACCTTATTTTAAGGAATTAGCTGATGTCTGAAGTCACCACGTGCAGAAAATATAAAGGGATGTTGCCACCTCAGGCCTGTGTCATATAGCCACATAAAGCTCCGATTTAAAACTTAGTGAGGGATTTTGCTGTCTTCTGTCCCATTTCTCACTATCCCCATCACAAAGGTGTTCCAGAAATTTGTTTTATCCAAATTTACGGAATGGATTCCTGGCTTTTTGTCACACTTTTTGTTGTGACCCATATCTGGCTGCTGGCCCCTTTCTCCTCGTCCTAGCACAGAAGCATCAGGGGTCTGACCTGCTGTGCAGCAGAAGGACACCAGGTCCTGAAGCTGGTCAGAAACATCCTGAGACGCCCACCTGCAGGAACTTCAGATCAAGGCTGATGACAGTGAAAACTAGTGGAAATGGGCAAATAAAAGCATGATGTCACCTGGAAGAATATGCACAATTCAAGAGGAAGGTGAGGGCTCAGGAAGCTGAGGAGCAAATTCCTCTCATCAGCAGAACTCTGAAACAACCATTTCCCTCTCAGAGAAAGCGCACAACATCACAGAGAGCAAAAGACCACTGAGAAGCTACTGCTTTGCTCAATGTCACCAGTCTTGCCCTGCTGCCGGGAAGTTTGTGTAATCTTAATTTCAATTTCTTTCTGAATATCCCATCTGCTGCAGAATTGAAGTCTGATGAGAATCTTTGCTTTCATTTGAAGTTCTCTACCCTACCTTGTCACAGGGGGAAGCACAGATGGCAATCCAGCAGCTCAGCAACTGCAATGCTACCAACGCTATGTTTTTTCCTTCTGATTTTTGAAGGCCCCATTCAACCTTCACTTCTATGCTATGTCTGGCAATAGATGCTGTTTGCTACCTGCGAAAAGTACTGCAGCGCAGATTTAGGTTAAAAAGGCTGCAGTGAAATTGCAAACTAAGCCTCATGTTGAAAATGCCTAAGTCAACTCCCGACAAGATAGCCACCTACATCCTTAGCAAACACTTACGTTTCTAATGTGCAAAGAGTGAATTTACAAGAAATGACAACAATCTTATACAGCCAGCTCCAGCCCATCTAGTCTTCCTTGTTTTTTTTCTGCTTATGTGGAAAAATCATATACTTTTTAGAAAAAGGATTGGTTTTTTCGGTTAAATCCTGTATTCAGTTTAATCCTGGGAAGCATGAACAACCATTACATTCCTGTGCATTCCAACCAGTTCCAGCCAGTAAGAAAAAGGATCTCTTAAACAGAACAGCAGTATATAGCACAGATATATATGCTTTTAAACTCATTCAACAGTTCGTTACCACATGAAAACGTATAGAAAAGGAGTCATATCAGTCACAGCAAGCATTGGTCAAAGGAGACTTGATTAGAGGCTTCTGCTGCAATGTCCTTCTGTCCTGGACACCAACAACCTGCCCACATTTATGTGCCCTGAGCTAGAGCGGGGATGTAAACAGTCACTTGGGCATCACAAACACAAACTAGTGGTGCTTACTGCTGTTCCATTTTGTCTTAATAGTCATTTCAGGATAGCTTGAGTGGCACAGCACAAGAGCAGTAAACTTCCTAAAATATTTGGTATGGCGTGATTATATTCCTAGAAATACTAGGAAAACTTAAAATATCCTGAGGAAAACAAAACAAACCACAAAGCAAGTAATTCACTTACAGTGAAAGACTACGACATGATAGAAAGCATTCAGTGCAGTCAAATATACTTTGAGATCTTAAATCTTATTTGACTGTTGGCTATTCAATCTGTTTGTTTCTCCACTTTTACCAGACGGAAAGGCGCAGTCCCAAGGCACCCGTCTATTTAGTAAAGCGCTAATGGGAGGAAGCAGCTTCGTGAAGGCACAGAGGAAAAAAGAAATGGAAATAAGAAAGCGTGTCCCAGTGTGCTCACTGTCAACACCTCTGCTTGCAGTCCTCCATGCCTCCTTTCAAGTATTCTAGCAAAAGCTATTCTGGTTAAACGAGAGAATAAGGTTCGTGTTTTGCAGTCATATATTCCCCTTTCAGATTTCTCTCACGTCTGGAGGGAACAGTGTTGCTCATTGCACGGGAGAGAAGCAACTTCAGCAGCTGGGGACAGGAGATGCTGCCTCTCCGTGAGCTGCGATTCTCCCTGCGGGCAGAACAACCCCAGGCTCAGGGGCAGAGACCAACATGCATGTGAAGTATTAATGACAGCAGATCTCAGAGCAACACAAATCTGCCTGCAACACTGAAATCTCTTTGTCAAGCGCTCTCTTACAAGTGATTATAGATCTGCTGGGCACCACGGATTAACTAATCCTTTTTATGCAAATAACAATGAGTAAATCCTCTTTCACAGTTGCGCACACTTTGAGTAAGTGGAATCACTTTCTTGGCAATGAGACAAATTACTGGTGGTGATTCAAATAACTCTCTTCCAAGCAACTACCTAGATTTTGTTACAAACAAATCATGTGTTACACATTTAATGAATACATTTATTATTTAATCAAAGCTTTTTCTTTCTAATTTCATAAAAAATTAAAGTAGTTCTTTGGCTATTCATTAGTCCTTATAATCATGACAAAATCCCAGCTGAGAGGTGCCCAAGCCAAGTAGTTCAGCTTTAACAGCCTTTACAAAACCATTTGATGCAAATGCTAATTATAATACAAAATGCTAAGTGGAAAATAGAAGAAAGGCAAGAGAGCTTATCAAGACCAGATAGTTATTTAACATGATTTTACAATCTTCCTGTCTTGACTGTCTTAACAAAGAAAATATGGGGGTTTTGTTATGGTGCTACACAGGAAATCCTGAAGAAACTAGAGAAAAAAATCAAACCAGAACAGGACTCTGAACAAACACAGCAGGAGAAGAAGAACCACAAAGTAGGCAAAAACCCCATTCTGGGGTAGACGCTGATGGCTTGTACCAATGTGGGAGTGCTTGGGTTGATGGAAGGGATCTTAACAGCTGGTCTCAGGATTGATTTTATTTGATATATTCATTGTAGATACTGGCACAAGACATTAAGAATGGGCTGGAAATAGAAGTTGTTGAAACAAATAGGTAGAACGAAATATTGTATGGGAGGTATCTGATAACCTTTAAGCCTAGGGTAACAGAAAGCAGATAAAATTAATGTTTCAAAGTGCAAAATGAGATTAAGAGACAAGTAGCAAAAAGGTCCAATGCACCCTGGGTTCTCATTAAGTAAAATTGCAGGAGAGGAGAAGACTGCAGGTATATTAATAGATTGTAGATCAAGTAGGTGCCACTGATACGATTTGACAGCAGAAGGCTGCAAATACAATCCCATGATGTATCAGCAGCCTTTCTCAGAGAGCAGACGTTAATGCCATGGTACAAAGCATCAGTTAGACTTTAGTGGAGGAGTAAAGTGTCATCCTTGTCCAACAGGAATTTATTCAGCCTTGAACAGGAACTACAAGAACAGAAGGGAATCAATGGAATGAAAAAACAGTATCCCAGGAAAGGGCAAAGGAACAGGTTGACAGAGGATGCAGTTGTACAACACGCTGAAGAAGAAAAAGAGCTGTTGAAATAAAAGGAAACATTTGTGTTAAGTAAACTTAGGCCTAAGTGATTTATGGCTACATTGTGGTTGGAAACTAAGCAGCAATGCTGCAGGGTGGGCGTCGTTAGCAGCTTGAACTTGTCTAAACCTTGGCTGTCACCTGGCTACCTCTCCTTGCTCCAGCCTGTGACATGCCGGTGGCGCCAGATCTGCTGCCTGGGAGGCTGAGGCAGCTCTGGTTTGGGTTTCAGAGGCTGTGACTTCTGAAATACAACTTCCACATTCTTCAGGAGCACATAATGAGGGCAATAAAGCAAATTTTGAGATGGATCCCCCCAGAATGAAGAAAGATTAAATGAGTGCCTGTGGTAGGAAATCCTTCTTAGACCTGCATTTAGCTGGAGCCAATTCCCTCTACAAGGATCAGCCACAGGGACATGTAATCCTACCATTTTCCTGTGGCTGCAACAGTGATAACAGTGGATCCATTGCACCCTCTCCATCTTCTTTTATCTGCATTATGAACTTGCCTGGCTCTACAGTGCAGACACTGCTGGTAGAGGCATTTGTCTATGTCCCTTGTGAACCATTAGCCTACTGTCTGTCTTTCTCCCCACTGCTAACAACAAGAGTGCTCATTAAGGAAGAAGGAATTACTGCCATCCACAAACTGCATCACTGGAAATGTTACTACAACTTGTAAGTTTACAAAGATAATCTGTAGAAATTTATCCTTGCTCTTGAAAAAGCAAAAACCATGCCACAAACAAATGCCCCCAGGTCTGCAAATCTGTACAGAAGCCCTGAGGCTGCCATCAGCCACCAGCCTCCATCTCCAGAGCTCACCCCACTCCTCTCCAGTCCCAGCAATAAGGAAGCAAAACTACAAACTCAAGTATCCAACGGTTGCTTGCTAGAGGATCCTTCCCAAGTCCCAAACCTTAACAGCTGTCCTCTTCACAGGCATGGTGGAAAGCAATAAAGGCATTTATTAAATGATAACGGCTTTAGGGACAGTGAATAGATCTATAAACTATATTCAGTTCATATATAAGCAATTGTATTGTACATAAACTGCTTGGGGGAAGGAGCATATTCATTCTCTTTATAGTTACACAGTGCGTGATTTTACCATAATGCTATAACATAAAGCTCAGAAAACGTCTACCACTACGTTTTCAATAACATTATCACTATGTACCAGTTAACCGAGGCTCTCAAAGTAAAAATGGCTTGTCCAGATCCCATTGTGAGCCAGCGGGAGCACCAGGAGTAGAACACAGAAATCCTTTCCCAGTGCCACACTCAGAGAACGTCGCAAGTTTATTCCCTTCCCTTTCTGGGCACTCAGCATCTCCTCAGCAGCACTGACTGTGTTGTGGCTCTGACTTACCATTGCTGCACTGCAATCTGGAAGTAGGCAAAAAGATTAAAGAAGAGCAAGACTAATTGTTTTTCTTCTCAGTACTTAGATATTTTTATCCGAGCTGCACAGGAGTGTGGTCTGATGAATAATGTGGACAGGGATAATCCTGACACATGGACTTATACGATGAACCACAGCAGAGGAGCACAAGCCTGAGCCACACAGTGTGCAGAGCCCTGGGGGGAGACGAGAGCCCTGGCTGTGGGGCAGCAAAGCCCACCCAGCTCCATGGCCTCACCTCTCTTGTGTGGGTGGCTGGAAATCACTGTCGCCTTGGCTGGCACCATTTGCCACATGGTGTCATGGAGCAGGACAGGCTGCAAAAATACTCAAAGGCATCAGTGAAACCTATCTATTGTACAGGAGATTGGGTGGTGGATGCAAAAGCAAGAGAAGCAGCGCTCATTGGCAAGTGTCTCAGAAACACAGACTTTCAATGTCCTGCAGATCCAATGTCCACAGTCCTAAGCTCTCCACATGTTTACCTCCTACCTTTTCTTTTTAAAACACCTGCTATGTTGAATTTATTATTAACTGGACAAAGACTGATTCAAACAATGAGAAGAGCAGTTACAGCAATCACAAAGGAAGACCTAACAGCACAGCAGAACCCAAGTGTTGCCTGCTGGCAAACTGTCTCCCTGTGCTACGGACCCTCCCATTCAAACACCCACCTCTGACCGAGTGCCACAACCACCGCCCTGTGTATCGATATTGGCACAACCACAAAACTCCTTCATTTCTCCACTCACATCCAGGCAGCAAGTCACTGTCTTACTGAGAGTCCCGTGGCAGCGAGTCAACCCTGACCATTCTTTTTAGAAAAGGTATGGGAAGAGGAGCTGTTGTCCTTAAGAGCTACTATACATCTCTGCTCCGCAAAGATCCCACACGCAACACTAAACATGACTTCCCCAAAAAGACAGCTAGTGCTGCTTTCCAAACAGCAGAATTTGCCAACCACTTCACTTTTTCAGTACTAAAAAGCAAACCTGATTTAATAAAAAGTTGTACAGATTTTCACTTTGGAGAAACCTCACTCATACCTGTTCCCTTAGCCCTGCCCCAGCCACCATCGTTCTGGGCAAATCTAAAGGTCCATTTGGATTTTCTGGAAAGTTAATTTGCTCCATTTGACTGACAGTAGGCATCTGATAAACCTGAAAACCATGTGCACAAGTCAGCTCAAGTCTTTATCTTTCTGTCTTCAGTGCAAGGAGTTCACCCTCCACACCGGCTATGAGGTGCTCGTACAGCGGCTGCTGGACGGGAGGAAGATGTGCAAAGATGTGGAGGATTTGCTCAAGCAGAGGTAAGAAAATCAGAGTGAAAGAAGTGTGAACAGCCTTGATTTTCTCTTCTGTTTGGCGTCTGGAAAGGAACAGCAGACTGTTTCTAGATTTGGTAGGGATGCTAGTTTGCATAGAAAAGCCTGAGTGATTTGAATCCCGGCCTTTTGACATCATTTGTGAAGGCAGATAACAAATAGAAATGTCAAAGATTTGAGAAGAGAGGGGTGAAAGAATCAGAAATCCAGAGGTCCATTAAGACTCAGGCAGTTCTTGGTCCGGAATCACACAGTAGCGCATATATCCACAACAAGCAGCATTACTAAGTTTCCCCTTTTACAAGGTGCATTTTTCTTTCCCTTTAAACATCCTGTTGCCCCAGGCACTGTTTCAGTTTCCTGCAACTACCAAAAATGAGCCATTGTTCAAACATAGACAAAGCTATGTATGATGCTACCAAAAGCCTTTTCCAGACACCCAGGACAGGCTACATCATTTGCTGACCTTACTAGAATTTGAACAACAATATTGTAGATTATGTCCATCCTTTACATGCTTCTTCGGGGTCCTTCAACAACAACTGTGGACATCTGACACTTTTATAGGTGAGAAAATACACATTACACGGCTACTCTGACTCCTTTGCCATTCATTTTTGTACTTCCCACTTAGGAAAAAAATGTTTGAAATGTAGTTCTGTGTTTAAGTGGCTGGGTTTCAACACTTTAACATGTAGCATGCGTCACATAGCTGCTCATGCATGACCTGTAGGAAAGCCCACACAATACAGATTATGTATTCAGCAGGTAATCCTAGAGTAGTTCATCTCAGAACTGTGTCCTTATAAATATTGCTCTACCTCCCTCAGTCACAGCCTGCTTTTTCCTCCCATGCTTTTCCCCTCTAGTTTTCTGGTTTTAGGCTGGTTTTCTGAAGGCTGCTATTCAAGCACTGGGACTTCTGCAGGGGTGCGAGCTGTCAAACTGAAAGTTCACTCTTTCACAAAGTGTGAAGAGCCTTCCATCAAAACCTGAAGCTATTTGAATTGCTTTTCTTGACCACCAGCGGAAGCATATTTTACTGCTACATGTCAGTCCATCTTGAAGTCACATCTATCTGATGGCAGCTTAGCTTTCACTGTTTAAAATAGCTCCTTTGTGACTCACGACTTACAGAGACCAGAATGACACTGCAGGCTGTAGGCAGGCTCTACACCGCAGCATGCATCTGGTGCTATACACGTTCGTGTTCCTTTCCTAAACACACTAGAGAGGTTTCTGCAAACCAAGGTTCTTGGTTTGTGGTGGTAACACAAGGACTTTCCACAAAGAGGAAAAAAAATACATGCTTTGCAGATCCAAAACCTACAGAAACGAATGTTTCCATGAGCTTTTGCACACCCCCAAAACATTCCAGTGAGCGCGCATATGTACGTGTGCGTACATGCACGCTGGGGAAGGAAGAAAGGGAGAAAAGAAAGAGGGTGTTGACTTGCAGAAAGAAGGTATTATTTCCAGTTTATTTCTGGAAGATGTTTGTTTCAGCTTGTCCTCATGTCTTTAATGGGAAGGACCTAGGAGGAGATCAAAGCATGGGATGAATCTGTGTTCCTGGAGGCTGCCCATATCATGGGCTTCAGGCCAGAATTTCCAGAAGGATTCCTGCAGCAACTGCCCTGAATCCTGAAACCACCTGCCCTGGCTACACTAACACTTTATCAGTTTTCCACCTAGATCAATTATTCTTGCTCCCAAATAGCCCTGCCTGCTCCAATGGAGGGCCTAAGAGATTGGGGAGTGAGCAAGCAGTTGTATTCCAGAACAAAGGCCCACATATAAACACAAAATATGCTCCAGGGAAACCTGGAAGCTGAGCACAGGAGTACCAGAAAGTGGGAAAGGCAGCACCTTTGACACAAAGCCTCTGACACAAAAATATTTCTTGTTACTAAAATCAGAAGAAAAATAATCTAGTCTGCTTCTGCAGCGTTATGTGTCTCTGGAGTATATTTTCATTTTGATGATGTTTCATTAATCTAACATAAAAATGAAGTGGTAGCTCTGCGTGGCCTGTCACCATATTTTGCACCCCATTCCTCTCCTATTTGGTACAAACACCTTTTTAAAAACAAAACAAAACCAACCAAACAAAAATAATAGAAATTTCTTCTGGAGCTGAGGGAGGGGAAAACAGCAAAGAAATAATTGTATTTCTTTATTAACCATAGAAGCAGAACTGCTTTCCTGAGTCACTAGTTACATTTCCCTGTTAGGTGAGATGCCACATCATACTGTCCCCTCCATAAAACTGTCACAGTCTCACGTCACAGCTGACAAGGCTCCTTGCTCCTCTGTCTCCACTGCAACTGCTCAAGCAGCACCTCATGTTTCCCATGGCTAGAAATTTTCCTGCTGCTCCCAGCTCCCATTTATTTACAACCTCTCTTAAATGGATCCCTTGCAACCTCTTTGCTCCCCTCCCAACCTTTATTTTGATGGGTTGAGCCAGTTGTTATCTCCTAGTTTCTTTTGCACAAGAGGCTCTCCATTCTGAGCATCCTCGCTACACCTCTGTACAGCTCTTCTTCCAACTGAATCCTGCTTTTTGGGGACAGAGTTGTACATAGCACTCCACAGTAATCAAAGTCCTGGAGATGGGCTTCATTTTCACCTCATTTCTTCTAGAAATAGCTCACCTAAAAATATTTTTGAGGTAACTAATTGCACTAGGATTGAGGAGATAGAGAAATTAAAGGTAATGCATTTCTCATGCTTTATACCTCAGATGCAACTACAAGATTTGTGTAAGCGTGATCCTGGTACCACTAAGAGAAACTGAATAAGTGTTTCTTTTAACAGAGCACAAGCAGAAGAGAGATACGGGAAAGAGCTGATTCAAATCGCCCGGAAAGCAGGAGGACAAACAGAAATCAAGTAAGGAATTCTTTTATTACTAGTGTAAACTAGAGCATTTTGGAAGCAATATGAGACTCCGGTCTTTTGTCTATGAATGGGATCATAAGCTGCTCACTTCAGTGTGTTACACAGTGCTGCACAAGGTACAGGGAAAAAAGATCAAGAACCAGCACAGTCCTTCAAAGCAGGACTCACCAAAATATCTGTTTGGGAATTTCCAATAGGTGTTTACTGAGGAAAAATTTAATTTCTATTAACTAGCTAACAATGTTCAACATTTGCTTCCAAAGGCAAACTGAGTGATGCGAAAAAAAGGCAAAAGAAGAGGCTGGGGAGTGTTTATGGTGGATTGGCAATGCTGGGAGCTGGGTGGACACCGAGAGACTGTGACAGAACAAACCCGAAGTGCAAAGACACCACAAATGAGCTTCTAGAGCAGGAAAAAGGCTTAGCTTATGAATACAAACTTTAAACCTCTTTGAAGTGACTTCATTTGAGACAAATCAATGGAAGTGCTGGAACACACTAAAATGACACCTATTTTTCTCTGTCTCCTCTACTACTATCTTAGATCACATATAAATTGTGTTGGGAGGTGAAGATATATGTTGGCATGGAATTTAACTTAATAAACACTGCAGATAAACTGCTGCTATTATTGATGGCACCAGCAATAATGAGACATTTTGTCATTACTGTAACAAGTAATAATACAGTAATAAGGTGGAAGAGGATGAAGATTTGGGGTCACAGAAGACAAGTCTAAAAGAGAAAACCTCCATCTAAACACAAAACAGCTCTATTGATCCCTGGGGCCTGCTACCCTCATCCATCCTCTATCTCATTTCTCAACTGCAGTCTCCTTTTCACGTCGATTTATCACTCCCAGCGTGAGCATGGTTTCCTGTTCATATTTTACTGGGAAACTTGACCTCAAACCTTCGCACCCCCATGGCATGCGAGTCACCCGTAGCACTTGCTATTGATTCGGCCGTGGCACATCCAGGCTGATGGGGAAATCGTGGCATTAGCCCAAGTGCCTGGTAGCACGGAGAGCATGGAGGCTCACTCCAGGGAACGTGCAAACCTCTCCTCCCCTATCGCTCCATCTCTCCCTTGCCTCTGAGCAGTGCAGTAAGGTACAGCTGCTGGAGGTGGCTTATACCTTCCTGGTGTCTCAATTCACAGACCTAATTGGAGGAAAGGAAGGAGGAGAAAAGTTATTTTGAAATTCAAATAGCAGATTAAGAATAGATGGCTTCTTTTGAAACCCAAGGCTAAGATCAGAATTCCAGGATTAAGGAAAGGCTGCACCTAAATTTCTTCACTGCCAATGCAGGGCAGGCAGAGCGAATGTGTGCAGAAACAAGACAGCTTTGGCTGCCCTTCTGTGACTTAGTGGATAATTCACGGGTCTGGCTTTCCCTAAGAGATTATAAGAGCTTGATATAGAGGCAGAGCCAAGTCCCAGAGTTGGGACATGGATCCAAGTTCCCCTGAGGTTGGGGGAAGTTTGGACTCAGGCCCAGCTCCCCTTTGATCCAGCGATTTTACAGCTTGGCATAAAGAGAATGCTGAATACACCAACAAAGCATGCCGCAGAGCTCATTCACTATGTTTCCACAAACCCACGCCTGGTCTGGGTAGTGACCAGCTCTGAGCTGCTATTTTTATCAGAGCAAATGTCTCACCATATCTGTTTGGAAGCCGAGGGAGGACACTTCACTTTCTGTCATTCAGCATCCTCCGGTTGTTTAAGGAGTTACACAGACGGAGAGAATAAGCACAATGAGTAAATACAAGTAAATATGGAGAAGCCTGGAGAAGTCTATGGCACATTGCACCAGGTAGTGGCCGTCACTGTAGAAAACAGGTCTCTCCCAAGCCTCCCTCATATTTTAAATGTTTTTAGTTTTGAATCAAAGAAAACAACAATTTCAACTTTTTTTCAGGCTCTTCCTTTTTCTTCTGAAACTTTTGCTTCAGCCAGAGTAAATTGCAGAACTCAGCTAAATGTATAAATAGATTCAACTGCCCATTTTTATTTACTGAAAGACAGAGATGAAAATATGCTGCTGACTCAAAGGAAAGCTAGTAGGGAAGGCTTGCTGAGATATACCAGCAGCTCTAGGACCACTCTCCATTCCTTGGAGAAAAATCTAGGTGTCAGCAGCCATCAGGTTTCCATCCTATGTGTTTGCTCCAGTGCCTGGCCCCTCAGCATCGTCACAGCCCAGCACTGCTTGGCAAAGACAACTACATGCCAAGACTGTACCAGGACACTTCACTACCTGCAGTAATATAATATTGTGACCTGGGAAAAGAGGACAATGTTGTGTCTCTACCTACAGACTCCTTAGCAGAAATGTGAGAAATCACTTTGGCGTGAGAGGCAGCAGGGGACAACTTTTTAGCATTGTTACTCTGCTACTGGAAGCACAATGACTTCAGGGAGGTCTTTGCTGTTCTTTTTTAAAACAGTATCAGAAATGGCCATGGCCAGCCTGCAGCTCTAGAAAAATTTCTGACAAAACTAAAACCAGAGAGGCAGACATGCTGCAAATGAGGGAAACATGCTGCAAGAACCTTTTCTTTTATTAAAAATAAAACAAAACTAAAGACAGGTTTTCTAAAAGATGCTGGAGCTGGTTACCATGGGCAGAGCAAACAAACACTCCAGCTTTCAGCTCAAGAAATAAAAGTTTCCTGTAAGTGCTCCTTAACAGTCAAAGCACGCAGTCATTCAATAGTCCAGCCTGATTCAAGCAAATGTAGGTGTTCTGGCTGCTTGCCCTGCAGCTGCCAGAAACTACTGCCTATTGGGATGGGAGACATCCTCTTTCCAACCCATGACACAGCTCTAACTCAGCAGCTGCTATATGCCTGGGTAACTTCATTCCAATGTACAGAAGGATGCACACACTTGAGTTAAGTGCAAGACTGCAAGAAGGGTCACACAGGCTCCAAACAAAATCCCTTCAGCCTATTTTTCTGTCCCCAGCACTAGATCCCAAGGGAAAAGTAGACAACAGGGCATAGATCAGAATATTTTTGCCTAAACAATCTTCTAGCCTTAAGCAATTGGTGGTTCAAGGGCTGCCACAACAGCAGCAGCTTTATATGTAACAGCCCCCAGTGGAGCTTTGTTGTGGCTTTTTCTTATTTGAAACCCCAAAGCATTTTAGCGGCCACTGCTCCTCGGAGGTGCAGCCCTGGCGCTCACCTATCGTGAGTCAGGGCTAAAGTGCCTTTCAAAAACCTTCATTCCTCCCTTGTACTAATTTTAAAGCCTTGTTATGCCACTTTTTAAAATTATGAAAATTAATATCTGAATAACAATTTCATAGCCTCTAATCATAGAAGAAATTATGAAAAAGATTATTACAAAGCTACAGCCATGTATTCTTGGCAAATGCCAGTTTATACCAATATCCAGTGGGGGGGAGGCAACTACATATTATGAAGTTTAAACTGCTGTATAGTTTTGTACTCTCCACGTTCTGCGTTGCACACATGGGAGAGGATGCACAGAAACTGGGGATTTTTAGCTGAGTTACAAGCCAAGATCAAGTTTGCAAGAGTTTGCCACTGGCACACGTAGTAACGATGTCTCAACACACCACAGGTGATTCTCAGCAGCGCTCTTGCCTTTACAAGAAAACACCTTTCGGGCTGCAAGGTGACTGGGAATTTCCTTGCAGTAGCTTTGGGCAGCTCTTCAGCAGAACAACATGAAAACAGAACATACTACAGAGCCCAGTTTGCAGATACATCCTGAGCTTCAGCTGAAATAGAGCCACTGGGAACTCTGTTCTTTTGTAAAATAACTGACGTAAACATGCAGTAACTGGTTAAATTCTGCCTAGTCTGACAACAGCTATTTTTGTCATTTGCTCTGCTTGTCTCTTCTCATGTATATGATTTCCTACATTTTGCTTCCCCCTTTTCCACTACCATCTCCTTCAGACCGCGGGAAAGGGTAGTTCCTTCAAGCCCATGTCTGCTCTGCCCTTCTCTGCAATGCCTGAAATAGAAAATCTCAGTGAGCGTGAGGTGAGGGCATCTGTAACGAAATGCCAATTGCTGCTTCCTGTGTATAAATATAGCGCATCTGTCACATAATATACAGAATCCTCTGTATTATTCACACAAAGCAGGCATTTTTGAACTGAATCTAAAAGTCATTTTGGAAGGTCACATCCTTCCATGCTTTGTTATTTTCCATCAAAAATGTTCTGAACCCGCACAGAGTTTTACACACTGGAACTTTGAACTTTCAGGACTCTGTGAAAATGGACCCAGGCACATACTCTGAAAAACCTAAGTCTCTGCTCAGGTCTTGTGAAACCCAACCTCGGGGAGCTCTCTGGTGAGGAGGATAGGCATTTTTGAGCAGGGCCGCTCTCTTTACAAGACAACATGAAGAAATTTAGTTTTATGTTAAAGGTTAAAACACTTTAATTGCTTAATCTTTTGATTTGAATGGCATAGGTCATTTTGGAGTCACAAGGGATTTAATCTGCACAGTGCAGCCTCCAATAAGAGCTTGTGCCAGCTAGTGCCTTGCTATCACTGACCTGTAGACAGACAGAAACTGGAGCTCTCCTGCTCAGAGCAAGGGTGCTGCTCACACCCGTTCTCTGCCACAGGTGCTTTAGACACCACAGCACAGCTGGGACCTGTACAGAGATCTTTCCAGCTACACTGAGTGTTTTTGCCTTTCTGTTTATCGCTCCTCTGAGAACAGGTAGAAAACATCCCTTCAAAATTAATTCTTCAATGTCTTCATCGCATCCGCACTAAGCAACGTTAGACATGATTCTCATGTGAAATACTCTATGTGCCCGGCCCAGGACTTGGTAGTGACTTAGTTACCACCCTGTTAAAAGAGCACAACATCTCCCCCATTTTTCTTTCTTTGCAATGCAGACAGAGTCCCAGTTGCAAATTATTTTAGATCAGATGCTTCTGAACTTGTTTTCCCCACACTTTGCTACCACCACTGGGCATCACAGAAAGAGATGTTGGTAAAACCACATTGGGTCTTCCCTGTGTGGTAGGAGGATAGACAGCTGTTGACCATGGAGACTGGTGTTGGTTTGGTTTCATAACCATGTCATCAGGATTTCAGGTGGCAGAGGGTGAACAGGACTTCTGGAAAGCAGTCTGTGGAGTTCATCTGGCAGAGACTCCTCTCAACTTCAGAAAGAATATGTAAAAAAAACTACAGTAAGAACAGAATGTTGTAGATCATATTGATGTTAAAATGGAAACCTACCAGAAAGGAAGGTGGGGTTGTTTCACAATTCTATTCACCAAGTAAAGGTAGAAAAGAAAAAGAGCTGTGGTTTTCCGGTTAGAAGAGCCTGTTCTACCTTCCTGTGTACAAAATATAAAGGGATTCTCTGAATTACTCAGTTAAACCAGCCTCTAAAGGCAAAGTCGTAAAAGGGCCCAAACCATCAAGCCTACAGTTGCAAAAAGTCCCCCAAAAAAACAACCAACAAAACAACCAAAAAACAAACACAAAAAACCCAAACTGGTACAACAGTGTGCATAGTGGGTGTACCTGTAACTTCAGCACTGCTGCTGACAGAGCTCTGCCCATTACATCTCTGGTGCCATAAAATTCAGCTTTTGATAACTGTGAAGCAGAAGGTACCAGAGCCTTGTCTACAGCACATTTCCTGGTGATCCTTATGTCATGTAGGACTGCCCAGCGCAGCCTGCTCGCTGGCAACAACCCAGTTCTCTAGCAAAAACAAGGTCCAACACTGAAGAGAGAGAAGGCAAATACAGAGAGCAGCTAGGGCGAGTTCACTAACTGTAAGAGAATTTTTCACAACGAGTAAAATGGATTTATGGTCAGATCCAGCAGTTCTCCACCACTCCTCATACCTGTGCCACGACGATGGGTGAGTGCAAAACTCCGCTCAAATACAGGATGCATTTTGTGCCTTGAAAGCAGGGGACAGGTTCTGCTGGGAGAAAAATCAAACCAGGCTCTGAAATGATGCATTCTGTAAATGCCCTGTGTCGTGGTTGAGACGGACAGACGACATGGACCAAGTTCCTTCAAGACTGAAGTAATAGAGTGCCATTTATTGCTACAAGTGCATTTTTATACAATTCTACCAGTTCATGTATCTTTTCACTATTGGTTACAAGTTACAGCACTAACACCTTATTGGTTAATTTTGCTATCATCCATGTTATTCTTTTATCTCCTTCTCTCTCACGGGTACCTCTCTCCTCTCTCACGGGTACAACTCCATACCTCCGGATACTCCTTTACTCCCATCCTTCTCAAGGGTAAATCTTAATATCTTCAAGGCTGATCTCTACTCCCATATTTTCTGTCAAGGATTCCACAGACCCGCTGCAGTTTCCCACAACCCTGTTAGGGGAGAGCCACGGGGACTAGTGGTCAGTGCCCTAGAGACACAGGGTTGCCTTTCCAGCTTTGGTGTACTGAGTAAATTCACTTGGGAAAGTATTTTGCAATCTACGGAGTACGAACGCTGAACAACGGGTGAGCTTTACTGTAATGAGCCTCTCCCCTTGGTTCCTCTGTTCCTCTATAAGCTCTGCTAGTCTCCTTCTCCTCCTCCACTTGAAAAAACAAACACTGAAACGTGCATGTTTTACAAAAGCAGCTCAATTCTGCCGTAGCAGGAGACTACAGCAAATGAAGGCAGAAGCCAGGGCCGGTATCCCAGAAAACTGTAAGAATATTTTAGCCACTAGATGGCAAAAATCACCAAAAGTTGCAGCAAAGGGGCTGTTGCACTGGCTCTATCCGGTCGCTGTTACTCTGGATTCAGAGTCAATCCTGTTTCCACTAGAAATTAATTTTGACAAATCCAATCTTTAAATGTCCAAGGGGGAGTCATTTAACCAACGTGCACAGCAAATTTGTGTCCAACCCTGTTTTCAGTGAGTCATCTGCAGGAGGCTCCACGCAGGGATGCCCGAAGGGAAGGCTGGTGTTCCGTCTTTAGCTGGAGTGGCTGAACAGTCTTCCAGAACTGACATGGAAATGTCCGCAGCGAGCAATTAAAACAAAACAAAAAACCAAACAAACGCAAATGGCAAATTTTCAGTTTTGCCTGAACTATTTTCAAACCCAGGTTTTCTAATGTGGCCACACAATAAACAAAAATAATTACTTCCACAATGCTAAGCAGCATAATGTACTGAGCGGATAAAACACTCTTTTAAAGTGTCCATCAGAGTGAGATGTCCTCAATTTGGATGCTTCAGAATAAAGCCTTTATCAATGCTATTAGAAAGTCACACCCCCCCAGAGCAAATAGGTAAGAGGTACTCAACATGCAAACCAGCCCAGATAAAATTAAAACCCACTTGTATGTCTCCTACATGTTGCTTCCATTAAGCCCTCCAAAGCACTGAAATGATATATCACACCGATATAATCAGAGCATCTCGCAGCAACGAGGTGCTAATCTACAGCGCTGCTGCCACAGCCCAGAAGTCATAAAGGAATAGCGGCTGGATCCATGGGGCAAAATCTGATTTATTTACTCTCTCCCACACAAAACTTTGCACAGTGACATATTTGCTGCTCCCTTAAGCCCCATAAGAATGAGATCTGATTCACTGATTTTAGAAAATTCTTACAAAAAGAAGGAAGGAAATGTCTTAAGTATATTCCAGTTCACTTATGGACTGTGGCCTTGCCCCAGTCAGCTGCGAGGGAACTGGCTGGACAAACCTTTCACAGAGGAGCAAAAGGCCAGAGCTTTCTGAAAAGGCCATTAGAGACCAGGCAGGGGGCAAATGAGCTGCTCTCCAGCTCGGAGCCGGATGCATTATTATACCAGCAGATACCCTCGCCCTTACAGAGAGCCAGCAAAGAGAAGAAAAGCTTCACATATGATCATGAATTACACTGGTAGCTCAGATGCCTGGAAACAAGCAAAAAAACCCAGTAAATTGCCTTTGTCCTTGGTATGTACTGAGAAAGTGATATTTTTCATCATAACAATTTTGCCAGTCTTTGTATAACCTGAATCACCAAAGGAAAAAATGTCTGGGAACAACAGATCAACACAGCATGCAAACAGTATGTGCAGGCTGCAAGTGCCCTCTATTTTTTACACTCCAGTATTTACCTATTTCAGACATGAATTTGTTAGCACATTCCCCACGTCCTATTGGAAAATCTACTCTGAAAAAGCAAATTTTATTCCTTGTATAGACTTAATCTTTCAAAATGATCCATTAGAGCTTTTAGGTGAGAAGAAAGATATCTCCGCTGCTGATATTCAACTTGTCTTCTAATTTCACGCTTGTAATTAACTTAGCTGGAAAGAATGCTGTTCGTTTCCTTTGTGTTGTGAAAATATCGTTTCCATCAAAATTTCAGGCCAGACACATTTTTTTTTGCAAAATGAACCTTCAAAATTATAGGACCCTCAAAGTATTATTAATACTTCAAAGTGTTATTAGGACAAAACTGAAAAATAATCTAGCATGTTTTCCGTGACTTATCTCAGGAGATTCAGCACAACAGATCTAGCTGAAAGCTGAAAGGACTGAACAGTTTGCTCAGTACTCATCTCTTCTGGCTGAAAGTATTTTCCTTCTATTTCTACCAATTTAGATTTGGAAGCGGGTTGCCAGGCAGTTATTGCTGAGGACAGGCCTGGCCCTTCCCCTGGCCTGCGCATTTTTCTTATGCCTGGCAAGGCAGCCTTGCTACTGGGAGAGCAAGCTTGGATTAGGAAACAGATGTCCAGCCTAAATTAACACAGGGCAATCAGGATCCTTCATGTGTCTCTTCAGACTCCTGAAATGGCCCAAGAGAAACTGGATTTCCCTACCCATCTGCAGCTGCACATGGCTGGGAAGTGATGTGCATCCTCTTCTGGGCTCTCCCAGTAGTCAGGCTTCAGCCAGGGAGATTTTAGGGTCTTCATTAACAGGTTTTTCTCCTGGGCTGCTGCCTGGGCTCCACGGAGATCCCAGAACTGGCTCCTTCAGGGAACACCACGCTCTGGCTCTTGAATAGATGATTTCTGAATCTGAAAAACCTCCAAATCACACCACAGCCTTGGCTTCTGCATATACAAATGCACTGCCAGCTTGAGAACTGGGAGCTAAAGCAAATTAAGTGGAAAATGCTTCTTACAGACTACGCTCTTTCCTCTCCCATTGCCTCTATACTGGTATCTCTGTTGCTTTCTTAGGATGGACTTTGGCTTGCTGAAACCCAGGACATCAGGTGATCTATCATTACCCTTTCGTGCCTTTCTGCAACTCCACATTGCAGGACCACTTATTTACATAGATCTGTTCAGATGAGCAGCCTGACATCTCTTTTTGCTCATCTCCATGCTGAACTTCACAGCCCAGCACCTGGCCTGATCTCATAGCACAGTTTATTCATGCTGTGCTTCTGGGATATCAAAAACCCCTGGGAGCATCAGGGTTTCACAGCCTCTGTACCACCCCTGCACCGTTTGTGAGTCTCTTAAAGGCGAGTGAGCTGCGCCACACGGGGGTGCTCAGAAAGCATCGTGCAGGGGATGCCGCACAGCAAAGCTGCTTTGCTTCAAGAGTGACTGAAGAGGAAAAACTTGCTGGTGCTGCATTCAGCATAGAGGGTGGAGCTGCTTTCACTCTACCCCTCAGACTAGTGCTCTAAATTCCAATCCCCCTTGACAGTCTTTATTTCACTCAGTTGACCTGTATCCGTTGGCAAGGTGCGAGAATAGAGAAATCTCTGTTAGCATTCACAGTCGCAACTACAGAGGGATTAAAAAAAGAGGGTGTGCATAATGAGTACTGCAATTCCTTGCTTCATGGAGCATTTTATTGCATTTCCTGATGGTAACAGATTGATGCTGTTGTGCTTGTTAGCGTGGTCAGCTTTTATTACAAGACTATTAAGAGTTTTATCTCTATGAGAATCTCTGAGATTCTGAGGGAAAGTTATTTCTCTAGATTCACAACCCACCCTTAGAAGCCTATACTAATAAAGCGCACTTGTTTCTGCCACACAGCACGCTGAAGGCGGCATTTGAGAGACTCAAGCAACGTAAGTATTTGCATCTTCTTTTCTGACCTGGGTAAGAGAGGCACGCAATGTGTTCATCCCCTCTGGGGTCTTTCATCCTCTTTCCCCCTCCACTTCCAACTTGTCCATCCCCAGTCTGCAGAGTGCAGAGCAGAGGGAAGGGACACTCACTGGGAGCCCTCCAAGGCAGTGGAATAAATACCCTCTCTGGCGGCAAACAAAATGGCTCGTTCTTCAACTTAGTTTTACCTGGATCAAGACAAAATATCACCTCTTTTCCCTCTTTTGCAAACCACTGGCAATGAAACAGCATGCTTTCTAAATGTGCCCGAGGCTGAATGAAAACCTTTCACGCACAGAAAATGTAACCCCACCACAGCCGCTAGGACAGCGTACCCGGCTACTGGCACCTGCTGTTTAGATAAAAACACCCTTTGGAAGAGCAGCTAGCGAATTAAGGTATTTTTAGAGCCTGGGTGGGAGAGCTCAACATTTCTGGAAAATGTGGGGTTCCATTTCAGAGGCACCAAAGCCAACAAATGTAGAGAAGTTACCAGCCATTCCAAACAGCATCAGCCATGTGCTCTGAAATTCAATCAGTCTTTGCTGACCCTTGGAAATTCTCAGCTTGCAACCTTGTCTGATGACATCTGAGCAAGGCTGCATGCAACCAGCAATCAGCTCCCAAGCGCAATGACAACCCAGCAGTGCAGCGGGGGGAAAGCAGACACGGGGGGAGGAGGGAGGTCCGAGCTCCTTCCCCCCTCTCCACCTCCAGCCCCAGAAGCAAGAAATGCAGCTGGCCCTGCACTTGCCAAGGCTCCTCTGAGTGGGTGCTCCAATTCTGCAGTCAGGAGTCTTCCCCTTGCATTTTGCAGGCACCCAGAGGACCTGCAATAAGCCCCATTCGGGTTGTGTGAGCCCTCGGCAGTGTCAGTACATGCAGAAACACAGGGAGGCCTTTTTTAAGGCTGCCCGGTTCATGACAAGTCATACAGCAGCCATATTCCAGAAACATCTCCTGAAAAATGTGACTTCATATTTAACCCTTTCCACTGACTGCATATGAATTCTGATTTGCTTTAGAAATCGAAAGCGTTGGAAACTCTCACATCCAGCTGGCAGTAATGCTGAAGGATGAACTGAAAGGAATAGAGGAGTTCCGAGAAAGACAGAAGGAACAACGAAAAAAGGTGAGAAATAGAGAAATGTTGCAACAGATTGGGTCAGTGGACCATGCTGATGACCTGCCTGCAGCCACAGGCTGTGGGTACTGCAAAAGATGCTAAAACATGCCCAGTGTGCCCTATTCACTCCATGTGGAAATGCAGTAGAATATGGAAAATAATCTCTTTCTGATCCTAGCTGGAAATAGAGTTGTGCTCTGAACCCAGGAGACAGAGGCTTTAGTCACTTCTGCTCTCTCCAGTGTAACTGCAGATGCTATTATTATTCCTATAAGAACTTAATCCTTACTTTTTTTATACCCTTGCTAATTGGGTTTCTTCGGTGTGACCCCACATGATATCCAAGATGTACTAAAATAAAGGGGTAACACAAACATTTAAAAACATAAAAGCAAATTAATATTATGCTGAATTCAACACCAATATATGCTGAATTACAAATATATGGAATACATAGTAGCATCTACTTGATGTTTTATTATAAAAATGTGACTATATTTAAGGCCATTTCATGCCCTGTGATCTTATCAAGCTCCAAGTCCCTTGATAAAGTAGCTCTCAATAGAGACAAGGGTGGCCACTCTTACAACTCCTCTGGTTCCTTGGGGTTGAAAACAGATGGTACAGACACTTAACAATGAAAGCACTGATTGATGGAGGAGTAAAATAAAATATCCAGTTCCTTGCCAATTTTAAGCAGACGAAAATGCATATGACCAGTATCCAATTCCACAAAAATCTCATGTCTACAACCCTGACACACGGGAAATCTGGAATAGCAGCGAACTCTGAATATGAGGGTGGATCAAAACCAGTGCTGCTACTGAGATTTGAGGTCCACAGTGATCTGATGAAGCAAACAATAAAATAAAATAAAGACTAATAGCATGCAGCAGGTTCATCAGCATGTATATCCCCCCCAGCACTTTGCCACTAGGGTTTGCAAAGAGAGAGGATCTTTTTCCTGTTGAAAATAATAAGCCTATAACTCAACTGGAAAAAGCTAGAGGGGCCTGAAAAAAGGGAAAAACTGCTTTAGAGCCTTAGGCAAGTTTTTTTCTCCATTCAAGATGCAGCTGGGGGAAGTCAACATTAGACATGCTAGATGGTGTCAGCGTTTTTGGTTACTTCCCAAAATGCTGTAATTTGTGTTGGGCTGTAGCTGCTCTCGGGACTGTTCTGTTTAGCGCAATGGGAAGCAAGCTTCTGGGCAGCCCTGCAGAGAATTTTACTTAAGCAGAATATAAAGATTTAAGGACCAAAAGTCTCACTGAAGAACCCATACACTGCCAAGTAGGAGCATATCTCACTGTCACGTAAGGCTGAGCATATCACAACTGAAGCCACAAAAGAGAGTTCAGCACTGTCCTTCCAGCGCTGACCAGATAATGATATGGAAATCAAATCCCATCGAGCATAAATTTGCCAGAAGCAATGGAATATAAGCTACACAGGAACTGTTTGTGTTTAGAATGGACAGCTACCCTTTCTCATGTGGGCAAGACAGTGGTTTGGTCTGCACAGATGTGGGATCAAGCTCTTGGATCAGCAAAGGAACTCTACCAGCAGAGCTGATGGGCACTGTGACTGGTGTCACACTATGTAATCTCCCTGAGAAAAAAACATAAAAGGGAGGAAGAAAATGAAGACCTACATCATCTCTGCTACTAACAGAAACCACTGAAGCAGAATTATCTTGGATTTTTTTTTACCTGGCACTTTGATGCTCTCTGTATCACTTGGAAACCTTAGAAACAAAAGCAGAGCGAAGTCATTTTCCCCACAGGCACATGGTGTATAGATAGGCCCTGATAATGGCTTTCCTAAGGAAGAAGTCCGAAGCAGGAAATACTTATTTCTGTGTGTTTTTTTACAGTACGAGTCTGCAATGGAGCGCATGCAAAAGAGCAAGTTGTCCCATTACAAGAAAACTATGGAGGTAAGTGAGGAGGTTTTGTGCAGGTTTCTTGATGCAAACTAGCTCCAGTTTGAGAGAGGGTGAAATCTGTATCACATGCACCTATATCTAAAGAAAGGCCAAGAATGTGTGAGAGTGTGTGTGAGTGCAAGAAGATGTGATTCCTGCTACAAAGCAGCAGCTGATCTTCCCCGCTGCACCCACTGTAGGGTCTCCAAAACAAATACTCAATGTGGGATGAACAATGCCCCAGGTCAAACAGGATTTCATTCCTTCTATGCAAGGATACTTACAGGAGCAAATGTAGTTTTTCAGTCTGTGTAAATATGTTTTTAAAAACAGTGAGGGAATCTTGTAAATAGGAGGAAACCTGTCCAACTGGAATGCCTGCAGACACAGGAACTGCAGGCAGCTGGTTTTGGGCACTGATGTAGTCCCCGAGCCCGTAAAAAACAGAAAATGCCTAGAATATCACGCTAGAGACAACCCAGCCTTGTTCCCTAACCCAAACCCTCACATTTGATTACATTTCAATACAGTCAAAGAAGACCTATGAACAGAAGTGCAAGGAAGCGGACGAAGCCGAGCAGTTCTTTGAACGGACAAGTGCTTCAGGCAACCAAAAGCAAACAGAAAAGGTACCTCAGATGACATTGCTATTTAGAGAGAAAACTGGTTTTTTCCTTTTCAAGGTACACGAGAATACAACAGAACAACCCATTCCACGGGATGCCAGGGGCTGCTTTCCTTTCTGATTTAAAACTAAAGCACCTTCCCAATGAGGTCTTCCTTCACAAACTCCTTTGGTAACAGTGATATTGTTCTGCAATAGGCAAAAGGTTTTTTTAAAAGGCTAGAAAGGGACTAAGTTATCTAATTAATTTATCCCAGGCTATGATCTAATTGCTCTGTGCATCCTGAAGGGAAACTGAATGAGATTTCTTTCCAAAATTATTCATAAAAAAAGAAACAAGTCAGGAGTATGGCATGAGGTCAGGTTTGCCTTTTGGTCGCTTACATTTAGTAGGCATAGTATCTTACATTAAAATGCATATTTTTCCTCAACATTTTTCTCCTTATGGTTAGTTTCATTTCAAGTAAATTTACAAACTCAAAAATAAATCATTGGAAATTAAGGCACGGCAGTCCTTCATTGCATCGTCTTGATACTTGTAGCTGACAATTCACTAACTTTTAATGGGAACATTTTACAGCGGAACAGATGGAGAAACAAAATAAACCAACTCCCTTTGGCTCGATAAAAATCAGTGCAGTGTAAGCAAAAAGGATCAAAAATCATCTCAAGGAGCAGGGAGATGGAGGCTCTAAAATCAGCATCAGAACTTTACATTTATTTCCAGCATTCACTAATCTTTGATGAGCAAAACCTTCCAAGCTTCGCTGTAAAGGGGAAGAAATCCTGGCCATACAGAAATTATGCCAGAACTCTTAGTGGCATCAAAATCTGACCCAGATCCTTGCACGCAGGAGGACCCCAGGGTGTTTCTTGGCTGTTCCTTCCCTACACACGCCAGCACATCTGAAATGCGCAAAGGCGTCGCACAAGGAACGTGTCAGCTGCTCAGTTCTGCCCGGCACTTGCAAACAGTTTGGGCCAGGAAGCAAATAAGAATGAATCTTATGTTCCCAGCTTACTATAGATTTTCCAGCCAGCTGTGATGCGGAATATGGTCATAAGAACCCCCACCTGAGCCTTGTCTTGAATGGAAGAATGTGTTACACTGATGTCTAGAGCCGGGCATTAATGTACTGTCATCACCATCTGTGCGGAAAGATCTGGGAGTACAGAGCTGTCAATTATAGCTGTATTTTCATTTGTGAAAAGCTGCAGGTTTTTTAAAAAAAGTTCCACTTACAGTGAATTTTGCTTTTAGGCTTTGAGTTGTTATGGAAAATAATCTGGCATTTGCAAAGTATTTTAAAGGCTGTGTTCTTTTCATCTGAGTATTACACGAGGAGCTTGGAAGATGAAGAATTTTAACTGCCATTTATTTCTGCTTATAAACATCTATTAGAAAAGCACATCAAACACTTGAGAAAAACAACTCGGCCAGCAGACACAAGCTTCAGGCTGGATCACGCTCGCACTGAGCTCCTATGGCAGGGATGTCTGAATGGAAAAACGGAAATTGCCAGGTTTCCCTTGAAGCCAGTGGACCCACGGCTGCACCTGTGAAATTCTGGTCCCCTCCCCATAGCACACATCCAGGCCTGCGCACAAAGGCGGGATAGCGAAAAAATGTTTGCAAGTTTGAGCCTTTTCCCTAAAAGGTAAAAGGGAACAGGCAAAAAAAAAAAACGCGGCAGAAGAAAAACAGATGGTCAGAAATTAATTTGGGGTGTTTCTTTTCCTGTTGCAGAGTCAGAACAAAGCCAAGCAATGCAGAGAAGCAGCAAAAGAAGCAGGTGATGCTCGGTTTGCAAATGAACCAAGATTTTTCTCAGCAAACATCTACCAGCACATGGATTTTGATAGAACATCATCTAAACCACGCAGGCTGGCTCTGTTTGAAGTCAGGTTTCTGAAAGTCACCTATCCAAAGATTAACGAAGAAGCTTTTAAAGAATGGCAACCTGATAGTCATCTACTTCTACTTTTCTTTGTGGAGATGAGAGTCTCCTGCCCTCATTAAAAAGGTTACGGGTGATCTCCTTAGGGACTTCACCCAGGAAAGCTCTTCTTATAGCAGGTTTGAAAGCACAGAAGAGTGACATCCAAATTGCCCCCAGCCCACCCAAAGGAGATAGACAGTCCCCAGGAACGCCGGACACAAGCACGGTAGCATTCTCCAGCCAGAAACACCACCTATGTCCACAAGGCCAGGCCTGCAGGCACCTGAGCTGGTGCATGAGTTCAGACCTGTCCCTCACTGCTCATGTAAAAGTTTGCACTAAATTCCATGGCGCACCTGGCTGGCTCAGCACAGAACAAGCCTAAGGATGCTCAGTGCCCAAGCACCCTGGCCAAGGTCCAGGCTTTTCATCTCTGATTTGCGTTATCCCTACTGTAAAGTTTATAGACTATCTGCAAACCACCCTTTCTATAGTATAAAGTTGCAAAGCAAACAAACAAACAAAACACAAAAATATCCTTACAACCCACCAGTTTCAAGCTCACACATTCTTGCGATACTTTAGGAAACCGCTGGCCTAAAGTATTAAGAACCACAGCAGTCGTAATAGGAAGAAAAGGAGGAAGCCTGTATGATTTCCTAACTGTTTGGTTTCTATTATGTGTCTGTGTTTACAGAGAACATGTACAAACAGAACATTGAGCAGCTGGATAAGGTCAGGACAGAGTGGGAACAGGAACATATCAAAACCTGCGAGGTAAACATTGACTTTTGCAGCGATATATTTGTGTGCTCTTTATTTTATCCCACTTGCAGATATCAGTCTAAGACCTGAGACGCTGTCCCAAGGGTTTTGCTGTTTGCTTTATGTGGAGTCCCAGTAGATGTCTTTGTGAAAATACTGCAGAAGCTAGAGTTGATTTAGACATAGCTGCTGGCTGTCTCGCTTACGCTCTCCTTGCTTGTTCAGCATATGTTTGTAATTACAAAGGAGGGGAATAAGTGCAGAGGTGTGAGAAGAAGAGCAATATATGAACTGGTACAATCTATCTGCAAGCGGTTGTTGCCAGTTTTTACCCATAACAACATAAGAATATATGAATTTTACTGATGATCTATCAGAGCCAAGATAAGGTGGTTTCTCAAATAACTGCTTTGTGACAAAATCTAATTTCAGTAGAAAACAAACAAAAATGTAGACATGAAAATTCATTTTTAGTTTATAAAATGAATTCCAAAATTGAAACAAGAATTCAATTAACCTATTCAAAATGAATAAACAAAAGATTCCCTTTACATTGTGTTTTGCAAGAGGCTTCCAGAACGGCTTCTTGTTCTAATGCAGGAAAGGTTTTGTTTGTTTGTTCTTAATGGAGATCAAAAATACAATTTTCTTGCTAAGATAAAAAAGCATG
Source organism: Columba livia (assembly GCF_036013475.1). Taxonomy (NCBI): domain Eukaryota; kingdom Metazoa; phylum Chordata; class Aves; order Columbiformes; family Columbidae; genus Columba; species Columba livia. The sequence goes on along the minus strand of NC_088612.1, from coordinate 18,330,082 downwards.
TACCATAGCATTTTGAGAGCAAAGATACCCAGGCCACTCTGAATCCTTATTTTACATAGCACTTTTTATTTACCTGCAAGAATATTTGTCCTCTGCCATGGAGTAACCTTTCAATTGACAGTGGTGGGTGGGAAAGCCTCTTACTTCCATTTTGCTGAGGATGGACAAGGAGATTTGCATTTGGCTAGTAAGATTGGCACAACAATTGACAGGAACTGGTTGACACCCAAGTCAGCTACACATTGGGTCATATTAACCCTTCAAATCCATTTGACCATCTGCTGAAGTATGATTTTGGTATGTTTACTTGTTGCAGGCCTTATTTCCACATAAAATAAAGTGCCAGGAATGCAGCTTTCCAGTTCTCTACTTCCTCTTAAACATTCCCTATCCGGAAGGACTGGAAAGTCCCACGGCTGGCACAGCAGACTTCCCATTGAAATTGTGCCAAGCCTTAATTTTCCCAAGATGCACATTTTCCCTCATCTTAAAAAGCCAACAAACTAAGCATTCCACAACCTAAACCACTTAATTTCTTCCATATGGCTAAATTCTGAATAGCCCTCAGAGCTTGTGGCCTGCCCGCTGCTTAATTCAAACAACCATGCATAACGGAAGGGCATCTTTGCACCTTCTTTTAAAAGCACTTGCAGACGGAAGAACTGATAGATTTTTTTGAGGCATTTAAAACTAGTAACTCATACAAAAGCTTCGTCACAGGGGCTGTGCCATGTTCCTTGGCGTGAGATGCCCAGGTCCGCTAGCAGTCTGTTGCACAAACCGACGGGGCACAAGGGATACGTCTAACGCAACACCCAGCGGACTTTGCAAAGGGCTTGACAAGCCCAGCATCACCACACTTCCCTCTTTGAGAGCTGCATTTTCCAACAGGACACCATTTACATGGAAAATTCCCAGTCAGCTCTCATGTTATTTCAGCAGCCCCCGAGGGGCTATAGGCTGCAGCCGTAGGCTTTTTGTTCAGAATAGATATCGAAATACTCATTCTCCATCCTTCAGCTTCTCTTAAAAGCTTTTTCTGTCAGAAACTGGTCCCAATGCCAGCTGACTCCCTTGACAGACTTTTTTTCCATGACGGTAAGATATTAGATGGCAGGCAGCATACCCAACTGAATGTTCTACTGAATATTGTATACATTCGTGGTGTTCTGGACATAATTACTAGCAAATGGAGATGGAAACAGATGGCTGGAAGCGTCTGAGCTTTTCACACCTCATAGAAAACCAAAAATTGATGTTCTACTTATAACAGTACAACTTAGAGATCTGAGTGGTATTTTTTCTTTTTTAAAGTTTTTGAAGAAAGAGTTTATCTGCCTCTTCCCCCAGCTCGGTTCACACTTCTCCTCTCTTCCCCCCCTCATTCTTCCCAAGCTGTGCAACAACATGAGAAAAATCAGACAGATGAAGAAAGGGAGTAAACTCTGAAGAAAGAAAAATGCCGTCTCATTGCCACGAAAATAACCCTAGACATGAACAGAGAGCCTCAAATATTTTCAGAGATGGATATTTTTGGCCCTACCTCTAACATAAATACAACCTTTCATGACAGTACTCCAATGATCTGTTAAATGTCAACATTTCAGTGTGATGGGCAGACAGGACCCTGACTCTGAAATCCTTGGCAGTAGAGATAGCAGTCAAATTCAGATACTGATTCCCTTCCCCTGCTTTATTTTTGTCTATAAAACATAATTTCAATTTGGCGCAATCAGTTTAAACAAATCCTTAAGCACAAACAAGTAGATTTAGTTTCTCCAGTAGCTGAAAAGATGTCCTTTACAAAGGATCCCTCCAAACAGTTTGCAGGCATATGAACTTGTCACAGAGAAGCCCCAGGCCTGCCACTGCCTGCGATGCAAATAAATAACTACCACGAGGCAATATCACTTCTCCTTTTTGGCTTTAGGTCTTCCAGCTCCAGGAGTGTGATCGCATCACCATCCTCCGCAACTCGCTGTGGGTCCACTGCAACCAGCTCTCCATGCAGTGTGTGAAGGATGACGAGGTGAGGGCACCTGCCAAGCAGCTTCACGTGCTGAGGAGGAGCAGGAGTGTTCTAACAACGTGCTCTTCTCTGTGTGTGCTGGCTCCAGTGAATGGGCTGTTGTGTGTGTTCAGGGAGAAGGGAATATTCTTAATCTATCCCTTGAGCTGTAAACCAAATGCCTGGATGTAGACAGTCTGTGTCACACTTGGTGACACTTAGACATCTCCTCCCCTTAGTTTGTTGGTGAATGCTTCCAGCTACCAGAGTGCTCAGTTGAGCATGTTTGGGCTCAGGCACAAGGTGCAGAAAGGCATCCAGTCACCACCTCAAATTTGGAAAACAGAAAGAATTACACTAGTGTTGACTTTGAATGGTTGTTTCCTGCTATTAATTTATTTATTGCATCTAAAAGCCCTGGATTGCCTTCATCTTCCTTTCTTTAAAGAATAGCGAGAGCACAAATAAACAACTGTGTTTGCAAGAATGTTTGTACAGGGGACAGGCCAAAGATCCATCCAGGTCAGACAGTACCAAGTACAAAGTGTCTTTTAATGGGAAATATACTAGAAGAGCATTAATTGTTAATTTGATGTGAAATGTTAAAAATTAAATTAAATGCTTGGATTCTGTTTTGTAGCTGTATGAAGAAGTTCGGGTAAGCTTGGAGGACTGCACGGTAGAGTCAGACATAGACTACTTCATTAAGACTAAAATGACAGGAACACAACCTCCAGGTAATTATTGCTATTGGTCTTGTCAGATGAGTCACCCATTAGGCTGAGCGGCAGTTGTGCAGCGCGCGTCCTTCCGAGGGGGAGGCAGCTGGAGGAGTGATCCACGTTAAAAATAACCCCCCGAAAAGGAAAAAACTGAATTGACACCACTAAGGAGGTGGCAACCTGCCTTGCAGAGATGGCAACCTCAATTTCCTGCAGCGGTGACAAGTCAGAGCCAGCTTATCATGTAACTGTACCCTGGTGTTCCCTTGACAGAGATGCTGCCTATTCATTGGCAACACAGAGAAGACCTGACTTTGTGTTCTGTTTTATTCCACATGCCCAATGGACAATAACATCTTTTTTCCTCTCGGGAAGTTGTTGCTCTGAGGGCAAGACTCTAGCTGGGGGAAATTTTGAAAGAAATTGACTTTGCTCCAGTATGCAAAAGCAATGTAAGGTTCACAGACATTAAAGCCAAAGCAGCCTGCTCACCGATTTAAGTGAGCAAAAACTCTGGGCTGAAATGGTGACTGGGAGAGCAAGAGCTAAGAGCAAGTTGTAAAATGAGAACATACTGCTCCAGGGTAGGAGTTCTCCAAACTCATCACCAGAATGGAGGTTATCTAATGTTTCACATGGCCAAATACAAACCACACCCTCTTACTTCAACATGCAATACAATACAGTTCTAGAAGGAGTGAAGGCTTGCACTTCTGGGCAGCTGCTGCAGTAAACAAAGACTTGCAGCTTTTGTAAAAGGAAAGAAAAATCCCTGTTTCATCTCTTCATTAGCTGATGATACACATCTATACTGAAAACATCTCTTCCTCCATTTTTTTAAAAATCTGTGCACAGATGCTGTTTCAATTCCACTATCTGCTCTACTACTGCTGCCTCAAAGAGAAAATCCCCTTAGCAAGCCCTCAGCAGTAATGACAGAGCTGACTTCATCCAGAGTGGGGAATAAACTATATTGGCATAGTACTGATAAAACCTTGCATGCTAAGAACAGTATAGGTGCAAATACCAGCAGTAGGAATGCCCTGTCCCAAGGGATAATAATCTCATACAGCAGAGTTTACACCCCTCTGATTTCATCGCAGAGCTTAGGGCTGGCAGCAATTACCCCCAAGGAACGTCCTTCGGCAGAGCTGGGTGCTGCCACTCACTCCACACTGAGCTGAGGCCAGTTTTGCACTCAGCCTGTCCGTCATTACACCTACGATGACTAAGAACTGGGATTTGGGAAATTTTTTTTAAACTGATATAGTGATACCGGTGCACTGGATGCCATTTTGCTGCTATAGTTTATTCTTCTTCATATAGGGGATTTAAATTCACTGTTATAGGAGCACTTACCAAGGAAAAACTACATTTACCCTGGCACAAGGGAGAACTGTGCCTTACAACAGTGTGAAACAAGTTCTGAATACTAAGAAATTTGTAATTCTCAGCTAGGGCTTTGTTTTGTTTTTTTTTTTTAATATGTGAGATTTCTCATTCTTCAGTTGCCTAGGCAATTTTCTGCAAACAGCTCTTGGCTATGGCAGGACTCATTTCTAATAAGAAATAGGTGGGAGAAACCCTTGAGAGCTTTATGAAAGGCAAAGAAACAACAGACTTGCCTTTTTTTTTTGCCACCTTCTAGAAGGTGACGAGTTCTGGCAGTAACACCCTAGTGTCTCCACAGCTCTGGCTAATGAGTTTGCACAGTAGCATATGGCAAGCTGTTGATCTCTTTCATTATTTGCAAAATACAGGAGGAAACCCACATGCGCTTTGCATTGTGCAGCAGGAGACCTTCAGCATAACCAAACCTTCGGGTTTCTTGATGCTGTTGCTCACTCCCCTCTTCTACCTAATCTTACAATGCATTATAAACTAGAAACTATACCAAGGTGACAATCTAGAAAGGCAAGAGGAGACCCTTAAATTGGTCCCTAGTTAGTGAAAATCTTATTTGTAAGGATTCTTCACACTCACTAGTTGTACATGCCTGCTCTGTTTGCAATCTTGTCTGACCGGATGTGAGAACGTCAACACAACCTTTAGCCAAAGGTCTTTCTTAATTCGCTGGTATCAGAACTGAGATAATAGGGCATCACAGACTTCACTTGTGTGTGTTCGACTTGAACACAGAGAAGGCAGAAAAGGTGTGTGGCCACCAGCTCTAAGCAACTACAGTGGGAGCTACAAGATGGAAAATACATAAATCCATCTGTAACTATTTCATCTGTAAAGCTTGACTGGGAAATGGTCTCAATTTCACCCCTAATGACACCATAGGGGAGAATGAAGGAACTGTAACATAACTGTGTTTGAGAGAACAAAAACCAAATATCTCTGGGTAAACAGCAAATCAGCTCTCAGGTGGTGGAGGCAGCGAAACACTCAAGCATAAGCAGAGACCAGGAAATTGCTCATTATTGCTGCTGGCAATAATGTTCAGAAATCTCCCCAGTTCCGACAAAAAGTCCTGATTCAACACATTAAGAAAAAAAAGAAACAAATCACACTGCAGCCATTTGTATCAAGAACATGGTCCCAGGCTCACAATGACCATGCTCTGCTCCCTTAAATCCTGGGCTTGAAGGCAACAGAGGAAATGGACACGGAGGAAACTGCCTTCTTAATTAGGGTTAGCCACAGCTCTCAGTGCGGTTCTTCAGGACCCTGGCTGTGCCCATCTCAGGTCAAGCATGCCTTTCTACCAAGGACATATCTGCTTACGACCACTTGAACAGCATTTGTCAAGTCCCCAGGTCTCCCCAAGCTGCTCCAGTGACATTACAGGCAGTGCAATCAGGTGCTGTGTTGCAGTTTGCTCCGGCAGCCCCTGATGGCTGCAGTTGCATTCTGGTGTGGAGAAAAAACATTTTGCCTATTAGAACATCTCATTTTTATTGCCTTGTTTCAGATGCAATTGGATACGAGAACTACTACAGCAGAGAACCAAGCAGAAGCAACAGCAGTCCCAACCGGACCTGTGGAATGATGAAGAGGTGAGTGGCAAACTCTGGTTCTCAGAATAGGTATTTCTCTGTATAAACAGCAATGTAAGACGACATGAAACAGGACCTGGAAAGTTATTACTTCCTTCATGGCAGCAAGAGGCAGTTAGGTATCAATAAATACAACCTGACAGAAGAAGTAAACCTATTAAAACCAGAGTCAGGGTAATTTTGCCATGGCCTAGTGGGAAGAGAGATGGGGATGAGTTCATAAGACAATTAGTTGGCCAGCATTGGAGAGCACTCAGTGATTTCCTCTTTCCTAGTGAGTCAGGGCACACAGCAACAAAACCGCTTTGTTCAGGGGAGGGCAAAGGTGACTCAGGCTGGGAGGCAAGGCTGGGAGAGCCGTCTTTCTCAGCAGTACCTGCTGGCTTACTGCACCGCCCAGCTGAGCACAACAAAAAGCCGCTCTCTGAATCTAGACCAAAGGAAAAAGTACTTAGCAGAATAACTGTGATGATTAGGGAGGCGATTTTTCTTTTTCTGATCCATTTATGCTGGTAAATGCTGTAACATGGATGCAGTTATATCAGCAGAAGAGCACAGTAGATCTATTTGTTTAAATATTTTATACTAAAATAGCTATTTCACAATAGGAATGGCATCATATTTAAAGCAGAAGAGCTTTACATTTTGACAAGCCTTATTACATGCCAAAGACAAGGAGCAGGCTGTAATCTCATTTAAAACGTGGTCCAGGCTTGTTAGTGAGCTGATAAGGTTTATACACAATACTTTATTTCTCAGTCAGAAACCAGATCTTCTATAATAATGAATTCTAATACTGCATCCTATACAGTTGCTGGCATTTAGAATACAACCGTGCTCTGCATGGGCAAGCAGCCGAGAGGAACTCAGTCTGAGCTTTTCAGAAACTCTTGAGTTTGGATGGTCATTTTCCAGAAACACTGAGCATTCACCAGCTGAAAAATCAACCCTTTAAGTATGCCTCAAGCATGCAATGCTATTTCTATCTATGCTTGAGAATCCTAACCCATATTCTCACTTTACTTACTCTCCAGTACCCAGCTGTGATATGGAAAATAACTAGGGAGAGATTTAAAAATAAAAAAAAAGTAATTCACTTAAACTCATAGTTCTTAGAAAGGAGCTCCTTCTACAAGCTTTGCATTTCAAATTGTATCAGACTTTTCCTTAAAGAGATGGTAATCTCTTATAAACCTCTGATAATTCTGATCATATTAACACTGTGAAATACTTAGAGATTTGCACGATGAGCCTTTGGATCAACAACAAAATACTACCTGACGCATTTTGTGCACAATTTACTGATGGCTGATGGTTCAGTATTCTGCTGCATTTTAAAAATATATTTTTGACTGAAGACAAATATATCTACAGCCTAAATGAAAACAGCCAGAGAAGAGGTGACATCTATGTAGTGCTGCAGCAGGAGGGAAGGCTGAGTCACACAGCAGAGACAAAGGAATGCTCACACCCAGTTCTGTTCACTCATTTTGTTGTTGGCTTCTCTTGGTTCTGCAGATTCTCTGGACTACTGCACGGAAGCAGCAAAAACAACACGGGAAGCGCCCCTGCTCCTGGTACGCCTCTTCAGGAAATCAGTTTACCAGACGCAATTGTTTTAGATCACATTGCTAAACCAAGCTTTAACACAGAGAACAAACAGTACAGCACATACTCACATGTTGGCAGTCAAGAGTAAGAGTAGTCTGGAAATGAATTCCAGTTTACCTTGGATGTGCATTAAACAAATTTCCCAGTTTAGAGTGCTGAATTATCCATATAATATTCAAAAATCTCTATCTAGGCATGGGGTAACTGTATATTCAGAACAACACCATCTGTCTTAAAGAGTTTTCTCCCTATGTGAGCCACTAAACTGCTAGAACTTTATACCACCAGTAGCAAATATTTTAAACTAGTTTAATCACAGCATCTCCTTCTTTGGACCATTTGGATTGTGCTTTAGCACAGTAAACATTTTTCCCAACCTGGATGAGGCCAAAGCTAGTTTCTGACCTCCCACAAAGTTCAATTGGTGTATTGTCATCTAATCAATGGGACACATATTTTGTGCAAGACTTTACCTACAGTTCACAGCAGCTTTTCTATACATGTACATCTCCAGACAGAGAGAGAACAGAAACTCTTGTATTTGTGAACTCTTGCATATGATCCCATGCATTTGTAAGCAACTGAACTCTCTGTGGTGTCTTTTTTTTCCCCCCTCCCCCTAGCAGAGAAAACAGATGGGGTCTATGCATCCATTTTTGTAAATGAACAAGCTGGAATCACATCACCACAGGACTACAGAGTACTTTATGACTACACAGCCCAGGTAATGAAAGGCTTTAAAATAAATATTTCATAGCATCAGATTTAAAATAGATGATGTTGATTGAAACATCTTGCAAGCGTTAATTCTGTAAAGGAGGTGCTACCTTCCTTTTACTGCCAGAGGGAGTTATTGGTCAAGGTTACTTGGAGAGTTATTGGTCAAGGTCGCACATGGAAGGCAGGAATCCCAGCTGCCAGTTCTTGGCACCCATCACTAGACCATGCTACCTCAGGACAATAACATTTTTTGCAAGTGATTACACACTACACATTAGTGTAATCACTCCTAAATTAGTGTTGAGCTGTTACAACATCCTTCTAGAGACACAGGAGACTGCAAACACAAGGAAAACATAATTTTTTTAGAGGATGATGGCTAAGTATGCATTCTGTGCATTCTGAACTTACATCTCCCGTGACATGGTCTCCTAGGGAACACGGCTACAGATTCCTCATGTACAAATGTGACAGATGCTTATCTAGAAGCTTTTCTCCATTTGATCTCATTTACCTTCTGAGGAGTCCCGCTCCAGTTTAACACACTGGCTTTGACTGGGGTGTGCTCCATGCTGGAGAGGCATGAATCCCCATAAATGACACTCTTTCCCTGTACTTCCATGTTGCAAGTTGCAGGACCATGGTGGATGTGGTCCATGTACCAAAAGACTGCTGTAAAAAGCAGCATCCTTAACTAGGATATCGAACTCTTACTGGCTTCAGAACCATCCAGGCATAGTACCGTTAATAAAAGGCTGTTAATATTTTGTTATTCAGATGGACTCTAGAACCTCTTGGACTCTTGCTAAACCATTAGCCTCCCCTAATGGGGCTTTCACAGTTTAATTAAATGTGAGTGTAAAGGTTCCTTTTAGTAGCTCTAGGAGCAGCATCCAGGAGGTCTTATGTTCATGTGTAGAGAGACCCTCGCACCATGGGGCCTGCCATCAATAGCCAACATTGAAAAAATGCTGGCATGTGACAAAATAGCCAGAGAAATTATGAAAACAGAGAAAGGGCTGGAAAGAAGTGCTTTCTCTTAGGTACAGCAGCATTCTGACACCTATTATTATATGTTATTTATTATATGTTGCCTGAAATTTCATCCAAGCACAGCTGAAAGTGCCTCACTGTTAAGAGCCATTCCCCTGAGGGGACTGCTGGATCTCTTTGTCAGATCCTTACTCCAGGACCTGCCTTAAAAATATGACACACACAGATTTTCCATGCTGAGAAAATAGCCTGTTACTCCTTTTAGTATATTACATATTGAGGCCTCTTGCTTTTTGAATCCATTCTTACCTACTCAGGTACACTGAATTTAGATTTAGCTGATGCATCAAACATATCTCGAAGCCTCTCTTACCCTGTTTTCTATTTTTCTACACTGTGGGTAGCAAAGTGGTTTCCTATGGAAAACAGAACAGCACCACTGAATAGACTGATAGCAGCCTGAGAGCTCAGCGGTAGCTTACTGGTAACTAGTCCATTTGTCTTGGAGATAAAAGTCACCTGTCTCAGGAAGAGTCACTGTTCCTCCACTGGTCACCTCTGTTGCATATTCAAAGAACAGAGAGACCTATTTAAGGCCTGGATTAGTAGAGACACTGTTATAATCTCCCTTGGGAATTAAGCTGCACAGGGTTTTATTTAGCAACACCTGCAGAGTACAGAAGGGTCATGGTTAGCTGGTTTAGGACAGTCATATTTAACCCTTTCCAGCCTTCCCTAGTGATAGTCAGGTTGCTTAGGAAGAAGGGGAAATTTGGGGATCTTCAGGATTTAGGCAGTTTAGTAAATGCTTAGTCCTTTACTGTCTGGTATTTCAGACTCATTCCAACCAGAAGGGCATTGGCAGACTGTTGATGAAAGGCAGGGTAAAAAAGATACATGCCTGTAGCCCCCTGTGCCCCCAGGCTAATGGCATTTCCTTTCTCTGTCTCCTTTCAGAACCTGGATGAACTGGACATCAGTGAAGGAGACATTGTAGCTGTCATTGAAGAAAACGAGGATGGGTGGTGGACAGCAGAGAGGAATGGGCAGCGAGGCTTTGTGCCAGGGTCTTACCTTGAAAAGCTTTGATGAAAAGAAGGCCCAGTCCTCAGACTTTTAATGTATTCTATTACTGAAAACAAACAGCACACAAGGTCTGCTTCAGCTGACCAAGGGCAACCCATAATACTGTCTTCTACATTCACCAGACGGGAAATAACCAACTGACCACATTTTCCTCCTCTTTCCTCCCTGCGCTCTGCCAGCACCTCCTGGCCTACACTGTCTGCAAAAACCATTTGCACCTCAGAGACATTAGGACTTGTGTTTCTCACCACGGTTCTTTCTACCCTCAGCACACTGTGCTGCCAGCATTGCAAAAGTCGGTGTATCTGGGAGGAAAATCCTGCCCAGAACTTGCCTTCCGCACTAAAAAGATCCAGGCAGCACACGGTGTTTCCCCAGGATGGAGGATCGTCTCCAGCCAGGCTGTGAGCCACCCTCACAGTCACAGTAGCCGTGCTCTGTCATGGATCCCCTCCTCTTGCTGCACAGGCCAGGCAAGCCTTTTTGACAGTGGCACTGAAAGCACACTCTGGAAGCAGATAACTTTGATGTTTCAGTGTCTTAGCTGTACAAAGCAAGGAAGAAGCTCTCTTAAGTTATTTTTAACAGCCCCCTTTCAAGTTCCCCTTAGAGCACATGTGTAACCAGGGAAAAACATGGGGAGCCCTTCACTGTTCTTTATCAGAGTCACTGATGAAAATATGAAAAACAATGAATGCAGCTAGAGAGGAGTACCTGAAGGACTGAGATGCATCAGTAGAACGAACAGGCAAAGCCTCCAGCAGTGCGGCACTGCCATGATCCCTCTCTGCTGAGCGCCAAAGGGTCAGTTACCTCCTCACGCAACCTGCACACACGTGTCATCAGTGCATTCTCCTTTCAGCTCCTCTGCCCACCTGGCTGACCCTCCCCTCTCCTGCCCATGGGCTTTTCTGTCTCTTAACTGCTATTTACAGCCTCCGTGTCCCTGGATCGCTGGCATAGACATGTTGTGGTTCCTTTCCAGGCACTTTTAACGTGCTTGTTCTTCAACGAAACCTCTTTAGAAAAGGCACGCTGTGCAGGTTCACTATATTTCACAGATTTCAGCTCTACTGGTCTTTCTAGCTTATTTAAGAACATTTCCAACTGTCACTGTATTTACCACAGGACTGATAGATACTTTCTGCCACTCCTCCCTCTTCAGTATTTTTATACTATTTCTGCAGACACAATGACTTTGTTTGCCAAGGCTTCAGGTCTTAAAACGAACCAAGTAAATGAAAATGAATCAAATTGCGACCCAAAAGGCATGAAAGCAGAGAGGAACTGTTAGTTAAGACACAGCAGGAAAGACAAAGAGGGATTTAGACAGAAGAAAAAGCCATAATGGTCAATGCAATTATTCCTTAAACGAAATAGAATGAAGGTCAGACACACAGGCAGTACCTTATTCTAATTTCTTGCTTCGAAATTGGAATAAAAATTGCTTCAGGTCCTTTTTCTTTAGTTCACTGCAGTCCTTTGCACAGGCACACTTGTTCTTCCCACATTTCCTCAAGTTATTATGCAGCACATCTGCATCAGTGCTGAAGGACTCTTAGTACTTTGCATTAGCACAGGAACTGCAGGAACCTGAAGGGCATTTAAGGCACTAGGTTATATGGACAGTAGTGCTCATTAAGGCTGAGGATGTTAATGACAGGTTTCTGTGACCAGGACCAGACTGAACAGTGATAGAAAGCTGGTCCTCAATAGCCTTCAATTAGGCCATCACATTGTAAATAGTAGCTGTTGAAGACAACTACGACATTGCTCGTTAAGTTTCCTCTCACGCTGTATGTAAAGTATGAAAGATTTAATGTTTGCTTCTTGAACACTCAGTCTTCCACAAAGAAAACTGTAATAAACCAGCAAATACTTAAATAAATTTAGGTAGATATTTTGCATATTACCTTAATTAAAGAGAGAGAGGGAAAAAAAAAGCATTGAGATGCCTCTTCTCTAATTCCATGTGACACACAGATTTTGCCAAGACCCTGCTCTCCCCCGGGGGCCCAGCCAGGCTCACCCAAGCCCCTGCAGTACTCAGGCCTGGCTACAGGTCATCTTTGCTTACATGTACCACACGATCTGCATCACGGACAGACAGCTGGGGGAATGGTGGCTGCTGGTTTTAGCCCATCAAATCATTTCATATTTTTGCTGTTAAACTCAGGAAACCATTTTCCTTTCTACTCATCTCTTCTTCTGCCAAGTAAATACTTTTCTAAGTGCAAGAGGCTACAGATATTTGAAAACCTACCCAGTGTCTTAGCATTTGGGTTGCACATGCTTACTCTAGACTCCTCAGGAAATTAAAAAGCAGTAGCAATGTTTTCTCATTATTTCTCTGCTTTACATTAAGGAATTTGGCTGATAGGCAGTTATCAAGCCATATCTAGGTAGTTTACCCTATCAGTGTGGCAGCACTTGTCAGAAATAGAACAGAGATAACAAGAAATATCCACACCCTCTGAGTCCACCCACATTATCCCCACCCCCAGCAGTAGGAAAAGCAGGAAGGTCAAATGTAGGTTACTGGCTTAATAATAGTGCCTTAATAACAATGTTTCCTCTCTAGTTTGGTAACACTTGAGCAACAAAACTGACACATTTAAGCAATCATTTAATTTTCAGGTAAAATGGGAAACTGAAATGGGCCATTTCCTGCGGGAGGCATTTTTAAACTAAACTCCAACATTTTAGGTTGAAATTCTTTTTGGATAAGCACTTCTGGTAAGTCCCAACTTTAATTACGACTGCCTTTTGTTGGCAGGGAGGCGCCAAAAAACATGCAGGGGCAAACCAACAGTGGCAAAGTTGTGTGTGTGTCCAGTTAGCTCCCATTTCATGGCACTCTCACAGAGCACCTTCTTACTGACACTGCCAGTGCTCTGGCTCTGAGTGGCTTCACAAGCAAGCAGCTCTTCCCAGAGAACAGGGAAAATGCTTTTACCAGCTGCTCTGCAAGGGGAAAACCCAATTACCTAGCTATAGTCTGTGGTTAGTATGTATATACAGACAAACTTAAACAGAAGATACTATGAAGTTATTGAGTGTTTTTTGAGTTAGCACTGCAGGACTTCAGTTTGCACAACAGACAACAGGAGTTTCATGCTAAACAATTTCAAATCTGTAACTGTTAACTCTAGAAGTTTTGACTAGGCTACAAGAAATAGGCATAATCTCTCCATTATATATGAGCGGCAAGATTGGGAGTCATTTCCCTCACAAACCACAGCAGAATAGAAAGGGGCTGAGGTTGACACCTGCTACTCTTCTAGATGGCTTTTGGATCTGAGGGACACAGCCATGAGACTGAGATGAGACAGCATAGTGGTAATCTGTTCTATTATTCCTTTAACTACAACAATAATTCAAAGGTTGGAAGTAGGCAATCCAGCCCAACAATACCTTTAAATCAGACTCAGATATGCATATTATTATCTTTTACCATGTTATTATTATAAAGAGAACAGGAGAATCTGTTTAAAAATAGCATTTAACCACCATCAACCATATATAATTAGGAAATGCCTACAGCAGCAGCATGAGGCCCATCTCTGAACAGAACACGCTTCGGCTGCTGCATGTGGCACTAAGAACCCACAAGGCAGTAGTAAAACTTGGTCAAACAACGCAGCATCAGACTAGAAACAGACCCAGGAGACCCAGCTCTTGGACAGCCAGCACAGTCAGTGCTTAACCATAAAGAAAGGCCAAGCTCACAGGGTGGCTTCTAGCAGTTTGTACAGCTAGTCAGCTGAAAGGAAGAAATCAACCACTTCACAGCTCAGGAGTTGGGAACAGCAGGAGCATTGTGGCTGCTCAAGGTTTGAAAGGTTTGCCCCCTCCTTGAAGACCCTGGATTGAACTCTGTATTAGGAATAACCCCAGCATACTTCAGCCAAAGCACTGACAGATCATGTACTTAAGTCATAAAGAATAGCCACTCTTACCTGGATTCCTTCTTGTCTTGCTTCTTCAAGAGGTGCATTTGAGGTCTGAGTCTCCTTCCCAGACATAATTTTCTAGGCAAAGACTCCCAATTGCAGATCAGACTTCACTGATGACTGAATGCAGTTTAAATGGCACCACATGGATTCCAAGAGGAGATTCATCACAAGCCAGGCATCAGGTGGTATCTAATAGGAGCCTCGCTGGGCATTAAGAAACATCTAAGCTAAGCACTTAAGAGAACCCAAGGGACTCTACATCAGTACTACACAGGTTGCTGCACTGAGAGGTCACTGTTAACCTTCAGCGTGACCAGCAACAACTCTGCACAGTACAGGACCAACTGTAAGGGCCTGAAAAGCAGCATCTACTGCTCAATATCATCTGTTTCCCCTTGCTTTGTTGTTCTGCAGCTTGCAGGGCTGTGGCATTAAAAGCAAGAGCAGTTACCAGCCACAGAGCTACCAATACTTGACATGTCCTCAAACAAACACTATGGTCATTGCTGTTGAGCAATGAGAGCAGGAAGGGGCCCCTAGCTCAGCCTTCACCCTGAGATCCATGTCTCCTTGCTGCCACTGGTTTAAGGGCAAAACCATGTAGCCAAGCCCCTAAAGCAGAGTTGGCTGTTACAAAACAGACCTCAAACCAGCATTATGGTCAGTCACTGCCCTCCACCAGTAGCATTCACCAGCTTCCTAAATTACTGACAATACCCATCACAGGTGTTTTTATGGGGCAGCTGTGATGTGTTGGGCATGCTCACTGTAGCTGAGGCTAAAGGAGAGGGAGTAGCTGGGAAGGAGATAAGTTGTGATGTTGGGTCACATCAGGCTTCTGGAATGCGAATGGCTGCAGGGGCTGACGGACTGGTTGTTGTAGCAGAAAGGATCCTTGTATGGAGTAACTAGATTTATCTGTTCTGTGTTAGCAGTTATCTAATTTCAGCAGCCAGCTCACATTTTAGATGAGGGAAGCTCAGTGCAACAGTTATCTCCAGATTTGTGCACTCCTGGATCATGCCCAGCACAAATTTGATCTGTTTCTAGAATGGCCAGATAATCATATTCCCATCAAATTAGCTCGTGCACATGGTACAGTGCTCAGCCTGTCCTTCTACCAGCTGTGAAAGGGCAGCTGACACCTGATCTGGCACAAAGCCACTTGGTGCAACATTAAGCACACATTTATAGCCTATCACTGCTGTGTGCCATGTGGCTGTGGTATTTCTGTCTGACACAAGGGCCGAAAATACAGATGTACTGTGTTGTCATATTCTGACCAAAAGCAGAGATTAAATCTTGCTTTTAGACATAAAACTCTAATTGAAATCACTGAGACTTCCTAGCAAAATCAGGAGAAACCAGACTCAACATCCCTAACGTTTTTAAAAGGAAAGACAAAATACTCCCAAACCACCAGGCAAACAGAATTTGGCTTAGAATGTAGCTGCAATTTTAAAGCCAGGGGTTTTCACCTCTTGAGGATAAAGAGGGTACTAAGACAATTGGTGGAGGGGGGGTGTGGGAGAGCGGGAACAGATATCCTAAGAGGTTCTTTGAAAGCAGAAGGAATTTTATTTATTAGATCTAAAAGAGTCAGTGTTGTACAGATTTGAAAATGCAAAGCATCACATATAACCCCAGCTTTGTTGCCATTACCATAACTGAACTAAACCACCAAATCAAGGGCAGACATATGGAGAAGCAACCAGTGTATTAATTAGCACAATATTGAATGAACTATAACTACATCAGTGGTGCTTTGACTTAAATTCTCTTTGTATTTCTAGCATTTGCTGCAGCCTTTGCCCCAGGGTAAATGGACACACAGTCCAGCTAAAGAAATTCTAGCTTGAACCTGAATGAAATTTCCTGAGAGATTTTCCAAGGAGTCCAGGCTAAACCCTTTAATAGAAAAGTGACAGACTTTGTGAAGCAAAGGTATGACTGCAGAGCAGTCGTTCCTCAGTTTCCCCATGCATCACAGGGAGTTTGTAAAGCACTTTGATGTTACAAGCTGAAAATCTTTCTGGCACTCAAAGTATTTTTGTGATTGTGCAACCCCAGACTCAGTCCGAACAAGCCAGCATTAGGTGGTGGTCAGATCAATATTTGCAATGGAAAATCTTGTACAAAAGGACAAAGAATTTTGTGTACACATTGCTTGTTTTGTAATATGACTGGTTGGCTCTTGGGAAGATGGTTGCAGACATAACTCTCAATGCAGGGAGCACGTGGGGGAGCTTAGTACATTCTCTTCCACTCTGCAAGGACACAAACGCTCAACAGCTACAGCTAAGGAATAATTGTTCTGAAATTTTAAGCTGAAAACAGTCCATGGAAGAACTTCCTGGGAAACCAGTGAACTTTAACCCTCCCAGGATGAGAATGTTAACATAAGCATGAATGGGAAAGCTTTCAGTGCACTGATAGATATGAGAAATGCTTTGTCTTTAGAGAAGGGCTGAACAGCCCTCCTTGTGTCTGAACCCCTTGTGAGGCAGGGAGACGTGAGTGACAGTAGCTTTGTTCTGCTACCTGGCAGCTAAGGGTTTTACTACGGTCACTGCTCAATTCAGCAGCCATGGGGAGATTCAAAACCCAACAGAAACTCTTACTCTAGGGGTAAAAGGGACAGCTTTTTTTAAACAGAGCGCCTATCAGCACAGGTCCTAAATGTCAGTTATGTTTGCTGAGTCTGTGTACTGTATCCTCAGTGAACCATTTCTCAATGCTGACAGCTTTGTTTCCCGCCCATGTATACTAATACCACCAGCCTGAAAGGGTGGTTTTAACCTTTTAAAATGGATATTGTACTGAAGCGCTGGACTATTAGCAACAAGCACACACCCCAAGGATGGGCATTCTCCATGTCTTTGAAATGCCAGGAGCACCTAGTTCTTCTACAGTACTTACGAGGAAATGAAGTCTTGCATATTATCTGTGAGGTGTTTCATAGAGGCCTGGCACACGACTACACAATGCAATCTTCGCCACACATTACTTACCCTTCTCTTAATCTTAGTTGACAGCATATGAACACTACCCATTTACTTGAGTTCCTGGCAGCCTTAGTTAGTGGCAAGCATATCTTACTTCCATATTTTACTGCTTTCTTTGTCCAGATGGAAGAAAAGTTTCAGAACTGTATTCAAAAGCAGTTTTCTGGACTGATTTTTACTTTATTCTACAAAACAGACTGCTTTGACACACAAGGGATCCGAGATGCTCTCAAGTCGCCCAGATGCTTAAGTATTTTATTTGCATGAAGAAAATAAATTTCAGCTCTTCAGTCAGAGCCTGATGCACCACCCACCCAAGATGAAAGCAAAGCTGTCCATTCTCTGGAGAGTCAATAGGGATAGCTCTGCAGCCCCACACTGCTGGGGCTCACCCATCACCAGTTGTAACCCATGTTTGCAGGCTTTCCTCTGGCAAAGAGAGGTTTTGACTCAAAAGCTTTGATGTGAAGCATGACTATTCAGGATCGTGAGAAGCAGATGAAAGCAAAAAGAAAGAGTTATCCATTACAGAGCACTAAAAAGCTGTAACTTTGCAGAAGTGCTTCTTTGCTTGTTCCACCAGGGTCACTAGATGAGTCCCAGGTAGGTTGCCAGACTTGAGCTCTGATAATCTTCCATTGGTTAAAGTTCATGTCCAGGTTTGGTCTATAAAACCTGGCCAGACTTCCAGGTTATTGGTAAACTGTACTTGATGTTAAACTGCAGTGTAAATACAGCACACAAACTACAGTTGAACAGCTACCCCGAAGTCTAGGCACAGAGGGAAACAACAGCTGCTGCCAGGTACAGATCCAGCAGGTTACTGCAGTCACAGCAAGGACTAAAAGGCACATGCCTGGACTAAACATGTATCATGAAAACAAAACCTCTATCATGAAGGCAACTGCCATAGAGAGGAGGAAACAAGTGGGCAAATTCAACATCTCAGCTATCAGGCCATAAAACCTGCCTGGGGGAGTAACACATGGCCAAGGAACATCTGTACAGCTGCGCTTCCCTAGTACTTCCTGCTCCTCCATCTAGTAACAGGTGACCTGTGATTTTTGCCTTTTGAGCACTAATCCTTACGATATGCTACACAGAAGGAAACGTGACTTGCTGTGGGAATATCTTGGTATTTTTTTGCAGATACTCCTTTCACCCAGAAGTAGGAGAGAAGGGCAAAGCTTACACCTACTGCTATGTGGGGCACAGGCAAACTACAACACTGGCCCATCAAAATCAGATCATACCTAGACCTCCAAAAAGCAGCAGCAACAGAATTCTGGTATGTGCCACTGATGTTGCATTCTCCTCATCGGTCCTAAGGCTGGACAGCATCACAAAACCTGAGATGCACAAATATTAATAGCAAATCCAAGAAAGAGCCCAACAATAGAAGTGAAAGATCAGTAGTGAAGCAGTCTAGAAAGGTAAGAATGATATGTGAGACAGCAGGAAACAGGATAAGTGTCAGCATCTTATCACCCAACAGCTACGCATGGCTTAGGGCAACCAACAAATACTGTTGCTACTTCATAGGTCACTGCATCAAGTTCAGCAGTTTGGCAGAGGAAGCTTTGTGCTAGCACCAGTTCAGATGTAGTATAGATGTCAGTTGCTTTTAGCAACACACCAAGCATACATAATGTTTTTAAAAATGCTGCCCACAAGAGCTCAAGATGAAACAGATCAGCTACAAGAAGGTGCAGGGATCAGCAAGGAAAAGATTACCAAGATGAGTTTTAAAAAAGGATGTGGAAGTGGGAGTAGGCTTATTATATGTAGAAAGGGCAGCTGCTCCACTGAGGGAGCGTGGAAAAACTGAAAAAGAATTGAGAGGCTCAGGTGGCAGCCTGCTAAGCACCGCATTCACTCAAGTGTGTGTTTATGCTACGGGACATAGCGCATAGGAAAAAACAAGATTCACTGCTCTTAAGAAGCTTCTGTTGCATTTCAGTGGGATTTTTCTCTAGCTTTTTAAGTTATCACTACCACTGTTATCACAAGTACTTATCTCAAACATCAACTAAAACTTCAAGTACTAAAAACCTCACAATCAAGATAGATTTTTTTACTAACTTTGTTAAATTGAGCTTGTTAGCTCATTTTCCACCCCTGTTTAATACGACAAACACCTTATCATGCCTTACTAGACTACAATCCGAATGAGATTCTCAAACTCACGGTTGCCGAAAGGCAGCAAAGCACAAGACTTGCACTGCAAGGTACTTAAAATATTTTTTTTAATAGCTGCTAGAAGAAACAAAGCACAATTAAAAAAATACCCTTCAGGCAACCCTAATCCTGTATGTTAAAAAGCCTGGATGAGGTCAGGCTCACGCGCTGCAGGCAAGCTCCATGCGGCATGTACATGTTCAATCATTCTTTCAATAACTTCCTGTGCAGTCTGCACTGAGCCCTCGTTGCCTCTTCAGCAGAAGGCACCAGACTCCGGCAGTTCTGATGAGCTGCTACTCGGGCTGTGCAGCAAGGGCTAAGTAAACATGCTGCTGGCTGTTTGAAGCTGGAAATGGAAGTACTGTCAGAGACCAGAACCAGCCGCCCCCTTAAATAAAAACACAAACCTTTCTCTCTCCCCAAGTCACCCAGTGTTGCTGGTACTAACAGCTTCCCTGGCTGAAGTAGTAACTGCTGAAAAGAAGGTGCTAGACTTCATAGAGAGCATTATCAGCATTTGACAACGTAGTGAAACATGAAAATGTAATCAATGTACTACAGTGTAATCAGCCCTAAAGAGCTTTTATCAAGCTTATCAACAGGATACCGAAGATTATTTTTTAGTTCTGTATTTCCAATGCTGTAAGATCTTACTGTAACAGAGCTGAATTTTGGTAGACTGCACTACAGAAGACAAGTCACATCAGATTAAGCAGGGGGATAAGAACATCCTACATATTGCATATTCCAAAAAGTTAAATATACAGAGGAAATATCTCAGGAGCAGTCAGCTACATCTAAAAACTAAGAAACGTGACATTTTGCTTGCAAAAGAAGTAGCAGGATTGCCTTATACTCAGCTACAAGATAGCCAAGAGGAAATCCTAACAGGAACTGAAAATGTCCAACACAGAAGTCAAGGAAAAAGAGCTGGAATGAAACTAAGTCATCTCCTGTCTCCTAAACAGACCTGGCAGATACAAGCATATTAGAAAGACCAAATTGCATTAGACAGGAACACTGGTATCACTAATACAAAGCTTATTCATCCTTTCAGGGAGAACAAAAGTATTTCCTGATGTATCAGCCTGATTTCACTTGCTGCAATTTCAGCCCATAATTATTTTCTTTCAAGAGTCACAGAAAACATATTCAAATACGTGAAAGATTTTACCAAACAAAGGCAGGAAACTTAACATTCTTCTTGCTGGAATGCTAACCTGAAGAAGAAAGAAAAAGGCAGTTAATCAGCGATACTAAAGTTCAAGGAGAAATTAGGAATTCATGTTTAAGGTGTTAATGAGAATGGTGTTCAAACTTAAGTTTCAAGAATGTAAACTTGCCAGGAAACACAGGAAAAGGGGCAGTGAGAAAGATAAAGGGTCCGAGCGCAGACCAGAGATATTCAGCAAGTCAAATTAACACATGGCTTCAACGGAGTCTACACAGCAAACTACAGCACTGCTGAGCAAACCAATCTAGTCGGGTACTGGAAACAATGGACCTGCGGTAGTTCTCACATTAATAAGTACAGGCTAATTTATAGTATTTTTCTCACTCATCTTAAGTAGCCCCTACTAAATCGCGTGCTGCCGTGGCTTAATTGCCTTTGATACTTGAGCTTATCATGAACCAGATAGTGGAGGTAACTTTATACTACAGTGCAGATTAAAGTCCTATCTAAATAGGGTTCAACAGTGGCAGCTAAAAAACAACTAGCAACCAAAAATGTACTAAATGTACTCTTCCATCTTGCTCACACCTAAGGTTTCAGTTTTTTCTTGTTTTATTTTTGTGTTGTTCATTATGCCAATCAAGTTCACATGGGAAAATATTGCTGTGAATGTTTACAGGAGCCCGAGTTTCACTATAGTAAAGCTTCATGTAAGAGTCCCAGTGTGGGTAACTTAAAAGCAGAAATCTTGCTTACCAGAGTTATTACTCAATAGACAGGACTATGCTGTTCAGATTTTTTCACTAATGCGGTTCCTTGTTCAACAGCAAAACGACCCCCACTCTAAGCTTAAAAAATAAACCAAACAAAAAAAGCGCCACCCCCCCAAAAAACTAAACAAAACCCAAACAAACCCCACAAACCAAAAGCTCATTGCAATGCAAACCTTGTGACTCAGGTAAAGAAAACACTAAGGATGCAAACCTTGCTTAAACTATTCATGAATGAGTGAAGCAGAAAGGCATATGGCTTCACTAGCTCACTAAAAGAGAAACAGTTTGTAAGAGCATTCTCTTTCACCCACAGGGCAGAAATCCAGTCTCCTACTGTCATTTTTCTAAGCACATAAAGCATTTGCTAAAACCAGGTTTTTATTAACAGCACTAAGCAGCGTGGACCCAGCATATGGGGGAATTCAGTCACATGACGAGTAGAAGCTCTTCTCGGACACAAACCAAGTGTTGTAAATATACATACTTCAGTTTTAGGAGAAATCAAGGGGTTTTATGTAAAAGTGAGAAATATTCCTCACATGGACAGCAAGCAGCTGAGCATACCAAGACATTTTAATACTAGTGCTTTCATATATTTACAATGGAGCAAGCTCTCCCTGTATATTCACCCAAATACAGTGCTGTTCTACTGCAGGTGAAGTTAGATGCTAAATAAGCCACAATTTCTACTGAAATAGGCACACAGAACAGCACTTCCATGAATGGGTGCAACAAACTACATCTGCATTTAGCCTGTAATGCACAGGAACAGCATCCTCCTGACAAGCAGAAGAATCTGCTTTGCTTTCATTTTTTAAAGCTTCTAACAGGACACAGGCACATGAACTAGAGAATTTTTCTCCAGAGTTACACTGGAACCAAAGACTGGATTCCAGAAGTGTGCTAGTTTGCAGTTCCGGAATTCTAAGCAAACCAGATTTATAGCCAATCCAAGGCTTTTAGTGCTATGCTAATAATCAATATTAACCAAGCTAAACTATACCGAACTAGTAACAAATATTTAAGTTCTCTGACATCTGATCACCTTCATAATTTCAGAAGTCTACATAACCAGAAGTGATGATAGAAGGTGTGGTAGCAGAAATCAGTATTATCTTAAACCCTACATGAAAAATGGTGTATGCCCCCTTATCCAATTATGAATCCCACCGTCTGCACTAATCAGCACACAGTAACCCAAGCACATCTACAGTATCAGATCACTCAAAGACTAAGTAAAACCACTCAGCTCACAATACAACTGTAGTCATGTCTGACTACTAAGGAGATACTACTTGTTCCCCATTTCAGCAAGTTATACAAAATGCAATGTATTAGACCCTCACAAACACATCCAATGCAAGAAGGCTACTGGTTCCTAGAAACAACTAATCCACAACAACTATAAGTTGGGTTGGGTTTTGTTTATATCATGTTTTATGCCAAAAAACACTCTAAAATATTTACTGAGAAGATTCAGAAAGTTTCCACATTTCAGCATGAATTGCCTCCATTTTCTACAGCAAGCAGATACTTCCCTGATCTACAAGCAAGTACTTGGTGCTATCCTATCAAGTCATCTCCACTACAAATCCATGTCTTCCGGCAGGATTAACAAGTGCATGCACTGTAATGTCCGCATAACTATCCTCAATTCAACGCAGTATTGTCAGGCTCTTGACTTGTCTTTCTGACTTGTAGCTACCAAGAGCTGACTACTTTTAAAAGCATCCTCAGCTTTGTTTTGTGCACAGAAGGTCTGATTTGTACAAGCCAGGGTCATCTCGACCTTTTTAGTCTTGGATCTTACCAAGCATATCTACAATACACAA
The DNA here is from genome assembly GCF_036013475.1 of Columba livia. Lineage (NCBI taxonomy): Eukaryota > Metazoa > Chordata > Aves > Columbiformes > Columbidae > Columba > Columba livia. The sequence continues at coordinate 18,307,019 of NC_088612.1, read as the reverse complement.
TACCACATGATGCAGATAATCCTTACATGTGTCAACGCTTCTGATAGTACATTCTGTTAGCAAGTTTGCTACCACATCTGAAAAAAATTTAACGCCAGAGACCCAGGAAGCTTTTCAGGTTATTAAGCCCCATACGGTATGACAAATGAAAATCCAAGCCCAAAGGCATATAATCTGAAACTCACCTTTAGAAATTGATACAGAATTCCAAAAGTATACTTCTACAGTAGTGTAACAACTCTAAGAAACTTAAATCCACCCCAAGACATATTTGCCTTAATTGCATATTTGCCTATGCATATTAGAACTACCTCTTCTTGAGTGATGTTTCTTTGGGTATTTGAGCACATTATGCTGATGGCAGTTTGGCTGAGCATGTCTATTTTGCATCATAAAGCACATAAGCAACTGGTAGAAATTCTGAACCTTCCTGACTTCTGCAAAGAATGAGGCAACCGAAGCCATGGAATGCAGAGCAGTGACTAAGCATCTGAATAACACAAGACACATTAATGCATACTTAACATACAGCAGTTACAGTATGGCTATTCAACCCCCTCTGTTGAGAGGCAACAGGTTCTTCATTAATTGTATTCATACAATGTTAACACCAAGTTCAACCAAGTTTTGTTCCTCTAGTATTGTTTCAAAAAAGAACAATCAAGCTTCCAAACCTTAAATACAGATCTGTTAAAATGAAGACACTTCAAAACAGTACTTGCATACTAGAGCTTATGCTTCCAGCACACCAGGACTCCACTTGAACAAATACACTGGAATCTTAAACAGAAAACAAGACATGTTTACAGGGAGGATATACAGAGATTTATTTAATCGGGTTTACTATTTACAGTTGAGATAACTTCCACATACTACTTTGCTACTCTACATGGCTACATTGTTTCCAAACCAAGTCAAGATCTACAGTCTAACAGTTCACTCAACACATAAAACCGCTCTTCATAGAAAAATGAAATATTTCATTATAGAACAGTAGTGCATACATTATAATCCTGAAAAGCCAGCTTATAGTTTAAACCATTAATGTCTGAAAGATTTGATCTCTGAAGGTCAAAACTGCAGTCACACGATCCTAATATTTTGGTTAGTCTTCTTTTATTTTTACATTTTTACATATAAAGTGTACTGGACTTCACTTAAGTGTTTTTAAAAAGCGACACTGGTAAGGGGCAACTTTTTTTTCTCAAATTAAAATCCAGCTGGCTTCCTTTGTACAACTTTGGCCAAAACATTTCATGTAGTGAAGGTTTAAGAAATCCTCTCTCTATATTCAGGAATCAGCCAGTTAATGCTTAGAGGTAATCTACTAAAGTAGGCACACATCCTTTGACTTTCATACCAACCAAATTCCACTTCACTTGCAAATGGTTCTGAAATTAGAAAGTTTACTAGTATACTAAAACATTGAGATACATGAATAGCTGGCTAAAACAGTGAAAGTCACAGGTAATTATATGGGTGTGTGTAAAGCTGAGTTGTTTTGCCCGTCACCAGTGTACAGTACGGCTGTCCCATCTGTGAAAGGTGTGCTCTGACCAAGCTTAGAGCAAGAAAGCGATCGCAGTAGACCTGGCCCATCCACCTTCCACACAAGTGAGATAAGATTGAACTGCGTGTTCGCGTTCTCTTCTAGGCATAGGTTCCGCCAGTGATGAGAAGTTCGTAGGCAGGATCCCGACTCCTCCTACATAGTACTATACAGGCACACAACATGCCCAGAAGCTACGGAGGGAAAAAAGAAAACAAGCTGAGTACAAAGAAGGTACTTCAAGAGATTTAACCTCGGCACAGAAATTTTCAGCATGCGCAAGACTGTTATTGTCCATAAGGTAAAGGACAACAAATACATTGTTCTTGACAAAGCTCCATTTCCTGCTGCGAAAGTGAAGGCCACAAACTCCAGCTTCGTTTTCTTGCAAGATTGTCTTGGACATGTTTAACAGAAATTTTTTTGAGTCAGCAACTTGTATTCTGTCTCAACAATTCAGATAGAAGACACTACTAATTTTTAAATGAATGGTACAGACTTAGATACCGTAGCTGGTATGAAAAAACAAAGTGAAATTCAAATGCATTTTCCTGCTGTTAAAATTAACAGTACCATGACTCTTGCTGGCCAGTTCGCCAGGAATTTAGGGTGTGATCACCCCATACACATTTACAAGACTTAAAACAAGATGAATGTAATCAGGGATGTGGGGCATTATATTTTACAGAAGTTGCACATTTCTTGAAGGTAGAGTAAGAGCATACCTACTAAATAAAAAAAAAAATCAGGTATAGCACTGTGTTCTATGGTCTACAGTAATTGGCAATAGCTTCTAGTAGAGACTGTATTCATTTGGTCATATGCATAGAAGTTTATTCACAGATGCAAATATTTCAAGATGCTCCTGCCATAGCTCTGGATTATAAAGCATCATCCAGAAGGTAAGTTTCTCAAAATCAAATCAGAACAAACTCAAAACACCCTTGAACAGAATGCAAAACAGAACGAAATCGATGAGCAGATGACTAAATGTAAAGCTTCTTCACTGATACAGCAAAAACCCAGTGAAAAAAAAACAGTAGTGGGACAAAAGGAGAATTGCTTTTAAAATAAAGTCTGATGCAAACATCACATGTGTAACAAGTCTAAAAGACGGTACACACAATGCAGTACTTAAGTCTGATGAAGACTGAAGAATGTTTTAAAAACCCTGAGGTTAAATAATCAGTGATTAAGAGAGTCATGATGAAATTCTAGTATTATCTTTTAATTTCCTGGAAAGGAAAAAGCTGTAAAGATTAATAATATCCTTTGTCTGGACTGTATTATCTGCTTTGGATCTACAGCAGAAACCAGCTCATGTTCCAAAAAGCACATGGAGAGTAAGCTAGAGAATGGCACTTCAGACTGTTGGTAAAAACAGCACCTTTCTTCGCTTTCCATCAGTGCTCTGGCAGTTCCAGCTCACAGACTAACTCCCAAATATGTTACAGAATCATAGAATGGTTTGAGTTGGAAAGAACCTTTAAAGGTCATCTAGTCCAACAGTTGTGCAGTAAGCAGGGACATCTTCAACCTGAACAGGTTGTTCGGGTTGTCACATTCATGTCAAAGTAAGAGAAAAAACAATCACATGAGAGAATGACATGGACACAGCTCTTCCAAGTGAAGGAGGTAATTAAAAAAAACTTAAACTCTTCATTTCAGAAGTCCAACTTGTGGTAGTTGCCAGTGGCTACAGAACTCCGAAGAAGGCTCTACAACTACAAAAACACCTTTTTCCCTGTTCAAAATAAAGATAAAATGAAGAGAGTGCTGCAGAGGTACATCTCCTTTAGTCTTCTAATCATGTATGTCAAATAAATAAAAAGTTCCATCACATTTAGTTATTTACACAAAGATAATCCTGTTCAATGATTCACTCAAGACAATCTATACAGAGTTCTGCAAATCTGAAACAATTAGGTACTACAATAAGCCTACTGTAATCAACTTTTGAGTTACTCTTTAAACCACTTATATTCCTTCGGAAACCACCAAGCATGTTCCTAGAATTCACTGTAAACATAGAAGTAACTCCTATATTTCAACTTTTGCTGCAGAAATTATTTATTATGTCATTAAAAAAGTATGCTAGCATCTCTAAAACCTATTCCAAGGCATTTGATTCTGTTGCTTCACTTGCTACTTAGTATTGTAAACAAAAATATTTGAGAAGTCTGTGTTGAGGAAGTATATACGCATCCCTCTCTAACTTTCAGAAAAGTTTAGACATCTCACATGGTCAGAAGGTTTAGCTTGCTTCGGATTTTTTTAAGCTATTATTTTATTTTTAAATATGCCTGCTAGTAGTAACTAGATCCAATCTTCTAAACTGTTTTGCCTTTTTTTGTACAAAAAAAGCTCACTGGCTATATACACATATGCCAAGCTCATCATCTTACAGACGCTCACTAACTACAAAAGCTATGTCTAAGAATGAACTCTACAGCAAATCAAGCAGCACTTCTACTGCACTGCAGTGCCTTCGCTCCCTCCAGTTTGCCTCCTACTTGTGAACAGTTCTGTGCGGTCACTGCCGTTGAGACCAGGGAAGATCTCCACAGTAACTGAAACATGAGCATCACAAAAATTGCTTCTATGCAGAAAAGACTAAGTTTTGCACAGATTCCAAGCCTTGCACAAATTCTCCTCCACTCAGTGTTTTCATTTTAAAGAAAGCACTGAAGGCTACATTTTTTGACCATAAGCTATCAGAGGTAATGAACTTCGGCCAGCCTTATTGCATAACATAGGAAATAACAATCAGCACAGGGTGGACTCCAGGCAGTGAGTACAGGAACAGTAGCAAAATTCACCAAAAGGTAAGAAAAACATAATTACTCTCTAAGTTTCCAAGAAACGACCCAAGTTACAGGCCATTTCCTGAGGTTTACATTCTTATCTCCATTTCAATTAGCCCACAGACTGCTTTGCTGAGGATCAGGCTAAGTACATATTTCAACTCTGTATTACAAGAAAGAGGATGTCACACCTTCTGTTTTAAGTTTCAGGAGATAAATAATACAGCAGTTTGAATACTGTGTAGTATCAACTTGACTGAGTCATTTTAAAACGTGAATTTACAACCATTTGAACTGTGGAGCAAAGATACAAGAATATCACCTCTGAGAGACTGAAATGTAATTGCCACTCAGTAAATATTACTAGACAGAAATTTCAAGGGTATTTCCAACACTCTGTCGTCTATATTTATATTTATGCTATTCATTTTCTAAAAAGATATCAGATAGCTTGTTTTAACTTTAACCAAAAAGATTACAAAATACTATACTGCAGCACTTGCAAAGAAATTTTTCTGATGTTCTCATTTTTTTGCAACTATTTAGACAATATATACTTTCTGCCAATAGCTTGAAAACTGACATGCTGAGACAAACCAAAGGGCACCCACTACAGAAGGGAGACAACTAACATGCTTGCCTAGAATTCTTGAGCCAGGACCAACAGAAGGATGCAAGCAGCCACATTTCCATTGCAAGCATGTATCAGTAATTCTGGCCCAATCCCACAGAGGATTATAACTGTGCTGCATTTTGTGGCAGACCCATGAATCGACCTGCAAACTCCAAAACCTGGAATAACGCCTCCTCTTGGGATTCAGCTCACCTAGCCTTGGAACACATTTTTTCATACATAAAAATCTGCCACAGTAATCATAGTTGTGGTAAATCCATTCATTTACATGACACAAATATATTTCAGTGTTCAAGACAAGTACTACTTTAACAGGTAAAGTTTTAAGAATGGCAAATAATAAATATCTTCCTCCAGAAGATTCAGCACAGATCTCACCCACTTTAAAAGTTCCATAGCTGAAGTAATCTGGTTCTGGACAGTTCAATAGTATTACTGTATACAGTGTTACCTATGAGCACATCCTTATAGCATTGGAAGAGAAATTTAACCATATTGTCACAAGACTGTTTCAAGGTAAGCTTTTGCAAACGTAGAATCCAGCTCAAAAGCTATATTTGAAAATGGAAGTGCCTTAACAGCCTGATTCAAGATGTTACAATATTTTCTGAATTCAAATGCTATCAAGGGCATAAAAGTAACTTTGCTATTAGTTTTAAAGTCTCTTGGGATTCAGCATATGGATTACATTTCTCAGAAGCCATAACATTGGTACAGTCTGAAAATAACATGATTAATGTAATAAGCCTACCAAATTGATGAGCATTCAAAATTCCAATTTTATGGATTTGCTTAGAAGGCAATCCTCATCTTTTATTAAAAAAAAAAAACTAAATAAATACTGAGATACATATCAGCCCATTTCCTCAGTTACTTTTTTTTTTTATGACCAGGGTAACTGTACCAATTAAGGTTCATGTGGGAGACAGCCTGCGCTCAACTTTAAGAAGGCAGGGTCTCCGGTTTATAGAGTGGTTTTGTTTGTTTGTTTTTTCCCCTTAAGTCCAGAAACCAATAAATCTTGAAGACAACGCAAAGCTCAGTTGAACAAGAGCAGAGTATGCTATCAAAACCCCTGGTGCACCTCCTGGGTGCTCCTGACATTATTTGTATGCCATGAAGCATGGTTAAGTTGATGAACCTCTAAAACGTCATGAAGTATGAGCTACCTGTTTTAAAGTGGGAAGTTAAATACTGTGCAAATTCGTCAAGTGTTAAATACCATCTGGCCATGTTCACGATACTTGATACTTAGGTAATTAGTTTTCAATAAATAATTTACCATTTACATTCTAGCAGATTATGGCATGTAATACTGTTTAGCTGTCTTCAAATCTAACAGAATATAAATCTACACAGCAGTAGCTTCTAGACAATGCATGGTTGACAAGTTCTGTATTGAAGTCCTTTAGTCCTTCTGACTGATGTTCATTTATTCCCCAAACAAAGTAGGGTCTAAAGCTGTCATCATCCCGCGCATACTTGCAATAACCTGGACAGTAGTTTAGAATTTCATTTAAGAACAAGTTTGCAGCTAATAGAACATTCTCTTACCTGAATAGCAGCAAATGCTAGCGCTGCCCAGATGACATACATCATGATCTCTTGAAGCTTCTTTACAACCAGAGCCTCACATCCCTGAAACAAGTAGATTTCTTACATATCTGGCAACCCCATGTAAACACACACCAAAAACACCCCACAACATCAAATAGAGCAAAAAAAATAATCCAAACACTGAAAAAGTCATTATTTTCATCTGTGATATACTAAGTAAAGGAGAGGGTTTTTCTTTCCTCCAGAAACCACATTTATTTCCTGTTAAAGCAAATACACCCAAGACTTCAGGCTCCCACTGAAAAGACACATAATTATCAAGAAAAGCACATAGCTACCTCAGAGTAAAGGTCCATCGGGTGGGTCAAACTGCCAGTACAATTGCTGAGGGTTGCTTTGCAACAGCTGAGCGGCACACTGTTATTTTTAGTTTGTTTGAACCAGATGGTATCCTCCCAGTCTGAATAGTTACGGATCCCACAGCAGCGCAACTGAAAAATCATAGAGGTGAAGCGCCAATGTGTTTATCAGTCAAAAAGTGTGATGAGACAGCAATTCTAATAGCAACACCAAGAACAAAAGCATACTAGGATTATGTTCTACTGGGGAAAAATACATAAGCACTAAATATTTGAATCCAAACACAGCCATTTACACAAAATGCATCCCCTATCAGCAACATCATATGTCTATTCATTTTAACCAAGGTAAGCTATTTATTGACCAATCAGCTGTTTCCTAGATTTGTCAGAACGGAGGAAGATATGCTACACAAGTTGCAGAGCAACACAACATCTGTGTTTTAAGGACACAAAGGCCTGAAGAGTTCCCATGCGTCTCGCCATCTCACCTGCCTCTGTACATAGTCAATAGCACGACTGGCTGCATCAGGATTTGTCCCATTGTATCCATTGTATACTTTCCGAATGCTGTGATTAACTTCATCCTCCACCTGTGAAATATTAGCAAAGCATCTGCATTAGCACACCAACAGGAGTAGTACACATCTAGGTAAAATTATTTCACTTCTAATTACAGTAGTTCAGGAAACCAAGGAAACACTATCATCTGAAATTTGCATAATTTCATGGTACAGCTTTTTAAAATTCTAACTTGACTTTCACAAAGATGTTGCTAGATGGCAGCTAACGGATGAGGAAAAGAGAAAGCAGCTAAGATTTTACACAAAGCAGCTTTGCAATGTAGCTCAGAAAGGAAATTGCTTTTTTGACAACAATGCAGCAAACATTCCATGAAGTTAAGGGCTCTGTGAGAGCATGTATTCACCTTTCCACTTCCTACTCCTCCTTCAAAGTTCCAAACCAAACCTCGCATAACCATCTGGGCCAACTTGTTCCCTTTTGGACCACAAGGATATGAGTAAGTAATACTACCTGCTCTTCCATTCTCACTGAGGCACAGGTAAATTCTCAAAGATGAGGTCTTCTAGCTGACTGTTCTACCCTACAGTGACCAAGCTCTCTTTTCAGTCCCAGTCCCCCCACACTTGGTGAGAAATGCTGACGGCAGTACACTGTACATAGCAACACTTACTGGAATAGCTCCTAAAGCTACTGCGAATGAGTCAAGCTGCTAAAGATGCTGTCAAGCATGGGCTAGAAATGGATGCCACCCAAGAATCAACACTTGTCCCCCAAAAAGGTGTCTTATAATGCCCATTTTGGAGGGAATCTTACTAGAACCTTTTAAGTAATGTCTTTCACTGCAAACTATTACTTAAATGCACAGAAAGTTTGGTGTAGGTAAACACTTGTACAGTAGTAAAATTAGCTCTGAATTGATTTTTCTCATCATATTCAGCAGGAATTATGTGCAAGGAACATAATCTTAGGGATGAGCATTAATTAAGCATGCATAGGGAACTGCTGGAGAGGGTCCAGCGTAGGGCAACGAAGATGATGAAGGGAGTGGAGCATCTCCCTTATGAAGAAAGGCTGAGGGAGCTGGGGCTCTTTAGTTTGGAGAAGAGGAGACTAAGGGGGGACCTTATTAATATCTATAGATATATGAATGGTGAGTGCCATGAGGATGGAGCCAGGCTCTTCTCGGTGGCAAAAATGATAGGACAAGGGGTAATGGGATCAAGCTGGAACACAAGAGGTTCCACTTAAATTTGAGAAAAAACTTCTTCTCAGTAAGGGTGACAGACACTGGACCAGGCTGCCCAGGGAGGTTGTGGAGACATTCAAAACCTGCCTGGACATGTTCCTGTGTGACCTCACTTAGGTGTTCCTGCTCCAGCAGGGGGATTGGACTAGATGATCTTTTGAGGTCCCTTCCAATCCCAAACATACTGTGATATTCTTTAGATTCGCAAGTTACAACAGGAATGTCTTGGCCACACATCAAACTCTTAAATGCCTTAAGGGAAGAGTTTTCTGCAGCAGTTCTACAAGCTTCATTCCCCCCACTCAAGAATGCTGGTTGTCTTTATAAGTAAATCTGTAGCAAGACTGATACAAATAAAAGTCAATTTAGCCTGCAAAGGTAACTCATTTCAGACTAGTTTAAAATCAATTGTTTGATGATTTAACTAAATGTGGTCTACAATTCTGATTTGTATAGTAAGGCAACTGTTCAATTTGTCATATAGGTTTTAAAACACTTTCAGTGCTTGATTGTATAGCATTTGGCTTATGGTTCAATAAGGGCAACATTAGGCCTGAAAGACAAGCAAATTACATGAAATGCAAACAGAAATCACTAGCTCTACCTAATTGGCAGGTTTTCTGAAAAATGAAGAGTTAACTACTTCACATAGGGCAAAAAAGCCAGTTAGTCCTTAACCAACTGACAACCTGTTTAATCCCTACTGCCATTAAACAGTGGGAAAAGTCAATTTCTTTAGCCATAACCCTTGTCAACAACTTGTATGAAGCCAGACAGTATAGATTAACATATGCAATCTATTTGATTTTATTATTATGCAGTGTTGGTTTGTATACCAAAACAAAAGACAACATTTAAGTTATTGCATATCAAAACAATATGCCCTATGTTCAAATATTGTGTAACCTAAATCATTCACAATCTCAAAGCATAAATAAATTAGAAGGCCATCTGGAAAACAGAAAGGTACCAACTACACAACTCCCTTCTACTGTTCAACTGCTAATGATAGATTCCAGCTATTTTTTTTTTTTGCCTCTGAGAAAACTTTCTGCTTTGCTTTGAAGCATTTTAAGATACTGATATCTCAAACTGACCCACTTACAGGTTTGGTTTTACTCCTTTAAAAAATACCCATGAACAGCTCTACAGAATTGAATACAGTAAAGACTACATCTCCGTATTTTGTTCGCAAGAAAACATTTACTGAAACTGAGTAGTTATTACCTTTGCTCTGTAGATGTATCCAAGAACCACCACCACAACTTCAGTGACAAAAACCAAGAGCAGGATGATCACAAACTGTAAAATACAATCAAGAGTGTTTGTGCAAATAGTTTTACCCATTTACTTTCTGAAATTCTCTATATAGATTTTGCTATTTAAAGGATTTTTTCAGCCAAGGTTTTGATTTATCAGACAACTTAAAGTAGGCAATGAAGTTGATCGAATGAGCCCCGAATTAACTTCATTCAAGAAACTAGTGCTCACAGCTTCACCAACTAATAAGAAGCTTCCCAGGCAGGCAAGTGCTGATCAAGAGGACTCAAAGCACTGTACTGGAGCGCTTTAATCAAGTGTTTCTGTCGATTTTCTTTCTGTTAGATAAACAGAAATGTCACATCCAAGAAGCTACTTAGGCTTTTACCAAGAGTGGTACGTGGACTAAGAAAATGTTTCTTCAGGTTAAACCCTGTAAGAACTGACAGAGATGGCAAGCTATGCATTTGTCCTGGTATATTATAGATCACATGCAAAATAAACTGCTAAAGTAGTCTAGTAGTCACAGTATCCAACCAAAAAAATCCCCATGGGGACAGTTTAAAAACAGACCTCTCTTCTCTCCTACCTAATTATCAAGTAGAAATTCGAGTTAAAATGCATGGAAACACATGGCATAAGATGCTGCAAACAAAGTGTCCAAATTAAGCCAAACAGAAAAAAATATTTAGGCATCATAAAAACCCTCAGTTAACCTTGATGCAGGATACTTAAAGCAAGAAGGCTTCTGGCTCAAGATTCTCTGTCCAATTTCAGCTTTTCAACCAGAAGAGATAAAAGTGAGATTTAAAGACTGTAATGACTTAATGATATGGTTTTTACATTTTTTTAGATTTTAGTTTTTTAAATGAGATGACCACAGTTCTAAAAAAGCTAAAACCGAGGAACCTTCTGCTGCTGGAACTGCCTAATTTAACACTATCATACAGAACAGAAAATTGAAGTATGATGTTCTTAACAAAATAAAAAGAGAAAACATTCAAGGCCATGAAATAAGATTAGAACAAACTTCTAGAAATATATGTTTTAGAAGTCTATTAAAAGGGGAGGTGCCAGGCATATAACAAGCAAACACCAAAGAAAAACTCCACAACTTACCGTAGCAAGTCCACAGCGACTTTCTCGAATTGTGGCACAGCATCCAATAAGCCCAATAATAAAAAGAAGCGTTCCCACAGCTATGATAACAACTGCTGGAATTAGTGTGTAGACATCTTCGAAGAAGTGATCATAGTCATCATACGTGATGAACACGTAGGCTCCCACATAGCACAGTATACCTGCTGCTGCCTACAATAGACAAAAGAACACATTACGTTTCTTTGAACACCAAACCCTCCTTTCAGGAAGCCTACTTTGCAACAATTATTTAATAAAACACGATAAAGTAGTCATCCTCAGAAATTACATCCTCTTAATTTAGACATCTTTGCTAGCTTATAGCACATGTTTATTAGGAACATCTCAAATGTAGGCCAGCCAGTAGTTTTCAAATTACATTTAATCTGGACAGATTAAGTTTTGAGTACATTGTAGAAGTCTTCTGAGGTGCACAGTAAAATAGTGAGGGTAACCATGCTATGAGCACCAAAACTTCGCTCCTTGTTCTCAAATACTTCCTTCCCATGCTGTGAACTAAACTTTTGACATAGCCTAACATTCACAGTACTCGTTCACATACTTTTGAGAACGGAATTCCAGCCCATCCAAGCAGCATGTTATTTGCTATTCAACAGCAATTCAGAACATGTACGCAATTCTTTTATCCGCCATTATTTACCTCCTAATATTTATTATTCCATTTTGATTCTGATTAATAGCTATAATTTAATGTTAGAGAAGAATAGACTGCAAATTAACCTCTGCTAGGGAAAAATGAACTGCTAGAAACAACCACCTTTTTGAAGCATTCACAGCACTAGAAAATCTTATTCGAACCAACTACGCAGGTAGGCATAAACAAAGAACACCAGTTATTACAAGACAGAACCAGATATCTGGTGAGACATAGTACAAAACTTTGCAGTTTTTAAAAGGTATATTCTCAGAAGGATCATTGTAGAAAATGGTATTTAACAAAGAAGCAAAAAAAAACCCACCCAAAAACCAAACTCACTTAAAAGTTACTGCAAGTAAGACCTGTAGGATGGATCCGCCACTATATGGATTTAAAACACTAAGACAACTCATTTATATCAATCTGACATGACCTCACCTCCCTTACAGCTATAGGGATCCCAACACAACAATACCTTCATTAACTTTAAGCTGAGCAGACCTAGTGAAGGACTGACAGCTGTTGCTTGACAAGCCAGATAACACACTTTTCTTTCAAAGTAAAAGTGCCTTATCAATCTTTGCTTTACAAATGTCTGTCATAACTGTCTTCACACTTGCTGCAGAATGAAAAAGTCTTGCTATATATTAAAATGAAGCGTTTATATTCAACTGATTTGCAATGACAGACAATATAATTTTTAGAATGCCATGACACACTTCTCTCATGTCCCAATACAAAGGCTAAGCTCTATCAATCCACTCAGGAGATGCAACCATGCTACAATCTGGGACATTTCATCTTGCTGTAAAGGGTGGTGTCTCCATTACAATCCAATCCATACCCTGGACACACAAGTTCACCCAACTGGAACATTACACACTTCAGTTCTATTTGGGCAAGAACACTGCAGGCTGCCTCCAGCCTCCTTTCCCACTCTGTGGCCTTTTAACTACCCCTGCACTGCAAAGATGAGAATGGACAGACACATATATTGTTAGTACCAGTAGCTATAATACTACAAGTCTGGGTCATGCTACTGTGGAATCAAAGAATTCATTAATAATTTAGGCCAGGAGGGACCTCAGGAGATCATTTAGTCAAATTTCCTGCTCTAAGCAGGGTAAAAAATGAATTCAGACCAGGTTGCTCAAGGCTTTGTCCAACGTCTTCAAAATCCACGGATGGAGATTCCACAAACTCCCTGGACATCCTGCTCAATGTGGCACAGAGCAGGACAAGCCATAAGAAGATGGGCCCATAGTATTTCAGCACTGTTCGCTACTATGTACAAAAGTACTGCAATACTACTGCAACTATTTCCTATAAAACAATACTGCATAAACACTATAGAATAATACTTTACATATGGAATATCCCCTGCAGCACTTTGTTATAAAACACTACGTCAAAGTAAAAGTTATTAAGAGACAGCTCAAAAGTATCATCAGTTCTGTGTGGATCTGAGCAATATATTTCACCTCCCTGACTCTCTTTCTGCAGTGAAGGTGTGTACTCCACAGGAATCTTAAAAGCATCCAGAAGGTTCATATTCATTCAATAAAAGGTGCTATGTAGACACAACAGCAGTGAAACTGAAAATTCAGTAACAGTCACAGACCAACAGCAAGACATCTTCTCCAGACAGGAAAATCCAAAGGGAGCAAGCTACAACAAAATCACCCCTTTGCACAAAAGATGTTGAAATGCTAATCCAACTATACAAATCCTGCCATGTTAGGTACAACATGGCAAAATGCAGACATACAATTTTTGTACACAAAGCAAAGATTCAAAGTAGTGTCACTGAACAATGGAATTACATTAACTGTTGTCTAGCAATGAAGCGTGTGAATGACAGGACAGTGATGTAATCTCCCATTTCTAAGAACTAAAATGCTTGTTAGATATATGGTATGTTGCAAGGTGGCAGATGAAGAACACAGCTGTGGTTGGCATCAGGCATAGAAAGTATAAGACAAAACTGAAATCAGAATCCCTTTGTCCTTCTCTGTTGTGAGGAATTTAAGTGGCTTCCTTTTCTAAGAAAAATACGGTTCATAAACAGCATGAGGACATATATCTGAAACAAAAAAAATAAGCTTAACCTTTGAAAAACTGTCTTCAGGTGTTAGCTTTGCTCTCCTACTTCTAGCAGCATACATAGTTTAAGAAATTTTGCTCTTCCAATATTATGCCAGATGAGTCTGACTAGTGTAGAGATTAAATATTGTCTCAAAAACTAAGAAGAGTCACACTCTGGGCTTGTTATAAAAATTAGTATTTTGTAATGACTACCAGAAAGACAGATTTTTCCTTGGACTTTTCAGATTAAAGCAGCCTGGTCTGAAGACTTCACTAAATCCTTTCCACACATGGTACTATAATGACTAGCCAGCCATGACAGCATTCGGCCTTAGGTTTTGCTTCTACAAGAGGCTGTGGAACTAGTGTTTCTATGGAAGAAACTACAGAATTTTGGGCACAGTAGTGTGCATTCATATGTCTATAAACTTTGCACTAGAACAATGAGGAAGTTGAAGATAAAGACATCGCCTCTACTTGATGCAGTGACCATATCCTGAAAAATTAGTGCTATTTCTTCCTCAGAATCACTTCAACAAATAATTTTCAGGGGGGTAGGGGACTGGCAGAAGTCGTGAAAGCCAAGGTGCCTGCTGGAGTTTCCACAAGTTTTAAAAGCTATGAAGTTTAACACTTCCTTCCTGTGTATCATAGTTTAACGCTATTTTTGTACAGGTATAATACCTAGTCTCTCACAGAACAATGAAAACAGCAACACTACCCAGTTAGTTTACAGGAAAACAAGTCTCAAATGCCTTCCCTTTTCCTCTCACAGCACAACCACGGGATGCTTAGTGTTTTCTTCAGCCTGCTCTAAACCAGAGAGGTCTCTAAACCAGCATTTTAGTTGGGATTAGGAAAGTGCTTTTGAAGCAAATATTTTTGCTCCTCTTCTGGTAATTTTCACTTATGACTTTCTGGATGCATCACTGAATAGTCTTATGAGTGTACAATAGGACTCGCTTTGTGTGAAACCAAACCAGAAGATAAGCGCATTTACTGTACTAGCTGCTCATAGGTGTTCAGTCCATGGGACCTTCCTCCCTCCCCACAACACAGTACTCTTAACATCTGGTCCTCAGCACAACTGGGTTTTACTCTCCCTCCACAGTACCATGTTATATGTTAATGTAAATAAAGCATAAATACTGTGACAACATATAAATAGCTAGTTTTACCTATACAAAGTATGCAATCTACATTGATCCATGCTGTACCAGTTAAATGCACACATATTACCTGTTGCAACTCAAGAATAAAGTAGAACATGTGCTTTTAAAAAGAAAAAAAATTTTAACCCCCAAAATAATAGCTTGCACTTAAATCACTTGCTTCTCTAAAAGGGAATAACCCAGAAAAATTGAAACCTGTATCACAAGTAAAGACATGAGGATAGTTTTTTTAAAAAAATGCACAAAATAATTCAAATCTCAATACTTATTATCCTGCAGAATAAACAATAAATCCACGGAAGTTCAAACTTGCTCAAGTCAAAGACATTGGATAAAAAGCTACTACATTTACAATCATGCATTTATTATCAATAAATGGAAGCCAAATATATGAACTGCTCACAGTTCAAATAAGTCTTTGATAAACAGGGACTGAAGAAAGAATTCTCAAACTTAATCTGCTCAAGGCTCTGAATAGAGATGGCAGCAGCTCCTGAACCCACGCCAGGTCACATGTGTGCTCCAGGGAGGTGACTGGTTATTCAGCATACACATATCCTTTTAGAGTTGTTTGCATCCAATTTGTAGTACTGAATCTAAAGTGCCATACTCAGATGAATTAAGCTTTAAAAAAAGACTGCCCAGACAAGTATACTCAATGAAGACAGTTTGTTGGAGAAGGCTTGAACAATTAGGCATCCCTTTCATCAGAGGAAAAGTTTAAAAATATGTAGATCTCTTATCATTCAGAAAAAGCTTGATATTACTGCTTTGGCATGGGCTTTTAAGGATTTTTTAGAAGTCAAACAAGCATGCAAAGAACTGGAGATCTAATGACACAATTACATAGGCAATTATAAATGTCACTCAAAGCATGTATGTTTGTTTGGGGTTGTTTGTTTGCTTAAGTAGGCTGCAAACACACACCAAGTTTTCAGTAATGCTCACATACTGCAGTAGTTTGAAAGGTAAAAGATGATGATGACTGGGAAGTACAATATTTAAACTACTTGTTCTGTTGATCATATATTTATCAACCACTGACACAGCAGCTCCATTTACAAACTAATGCTTCCTCTTAGTACCCTACTAACGTTGCTCCCAAACAGGTCTGATGAAAACTGGTCCAAAGTATTGTCTTTCATGTTCCTTTGCTGTTCACCTTGCTATTCCATTCCACTTTGTAACATAGGTAGGAATATTCCAAAGGGTTATAAAATAAAGGCATGTAAAATTCAAGTAAGCCAGACAGCTTTGTCTATACTAGCCAAATTCAATTCTGTAACACTACACATAAAAGCCTCAAATTCAAATGCTTTTGCAACTAAAGCAAAAGGCTGAGCTAGGCTGCTTTTGCATTGGCACTACATATTGTGAGTATCACTAATTGCAAGAGGCAGTGCACCTGCAGACTGAGTATTTCTTTTTAACTGGAAGAGATGCTAACAATATAGCTGCTCTTTTACAATTATTGAGTCATGAGGGCTGTAACTTGATCTGGTGCTCCACTGTTTCCAGATTCCTTGCCCTCCACAAGAACAATGATGCTACCAAGTTTCACCAGGTAAAGTGATACTGCAAATTCCATGTACTTCTCAAGGATATGACATTAGCTCTGCAAGTTGTTTTTGCTTCTGTTGGCTATTAGCTCTACTTTTGAGTGCAAAACCAGCTGCAAAAAATCCTGAAAGATCTCAGGCAAAGAGTCAAAACTCACACCGTAAAGAAACATAAATGATACCACCATATCACTTAAAACCAAATTGAAGGCTTACCGAGAATGAGGGTCTGGCCCGTGTTTGCTACCTGAAAATTCATGTCCAGATATTGCAAGGAAAAAAAAAAAAACAACAAAAACACACTCACAGTGGTCACAACACTTAATGAGTTTTAAATTTTAACTTGGGTAAAAGTAATTTCTTTAAGCATAGGATTCCAAACCATTACACAGTCCTGCAAATACTTCCTTACTATAGCAGCACAAGCACAAAACATTTGACTTCCACATCCAGAAGTGAACGTCCTTCAAGACAAAACAGGCTTCAGTCAAGTAATCCCTGACAGGCAGCTTTTGGGATTGCCTGTCAATTATAGTCTTTGATCATCAAAAACTCTTGGGAAGTTTCTTCATTATCCCAGCTTTCAAAGTCCAGATCTGAGACAATTCCCCAGCTCCCTGTAAAACAGGAAGGCTTATTCCTACTTTCAAGAGGAAGTAAGGTCTACTTTTCTACTTTTTCTTTCTGCTGCTAAATTTCAATGACTTTTCCTGTTGCTGCATTTTCTTTCTTCTTCTCTATCAAAAACTCAGAACACACTACATACACATTGATAGCTACAGCTCTTTTTAAGGACAGCACAGCAAGTTCCCCTAAGATAATACTAGATAATTTCTGATACTATGGTTACTGTGGTGAGCATGCGTAAGTTGCAAAGCAAGCAGAGACCTATAGAAAGCATTCCTGCTGTAAAGAACTGAAGCCTTGAGATTTCTCTAACTAATCACACACACAAAAATTATAGTAGCTTAGTCAAATGAACTGTAAAAGTAATGATTTAAAGTCAGTTTAACTGCAAGAGCAAGTTAAGAAGTTAGTTTGCAACTACTGAGTTAAAGTATCGTAGAAACAGAATTCACTCTTTTTCTGAAGGGGCAGGACAGAAAGACGTATATCATGATGTATATCATGCTACTACTGATGATTACCACTCATCATGCCGTTTTGCCGCAGTACTTTGTTTTTAAAGCAGTATGTGTGTCTACAGTAGAAGTGGATGCTTGACACCCCTGCAAATACAACTTAGCTGAAGTGTCAAAGTACTACACCAAAAACTTGGGAAGCTGCATAAAAACCATCCAGCTTTCTATATGATAACCTAGCACCTGTCCTGCTGAGAGAAGAAGATAGTTTCCACAGTCTGTTTTCTTTAAAAGAAAAATTAAAATACATCTCTGCTTTTTCTTCAGCAGTAGAAGTGACAGTTTTCTGAACATTTCACATTCATATGACAGCTACCAAAGCACTCTAACACTCACATCCTCCCACTAATAAGAGAACCATGGTTGGAGGGAAGGGGAAAGTTATAATTCACTTGGATCAGCTATTCTTGCAGACTTTTGATACCAAACTACACAGAAGCACCTGCTGTTACTACAGATGACCATGAAGATGATGACAATCATAATACATAAGATTTATATATGATACCCTCTAGAGACACATTAAATTTATAAAAACAATTAAAGCAAGTTTCATGGTTACTTGGCAATAGATTACTGCCTATAATTTGTCAAGTGTCAGTGAAAATCTGGATTATCCAATTGTCAGAACTGGAACTACACCTGAATGACACAAGCAAAAGATTCCTGAAACAGTACAGAAGCAACTACATTGTCAACTACATGGGCACCAAACATTAACATACACAGCCAACTCAGTTAACAAGCAAAACACGACAGATCAAGAGTTGGAATTCTTCTCTTTTGCTATTTAAAAAAATGAAGATGTATGTTTGATGAAAGTATGTTGTTTCCTATTTTTATGCTATGGCTTGCTAAAGAGAGCACAGATTTTTGTAATTCTCACTTTTAGAAAGCCTGCCTCATTCCACATGCAGCTGATGAGCAGCAAGATTGTTCCAGCACAAGCAACCCAGTTACCTATCTGTCAAAAAGCTATCAGCACAAGTTGACTTCCTAGGCTGGAAACGGTTTACAGAATACAAAATTAGTGATGTTTCAATTTTATATGATCTACATCCTATCTAAATACAATCTATGTAAAATTCAGTTTGTCACAAAAAAGGTCATAAAAAACTGAAGTGCTAGATTCAGTATTACACAAAATAACTTTGTACCCACCACTGTTTAAACTGAATAACTGCAAATTTCAACATGCAATTAAACTACTAAATCCAGCAAAAAACAAAAAAAAAATACCTTTTCAAAATATAAAATATGAAAACTACCACTGAGCCTTCTGGGTAGGGAAGAAACTGCATATACATATTCTGTTAATTTATCCAGATCAGAACCTAATGTGTATCAGCACTAAAGAAAAATCTACTTAAAGGTGCCAGCAAGAACGCAACTTGCAGCACCTACATGTCCAGTCAAAAACTTAAGTCTGACGGAGCAGCTATGAAGTAGCTTTTTAATGCCATTTGTAACTACGCCTGTAACAAAAAGCCACACCCAACAAAGCAGATTCCAAACAAATGGCTGTCCTGAAAGGTTGATTTAACTGCCTCATACTTCAAAGTCCCAATTAGATTCCTAATATGAACCACAGAAAGTCAAATATGCCTCACATTTACTGCTCAACTCTCTGAACAGTTGTAGCTACAAATGCTAGCAAGGCTGCACAGATTTGCATTTTCTCTGACCATGTTCCATTTTAGGTGCTCATGAGAGGCATTCCTTTGTAAAAATTTAGACATGTATCCTGTAACATTTGTTAAATTTCATACAGCTTTCAATACTAAATGATGTAGCTATATATAGCTACATTTTTATGTTCTAATATCTTGTTACCTACTGTTACTTTTTCAAAGTTGAAACCTTTGAACAGCTGGGACAACAGATCTTCTGTTGCTGGAGCTGGGATTAGAGGATGAGAAATGCAGCAGCTAAATGCAGAAAAGGAATCCTTGAAGCCTACAGCATATTCCTTCATCTGTTACTGTTACGTTGTTTTGACAGGCCAATTACTACAGTGGATATAATGCCAAGCTACAGCCTGCATGTCCATCGTGAGAAAGGTCACTCAGAGCAACCCCGCTGTTCCCCCAGCCCAGGTGAGCTGTTGTCTTGCAGTCAGCACTAAAGTTGCTGCAGGTTTATGCGATACAACTGTGGCTACTGACTTGTTTCTGAACTATTAAGTTTTATACACCTATCTTAATTTTGTGTTAAAAATACGAGGAACAAGAGCTCCATACTTACCACTAAGTATCTGGACAGACAGCCCTAAAGTAGAAGACCCAAATCTAGACGGCCATAAAAGCTCTACAAAAATTGAACTGGCAGAGACCTGGAAACCTCAATAATGCATCTCAAGCTGTATTCGATTACACAAGCGTCTCTACCTCAAGATCTCTAACGCTCGTTAAGCCTTCGCTGCCAAGCTACCGAGGCAACCGATTCACCTCCATCCACGTCCCAGCTCGGGGGGGCGAACTGAGAGAGAGGGGGCTGGGCCCGCCGCTACCAGTCAGGCCCCGCCAAGGGGCACAAGGCGCCCGTTAAACAGAAAACGTTTAAACACCGGCGGAACCGGCGAGGCGGCGCGGGGAGCCTCCAGCCGCCGCCGTACGTGCCAGAGCTGCGCCCAGCGGCGAGGCGGCCCGGGCCGGGCCCGCAGCGCCCTCAGGGCCCGGCCTCCCGCCGCGGCCTGCCCAGGCCCTCCCCTCACCGCTGAGGGACAGGCAGCCCCTCGCCCGGCGACCCCGACCCTGCCGCGGGCTCACCCAGAAGATGAGGTTCAGGAAGACCAGGACGGTTTTGGAGGAGGTGATGCCGCACTGCCCCATGGCGCCCGCCGCCCCTCAGCCTCCCGCCGCTCCGCTCCCTCCGCTCCGCCACCGGCCCCGCCCCACGTGACCCAGGCGGCGGCGCGGCGAGCCTAAGATGGCGGCCGCTCGCGTCACGTGAGAAGAGGGGGCGGAGGAACCTAAGATGGCGAACCGCTCCCCCTTAAAGGAACCGCCGCGTGCCTCGCTGAGGGGCGGCTGCGAAGGCGCGCGCGGTTCGAGGGAGTTTCCCGGCCGCCCCTCAGGAGCGGACGCGGCTCGTCGGTCGTCAGCCCCGGGCAGCACTCCCGTCCTCAGAGATCCCCGTCCCGCTGCCACCGACAGCTCTTAGCAGACGTTTAGACTGTGAGGGAGAAGGAAACCCCATGCAGTTGCCCTCTGAGGGGTGGTTTGATGAAAGCATTTGGAGCCCTCGGGGTGGTGTCGGGCAGGGGTGAGGCCACAAAAAAGCAGCCGCCCCCGAGCTGGATCTCTTTAGTTTGGAGGAGACTGAGGGGTGACCTCATTAATGTTTATAGATAAATAAAGGGTGTCAGGAGGATGGAGCCAGGCTCTTCAAGGTGACAACCAATGATAGGACAAGGGGCAATGGGTACAAACTGGAACACAGGAGGTTCCACTTAAACATGAGAAGAAACTTGTTCCCGGTGAGGGTGTCAGAGCCTGGCCCAGGCTGCCCAGGGAGGTTGTGGAGTCTCCTACTCTGGAGACATTCCAACCCGCCTGGACACCTTCCTGTGTAACCTCATCTGGGTGTTCCTGCTCCATGGGGGGATTGCACTGGATGAGCTTTTGAGGTCCCTGCCAACCCCTCACATTCTGGGATTCTGTGAAATGGCGGCAATGTGGGTCTCGCTGGGCAGGTTGCCTTGTTGAGCTGCTACCAGCAAAGCGTATACAGGTGGTGCATGGTGTTGGACTGAGACGAGATCTCTGGGTGCACAAATGGATTTTAAGGCAGAAACTGAACCTTGTTCACAGTGACTACATTATCTGTGCACAAGGCATGGCAGGCAGGGAGAACAAATGTTTAAAGAGAACAGTGTGCATCTTACAATTGGGACATTTGTCTAGCAGCAGAAAAAACACTTCCAGTGAAGCACAAGAGCATGGCCCTTGTTGCAAAACCCAACAAACAGTGAGGAAAGCGCAAGTGTTGGTAATTGTTAGAATATTTTGGATGCATCTAAAGAGGGTAGGATTTGCCAGAGAAGAACAAAGGAGAAGGAATTTAAGAAATTATGAGGTGTGCAGTTTCCAAGCGCTGCACTTTCCTTGAGACTCCACGTGTCCCCTAGGAGCGAGGGCAAGGTAACAGCCATCCAGTGTTTGCTGCCCTATGTGTTCATAAGGTTCTCTTTAGCACAGCCAGGACGCAGCCCTGCGTTAAGAAAGCTTTGTTTGCTATCTCGCTAGTCAAATCAGCCCCTCCTTCCCCTGTTGATTCTGGCAGCATGGTATCTTCCTTCTTGTTCTTTCTTTTTTTCTCTTTCTTTTATTGTCTTTCTAGTCTCTAATCCTCTGCTTTTCCTAGAAATACCCGTTCTTCCCCCCCTTGGTGAGCTCACCCAATAGCTGCTCCTTGTTCCTTTTCTAGCAGGTCTACTTCTCAGGTGGAAACGGAATTACCCATGTTATTGAGGGCCTTAACAGTTTAGAGCTCAGTCTTGTAACAATCAATTACATTCCACTGTTCTGTTTCCATGGTAGCAAAGTTATTTTTTTTTTTTCCTCCTACAATTTTGGGAAGTTATATCCAGAACCTGTTCCTGGATACCATGGAGATACCAAGTCTTTTTTCAGCTTTCTTTTCAAGTCCTTATATGCTCACAGATGAAACTTCTCAATTTTGCAAGCCTTATCAGATCATTTTCTGTCACTAAAAATTGATTTATATAACCAGAAGAAATGCTCAAAGTTGGTTGTACTATTAATATGATTTTGCCTTGAATTTATGGCATTTAGGGTGTGATTGTGTCTTGTAATTTCTGCTTTGATGTGCTGTCTGTTTGTGGTTTATATATTACAATTCTGTGACATATAGTACTTTTAAAAGCATTTATAGATTATACTATCAAAAGTACCATTAAGAGCTGATAGTAAAAAAGCCTTTCTAAGAAGAGTTTGATAGAAAAAGGGTTAATATGATATTTGAAAACTCTTATAATAATGCTGTTAAGCAATTTCAGTGTTGAACTTCAACATAACAGTCTGCTCTAATTTTCTCTATTAATTTCTCTACTTTCACAACACAGTACATATTTTGTTACACACGTATAGGAACTGGTGTTCAGTAAACACTCTGGCTTCTTTTTGTGTCTAGCTTTGATAACTGAGAATGCTGAAGAGGACGTAGGAAAGGACTAGGACTTCATGCTTGGAGAGGAGACAAGTGGTGTCTGGTGAGTGCCCGTGATGGGGCTGCAGTCTTGTATGTGCAGGGAGCACAAGGGACCCGTGGGGAGGATGGCAAAGGGCGCTGAGGAGAGAGGAGGAACACCCAGACTCTGTGGCCTGGACTCACGTTGCCTGAGATGGCAACATCAAGCACCAAGAAAAAGATCAATGCCAAGTGTTTCTCTAAGCACGGATCCTGAAGAAAAGTAAATGTAACAGTGCCTGGCATTCTTGTTTGCAGTGTGTCTTGCTGCTCTTGTGCATGGAAAGCTGGCTGACCGCCAGTGCCACTATGGGGTCCTTGTTAGGGTTTTAGTCAGGTTCTTGTGCAGTGAAACATTCTTGGTTCTTTGGAGAACCCATGCAAAACTTTTGGGTATCACCAGTTGCTGTAACTTCAGATCCACAGACACTCTCTGGTACAAAATGTGGGCTTGTGCTGGCGTCTCATACCAAACATGGCATGCCAGTCAAGTGACATGTAGGGGAAAGATGGGGTGAGTAGTGAGATGTCATCAGAAAAATCCCCTCCTGTCCACATGGGAATGTAGGCAGGAAATGCTGTCTCTCTGCCTTCACCGGTAGAGGAGGAGGGGTGCTGAGCTGAGGACAGGCAGTGCGGTTCCCAGGAGAGCAGGAGGCAAGGCATGCTGGAAGCAGGTTGTAACAAGTAGTTTGAAAACTGGCTGCAATTTCAATAGCTTGTCTGAGTGAATTGGACTGAACTGTCTCCAGCACAGCTTTGCTGCTTAGATCTTCTCCACCTTTCCTGATGTGGGCAGGTAGCTTGACTGCTGAGATGTGCTTTTGTCTTTAATACAGTTTAAGCCTTTAAGGCTCTTTGAAATTCTTCAAAGAATGTTTATTCGGCATTTCACGACATTCAGCTTGTGACTATTATCATAGCAATATTTTCAGAAATGTGTATCAGAAATGTATACAAGGAGATCCTGCACTTCCACTTCTTTTGAGAGAGTGAGAGGATCAAAGACTAAGGATGGGTGCAGGGCAAGAGTGGCCCAAAGTTCTCAAATGCAGAATGCAATTGTGCTAGCGAGATATTCACTGCATGATTTGTGAACTCACAGAGGCTCAATCTCTAGCATTTTATCTAAGGCACCATCATGGCGCAGACCGCACAGGTTGCCTGAGTGGCTGGTTAAGGTAAGTGGCTTGAGAAGATGTTTTACATGCTTGGAAGTGCAGAGACAAATGTGCAAGCAGATACAATTATGACGTAGTTTGCCCTTCAGTTTATTGATGCCTGATTCAACTCTCCATTTTTTTAACCTAAATGCTGGGAGTTTATTTCTGTGGGTACAGCACACTTTGCATTGACGCAATTTGGTCTAGACTGTTATTAATTACTGATCTAGACAGACCTGTAGCCAGTTCCACAGCAGTGATAATTCCCATTTGCAGGCATGCATTAGGAAAGTAAAACTGTATTCCTGTGTTTGGGACAAACAATGCAGTAAATGTATTAATAATAGTAATGAGGTAACTCCATTTGAATGAATTAGGTAGTAAAGAAGAATCTTATGCTTTTCATCAGCTCCTGAGGAGGTAATCATAGAACCATAGAACGTCCGGAGCTGGAAGGAACCCACCAGGGTCATCAAGTCCAACTCCTGATCGTAATCGTAAGTTTCTTTGATACTTGGAAGCGTATAATAGCCTGGAAAAGTCCATAAACATTGAAGTATGCATAGTAAAAATGACTGATTACCTGACAGACTTTTGCCTAATCAATCTTTTCATTCCTCATTTGGAATTACAGTTGGTAAATGAGAGGATCCCTTTGTCAGAGTATTGCAAACCCAGTGAACAGAGGTAGGAACTGGGACTGTCAGTGTCAAGTAGGGAGTGCAGTGATAGTGAAATTCAGCAGATCTCTTACCTCTTTGATTCCTACTCCCGATTTTGTAGCTCCCAGGAAAGCCAGTCATGGCTTGCAATCCATTAATTGCCCTTCGCTGGTAGTAAATGATCTCATAGGAGTCACTCCGTGCATTTCTTAATTTTTTGATGGGCTTATACACTGTGAATTTTCAGGTAATGATCAAATGTTGGAAGTAAGGTGCATTTTGTTGCCACAAAAGCATTGTAGAAGGAATCAGGAGCACTGTTCATGACTGAGGGAGGGGAAGAAAAGGTTGAGATTAGTTTGTTATCTTGTCGTTATATCATCTCTCCATCATCTGACAATCTACCTACATACAATTTTCAATAATGAAGACATATACACACACACACACACATATACACTACATTGAAATACAATTTTCATGAACTGTGGATTAATAGATCCTTGTTCAAATACTTAGGATAGCATGCAGGATGCTTGTGTGCTCTAATTTGATTTAGTCTAACACACGTGATACCAGTCATTGTGGTATCATGGTAAGTGTTGGCATGCTGGAGGGAGATCTTTTGGATTTGAGAAGCACCACAGAAAAATAAGAGTTTGAAGTTAAAAGCTTGATGTCAAGACAGAATCTGAAACAATTCTGCATATAGATTCAAAGGATTGATACAATAGTTCAAAAAACAATATATAAAAAAATCTATTTAGAAACATGTTACTGCTATCTGCAGCTTCCCCAGGGGTACGTTGTTTTTATGAAGATGTAGGTGTAGGTTGGCTTCAAAGCCCACCCTGATGCTGGAGGGCAACTGAATCTGTGTAGTTCATCCATTTCATGCTGTGAGAAAACGGGAGAAATCATGGCACTCTCCATTCTGTTCTTTGGAGTCTTTTCCACCAAATGACAAATAGCACCTTCTCCCTTCTCACTCCCCCATCATTACGTTTCCTGTGTGAGCTCTCTGCCAGCTCCAATCAGCTCATGTTTCAGGATCTATATCCCAGAAAATGGCTTCAGTGTAACGTTACTTTTGGCAGCAAAGCCTGCAAACAAAGCCCTTTTGTCTCGACTCCTGCAGACATATGCTCCTGGCCCAGCACTGCCCCACTCCCTTTCCAGCTGGGCCAATGCAACTATTTGGAGAGACGGTGATGCTTTTTTATTCACAAACAGCTGGGCACTGCTGAAGAAGTGACTGGGGGTATGGGAACTTATTAAGTCAGACCTGCTGTAAAGGAAAGATTTGTGAAATCTCTGAGTATAGCCTGATGAGATTTCCCTTCCTGCAGCCGTGTTGGCTTCAGCAGCCTTCTGCTGGCTTCTGCATTCTCCTTAACCCTTCTTCACATGGCAGTAACAAAGGTACAAGTATAAGTATTCATGTAACCATGGAAACCAAGAGGAGTGAGCTTATTATGGTAAAAAATAACTCAGGGGGAAAAAAAAATTGTATTTCTAACCTGGATTTTTCCCTGGTCTGCTCACTGCATGGTCTCTGGTAGAATGTGCACCAACCCACCTGCCAGGGTCACACACAGGCAGAAATGAACAGTGGGCAAGTGTGGGTCATTCATTTGCTTTTAGCAGAAATGGTCCTCAGACTTCACTCTCCAAGAACCTGGAACGTGTTTCACCTTACCCGATGTTCACCAGTTTCTGTATAGTCTTGCCTGGCAATGTAAGTTGCCTCCCCAGGTTGCTTCTGTAATAAATGGAAAATGAAAGGATGGTTCACCCCATCCTTAAGAAGGTGTTTGAGGTGAAATGCGTCACATGTGGAATGGACACCTCTCAATCCATTAAACACAGAGGACCCTAAATGAGCAGGTTAGGTGTTTGGCCAGATGAGCTTTCCTGCCTGAATTGGAACTGTTACTGTTCCCTACAGCTCTCAGCAAAAGGTGTTCATGATTTCTTATGGATTTCCAGTACAGTTATTGCTTTTAACTAAAGACACGTGTCTTTCAAGATTGATGAATGACTTTCAAGCCATTTCCACTAGTATGAATTTAACATGCTGTAAAACAGATACTATATAAGCTATCATCACTTGCTGTTTGTTTTTTGTTCAAAATTCAGCTGTTAAGGTAATTCTCTGTAAGCATTTGTGCTCTTTGTACTGTGTCATAGCTGTTCCTTGCCAATATTCTGTATGTCTGTATTGCCTTTTCCCTTTTACAGCATCCACTTCAAAGCCAATTCACAACTTCTCACCCTAGCTCTTCAAATTTGTGTTTTACCTCCTAAGAAAGTGTTTCACAAAGAAAACAGAAGACTTTAAAGCTGATGTAAAGTTAATAAGTCAGTGACAGGCAGAAAGACAAATCAAATAAATAGGCTTCTTTACCCTTTGGCCTATACAACCACTGCATGAGCACATACATCACCCAACATGCATGTCCCTGTGTTCCCACTATGTGATAGGTATGACTTCATTTGCTTATGTGGTGACATGCACTGGGGTTATGGATCGGGGGACACAGGGACTTGGGGTGTCTCTGTAAGGTGTTGTGGGGCCTCTCTGCCTCAGATGCCAAGTAACATTTTTAGAGTTCATTACATAATCTGCAGCTGAGGTGCTTTTGAAGAAAATACCATTAAAATATTTCATTATTGTAATTGGTATTTCTTGTTTGGAAAATTGAGAAATATTAAAAACCAAAAAGCCAAACTCCCTAAAACACCAAGCTATAGTCACAAACCAGTTAGCAGGGCTGCCTTTGCTTCTGCAAAACAGCACTAACAAACTGTTCTTTTGATGCCATCTCTAGCTGCTATGAGCTGCTCCAAGATTTAGCATCTCTGTACATACACCTTTTAACAACAACCTTTGCAGTTTACTAATGGTTAACCTTATTATACTGAGAGGAAAGAGGGCATTGCAGTTAACGCACATACTACATGGATGGAGAGCCTTGCCTGGATTCACTTCATGGTACTAGGAAATTCATGCTAAGCTCTTTTCCTGATTTCCTCACAATTTCTCGAGGCTGTTGGTGTACCTCACTGGTGCATTATGAGTCTTTAGTTAGATACCTAGCAGGTCTGGATCTTCTGGAAAGCAGGACTCCTGTAACTACTGAGCTCCCACCCATGGATATTCTGCCCATCCTGTTAGGAACAATGAAGGTGATATCTTCATGGTTACTATTGACTGGCTTGGTGCAGAGCTCAGCACAATCCTATCAGCACAATCCTATCAGCAACATAGTTCCCCAAAGTGTTTAAACACATCCATACATTCAGCTGCAGTTCCAGTAGAGTGAAAGGTCTGGAAAAAAAATCACTTGGTACTTTCCAAAAGGATAATTAAAAGGGAAGTAACCCCTTCTATTGTGTTTATAAAAGAAATGGTTACTTCTGTACTCTCTCAGTGCCTCTTTTCCCTTCTAAATTTCAGTGTTTCCCAGGTGGCAGATAGATAGTTAGTCCTCCTCAATTGTTTCAAGGAAACTTAAACATCTTCCTTACCAGTAGCAGTTTGTTGAGTCACAGTCTGAAATAAGGACTCTATATAATTGTGGCAGACCAGCTGTGGCTCAATATTCAGAAGCAGCATCAAACCAAACTGGTATCAAGTAGGTGAATCACGCTAGAAAAAATAGAGAATGTTAAGCTTTGTGTAATACCCTCATAATTGTTTCTGCACTTCTGTGTAGGCCAGTTTTTCAGGGGAATAATTTATGTCACCCAATATTATGTGTATTTTAGTGCTCACTTAATGAAGACCTAATATTTCAAACAAAATACAACTTCTGTAATGAGATACCTTGTTTCTGCCAGGATGTTATTAGGATACCTGCTGCAGTGATCTAATGAGATTGACCTTCATTTCATAACAAATTGTTCTCCTACTGAAACTATTTTTAATGGCCTTCTTGATTTATGTAAAGGGACCTATAGCAATAGCCTTCATTTGGAGAATAAATGATTCAAATAATTATAAATTTTATGAAAATGACAAGATCCTTTAAAGTGCTAATAAATTTTTGACATGTACACAACAGTTGAGCGCAACATTGTGAAAGTCTCATGTGGCTGGCTTTGTTCTCTCTGCCTCTCTGCAAAGAACAGAATAAATGAGTGTAGTTCATAATTGGGTAGAAGATAAAACCCATGTAATTGCCATCAGTGAGCCTGTTGTAGCAGCTCGCAGGCTGCTTGAGGGAATCTCACTCCCTGGAGTGCTATTTGCTGCCATCCACTGGACACTTCTCAAAATTTCAAGGAGACGATCAAATAGGTGCTCTAATTAATTTGTGTTGTCCTGGTATTCAAAGCCGTAGTGCTTGAGGCCTCTAATATATATTTTAATGAGATGAATCATTTTTTAAAGGGTGATGAAGGAGAAAAAGAGGAATCCATATCCTTAATATTTCTGCTGATTGTCTTAAAATTATTGTTTAGTTGAAGCAGGATTATTATAGCATTTCAGAGGGAAGATGAGTAGGAGATGGACACAATTAGCATTATACTAATCATAGATAAGAATGTTATACTATGCTATAGTTACTTTAATCTGAGAAGCCTACTACCTCACTGGTATTATTTAATCCTCACCATATCCTCAGAAGATTTCTTTTCTTTCATGGTACCAGTTTTACGGACTAATGTCACATATCCACTGTGAGGCAGAAGATTTTCAGGCTTTGCGTGTGTATTTCCCATTGCAGGAAAAATAATTATATAAAAATTATATGCCTAAACATTTTCTTAGCGCAGCTTATGTATTTCTCTCATATTTTCCATACTTCCTGCAGACCTGGCTGCAAATGTTGTACTTATAAATACCTTTTAAAAAATCCCAACACCAAGATTAACTTAACTGAAACATGATTTGAAATGGAAAGAGTAAGATGCAAATTAAAATTTAACGAAAAGGCTTCACAAAAATAACAAGAAGAGTGCATTTCCTGAGAGGCCATACCTGTTCCCATGTCAAGATAAAGAACTTTCAAGTCTGTATGTACAGCACCATCTGGTGACTTGTGCACTGCAGGATCCCAAAGCAGGGATTTATGTACCTTGCCACATCGCAGACAGTGAGTCAGTCGATATCCCCCAGCAGACCTGCTCCTTATGTTCTCACTGCCAGATACAACTTCCTCACAAATGCAGAAATATGCTTTTGTTCCTGTTTCCAGGTTTTGGCAGTTGTCATTGTTTTTCGTCCAGACGAGCAGGAGGATTTGCTGGTGCATGTGGTCTCCTCTTCGTGTGTTGCTATCGGCATGCTTTCCTCTGTCTGGGAAGGGCTCCAGAGCCAAAGCTCACCATTTAGAGTTGCAGTCTCGGCAGCAGTCAGCAAGCACATAGATGGTGATCTGGCACCTCGCCTTGCTTGGCTGCCTGTGTTCCTGCGTGCCTGAGACAGCAATTCACTCTGTGCCTTTTGCTTTGGCTGCCTACTCTTCCAGTTTGTCCTCTGTTGTGCAGCTGTCCCATATTCACTTTGCTGCAGAACAAACACGGGAGAAATCTGTCTAGATCGCCACTTTGCTGTAGGGTGTGGATGGTGTAGGGTGGTGGTTGTTGGTGTTTACTTCCACAAAACCAATGAACTGGGTGATCCATTTGTAAGCATCATCCTTGGGTGCCTTAACTGTTTGTGAATATATGGATTTTGAGCAGTCTTGTCAGAGAGACGGTTAAAGACTCCAAGAGGTTTTGTTTTCTTGTGAGCAAGAAGCAGGCAAAAACTTCTGGAGCTTAATCTGCGATGCATTACACCATAGTACCATTGATTTCAGTACACTTCTAGTTCATCTTAAACCCAAGGTAATTGACTGGAATATCATGTTTTCAGCCCATAAATCCTCTATATCCCACGTATCTCAGGCAATCCCCTGAGCAGCTGTGTCTCTCTGAATTACTTACATGAGTTTCCTTACCACTGCAGAAAATATACCTCCTTTGTTTCAGTAGAATAGCCCATGGACTTTGCAAAAACATCACGTGTCTGTATCTGGATACAACATATGAAGTTCTTCCTCCAGCAGCAATCACATAAATGTTGCAGGAATTAAATGCTGTTACTAAGGCTCACTTCATGTTTTTAATGTAGCAGGTTTCTTAATTCATTAGAGAACAGTTTCTCATAATTTGGCACAGTGGACTGTGCTGATTACAAAACCAGTCAATATTGTGGGTGAGAAGTAGTAGAGTGCCGGCAGGTTACCTGATGCCCTGTTCTGCTGAAGCAGGTATATCTATTTTAGCAGCAAGAGAAAGATGAGGATCAGAGATCACACATTTGCCAATGATACTGCTATAGCATCCAAAGCTCTTTGCTCTCTGATGAAACCTTACTAGTATTACTATGAGGGTTAGGATCATCATTAGTGTGATTAGATTAGGATGAAACAACCTGTCAGGGATCTGCTGCCTTTTTTTTTAAAGCTTCTAACTTCTGAGGTTTTATAGTTAACTCATTTAACTGTCTAGGGGCTCCTAGTCTCATGGCCATGCTGTTTTACCATGTGACACACTCAGCACATATATTAGGATATGCTACAGCTGCTCTTGTCATGTTTTTCATCTGCATGCCATAAACTGGGCTCTGAGGTGTTTTGAATCAGCATAGTTCTGTGTCTTTCAGTGGAACTATCTTAATTCACATTCAGACCTCTCCAGACAGAAGATGCACCTTTGGAAAATGCACGTCTCCATCCAAAATGGAGCCTCCTTGTGCATGCAAAGTCCTGCCAAGCCAGAGATCTGCCATATGCGGGGGGATTCTCTGAGTCTGGAGTCCAGTGAGTTGCACACTGAACTTGGGCATTTTTCCTGACTGTAATTGCAATTGGTTTTTCAAATCAACAGGGAAAAAGTCATTCTGTCTTTGATGTAAAACACAGCTGCATTTACCAGAAGGAAGGCCTTTTCCAGAGATGGAAAGCATTCCAGAGCCCAGCCATGCGCTGCTTGGATAAGCACTGTGGCTGTTTTGTTTTCCAGAGGGTTCTGTGCAGCTATGGCCTTTATTCTTTAAGTGACCTATTTGAGTGGAGAGAAGAACTGTTCAGTGTAAGGGCAGCTATTTTGAACTTACGATGTTTTGAAGAGAGGAAGAAATGCAGTGAAGGATAGAATTAGGTCACAACTTCAGGTTGCCAAGATTTTTCTCTTGATTTGCTTATTGCTTTTGTAAATCAGGCTCTCACATTTAACCACGCTGGAAGGAATAATCTTTTATTTGCACTCCCTGGATCGAAGTACAAAGGAAATTCATTGAAATAATAAAAAATTTAATTTTCTACATGTCTGTGTAAAAGTATGGCAATAAAGACAAACCAATCTACTCAGCTATGTAATTAGCATTTATGATAGGGAGATAATAAACAATCAATCGAAGTCAGTTAAAGCATTTCTCAAAAGCAGTTTAGAATCTCACTGAAATGGCTGAAACACAGAGCCACACAAGCACTTCTGTGGTAAAGGCAGATTCAGGGCAGGAATAGCAATGGTGTTGTTGATTAGTAGGATAAGAAGTAGGATTAGAAAGGCTACTTTTAAAACTGAGGAGCTCAGTTCAATCCAGACGATGTCCTGAGCCCACTGATTTTGCTGTGTAGAGAGCAAGCCTAAAATCTTCATTCCTGATGCTAATTATGAACAAATAAATGCATCCAAATTAGAAACTAGTGAAGTGTTTTCACGTCATACTCCTCATTAAGACACTTTGGGAAGCATAGAAAGATAAAATTATTAAAAAGCAATCTGAATAACTAGATGACTGTATTAAATTTGCCTGCATCCAAATGTGGCATACAGCTTTGCTTTCAGGGATTTTCTGTACCCCCATTTCATATTCTCTGTCGTAGCAATCTTGTACACATGTGTATGTGGGAGGGTGTGGGTGAACAGATAGTGCTTTGGAAATCTAGCCTACATTGTGTGAAATAAAAAATTAGCAGTGACCTTCTGGCTTGTATTCATATAGAATTTGGCTATTACATTATAACGGCTTTCGAAGTAGCTGCAGATTTTGAGCGCTTATCTAACTATATCCATGATAAAGCCCACTTCCCAAAGGCAGTTAAAACAAGCTGTTCTTTTTACCTTTTCAAGGGATAACATAAATTCATGGCCATACCACTGTTCTCTTTTGGCAGTTTGGAGATGTAGGAAGTATTGCAATCAGATGTTTCTAATTTAATTCAATCCCTCATTAATTTCATCTCTCCTTTAATTCAATCTCAGCCTCAGGACCTAAATAATTTGCATTAAAAAAATAACATAATGGCCACCCTTTCTTTTAATCAATGGTGACTGCTTTAGGCAGGTATTAGCAGATAATCTGATTATCAAATACACAGAGAGTTGGCATTTAGTTAGTGAGTAACAGGGAAAATTTGGAAGGGAATCAAAGGAGACAAAATCAAAAGAGAAAGGGGGGAAAGAGAAGAGAGCCTTACAAAGACAAGCAACATTAAGGAAAATATTATGGAAAAGTTCTTTTTGCCAGTGACTGTTACTGCTACAAGCCTCAGAGATGCACAGCCAGTGGTGTCAGCTGTGGGTGACGGGCTCAGCCCACTGGAGAGTATTGACAGGACTCCAAAAAGAATGAGGTCTGTGGTAATTCTCACATCATCTCTTAGACTTACTTAAACTTACTAATGGGATTTCTATGTTAGATGCTTAGTGGTATAAGCTGCCATATCTCCACTGACCTCTGACTGCATCTTTTGCAGCCTTCTCCTTCTTCTGATTGTAGGTAGACACCATGTGACTGCCCAGTAGCCTTTTTGTGGGAAAGCCACTCTCCTTGTTGGCCAGCGTGTTCTCTGGGTAGAATGTGCTACGTGGCAGAGTCCTGGGCCAGGGCAGGAGTCAGAGCTGGTGAGAAAACTTCTGGTGCACATCTAAATCCAGGTTCTACATGGAGCAGCGTGGAGCAGCTCTGCAATTGCTTCATACCAGTTCGCAGGGAAATTACCAGTCTGGCTCACTGGCCAGTTCTCTGATCGTCCCCAGCTGATTTATGTGACAAGAGACTAATTCTGTGGAGACTCAGAACTGTCAGATCTGGCAGTGTTTGACAGAGGCTGACAGAGACTTGCTTTGAGGGTACCGTGCTGCATCTCTCTTACTTTCTTACAAATATCATCTTGGGAATGCATCTCTAATAGTAGATAGTTTATGGTCCACTATCTTTTCTTGGCAAATTTGCAATGCTGCTGTAATGACAGCCCTTCTGGTCAGCCAGTAGCTCCAGAGGAGACTCGGGCTAGTTATTTTCAACCTGCCTCTCCTGTGACTGCTCCTGATGCCTGAGCAATCAGGCTGAATGGAGCCCATGGTCTGCTGCTCAGCAGATGGCATTTTTCCAGTACATCAGTATTGGAATGATACCCAGCACAGTATGAGGGATCCCAAGCTGTTAAAGAGTCTGCCTTTTGACTAAAACAGAAGAGCCTTGACAGTTTGCTGTTTTGCAAGTTACCCAATAGCAAAAAGTTCTACGCAGTGTCCTGACATGTTCCACTATGCCATTACTCTCTGCCTAAGTTCCCAGATCTCTCGTAGAAGCTCCGTTCAGTGTGTTTTACAGTGATATGGTGATGAAAGGT
Source organism: Columba livia (assembly GCF_036013475.1). Classification (NCBI taxonomy): domain Eukaryota; kingdom Metazoa; phylum Chordata; class Aves; order Columbiformes; family Columbidae; genus Columba; species Columba livia. The sequence goes on along the minus strand of NC_088612.1, from coordinate 18,272,658 downwards.
ATTATACACAAGCTCAGAAGAGACCGTGTTCCTCGGGGGAGTAATATGAGCTGTATGTGCTGATCACACGACAGCCTTTGAAGCTTGACAAGATGAATTTATAATTTTATAAAAATCATTCTGTGATAGATTTAGTTGATGGAGGCTTCCAAGTCATAGTGGACAGTTGTGAGTTGGTGGTGAATAACATGTAAGTAGAAATAATGTAGGAGATGCTTTAGTTGATAGGCCTTGGATTCTTGCATACTTTCCCCCTCCAAGTGGCTTGTTGTGTCCTTGAACACATTCCTTTGCTATGCTGTGCATCGGTTCCTGAATCTGTGACATGGGAATTATACCTTCCTTGTAAAGTGCTTTAGGATGAGCATAAAACTCATCTTGTATTTTTATTTTACTTTTGGTGAGCAGAAAAAAAAAGGAAACCATTGTAGTCATGGACAGAGAACAAAAATTCTGTAACAAGTACAAATTCTTTAGAGAAGACAGATAATTGTGCCCAAGAACTAGTCTTAGTTCAGTATTTCCAATTGCTGATTTACAGGAAGAAGTGATTAATCACAAAGTGAAATCTGTTCAAGATTAGCATAGATTGCAGAAGGTTGTGAAAGACTCCATATGGATTCAAAGTATTTGAAAAAGCTGACAAAAGCAGCAAAGGAAATTTTGATTTGGATTAACACAGGCTAATTCCTAATAAATAAAATGAGCTAAGTAGGCTAACCCAAACATCCAGAATTTCCAAACATCAAAGCTCTAGGCATGGAGATCTCAGACCAGGGCAAGCAAATAGGGCTGAAGATCAAATACATTCCGATATTTCTACAGATTACTGATACCCTTGTTCCTAGTCACTCAGTTTGAGCCACATCACCTCAAAAAACATACAAACCAAAAATGTCTCACTGATGGCAATGAAGAGAGTAGGGCTGTGTGCTGAGGTTTCTGTGCAAGGAGATGCTAAAGCCCTCATGGTGATGACACACATGGGGACAAGTGCTTCCTGTCACAGGGAAATAAATATTTGAGCAGTTCACTGCTGAAAAAGGGTCAGTGATGGTGAAGCTCTGGGTCTGGGTTTTATGAAGCAGTACATAGTATTAAAACATGTATAACTAACACAATTAAAAAAATTTGTCATGTTGTAGCCTACAACATTATCTGACATCCTGTTGTTCCTACTTGTTTGAAGCCGAAGCACACCATAACTCCCATACAAACACGTAGGCTGGAGTATTAATATGGCAGAGTGTAAACCTTTTCACCAGTGATTAAAATGGTAGAAGTTTGGAGGGACACTTTCTCCTCTGGACAAGAGAAGCTGCGTGACTGGCTTGCAGGCCAGTGGGCGTTCCTTTTCTTTTAGTGGTTGAGGTAGGAGCTGTACATGGGCAGTCTACTGGCCAATTTCCAACAGTAACTTGATTTAAATTTAGTGCCTGTGTAGGAACCAAGAGAATTTTATTATCTTGATTTAATTCTCCATTTTCTTTAGAAGAACATTTATGTCCTTCTGCACTTTGGAGAGGTGCAAAGTTAATAGCTTGCTTCTTACAGATAAACTGCAGGGATTTCCTGTTTTTTAAGGTTAATCTTCTGCTGTTCACTGCAGTTAATTTGGACCATTGAGACTCCAACGAAATCAAGCAAAACCTAGCATCTGACATTCGACCTGTAACTGCCCCCTGCCCCGCTGCACACATGTGCTGTCCCTGGGGCTGTTCTGTCCCTAAATGGCAGTACGGTGCTTCACAGGGGAGCATGGGCTCCCCAACACCCCGTGGTGCCGAGCCAGGTGCTTTGGGTGATAGCAGTGACACAGCACATCCCATTACCTGAAAAACACCACACAATAGCTTGCGAAAGCAGCTTCCCGTATGTTTGTAGAACAGGGGCTACTGGCTGGTACCAAAAAGAACTGACATTGGTAAATACCTTGGCCCTAACTCTCCTTGTTCCCATTCCTTCCCCTTTTGGAGTATAACACGTAGTAGGAAGTTTTGTGGCTTTACCTTAAATGCCTCGGTTACTTCTTGTGTCCGTTTCTGTGTACATCCTGGCTCTGCCAGCTGCAACGTGACAGAAGAACACCTTAATGACAGCAAAACTAGGGGGTGAGAACAGGACATACTAAAAAAAAATAAATCATGTTCGATAGCTGTAATTTTGAGTCCTTTGATTTGATAGATGAAAATCTGCTTCCGAGTCCTCAGACTGCCCCTCCTGGTGGCTCCTCCAGTGCCTGTTTGCTGGACAATGATTTTTATGCTGATAGCAAGAGGCCTACCTCCATTTTCCAAGGATATGAGCTCTCTAGCGGTGCCTTCTGTGACAGCAGAAGCAATTCCAAGTGGAGCACAGTGGATTTGAAGGCCCAACACAGTGTTTTAATGCACATATTTCTTTGCAGAGCTAGGAGTCTCAGCTCCATGTTGAAAAGAAAAGACAGCCCTTCTCTGCAGGATAGATTGTGGCAAGTGTTCAGCTTGAGCGGTTTGCCTTGTTAGCTAGCTGCTTCTGATTCTGGTTAAAACCACTGCTGGATAAGGATGGTGATTCCTAATATGGCAGCATAGAAGCTCGCTAACATGGGTGAAAGAACCAGCCTGCAGGGCTCAAGTGATGCATGGAACTTTTCTAGAAAATAAAGGTTTACCACATAGAGGAACATAGTTCCTTCTGGCCTATCTAGCATAAGGTGAATTTCTGAGTTGGTGAAAAACCTGATACAGACATTCTTGCATCAGCTGAAACGAGGCATCTGTTGGCTTCACTTGCATTCATGTCTGGCACAAGCTGAAATGAGAATGCCAGACTGCAACCGCTTAAGGACATCCACAAGAGAGTTTGCACTGACATAACTAAATTAATTTCAAACAGATTTTAGTTAAACTAGTATAATTATCATGTCTTGACAAGGTTTCGGTCTATTTTTTAATATCTTTTCTCTCCACAGTGGTGATTGCCACTGACAAATGGCATAATCTAATTCTGTTTAGGTAAATCCATGGCACTTGAAGTGAACAGGGATTATTCTGGCAAAGCCAAAATAGGTGTGAAGCCATTGGACAAGTTGTGTGTTTACTGATACCTCTGGAGTCAGCTTCGTATTTTTAGAAAGGAGGAGGACAGCATTGAATGGATTTGAAACAGCGTCTAAGGAATAAATGCAAAAGGCCTGTAGTAGTTACACTACTACACTAGAACCACTAATTCTGATCACGTTGAGATTGATGACATACCTTTGCAAAGTCACTGTAACTGTGAGAACAAATCCCTCAGGGTGTACTTTTAAAAGAGTATTTGTGAGCACTGTGATTGTAATGCAGAAGCACAGCATTGCTCCGACATATATGGTGTCATCTGTTCTATGCTAATAAATCAGCATCTGCAGCCACCAATTGCTGCTTATTAAATCTGGGTACAAAATTGAGCTGTTTGATCTCACCGCCACTGAAGTGTGTCTGCATGATCATGGAAGATGCATATTATCCCATCTGTTTTTCACCGACCCTCCATCAGGCTGTATGCTTCAAGGTAACGGATCAGACACAAAATTAATTCCACTGTGGACGACTGCCTTAGAGGCATCCTGCTTTGTCACAGCATATAAAAATTTGACTTAAGAGTCATTTTATTCCTTCACAGCAGGTCATTTAAGCCCTATCCACACTAGAGAAATTGCTAACTTTGGCTCAGCTCCTTTAGTGACAGTGTGGACATGTGGCTGTCTCCATTTTCACTAATGTGTCAAGTCACCTCGCTCCAAGAAGGCCTTACAAGACACTGGTTCAATCAACAGCAGCTGCTGTTGATTTTTCGTCTGCTGCTGCCACTTGTCCAGCTGGAGCTGAAACGGTGCTAGCTGCGGTGACACTGCTGGGGAACACACCAGAGGTGGCAGGTGGCACAGTGTCCCAAGCACTGGCAATTCCTGTGTCTGGGATGCCCGGCCACTGTGGTGACATGGCTGGAGGTGACTGCACAGTCTCATCAGCCTATCCAGTTGCTGTCTGCAATGCTCGCACGCTGCCTGCTGCTGCAAACCAGCCAGCTATTCTTGTAGCAAAAGCTTTTGCTGGACTTGCCATGTGCATTATCCTCAGAAATATGCATTTTGTCCTCTTGCCTAGGAAGAGAGAAAAATGAGACAACTGCAAGTTTGATTTTAAGTGTAATAAACCTAGTTTATTTACACAGTAACATGAATGCCACAGAGTACACAGCAAAGTACCACAGCAAACCAGAGTGTAACTGCCCCTGATCACAAAGGCTTGAAGTTTGTATACTTATTTATATAAAAACGTGTAAATACCAATATGAGCACCAGATAAAGCAATGCAACCAGGAATTCCAAATACAAATTACCCACAAGAATGGAGTTGAAATAATAATCATAAAAAATCCCTTATTCAAGGGATTTAAAGAAATCCCATTTATAAAAGTCCATCAATTTTGGACTCCCTAATTTAAAAATAAATTTCCTCCTTTTATTAAAAACAAGAACACATTCTTAAATGCTCAGCATAATTAAGTTTTAAAAGAAAAAAACCCAACAATTTCAACTGCAATACCTTCTAATACCAACAAGCCAAAGGACAAAGAAACAGAAGCTTTTTGAGTCTTTTTGAAGAGCTGTTATTTATGAAATGGCTACATTAAAATTTACACACTCTTAAATATATATTATATATACAATATATAATATATATATTTTCAAGCAAAAAAAGGGGCAAAGAATACTTTGGGATACAAAAATTCATATACATACATATATATTAAAACATGCCACACGCACTCATATATATATGTATGCATATATATAAATATATATATGAGAACAAATATTTCCTCCATATAAAAAAAAAGTTCCAACCTCTTCTAAATCCCTGAAATCTTCCCCTTGGATTTATGGAAAAAAAAATAAATCTTTATAGTCTGAAGTACAAACCAAATTCTCAAATTCTCTAGAGTGGTAAATGTCCAGGTAAGTTGAGTATTTCATTTCTCACTGGCAACTCTGTTCGGTCTGCAAGCGTTCTGTGGTTTCCAACTAAATGCTGAGTGGAGCACCAATGCACGGAGACTTACAGGAAATTACTGAAAGTACATTCTATGTCTATTCAAAATCACCGTCCTTCTAATACTGCATCCAGGTGAATAATAAAATCCATACACCTGTCTACTAGAAATTCTCTGCAACACAGCAGAGGGAAAGACTTCTCCTTTTGGAGCTGAGGGTGCCCTAAAGAAATTTGTCCCCACCATTCCTTTTGAATAGTATTTTTTATTTATTTCTGTCTTGAAGTGTTTGGAATCCAGATAGTTGTTTATCGAATATTTCCACAGGTGTATTTTTATAATAGTATTTAAAATTCTCTTCTGCACTACTTTGATATTGTCTTACTGCATAACTAAATCATCATCACATCTCTGTCTGCATGGCCTGAAGGGCTCTGATGGTGCTATAGGTTTTACAGGAGATTTAGCAGAACCAATGCTACCTCTGCAAAATCAGAGTAAAATAGATGGCCCAGTCATACAGGGAATAATAGTCATGTACTGTTTCTACAGAGAAGCAGCTTAATTCCTATTTGGGTAAAGGAAGGTGCATTAAAATGTCTGATTCAGTTTCCATTGTATCCCTCAGAAAAGTTACAGTGGATTTAAATAAAGATGGGACTATTTCATTTCTAATTATATATGATTGTAATTGCTATTACAAACAAACAAAATCATTCAGATGGGCCATCTCAGCACAAGAACTGAGAAATATACATTATTTTCAGCAGCAACTTTTATTTTTGCATGATAAAGTTACGGACCAACAGTGTGAATAAATCCTCCAAGTAGCTGAACCCTAATGCACGTGATTTATTTAAATAATCTATTTTTCTCTCTATTATGTAGGAATTCTCCTGTGTAAAAATGTCAAGATGATTAATTCATACCTTGTGGATGCTCCTGGGATGTGTGGAACATGAAAGATCTAAGGTGGAACATTGCTGTAAATGCTACATGCATTCTTGTCTGGGAGCCAGCAACATGATATCCTAGCTTGAGCTTTTGATTTCATCATGTCTGAATATTGAAGTGAGGCCAGGCTTCCATATTTGGACATTCCAGAGGCTCCAGAATAAAATTCTAGATTCCCTCATTCCTGAAAATTTGTAGGCAAGTTTTGACTAGTATATCCTCTTTATATTCACCTGGTTATGCATATTGACTGGCTCAGATCTGAGGCTTGAAAGATAATTAGTGAATAAGTAATTTGCACTTAAGAACTAGAAAACAAAACCATTTTCCATAACGTCTCAGGAGTAGTTTTTTTTAGAAGTCCTGTTTTAACAGTGGTTTGTATTTCACACCATGGAGTATGGTGTGCAGCACATCCCTTACCTACATACAGCAGAAGCAGCACATCTTACCTTCAGCACTTCTAGACTAATGGGATTCCTCATCTCCGAGAAGCTGGGTGTCTGCAGTAGATTGTCAAAGCAATAGGCTTCTGTCCATGCTGTGGTCAGTCTAGACCAATTGGCTTGTTATCCACTATTATTCTCCCTGTGTAGATCCCAAATTTGAAAGCCAAGAATTTTGTTACTTCAAGGTTTATGCTGTACTACAAGCAACTTAAAGGAACTTGTTCACATAAACTCCCAAATCAAATCAACTCGGTCTCATACAAAGTACAGCAATTAATTTTGTAAACTCTTCTGCATCTTAATGCAAGCAACTTTATTTCTAGGGCTATTATGAAAATAGGATTTCCACCAACTGACCAGATACTTTTTTTGACAAGGCACTAAACATTGTGAATCCAATCACTGTGCTCTCTCTGTAACAGCAGAGAGGTTTTTAATGGCTCTAATGGTATCAGAAACCACTCATCATATTTCTTCAAACAAGCATTTGATTTTTCCAGAAATTAGTTTCCACTGGAAAAATCTTTAGAGTTCATGTTAAAAATATTTGAATTACAGCTTTTATTAATATAAAAATATATATTTACAGTCAATACTGTTACCTTAGATTTGCAGCTCTTCCTATTTCTTGAGCTCAACTGAAAGTGCGACATTGCTAAAAAAAAATTCAAGATCTGTGCATATATTCAAGTAAGTTATAACATGCACAGCCAGGGGTTTTGTTCCTGTCTTACACAGGATCCCAGTTACAAACAGAGCGGGTTTTTTTCCTTTTGCTTAGCAATTATGCTGTAGCATTCTTAGGATTTGTTTACAATCAGTTTAATGCATACATTCTCAGATATTCATGTGGCACAATCTGTTGCCAGGATGGAGAACCACCACAAATGCAGTTACAATCATCAGTTACGGGCATATCTGCAAAGTCAGCCTCGAGCTCCCCGAGGAATAGCTCGGGCCAGATTGTGTTTGACCACTTTGACCATTCTCTCTTTTTTTAAGAAAAAAATAACACACAGCATTACAAATTGCTAAAGTTTACCCAGTGCTGCACAAGAAAGAGACTGGTGAACATCTATCCATGCTTGATTATATTGCAGAGCTAAAATGAATATTGGTTCATCATAAAAGATACAAACTGAAATTAGATAGCTAGAGATACAAAGGCTTCGGACCAGCTGCATTAAATACGTATGGTTGTAAAACATTCAAAATTCAACTTTGCATGTGCGTGTCAACGTGAAAGTGACACTGAGAACATGTGTCCGTAAACACGGAAACACCTACCGGCTTCAAGGAATGAGCCCACTGCAACGGCAAGTGGTTCAAGAATTGCTTGTACAGCCTATCTGAATTAGGTGAGAAGTTATGTGCACATACGCACTACGAAATAAACACAAAACCAAACTATGGAGAACAAGAAGCTCATAGCTCAATACATTGTGACTACTAGCAGATAGCATGCGAGTGACTTGCCACGCTCGGTGTATTTAAGCTATGAGAGCATTGCCCTCCTGTGTCCAGATAAAGCAGGGCTGCACTGAAGATGTGTGATGCTTAGTAAAGGTCCTTCTATGAGCTGCTCAGCACTAGTGTAGAAACCTTCTTTCCTGATATTGTGGAAGTACCTCAACTACATACATTGCACTTGGGCTTTCAACACAGTCTTCTTTTTCTGCATCAATGCTGCCATCCTAACCTTTTTACCAAAGAGAGAAAGAAAAAAATATATCACATTAAAATATATTATCCTCATCGTTGCCTGATCCTTCACTGATACAGGTGAATCAAACAAAAGAATAATAATCAGAAGTTTCAGAAAAAAAAAGCTGTAGAAAGGTCACGACGACAGTCTATATACTACAGCACAATCGATGTAGGCTTCCACTACTCAGCTTAGCTGTGATAGATGTCAGAAAAGAATAATATCGACATTTCAACCCCTCCAAATGTACAGTGTGGATCCAGAGCTAGTTTTGCTGACTTTAAGCCTGCAGGACTGTTTGTTCAGTTTCCATGCATCTGGTCCAAGCATGCATATGCTGTATAAAGTGGCTATTTGTTTCAAGGCTGAAGTGAATTGATTCCTCACAGTTTTAACAATTAAAATGAAACATCAATCCATAAAAAGAACACATTGATATCTGTGCATTTATGTGCCAGGAAAGTAAAGGAAGGGGCTGCAGATCTAGCATTAGGTAAAGGCTGGTGTGTAAAGTGAACACTGTAATGTACAGCTTTAAAAAAATACATACAAGAATTGCACATAGATCCATAGGAGAGAAGCACAGGCTCATAACTAGGGCTGTCTGCTTTCCATCACCCAGTCAGAATATTCAGTATCCCTTTTTTCCCCTGCATCCAGATCAGTTCTTCGAAGTGATTCAGGACACAATTCTGAGTCTAGCAATACTGAGCAAAGATACCATCTGTACAGCTGCAGAGGTTCCATGGGAAACGGCCGTCAGGTCAGGGAAGGAAGTCAGCAGCGGCCTCACAAAGAGGAAAAGCTCCTTCAGGTTGAGTTTTAAAAAAATTCCGTCTCTCTTTAATCCTCACTAATTCCTGCTCTCGTCCAAAACTCTGTCTGCAATGTTCTTTGAGCTATTTTGACAACATTCCATTTTTAGGGTGTTGTCTATAGCAACATTAGAAAACACTAGTTACAACAGGCGAGAGACAGGCCACCAAACACCACTGTTGGAAAACTGGATCATGATACTGTTAGTTGTGGCTGCCAAATTTAACGGCTCCCTCAATAATGAAACAAGTGTTTTTGCCCCCTTGTTTTTACCCTTCAGAGAGCTGTGTGTGCAGTGAAAATGTTTCCATGTGGCCCGTTAGCTACACACAGACAAGCTCTAAACATTTCTATCTCCTGCCAACGTACCAGCAGAGCCAATTTCAGTCCCACTTTGCAATATGGTACAAGTGACAAGAGCAAACCAAGATAAAACAGAAGAGGTGGCTGTTATTTTCATTCCTGATTCATAGCAGCGATTGTCAGAGAAGGTTATATGTGTCCTATCCATTTCAAGTCAGGCTTTCATGCCTTCTGCAATGGAAGGGGAATTTCAATTGACCACTGTGTGTTGTATTGTTCTTGTATAAATGTGGTTATAGCTACAGTACATCAATAGTCCAGACTGGTGAATGTCATGTAGGAAATGGGATAGACAAAGTGTGCATATTCTGCTTTTTAATGCAGAGGTCTTAAGCTAGGGGTAATGGTCTGGTTAAGGCAGCACTGTTGAAATCACAGATCCGTGGTTAGAAAGGATATGGGTAGGTGGTGAGTCAAGAGGGAGAGCAGGAGGGAAGATGCTTACTGCCCACTGACACAGTCGGCATGATAACCATCTCTGGGTGGGGGAAGGTGTAAAGTGTAAGAGAAACACCAGAATCTGGTTGAGACCAAAGGAAAGGAGTCCAGCCCACTTGTGGGGGACCGACTAAGCTGAGAGAAAAATTTGTGTGGTATGTAGAATAGAAGCAAATGAGTGGCATGGTGGATCGTTCCTCTCACATTTACAACTAATCCATTTCTGCTTATGGTCACTGCTATTCACTAACCAGTGCTACATATGGAAATGACAGAGGCTACCCAGAAGAGGAGGGCAATTTGTTTACTGCAGTGGTAGAAATAGTGGTATCAAAGTTTGCTCTCCTTTTCAGCCAGATATTAATTGTTACATACTGTCTGTTCCAAATGCAGTCATGTACATATAATTAATCCCTAACAGGCCTGGCAAAAAAGTAAAGTTTCTGTCGTATTGAGTAAAGGATGCAATTTCTCCAATTAGAACCTGTTTGCTCAGAGTTGCTGGCTTTGCTATCTAGGCTTTCTTTAACCACTTGTCCAAAGCGTGAGCCCTAGGGCAGGCTGGAGTGAGGGGGTGGAGGTGGGGGGTGCTTCATGAAAAGCAACAGGCTCTACAAGCTAGTGCTGCTGCATGATTCTCACAATGCGATGGAGTGAGTCTATAGTGGCAAAAGCCAGATACTGACAACAAAGCCAGTCTTCCAGAATAATTCCACAGTCCCTGTCCAAGGACTTCTCTGCAAACTTGATCATCAGCAGCGTCCTTTTGATATCCAGCCAGTTCTGAAGTACAGCATCTTTCCGGGCAGGGTTGGAAGATGTACTCAGAGCATGGAACAAGTCCTCACGTGGACCCCAAAGCAAACACTGAAGGATTCCCTTGGCTTCTGATATCAGGATCCTCTCTGAAGGGTTGGGATTCAGCAGGCAGCTGGCAAGTTGCTGAAGCCCTTGAGAATAGAGTGAACGGCAAGGGATCTTGGGAAGATCAGCACGAGTATACTCCTTCTCCTTCAGCTCTGGATTTTCATCAAAGGGATTGGGTAAGTGCAGCATTTCATAGATGAGGATGCCAGTCTGGAACTCATCACACTTCTTGTACTGCGTTGCGGTGATGATTTCTGGAGCCAGGCGTGACTGATCCCGTAGGACCTCAGGATCTACCATATGACTCTTTTGCTTGGCCTGGGAGAAATTGCTCACTATTAATCTGGCTGGGCAAGCAGTGTTGGGGCTGGGCTCCATGGACTCCGAGCTCAGAGGGCTGCCTCCAGGTCTGGAATGAACCAGCAGCAGGTTCTCTAACCGCAGATCACAATGTGTGATATGATAGGGTTTCAGGTGCTCCAGGCCCAAACACAGCTGTAAAAGGAGCAGACATACCTGCCTCTCATATAAATCTGGGCTTTTTGCATGGCGGGGCGCAGATTCTCGCACAAAGTCAGCCACCGTTAAGTATGGGACTTCCCGGGTGATGACCACAACACGGCTGCGTGGCTTGCTGATGGTCCCCTGGTTGCTTGAGCTGTCTTTCTGTGAAGCCTCTGTACTGGAAGGAGTGTCCCTGTTCTTTTGCTCTATCTCTTGGTCCTCTTCTTCCTGCTCTTCTTCTTCCACCTCTGGTGCATCAGCATTCTCCCACGGAAGGAGACGAACTGGAACTTCAGCAAGGAAGTGGCCACAGTCCTGCTGGATGTTGAAGTTGATAGCCAGACTCTGCCGGATAGATAGGCTGTGATAATACTGCTGGGATTCCTTAGCTTTGCTCTTACAAATCTGGGGGAAGAAAATAAACAGAACAGACATAACTCTTAAATTTGTAAATTCTATATAAGGTTTTTTTTTTTTTAATAGATACCTTTTTGATGGGTATCCACAATCCAGCCCTAAACATGAGCACTGATTTTTTTTTCACTAAACTGACCTTGGCAGACTAATTTAATGCACACAAACAGATTCCATTGAATAGTAAGAAACTGCAGACCAATATCTGTGGGCAACCCTCCCTGTGCATATGTTATTCAATGGAAAATATAGTTCAGGCAGGTTGTGCTTTTAGTCAGAATAGCAGCCGATATATGGTAAATTCACAGTGAAGCTTACTTTACAGTTACTTGCTTATCCATATAATTTTATTTTGTGTTCCTTCTCTCAGCTTTTTGTGAAGCTTGAGCAAGATAAAAATAATCAATAGCAACAGGAGATACAAAGAAACATGCATAGAATATTCGAGGACATGATCAAATGATTGCACAGGACTGAGCATGGCGTAACACATTACCACCCATCAGCTGACTTAAGGGGCTGCATGCACACTCTTTGCCTACTGTAACTGGAAACTGAAATCTCTTTGCCGCAGCTGTGTCAAGCTAAGACATCATATCTGCAGTGAGGGGGGGGTGTGTGCATGGCAGGGGCTGTTGGCAAGCACACTTGATGTGGCTCAGGTGATGAATGGAAACTCATTAGAACGTGGTACCTTGATTGCTTTCAGTAATTTGTCAAGATCCTAAGTATGTGTTTTTATTTTGCCATATATAGCTGTACTTAATTTCTGTCCAGAAAAACCTTGTTGATATGTACATTATCACCATAATAATTATCCTTATTAATTGCTCACACTGCCATAACAAATGGCAGCTCTAACCCCCTTACAACAGCCACTGGACAACCTCTATCAGGGCCTCTGTTCTCAGGCATATATTGATTGTATGATAATGCACCAACAGGTCTTAACTGCAAATCTCAGAGGAAGAGAAAATAGAAGACATCTCTTTTCAGATGAAGTTACAGCTTCCCATAGCTCATCTCTGAAAGCAAATGAAAGCCAGATAACTAAGGTTAGTAAGAGTCAGCACTAGTTCTACACAGTCACACCAACCAAGGAGCTCAGATCTCATACTAAATATAAGCATAAGGTGACTTCTCATTTCTTGCTTTTTCCCCTTCTCAGAAACTTATGTAAGGTAAGTTATAAACTTACTTTTCATCTTTTATGTGCTTATGTGATTAAGAAAGAAATAGTTTAATGGGAGATTTAGCCTTTTATGCTTGGTGATCAGAAAAGCACAGTGTTTTGATTTTCCTCCTGTCTTTTATACTGTGCATATTTCCATACTTCACAAGCATTCACATTTTCCTATGTATTATGCACACTACAGCTTAAACTGCCTGTTTATAAGTGCCATGCACAAACAAGACAAATGTGAAAAATGTGTTTTCTAGTCAATTTTATTTAAGAGAGGAAAGTAATCATCTGGAAATGTTGATAGTTACCCTCTTTGCACAGTGCCTCTTGCCAATTTAAATTTTCAAATGTGTTTTATACTGTTAGAGGTGAAGTGAGTTATCAGTGGAAAGTGTCCACCCCCTTCTCTCAAGGGTTACAAAAGTTTTTAAGAATACAGCAAAAATACAGCATTAACCTTTGAATATGTATGAAAGGAAAATGCCAGCTGACTGTCTTGGAGACTGAAGCCCTCAGATACATTGAAGACTTAATACTGCACAGAAGACAGAAATAGGACGATGGTGTATAGACTACCAGTGTGTATCAAATCTGATTGGGAGAACAGCATTAAGGAAAAAGAGAATAGTTTTGTCTTCTGTGCCCTTTGAGTCTGTGGCTTTTTTCTTGTCTGGCCAGCCATGGGGATAATCAATTCCAGCTGCAGAAAAGGTTCAGTGTGTCATAATCCAGACTTTAGTTTTCAAAAATACTTAACTGACCTAATCCAAAATAAAATTAAACTCTTTCAGAATTAGTTTATAAGGTCAAGCTTACTTACTGATAAGTGCAAAAAAAGTACTTTCCTTTAGCTGTTGTACTATATTTCATGTTACCCACAGAGGATATCTAATGCCACCTGCCAGCTAAAAATTATATTCTATTAGAAATGTATAATCCAGACTATTTGCTCTTAAACCAATTAGAACTTCTCAATTTGGTGAATACAAAGCCTTGAAAAAAGTTTATGAAAAGGATTTCTCCTCACCTATAGAAAAGGAAAAGCAAAGGAATTGAGACTTATTTCTGATTTTAGTCCTAGGCAGCCTCTTCTTCCTACTTATTTCAGAAAAGGGCTCTCAAATTTATTACTGGAATTTCAGTTAAAATAACAGGAGATAGGCTTTGCACCTCTCAAAATCATGCCTAGTTCACTCGCTTTAGAAAATACTGCCAATCCTAGAATTGCCACAGTACAGAAGTGTACTTTCACAGGCCTCTGTAGATGTGGTAATGCTTCCTTCCAATTTAGAGATGACTGGCCGTGCACAGGGGCACCAAGAGGGATTCAGCTGTTAGGGCCTTTGCACCCATTCCCTCTTCCTCTGAGCCAGCAGAATTGGCCTGAAAGGCAAATGTGATCGTATGTTGCCAGCTAAATCATTCCTAAGAAATGCCTTTCCAACCTACTAAAAACACTCCAAAAGAGAGTTGTCTTTATCTTCTCCTTTCTCTTTCTCCCTGCTATCCAATCCTAAATCTCTTTGTCTTCAAATTAAACTGATAACCCTTCCCCTAGATGATATTAAAAAAAAAAAATCTTGATTCGCGTCCCTTAATATTTTAACTTTACACTTGAGAAAATATAACTTCTCCCCTCTTCATTTCTTTTTTTTTTTAAATAACCAGCCCTCATTCCTCCTACCTTTATTCCTAACCCTCTGAGTCTTGTTGCTCTTTTCTGTATTCTCCCCATTTATTACATTTCTCTGAAGAGTGGAACCCGATAAGGAATGCAGTATTCCAGTTGAGACCTCCCCAGCACCAAGCAGAACAGAGCTTTAAATATAATAATCTTTGTAACACTTCCTAAGGTGAACAAGTCACGTTATTAACTTCATTGTTACTGTGGTTCATGAAAACCTTCAGAGCAGCGCCCCCTCCGAAGTCTGAATCCACAGGAGAGCCAAACTTTCCCCAATGTCATGCAAGTTTTTGTTTCAGATTCCTCCCTTTATATCAACAAAAGGGAGATTAAAGAATAAATAATATGATTAAAATCAATACTAAAATGACTGAGTTCATCAAACCAGTTTTTACCCTCCTTCCTCTGCTGTTAGAGATAACCAACAAAGAAAACACCAATATTTTCTAATCCCACAAATGCCCAATAGTGGTGGCTTTTTGACACTTTTACTTCTCTTGTTTAACACAGGGAAGCATATGGGTACGTGAACACGCATACAATATCTACAAAGACAAGTGAGATGAGATCTGATTAGAGATGTATCTTCTGCTTCTTGCGTTTTGTTTACAAACAGCATGAAGTGAGAAGTGGAAGAGGCAGCTGGGTTAACGCCGATGAAATTGCTGACTGCACAAACACTACCATTTACACACTAGCTACTTAGTAATTGAGAAGGGGAATGGAAAGCTAGGCTGTCTTGAAACAGCACCCAAAACCTGGGAGTGTGATGACAAGTCGGACACATGTCTGAATTCATAGAGCAGTTTCTAAAGGACAGAGCTGCAGTAATCTGATGTTCCTGTAAGCGTCTGGCTGCTCCCCCGAACTCGGCTGTGAAATACAGCTGCATGAGCCCAGATAAGTCCTGGGGTTTTATATTGCAGAGTTCAGATTCCAATTTACCGATATCTTATTAGAATGGGGAAAATGTACTGAAAGCAGTAGAGACAAACTAAATTTTCTTATCGATCTGTTCAAAGACAGTTTACAGAATGTAAATTTTATTTACTGACAAACTTCCTGTACTATTTTATCATTTTCTGAGTTGCTGCATCTACTCAGAACTCTAATTACCATTTTGCAACAGAACATTGAATTAATGGGTAATGATGCTCACCCTAGCATTTTATATTGGAATAACTCCACTGTCACCTAAAACTATTATGTCAATAACCAAGATTTAAAATTTCCAAAATGATTTGAGTTATAGGAAGTTATACAATCCAAGTCTACATTTAGATTTGAAAAGATTTAGGCAGTGTGTTTTAGACTGCTTGTGATGCATTGCTAAAGGATTCAGAGCTTCTTTTCTGTTTGTGACAGTTAATTCTTTGTCAAAATTGCGAGTAAATATAGGGCCCAGGTTTTCTGCATTATTTTAAAAGCTTTTGTCTGTTACAGTCATCTACTTCTTTAGATGGAAATCCTGTTGCCTTTTACATACATAGTATGTTGAATTGGTATTTTTGGGGGAAAGAAAAAGGTGAAAATATGTTGACAAAAACACCAACAGAAAGTAGGATCTATCAGTCCATTTGCTTTAATGAAATACAATGGGCTGAGCTATGAAGATATGGTATGTGATAATAGCTGAAAGAAAGGTGTTGATAAGGGCTCGGAAAGCCTTTCTAAAGCTGATAAAGAGCTGTTTGTTCAGAAGATGAAGCAATGTTGGTAAAAAGCCCATCCATATGATGGGAGAAAGCAAGAAAAAAAGGAGAGATACGAGTATGAAGCAATAGAAAGTTTCATTTTCCTTTTTGCCAGAAAGCACTATCATAATGTATCTTTAGTGCATGCATATTAACTAAACTTCCATCACATTTATAGGGACAGGACAGGTTTCTTTATATCCTGCCATTTCAATTTTCTCTTCTCTTCTCTGCCCCATCCACATCCCTAAAAACCAAGATGTTTCAGAGCTGCTAAAAACTGTTCTGCATTAGCTTTTATTTTTCCTTTATGAGTCCAGTAGCCTACTGTGCCATCAGCTGACTTCCACTTTACCAGCAGGGAATCTCATTTCCACTCTGTCCTATGCATTTTACAGGGCGTCAGTGAACTTAAAGTAAGATGAATATTGTGGGAAATGAATTTACAAGTGCTGAAAATGAGAAACACAGAAGATCACAAAGACTGCACCATCTGTGCTACTTTGTTGTATTGCACAGAGGGACAACTGCAAATGAAATTCTGTGCAGAATGAAAGCTTGCTAATCCCAAATTGATAGCTTGTTCTTGGCACAACCTTGTTTTCCAAGTAGGCCAGTTTGATCTCTGATTGACCTCATTTTCTTGATCTGGCCTTAGAATATAGAGCTTTGGCTTCTTAACGATGTGCCAAAATACAGAATTCTATGCTGCTGTGACTGAACTTGGAATGGCCTAAAAGTTTAACGCACACAGCTTTATTTTGATCTGAAGCGTGAAGTTCTGGGATGACCTTTAACAACACTTCTTGCCAAGAAACTCCAATATGAAACTGAATTACCAAAAAACCAGCTTAGCACACTGTGACAAACTAAACATCACTAGAAAAAAATTGTCAGCTGCAACTAGGAAACTGTCAGCCAAATTCAGCCCAATACTATTTACTTCTGCATTGCTCTGTTTTATATTAATGCTTGGGACAGGAACCTTAGCAGAAATCCTAAGGTTTTGCTGCCAGAAGAGCTCCTGCTGCTCTGTAGCAAATAAAGCAATAAATCTTAAACTGCTCCTTTGAGCTGTTTGCACCTTTGCAATTCCTGTTATCCTGCCTGAGACTGCATTGCAACACGTGCCTGCGGGCCAGAACACTCGTACTTCAGGCCATGACTCTGCTGGTGTTTTATGTCTGCGTTGTTCCTCTGGACTCTGAATCATGATTTCCATATGTGTCTATGATATCATACAGTAATTTCCTTGCAAGTTTAATACTGAAAGTGGAAGCAGTTTCTTCCGTATCACTAACAGTAATTAATCTTGTCTAACTATTACTCTGAGTAACTTTGTTTTTAAAGATCCGTGTCACATCCCTGCCTTAGTCTGTGTGAGGATACTAAAAGTCAAACTCATCCCATTCACGTTGTACAAATAGCTGGTGCTCTCTGCTGCTTTTACTTTAGTGTAACCTTTCCACTACATGTTTGGAATTACTGATAAGACTGTGGTTTCAGAGGAATGTTTATCCATATTGTCCCAGATCTACCAACTACTTAGAAGATGGTACTTCACTTAGTGAAGGAAAAATACCTTAGCGTCTAATACCTTAGCGTCTAGAACTTTCTTGTAAGGGAACTTCTATTTTTTTTTTTTTTTTTTTTTTTCCATTTGGAAAATTCATTTTCTGATTGTGACTTATTTACTATTTTTATTTTAAAAGTTTCAGTCAAAATAATTTCCGCATGGCTTCCTGCAGCTTTTTTGCACAGGATGTTTACCAGCAGATTAGGTGAGAGTGAAGCAAAAAGCATAATACAATGCTTTGAAACAACATACCCATATAAACAATATTTCCTCAACCATCCATACCAACAGAACAAGTTTTGCTTGTTCTCCAACAAATTTATTAGAGCACCTTGTGCTGGTGATACCACCAGAATGTAAAGGTGCACTGGTACATTCATCTGCACAAAACCTTCATTCTTCTAAATGTACTTCAGCAGCTGTCAAATGGCTAAAGCTTAATTTTTAAAAGTGCTTTTGTAATTCTACTTTTGGAGATAAAATATTGAAACTTTTTTTTTTTTTTTCTTTTACTTAGGCATTAAGACTCAGAACCTTTTGGGGCTGCATCTCTTGTTTTCTACAAAGAGAACAATAATTTAAAATTCCATTGTCACATTTTTTTCTCCAATCTAACATTAAAATGACAGAACTTAAGAAGTGTCTGAGTTGTTAGCCGGTGTTGCTTGGGTACTTCTACAAAACTCAAAAGAGCTACACAAATTTACACTGTCCAAAGATGTATACACTAGTGCATATAGAGCCACAACAATACAAGTGTATTTCTAAGACTTGATCAAAAATAACAGAAGACCATATCTTGGATTCAGCAACTGAAGAGAACCCAATTTGGCTGAACACATCACACTTCAGATATGTGAAAGAGAAAATGAAAAGACAGTAGTGGTCCCATATGCTGGTCCTGCTTGGCTTACAAAGAAATCAGAGAACGCGTAGTGAGAGTATCTCCCTCACTAAGTGAGAGGGAGAGTATTTTCAAGAGGCCCTTGGAAACTAAAGAAATACAAATGGTTATGCCCACAAATCTGTCTTAAAAAAGATGCCTTTTCAAGTTTAAGAAGAACATTATTAGTTGCAGTAATCTTACCTTTTATTTTTTTTACATCTTTCTTGTAAACAATCATGCAGGAGTGGTAAAAACATTTTGTTCCGGTAAAGCACCACCCTTCTGAGAACATCAACATGCTCTATGAGGAATAATCGATTATGCCTCACACACCTGTGTTGGGTAATCCATGTTTTATCTCAGTTTCAACAAGAAGGAGTCAGAAGTTCAATGATTTGCTCAAGGTCGCACAGGAAGCCTGACAAAGCTCCGAGTCTCAGCTGCCTTTCTCACTATCATCCTATCAGATGAGCACTGAGAACTTTAGAGATACAGTGCTCAGAAAGAATTACCTATATACAAGTGGCTTGTAAGGCAACACTAACAGAGCTTTTGAAAGGCTGCTAATGAACACTGGTGAAAATAAGAGACCTTGTACAGGAACTTAAAGATATATTAGACTAGAATTCACATCTAAAATTGCATGGCTCTGACCATGGAAAATTTGAAGTCTTTCTTAACTAAGAATGATGATTTAGTATCATCTGCATGCAGATGAAATGACAGATTGTTATTGCAAGTTTCCAAAAAACTGCTGACATGTTAAAATAATACAGCTTTTTTTTGTCAATATTTCATTACACAATGGCCGTGGTAAAGACTGAGTTGTGTTGATTCCATTTTGATAATTTTGGATCTGCAATGAAAACAGACAAAACTTAAACAGCAGATACCAATGCCACAAATAGTTCTTGAGAGAAGGAAGAGCCTGTATCTCAGGAATCTTACTTTTCACACAGTGCTGCTGCAACACGTGTATTTGTAGGACCTGTTATTACTGGGTGTGTTGCAGGTTACGGTGGTTGTTACACTTTGCCACTGATGTCTAGGGTTATGGTTTTTCAAGCCCCTCTTACCTTGACTGCATAATTGTTGAGTGGATCTTTTGCATAAGAAGCTGGGTAGTAAACTGCATCACCGGCCTCGCAGCATGGCTTGTCACTCGTCAGCCTGAAATCTGACCAGCTGTCCACCCCAAATCGCAACTGGTCTTTTTGTCCGGCCATGAACAAGTCTTCACATTTAAGTGCCAGCTTCTTCAGTGAATCAGCGTGAAGGCTTCGGATTTTACCTACCACCTCTTCCCGGTTTTCAATTCCTCGATAAAGTGCTTGCCTTTGTGGCTTCTGGACACCTTTGCCCTGCTTAGTTTGTGAGATGCGTCTCCCTGTTAGAGACTCCATGCTATTGGAACACCGGTCCTTAATACTGATAGTGGTTAGGCTGGAAACACTGTTAGTTGCTGAGGTGGTTGCCCTTAGTTTTTCTATAGGCCTGTCCAAGGAATCTCCTGACTCATTGTCCAGGATCTTAAGCTCCAGGCTGACCGAAGAGCAGGCGCTGCTGGCTTCCCAGTGGGTGTCAATGTCATAGGTGGGATTGGCCACAATGCACAGGTTGTTCTCCAGGGCCTGCTTCTGGAGATCTCTGGCAGTCGGCTCTGTGTTAGCTCTCAAAATTGTTTTCTTTGGCAGTGGAGGTGGTGTTGGCTGTAAGTTGTTCATTGTCTCCTGGTCTACTAGTCCTCCAAAGGCAATGGCATCATCCAAAGCTCCCTTCGGTTGCCTGGGCTGTTTGGGAGGTATCATGGCTGCTCTGGATTGTCCTGTGTAATAAAAAGATAACAGCAATAGAAGATTGAAGTACTTTGTGTCTGCTGCTCATATTTGCATTCTGCAAAGAAGTTTAAGGCCAAAAAAATAAGCTGACTAGAACCCTTTGAATACTTGAAGAACACCTAAATACATACCTGAAAAGATGAACTAATGAGAAGGTAAAGTGACCAAATCAGCATAATGTATATATTGTCACATATAGCCAGACTTTATTTGACCATGGCCTATATATTAAAATCAGTCTTAGTGCGAGCAATGCCGCCTTTTTACATCACACGGGATTAATGACAGAAAGTGGAAGCAAAAATCAAATGTCAATTTTTGCACTCTGGCCAAATTCCAGTTTCAGTAACTATACCCAGTTTCCCATAATTCCTTCTGCAGTCAGTTCACTGTAATATTATTCCTTCCTTCCTCTTCAAATGGGTGGATGCTGCGAAGTGCCTTTGTGTACTACTGGAGAGGTGCACTTCTCTGGCAGGTGAGGTGATCTTATTTGATGTAAACTCATACAGGAGGACCATAATTTAAGATTACAAAACCAAAAATATTTTAAAAATATTTTTTAGCCTACAATTTAAAACCCGCCTCCCCACACCCTGACCGCAGCTTTCTCTAATACATTCCTCTTCCTTGCCATGGGTGCCTTTGCTGGCAATATTACGGTCATAGATAACCTGACCTAGATTCAGTCAAGAGATTCCAAATGGCAGGTTGCATACATGAAAGCATGAGACTTCCACTGCCAGACTTGTTTCAAACATTGGTGTGCTTCTATGGAAGATAAACTTCCCATCATGTGTTTTGGATGGTTTTTAGAGAAGACAATTATGTTTTATAACTGCCAGAGTCCTTGGAAATGAAGAATAAATCAATGACAATAATGTTAGAGAGAATAATAAAAAATAAACACATAATACAAATGACCAACTTGCTGCACTGGGAGAATTAAACAGTTGTTACTCATATCAAAACAAGATTTTACCACTCCTAAAAATCAACTGCTATTTCAGAGGAATTATTTTATAAGTTTTCTACTACTCCTGTGAGGTTCATTGACTGTCATGGTAAGGTAAGAAGCCAATTTTTACAGTCGCAACACAGCAGACATGAAATGGATGCTTTCTGTAATTGCAGTTGAGCATCTTTTCTAATAAGGGAACAGCAAGCAGAAAGACACTACAACTATTTGACTGTTTATAATATGTGCTGAATCTTTGTAAAGAGTGGACCAAACTGGAATGCTCAACCAAACTGGGAGATCTCAGAATTTTAATTAAATCACTTTGGTCCATAAAAATAAATGACACCACAGTCTATGAAAAGAAAAAAAAAGATAGCTTCCTTTACACTTTAAGATATGTTGTTACAGTTTTTATGAATACTACAGAATCAAAGATCCTCTTGGCCAGGATGCACAAAAGCCTGGAACACTGTGTTAGAATGCTGAAAAGGACTTCCTAATTTCAGAAGACAAGAGAGGACTGTATTTTCAGATGTATCCACAAACACAAAAGCCTTGGCTCTTGAATTCTTAACCAGCATTCTCTTTTCAATCATTCCAAGGAGATGACATCACAAATGAAAGTTATGTCTCTCTCTTTTGTTTAAGCCCAAGAAACACTCAGAAGAGCCTTATGGATTTTGTGATAAGCCTGGATATTCCAATGTTAAAAAACCTGACTTTTGAGCAGGAAATTCTATTAGCTTTGTACATGCCTGATCATCAGGGAAGATTGCATAGGCCCTAGGTCATTGCTTTTTAATTACCACAAAATAAAAATGTTCAAAGGCTAGAAATATTGGAGAATCCCCGCATCTCTCTCTCAAATCATTGTCAAGGTTGCTTAAAAAAAAAAAAAAAAAAATCAACACTTGGGGACCTTCCACTGCTCCTTTCTGATCTCAGTGCTGCAGTGAGCGTGCTCTGCAGCAGCAGCCCTTCCTCTCACCATTGGCTGTGCTGCAGTGTGTAACACTGGTGCCAGGTGAGCAGTACAGTAACGCTGTCATGTACCTTTTGCAGACATGAAGAGGGGCATGATTTAGAGTGAACAGCAGAACTGACGTCTGTGTGCTACACACACACATCAGATACCACAGCCTTTGGCATAATCCTGAGACAAGTTCATTTCTACTTTGTATCCAATTTTCTTACTCATCCAAACATGTATTCTTTCACAATTGCTTACTCTTACTAAATCTGTGACCTGTGTACTACTCCCCCTGCAATATTCCATGCTGAAGATCACTTGCCTGTTTTCTCAATCTTCCCCTCTTCCCCACTGTGCTAAAGTAGGCTAACTGCTGGGGTTCTGAGAAAGGCTACTATTTCAGGAGGCAGTTTCCTAATATGCCTTTCTCGTGTGACTTGCTAATCCAACGACTGCACAGATGCTAGAAGCAAACAGCAAGAAAAGAAATGAGAACAAGATGCACATATCAGGCAGTAGCAGCAGAAGCCCTCTCCAAGAAAGGTAAGAGTTCTAACAGAATTTCTTCATGATTCTCTTCTGTCTGCTTTAATGGCCTTGACCTCCAAAAGAAGAGTGGTGCAACTGCAACCAGTGACTTTTGCTACCTGTTGCTTTTGCATAGCTATTGGAACTGGGACATCAAAACATAATTGAAGAAGGTTTTCATAACCAGAGTTGTCTTTGCAGATGTCTGGTGGGGGTGGCAGGATCCAAAAAACTGCATGTACAAGCCATTATGTGGTTCCATTTTCAAGTATTCTCAGCTGAGGAAAAGGAGTTTGTAAAACATGCCATGTTACAGTGTAGGTTTTCCCCACAAGAACAAATTTTCCATCTGGAAATCTATCCATCTGTATTACGTGTTTGAAAAGCTTCATATCTGGACTGTTTTTTATGCTGAGTTCTTAACAGCGTACATCTCTTCCATGCCCATTGGGCCAGTCTTTCCAGCTCCGCTTGCCCCCAGCATGTGGTAATACTGCACGGCTCACATTTTTTAAAAATGTGTGGTCTACCAAGAAAAGGTTGTTTTAAATTTTGTCCTCGTCAAAGGCACAAGAATATTCTTTTGCACACAAGTACTGGCAGAGCATTTGCTTCTTTTTCTTGTCTATCATCTCCTCCTCCCCTTGCATGCTTAAAACCCATCATTTCCTTACCTACAGCATAGACTCCAACATTACAAGGCTTAGCCTGAGCTACACTCTTGAGGGGCAAATGAAAAGGAGGAACAGACACAATACTAGGCCTGACTACGGCCATGGCAGTTACAGGGTAAAAAAGAGATATACACCACCTCTCTACTCCTGCTGAAGTTTCCTCCTGTAAATACACCCAGGAACACCCTGGGCTCTTTTATCCTGTCATCACAGTGCGACCTCATGTTTCCTAAAAGCCCCAAGTCTTTTATGTTGTATCTGATTCTCAGAGAGGAATCTTTTATCTTGTAAGGCATGCCTGTGTTTTTTGTTGGTTGGTTGGTTGTGGTGTTTTTGTTGTTGTTGTTCTGTTTGTTTGTTTTTTAATTCCTAGATGTATGATTTTACATGTTAGATGAACTACCAAATACAACCCGTGTTTTATACATGAGCTATTCTCAAATTTTGCATCTGCAGTTTGGTTCCTGATAAATACTTGCTGGCACACTTGCAGTTTTTGTGAGCAGGACTGTAAAGTGATGATGGGACAACTCCTGCAGGAGCAGGGGAAGGCCAAAACCAAATATATTTGAGGGTAGTACCTGATAAAACTACTGCCTTGACTTGCCATTATTTCTGTTCATAAAATTCCACGTGACATACCACAATTGAAGACTAGACATTTATCAAAGTAAGGACATCATATTATCTGCTTTTCAATTAAAAAAACAGAATATGTATTAGATTAGTATTTTAAAAGAGAAAACTGTGCATTATGCTGAAAGGTAACTGTAGATACAAATGCAGTTGAAGTGACATCAAAAATGATGTAACATAATTAGTTCTCCTATTATCCTTTCTTTCGGTTATACACACCAGTATTTGTTCATTCTACAAAATCTGTGATTTTGGTGCTCAGGTGATGCAAGATGTGAAAACAAGTCAGAATTATTCCATATGCCCTGCCTAGTAATCTCTTGATAGCTAACTGAATTAGAAAGAGAGGTTGCTCGAATAAACCAGATAAAAGTTTGAATGGCAGCCAGAGAACTCAGTGCCATTTAGGGTAGCATTGCTCTTAACAACAAGCAGCAAGCTTGCCAAGACAGACCAAGTCAAGCCTAAAAGTTAGTTTAACTCTTTCATACCTAAAATTTACTTTGGTGACAGCAAGTCTGAAAGTGACCCGAGGATGAGGAGAACATTTTGCCTAAACTGCAGAGGGGTTCAGTTTCATTTGGTTTTACGAAGAAGCATTCACACACAGGAACAACACTGACAAAAATGAGGATGGGTGGAAGTGATCTTTCCTGAAGCAGCAAAAGTAAACTCTCAGCCTAGGATAAGAAGGGCATTCACAAAAGATGATGACAAATATCTTAGCAGTTATTGATGCTCTAAAAGAAAAAAAAATCCTATCTTTTCTTGAAGTTTGGAAAAATAGTGAAATCTACTTATTGTTTCTAAAAAAACCACGTAACTTGCTCTGTATTTTAAACTTCTTTGATAAAAATCCCTCCAAATGGATTAAACAACGTGTCTTTTAAAAGTGTTTGAGATTTTTATCATTAAGGGCAATTAAAAGATTATAATAATAGGAAATTAATCTTTTGAGTTTGTTGAATCTTCACTTTCTAGATTGTGTATCTTAAAATGAGACAACATAATTTTATTCTCTACAGATCTGTATTTAAAAGTTTGTCTTTAAAAATTAACCTTATAAACGTATATTGAGCTGTTCAGAAGACCAGGCTCTTCATGGCCTGGAAAGATCCAAAATCTGATCTAATTTAAACTTTCTTCTACGAGAACACACTTACCTAAATTGCTGTATGTAGCACTGCAAGCATTTAAGTCTGGAGAAACTGAAGCTTCTTCCTTTTCTTCCTCCCCTTGCGGGAGCCGGCCAGAGGACACAGGTATGACGGAGGCGCTGCCGCCATTGTCCTGCTTCACAAACACGGCTCTGGGAACACGAGGGGACAAATCCTCCAGTGTCGTATCATCGGGCACTTGACTGAAACAAACAAAACAAAATCACCTGGAGACCAAAGCTATGATACTAGATCCTTCTGGCAAAATACCAGATAAGGCACTAAATATCTTCAAGAAGGGGAATAAACTGGTAAAGAAATAAGCTCCTTTTGCCCTCCCTTAAAAAAATCCCAACTTTCTACAATATTTATTTTCCTAAATAAGAAGAAATGACTTTTGACTGAAATAGTAACATGTAGTAGTTCATGTTCCCTACAAAAGTGGTAATAAAATGTTTTAAAGCTGACTACCATCAACATATGTACACGTATATATGCAGGCATGATTCTGCATAAAAAGTGTAGGACTCATAGGACAGCAGCAGAGCTTAATGTGCTTTTTACCAATCAGAACGATTTTGCTTTAATCAAGGGTAGCAAGGTATAGAAAGGGGACTGTTAAGTCTTAATAAATGCATACAACTTTAGTGACACATTTTCATATACTGGTAGGATTTGGGGAACTGACACTCTGGGAAACAGCCCAGTAGCTCTTCTAAGCCAGTAATCTATTTCCCATATAAAATTCCCCAGGTTAAAACCTACCTGCATTATGCCAATTGCAAAAGGCCATGAAGACAGTCCCCTGTGCCTGCTCTTAGCTATGAAGTTTGAAACTGGGATGACTCATAGGACAAAACTGTGAAAATCATGGATTCAATTGGTTTCCATGGATATACTTACTGCAGTATGATTTTAAAATTATGTGTTACATATATATATATATATATATATATATAAAAGTTCAGGTTTATTGAAAAAACCTGATCCTATTGAAAACATAGCAGCAATTATCAATAATATGCCACATCGAACTATCAGAGCAAAAATACTTCTGTGCCTTTATGCTCTCCCACTCACAGAAACAAATACTCCTTATAGGCCAAATCGCAAGAGCGTATGTCCAATTTAGTTCTCATTATTGCAGCCTGATCAAATAGAACAGCGAGAATTTGCAGTACTTGTGACTTCCATGAGATAGGAGTAATGCACTTCCTTCAAAAGATGATCACCACATCATATTTCTGTACAGTTATTTAATTTTTGTGGTAGAGATTTGAAACATAATGTAACTTCTGATTAACAGAAATAAAAACTACATGTTTTTAAATAGGCAGAGCAGCTGAGCTTCTTTAACACAAATCCTTACAGTTGAGAGATTGTATCCTCAAGGAGTTAACATAAATTACAGGCATATATCTCACTATGCCAAAGCCAAAATACTGAAAATGGTGATACACAATCTTCTAGCAATCCCCACGATTAAAACATGCCAATACTTCGCATAACACAAGACCCCATGTACGATGCAGTGCGCACATGCTGTTTCTACTCAGCCTCATGAATCTGAGCTGCAGGCTGATACAAACAAAACTCATTAGAACTTGTTAGTAAAAGAGAAAAAACGGCGTAAGTTCAAAAAGATGTAATCTTGAATCAGCATAAAATTTTTGTTCATTTTTAGTACCATGCATTGGAATCCAGTGAAGAACATTCCATGTGCCACAAATATATCCACATTAAAGAGTTAACCTAATATAATTTCAGGGTAAAGCATACATAAAATTAAAGCAGTAACAAGGCTCTCAAGATTATGAGAAATTAAACTAAAGGCTTGTAATTGCTGTAAATCATATACATACCTGCATTCCTCAACAAGAACATTTTGTTTAGGAAGTAGTTTCTAGTAGCTTTACAGTTCTGCCATTGCCACAAACCAGGAATTATCACATCTCAAAGTAATTTTTTAGTATCAATTGGTGAGGTACAGAACAGACTCATTCTCCAGACCAGACACATGCAAGCACATACACTAAACCTAAGCTCAGAAGCATTTTGCCAAAGTAAACCAACAGCTAGAAAGGAAGAAAGAAAAAAATACCAACTCACCCACTGTACTCACTCACACAATTCCCCATTAAAGGAAATTCTTTCAGGGCCTTCTTGAGTCTTTTAATCATGTCTTGAAACTCTGGCGAGCCATTGATTCCACAGTGTTCTGATGTGCTACAAGTTGTGCAAGCTGTAAGCAACAGGGCTGAACTCTGCACAGAGTGATACACCTACCGCACCTCTTCATGTTTACCTTAGGGGGTTGGTCTCAGGGACTTGCCAAAGCGCCCCAGGAAACCAGTCAGTTCCAGCCCTGCCTTCTTAACTCTTCCACTGCCTTCGTGGATGAAAAGCAGTTCACAGCCTACTACATCACTGTTTTGGTATGACAACTATGGTCTTAGTCATGTTAATCAGTTAGGCAAAAGCAGGTTCAAGTTTCAAGAGGAGCTAAGAACTTAGACTAACCTACTCTGAAAAGTGAATATCTCAAATCTGTTCTCTAACCAGTTTTGTGTCTGAGTCAAATACATTTTAAATCACAGCAATTAGATGTCAGGCCGTGAAATGTGTGGGGAAATGCTTCCCTGTAGCTTAACAGTAAAGACAGAGAGATCCGGCACATCCGCAGTGCACTGACTAAGAGAGCAAAGAACAAAATGCCAGCTCGTAATCAGCTCCGACACAACGCAGAAGGAACACAAGGGAAAAACATCCTCACTCAGTAAGCTACAAGAACCAAATTCCAATGGCTTTTGCTTCATTAAATAGTATAAACAGTTAAAACTACTCGTTTTCCAGAAAAGTAGAGCAGCTGATAAACAAGTGGTTCTCCAAGATTAGAACCATTAAAGCCTGATAACTTTGTATCTGCTTGTTGATAGTGAGTGATACTTAAAGCTATCTCCTTATTTGGGATATTTATAGTTATTTTGCCAGGATGGATTCTTTGATGCCTTGCATAAGAGCACATATTTAGCTTTTACCATAGTGGGCACAGCCTCCTCTGTCCAAGCCTTTTTCTTTTCCCTTTTTTATTTCAAAAATAAACTTCATAGGAAAGGAATTACCTTAGAGAACTCTGCTCCTCGGGCACATGTGGCTGAAATTAAACAACTACTTGGTTAATGGAGGAAGCAGATCTCTGCAAACACAGAACACTTTTGTTTTCCTAAGAAGCTGAGATTACGTGCAGCAAAAAAACCTGCCATAAAAATGACTGTCCTTCAGATAACATCCCACTGAACACACATACTTGTCATTCACATGTGCAGAAGCTCAAAACTGTTTTAAAATTGTTTTTCTCTGCGGGGACAAATGCCCCTAACCCTTCCCTCAGGCTCTCCTCCTTCGCGGTTTTGGAGGATAGCCACAAGATGATGTGGTCTAACTTGCCTTGGTCTTTTGGCAATAGTGAGCATCCAGAAAGCAGCCTGCGTAGTGTGGTAACTTCTGTAAGGACAGTGGAATCACAGCTATGGCGTGACCTGTATTTTCCACGATTCAAAGCACGCCTTCTCAACTAGAGTGATTAATAAATGGCAATGAATATGAGGGAGATAAAGCAGAATGCTTATAAGAAGTGATTCTGAGAGTGCATTCCTGAATTAGGGTCAGATCTAGAGGTCAAGCTGAGGGAATACAGTTCTGTGTAAGACACCACATAAATCCAAGTGGCAGAAATCAGTGACAGAAACACAGAGAAAAGCTGATGTGGCCTTAGACCCAGCTGGTACCCTGATCTGCTCTCTGAGGGGTCAACAGCAAAGCAGTAATCAATGGTAGGCGTACAGTTTGAGATGGGAGCCCAAAAAGGAAGATGACTCAGTTCTACACAAAAAACAGCCTGTGTAACTTGTAGATAAATTTAGTTTCAAAGAGATCCCTTTGAGATCCCCTCAGGCCCTACACTTTTAAGCTAATAAAGCTGATATAAAGCCTAAATTGACTGGATAATGCTTGAGGAAAAATGCAGAGAGGTTAATGGCTTGAGGGTGGTCAAAGGCCACCTTGCACAGGAACTTCCACTCAGAACACAGAACACTTTAGTTCTGCAAAACACTGAGCAAAGCTGATCAGTGCGCAGGTTTCTACCAGAGTACACCATGGGGACAGAAGATCCACTCCAGTCAGTCCTGCAGTTAAGTTCCTCATCGCCACCATTAGCCAAGAACAGTTACTTATGAGGAAGAGTGAAAGAAACTTCTCAAAGGACACCCTGAGATAACTATGCCATAAATTTTATTCCTGATCCTTATTATTTTGAAGTTGGCTCAGTCCTGAAGCATGACAAGTTGTTTGTTTTAAAATCTTGTATAATGTGATGTTTGCATGCTCTTTAACGTCAGTGAAAATTCACGGCAATGAGTTCCACAGGTTAACTGTGCATTATAAAACAAGCAAACAGAAACACAAATTTTCTTTATACATTTTAAGTTCTCAGTCTTTCCATTTTACAGACTGTGTTAGAGGAATTATGAACAATAATACATTTTACCATTTCTTAGTCTAAATTTATAAAATAATAAATGGTAAACCCCCTTGTACTTGGTTCTTAGACAGCCCTCAGTGTTTACAGATTTTCACATAAAATGTTACCAAATGTTTTCCTTAATGAACATGCATAATTTCCAATTCTGTTCGCATACTAGAGAAAAATCTCACAAAAGTTTTTCATTGATGAAACCGGGTAAAACAGATGGTTAATGCTCTTAAAAGCATTGTTGAGCATTGCTGAGTGAGGTAAATAAACTTCACTGATATCTCAAAAGAGCAAACCAAGATAGATTTGGGGAGAATAAGGAACTGATAGTTTCACCTGAACTTTTCAGATGAGAGTTTCTCCCATTTCAGTAGACTTGCTCTAGCAAATTTCAGCTATAACAAACATGAATTCTCCTCACTAATTATGCAAGCTACACTTAACAGGTTTTGGCTCCAGGTGAGAACCTTACCTTAAGACTTAGACTAGAGGTCCTCAAAACTGGAAAGGACTTTGTTTTAAACAGAGTCCTACTGTGACTTCAAAGAGTTCTGTTCTCAAATAGTTTCTGAAGCAGCTGTGGAATCTGCAGGTTTGGATCAATGACAAAGAGAAAGTGGAATGTGGCAGTGGTGGTTATTCCTGCCTGTCTCTGGATGTGATCCTGATCTTAATATACGACTAAATTTTTGAAGAACAATTATTCCTGTTGTTTTTACTGAGTGATCTGTTAAAACATTCATATTCCTCCAAATATACAGAGCACTCAGAGGAATTCCATGGCTCCTGTCCCACTGAATCAGGAGAGCCTACGCGTAAGCTCCATTCCCCACCCTGTGCAGGCCGCAGATGGTGTTGCACTGTGGCACACCCCTAGCCCCCATACCCTACATGTTTTTTCCTTTAATAATGGTTAGT
Source organism: Columba livia (assembly GCF_036013475.1). NCBI lineage: Eukaryota > Metazoa > Chordata > Aves > Columbiformes > Columbidae > Columba > Columba livia. Next base: position 18,241,890 of record NC_088612.1, on the reverse strand, counting down.
AGCATAACAGAAGTTACAAAAAAACCCACTGAAGAGATAACCCATTCAGGCTAGGCCCTTTAGGTCTTAGTGCTCTAAATCACCTCACTGGAATTGTCTTTTTCCATTGCTTGTATATGGAAATTTGATGCCTAACTCAAATTCTTGAAATCACATCGGACTTACTGTAATTTAAAGCAAATAGTGTGAACAGTCGTCAGCAACCTCAGGGCAATCAGCACAACAGAAGGCATTTGAGGATCACTTGTACTACTGAAATGCTTCCAGGGCAGGCAGGAACCGTGCAAGGTTTTGGCCAGTTTTCTAAGAGATTCTCATCTGCCCCTGATATTTATGTTAATGTCAGGAGCAGCAGTCTGGCTGGAAGTTACTCAAGGTGAACTGTTTGTACTGTGAGTGTGGCACTTGGGTATGATTTGAAGGAGAAGTCATTTCCAAAAGCTCTGATATCTCTGTACTCTGGTAAGTATAGAGCCCATGAAAGTGTCCAGTGAAATGACCAGGGGCTATTTTAACAAAAAATAGCCTTAAAAGAACTCAAGTTGTGATGTAGTGTTTAACTGCAATGGAGAAGCACACTTTCTAAGGTTCAAAACAAACCTTCAAAATATGTATAAACATTTCACTCCTTTTGAAGCAAGACACAACAGAATAGTGATTTCTGTAGCTATGGGACAGCACAACTCCTATCTCTCAACTATGAGTTAAAATCCTTTCAACAGAGTTAAAATAATTTTAGGAATTAGACTGGTAATCCTAACTTGAGCTATGAAGAAATGCTTTCTTATCTAAACCAGAACGGCCTGAATATACAGACCTCACTACGTGAAGGAAGTATTTCAGTAAACAGGTTTATCTTGAGTTCACCCAACTCTAGCCCAAAGATGCTGTAAAAGAAAGTTACGGCCAACTTGTAGCTACGGAAGGAAACTATTAAGTTTAAGATGTAGCTGAATAGAAATGGCTGTTCACAAATCAGTTGTACCTTGATTTACAAAGGCACTGCCATCTAAAAGAGAGCTGAATGAGGTTTTAGTTCAGCTCTGATGTGGTTTACAAAGATAGGAAAGGAAGAATCAGAAGGCCGCTCTGCAGTTTTGTTTTAGGAAACATGTCAATCTAAAAAGCTGCTACAGGGTATAAATAATGATCGCTCAGTGAGGGAGAAGAGAAACCTTTACCCTGTGAAACTCCAATGGCAACAGTTTGATCCAACAGATAAGAGGCTTTGATATAATATTTTTTTAAACTTCGGTGTGGATTCCACGCTGTGCTGTACCACCCTGAGCAATTACAGTGACTTAGGCCAGAATATCACCATGTTACCTTTTTAGAGGTCAGTTCTAGGTTTTGCCTGAGAACAACTGCTGCGTCGTCAACTACAGGTGTTCTAAGAAAACCTGATTTTTGTTCCAATTAAATGATTTTTAGCAAAAATTAATCTACAAGTTTTTTGTACATTTAATACATTAGTATTCGCTAGATCCTTTTGAACAAACATATGTGCGTCCTGGCATCAAACAGAAAGAAATAATCACATACATAAAACAAAATCAAGTTCTTTTGTATAACAAAGACGTAGTTTTCAGCTTTCTAAAGAACTGACTATTTTACAAGTGCCATTCAAAGGGAAAAACTGACCTTTCTAGTGATAACTTTAAATACCTTCAGACCCGTTTTGTGATTATGTTATCAACCGGAGCAGCTTTGTAATCCATTGCAAGTAAGGAAATACTGTATCTTCATTTAATTTGCTTTCAAGACCCCCTGGTAATCTGACATTTTTAAAGCTTATCTTATTTTCCAGGTCATCAGTTTGTTTTTTTCAGTGGGCTTACTGTTGTGGGCATTCTGAGTTAGGCAAGTGCCCCGTTCATTGATTGCTATCTTCACGTTCTCTGTTTTCTTCTAAGCTTCTGCAAGCTTAACTGAAGATTTTAAACATCTTTTCCATACACATATTTTAGCCTGAATTAACATTAACCTTTCACTAATACTTGAAGAGTGAACACAAAACAAGCACAGCATTGTCTGCTTGTGCAAAAATGGAAGTTGACAACCCTGATTCTCACAAACTGGGATATTAAAAACAAAAGCCAAACCCCTTGAACAACAACAACAAAACCCTTCCTCTTCTGGCACTATAAGGTCTCAATTGGTCTCTTTCACAATATTAAAAATTAAGTAAAAAAACCCCAAATAACTTAAGGCATCAAATTGCATCAAGGTAATGGAATACAGTAACGGAAGGATAGAGATATCCACTGTCCAGTGTTCCCACAACACATGTCTCAGCACCTCAGTGCATTTCCTTTGAAATGTGTAGAAACCATAGAACAATATTGTTGGAAAGAAGAAGTTCCAATTCTAACATTTGGCAAATTCCAATTTTCACCAGGGGAAATTGTGAGATATATTACTTTGACTTGCAGAAAAATGAAGAGTAAGCTTTCTTTTTGAAATAAATGAACAAGACTGGACAGAATAACCAGTTGCCTTCAACAGCAAGGGCAGAAGACTTTCCAGTAATAGTGTAAAAGAATATAAAGCAGGTAACAGCACCGTCTCTAGGGTGGGCTAAGAACAAATGCCAACTACAACCACAGCCATTAGCCCGTCATTGCCCTTTTCCCACTGAGACAAGCAGCTGCTCCTTCCTGCCTCGTCTCCCAGCAAATTGATCTGGCTGAAAAATAACTGCCCAGGGATTTTTTTATTTGGATCACTTGCCCAGTCTGGTTCACCACAGGTGACCACATGAGCGGGCACCAGTGACATGAGAGCAAGTGCATCGTACGGCAACGTGCTCGGTGATGCTGCTGAAAACAAATGTTGCTACAACCTCATTTTCTTTAGGTTCCCCTGGAGATAATAGAAAAAATGGGTTCCTCTAGATGGGGGTTATGAGAACAAACTTGTCAATTCTTTAACTTACTCTCTAAAGCTCCCTGCTTCTCCCCATTTAATTTAGGGCAAGTCTAGAGAGACCAGACTCCTACCAAGGGTTATTCCAGCCCTGGATACATTCCCCACTGTCTTGGCCCTTAAACTGCAATATGCACTTTAAATACAGGGACGCCCTCTTTTGTCATCGCCCACAGCCCTGTGGTGCTGTTCATCCTGCAGAGATGGTGAATGCTCCTACTGGCTTTAATAGTTTCTGAAAGTGCTTAACGTTTCTGAAACTCACACCCACAATTTGCACTGGGATTTTTTTAAACCCTATTTGTTAATTTTTGCATACATTTTTTTTTAACTATAAAATCCTTGACCCTGAGATTGCAGTTCATCCATTCTGGCAAAAGGCAAACAGCCTGAAAAGTAGCCCTGATCTTCAATGAGAATGCTGTATCAGTGTTCCCAAGATGTGATATAGAGGTGATTTAATTACACTTGGTGCAAACAGTGACCGTTAGTTAGTTAAAGACATACTTATTTTACTTTAAGCAGCAATCAGTTTACTATAAACTCAAACTGTGCTCACATTGAGATTTCTATTAGTTTACATCAACTTTAAAATTATTTTAACTAAAAATCACCGCAACTTCCTTGTATAGACAACAAAGACAGAAAAACAAAGAACATGGCCATGATACATCTTCTGAGGCTCACTCATAGCTCAAAGTTAAAAAGAATTCCTACCAGTAGGTTATTGTTACAAAGAATTAAATAACACAAGTTTGAAGCTATTTTGGAATTGGTTTGTATAATAGCACTGAAGACCTATTTCTATACATCCACATGGGTATTTTTAAAGCGGCATTTTAAAAACAATGCGTATCTGGGAATAAGGATGCTTCTCCATGTTCAGAAACAAGCAAGAAAGTGTGTGTACCCTTGATAAAGGAACAAACAGACCTTGAAACCAACAGACGTACCTAAAACACGCAACTACCATGAACTTCTAGGAGTAAAATATCTACTGGCCAAATATTTTCACAGGAATTGAAACTATGAGGCATTTTAGTAAATTCTGTTAAAAAAAAATTAAACCAGTGAACAAAATTGTCAGGCAGAGATGGAGCAACCAGCTCTACTGAATCCAGTACTGTTAATGGACAAAGTATATTAGTCACTAAAAGCCTTGCAAAATGGAGATAAATTATTTTATATATAATCTAATTCTATTATTACTTTCATCCATTTTTTTTGGGGGGAGTGCTGCAGTGTAACATCAAATTCATTAGTATCTCTTGTGTTCTTGGGTATGTGAGATAAAGTTAGCACACCACCCCTTTCATGAGTCACAGATCTTTTAATTTCTATTATACTTTTCAATTGTTGCCTTTATTTCTGCTGAGAAATTATTTATTTTCCTATAATGTAAGAACACTTTCTTAAACTAGAAATTCAGGAAAATGTACGTGATTTAATGTAACATGGATATATTTTGGTGAACCTGCAATACAAACCCCAATTATCAGGTACTGTTTATAATATTTTTTTTTAATCTTTTCTGATATCCAATGTAACACAAAGATTTTAAAAATGTGCTTTAAGTTACCTAAAATAAATATACTTTGAAAAAAGAACACTTAGTGCCATAAAACTTCTTAAGTTATCCCCTTTTCAGCAGCATATACAGGACGGTTCACAACTAAGTGACTAAAAAAGATGAGCAGGTTACCTGGGGATTTTCTTGGGAATCTGCGGGGGTGATGAATGGCTGCCCAGTTTCTGTTCGGAGCTCTCTGGAGCTTTTTCCTGCATGTCTCCTTTGTCTTTTGCCAGCACATCTGTGATCGCAGACTCGGCTCCGCTCACGTTTGGATGGTCGGCTTTTGGTTCAGCTGGTGCTGGTTCACATCTATACATGAACACAATCGATGGCTTCTCACTCGAGTCTGACTTCGCCTCGCTGAACCAGTGATGACGTTGGACTGGAGGAGGGGGGAGCATATGTATAACAGTTCCATCCAGACCCACCAGTTTTCCTTTCTCTCTTTCTTTCTCTTTGTCTTCCTCATCATCAGTTTTTCTGCGGCGGAAGAAGCTCTTAAATGATATCCAGCGTTTGGGTTTCGCATCAGCAGCTCGGCGACCTTCTGAATGAAGGATTGACTCAGCCTCTGTCGACCTGGTGGGACTGTTTGGTTTGGTCCAATTGCTGAAGTGTCTTTGCAACAAGTTGCTTGCATGGTAGGGGGAAGAAGTGGACCGTGGAGGAGGAAATGGCGGTGCTTGCTCTGTTTTGGGACTTGTGGTATTTGGGGAGGCTCTCACTGGCTTTGGAGAGTGAGTGGCAACTGGCTGTGAAAGTGAGTCTTTCTGCATTTTAGCAGCAGTGTTTTCCACCGCCTTGGATGACTCTATTTCAGACTGTGATGTAAACAGAGATTTGGGTCGTACCAGGGTGTTTTTAGTAGCATCTGCATCGGGGGGTAAGGAATACAGCTCTTCTACGCTACAAGACTTGGGCCCAGACTGAGGTGTTTCTGGAGGAGACTGTGGAGGTTGGATAGAGGCCACAATCTGTGAAAGCACCGTACTTGCATTCTCTCTACCGCTGCTGCTGCCAGCAGAAGCCTCTGGTGTTACGTCTACTTTGGCTGCAGGCTCCTGTGTTGTCTTCTGAACTCTTGATGGGGAGCTGTGGTCAGAACTGTGACTCCTCTGTGGTGATATCTGACTTTTAGTGAGACAGCTATTAAACTCTTGGACCTTTTGTGCCACAGAACCCAGCCTGCATTCAGAGCTATTAGTCACCCCCTTCGCCTGGGAAAATTCAGTGGCTTTACTTCCTATGGCTTCAGTCATTTTGCTTTCTGTTTCAATTTCTTCATATGTGTGGCTTATCACACTAGTAGTTTTATCTTTGATGGATAGCTCTCCGCTGGTCCCTAGAAAACTTTTATAGATAGCCAGATTATCATATGCATTTGGATTGATTACTATGGGAACTTTAATAGCATTTTTGGAACTCTTAGCATAAGTGGGCTCATCATGAATGATAATAGGAAAAGGCGGCATGCCAGCATTATTGTAGCTGTTGAATTTTATCTCAGATAAATTGGGAGACTTAACTGGGATAGTTTTTGAAGAAATATTTGTAGCTGTAGGTGAAGTAGGAGCTGACTTGTGGTGGCTTGTCTTCCGGGGGGGAACAGAAGGTCCTGAGTTGTTACCAATTAACTCCACCTTAGGTATCTTCTGTCTTGGACTAGTACTAGAAGTCCACACTTCTTGATATCTGATTGCACTGGACTTTTTCAGATTAGCATTTATGCGTACAGGTGATGCTGCAGAGGATGTAACAGGTGTGCCTGGAGTTACGGGTGAGCTCGTGTTAGATGATGTGGTTTTGGTTTCTGAGGTTTCAGTTGGACTGTCCTTACATTCATTGGTCATGGCAGCTGATACATCTACTACAGTATATGGCTTGCAAACTGGTTGTTCCATATTCACCACTCTGTAAGGTTTAGCTTGCTCTTCCACAGGCACCAAATTGATAGTTACAGCTTGACCAGCAACATCTGACGAACTTTTATTCTCTTGCATATCAGTCTGCACAGCAATTTTGCCATCCTTCTCTTCCAGTCGAAGCGCCAGGACTGCCTTGTGAGTTTCTAGACTTTTCGGAACGTTTCTGGGAGGTTTTGACACATCCTTCACTAGTTGATTATCACAAAGACTTTCATATTCTGGTTCAATTAATTTGAGGTCCTGAGGTGTACTGGGAGATAACCCTCCATTACAGAGCTTCTGTGAAGAACTGCTGGTTGTTCCAGAACGAGACTCTTCAGTCAAAGAAGAATCAGGAGATGTAGAATCAGAAGATCTCATGCTCTGCATGCTTTCTTGCCCATAAAGAATCACAGTCTCTTCCCCATAACCATTTAAAATTTCATCATAACTGTCATCATAATCCACTGCACAGATCCGCTGGAGAGACTTGTTTCTAAGGGGCACAGTGTTCCATTTCTTGTCGACACAGAACGGAACAGGAGACAGGGTGTTAGCTCTAAAATTAGCAAAGCGAGGTTGGCCCCTCATACGAATTTCCATTGCTAGCAACTCTTCATCACTTTCATCCCAGCTCTCATGCTCTTCCTGCATGCTGCCAAAAAACGCGTCATCCTCGCTCTCATCTCCGCTAGAGAACTCTGGATAGCAGAAACGTCCACCTTCGTTACTTATTACTTCAGTGCTTCCACTCAGAATAACATGCTTACTGTGTGAATCCTTCATTCCACCCATCATGCAGCTTGGAGGGATCTTTCTTTCTAATGATCTTTTATAACAATTATTTATTCTTCCCAAAAAGGTTTCTCTTGAGTTCATTTCATTTCCAGTTAGCTGAGGCGTGGTATCCAAACCTGCAATCTCCTTCAAAACTTCTGTCAGGCCATTATTATTATTATTTGGTATCTTACCTACACCATCGTTGTTGCCATAAGGCCTATGAACATGGCTATAACCTTCAATCTCATCTTCATTGTTATTGTTCAGTGGTTTTTTGTTCAAGACAGCTTTGTTTCGGTTCCAGCCTGCAGGCACTGATTTATTCTCACAGAGATCCGGCGTGCTGATTTCACCACATACACCCTGCCCATCCACTACCATCATGGTGGGTTTCACGGCTATAGTGGGTTTCTTTGCCACAGGTGGTCGGAAATTGCCTGTATTTCTCCCACGCTGGCTGTTACTTTGGTTTGCATTGGGTTTCAGATTGCCTTGGGAGAGGGTTTTTTTTTCAGAGACAGGGGGTAACTGATGCAAGCTTTTGGGCTTGAAGCAGTTCTTACATTCACCGGGTTTCCAGACGTGTTCAGTGAACGTGTTGCAAGCAGACATTTTCCCAGAGCTTTGTGCTTGGTGCTCTGCTGTTCAGTGCATGGTAAGAATTTCATCCATATGCTTTCACTCTGTTCCCCTGGTACAGCTACTGTTCAGAGCAGTGATCATTCTGAAACACAGAAGAGAATGATGGTAAGAATGGAGAAAACCAGGCTGATCATTATACTTACACTTTCTGTGCTACAAACAACCTGGAATAAGCAAGTAGCCTTTTGCTGATGTCTCATCTATTTTCACCTAAATTTACAAAACTATGTAAATGAAATGCAAAAAACGTTGCAAATATCATTCTTCTCATACATAAAGAAGTGAAGCTTTAGCAGCTAAGCCCTGTATTACTGAAAGCAGAGAAAGAAAAAGAGAAATGGCAGCAACTGAGAATTTAGAATAATTCTCCTGACTAGTTCAGGACCACTGACCTTTAATTTTTCCCAATAGAACAAATGCTAGAAAGAGGATATAAAAACAGAGATTAGTGCCCATTGCTTTGAACATAACTACTTAAATATCACACAAGAAAGTAAGAGCATATTTACTCTCCTAAATGCAATTGAGATCACTTGTTTTCACCTTGAAAGTGAATGAGCTCAGCTTAAGAGACCAAATATATCCAAGCAATTGCAAACTCTGGTGTTTTAGTGCTTTTTTCATCAGAGTCCAATGATAACTGGACGGGTGTTGTGGCTGAAGGGACAGGCTGGACAGCTGTCCTGGGGAAGTCAGTTAAAAATGCTGGGGAATCCTTTCCAGAAAGTCACTGTTTCTTCTCCTTTAGCTTACAATAGCAGCAATAAACCATTCTTATATCCTCAAAACAAAACTATGGATTTTTAGTCCCTGATTTGTTTCACATGTAGCTTTTCTACCTAACTCCTCCAGAAATAACAACTGAAAAAGAATTTAAAATCTCTTTCAAAGACAACCTGAAACGATCAGCCTTAAGTAAAAACCAAACATGAATCTGCTGTGCTTTATAGTCACTGGAGTATCCAGGATTTGAGAGTTTCATGAATTAATGCCTGAAGATTTTAAGGCTTCTACGCCAAATCCACAAGTCTGGTCTCTTCATCACTGTTGCATAACTCAAATTATTGGAGACATTTTACTGAGGTAAAAGAATCTGTATATCCACCACTACCTCTGTAAACACAGGCACTGAAAATCAGTAACTTCATATTCTTACAAGATTTGTGTGAAAGTGTACTTGCTGATCACACAGGTACACTGAAAGGATATTAATACAATAAATCCATTCAGGTGAAGATGCAGCTCTCTGTAGAGCTGTGGTTAGGAACTCAGCAGCAGGATGGCTCTGCTGGAATTCACCACGGGCTCAACTGGTTTTCATCCGCGTAACAAACAACAGAAATCGCTAGTAAAACGGACTCTCGTAGGAATTAGTGAGTCTCCTCACGTCCTGCCCTGTGTTCTGGCAGAGGGCCGGCCTGTGCTGGAAAACTCTCCTGGAGCAATCCTGTTCCAACACCAGATGGGGCTGCAGTCTAACTCTATTAGTATCTTCAGACACATTCGCGGTACCAGGGCTATCATATTTCATACGCTGACTAAATATGTTTCCAGACAAAGGTTTTTGCCAAAAAGTCAGTGCCAAAAGCTTTCCCTGTATGACCTAAGAGATAGAAAGTCTGCTAGACAGAGATCTGCCCAAACCTTCAGCCTTTGTTCTATACATACAGAGTAAAATGCCCTGGTGTTTTTTTGATCTCTGCCAAGATTTGTTGCTTCAACACTTTGCAAACCCATATATTGTAAGAAGAAAAATTACGTTAAGAAACAGTTCTCCTAAAATGAGAGAGAGCAAGCAAGAGCACACATACTAACATTTTATATTCTGGTTAGCTCCTTCTTTTCGTGTATTTAACAAATAAAAGGAGTAAAGTTACACTAATGGGGATGTAATCTAAATGTTTTCTTGGAAAATATTATTTCTCCACCACTTAAAACCTCCGAACAAACAATTTAAACAAAAGGGTTAGTGCATACCTGTGTGGTTTTTCAGATTTAACCGGGTGATGTTATTTCTTTGAAATTGCATAAACTGCACTTGCTCTAGAATCCTATCACAAACCAGGCAGCTTTATGGCCTTCCCGGCAAAGCATTTTCTGCTAATAATGTTGGGGTAGAAATGAGAAAGCACGCTATTGCACACCTTCATATGACTACATTTTATGTTTTACTGCTGGCTGTACTCACTCTCATTTGCTCAGATACCCTGATACTAACGAATTTTCCTCTAACCCAGATGAGTTCTATGCTCAACATATGAAAGCAAACTACAGGAAACACCGCAGAATCACAATACAACGCTCCAGTCAGAGTAAAAAATACAGCTCTCTGCAAACATATATCCCAAGTCCCAGAAGCACCACCTGCAGCAGTTTAGCTTAAATATAAAATACATGTAGACATGTCTCTGTAAATGCAGACATGTGACTTAAACAGAGGAAAATACACAAGACACGTATAGGTACATTAGATCTTTTGCACTTCACCACCTAATGGCAATGGTTTCAACACCACCACGCTAACATGGTTTTTGACACGCTCTGTGAAAGATGAGACCCGCTGACTGCTCAGGTTTCTGAGCACAGCTGGCTTTCCAATGGCTTTTGGCGCAGGCAGGGCGAGCAGTTCCTGTCGCCCGCTCCTGTAACAAAGAGGACATCTGCACCTTCGGACAACAGGAAACGTACCTTCAGGAAAACAACTCCCACATTGTGCTACTTTCATACTCTGAAAGCAGAAGTACTTCTGTGCTATTACAAATTAAATTCATCGTGAACTTTTTATGTCTAAACAAGTATTTGCATTCTAAAAAAAACTTTAGGCAGTTTCTTAATTGCTGTACAACTGAAAGTGATTTTTCTGATGTTTTCCTCTCCCTTTCAAATACATTTACTGTTTCAACTACTGATTCCCTACTATGAGGGATAATTATAGCAAGAGTGATTATGAGTGACAACAGAAATTAAATCTTCCAGCGTTAAAAAATGTAAAACATTCTTCATGTGTTCGGGCTGTTGCTCCCATTGCTGTTAACAGCAGCTCCAGCTTGGTAGAGGGCAGCAGAGTCCACTGAAGGGAATGAACATGCACATAAACACAACATGAAAAAAATGCCTTTGGCCCCAATATCCTGACATTGTTAATTTCTGGATTCTTTCTCTGCTCTTAAAAACAAAGGTGGTCAACGAGATCCGGGCAGGTACACATCAGGTGTCTTAAGCTGCTCCAGGGATTAGGTATCTTTTCCTCTCTAACATCCCTCCTTCCATGACAGGCCATTTAACTGCTGAGGAACAGGAATGCGCACTCTGCAGAGGAAGATGGCATCTGTAAGATGACAGAACCCACTTGAAGATACTCAATCTCCACAAAATCAAGGCAATAACAACCTCGGACGTTAAATACAAACCAGCATTAGGCTTCTAAAGGAAGCATTAACAGTAATTGCACAATATTGACATTGTGCATTTCATCCCTGTATCTCAAAGCCTTTTTTATGCAAGTTGATAAACATAACTATTCATAATTTATACAAAGAAACACTGCAGTGCAGTGACACTAAGTAACTAAAATTCACCAAGTGAGTCAGTGACAGGAACAAGTACAAGTTCTGCTCCTAATGCGGTGCTACAGCCAGCGGATTGTGATACTTCATTCACTAAATGGTTGAGTCAACACAGATAGTTTATCAGCTTTAAAGGCCAAATCACTCTTTGTGTAAATGACAATAATGCTCCTCATTTCAGCAGATACACAACTGCACACAGGAGGGCTCGGTCTGGCCCTGTTGAATTAATATCAAACAAACAGAAACGCAAAAGCATGTTTCACTTTGCAGGTCAGAGGGAGAAGATGACAGACTCAGCGTTGCAGTGCAGAGATGAAGTAATCAGCTGAGATACCCTCATGTCAGAAGACTGAACCTTGTATAGAAACGCAGAAGTATTTTTGTGGCTCTTATTTGTCGACATCATCTTTGTTGAGTGCACAAAGATAGCAGTAAACATGCATTTCAGGCATTTTCCCTTTGTTCTAAGTAATTTCAGGCTGGCGGTTCTCCCTTAGATGGATGCTGGCTGAATTGCAATGGAGGCCTTCTCCGGTAATACTTTACACTAACATAATCCAATTAAAAAGAACTTAATTGGTGTGCAACATTCCCTACAATTTCAACATTTTAAAAATGAATAGTCTCAGTAAGTACCAGATGGTGACACGCACTAATTAATCAGGCCTGCTCAATGAATGAAGCATATTAAAATGAATGCACCTATTAGACATGTGTTTTCAATGCTGCATGCTGCAAAAAAACTCCCTTTAAATGAATGCCTGCTATATTACTGAGCAATACACACAAGTGTGCATTTCATCATTTGTCACTGCAACACTATGATTCTCTGACCCCTTCTGCGATCACTAGATACTTGGTACAGATTTCCTTTGGTTTGTCCTCCCTTGGGGAAAAGGCATTTAGCTTTAGCATTGCTAGCCATGAAAATGGGCCTGCCATTTTTATGCTGTAGAATAAATTGCGTTGATCAGCGTTCTTATCAGACAACCGTCCAAAAAATTGCTACTGAACAGCCCCTGAACCTCCCACCACCGATGGGCACGTCCTCAGACTGCAACACCCAGCGCTGGGGACCCAGCCCAGGTTTCCCACAGAGGAGAGCCCAAGCAATAGCAACAGTCTAACGTAACAAGAATAAAGTGATGGTTATTCTTTGGCAGCATCTGATGACTGTAAATATTTTGGAGACTTTTTGGAAAATCTGAAATGCTCCAACTTCACACACACGGCCCTGCTTAGGTGGCAATGGGCTGTCAAAACGCTCCGTCTCCCAGTGTGTCGGGACTGACTCAGGGCCGCTGCATCTAACACAGGTAACTGGGATCACAAACAAATGTGACAAGTGCTAATTAGGGTTTTTTTTGTCCTTCATGCCATAAAAAAATTTCTTATTAAATTTTACATCATTTGTCCGACTTCAAAGGAAAGCAAAACCCCAAGTGAAGCTAAGTGCAACATCTGCTAGATCTATGAAATAGAACGCCGAGAGAGCAGCTTCACAGCCAGCAGTCACGGGTCCCAATTTGACGGCACATTGAGAACTGCACTTGTTTACATTCAGTACCCAGAAGCACTGTGCTTTGGGTAATCTTGCAGTGCTTATTAATGAAATGTAAATCAAGAAAGGAAAAAAGTGCTATATAGTACCGCAGCAGAGTTTGGAAATAAAAGCTAAATATCAATATTAAAAAATGGGAGTAGCACTCACAGATCTCGCAGCACTTCATGATGGCCAAGGAGCATTTTTTACTATAGAATTTTGTAAAGAAGAATGGTAACTCAGTTTGGTGAAAGATCAAGAAACAGACCCTGACTCTTAAGTGTGGTGCCCAGTTCAATCACATCACTTCACACAAGGTACGACAGGAAAAAACGTGAAAGTAAATAGTAACAAACAGCATTATGGACTGCCACAATTTTCTTCCCAAAGTGGACAAATATTCACCAAATATCAATCATATCATTGTTATAACAAGCCAGAACTGTAACTACACAGATAGCACAGATGGAAATTTCCATAAATGCTAGGCCTTATCGTTTCTGTTAAAAAAGTTCTATCTTGTTGCAGACAGTGCTTTGTTTTGTTCTGGTTTTTCTTCCAGTCAGAACCGAGTACCCTGGTAATCGTCCAAGGCCATAAAATGACAGTTCTGCAGAAAATGCAATAAATCTGCAGTGGATATTGAGGAGGCAATGACCTCAACTAAGAAGTTGCCAACTGCCTTTGGAGCCACTCTTCAGCAGCAGGTACTGTGCTGCTGAGGCAGAAGGGGTAGGATGGATGGAAAGGACAGCAGAACCACTTTCACCCCAAATACTGAAAAACACCTAATGCAACCTGGCTGCAAGACAGTATGGAACAACTTAAACTATTTCTGCTTTTATGTTCTCTCATTTAGAAAAAAGAGTTTAAATTACATAAATATTTCATAAAACTAAGTGAGTGAAGGAAACCCTTGAATGTTTTTTCTACCTAAAACCTATAAGAATAAAATACGATAGAAATAACCAACGAACTGGAGCAAAAAACTGCCTAGGGCGAGACAATCTGTAACGCTTCAGAAGAAAACAGGCATTTCTTTACAATTTACCTAACCCAAACAGAGCAGGGAAAAGGCAAGAAACATCCTCAGGATCTGCCCAGGTAATCTGATTAGATTCTGCATCGCCACATTGACAACACAAAAAGCAATAATAAGTATGAGCTCTCACATTTGGTGTTCAGGCCCAGTAGTCCAGTCAAGGCATGTATCTGAACATGAACTCTTCTGAGTTCACATAAGAAGGGATTCTTAAATGGAGTAAACTATTAAAGTATTTTTTTTTCCCCTTTGGAAAAAAACCCATAATTTAGCATTTAATAAAACTGAAATTTATCATGACCATTCAGGCATATATGATTGTATTGTAATGATAATTCAGATATTCAGTATATTCTTTAGGGATACTTTTTATTTGCACAGAAAATTAGCTGGGAAAAACCCAGTAAGATAAGCCAGACTCACAAATAGTTTGTTTACCTTGCTTCCTAAAAAGGGCTGTGTACAACGTTCCCAGATCTATCAGCAAATTAAGGGTAAGCGCATCAGTTGACGGGAACAAGCATGATAATGATAATTAAAAAAAAATCCTCAATTTCAGCACATTTAAGTTTGTCCCAACCCTATTTTAGTCAAATTACGAGAATTAAGCCCTTCACAGCATATTAAAAATGTACTGGTATGACTATACCTTGACCAATCTAATTATCCTTGATTTACCTTTCCAGGGCTCACTTGAAATCCTGCCCTTTGAAATTTTTTTCCTGTTGCTTTAGTGCTCAAAAACATCTAGAAGAATAAACTTTAGAAAACCTTTACTAAACCTCTCCAGAATGTATTCACAATAAACAACAACGAAATACCTGAAAAACATTACACTGCTTCTATAGCTACAAAACCCAGGAATGGTTGTGGTTATTCTTCTGCTGAGCACAGCTTGAGAATGAAAACAGCGTGTATCATCACGGCGTTATTGAATCCATCAATTCTGCAACTCCAATTTACTTAAAACTCTCTCCCTTGGACTGTGGCGACCTCTGGCTCCAGAGATCTTTATGCTGAACCCTTGATGCAGCAAAACCCACAATTGCCAAAAAGACATTCATTTCCGTTTAGGAAAGTGACTTGTGGATACCAAAATAATCTTAGAAAGGATAGGAAGGATCTCACTAAAACGTAGCCAAAGACAAACAAAAGCCTGTAGTATGAGATGCAGGTAATTTATGAGCGAATTAGTGGCTTGCAGCCCGTGTAAGAGATGAGCTGTAATCCAGAAGATAAAACGCATTGCAAAGAAGCCAGAGGATGGTTCCATCATCTCAATCCCCTCCCCAAGATCCTTACGAGTTTTAAGTAAAGACTTGAGAGAATTAAGTTTTTTAAAAAAACAAAACAAAACCACTATCAGCCATTATAATAAAGGAGATATTAAACATAACTGATAAATTAAAAGCAACAGCACAGTAGTACTGCGCTGTGTAAAGCCAAGAGCTGTGGAGAAACTGGAGAACCAGGTGGCTGAGCACCACTTAACATTGTGTGGCCCCTCAGCATCAGATCCAGCACAGTATGGAGTGTGAACAAGACATGCTTTTTATCATACCTTCTGTGAAAAACACTTGCTCTTCTTCCTACCAAATGGAATAACAGGCAAAAGAGAAATGGCACAATCTTCTTTAAAGTTTTTAAGAAGTTCTCACAATTACTAACTGCAGGACATGCAAATGGTACAACCAGCAGATTACATGCTTTCGGTGTAAGAAAATCAATGATGATTTACTGAATATTGTGTTCTGTTCTATTTATGACATCTCAGGAAGAAAAGCAGCATAAAACAACCGCAAAATTTTTTTAAGGGATGAAAAGCTTTCCATATTAAGTGAAACAAAAAGATTAGGATAGTTTAGTTCAGAATTGAGACAAATAAAATCATATTATATTAAATGATCCATCACATAAAGAAGATAGACTGGGTGTTCCCATTTAGTGTCTGTCTCAAAAAAAAAAAAAAGCATAACATATTTAAAGCAGTAAAAAGAAATTTATTCCGTATAAAATGCTTGCTGAAACAAGCTGGCACCGAGACCAAGAGGTCGGCTGGATTCAGAAAACTTGATTTGACATTTATACATGGGATGAGACATTGATGGTTCTATTAGCTGGGGTAAATCCAAAGCTTCCATTTTCAGTGTTTAAACAAAGCATTAACTCTTTGAGTTGAGAAGAAAATTTGTTCCTTGGCAGATGTTTCCTTTCGTGGCTGTTTAGGAGGTCTGGGCAGCGTGGGGCCTGGGCAGTGCTGGAGGCAGCTCCCCCTGAGCACTCCTGAAACGGGGCACCAGTTGCCGCCTCTCTGCACTCACAGATCCCATTCTGCCACTTCACTGTGTGGGATATATCTTTTGTTTAGGGTTTTACCCATATAAGCCTTCCTTTTGCAAGGCCTTTCTCAAAATTTATATCTTTGCTAACAACATAATGCTGTTTTTTCCTTCTTATCAGATACTACTCTTCCAGTGCTTTTAGTTTAATACAGCAAAAATAACTAAATGGTGAAATAATATGAATATCCCCTTGTCTCCCAGTGTTAAGGCCTTTATCTTCTCCTCCTACACTTTGTTTTGTCATTCTTGTGCCAGGCTTACAGCTCAGCCCTGGAAACATTCTCTGTGTTCTTTTGATGACTACACAATCATGTTTGATATCGGGCAACTGGCACCTCAGGCCATAAACTACTTGGGCCACATATCTCGCAATGATCCATACAAATCTGCAGCAACCCATGAGGGTAGGATGGTGTAATTACAAAGGTGAAGAAGTCAGATGGAAGTCTTACAAAAGATTAGTACTGTTTGAATGTTATACTACAAGACGGAAAAATCAAGATAAGATGACAAATGATTTAACTGGGATTTTTCTCCACAACTGACCTAAACAATTTAACTTTTGAAGTCGCATGCATTACTGGTTTATGGTGGAAAATATAAATAAGCCACACACTGATAACAAATCCACTGCTTTGCAGAGCAACTGCCTGGAAAGGGCTTGAATCTGTAAAAACTCCTTTAGCTTCCCATTCCACAGCAACCATCTGCTCCCCCTGCCTGCCACTTGCTGCAGTCATTTTGCCTTGTTCCTTCCATCTATGATCAAAGAGAAATAGCCTAATTTGAGGATCTCTTTGATAATCTTGGGAAACTAGCTACAGGTAATTTTTTGGCCAAAGATAGTTCAAGCAGCTTATTCTCACTCAGCCTACTCTTCTAATTAGTATGTCATTTATTCATCCCAATAAGCTTCTTTACCAGGCATGATGAATGCAAGAAATTTTAATCTGCAGTTATAAGCCACAGCAATGAAATGAGTGATGAGCTATAAGTCAGAGGGTTGAAGATATTATTCTTTACTAGTGTTGAAGTTAAAAAGAAAACAACGATGATGCTTTCCAATTTCCTGATCTCCCCATTTACATTTTCTTTCAGACTACTCATAAAAAACCCTTGACTAATTTTAGGACAAAGATTAATAGGTACCACCGCATGCCAACTCAGTAACAACCTCCTACTTACCATCAGTTCACACCTATCACCTATAGGCAGGCCTAATTACATAATATATACTGTATTTTCATCATTTCAGTTTCTTAATAACAACATAGCAAAATACGACATTAAGTTAAAACATGCTATATTTAGAAGTTAATTTAGCCTTTTGTGTACTTGATAATGAAGATACCTACTCAGAGCTCACCAGAGTTCAGCATTTGGAACGAAGACATACAGAGGTATGAGGAAAAGAGGATGTGGTTTTGCAAATACAATGAACTTTTGTTTTATTTTAAAAACTATTTTTAAAAGCAAGGCTTTTGATTAGCAATAGTATCAGACAGTTATTCAACAGAAAAAAAACAGTCTGAGTAATTTCATAAAGACTGAATGTTTAGTTTTTCGGATTTCCACAGAGATTTGCGAAATATTTTTTGGCATAACCGGAAAATTAATCACTACTAACCTCACCTTCTATGGCTGTTTTAAGTACCCCCTACTCAAATAATTTATCATATAACAATCACTGAGGAAGATGTCAGCTTTTCTAAGTCCGTTGCTTTAAAAAGCCTTTTGTTGAAACCAAGTACGTTAACAGTGCCTTAATCGTGCCAGAAATTGCAATAAGTTCAACCCAATAAAGGCAGCAAAACTATGTTTGGATACCAGAATGCAGTATATAAATTTAAAAAGTTATGAAATACAATAATAGGATATTTATCAGCTGCTTATCACCTCTGTATGCAGTTGTCAGACTTGGCCCCTGTGTTGCTTCATACAAGTCTGCTAAGAAACCAGAGCAGATTTGCTCTGCACTGTGCAGGTTTTCATACATATCAATACAATAATTTTTGCCACATAAAAGTATTTTTTTCTCCTTTTTTTCTGTAGAGAGCAAAGTAATTTACTTTCATGTGGTATTACAAGGACAGGAAAACTAAAGAGAGAAGTGGAAAGACACAAACAGGCTAACAGCCTTTCTCAGAATACAGCAGTTATCAAGAGCAGCTTCACGTAACCTCTCCTTATGTTCCCCTCTACTTCTGCCAAGGCCAGGTATTGCCCTCTCAAACATGGAAGCGCCCTGCAGACCCCTCTGCGAGGGAGCTGACCCCAGGGTGTCCCCCGGCTGGTGGCAGGACGCAGGGGCACAGCAGGGACACCACGGCAGTGCCGCTGCCAAATGCGGCTCAGTACCAACGCACCGCACTTGTGTTCCAGCAGAGAACTCTTCCAAGACCGATATAATCCAACACGATTAACAAAAGGATGGTTTCATAATGATAATTAGCATTGTGTAGTCAGAAGATAGGCTGTAGGCCTGTATCTCTAATGTCCTATGTTAAATTTGTTCTCCAGACATAAAAGACTGGTACATTAACCACGTCTTATTTTCACATTTTTCTTTTCAGCAAAGTCTGGATGAATCGTAATGCACAAAGATAGTCTGAAACACTCAGCAGATGATTTCGCTTAAATCTCAAGTAAGACAAATTAGACTAGATCTTCAATCACTGCCTTGGGATGTGTGGGTGATATATTACATTTTACAAGTAACAGCATTTGGAAAAATCCAGCTTTTACTCTTCAGCCACTGTATTTTTTAATTACATGCTAAAACTTGGGGAAATAACTGGAAAGGAAAAGAGCAGAAGAGAGACTTCACAGAGATAATGAGATAGCTGCTTGCTGAAATTAGGCAACATCATCTTTAATGTCTGCAGTGCCGAGATAAAGAAGGAAAAAAGCGAATTCCTCATAGTGCCCGTGCATTCACTTTCAGCCATGGAACTGTTCTGTAAGAACTAGTTTTAAGTAAGATGAAGCTCTGGCAGCAAGTTCACTACTTGAGTGAGCATTTCTAATGAGTGTGATGGAACAACTAGTTTGAGACTTAGTAAAAGTCATGAATTCTGCCTAAAATCTCTGTGAACCTTTAATACGCTAGGATCCAGAGACAAAGCAAAGTCTCCAAATACTCCTTGGTATTCCTATTAATTTCCTAGCGCACACTTTATTTTTTACACTGTAAAGGTAAAGCGTAAATAAAGAAATTAGTAAGAGCTGTCAAACTATTTTAAGTCAAGTTTTAATCTTCCCTATGGAGAATATGATTCAAAAACTCTTGTTATTATTGTCCAAGGATTATAATTTTAAAAACTGTTTGGCTGGATTTGACATTATCCCACAGCGATGTGGACAATACCTTTGTTTTCTTGTAGGTGCAAACACTGGGTTGTTATACCAAGATTCAGCATTGCTACTGCTGCTAAACATACTCAGATCTCAGGTGAGTACCTACTTTTCTTACAGCAGTTACCAAGTTTTGAGTTCTACACTTTCAAAGTTTATGCATCAGGTGGCTGACCGAAGAGTTTCACAAATGGAACTAAAGCATAAATGAGAGTATTATTTTCCTTCCATATTATTATTGTAATATACGAGGATAAATGTAATATTGCAAGGATCCAACCGTAATTGAAATGTAAACTGCTTGTTGATGTTGTCTCTTTCTGCTCTCCTTTTCAGATCATGAACGTGATCCTAAAAATTGCTGGGCCCAAAAGATTAGGGAAGAAAATTAAGATCACTATCTGAAAGTTAAGCATAGTAGTAGTTCAGGGGTTAAAGTCACATAAATAATGCCTTCTTGAAAAAACACACCTTGTACAGCTTGCATATTCTAGTAGCAGACAAGTATATACTATACATAGTATATGTATACTATATATGTTTATATTTATAAGCACACACAACAGAGATCTTCAGGTTGTGGTCTATATAAGATACAAACATCACAGGCAGAAAGCTAAAATAAGTGTGACCAGATAAAAGAGGACTGAAATCCGAGAAGATATTCTAAGAAAGGAAATGAAAAAGCTATACTAGTAATGAATCCCATGAAAAATATTTTAGACAGCCAGTTTAATCCAGTGAAAGATGGAAACCTACTGAATGTTTAAAACGTATGTCTATAGAAATCGGTCTATGATGATACAGCTCGTAACGCGACACTAAAGCCCAGCCAGCCAGCTCTGGATAGCTGTGGTAGCCGGCTCCGTGTGACATTATACAGCTTTGCCCACAGCAATGGTTTGATAACAGCAACAATTCCCAGTGTTGCTTTCACGGCGGGTCTGCTGGACCAACACTAGCATGGGGAACATTTCACCACCGCACCATTTGAAATGTTGAAAGCAGAACTGTAGCCCACGGTGAATATAAACAGCGACAGCTGTTTGCTGTAGAACGTTGGAAGGCAGTATTTTTGTGCCTTATTTACTGAATTACCTGCAGTCATGCAGACCTACACATCTTCTACAAAGTACCAATAAATAATGTCCAGTACAGGAAATACAAATGAGCTTTTAAATAAGCATTGTAAATCTTCAAGTAATATATAGTGACTTTGTGGACACAAGCACATGCAATTTATTGCAGTTTTTGTAATACATAATTGTGTTGTAAGCAAGGAACTTCCAAACCCAGTTCTAAAATTATCTTCTGCTTTGATAAATGAAACAAACTCTATCCCCGCTCCCTTCTGCCTCTTTCTGAAGTCTGTTTTCTTTCTCCTCTCCTGAAACTGCTCACGTGCTTAATCTGATCAAAATCCTTTAAGGATGTCAAGGGGATAAATACTGCTATTAACAGCTACTAGTTCCGTTTGCTTTTTAGCAATGGTCGCATTACACTTTGAGGCAGTATACGTACTATTAGGTATTCACAGGATGGACTATTACTAAGAGACAACATGCAGAGGAAGAAGTGGAGACTAAAACACTATTTGCATTAAGAGAGGGATCTTACAAGTGGTTTGCAGAGTGTGCTCCAGGGCCACTCAATTGTTCTACAGCCTTAGTACTTCAAGCAAAGGACATTTAACTCTCTTTCTTCCAGGACCAAAGTATAAACGCAAGGAAACAGGTATTTATCCAACGCAGGTAACAGATTTCTACCAAGCAATTTTCTGCAACTTAAATGTAAATGATGCATTAAAAAAAAAAAAAAAAGTATTCTTATTAAATGTTAAACACAAGTGTTTTAACAGAAAAGTAGGGAAGGCAGCAATGATCTCCGTGTTCTGTCATCACCAACAACTACAGCCCTACAGCCCTGAGGAACCTGTGGTTCCTACTAATCTGCTATCTAATTAACAAAGAGCAAGTGCAGCTTCAAAGAAATTATGGGTGCTTTATTATGTGCATTCAGAAAGAGACAGCCATGAAGCACTGCCTTGCTAAATGTTATACAAGTTCTTATAAATATTCATGTGCAGCATTTGTACTGTAAGCATTTAATAATCTCTTTACAAAAAAAGAATGGGGGAAAGGGGAGAGGAAGAAATTACTTTTTCCTCAGTTCCAAAGGGCTCCAGGAAACAGAACAGACAAACTTGTGGACAAGTGCTCTATAGACTAGACAGCACCCAAACCAGAAACTTACTAATTAAAGAATTTTTTCAGGTAGATTTTTTTGTTTTAATTACATGTGTAGTTTTCAATAGTTTGTTGGTACTAAACTAATGATTTTTTTATCATTTGAATTAGTTGAATTTGAATTTTGAGAATTTAAATTTCAATTATTTTAATTCATGTCATTAGCTTTTGAAAAACGAGATTGATCTGTTGCTTCTGACATTTGTGTGAAGAGAGATTTAGTTGGCTATACTTCTCTGCATTTTGCAAAGCCCATTGTCAAAGACAAACCAGATAAGCAGGGCTGCCTTGCAATGGCAAGGCTTTGTGCAACGCGGGAATACAATCCATCGATACACAGCTGTTGCGAGCTAAAATAGCAAGACTGAAAACCCTGCCATCACCCCCTTGAAAGCACTGCCTTTCTAACTGGATTCTATGGCATGCAGCCTCTTGATTAAGCCTCTCTGGTTTAAAGTTTATCAACACTACTATGAATTAATATAGATTACTGTAATACATGCTGAAAATACAAAAGCCCGTTCACAAGTGGCTTGTGCACAAAAGAGAAAGATACTCCAGAAACAGCTTTGACATAAAATTATAAATCTAATACAAAAGCTTAAAGATATAAACACATCTGAACTCCTCAGAAACCACAGAAGCAGAGACTGCATGAGGGACCAGCTTAGAGCTCCTGCTTTGCTGTGATCCTGCCTCCAGGATAACCCACTCTCTGCCTTTGAGGCACTTTGACCTACCCTTTTATACCAGGAACATCGCTTCTTGTCTGAGACACACACCTTACACTATAGCTTTGGATATAAATACCTCTGCAGTATCTTCTCAGATACTACACTCCGTACATAGCTATCGCTCGAGGAATAAAAAAAAATCATCTGAGGAGATGCTTATTAACGTAGACCCAACTCCCTTACACATAGCTTAGTTGGCAAGTAACCACGTGTGGAACAGGGTGGTAAAGCAACATTACTAGCAGAAGAGGCTGATAGCTATGGTACCATTGGTTCCCTTTTGTATCAGCCAAGTCAGATTGCTGTCAGATGTACCCACGTCTGCTCTCAGGTGTATCAGACAAGTCTAGGTGGAGTTATTTCAGACACAGCCCATGTCTAGAAACAAAGCAAAATGAGAAGTGGTGCTGCCTTCTACCTCCCTCAGGAAAACTGCCTCTTGCAAATGGTTTTATCATTTTCATTATATCCTGTTTGATTTGCTTTACCATCTTGACTGGAACAATAGCTAGGACATAATAGAAAAAGATTTTTCCACAGGCTGGTTCTAATTACATTAAATCTCATGTGAGATAGGACATTTAAATAAGAAACAACAACTGGAGAGTCTGAGATAATAACATACCGAGATACTAGACTTTTTGAGAGTACCATTAAAATGATGCATTAAACATTCTGGTGTACTCCAATCACGTTTCAACACAAAAGCCATTTCTGCTGTGCAAAGCGGTACAGAAAGAGGGTTAGCCATTACTGCAGTCAATGTTCAACTCCAAACAATTAGGAAACACTATTCCTCATGCTGGAACGTGACATAAACCTTTGTAACACGACATAAACCTCTGTACACTTTAACTTTCACATGAGGTGAGGCAGTTGGGAATTTAGGGTCACTGTAGGATAAATCAGCCCATGAACAGCAATGTAGAGCTGAAGAAGTTTTGAAGAGCTCCTGGATTTTGTAGCAAGTTGTACCTTTAATGTTTTGTCATGGTAATTGAATTCTGTTTTAATGTGCTTGGAAAACATACCATTGTAAACCACTGAAACATAAACATGCTAAATGGAGGCTGTGGCTATGTGGTCTATAAACACAGTGAAACCTGTCGTAGTTCTGTATTTGTATATTTAATGTTAAATGTTACAAGCCACTGCTCAGCTGTGCCTGCATTTTGCTTATGGGACCACGCAGCAAAATCCCCCGCTGCAAAACAGAACTGAAGAAAGGGAACTTAGGTGGGAAGGGAAGGGAAGGAACTGAATGAGTCCCCTCGGCCTCCCTTTCCTGTGGCCAAGTGCCAGGCCAGGCGCACGGGAAGGAGAGGGCTGGCCTGTGGGAACTGCGGGAGGACAGTTCATCAGCTCCCCTTGCTCACAGCTGGTTACTAGGCTGATTTAACTAACATCAAACTACAGTGTGATTCATGGCTAGAGCTGAAACAGTCAAGGACATACTGATTGGGGTAACAGTTACTTACCTGTTCAGCTGTTTTTCCGAAGTCACCACAGTAAAGTTTCAAGGAAATTATCTAGATACTGAGCATTAAGAGACTTCCTTTCAGTCAATAACCAGAACCTGTGATTCTAAATGCTATGCTTGGAGAATATAAACTTTCACAGCAGCAGTTCAGTAAAGTTCTCGTTGAAGTAGCAAAATGTATATTAATTCTCTATTAAAAATGTAATCCAGGGCACAAAGGAAAATTGAAGGAGTTTATTTCAGCACACTAAGTAAAATGTATTTTCTCGTGCGTATGTTCTACACTTCAGATTCACAACACTGAAAGTGCTCTTATGCACTAATTACCTGTGTTTGAAGAATGATTGCTCACATGCAGAAAGTTGAGTAGCAACACTTAAATGACCACATTGTAAAAACATTTTCTAAATGCAGCTCAGAGATATCTGCACAGCCACTGCTGGAGATGCCTGTCTGAACAGATCTAAATCTGAAAATAAAATGCAGATGGATAGCAAGGTAATCAGTAAGAGACACAGGCAAATATCACTACCTATGAAAATATTTAATAAAGGAGGAATTTAACTTTCACACATTTATCAGCTGTTTGTTTTTTTAACTTGCTTTAGGCCCTTGTGTTTGTAAGACATTCACAAACTGAAATTAAGTGAAGATGCTCACCTTCATGTCCCCTCAGCGATTCTCTTGCACTGGCTCTGCTGTTCTCCTGACACCTCTGCACCAGCTCAGCTTTCAAACTGCAGCAAATCAACCTGCAGATGGGGAGGAAGAGTCATTTTCTGCCAGGTCAGCAAGCTGAACGGGCTCTCGAAGGCAAGCAATGAGCACCAAACCTTTGGGCCCAGAGGCCACAGCTCTGCTCCCCCCTGCACCCCCAGAGCAGTGGTCAGTAGAGACTGCAGCAGGTGAACAGCAGCGAGTTTGCTGTAGGCATCATGGCAAGACAGATACTGTTTGGAAACTCTCGGGCTCGCATTAACTTTTTGCGTTGCATAAAGACTTTCTGTTCTGCTCAAGTCTACTTTCAAAAGAATACTCCAGTCACCTAAAATTACCAGAGCAGTCTGTCACCACCTCTGCAGCAAGGGTCACGATAGCATCATTCTTTTGTCCAACAGATTCCCTATGGCCAAATGTTTGCCTTGGGAACTGTGAGTAGCTCAGGTAAATCACAAAAGACATGACCTTGTTTTACCTACTTTCAAGACACAAGCTAGTGTATTTAATCTGGGCAATGGGCTGGTATTATCTATTCAAAAATGCTCTTAAAATAACCATGTTGTCTTTTTTTTTTTTTTTGCACAGTTCCTAGCATGTACCGTCCACATTGGACACCACTTAAATACCAACGTGAAATTTTACATGCAAATTAAACAAAAGGCTATTTCTTCCCCTAAGAAAGTAATAATTTGAAAACTTGCTAGTCTGGATGGTGAGTTGACACACAGACTGAGAGGCTGCACAGAGCACAGGTCATGATGACCCCCGTACTAAAGAGAGAAAACAAGATGCTGAGTGTTTCCTGAAGCCAGGGCATCCATAAAAGCGAATGCCAGTACTGCAGTCTAGTAATTCAGCAGCCTAAGGACAAACAGAAAAGGAGACTTACTTCAACAAATTAGATGTGATATATCGCACTTTTAGTGCTGTATCCCACAGCTACTGAATTACTGAATTTTCATTGACTGTTGTATGTCACATGCGCTCCTGATTTCCTATCCAAGTTTCTTCCTACACAGGCTGGTGGTCTCTCATTAAGATGAAGATTTACAGAGCACAGACTTCAGAGTTTATAGAACCCACTGTGCTTTCTAAAGATCCACCTTTTCTTCTAATCAACTGAAATGACACTTTTTGACTATGACTCCTGGTGGGTGGTTTTTGGTTTGGTTTCTTTTTGAGACTTGCAACGCATATTTCTCAGTCAGACCTCTAAGGAGGTTGCTGTGAGTTATCTGTGCAGCCTCTCCCACTATTTGCCCCCCTTTAATTCTTTGAGATACAAGTACTTTTATGTTACAGGAAATGAGGACAACAGAAAGCTGCAGATCCCATGAATGTAAAAACTGTCTGGAAGGCAAGGAACAATTCAGCCCTAATTACAGCCAGCTGGAGCCTGCTCTCTTTGCAGTGATACTTAGATAATTAACCAAATACTGACTGATGCAAGACTCAAGTATGTCACTACCACTCAGATATTCAAGATTAGTTTTTGTATCCATGACTGAAATCAAGCTTAATGGTTATTCTCAGCTAAAGTCTTGAAAATCAGTGACAAAGACATACAGTTAGGCAAGGATTATTTTTTCCTTCAGTGAGCTTGGTGCTTTCTTTAACTGCAGAATAAATGTATTTTCCATTAAAAAGGCAAACCGATAAATTTTAATTAATTTTATGTCCCTTTAATACCCATGAATTCAGCCAGTCAAAGTTGTAACCTTATATACACTGAAGCCACAATACTGATGTAATAAAAACCCTAAAATCTTTCAATAAGCATTACTACAGTAACACACATTTATTCCTCACAGTATGCCATCTTTATATTTGTGGGTGTGTGTTTCTTCCTAAGTCAGCTTTATATGGAGGTTGAAACCAAACAGTACTATGCCAAAAGTCAAATATACTGATTTAGCTGCCAATACTTAGACTCTGAAACTATTACAAAAGAGGGTGGCAGATAGTGCTCAAGAAATCTGAAATGTTTGGAACTCAAAATTGCTAACGCATGCCACCTTCTGCTTGTAATGAAATACATTTTAAATTGTTGGGTACTTGAATTGTATTTGCAGCAAAAATAAAATCTGAAAGAGGAAGTTGGTGCAAACAAGAGAAAGTTGTGCTCCCAAGTGGTATTTTCAGCAGTCCTTTCCCTCAAAATATGGACTTGTAGACAGATTCAGTCCCCTGAGTGGTTATACAGCTGGTCAGTGCTGCACTGGCCAGGAGAGAACATTTTGTCACTACTTTTTATCAAGTGCAACCTCCTGTGACTTTCATTTCTGGTTATTAGCTCCAGAAATCTACTCTGGAAAATTAGAAATATTTTAACCTGGTAAAGATGTTTGTAACAACAACAACATACCTGAATAGTTTTTGGTAATGACTCAGTGCAATAAGAAATACAACTTATCAATAATTGTTAGATCTCGTGTAGGGCTACAAAGAAAAAAACATCACATCTCTGCAGCATACTTACATTGTTCTTAAAAAAACTGGGTGGGGAGGCAAGAATCTAAAGAATCTGGACTAAGGATTCTTTTCATTTTGTATTTTATTTGTCCTCACGCCTTATCTAGCATTG
This sequence comes from Columba livia, assembly GCF_036013475.1. NCBI lineage: Eukaryota > Metazoa > Chordata > Aves > Columbiformes > Columbidae > Columba > Columba livia. Next base: position 18,214,452 of record NC_088612.1, on the reverse strand, counting down.
AAAAAGAAACAACGCCAATTATGTTTGCAAGTCGCCTTCAGTAGGAAAAGTCTGAATTTTGTTAAATATCCTCAGAACGCCACTGTAATGTAAAACACAAAGCATCACCACAACAGTGCAAGTTGAAGTGTAACCTGCAGTTTTTCCTCTGGAGAACACACGCAATTTTTATTGCCAGAAATGGAAAATAATGAATGGAAAAAAAATAAATGCAAAAAAGAAACAGGTTAACTCAAAGAATGACATATAAGACGTGGCTGAAAAAGAAAGCAAGCCAGGTATTTTTGGAATTATTTTGAATTCCGTTAAACCCCCTACCTATTCACCTTTGAGGCACTTTTGCTTAAAATATATATGCTAATGTTCATATTTAAGATCGTGATGATTGGGCTGAAAAAAGTCCTGCTTCGCAAGAACAAATGAAGACAGACTATGCATCATCAGCAATTGTTTCTGCAAGCATTTGCAGAGAGTTATACCGAAGGGAGTTATGGAAATTCACATTTGAAAGGAAAAGTTGCATTCTGGACAGATGCTAAGAAACCCTTTGAAGTGGAGAAGCCTCCAAATATTTCTATTATTCGCTGTTGAGAGGCAAGAGAAGAGCTGTTGCTGAAGCAACCCCCTGTATGGGGTGGACGCTGCAGCGTTCGGGGGAACTGGGCTCTGCCCGGCCCTAGGGGACGGCGCTGCTGCCTGCGCTGGGTGACACACCAGCAGCTCCCAGTGTTCCCAGTACGTACCCCTGTGACAGCAGGAAGGAAGCGGTTCCGCTGTAAGAAGTGAGGCCACCCTCTCCTAGCGTAGCGTGCAGGCTGCTGTCCTGTTTCTCAGGTATATTTTTAGATGCGGGTGCTTTCTGTTCTCTCATTCTCTGTGCTCTTAATATTAACCGACAGACCAGAAGTATGATATTTACATAATCGTCTATATGCCATTTCCTAATAGGGAGAGTATGGAGCTAATGTACCCACTTTGATTTACAGGTTGTAGCAAAAAAATAGCACCAATACCATAGCCTGTAACTCTTGAGTATCTGAACAACACTTAGAAAACAAAATCTTTTTATGGCCACTACACGCACAATCTTTTCCAACTCAATAAGGAAGTTATTAATACAAAATGATTTTTGCTTGCAGCAGGTTCAAGTGTGTTGATTATCTTTTTAAACCCTAGAAGCTGATCATTCTATTAATTAGCAGGATCTGAGATGTGTTGTTTGGGTGGCGGTGTGTTCCCCCCCCCATCCAAAAAAAAAAAGGGAATGTGTTTCTTGCCAAGACCACATCACAGAACAACAGGCTAGAGAAGGATGAAAGAACCCAGCATGAAAAGCACAATCTAATTATCACTAAATGAGCAGCTGATAAGTGAAATTACAAAGTAAAAGACACTAGTTTCACGTGATGGAAATTAAGGGATGGTGAATTTGTTACAAATACTGAACAAATGAAAACTGGAGACCTCCCCATAGACAAGGCCTCTTATCTACCTGTCAGTGGAAATTCACTGCTCCCACAAACAGCAACCTACCCTCCAGTCACAAAAAGCTAAAAGATCCGATGCCCAGCAGCAGAGCTGTTTTGATGAAAACTACAGGAGCGTGTTCGAAATGAAAAGCAGCACCAGTTTGGAGCTTTACACATTTATGAGATGATTTTTCCATTTTGCCTGTCCTGGTTATTTGAAGTTTCCAGGGACAGCCATCACACCAGCATGAATTTAACCAATACAAGCATCAGTCTCCTTTTATCAGATGAACAGACAAGGACAATATTTTTAACGTACATGCGATGGGACCGATTTCATAGATAAACATAAGTAAAAAAGGAGACTAATGCAAGCTAGTGAAAAATCAAACTTGCCCTTTGGAAAGAACAGCACATAGGGACATTTAATAAATATTTTTATGTTATTGTTGCTTAGTTTGTCAATGTTTCCATTTTGAATCACCATCTTCAGTCACTTAAACCTCAGCTGAAAAAGCCTGGCTGGACCTGAAAAAAGACCAAGCCAGGTCTCAAGGGAAGAACAAAGTCTTTTCTTCTTAAACCTGCACCCCCAACTTGAGCACATCCTGAATTTACTATCTTGAGCTACTTTTGAGATGAAGCCAAAAATCTTGGGTTTCGAATCTTTCTTTTGCTCATATGTAATTGAAGTTAAATATATTACCCTATCTCTTCCCTGGTTTAGCGACATAATTCTGCAACTCCTGCAACCCTGATGGGGGAGGCAGCCACATGTTCTGGCCAAACAGAACACAGACCACAGGGCCTCTGCTCCCACTGCATTTTCAAACTGTAAGTACCAAGTAGTTGATACAGCAGTTGAAGTTTGGCAAACTGTTCAGGAATGCACAAAGGAAATGCCATATAGAAATGTAAAATCATTAAAAGAATATTTCTATGGTTATTATCTTAAAAATGCATTAAAGCAAATAGCCCCTCCCTGTCTTCTGCAGGTACCAAACTTTATCTACAGTGTACATCAATCACACCAGACTGCTTCAGTGCCAGTATTTTATGTTCCTTCCTTGCTCTAGTGCCAAGCCAAAGAGAAGAAACAAAGGCTGGTGTTGTTCCTGGAAGAAAAGAGGTTCTGCAGGAATTAGTGGGCAGTATCCCTCCACACACACATAGGCTTGCATCCTATACAAGTTAGCCTATGCAAACATGTTTGTAGGGTAAGGTCTTTTCAGTGGAAAGCGTCCCTACAGAAATGTGCATGGGTACTGCAAGTGGGAGAGGAGCCTGATAAGAGTTTCAGAAAAATTCCGTCCGATGGTCCATGACTGTGTGGCTGGAGAACAAGGCAGGCTGGTGAACAGAGGTGTGTTCAGCTGCCTACGGCCTTCCATTGTTACCGAGGAGGTGGTGACTTCCTCGGCATTGAATCTTTCCCTTTATTTTGCTCTTCCTTCCTGATGACAAATGCACTTTTTATTATTCTAACCAATTCAATATTACTTTTAGAAATTTTATCACTCATTTAGATTTCAGTCAGTGAGTCAAGTGGAAAAAATGTGTTCTCAAGCTGAGAGAAACCCCTCCCATTTGACATCCCTGAGCCAAGAGCACCTCCCATGCAACATCCTCCAGCTGTTCCCAGAGACAGACACAATCTGCCCACAGGGCACCTCCCCGGTTCCCACCTGTGCCACTCCAGAGCATCTCTGGCAGAAGACGACCTGCCCACAGCAGCCCCTGCTTCTTCCCAGGCCTCCTCCCGCTCCGCTCGCCCAGCGCTTCCGCAACTGCACAAACCTCTCCATGTTCAGCCTATTAAGATCTTCCTGTGCCCCAGCAGAGAAACCTATCACATCGCATTGTTATTCCTGTTCCAGGGCCACTGATTGTCACTTTTATCAGCTAAATAATAGTCATTTCAATACAGCAACAATTATGGGAGCCTATTTCCTCAGCTGAAGCCATTATCCCTGGCTGATTCACAGTTACTGCTGTTTTGACAAAGGCTGGATGCATGAAGTTGCTCTGCCAGCCAGCTGTGTGCAAGGTAACAAACAAAACATCACCTTGCGCTTTTCTAGGAGTTTTTCATCTAAAACCATGATGGCTGTGAACTATTTATATCTTCTTCTAACCTGCTGAATAAAGACACACCAAGGTGGTACATTTTCCTTAGTGAGAATAAAAGCTTGTGAGCAGTATTGCTTTTTAACTTGTACCATTAATGTTTCTGGAATCTGAAGTATCTTACGGAAATCTGAAAGGACATTAAAGTGCCCCAGCTCCACCACTTTTGCAAAATAAAGACAGAACTTGAACTGTCTTTTCCTCTTGTTCTTGTTAGACATGTTAGAATTAGAGATCTGTACATATAAGTGAATGCATTCAAAATGTTAACAGTTCTCCCAGTCATGTTTTAACACATGGGTGGAATAAATACCTTACATGGACTGGTAAAGCAGAATGGCTGTACTTGTAAGATTCAGAAATGCTGCACTAATTTTTCTACCCAAAGTCACATGAAAATACTGTCAGACCTGTTCCCTCTCAAGAACAGACGGTAGTATAAGAAGGAACCATTATAAGTATCTGAAAAATCTGAATTCTTAACATTTTTGAAATTGTAGCAAACAGGAACACAACACATACACATTTCCTTTTTTATTCATACCAAATGGAAGACACATGGAGATATGTCATATTTGATTTATGCACTGACATTATTATTTACCATCAGTGTAACCAAACTAAGGAACATTCTAGCGTACACAGGTTCAGCGAGGCTTTGAGAAGAGTACAAAGAGCTTTTACCTTGTTCTCTCAAAAGACATCACAACATCATCTTGGACTACCAAAGGTGTGGTAATTTTCACCACTTTCCCCTGGCTCCTTCTTAAACCTGCTGGTTTTAGTTGTTGGTTACACCTCATCCGCTTTTACAAAGGGACAGAACCACTTTAACTAAAAAGTAGCGCATTTTTTGTATTCCTGACTGGCACATTGACCTGGCCAAGACAGTAAGTACAGGTCTCAAGTACAAAAGTATTTTACATGTTCCATATCCAGTTATGAATGGATGAAGGGCAGAGAACAATATAAGCAAGTAAGAAGAGCAAAGGAGAAAATGGAAAAAAGAAAAGATATTTTTGAGAAAATGTTGATAATTAGCATAAATGAACCACCTCCATAGTGTGCTACCTGTGTCCTTTGTATGTTTCAGAAGTGACACAAATTACTTAACATGTAAGTAAAAACAGATACAAAGATGCTTCTACAACTTGTTCTGAATTGCAGTTTTACCAGGCATTTGGAAGGAAACCACTTCCTAACAGAGTAATAGCAAATCTAATTTGGTTTTTCCACAACAAAGAGATAGGACAAAACCTCAAGAAGAAATTTCAACTACCAAGTAAACCATCAGATACTAAAATTCCAACTTCTTGCTAATAAACGAAGCTCTCAAAATTACAGATTGATCCATCATTTGGCTCCTGTAAGATTACTCCATTTAACTTCTAGTAGCAGTAAAACAATACCCTCTATAGCCCATATAAATTATCTTATGATACTGTATTAGAGAAATAAAAATATGTCAGAAAACTTAGTTACCACTTAAGTTTGAGGCATTCCATCCATTTTAACGCCAACAGTTGCCTTTGCAAAACCTTCTGCAGCTACTGGCAATAAAACCTGCTGAAAATTTCAGAACTTCCTACTTCTCTAGGTAAATTCTCTTCACCTCCTTCTCTTCATGGTCAGGACAGCAACATTTTCTGTAAAAGAAAGACAATGATGTTATTTCAAAGAATTTCAAATGTGATTTATTGTTCATTTTCCTTCTTTAGTGACCTCCTGATCTCTCAAATGCTACAAGAGCCACTCAGAAGGACACCTGAACTGTTTTCAGAATTCTGGTTGCATAGCTGGCATGCTGGTCTCTCTTCCTCCTCCTTAGCATTCAAGTTTCTTTTCTGAACCCCAGAAGCATACTGCTGCAGTCTCCTTCCAATTTTATCTGCTAGACACACCACTAGCTTTGCAATAAAAGCACGGGTTGGGGCGCACATGCTGAAGAATGGCCTGTAAAAGCTAGCTGGTATAATTGAGAACTTTTTCTAGCAAAAGGAACAGGCACCCTTAGCAATTTTCTTATTTTTAATTGCTATTTCTGAATAAACTATAAGGAATGAGCCAGGAAGAAAAATAAAACTACCTACATACACTACATGTTTTAACAGAACAAAAGCACACAGGTTTGCGTCACTTATGTTTGCATGTAAGCAGTTCATGGTGGTTAGACCTTCACTCCAGGTTGCTCAGATAAATAACCTTCACCTTCATCCAGCACAAGTGAGCAGTCAGAGACATTTATAGGCATGTTCATCTCCTACCAGGGCCCCAGAGGAGGATTTGCTGGTTTTCTGACAGTGTCCAGGCTGTGCCTCTAATGTTCCCTGAGGCCTTTTGAGTTGCTCAGGGAGACAGTGCTGTCTAGTTATTTTGGGGTTTTGTTTTGTTTACCTGCTACCATGACTTCAGTTATGGACACACTTGGATTAATAGATGACAAAGTATGTGGAAAGACAGTAAACACAAGTGCCCAAAGAAATTATTTGTGTTATGAAAGACACAGGTAACATGGAACAAAGCGCTTTGTAACTACTGTGAAAAGTAATCAGAGCCTGGTGAGCACACACAGACTGTACAATGGCAAGACAGCACTGACGAGCATGACAAGCAAAACCATCAACTGCTGAGCAGCAGAAGCAAAATGCCTTGACAACAATTATCACAAAATATTTTTTGAGGACATTTGAAGAGAAGATACTCAAATCGCTTTGCAGATGAGCAGCAGCAGGCGAGATGAATAAGAGGCTTCATAACAGATGCTTAAATGTGCTTAAAAATGTAATTAATGAGAAGGGTGAATACCTTCCTACTGAAGACAGATAAAAGAATAGCCACTAATTTAGTCTTCAATTTGTGGCTCATCATCTAAATGGAGATAAAGTCAAGAGTGTACTCTGAATGGTGAAGATTTAATGTTTTCCCCCAACCTGCCTGAGAGTTACTAACCAACTCACTTTTGCAGATGGGATTAGCCAGAAATATGATGTAGTGGAAGAAGCAAAAGGAGAACAGAATGCTGTGAAGCCTCCAGAAAGAGTGCTGAGAGAATACCACAGTCCTTAGTTGTCTGATAACCTCATTCAGCAGCAAATTTTTTTGCATATCATAGAGTTATTTTAATTAAGAAAAAATAGCCCTGAAGAACAGAGAAATCAGCAAACACTTCCTGGCATGAAACAGCTGCAGCAAGCATATATTTAAAGCCTCTCAATAGGTGATGTGTCTGTGTAAAATTTTAACCCCTTCTAGAACATTTCTTTTCTCTCTAGAAGAGCGAGGAAGAACTCTGTGGATTTAGGCAACACACTCTATTTAAAGAAGCTGTCCTAAAATCCTGCAGACTTTGCACAGCAGTAGTGAAGGTGTTTGCTTGCCAAGTGCACTCCAACAGCTCTGGCACTGCTGGGGATGACACCCATTCACTACCACGGCTTTATACAAACCAGGTGTTCGGCGGCTCCTGAGGCACATTTAGGTGTTTTTTAGAGTTGCTGTTACATTATATTTTATAGGTGCCACAGAAAACATTTTATCTCCAACGTAAGCATATTGTGTATTAAAAGACAGCTAAGTCAACGAGTGATAGGGAGATCATATGTACAGTTGCCGTTGTACTCAAAAGCAGCATACCGACCTAAAGTAAAAAAAACCAATTTGCTACTCAAAAAGATAAAGGATCAAACTTCGGCCACTCAATATTTACTTATGTTTCAGTGCTCAGTACTATAGATTAATTTACAACAGTTGAAGTTAATTGATAAAGATGACATGAAATCTTTCCTTTTAGCTGCTACTCTATATTTAATAGACAATTAACATGGATACAGTAAATTAAGATGCAGATAAATCCCCCTCTTCATATTTTTTTCTCCTTGGCTTTCCACAGAGGCTGCAGGCAGTAGAAACTCAGTGTGAAAAGAGCTGCCATGTGACTCAGTCCCACACAAGCTGTGCTCACCAAACAAAGAGCGAGGAATGCTAAACAAATGAATCACAAGCCTTTTCTGCAAAACATCCCTTACTTTCTAGCAATTGCCAACGCTGGGAGCGATTCGTCCTGTCAATCAAAAGTGACAGCCCAGGAACAAAAGGGCACCTCATTACAAGATTAGTAACAGAAGTCCACATTTCAAAAGCCACCGTACATGTTGTGATTGCTGACTGCGTAAGGAATCAAAAACAGAAGCAAATCCACAAGGAAAGAAAGCCCTGATTTGGGAAATATTTTTCCTGTGAATATTGACTGCAAGTTAGCTCTCCATGGGCTGTGAATGACTGGTGATGCTTTAGCATTCTGTACATTGCCTGATTTTTATCCTAGGAACTACTTTTTGCTTTCAGATGGCTATGAGATTTGCCAAGCTAGTAGAATTCTGGCAACACTTATGCTGTTTAATGTATCAGCATGTTGGTATCTTGGACACAAAAACCTGTAAAAATACAAAATTATAAATATGCACATTAGGTTCTCTTTTTTGTATGATACAGTAAAGAGAGGGGAAACAGATTATTTCCAAACTGACTGTATCGGCAAAGCATCACACAATATCACAGGGTCAATATCAACAACAGCATTTAATTAAACCATGGGATTTCCTTCACTGCAATCTCACAGGCCTCCTGCACACAGTGGATGTGCGACAGCTTTGCCAAAGAGGCTGCAAGAATGACTGCACAGAAAATACTGGTCTGAAGAGCACAATTCCTGGAGCTCCCCTGAAGAGCAAGGGGATGTCGCTGTCAGCTGTGACTGCACATGTGGGCTTTGAAAGCACCATTGCCCAACCATCCATCAGGTAATACAGAGAGTAACAAGGTCCTCAAAGTTGTCTCCTTGAAGAAATACAGACTACATCCACTCTTAAAAAAAGGAATGAATCAGTACAAGGAATGTGCCTTCCTTTCCAGATACACTTACGTTTTTAATGTAAATTCATAGATATACAGAAAAGACTCAGGAAAAGGGAGTTTAAAAGTACAAACTCTTTTACTTTTAAAAACATTAAATATAGCAGGGATCTACTGTTTAAAATAGAACTGACTCACAGAGAGAAAGGAAGTACTTAATGACTTGCTCATGCTGAAGGACTCTTAAAAACAAGTACCTGTTACTCATGCATTTGCAGGATTTGCTACTCCTGAGCTACTGATTTGAAAAGCTTTTGACACTGCGAGATGAAGACACATCCCAAAGGGCTACCATGTAGGTTGACAGTCTGTGTGCTCTCAGAACACTATGCGTGTCACTGCAGAAAGGAAAGATTAACAAGCAGGGGAAGAAAAAGGCATTAACTGCTTTCATTCTGGAAATGAGGTGAAAATAAGGTTCTCTGCCCAGCAGAACCACCAGCTATCTTTTTTGTAGTCTCATCATCCAGGCACAGGTTAAAACCAAACTGAGTATTTATCTACTTACCATTCTGTAACCACATCCAGCTGACCCTAAATACAAACAGGAAATACATCTTATAGCTGAAGTAGCTATCTTAAAAAGCTGGAAACAATTCACTACAATACAACTGGCTTTCTAGAACACAAAATTGCCAATTGTCCCTGAAAGTGGCATCAACTTGGGTATATGCATTAGGAACATATTTTCTCTTGCCAAATAAAATACCTTCTCATGAGCTCCCAAAATGAAAACCCGATATATTTAACACAGCACATCTGAACTGAAATGGTTAAAACCAAAAAACAACTACATTCTCCCACCAAAGAACTCCAGTCACATCAATAAGAACTAGTGATCCAATTCTGAGACCTCCAGGGACTATCCAGGCTCTCTGCTGCATCTTTCCTACTGCAATTTTTACTCATCAATTTTTGGCTTAATATTACAGACATAATATTATTTAATAAGAGGAGAAAGTCAGAAGAAAGAAGACAGAAGTTACTACTAGTATCCTTATGAATGAACCATGCAGCACAAACTCCTTCTAGATTAAAGAAATGTGGTTTATTGCATCTTGGAAGAGACTTTCAAGCTTAGCCAAAAGGAACTTATTAAATTTCACAAAAAGCTGTACAGTACTGTGAGGGAGGCTATGGGATAGAAGACAGGAACAGAAGAAGCACCTGTCAATAAAGCATCATTTTTACTGTTCTTTATTGTAATAAGAAAAAATTCCTCTCTCAAGAGTTACTTGAAGTGTAGGTTTTAATGGTATTCCACATTCACAAAAACCTTAGGAATATCTAAATGTGGCTTTGCAGAGGAAGGCTCTTGGCACAGCAACAGAAGCCTCAGGTAACAATATGGACATGGATACAGGAAAAAGGAAAAATCAGCAGTACTATAGCAACAGGAAAAATTGAAAGCGACCATAAAAGCCACACCCAACCCCAAACCCTCAAATGGCTGTTTGTGCAACTTTCTTTCACAAACTAAACCCAAAACTTGCACTGGGATTACGCCTTGAATTTCAGTCCACTCCCCCAGCCACCCCCACACTCCTTTGCTGTTTGCTGAGTTTTATTAGAACCATCTGTGAGATCCTCATCTTCCAGTTTCTTATGTCTGTTCATCTGGCAGCTGCACTTTTATCATCTATTTTAAAAAAATCTTTGTTTCAAAGTCATTGAGATAGAGGGTCTTTGACAGGATAAAAATTATCTCTAAAATCAACAAAGAAACCACATTGTGTGCTGTGCTTTACAGATTAAAGGGGAAGAATGGAAGTTAGAGAATATACATATTTCTAATGCGAAGATAAATGAAGGTTTTAGGGATCAAGAAAATTTATCTGACAAAAGCCACAATCTACTGAAGTACTGCAAGTTGCCATTGCAGAACAGTTTCAAGACCATCATTATCATAGGTTGACGAAGGGAAAGAAATGCAGAAAAATATTTCCTTACAGCATCTTGTTGGCAGAAGATAAGCAGGGGGAGTGCTAAGAGGATGAATGTTGACGAAATATAGTAGCAGAGTTTAAGTGGTTTTACGTATCCACTATACAACTATTACAAGGTTTTGAATACAAGAATAATGAAGTTTAGACTTCCTTTTTTAAAAGTAATTCAATCTAATTTTCACAGCAATATCCTGTACTCACCTCACCATAGATCCTGAACGCTCTGTGTGTTTGTATACACACATGAAGTTATACAAATGTACAATGTGCTTTGCAGTCCTGTCCTTTACTTTATTAGCCTGTGTGTGCTGCTGCTTCTTAAGCCTCAATCTTTCTATATAACCCTCCTAAAACATATTTGTTCACGGCTATGTACAGATATACATACCACCACCACACACTTCATCGTAACAGGATAACTTCAGCCTGTGGCATGTGGCATATGGCAGGGCACACCATCACCGATGAAAAATGGCAAAAACCCTTGTGGCTTTACTTTCTTCTGACATTTTTCTCCTCCACAGTGTTACTGCTGAAGCATTTGCCTACCTGCACAAGAACGGCACAACCTTCACTTTTAGGGGATTAACAGAGAAAGACTTGACTTCTGGATTTCTCCAAATCATCTCGTAAAACATTTTTAATAAAGAAAATGCACTTCAAGTATCAACATAAAATACTCAAATTTTTAACATTTGAGGATCAGTACTTCTCTTTGATTGATAATATTAAGAACATTTTCTTTCTTTTTCCACTGCAAATAAATGTTTTGCTCTTCCCATGTTTTTCTATTTAAAAGGTAACAAATACAGAAAACACTAAACTGCCACCAAGAAATGGTTGGTTGTGTGTAAACGTGAAGAATCTGAGAAATTAACTGGACTTTAAAAATTTCCCCAGAGCTACCTCAATATTAGAAATAACTTTCTTTACATATTAAAAATTACAGTTAATTCTATAAACCGTATCTGAGACCTGCACCCTGTTGCCATCTCTCCTGGCATTCTGGCTCTGTGTTATACAACTACAAGCCTGTGTCTTCCTTGACCAAACTCTCAACTCCTTGTCTAAACAAACAGCATCATTTAAAGTTCCTCAAGTACTCAGATTTGACAAGACTTGAACAGCTTCACACACTGAGATTCGCCATTTTCTTCCCACCCTTTCCTTTCACTCATTAAAAGAAAATCCACACATATTTTCAAATAATAGTATAAAAAAAAAACCTGCTCTCAACAGGTGTCCTGGAATCTCTCAGGAAAATTAATGAAATAACCACAGAGTGTCTGTGTGACCAACTAGGAGAAGATATTTTTATTTAAATACCTAACATCACTTTTGTCAGCACATACTTCACTGGCTTATTAGCCATTTTGGTAAAAATAAGATGTCTTGTGAAAATAAGAGCTTTGAACAAAACCAAAGTTTGACATAACAAACTTCAATTTTATCTTCTTTTCCCCCCATGTTTTGTATTTGAAAAATGTCATTTGGATTAAAAAAAAACCCCACAGCCTCTTACAAACCCTCTTTCCAGTTCACTTTTGATCTCTACAGAATACACACATTTATATAAACTAGAAACAACAAAAAAGCAATTTACAGCCCCCCCGTATACCCCTTTCTTAAGGTATCCTGAATATATTTAGCCAAAACTGCAAAGAAAGGAATGCTTGGGACCATAACAATAAAGTTACACCCTGCTGCAAATGCCATTGGTTTTGCTCTTGAATACATAATGTTGATTCTCTGGTTGCAACTGCATGAAGAAAGATGTGAAATAGCACTGTATTTCCTGATGGAACTCCAGGCCTGCTACTAACAGGTGCCTCTGACTGTGGCTGTCAGCTTCAAATCCCCTCCCTGCAGCACCAAACACTCACGGATGTACAAAGGCTATCAGAAAATCTTATTGAATTGTGATATGACGAGAAAGCAGATGGAATGCATGCATGGTGTTCTCCTTACGAAATCTGGTCATACAGACTGTTGCAGACTGAATTTCCTGCGAGAAGAGAGCCTGCTTTAAGCCTGCTGACCAGGTTTATACTCCATACAGAAGCAAATGGATGGTTCCAGCACCAGGGGACTTGGACAAACTTTTGTACAGCTGCAATTTGAGTACCAAAATAAACACATAGTGAATTCTAACACCTCTTTCTTGGGCATATCACTTTCAAAGATATGGCGGGTTAACGCAGCACCCCACAACCTGTTTAGCTTGTAGGGACTGTCAATTATGCTGCATGCATCCATACTGCTGAGCCAAGATGCAGTCTGTTCTCTCCTTTTGCTAATGTGGAGAATCCATCTCTCTTGGTCCTGTGTGTCCTTTGAACCAAATCACAGACAAGCAAATACGTCACCAGCACTTAGGATGTGAAGTAATGTGTCAGGAAGCTGGAATATTTTGACTGACCTGTAGCACAGACTTTATAAGAGCGTTCGTTATTTAATTATAAATAAATATATATATTAAAAAAGAGCCATTCTGAATTGTGTGTTTTTAGGGATGAATGTTGATAGTTCTGTCAGAAAGGAATCTTGATTTTTCAATCCTGCCATTTCTCTGGCTTGTCAAACACAGAGTTTCCCGATTCACACTGAAACTGCTCTTCACCATGCGGGTTGCCACAGAATTGTTTAGCTCAGAAAACTGACTCAGCTTTAACACAAAACATCCCTTGAGCCCAGAAGCCATCATGCCCTGGGAAAGAGGGCTCATGGCTGCATGCAGCATCCCAGACAGAGCTGGAAAATTCCAGAGATGTGCTGTGCTGAGCCCTTCCCACAGCCACAGCCAGACAATGAAAACTTCATTCAGCAGGACGCTACAGATAAACGCTTTAGCTGAATTTTTCTCATCACTGAAGTCAGACATGCAATCTTTGCTTAAATGTTAAGCCACATACATGGACCATTAGCCAAAATACCTTTTCTTTTTAATAGTTTTACCAGCTTTGACATTTCATAACACTATTATTTTTAAGTCTGGTCTGAACAAGAATGCACACTGATCTTCAAGAAAATTATTTTCCAAAGACTGTGCTAAAGTATCTTCCATGTATTGCTATCATTTGTCAAAGTTTTACTTAAAAGCAGGTATTAAGAGAAATGAAATGGATCAAAAATTGAGTACTTCCAAGAACATAAGTGGTGGTTAAATCGTTTGTGACAAAAGCCAATCCACACATTTTGACTTCTCAATGGAGTACTATTTGACCTTGCAATGAGAAAGGCACTAATAAAATACGTGAATCTAAAGCAAGAGACTACAGGAGAAGGCAAATTGAATTGGTCGGAATAGCCAGAAGACGAAGAAATGCAACAAATACACCTGGCATTGAATTAGCAAGATAATGTCAAAAAATTAACATCACCTCAGTTAAAATGAGCAGAACTGTCGGGTCAGCCAATAGTATAAGCACAACTTGAAGAGAGGTCAAAAATTACAGTGCTCTGAATATAAAATCTAATTGAACACCAACAAATTTAACAGAATTAGTATTTGCTGAAAAGCCACCGTAAGGGAAACAGCCCTCAGAGTGCAGAATAACAGCCGCAAAGGGCTGAGGGCTTTAGGATGTTTTCTGATTCCTTGCTATGCTATTTCTCTCCCATTAAGTATTTTAAAGCACTTTTTCTTGTTCAGCCTGCAGTTGAAAAATACTGACAGAAATAACCTAGAGTTGTAACAGGGAACTGCAAGTAGCATTTAATACAATATTCCTGAAATATTAAGATACATACTGGGCATTGAAATGACACAAAATTCAGCATGTGTTCAATGGTTCAAGTTTTCCCCCAACATTATCTGAAACTCTTTTGCGTGTGACCTGCGCTGTCCTGTCTTCCTTTCTTCAGTGCGCGCAACATCGCATGGTGTTTAAAACCAACTGCTTAACCACTTTGCCATAGCATATGAATTGAACACACCAAGGAACTTTTGAATCATAATCCAAAGTATCTCCCTCCTTTGAAAAACTGAAGAGAAGGAAGATAATTTGCTTAAACTGTCTCCTATTAGAGACAGGTTGGGCATTACATGGTTTTGGTAGCTACGCAGAGTGAGCCATATAAAACAGCTGCAAGCTGGAAGCAACTGTACTGTGCAATACAGCAACAGGCAAGGAGAGCAGACAGCACACAGCAAGTATTACTCTAGTTCTGGCTTGTCGATGGACTAACGATACAGCTTAGCTGCAGCATCACTTCATGCTTATAAACAGGACAGAGCCTTTTCTCAAAAAAACGTATTAAAAGGATGATACTGGAGTTTAGTGTCAAGCTTAATGTAAGAGTTACACACTTGTGTTGATATAGGAACTTGAATGAAAAGGGAGAACATTGCGAGCTTTAATTCTAAATTATCTTGCCAGAGAAAAATGCTTATCTGAAACCTCCAGTTTAAGAAAAATGAGATAAAGTTAAAATAGGGTAGTAAAGCACTGTCAAAGCAGTAATGCGAAAGGAGTCACTTGATAAAACATGTAGCTGAAAACTCCTGCCTGAGAAACAGTTCATTGGGAATACACAGAAAGGAGGAAACAGGTAGCAGCAATAAGGGGGGAATCTTGGACCAAAAATAAGAACTGCTGCTGGACAGGAGCAAGTCAACAGGTTGGTGCAGACCACAGGGCCAAACTGATGGCTCACTTAGCTAAATAAACTGTCCAGAGTGAAATTACCTCAATGAATGTTATGCTTCAAATAAAATTTGCCAAAGCTACAGAGAAATCTGTTAAATGCTCCTTTAGAAAATTATTATATGTTAGTTCAGAATAACACTCCAAATTGGAAAAGCTGAAGTAGTATGTTACTTTTTCCAAACATTTTACCCCTAAATGCCAATTTAGGGACAGAGCAGTCGACTGTCATGGAGAAGTAAGAATGACCCATCTGTGCAGGATAAGTGATTAACTTACAGTAAGTATTACCTAACCATAACAGACTTCATCTAAGAAGGGATGATGTGATTCAACTGATGACATTTGAAGTAACAGATGTAACAAGCTGCAGATTAAGTAAAGTTGCTAAATATCAAAGAAGAGCCCCAGAGAGAACAAAAATGGTTTACAAGATGACAGCAACATAGCAGATCAGTCCTGCAGTCCAGCTTGTCCATGACTCTGCTGCTGGCAGCAGCCCAAAGCATAAAGGCATAAACAGCAACACTTTCTCCAACTCTCCCGATCTCCAGCAACTTACAGTTTAGAGATTTCCTGGAAAAGAAACGGCATCTTTGTACTTGATAGTCTTGCATGGAATTTTCCTTCTTAAATTTATCCAATTACCTTTTGAACCCATTTACAATTTCGTATCCACAACATCCTGCGGACGGACATTCCATAGCTTAACCACTTTGTCTGAAGTACCAGGCTCTTGCCAGAAAAAAAAAAATCAAAACGAACCAAACAACAAAACCACACCAGATAAGAACCTGGTTCCTGTGTATTACCTGTATTTACTTTTTCCTACAGCATTATGATTTGTAATTTCTTTTACAGGCCTCCCTCAACCTGTTTTCCAGTTTGAAGTGTCCTGATGTATGTGATCATGGCAAGGGAATTCTGCTCCATACCTCCAAGTCTCCACCCTGCATTCCTCTTTTGCATTCTTTTCAAGTTTGACTGCATGTTATATTTGGATGCTTTTGAGAAGAGGGTGACAGAACTCTTACAGTAGTGAGGACAGAGAGGCATGCTTAAAGGTTGAGAATTTTTTTGACATAGAAAATAACTAAAGGCTCACTGTAATGCTACATATTTGCAGGCAACAGAACTGTTCAAGCATTGTTAAAAGAATAGGGAAAACACCTTCAGGATTTGCAGTAGAAATCAGATTATTTTTCTGTACCTTTGTGCTTTACAGAGATGAAATAATTTCTGCGTACTGTTTCCCCCTCAAATGAGAACTTCACTGCATTTGGTAACTTTCTGCCCCATCTATTAAAGAGACAACCATGCTAGAGGCAGCACACTAATGAGACTTCATATTCTAATTGTATTTATATTCAATAAGTGAAGAAAAGAGAATGGCAGTGAAAGAGATTGCAAATAACTGGACAGTGGGTGGTGGTAAAGGAGAACGAAGAATGACTACCAGTCATCCTACTTCTGAAGTACTAAGTGTAATACCTGGAACTTTCTTGTATTTTCCAGCATTAAAAGCCAGCCAGGATCTTCGTTATCCACTTCCAAAGCACAAACTATTCACAAAACATTTGAGAAAGCATTTTGATCTAGCACACCTGTCAGTCTCTGAGAAAAGGCTCCCCTCAGGTCACTATTGCCAGCACTGAAACGCTGTGGAGAAACCTGTTTCAGGCTAAGTTGTTCTTCTCAGCTTCCTACTACCTGATTGTACATTAGTAGGAAACAGCTTGTTGCAACTGTTCTTTGCTACAAGAGCATTTAATGAATTCCAGCTGAGGTTAGGTAAGGTCACCACAAGTACTGTCCCCCTGGGGTAAACATCTTGTATTAAGAACGTGCTTCAAAAGATCTCCACGGCAGGCTCTGCATACACACATTCAGGGGGTTTCCTCTCCTCTGTAAGCTTCTACACAAGGTCAAGTGTGAACACTAGTGGTTTGGTAGTTCTAGAAACTGATAGTTCTCATTTGCTGCTACAAAACATACTCTACTAACATTTCTGAGAAACTGCCCACTTTTAACCTCCAGGATTCTCAATCACCAAAGAGTAAAAAAACACAAAAATACAAAAACACAAAAACACAAAAAACAAAAATACTACAGAAGACACACAAAAGGTATTACACAGAAATTTGATGGTATATTTCTTCAGATCAAAAATGTGCTCATAAAGGCTTTAAGTTGCATTAAAAAGATTTGTTTAATGGAATAAAAACTACCTGGTGTCATTCATGAGAATATTTTTGTAGTCTGGCCAAGCAATCTCCATTTTTTGTTGTTAAGTTGCAGCAAGTATATTTCAGATTTTCCAAAGAATAAAATAGGGGAGAGCAAGAGAAGATTTTCCAGTGCTACCACATCACGGCTGAGCTGTCCTGTTTACAAGTTCACTTTATAACTGCATTCTAGTGGCTGCAAATTTTTTGCCATCTTCATAAAATGCCTCTAATTTGGCAGTTATGAGGGATTTTGCATTTTCAGTAGACTATATGAAGTGTTGGTAAAATCCAATATTTACTAAATACAATTCTGGACACTGGGAACTAGGGAAGGGGTATTTGTCCTAGAACAAAACAGGCCCAGACTGGAAAAAACACTAGGTTTTCCACATAAAACTGTACTTGAAAATATGCACAGAAATGGGAGACTACCCACTGATATTTGCACACTATGTAACACTTCCATTATATTAAAACTTTTCAGCGTAGGACTTCATAAATGCGATACTGCTATGAACAGCTACAGCGCATTAGCATTCAGTGGAAATAAAACGAGTGTATTATGCTGATGCTCCACGACGTTTGCAGTGGGGAATTCTTCACATCTCTGCACTGCCCGCTCTGCATAAATATATCAAACTCTGAGCTGCTGCTCTGCTATTTTCCCACTGTAATCTGCTGCCTATTATTCTCTCAAACCCCATCTGCAGGTCATTTTTCTACCAAATGAGTTGGTTAAAATTCCTTCTCATTTTTTCTTTTAAACCTAGGGGAATTGCAAATAGTTCAGCAGTAACCAACAGGAATTTATTTTAACCATTTATTTAAAATACCAACAGTTTTGTATTGCTGCCGTTTAACAGCCCTGATTGGTTTCACACAGTCTCCCTTCACTTTATCTTTTTCAGATACATGCATTAGCTTGCTGGGTGCTGAGGAGTATGGCTGAAAGAGTAATTGGCGCTATTTGCTTTTAGGCTCCGACGTGTTTCCACACAGAGCATTTTGAGCATTACACAAAATTTCTACAGAGAGGAAAGCATGTACCATTGTGAAAATAGCTATTTAACAACTAAAAACGTTTAGAAGTGTATACTAAGGTAACCATAAATCCTCTTTCCTTTTGTAATTGAAGAAATTTGGAGGTGATTTGCCTTATGTAAGGGAAGCAAACTGCTTATTCCTTGATCTTGGAGAAAGACGGTACTTAAGAGCTGGAAGTGTGTGTATGCATTTTGAACTGAAGCTCTTTTTCCTCTACCAGATATCACTTTGAATAAAAGCATTATACTTGTCAGCATTTTCCTCTATGCCAGAGGGCTGAGAGGGAACTTGACCTGGATAGGATTGTTTCCTAAATTTTGTTTTGAAAATGATCTAACAGGTCACTGACTAGTTTCACACAAACTGCTGCACACACTCAAACTTTGCATTTAAAAAGAAGCTGCTTAATATATTTCTGCTGACTACAGTTTGAGAACCTCTCTTGTCGGAAACCAACAGAATAAAAAACAATGCAAAACTGTTGGCTGTAACAGGGATTGCAAGTAATGAAGTTTAGTACCACTTACATCTATGTGTTACAGAAAAAAGAGAGAAGACTGATACCATGATAGCTAGTGCTATCATGACATACTCCCTCCAAAAATACACCCTTAGGAACACAGTTGAAAGGCTATATGAAAGTAAAAGAAGTACCCTGCAATAACCACTTCTTCCTCTAGTCTGTTATTCAACAAAAATTCAAATTTGGCATCCTTGTTTTGGGTTTCACTGCTATCTGGACTTCAAAGAGTTTGCCAACATGAAACGATAAACCTTGGCTTCCTTTCTTGCTTAGAAAAGTTGACTGCAATCTTAATTGGGTTCCTCCTTAGTATAACATATTCTCTAATAACTTCTTCCTAATTTTTACCATTAGCATACAAAATCACTTAACCCAGTAACTTTACCAATGCTAACAGAATCTTAGTTTTGTTTCAGTGTTGTGGCACAGCACAGATGACAGCCTCTGCAACAAAAGGCCTGTAGTTAGATACCCCACAAGTACACAGCATTAATAGTATCAGCAATGTTACTTATCTGCATCACCTGTATCATTATGAGTGAAGTTGCACAACGTCACAGATGAAAGACAGAGGGTTTGCCCCCTTCCATCCTGCCTTTGCTGTCAGCCGTGGTGTTCTGCTTCCTCTTCTATGCCCTTCAGCTCACTAACACAGCAGAAAACTATCTGCTTTTGCCAGGTTTGTGTTCTGCTGAGTTAGTGAGTTAAACCAGCTGACAAAAACCTGAGGTGGTGGCACTAAGGCGGGTGGGGAGGAAGAGGAGGGCAGAGGGCTCAGAACTTCCTCAGCAGCAGCAAGCTGCTAGATTGGATTATGCCCCTGCAGATAACTTTGCTTTGAGAATACCTTCCAAGTTGCTACATCTTAACTATCACCATTATCTGCAAGCCATACAGTAGTATAAGCATTTAAACAGCTGTGTAGTTACAAGTTTGTCTCTAGTATTAAAGAAAAATGAAAAAAGTGGAAAAACTGATAGTGTATACGTGATCCATAAGGAATCCTTCTCCTCATTTGCCCTGATAGACCCGAAGCTGAGTCAACGGAGCAATGTGCTCATCAATGTGAACATTGAAAACGTGCCAGCAGGGTTCAGCTGGCAGGTGTCAAGTCCAGCCAGTGCCTGACACACCTATATTTCAAGTATCAACTTCTACAGCGTTCCTGAAAGAGGCTGCAACCTGCAAACCTACCAGCTCACAGAAATTGCATTGGAAAAATCTTGTTGACATAAACTTCAGCAATCATGTAGTTTGTCTGAGCCTCATCAGCATTGCTTGTACAGGTACACTTTGTTTACTCAAGTATTCTTAACTGATTCGATTTACCTTAGTAAGGAACTGACCTGGGCTAAATCAACACCAGGATTTGAAACACAAGAATATGCACTAATATGTGGCAATCGTTTTTAACTAAACCTGCTCATGTTTTTTATCCCCCTCCCCTGAATTTAAATCACTTATTTGCAGGCAAGACCTTCATTTTTAGACTGTGCCTCCATTGTAATTTTTTCAGCAGAAGAATACACTTAAACAATTCCTACTCTTTCTCCCCCAGCTGTTTGCTCCTCTGCCAGCCTAACCACCCAAGACAATGTTGCTTTTTATGCTGGCAGTTGGTCTTTTTTTGGCAGCATTTTCCTTCTCCAGTTGAATCACTTCCCTGCTTTGGTTCACCACGCGGCTGCACAAACACAAGTGCTGGCAGAGCAGAAGCGGAAATGAGTGACCAGGACAGGACAGGATGTCGGGCTTCACTGGGCTGCAGTGCCACCACAGATGTAAACCTATCTGTGGTTTTGTTCTGTTCTCCACACAAGATAAGCCA
This sequence comes from Columba livia, assembly GCF_036013475.1. NCBI lineage: Eukaryota > Metazoa > Chordata > Aves > Columbiformes > Columbidae > Columba > Columba livia. The sequence goes on along the minus strand of NC_088612.1, from coordinate 18,193,730 downwards.
GGGAAACATTTAGAGATAGGAAAGAGCAACGTAAAACTAAAACCACCGGAAGGATATGGCAATGATCCAGAGTGAAACTATCTAAATGGTTAAATATTGAAATGATAGCTTTTAAGCACTTCACAAGTCATCAAAAAAAAATCTAAGTTCGAGAGGAAATTTAAACACACTTCACTTTGGCAATGCATATATACTATTTGATACTAGAATGCTGCCATGTAAAGTTGCCCAAACTAATGATTTACTACTCAATGCAGAGAAACATTTCTGGATTTTGTTAAATTTCAAGTTTGGATACATTATCCTCAAAAATGCAAAAAGAGAAAAAACATCTTTTTTATGAACAATCCCATTGCTGAATAGCATTATTCAGAAAATTAATGAAAAGAAATATCAATTCGGTTAAACACCAGAGTTTAAGAAAATGTCTTATTTTAGAATAAAAAGTGGTTTTGGAAGAGGATAAGGGTGGGTGTAGAATTCAGTATTTCATTTCTGAAGACAATTTGCTTTGGTGTCTGCAAGTATGTTCTCAAGGATGCCAAACTGTCTGCCTGATGAGTTACAGAAGAGCTAAGCAACATCCTGGCAGTTGTTAGAGCAAGCAATGAACTTGTCATCCAATGCCGTTACACACCAGTGGGCGTCAAGTCCCATGAATGGAAGGTTTTTCCAAGTTTCCACCGAGTGCTGCAGTCCACCAGGCAGGGTGGCAGGGACAGCTAGCTGCTGCCTGGAAGCCGAGCTCTAAGGAAACCCTTCTCAGACCTCAAAAGCCAGTTCAGAAGGTCAAGTTGGCTCAGAAGACTAACATTTGCAGAGTATCCCTGCTTCTGAGAAAGTCTATGTGGCCAAGTGCCATGGAGCTTTTCATGCTGATAGCTTACAGACACGAGTTATTGGAGGCTTAGGAAATGATCTAGCAATAAATCTAGGCAGAAAGCCTTTACAGTCTCATCTGAAGCTCAACGTTAAAATTACTCCAATGAGACATTTTGACATCATCAATATCTTGTAGAAGCTTTGCAGAAAACTTCTGAGCCTCTCAATGATAAATATGGTTGACAAGAAAAACCAGCGAACAACCAACCAAAATGCTTCACATCCATTAGATATTTACTGCCACTTTGCTGCCTCTAAGCAATATTTGTTTTCCTGTGATTCTGTCAATATCAAAGCAGTCAGGACAAGCAATTGCAAAAATAAAGATTTAACTATAGTTTACAGTAAGTATTATTGTGCTGTGGTAACTAAGAAAGCTCGTGTTTCAAACTGAAATAAAAAGCTCAGGATATACTTCAACAGCGAGCTGCAAAGCAGTTTGTTTGTCCAAATTCTCATTTTATTCCAACTGTAGCTGTGTCAGAGTTACGTCTGATTCCACATAGCACTTTTTTTTCCTTGGTAATTATTTCACACTCAGTTAAACCATCTGCAATTTCAGTGATCTCTGGCAGTTACCTCTAGCCAACGCAGGTGGACTGCAAGTCCTGTACCCCAGCCAATGCTCCATTACAATTACTGTCCTTTTTATTTGGCATTTAATACAAAAGCATTGATACACTGTATCCTCCTCTCTTTCCTTTATCAGGCATTACCCTGTGAATTTCCAAAGTAATATATACTTTTTTGTTTTGTGGTATGCCTAGCATGTCATAGATGTTACAAGAAGTAAACAACAACATATAAAACCAATAAATACTTAACATAAACATTTAATTTAGCAAATCATCTATGTTGTTTAAAAAAGTGGTCATAAACTCCAAAGCTTTATACTACCACTAAGTTCTGATGACTAAACTGGTTCTTTTATTCCAGCAAACTGAAAGTACAATGGACATAGTAGCTGATTACATGCTGGAAACTACAGTTAATTCTGTTAACTAATCCACAGGCTTTCAGCAGTTCTAAGCACACAGAGGTAGAAGGTCCCATGCTTATGACTCATTATACAATTTTTCTCTCTGCTATTGTTTTGCAAATTCTCTGCTTAATCTAAAATCCATTTCAACTAGAAACTTCTAGGCTCAGCGGAAACTTGAAGATAATATATTCCAAATGAGTGATGTTTCAAAAGGGTGTGTATCTACAACATCTTAAATCAGTCTAAATCTGAGCTGACACAGCCTTGTCATGGGGTTTTGAGCTTCTGCCCCTTCCTGTGTACGTACACAGATCCCTGTGTGATCCCACATTCAGGGAGCTGACTGAGCTGGAAAATGTGGAAGTGCCACCACGAGGAGCCAGAAGGAGTGGGCACACGGTGGTGGGGTGGGAGGGACAGTGGATATGTCACAGAAGAAGACTGTGGCGATCCAGATTTCGATAGGCTTAAGTGGAGACATACCATCAGGAGTTATTAATCATCTTGAATGAGCCATGTCTTAAAGGAAATAGGCATTCTGAGGTTTGGGCTTCATTTTAAGGTATTGACTTATTTTCATAAAACACTTTAAATCTGTACATTAGCAGAAAAGTTACCCTACATCTAGTAGTAATAGATTATCTTAATGGGATACATAATCATGAAATTCTGTCACAACAGATCTTTAGAGCAGATTCAAACTTTGAGGATTATGAGTTGAATGAGAATAATGCCTGCTTTCTCTGCCTTACGGCCGGCAATAATGCTTTGAAACTGGTTTTGATAATAGCTAGGATATTACAGTAGCCATGCTGAATTTGAGGACTCTCTTCTGCTTCATTGCTTTAGCTTTGCTTAACAGCCCATTTTTGTGTGATAAAACAGTGATAGAAATTACAATACATTGATGAATGTATGCTAACTAAAATTGTACTGCTTTTACAGGAATATGCTTCAGATTATATCAGAATTATAATAAAAATCTCATGGGTCTATAAGAATAGTAAGAGAAGTGCAAGAGAAGATTCAGTCCACTTCCCAGTGATAACTTTTAATGCAGGCTACACCACAGCATGAGTCCAAAGAAATACATATTCAGAAATAAATGCACCAAATGTCCCATCTTTTAACATCACCTTTCCATGCAAAATATTTCTATCAGCCTACTGCCCTTTCCAGACAGGGAAATTCCCACTAACTCATCAATATTAAATACATCCAGCTATCAGATCACCTACTAATGACTAGCTTCTAGCATACAGCGCCTATTCAGAGAAATCAGGTCTGGAAGATGAGAGCGTAGTCCTTAATAATTTACAAGATGCATTAATCTGATCCCAGAAGACAAACAGAATTTGACATCTACTCAGATTTCCAGACCAAATCAAGATACAGCATTTCAGCAGCTATTAGGATCTAGCAGTCAATAAATTTCTTGAAACATTCTTCTGCAGAAGAACATGTCAGCAGAAAAATTATCCATCTTAAAAAGCTCATATTATTGGAAACAAAACATCAGGAACCTTAAGAAACGCGCACTGTTGAAAGTTAAATCAAAAGCTTTGAAAATTATTCAATGTGGCAGATACTAAATATCTTTAAAATTTGCTATTTTAAGAAGACAACAGGTAGGTCTAGTCCGGCTGTGCACAGTATAAAATACCAGGACCCTACAAACATTAAGTATGCCCAGAGACAGAAATCACATTGAGCATCAAATACTGACTGTGACAGTACAATACAGAGAACCAGGATAGTGCAAAAGCCTACAGCCGCACCCTCAGACTAAACACTCAGGTTCTCTTCTCAGCCATAATGATGATTCGTATTTCCACCAGGTATCAGTCACAAAGAGGCAGTTCTACTTGTTATGGCCAGAACAGCAGTGTATGTCTAAAAATGAACCACAATAACCTTAATACAGTTTGCTTAGTTTTCTTAGTGTCTCCTGCTATGAATAGACACCTTCCATAAAACTGCTTTTTGCTCTGCACACTCAGTAGTAATGAGGGTTGCCTACAGACAAAAGTTATCTAGATAGATCTTGACTTGCATATCATCTCATACTTGTTTCTATTCTTTTGAAGTCCTCCTAAATGAGATAATCTAATGCTAGAGTAGCTGGCTGGAACACCTGGTCATATTCTGTGGGAAAGGGGGGAGGTCCTGTATTCTTCCACTGGCTTTGTTAAGCAGGGATAGGAACAGGAGCTGGGGAGCTTCAGGTGCTCCACCTAGTTTCTCACTCCATTTGGATTAATCATGTGCTCCAAATTCCACAGGCCTTGGACAGGGATTTTTTTGATTTTTTCCAGCCATTGTATATGAACTATTGTACTTTTCTTTCATTATCTATGTAACCAGTGAAGTCTCCTTCCCTGAAAAAATCAACTGGCAAAATTACTACATGATATAAGATAAAAATGTCTAAAAAAATCCGATGTGCCTATTATGTTCCTACAAAAAGCAGGACACAAACACCATTTGCCAGTAGATCATTCTGAAATGGCAGTAATTACAGAACATGCAATTTCCTGAATTGAAATTTTCTTTTTATAAAACACCCTTTACTCACATCAGTTTATATTACAAGCAGTGAACCATGACACTGCACTGCCTTTTCAAAGCTCAATGTGTGACACTTGTTCTTCCTAAAGAGTTCCCTTTTACCGCACTAACATTTACCTTCCACTTAAGACAAGTAAGTATTGCCAGATTAACAAACCTCAGTTTATCTTTAGGGTTACTTTGAATCAAAAGAAATACACTGAAAACAGTAAGTAGTGAAATTTATCTGGACATGTATTTAGCTCACGCCATACTTCACTTTCAACATACAAACCTTTTTTTCCACAGAAAAGTGCTCCTCCAATATCCGTAAGTAATAGAATTTTTGAAAGACCATTCTGTCTCCAAAGAGGCCATTAGGATCAGTTTTCCATTCTAAACAGAAATTCCTATCTTCTCAAACAGCTTCAGCTCCTCCAAAATAACCAAACTACACTGAGCTTTCTAGCATACCTATCTGCCAAGAGAAACACGCGCTTCTAAAGGAGGAACAGCAGAAAATTGAGAAAGATTATTTAATGGCAATGAAGTTAGAATTAAAAATATTTTTGCTTTGCTTGGAATGCCAATTTTTGAAGATTGAGCCTAGAAATATATATATATTTTTTAATTAGGCTACTAAGAGGAGCTGCCTTTACCCATTTGTTTTTTCCAGATTGTTATCTTTAAAGATCTGCTATCTGCAAGTTAGAGATGATCTGTGCTGAAACTTCAAAGATGGGAACATTAAGTCATGAGCAAGCTATGCTGAATTTTCTAGATCGATATTTCCCAAAGCTTTGGGGTTTTTACCTTGAAGTCTCAGACCTCGGTAATTTGTATTTGCACATCCCATTATAAAACTTTTGATATAAAATCCTAACAACACAATCCTGCCCGGCATTTCCTAACATGCAGTAATGGGCCACATTCACCAGCTATTCTCCGCTATACGTAATCAAGAAATTCACATATATACTCACAAGGAACAGAGTGTAAGTATGCACCAGAGTATCTAACTCTTCACCTTTCCAGCCTGCATATTACTCAGAAGAGATTTGTGCTGTTATGAACCTTATTTTTCACATGTGCTCCTCTGCTCAGACACTCAAGGTTTTAGAACAACTTTTCCATTCATAAGAAGTCAGAGCGTTTTGACTACAGACCACACACAAAGTGCACAACTTCACAGCTCAGGTATTTCAAAGGCTACTAAGATGCTGCTGTGTAAGTCACGAGGCTTATGGTGCTTTCAGCCACCCAGTGGGAACTGCCAAGGTAAGGATGTCAGAAAGCCCCTTTTCCAGTTCAATTGCATCAGAAAATAGGGTGAACTCACAACGTGTATATAGAATACAGGACAGAAGTTATTCCCCCAGTGGAAGAGATCCATACTTCCTTCTAAGATTACATGTACAACTTCTTCAACTGGCTATCAGACCAGTATTTTTACATACTAACATTAGGTATTTCCTGCAATAAATTATTGCCAATCTTTATTTTTGTTTCTAACACTGGAGGGGGGGTGTGGTTATTTGTATGTTTTGTCATTCATTGGTTTTTAAAACAAGGGACAGTAAGCACTTCCTGAGGGTCCTAAGTTACTTCATTGCTATAGATTAGTTTTCTCTAGTTTTATTCCTTTAGAAGTTGTTCCTCTGTTCAAAGAGATTTTTCTCGCCCAGTGGGAAACTAGCATCAAACTTGGAACGCTACACTTGTCTCAGCAGTAAAAGAAAGTGATACATGAGACAGTCGGTCTTTTACACTGAAATTTTGTGATGTAATTTCTGGCACAAAATCTTACAAAACGTTGACATTTTCTACTATTTGATTTGCAGTTACTGTATACAGCAATAGAAGCCATTAAATATACAACTTCTTTATGAAAAGAATCCGATGTTAGGTTCTCCATTTTAAATCTAACGCAATGTAAACTCTTCTGCAAACGCCAGAGTCTGTCTCTGTGGACACACACAAACTTCTCTTCGTACCACTACCTCTTTCCTCTGTTGAAGAAAGCACGAAAATCAAATAGGAAATGCTCTGAGGGACAATTGTTGAGGTGTTCCTGAGAGACAGTTACAGTTTCATGGCTTAATCACTCCAACTTTCTATTTTGTTAATAATGTAGCTGAACAAAAATGATCCAATACTACTTGTGCATTAATTTTAATGAGTCCCCAGAAAGAAATGCCTGGAGCCAAGTATGCCCAGATCTCCTGAATAAATGGGAAAATTTCTGCACAAAAATTAGAAACATCTTCACTTTATATACATGAGTAACATATTTTTGATCCTGAATTCCTGTTCTGCTCCAGAGGAGAGAGGAAAAGTTGTACAGAAACTTTCTTTAACATGAAAATCAGTGCATGAACTAACAAAATCCTCCAACCCCAGCTTCCCCTCTCAAGTCTTAGTATATTAATCTCCTTTCCTTTTAGCTGCTCCAGTTCTTGCATAACAATGCCATTTCCTGAATTCAAATCTCCACAAATAAACCTTAAAGCTGAATAATACTTCATTAAGCTCTATGGATATTCCCTTAAGCAGGACATCCTTCTGAAACTGGGCTATGCTGCCACAACTCAGTATGATTTTGTTGGCACTTTCAGAGCAAGAATCAGAAGCACTGCAGCAATCAACAGCCTAAAGATCTTCTGAAACATAAAACTATGACCCTCTCCAGAAGAGATTTTTCACAAGCCACCAATGCTATGTTTAAATTCTCCTCACTCCATACAGCAGCTATTTATTCCTCTGTGGATATGTATTTGGGCAAGCTCACAGGGAAATTCTTGACAGGTATTTTTAAAGGAAGAAAAAGCACACTGCTAGCATCCCTCCTCCTTTCTGTGCAGTAGAAAACCACCTACCTTTCTCAAGTATTTAAACTGTCAATGCTTAAACCTTAACATAAGTTATTACTCCAGTAAAGCACAAAAACTTTAAAAGCACGTGATCTACAAAAGATGCTTAGTTTTGATCTGCCTGCTAGGTAGTTTCTTTCATTACTGGTCTTTCTAGTGAAAATGCTTACTAGAGGCTAAACACAAATGTGTAATCACTGTGCTCAAGCTCCTGCCTGCACACAGGTTGGAGTTTCTCAGTGTTAGATATTATCTAAAATGTGCTACCTGAAGAGTGACTTGCATGATGAGGAGGACAGCAGTTGATGGCAATGAAGACTGTAGACAGACATGGCACCGAAGAGACTTTTGACTAAAAGGGTAACACAAACAAGGAAAAAAAAAGGTAGAGGAATTATTATAGGGGAAAAGTGTATTGGACTTCAGAGAGCAAAGTTTATTTCACAATTAGGTTAATTAAAGCAAACTATTCACTATCACAGTTTTATGATCTACCCAAGACCCATGAGATGTCTTTTCTCAAAGGGGTTGGAGAATACAAACAGTATTACTGAGGAAAAATTACCTGCTGTAGGTTTAACATTTAAAAAATGTCTTTGTAAAGAATCTAGAATGACAGATTAGATCTTAAGGTATAACTACCTAAATTAAAAAAAAAAAATAAAAATGGAAACCTGAAAACAGAATTACAGTTTAGTCCACCACATTTCAGCTGTGTTATACTCACATCTCTAATTCCTAGAATGCTGACATCTGTATCAAAACTTTAATCTGAAGCTAAAAACTGGGTGAAATTTATTTAGTATGAATACAGCAGTATAGAAAACATTATGAACTTCAGAGTCCAAAGGTAGTAAACATGTTTACAGGATTTTCGGCTCTGAAACATCTGAACTTATTGAGTAATTAGTTTACTTTTAAAATTATCTGTTACTGCATATGCAATAATGTTTAAAGCAACAAGCTTATGGAACTTTGTTTTTCTCTTTAAACGGTACACAAGCAGCTTGGGCCTTTTTCTGAGCCCATCAGCACAATAACAAAACATTTCTTAAGGTGCAGATTTACAATCTGCGTGAGAAGATAAAAACCTGCACTTCTGGTCCAAGAGACAATCCCTCCACTTCTTTGGCCACGTGTGCCCGGCTGTAGCTGACGAAAGTGTTTGTGGGTTGTGTAACCAGCTAGACAGATGTGGTTCCTGATCTGGCTGGGAGGTAATGCCCCACACAGAAAATTTCCAGCCAGATTAGGAACTTGATTCAAATGGTCACATCTGCACAAGTGTTAATACCACCGAGACACCCCTTCCTTTGGCAGTACTGCCTAAAATCAGCTTAACGCGATCAAGAAACTGCATCTGCTGAACCACAGTTCAGTACCTCTAGGATGTTCGCATGTAAACAGCTTCATGCTTTTAATATTAATCTACTTCAAGACCATGCATAAGAGGCAACCTACCTACTCAATTGTACTCACTTCCTATAAATCACATTTCCATTTGGGTATTCTAAGAAAATTAAGTTCACTGCTGTGTCCTCCCTCAACAACTGCCAACCAAACAAGAGAAGAGTTAGGGCTACAAATGCATCGTAAAAATCTACAAATTTTGCAAAAAGTACCAGCTAGTAAAGGCAGAACCAAGGAAGGCCTGGCAGAGTTCAGTAATCGACCGGTCAGCCAAACAAGTCTTCCACGGCCAGCCCCAGCCCAGCCACAACCCTGCTGCCTTGTCCTTAGCAGGGATGGCCAAGGGGCCATGCTGGGATGCACTGAGTGCGGCAGAAGGCGATGGTTGTGGTGAGAAGAGACTGGAACAGGGAAATAAGCAGCAAAAGGCCAAGTATATTGTAAATTGAACTCTCTCCTCTGATCACATACATGGTTAAAAAAAAAATCCCAGTTTTATATGAACTTATTTTTGCTCCAAACTAAGGAATAAAAACTACTTTTCAAATAAATTAGATATTCCTCAGCATTCAGTTTTGTGCTTATGCCAAACAAACAATACCACCACGCTAAACAATTCAAAGTTGAAAGGTGCAACAAAATATATTTCAACACTTCCAGGGAAAAAAATAAATGTGTAAAGCAGCTCAGGAAAATTAATTCATTTTGTGAATCATTTTGGTCATAAAACTGTCATTTTTCACTGCAAAACCTTCTATCCACCTTTTCCAAAAATGAACAAATAGACTTGTATTTCCACCCCAAGTCTTATCTTTCTACTCTAAATACTTAGAATTTTCCAGCGACCTCAAGCACTTCCATTTTCCTTTAAGTCCCAAAATGATAACCAGCATCATAAAAGCTCCATCTGAACAGATACTAGATGCATTACTGTATAATCTGTTGGATAACTGACACATAACTATAAAATACTTATTTACATTTGGCACATGGATATCAAACACAACCAGGTTCATTGGGCAGTTTTGTCCAAGGACACGTTTCTTGCAAGAATTACTTGGAGCAATTTTGCACGAAGTTGGGATATGTTTTGAAACATCTCAGTTTATTTAGAATATAATCAATCTGCAGAAGAATAATTGTTTCATTTATAGATCACACATTCAACAAATTCTCACAGAATCACCTCATTAATTCCACCCAGCCCCCAGAGTAAAATTCACAGGAAAGAGAAAGCTCATATTGTTTTAAATTGGTCACTTCAGTTATTTTCATCCTGAAGAGAAAAGTGGAAGTTGTTTTCTTATCCTGGCAACAGCTTGTCTCCTGAATACACATTAATAGTTGGCTTTCAGTTTTGAAGGTCAGATTTGAGCAGTACTCTGAGCAAAATAAAAAAAATCAGCAGCTAATACCTAAAGAAACTATTTTCTTTTGGGGAGAAATTTTGTAGCTTTTTTCTTTGTCTCTCTCAGGAAGGATGTAGTTGTTACAAGAAAGACAGAATTCAAGTTGGTAATTTTTTATGTGGCCATAAGTTTGGACTGAGTCAACAGGATAACTAATTCACTAAGTTCACCTCCCATATTAGTTAAGCTGAACTTTGGGAAAATGGAAAAACGACACCTAATTTGGCATCTGGAGGGAGGAGGTAACTAAAGTTATCAATATATGGATATAGGACACTGTATTTGATGCATGTGTAACAACCCAAGAAATAACAAAAAAAGAATTGAAAGTTATCAAAATAGAAATGCTGCAGTACATTATATCAACAGCTATTTACTGTCACAGCCAAATTCACTTGTTAATATATAGTAAATATATTTGGGACATCAGGAAGAAATCACTAAATTATCCTGCCAAAATGTTTTTGAGACAAAACTCCTACGAGAACTTGATAGTAAGCAGAAAGGCTTTTAATTCTTATTTTCATTAATAATGCAAAACCAGCAAGACTAACCACCAACTGCAACAAGTGACAACCTCACTTGTGAAAAATGAACCTTTCCAAATACTTTAAAGACAATCAAAACTACCTGAAGAACAACGCAGTCAAGGAGGAAGACAAGTTTTGAAGATAAAGACTACAGTCTAACAAGTTTCACTTCCGTTTATATGCAATAGAAGAGCACAAGTGAAAAGGTACTCCAACAAGCAGTTTTCTCAGTTCATAAAAAACAAATATCTTCTCTTATATTCTTAATTCCACAAAGATGAAACTCCTAACATTTTGAATAGCAGAAACATTATGTTAAACCTCAAAAACCTAAACAGAAATTGTTTTTCTAGAACTGCAACACCACTTGCAATATACTCAGAAGACAAATTCCGCTCATGCTTTCCAGCCTTAAAAAGCAGATTTTTTTTTCTGGTATTAACAACACTTGATTAGAAAATAAATTTAGCCTCTGTGCAAAGAGTGGAGTGAACATAATGGCTCCCGCAAGGCACAACTTTGAGGTATGAGGGATATGAGTTCAATTTCTTTTTCAAATGCTGTAGAGATGGATGATAGAAAGAAACAGCTTCCAGTTGTCATGCTCCTAATCCATCTAGTCTATAGATGGCTTCGCTCCAGATTTCTCTAATAAGCTCTATTACAGCACAACCCTTCCCTGTCCCTATAATACACATACTGCAATCTGTGTGGTCTTGTTAGATTAGTTCAGGGAAAGCCTTCTGGGTTTTGAATTATTATTTTTTTAAACCTGGGATAGCAAGAGAAGGTCATTTCATTTAAAAACCCCACAGGAATCTCATAATATCTCAAATATTTTTACTTGTATGTGAGGACAGACATTTGTGCAGAATGTGGTGGGGAAATTTTAGGTTTATTAGTTTATTTTGGGCAAAGGAAGATGGCTAGCTTCCTACTGGTGTTTTTGCTAGACTGTTTTGCAAAACAGCCTATGGTACCGATTACCTGTTAAAATTTGACATCTAATTTGCAGAAGGGTGAGGAAGTTGATGAGGCCTTCTACAGACAGCTGAGAGCAGCCTCACAGTCACAGGCCCTGGTTGTGGTGGGGATTTTAAGTTCCCTGATGTTTGCTGGAAGGACAACTTGGCTGGCCAGCCACAGTCCAGGAGGTTCCTCCGGTGCCTTGACGAGAACTTTCTGATGCAAAGGGTGAAGGAGCCGACTAGAAGAGGTGCACTGCTGGACCTCAGTCTCACTAACAAGGGGGGTCTGGTAGAAGCGGTAAAGGTCAAGGGCTGCCTTGGTTGCAGCGACCATGAGATGGTGGAGTTCAGGATCTCATGTGGCAGGAGCAGGATAGCAAGCACAATTGCAACCCTGGATTTCAGCAAGGCAGACTTTGGCCTTTTCAGGCAATTTCTAGGGGAAATGCCACAGGCAAGGCTGCTTGAAGGTAAAGGGGCCCAAGATAGTTGGTTGGTGTTCAGGGACTGTTTCTACCGGGCACAAGATCAGAGCATCCCGACACATAGGAAGTCAAGGAAGGGAGCCAGGAGACCTGCGTGGTTAAACAGGGAACTGCTGGGTAAGCTCAAGTGGAAGAGGAGAGTTTATAGATCATGGAAGGAGGGGCTGGCCACTTGGGGAGAAGATAAGGCTGTTGTCAGAGGGTGTAGGGAGGCAACTAGGAAAGCTAAGGCCTCCTTAGAATTAAACCTGGTGAGAGGGGTCAAGAACAACAGGGAGAGCTTTTTCCAATACGTGGCATCTCCCTTATGAGGAAAGGCTGAGGGAGCTGGGTCTCTTTAGTTTGGACAAGAGGAGACTGAGGGGTGACCTCATTAATGTTTACAGAGATATAAAAGTTGAGTGTCAGGAAGATGGAGCCAGGCCTTTCTCGGTGACGACCAATGATAGGACAAGGGGTAATGGGTTCAAACTGGAACACAAGAGGTTCCACTTAAATTTGAGAAGAAACTTCTTCTCAGTGAGGGTGACAGACACTGGAACAGGCTGCCCAGGGAGGTTGTGGAGTCTCCTACTCTGGAGACATTCAAACCCCGCCTGGACACCTTCCTGTGTAACCTCATCTGGGTGTTCCTGCTCCAGCAGGGGGATTGGACTGGATGAGCTTTCAAAGTCCCTTCCAATCCCTGACATTCTGTGATTCTGTGACGAATCACATCAATGTAATTGGTCAACAGTAAAAATAACTAAAAGGGCAAACAAATCTGTGTTTTTCGGGGGTGGGAGAATAATGAGTAAGTACCACTGGTATATTTTGAGAGAAGCGCTACATTTAGGGAAATAGACTGCATTCAAGTATATATGAAAGGAGGAGGAAAAAAAATCAGGAAGAGGCACACAAAGGACAGAAGAATGACCAGAATGAAGATTGGGTAACAAAACCCACGCAAAGTGGACCATCTTGGAGAGATCTGATCTAGCATGCTAGGAATTCTTCAGCAAAGGACAGATAACATTTAAAACAGTACTTAAAATTCAAAGCATGCTGTTTCACTAAGCCCAAGTCCTGAAAATAACTATTTTAACCACATCCTAGATTTCGTCACAAATGCTATGTTTAGCCTATAAATGTTTCATTGCATTTTTAAACAAATTACTGACTATGTCTCCAACTTTTCCTTTTAAAAAGCATCAGAAATATACACATAATCTGAGAGTATGGGTAAATAATATTTTCTGACAAACTCAACTTGGAACATCACCATCTGCCCACCCAGCTCTCTCAAATCCTGCTGCTATCGTTCTGCAGATCTGCTTCTCCCTCAGGTCCACAGGCACAAGTTGTCGCATGGAGAAGCTGTTAAACATGACGTTTGCACCCTGTGAACTGATTCCATCCCTACCCCTGACTACCCATCCCATGTACTAAGCCCACAGCATTGACATGGCCTGTTTTCCTGTGTAGCCCTATGAATCTGTTTTCAGCACAAATGAGGGGGCAACAAATTATGATAAGCAAATATGAATGTCAAGATGGCTAAGCAGACAAAAAAAATAACCCAACCCATTATTGGAGATATGACAACCTTCTGCATGACCATGGGTTGAACTGATTTGGGTAAACAATAACTCAGCTAAATAGGCATCACTCATCTCATTCCCTGGTTTCCTGGGATGCATTTCATGACCCAGCTCAACCGGCACATACGCTAGTATAGCACAAAACCAAGAGACCAGGGCAGGGGAAGTAGAACAAGTTTTTAAGATGCCTTATGCAATATGTCTGCCAAAACACTAACCAGAGATTGGGGGTGTGGATTCAAGTAACAATTAAAGAATTACATAACTAGTGACAGCCAGAATCCACAGTGCCATTTCCTTCTCTTCCAGCCCCGGAGCATGTTCTGTTACCTCCTCACATGCTTATGTTAATCTGAGTCAGATGAGCTCTTTCGTGGACCAAAAGCAACATAAATATTTCACAAAAGTTCTGGTTGAGCAGAATTAACAGCTTACTGTTATTTCACTGTATTCAATATAGGGATATTGCATAGATCCCTCCCCCTTTCCATGTTCCTGATGCCAGTCTGACTCCCTCCTTTGTGCTGGTTCTGATGTTTATGAGCCTCCTCACTAATTCTTATTACAAACCTGCTGCTAGAACTGTCTTTTCTTCACTAGATGTTTTTACTTCAACAAGTTGAATCAAGTTCAGTGGAGACACCACAGGTGCTTGTGACTTGGGAAGAAGCGGAAGCATGCAGCTGGAAAGAGGAGGGAAGATAGAAGGAAGAACTAGGCTATTATTTTTGGATTAATTTAGGTGCTGTTTCATGTTACAGCTGAGAGAAGGAAAGGAAATAAGATCTATAAAGAGAAAAGTACTGCTGTGGGGTAATTAAGACCTAGGAGTAAACATGCCAAATAGCATTTGCCACAACAACAAACAAATGTGAATCAGAAAGTGAATCAGTACTTGAGCAGAGGAAGGAATGTATTCTCTACTATTCAGGAAGCTCTTCAATTGTTTGGAAAATGTGTGAGTCATTAACTCCACATACAAGTGAGACATTCAAAGCTATAAAAACCTGACATACTTCAGGGGCTCTTTGGAATGGAAGAATGGAAATCTATATGTACTTTTTCAAAATTACAGAAGCATGAAGCCATGCATCATTTCACAGATTTTGATTTGTTGTGTTTAGGCTCTTCTGAATTGCATTATCCAAGCATGACGAGCTATAACCTTGAAAGGATGTGTTTTCTTGCTTCTGACGCTTTGGGTAGCTAAAGAGCTATTTGGGATAAAAGATGAGAGGTGCACAGGACTTGACGGTATGCTATTTTAATGCAACATTTTTGTATGTCTGAATTTGTAGCTTATCATAGCCATTACATGAAATTACCTTTCTGATGGCAACCAAGAATCTCATTGGCAACAGTGTGTGTCATAAAAAACATCCTCTCTCTCCTCATTCTCTTTGATTTCTTGTCTGTTTGTAGGAGCTCAGCATCAAGGCAGTCAGAATATTTTACTGAGATCTTGTAACATTGACTTTTATGATAACTGTAGGATTCTTCAGACTTCAACACACTCAAACTCTTCTTAATCTGTTTATAACTCCTAACATAATTTACTCCTTTTAAACACAGGTTAAAAGGCCAACTGGACTTCAGAGCAGGTTTTCACTCTCAGGTAAAAACCACCGCAGTACCACAGATCATTAGGACTATCAAGCACTGGTGAAGGGCTTGGTTCCTAAAGTAGCCAAATACTACTATAATAATAACAGTGTAGATCCTGTTCCTTCAGATTTGTAGCTTTAACATTTTTCCCTAAAAAAGTCATCAAGCTGACAATCCTTCTGGAGACAAGTAGGTTTTCTCCATGATGTTTTTCAAAGTGATTCTTGCAATGCCTTCTACCTTGGATAAAGGAGATTTTAAAGAATACTGATGGACTATACATGATCATGCTACAGGCACATTGCAGAAGGGAATCATAAAATACACTAAGAGTTATGGTTAACTCAAGTTCAGGGAGTAAATGCACATTACTCTGCTGTAACTGACAAACTCCTGGGAAAACTGATTGCACAACAGGAAGAGGACAAAATCGGGCTTAAGAGCTTGGACGCACATGAGAAGTGTTAGTTTACCCATGACCCCAAATCTCAGAATAGAAATACACAAAAGGAACACAAAAAATATGCTCAGATTTGTGTAAGCACAAAGAAAGTAGGATTTTACAGTATCATAAATATTTAATTATACTTTTATCTCACTAATTACATCCTGTCTTAATTCAAACTCCTTTTAAAATTCCTATTAAAAAAACCTCTTTGGAATGATATTTCTACTTTCCTTAATTTAATAAACAGATTATGAAATAAATACTTTTATGAACTACCTATCTTCCCCTCCCTACATCTATTTAAATTATTTTGTCTTCACAGAGATTAATCAGGTATCATTACAAGCCAAGGTTGTACAAAGTGATCTGTAAAACCTTTTGTTCCTTTGATGAAGATTTTTTGGAATGTAAAAGCCTGACAGCCCAGACTATTGTTGCGTTGGAAACATTGCAGTCGGCATTTAACTAGTGCTGCATCATACACAATTTCATTACTGCATCATACACAATTTCATTACTGTTGGGAAACCAGTAGAATGTAAGGTGATATCCCTTCCTCTGTTAGTAAGTTCTAAGTTTTATTAAATTCAGTCACTCAGTGCAGGCTTGTAGCTGTTGCACACTTCATATTACAGCCTTTTCAGAAAGTGAGCAACCTTCCATACATTTGATAAAGAAATGAAGCTGTTTTAAAAACCTAGAAGTCAGAAAAAAATATTCACACATTGCTTGAGAACAAATAAATCAAGAAACGTGAGCTCATCATCAAAAGTTTCTGCATGCCACAGCAGCCCAGACTGCAATGTGATAAAACAGAGAACCTTGCAACTACAGCTGGGTTATCCTATTGATGTATTTGTACATAGTCACCAGGGTAATACTAACCATTTGTATAATAAAAGACATTTAAAGAACATGTAATTAGCTTGTACTGTGCCATTTATGAATCTTACATCTCCTGTCATCCCAGGAAGCAGAAGCAAATTGCTGATGTACAGAGACCCAATGCAGCTGCCTTTGTGTAAGTGTCTGAAGGACAGTAAGGCTTAAATAGCTGTTGCTGTGAAGTCATGAGCTAAATTTGCAGCACATTTCATACAATGATTCTCTAACATGGCAGCAATAAGAAAAACATTAGTTTGCCTCACTTCCAAGAAGTCTAAGGTAGCAGTAAGGCTTTTCAGACTGGAATCACAAATCACTTAACACTGTGCAATTTAAAAAGAATCTAGAAGATGAAGGTTTTTCCACAGCATGGCCCCTGTCAGGCTGCCGAGCCAGCTAGCAATCTTCCATTATCTCCTTGAACATACATTCTTGGACTAAAATGAACAAAGTGGAAAAAAATTAATATGCAATGAAACAGACATACATGTACAAACCCATTTAAATGTTTAAGAGAAATCTCTCATAAAAAGTCTCATTCAAGTGATGGCAACATTCTAAAGTGAATCTTCTCAAAACAAACAGCTGTGGAAACCTGCCACAGAAGAAAGTGCATTTCTGGATTTAATGCAATAGAGGTATGCTAACAGAGGAGGCACTGCCAGTGGCTGTTCACTCAGCCTAACAGGTTTTGTCTTAAAGAAGCCAGTTAATAGATTTTCCTCCTGCATCCTTGTATGGTTTTCTCTCATTACCACTCATCTGAAGAATGGAAAAAAAACCCCACCTCATTTGAGAGTGGGCTAATGGTATTAGTCAAGAAGTAAAAACTTGCTCTTGTCATATGGAATAATTTATCAAGCTACTGTCTCTCTGTAGGAACATGGTGAATGACTTCAAGCTCATTTCAGCGTAAAGCAAGTTAAAATGTTCAAATCCCTAACAGTCATGTAAAATAATCTGCTTCACTCTGTATAGAAGGCAAGTATAAGGTATTGCAGCTCCATTCTGCATCCCGGATGCAGGGCAGTAACCTGTAGTTGAGGGACGACTGACATGTAATAGACAATATCTCCTTCATGGGTTCCAAATCGATCAAGAAAGAATTTTCGGTCTGCACCAAAAGAGAGCAGAAGCGAGTCAAGGGAAAGTGGCAGCAGATGTAAGAACTCCATAAATATCTGAATCAATAACAGAAGTCTAAATGTAAGAAATATTCTTAAAAAAAAAAAAAAATTATTAACCAAATTATATTTTTTGGTAGTAAATGGCCCCATTTTTAGAAACAGTAGTGGTAATGAGACACACACAACAGACAGCAAGTCATCCATGCAAAAGATTTTTGGGATCACATAGCGCTCCAGGCTCTCAGCTTTGCCCCATCTGATTTTCTCTTTGATGTAAGTTAGTTATTCATCTTATTAGTTCAAGCTTTATCCTTTGATCAAACTTTTGTAATATACGATTTGGAAATAAGTTTCTTAGAGGGACAAGAGCTGTCAGATAGTAACCCGTATCAGATCAACCCCAAAAAAGTGGTACTAGCTTAGGACAAGTCAGAGCCAAGGTTGGAATTTCAGAGCATATGTGCAAATTGTTATTTTTTAAAAACCACAAGTGTTGACATTACAAGGGAAGGAAAGAGAGGAAAGATCATATCTTCTGAGCCCTTGATCAAATTACTTCATAATTCACCCACTAAACCTATCTCCTGGTTCCCATAAGAGACTCTGTATTTTAGATCATCAAGGGAGAAAAGGGAAAAAACTACAATGTTGCAAATAAATCTCTAGAGAATGTAGAAGCATCCAGAGATATTTTAAGTAATGAAGTAATTTTATGGAATTTCAGTTTTAAAATAGGGGGCCAAGTTGAAATGATCCAAAAATCTATGTGCAAGATACACCAACTGGGAGCACAGAGCTATATAGTGTCTGCAATTTCCTATGATTTCTCTTGGAGAACTTTTTTCAAAGTAATTGCCAGAGATATTAGATTCCAGTATTTCTAAGATGGTATCTGGTAGTTCTTAATTTATCCAGGCCTCTCATCTTTGAAGCAATTCC
This sequence comes from Columba livia, assembly GCF_036013475.1. Taxonomy (NCBI): domain Eukaryota; kingdom Metazoa; phylum Chordata; class Aves; order Columbiformes; family Columbidae; genus Columba; species Columba livia. Next base: position 18,175,063 of record NC_088612.1, on the reverse strand, counting down.
ATTTCTGTCTCAGTGCCTGATTTCCATTTTACACATCCTATAATAGTGTTTGTCCTTTTGTCCTTTAAAGTTGACTTCTAGAAGATTCCCATCATTAACATGTCTACAAAAACCAAACAATTTACTCTCTTTCTGGGTCCTTTGGTGAAGAGAGAATTATGAAAATTATTTTCCTTACATAGTTTAGAAAGTTGGAAATTGCTTTAAATTAATATTTTACAAAAAGTTGTGGGCTTGGACATTTCTTTCTTCTGGAGGGGGTCTATGCTTTGCAGAGGTTTCAGATCCTTAACCTGTAAACTAACTCATTACCTGTGTTACTGTTCGCTTCATCTTCTGTCAAGTCCTGGCTGTTTCTGATCATATTTAAGAACTGCTCCTCTCATCCTAGAAATCTTGTGCAGAATTTCTAGGATTCACAGAATGTCAGGGATTGGAAGGGACCTCAAAAGCTCATCCAGTCCAATCCCCCTGCCAGAGCAGGAACACCCAGATGAGGTTACACAGGAAGGTGTCCAGGCGGGTTTTGAATGTCTGCAGAGAAGGAGACTCCACAACCCCTCTGGGCAGCCTGGTCCAGTGTTCTGTTACCCTCACTGAGAAGAAGTTTCTTCTCAAATTTAAGTGGAACCTCTTGTGTTCCAGTTTGAACCCATTACCCCTTGTCCTGTCATTGGTTGTCACCAAGAAGAGCCTGGCTCCATCCTCCTGACACTCACCCTTTATATCTCTGTAAACATTAATGAGGTCACCCCTCAGTCTCCTCTTCTCCAAGCTAAAGAGACCCAGCTCCCTCAGCAGATGAAGGGAGATGCTCCACTCCCTTAATCATCTTTGTTGCCCTATGCTGGACTCTCTCCAGCAGTTCCCTGTCCTTCTGGAACTGAGGGGCCCAGAATTGGACACAATATTCCAGATGTGGTCTCCCCACGGCAGAGTAGAGGGGAAGAAGAACCTCTTTCAACCTACTAACCACCCCCCTTCTAATACACCCCAGGTACCATTGGCCTTCCTGGCCACAAGGGCACAGTGCTGGCTCATGGTCATCCTGCTGTCCACCAGGACCCCCAGGTCCCTTTCCCCTACACTGCTCTCTAATAGGTCATTCCCCAACTTATACTGGAACCTGGGGTTGTACCTACCCAGATGCAATACTCTACACTTGCCCTTGTTATATTTCATTACATTTTTCCCTGCCCAACTCTCCAGCCTGTCCAGGTCTCTGGATGGCAGCACAGCTTCCAGTGTCAGCCGCTCCTCCCAGCTCGGTGTCATCAGCAAACTTGCTGATAGTATACTCTATTCCCTCGTCCAAATCACTGATGAATATATTGAATAATACCGGCCCCAGGACTGACCCCTGAGGCACTGCACTAGATACTGGCCTCAACTGCACTCCGCCCCATTGACCACGACTCTCTGGCTTCTTTCCTTCAGCCAGTTCCCAGTCCACCTCACTACTCGATCATCCAGACCGCACTCCCTCAGTTTAGCTGTGAGGATGCTGTGGGAGACTGTGTCAAATGCCTTACTCAAGTCAAGGTAGATCACATCCACTGCTTTGCCATCATCCATTCATCTTGTTATGTCCTCATAAAAGTCAATGAGGTGAAGCCATGTTGACTGCCTCTAATGACCCTCTTATCCCTGATATACCTTGAGATGGCACCAAGGAGAAGTTGTTCCATCAGTTTCCCAGGGATGGAGGTGAGGCTGACCGGTCTAGAGTTACCCGGGTCCTGCTTCCTGCCCTTTTTGAAGACTGGAGTGACATTTGCTTTCCTCCAGTCCTCAGGCACCTCTTCCATTTCCCAAGACTTGGCAAAGATGATGGAGAGCGGTCCAGCAATGACCTCAGCCAGCTCCCTCAGCACCCAAGGGTGCATTCCATCTGGACCCATGGATTTATAGATGTCCAGATTGCCTAACTGCTCCCTAACCCAGTCCTCATCAACCCAGGCAAACTCCTCCATTGTCCTGCCTTCCTCTGGGGCCTCAGCGGTACGGGGCTCCTCAAGACAGCTCTGGCAGAGTAGACAGAGACAAAGAAGGCGTTCAGTAACTCTGCTTCTCTGTATCTTCTGTCACCAGGGCACCCACCTCGTTCATCACTGGGCCTACATTGCCTCTGGTGTTAGTTTTATCTGCCACGTATTGGAAAAAACTCTTAATGTTGTCCTCGACCCCTCTCGCCAGGTTTAATTCTAAGGAGGCCTTAGCTTTCCTAGTTGCCTCCCTACACCCTCTGACAACAGCCTTATCTTCTCCCCAAGTGGCCAGCCCCTCTTTCCATGATCTATAAACTCTCCTCTTCCACTTGAGCTTACCCAGCAGTTCCCTGTTTAACCACGCAGGTCTCCTGGCTCCCTTCCTTGACTTCCTATGTGTTGGGATGCTCTGATCTTGTGCCCGGTAGAAACAGTCCCTGAACCCTAACCAACTATAATAATTAAAATATTATTCATTACTAATATTTAGAAACATTTTACTTCAGCCCACCTACTTTCTCTCTCCTTTCTTAAATACACTGTGTTCTCTTCTTATTTTCTTAGCGGGTAATGCACGACTTTTTCCTTCTTAGGACGTGGACATACTAACACTTTTTAATCTGTAAAATTAAGAGCTGGCAAATCCTCATAATGGTTAAAAAACATGAAAAATAACTCACAGCATTACACCATGCTTATTTCACGATACAGACTTTTGCCTGTATCCAAAAGTATAAATAGTGTCCACAGCTGTGCAATTTATCCTTAGCCATTAAACGTCTCCACAATCTTACAATTTCTTAAAGTGCCTGCATTGCCTACAAATGAGCTGCATTAATACAAACAGCACATCAACAGGCAGAGAGCCTATAAAACAAAAGCCCTACATACAGAACTTAGCTAAACGTATAAGTATCGCCTTCAGATTAAAAAATAAGAGTTCATAACTATTTCACAGTTGATCAATTTGCCAAGAATACTTTGGTTTGATCTTGAACTTGTGATTTATACTCCTTGAAAAAAACAACAGCTTGTTTGAAAAGCATACATCCAACCATCTCCTCTGTACTCTGACTTGTCAGCGTGCTTATGTACTGGAAATACTTCTGCTGAAAGTTCGAGAACTGCCTATTTTGACCTAAACACCCAACACCCTCCTGATAGAATAGTTTAAAGACTGACAGATTAAAACAACAGATCAGCCTCACAGCTAGGCACAGTGAAACAACTAAATGTGGGTTCACTGCCTCAAGTCCTAAATAAGCAAATTCATCACGTAGGCTATACTATTTAAAAAAAAGTAACACACTTCACTTACAGCACTTTGCAGAGGAATAAAGGAGACTCAAATAAGCTGTACACTGTATCTTATCTCCCTGTTAAGAATGAGCAAGTTTCTTTAACTCTTTGTCTCAGTTTCCAAGGCTACAAGTAAGGCATGACAAAGGCAGGAAGAAAACCCAGATATTGTTTGGCTCGCAGTCATGTGTGGGTTTTTTTTTCTTCCCTCTTCAGCCATCTTATCTTCCTAAACTGTAGGCTTTTAGTTATTTAAGCATACATATTACTCTATGTGCAGCCTAGGGTTTTTCTGGTAATTCTAATCGTATTTCCTTTTTGCAAATCTAGTCAAATGTTTGGTGATTACATCTGATCACTTCTTGCTTATATGCACTTGGAAATGATCAAGGAAACAAATACTCTGACCAGTACTAGCTGAGGAAAGGATACATTCCTATAAAATAAAGCTAAACCAAACTGTTTTTAAAGGTACGCAAATGATGTGAGAGAAGACAGGAAACCACATTGAAAGTGTAAATCAAACCCATTGTTTTGTAAAATTTCTGGAAAACCTTTGAAAAATGGCTTTTTCTGCTTTTCTCCCCAGGAATTTCTTTGTTCACTCCAAAAGGCAAACAAAGCAACAGGAAAATGAAGTGATGTCCCTCCTCTGCAAAAAAGTAATGAAGTCTCCTCCCCCTTCCAAACAGAATCACAGTTTGCCAGCTTTGGCAGCCACTGTGGTATTTAAAATAGAAATGAATCCCAAGATGTGATTTGGCAAAGAACCACTGAAATATTCAGAAAGTCTGTTTTCCCTCTTTTCCACTTCCTTTCTACCATTCTAATAATATCTCGAGAACACCTCAGACTAAATGCACGCGTACCTAACATCTAGACAAAGAGCCCCATGAACTTTAACACACATGCACCATATGAATAAGACAGACCTATCTTTGTAAGGAGAGTGCTCCTTGTATGGCCAGTTCCCAGACTGCTGTGACATATCAAACAGCTGTTCTTATTCTAATGTACAGCTTGAGTTTTAAGGGAGGCACCCTACATGCCTCCTGGACCTGAAAGCATCAGTGGATTTCTCCCAGTTATTTGTCCATAGTAAAAGCCAACATTATCAAATTTGGTAACTGGTTCCATCAGTTTTTCAGCACACATAGACAGGACTAAGATTTCCACAGCATAGCAAATTTTCACATAGAATTGGGTGAATCCTACAGCCAAGAACACTCACATTTAATAGATATTTTAGAGAGCACACGCAATGCTGTGTTGAAAGAAACCAGAAAGATATGAACCCTTCACAGCAATACCCAATACACTGCCAAACTGAAGGATGCGAGAAACTCTTCCCAAAACAATTATTTTTGGAAAAAGTTATTTGACATGAATCACAACTTGGCACAGCGTGAGAACAGTAAGCCAGCTGTCACAGGTGTTTGAAGCAACAACAGAAAGCATGTTTACTAACACAGGTAAGAAACTACATGTGAGGAAAACACTGCAGTTCAGCTTTAAACAAATATTTTCAACAAAAGGAGCAGACCATGTGGCATGTATAACTGCTATTTCATTGAAATCAAATCTTTGAAACCACTGACTTCTCACTAACTAGGAAGAATTGTATATAAATTAATCCATGTTACACAATCATAGAATAAAAGTAGTGAAGTATCTCTGATTCCACAAAATGTAAGTTTTAACATGCAACTAGTCAGCCAGCAGACTGCTTCATATAATAGCTTCAATTTTTAAGATGGGCAAAATGCCTTCAATATATTTATGCAATATCATCACATCACCAAAACATTCCTGTTCAGTACCTTGCAACATACCTCCAGAAAATTTCAGGACCAAAATTTCCTCATTCAAAGAGTAGAGAAACTTTCCAAGTGTTTTTAATCAATGTTTTGTCTTCAGTATGTTTTAAGTTTTAGAATTTTTTTAATCCAGTTCTGAGGCCTGACAGCCATTTTTACTTTACCCTTCAAAGTCAGCATCAGGAAGACTCAAAGATTGATTTCACAGATCACCAGTCCAGGCAGTGTTTGTAAACTGCTGACCCAAAACCATGGAGAATTGCTAGGGCCTTGTGGACTGAAGGGAGACCTACAGCTTGCTAGACAATTTAAATTGATCTGAAACCTAAGGTTAGCCTGTCAGTTTTTCCTTAAAAAACTCTTGAAAGAGTTCATTCTGAATGAGTCATATTAGCCCACGCAAGAAAAATCAGCACATTGTTCTGATTTCTCCTCCCTCAAAATGCATCGTGTTCTCTCAGTACAATACAACTGCACAAATAATTCAGGACCTGCCAAAAAAGCCACCACCAAGCTCTAATTACAGCAGTCCTATTCTGTACATTCTTAAATCAAACAAAAACTAAATCAGTCTGCTAAAAATCAGCCAGTACTTCAAAATCCCCAGTACAGATTAAGAAATATATCTCTGCAATAAAGTATTAGCCAGATCAGCCTGCTTGAAAACCCCAGTGCAGTAAGAGCCTCATTTTCCTGCTACAGGATAAAACTGTGGTGCACATATGAAAACTGGTATGCAAAAAAGTCAAAAAGCATCAATTCCTTTTACCAAGTTATTTTAATGCAGATCATTGCTACTAAACGTTTCAGACAACTTAACGGTGTTTCTACTTTGTCTTTTTGGCTGCTGTTGGCAGCTGATCCAGGTCCATGAGTATGAACGTTTGCACTGTCAAGTTGGCAGTATTCTATTGAGAACACTATGCCTTATTTTAGATCACAGTCTATTTTACAGAAGAGTTTTAAAAAAAAAATTATAGATGCATGCCAGTTTGCAGTCATTCTCGTCTTATCAAGCTCTAGTTGTGACCTGGACAATACCAAAAGACTTGAATGCTTTTTCTGTTCTGCAGACGGCCTGTTTGATCCCTTGTCACAAGTGATGGAAAAAGTGATCTTCAGGTCAGTGACGAAACTTGCAAAAATGAGCCTTCTTTACTTTTAAAGTGCTTATTCAGTCTATGACTAGGAGATTAAAGGCAAAAATGTTTTTACTCTAGGTGTGCTCCTATCTTAAAATTGAAATTTCTGACTAAAACAACCTGAAAACTAAGCAATGACCTAACCATCATCCCAGTTTCCAAGTTTTTCCTGCTGTTGAACAATACAGAAAGTAAGCCCAAACATTACTCCCAAAGCACAGGCTAACTTGAAGTATTCAGCCATGAGGAAAGTAAATACTCATCAGAAGGTCTGACTGCAAGCTTCTGATATGCAGTTTAGCTCTTCCAGCTCACAAAGAGAAATATTTAACTAGCAAAACCTACAGTTGCTCTGAACAGACCATAACACGTGACCTGGCATGTGTTTTGACAGCAAGTTATACAAGAAAGATGACAACACAGAGTTACAAGAACAAAATACAACAGTGCCAGGATAAGCCTCTAGAAATACACTTTGTGATATAATGCCATCAATCTCTACCACTTGAGCTGAAGACTTCAAGTTCTTAGAAGCAGTAGCCTAACTCAGTCTAATTGCTGAGGTCAAGAGATATCCATGGTGTATTATGGCAACTAAATAAATATTTACCATAGCTGTTTTCAAAAAGTTGGGTTAGCAAAGTGAGTAAGACTATGAGTGTTCTGGGTCCTCTTTTGAACTCTGAAATAAGTGACTTCAGGCAATCTTTTAGTTGTCTTATTTGTTAAATCAGTGAATTATGGATTTGGGGCTTTTGATTGGAGATGACTGAAAAAGCCATTTCACTCTACTGCCTATCTGCTTCCAACACACAGACAGCTAGGACATTCGTTAAATATTTCATCAACCAGTACTTCAAAGGGAAAAAAAAGATTTGCAAACCAAAGTCAGACCCAATTTCTAGAAAGAGATGGGAACTTCAGTCATGCTCTCTGGACGGTGAAACGCTAGGTTCATGTGCTGCTATGTGGAGTTTTTAAATCACCATTATCTTCTACTACAGTACTCTGAAGATAAAATTGAACTCTTCCTGAAATATCAATATAATTGGAGATTTAACACTTCTTCCTAAAACAGCATTAACAACCACTTCAATCCAAATATGTCTGTAAGATATGCATATACATGTCCGGACAAATTTGAGCTCAGAAACATAGTTCTCAGAATAAAAAAAAAAAAGAAATTAAAAATATCTCATCTTTGAATGAAAGTTTGCAGAATATACTTCTTCCCAATAATACTAAAAAGTTGATATCGAGATATCTTTTCTTAACCTGTGGATTTCAGAGCACCGTAGCGCAGACCAATCACATCAATCCAAAACCATGGACAAAGATATTTATGATCAAACAGTCCTCTTCAATTATCAACAGCAATTAGAGACCTTACCTTTCACAAATACCAAAATGGATCTGTTAATAACTGTTCTCTCTATAACTATATGAATACATGTAAGACATGAATTAGCAGAAGCTGGTGCATGGAAGTACCAGAACTGACTAGTTTGCAGAGCCAAACAAGCAAAATAAGCCACAGCTCCTAAAATTGTTTCTGCAGTTCAAGGTCTGTTTTTTTTCCCCAGAGGGCATATTCTCTTTTCTAAGTATTGCCTTTCTGCCAGATTCCAAAGTAAGCCCTTCGGCCCCAAATCTGCTTTGTCCACTAGCCTCTAACTTTGAAGTGAAAGAAAAAAAAAATGCAGTGAACATGAGTAATTTCAACAAAATTTCAAAAAGTAACAACTTCCACAGTTTGTGCCAATATTTTCTCAGGAAGTTATAATTTTATACAGAGCAAATTCCAATTATTTTGAATTCTAAAAGTACTAAAAATATTTTCTACTCGAATACTGCTCATTTAAGCCTCCCATATGACCAATGGCGGACTACAGGTCTTACAGAGCTAGGAGACAGGAAAACCTCTCAGGTTTTACAGGGCTACAAGCAGTAAACGCTTTATCAAAGCCAAAATAAAAACCTGAGGTTGTTCTCAGAACTTTAAAAACATAAATGTTAACTATTAAAGGGACAAAGCTCAAGGGAGTTGCTCATCTGAAAAATGTGCAAAAAAACCTTTGAAAAATGTTTATTCTAACATATCTTAGAGATGCAGATGATATTACGTTCCCTATATCTTTGCACTGCGTACAGCTTTTTCAAAAGAAAATGCTTATCACAGCTCCTGTAAAACAGTGCAGAGATATTAGGGCTGCACCAATTGACAAAGCAGCATTTAGAAAAACAGTTATCTTAATAGGGAAAAGTGAAGACTTTTAATTCACAGAAAAAATAAAGAAGACCTCTATTTCAATTTTTTTTTCCTTATAATAAAGGATAGATTTCTGATTTTTCAGGTACCACTCAATTAATGTCAAGAATCATATCCCTATTGCTCTCTGCATATTTTCTGTTCTTAAATGACACTGTCATGTATAGGCAGACTGTGACTTCATATGCAAAGAATTGCAGGTGCTCAACTCTAGGGGGAAAAAAAAGAAGAAAAAAGAAGAAAAAAAAAGAAAAAACCAACAATTATGTAACATTTGAAATACTAAGAAATCTAACTCCCATTTATATTTAAATGCTGTTGCTTTGGTATTTCATCTGTTTACTGTTATTTTCCATATGAATTATTAGTGTATGCATGAACCTTCCATCAAGTACCCTGGCAGCTGCATAGGAATGTTTTAGAACATACTATTACACAGCATTTTCCATAATGTCCTCTGCAGGGGGTTGAATAGAGCTCCCTGATAACCCGCACTGGTTATCTTTTTCAACATGTTTCTATACAACACAGTTTCTCAGTCTCCAAATTTGGCTTCAAAAGATCTGTCCATTGCTATCTCCGTTGTTCAGGAACAGCTCTGTTGATTTACACTGATAAACAAAGATAATGTACAATGCAATTAAGTCAATCTGCAAAGGACAGAATGAGAAAAGCTTGCAATGTTATCACCATTATGCACTACAAAGAAAAATTACAGGCTGGTGAAGAAAAAATAAGGCAGCGGAGAACTGGGTTTGTTTATATTTTTTCTTTAATGTACCACTACTTGCTATTTACAATATTATGCAATCTAGTACGATTTGCAATACCATATTTAAAGAATGTATTTACTGAATGCCATACTGATGCTGAGTGGCAATGCCAATCAGAAAGGAACCTGATTCAGCTTCTCTCTTTGAAAGCAACTGCACAAACAAGCAAAACAAACACTTCTCACATTCTAACAAGCAGAATAACAGAGATAATTACACTGAACACAGGAGAACTCACCATGAGTAAAGCTCCAGTGCAGCTGAGGAATCTCAGTCCAATCGCTTTACAATCTCACCTTAAACCTGAAAAGCTGTTGCAAGAGGTTTTTCATGGCAACTGTTACTAACAGTATCTCTGCCAACTGCTAAAAACAGGTACTTTATATACCAGAGTGCAACATGTTTTCTGATGTACCAGTTTCTGAACAACTCTCCTAAAAGAGCCACCTTTGGAAGACACTCGCTCCCACTCTAAGAAGATAAGCGAGTTAACTTGTAATGACCCATGAACCAACATCCCACCAGCCCAAAGGTTCATGAAGCAAGATGACAATTATGATACTGCAGCCAGAACCAATCCAGATTGCAAGGTAAATAAAATGTATGTGAAGCTCTGCTTGTACTGACATTTTCTCTAACAGGATACGGTCTTTGATGTGCAAGAAATATCAGGCAAAATTCATTTGCACAGGAGCATTTCAAGCTTCAGCAAGCTTTGTCCTAACATGCTTTTGTTTTCTGCACTTCCCAAGCAGTCTCTTCTAGCCAGAGATAGTGACCTTTAAAGACATTTTTAAGAAGCCCTGCCATAATATTTTTTTACATTTTGTTGCTACAATGGAAACATACATTATTGACAGCTTCATTAGCAGGAATGCAGGTTTGAGACTTGCTTGCCAATAATCTGGTACTGCAGCTCTTTAAACAACCAAACTTCAAGAAAAAACCTTGCCTTATCAAAACACAGTTTTACAGATACAAAGCTCTAATATAGTCAGTGTTTATGCCTTGGATGTATATTCAACACCCAGTTCAGTGAGTTGTTCCACTGACTACAACAAACTGCAAACCCTTTCACAATCAAAGCATATGTAATGGATCATATTGAGAGTTTTCATGTGCCACACATTCTCTACATCTTTACTATAAGCTATCTCCCTGCTTCTAAAAACCAAGAATGTCTACAGTTTATAGTAAAAAAATCATTAAATAAACTACCTTCTCCAAGGATGATTCCAAACAGCAGGAGTCACACTCCTTAACCATACAGATCCAGTCAAAGTCTGAGACTGGAGAATATTGTGCAACCTGTTTTTAAGGAAAAATACCCAATCTAGATGAGGGAGGCAGAGAAAGACAACTAGTAAGGCTTAAAACAAATGGAAAACCAATTACACAACATGACTTACTCCTCCATGGAAAACTTCTATACTAATATTTATTCTCCCTGAGTTTGTATACATTTGCATTAATCTTCAAATTTTATTAACGCAACATTGAGGTAATTCTGAGCCTTTACAGAGAGAATCGGTGATTTTAACATAGTTCCAAACAGGCTCAGGGATTACTCCGCAGAAGGCTACTAGGGGCTAACACTAGATAGAGAGAAAAGCAAAACGTGCCTGAGGAAAAAAGGTGATAAAAGACTAATAGTTACACAAGGACCTTTTCAAGTCAAGGGCTATAGGACTTTTAAGTGTCTCCATTACTGTCAGACATGCATGTTTTTAAATGTACTGGCAAATTTTGTGGGGAGATTACATTATTTTTGTTTTTTAAACTGTTCTTTCTTCCTCTTGCCACATTGAAAAAGCCCACAGAAAGGACATCAGTAAGTATAAAAGCAAAACAATGATACTCACTAAAAGGCTATTTGGCAGCTGAGACAACAGCAAGAGCATCTGTGATATGCAGAGACTTATAGTAAGATGGAATATACATTAAGTCAGTTCAGAAAGATGACTATATTTGTTTGCATTTATAGCATACATTTAAATGAAGGTTCTTCCGACAGTAAGAGCCTCAGTGCTGGAAGACTGGGTGTAAATATACACATGCAGAATTTACATATTTGTATTATATGCTGTCTTCCTCCTTTGATGACCTTTATAGAGAGGCCTGTATAAATACAGCCATCTATCCAAGAAAGAACATTTTAAGATTGAGATTCACACTTATTTAATGCTTTAAAAAAAAAAATACAGATTCTATAGAACCTTTATCAAATAACATAATAATCCAAATCTGCCTAACACCAATAAGGTTGTGTTTGGCAAATTTTGTATAGTAGCAATGTTTTCTGAAGCAACACTAACTTTATGAAGTAAGTGATCTATCTTTTTAGCACCACACTGAACTGGTGTCTCAGACAAGATGTTACTAAAGCAAGTATTGCTAGAAGTGTAAAATGTTTAGCCTGGCATGATTTTTATCTATTTGTTTACTGTGATTTCAAAAACTTTGCTAAGAACATCTCCTGCAGTCAAGAGTGACTGCAATACAACGGTTGTGCATTTTTCAGCATTTATGTTTAAGTGCATGTAAGGTTTTTTTACTTACTCTTAAGTGAAATGTGGGGTAAAGACTATAAATGGAAGGATTTAAAAACGCATTTCACAGATAAAATTTTATAAGTTTTTGCACTTTAAAATGTTAAAATAATTTTTCCCCATGTTGAGCATTTCATTTTATGTGGAAATTAAACATCCCCTGCTCTAAAAGCTGGCAACTAAGAGAAAAACTCCCAAACAGGAAGAACCATTAGTTCTGAAGGCATTTTGTGGTACAGATAGCAAGTGAATGCTGTTAAATAGTTTTTATACCCCATATTTATATATATTTTAAATGTAAACATAACTATTGGGTGATCAAAGTGCATACGGTCAATAAACAGAATTGTAATCTGTTACTGCTACTACAATTTATTAAAAGCATCTCAGTTAAGGCCAGGCCCACACACAAGAGGCATGAGTAGTGAGCCTGAGAAGGGATCTACTATTTGAGATTTTTCCAAGTACTTACACAAAAACTCAGGATTGCAATTTTCCCCAGAATCAAACAGTTCAAAAAAAATCAGTTACAGATGGATTACAAAATACTTCTCTAAGTAGTGTGCTTTAAAACTGCTTTCACGCACATCCTGCACAGCAATACATGATTATAGGGATGACAGAAATGGTGAACTAGGCTTCAGAAGGGTTCTGAAATTCTGTTGTTCTTGGTGTCATCTGAACAGTCATACCCCAAAACACTTTTGGTAAAGCTGGTTTGTACCACAGTGTTTGAAAAGCTAGCATGGTAACTTTTGTAATAGCCAATGGGGTCCCACAGGAATTAACTAAAGTGACCTCAGAGCTACACCCACTGTGTAGTTTTCCTCAACAATCAGGCGATCTCAAATCCTCAGTGCACTTAAAGAGATATGGGGAAAGAAATTGCTTTAGTGACTCAGCCACTTATCTATCTTCGGAAAAAAGAAGAACTGAAAATTTCTTACATGGTTGATAATTTCTGCTTATGATTTAAAAACCCCAAAGATAACACACAGCCTATGATACTAAACCACAATTTATTGAAATGGCAGCTCGAATATTGGACAACTAATTAGAATTGTTACCAAGTAAAAACAAGTCATTTATCCTTGTCACTAGCACTTCAGAAATACTAAAGCTCTCTCATTCTTCTCAGTGTATACTGTTTACTTGTTCTATTTCACTCCACTTTAAAATAGTGAAAGTCAACTAGCAAGTCTTATTCCAGTTTGCAATCTGTATTTTTCCACTCTAAATTTAAAACTGTATGGTAATGGAAACTCTACATTTTTGTGCTGATATATATGAAACAATGAAAGTATTTCGGCCTTAGGCCAATGTAAGTCCCAGTGCAATGCTTAGTCCTTAAACAGCGGTCATGTGTGGGAGCACAGAGGGGTGGGAAAACTGGTAATACCGATAAAAACTCTACAGACAAGGTCTCTATATCAGCCTGTCAGAGGTAATGCAAACACAGAAAGTGGCACCATGCTCCAGCAATCCTTTCTGGAGAGTCCGAAGCCTCTTTCCCTTGGCTGTGGACTGTGGCCACACATCTCCTCCTCCAAAATCCATGTTATTTTACATACATATAGAGTGGATTTTGCCTCACTGGTGATTTTTGGCTGCCACTAACAGGCAGTAAACACTATATATGGCTTGCAAACAACTCAACATTATTTCTTTGAGCTTTGCTTGAACTAATAAACCAAAACATGTTTTACAGATTATGATTTTTATATCGTAAGTAGTTAATACCTGATAACTCCAGATGTTTTTGAGAGCAGAAAGATAAAGTTATATTTCCCCTGTGTCAGGTGTTTTCTCCACTATCTCTTTTCATGTCACATGTACTCATAATGTTCACATTACCAGCGCTTTCCATGAGTTCAACGCTACCTCCACATTATACCCATGTCATTTGCATTTCGATATTCTGCCCACACCCGAATGTCAGCTATGACACACTGACTACACAGGAGGGAGCAGCTCAGCAGGATTCCTCGGGAGCTGCAGCAGCACAGGAAGTGGGAACACTGTGGCAGCTGGCAGGAGATGGACCTCATCTCTGATCTGTACCTAAAAATCCCCACTTTAGACCTTTTGGGCTCTTTTTTCAAGGACTGGGGAAAAGAGGGTCTAACAGCCAAATACACATAAAAAAAAGAGAAAGGAGTCTGTGAGTTAACCCCATCTGAAATCAAACCTCATCAAAAAGCAACCAGAACAAGAAATGCAGTGCAGTGACAAGGAGAAAAGCTGCAGATCCCTTCAGAGAAAAGGGGAAAGAAAACATGGGCAAACCAGCAGGGATGGGAGGGTCTAATTCTAAACTGGGATGAGGGGCAGCTCTAGGAAAAAGGGAAACCTAAGAGCAAAGACTAAAGAGGAAAAAAATAAAGGAAAGTAGAGACATAGGAATATAAATTCACAACCAAGGTAGAAAAAACATGTTACAACTTGTTAACTTACAGTAAGCTTTTCACATATTTTTCCTAGCACAATATAGAAGGTTAACAGTGATTACGAATGTCTATGATTCTAATCAATAACTTAAAATAGTTATTTTAACATTGTATTATCCTGTTTAGGCAAGAAAACACTCAGGAGCCATTTAGCCAAACAGATTTTCTAAAGAGCTGAAAAGTCAGAAACACAAGCTGGAATGGTATTTTGCCTCTTTGCTCTCTCTTTCACTGGAACAACCACAAGACTTGCTGATACACAGGGATTGCTGTTTTTCTAAATAACTGTATATTTATTTACATGGTTAATGTATGCCCTGAAAGAGATGGAAGTGCAAGCATGGCATCCATGAATGAAGCTCGCTTTCTTATCAATTGCTCATTTCCACACTGTGCAGCTGAGTGAAAGTGCCTGCTGGCTCCTCACTCAGCAGCTGGTCCCTCCTGCCCAGGCTCAGGAATCACACCCAACCCATCTCTGCTGTTCAGGTGAAGAAGAGGCAAGAGAGCCAAACAGAACAATACAAGAACGTCATTTAGGAAGTCCGTAAATTGAGTTATCTATGCAAAATATCCTAACAATAAGGTAAATCCATCGTAGAATGAAGACATAAGATTAATCATGGAAAGTTACTCATGGAAAAAGTGGTAATTCACTTCTTGCATACTTCTACATTTTAGAGAACAAAATGAGGTTTTCCTGAAAACACACTGGAGCAGTGGCTCTGCCAGGAAGATACTTCGCCTGGATAAATCATCTTAGCTGCTTTACAGACAAAACCTTTTAAGCCAGTGGGAATCTAGATTAAGAGCTCTAACTAGTAAAAACGACCAAATAAAGTATCCACAAGTATTTCCTGCTCTGCTACACCACTGGAATCAAACTGTCTAGATGAGGTTGTAAGTCAAACAAAAGTCACATAGAATTAAATGCATCTTATTTGTAACAAAAGTAGTTGTTCAGCTTGCAGTCTTATGCAAGTTTAAATAAACTTTCTAACTATAGAAGCTAATTAATGGAATTCCATAAAGTTTTGGCTCCTAGAACAACTGTGTGTTCTTTCCTTCCTGCCCATGTATTCTGTGTATTATTTTTTCCACCAAATATCTGAAAATAAATTGTTTTAGCAGACATCTGACAGCCTTTAAGCCACAACAAGTAAGGGGAAGAACTTTGGAGCCCCGTATGAACTGGTTAAAGGACGAAAGCCAAGCTCGACAGAATAAAATGGCAAGAACCTCAAGTAAATTGAAATTATGTTCTTTGAGAAGGGACCCCTGTTAAGTCTGAGGTCAGAGATCCATCAGACAATGCTCCTCCTCCTCCTTGCGTTCACCTAAGAGCAGTCTGGCCATTCTATGCTAAATATCAGCTGCTTAATAAGTAACTAACCACCATAGTCTATTTACATCCTTTCACTTACTGTCCCAACGAAAATCTCAGCTTTTCCAGTCTAGTCGCAGGTACACTTGAAACAAAAACAGGCAAACAGACCGAGCCACCTAAAAGTCCTTCAAGAAAAAAGGAAGCGCGGAAAGCCCGAAAGGAGGATGGAATGTAGCTACACGAGTACAGGCTAAAACGTAAAGTCTTTAATGTCAGGAACACACAACAGAGTGAGGACAGAGCCCCGACAGGGACAGCATTCACCTGGCACCTAGAGCGGCTTTATCGTTGGGAAATTCCTAGAAGGTGCCAGCTCCGCAGCCGCCCGGCGTTCCCTGGCAGGCTCCGGCACAATATATTTAGCGCAAGATCACGCCGCAAAACTCCCAGCCGAGGTGTGGGCAGAAGAAAGCGCCCTTTGCCGCCGCAGGCCCCGGGGGCCGTCGGCAGCGACCAGGGGGCCCAGCGCCGCGGCCGGAGGCGAGAACGCCGCACGGCCCCGCGGGGGCCCCGGGGCGGCTGCCGGCGCCACTCAGACCCTCCGGGCGCAACTACAAGCGGCGCCGCCCGCCGAGGCCACGGCAGGACCCCCGCGGGAAGAACGGGCAGGAGGCGGCCGCGCTCCCCTCGCCCCCCGGCGGGCCGCGCCGAGGCCCCTTCCCGCTGCCCCCGCCCGGGGCCTCGCTGAGGAAACACGAGCCTCCCGCGCGGGCAGCGCACGAGCCGGCGCGAGGCTGCCGCCGCTCCCCGGCCTCCCCCCACCACCAAAAGGGCCAGCACCCCCTCCCGCCCCCGGGCTCGGACCGGCCCCTCACCTGGCACGGGCTCCCCAGCCCTACGGTGCCTCCCGCGGGCAGGCAGCGGCGGCTACACCGAGGAGGCTCCGTCAGGGCCGGCTCCCGCAGCCACCGAGCCCCGGAGAGGAACCAGCTCCGGGACGCGGCTGAGAGCGCCGCACCCGCGCGCAACAACTAACTCCGGGCGCCGCCGCCGCGGCCCGGGCCCGCCCCGCCGCGCACCGCCCACCACGCGCACAGCAGAGGAGGCGGGGCCCGGCGGGCGGAGCTCGCGCAAGAGGACTACAACTCGCAGCGTGCCTCGCGCTCCTCCCTCAGAACTTGTCCCGCGCATGCGCTCGCGCATGTAGGTAATGTGCTTCCGCTAGCGGAGAGAAAGTAGTCCTGGTGTGTTGTTCGAACTGCTTCTCTACACCAGGCTGCTGGGTGAGGGTTGGGGGCGGTGGATGCTCCTGGCTTGGCTGGGTGTTCTTCTGAGGGGCTGCTCTGGCAGGAGAGGCGCGCTGAGGCGGGTGGCGCATAGATCCGTGTGGGCTGGGGGGAGTGGTAAAGCGGCCGTGCGCGTGCAGTGGGAGGCTGCGCGGACTGAGGGGCGCGAGCTCCGCTGGGCGACCCCCGGGCCCTGTGGGGAGCCGCGCTCCGCAGGTCAGTCCACAGCCCCGCGGGGTTCCTCTCGCCCCCGCTCCTCGCCCGGGAAGGGGGTTGGCGGGTGTCCAGCTCCCGCCGTGGTGGGCGGCAGGGAGCGGCCCCTGTCGCCGCGCTGACGGTGGCCCGGGGCCGGCCTTCCCCAGGCCAGGCCCGGCGGGCTTCGCTCCGGTCCCCCGCCTGCCCCGAGCCTGCCGACGGGTGCCCCCTTGCTGCTGCCCTCCTGTGTGAGGGCTGGGGGACCGACTTGGGTGAGGGGAAAGAGCCTGGTGAGAGTCTAGGTACTTAGCTTTTTGTACTCTTCCTTATAACCCTCCTCTCTTCCCTCGGCTCCCACGAAGTGGTAAGAGGTAATAATAATATTCGGTGGATCCTTAATTCTAGTTATTTATTGTTTCATTATGTTCACTTATTATTCTCTTGTCAAGCAGATCATTTATCATAATATGGTTTTCTGATACTTCTTTCTGCTAATAGGTTTTTTTCATTCAGGTCCCAATACATTTCTTATGGTTGGGGTGGCAAAAAGAGCCCCAGGCTTTGAATTGAAATCCCCGGAGCCACGTGTCTGGGGAGGCCCCTTCATTCATTCATTCATCCATCCATCCATCCATCCATCCATCCTCTGGAGCAGCAGCACTGGATGAACCCGGGCTGGTCCTCATTGCTGGGGAAAGTGAAACTGACCGACATTGGCGTGGGGAGAGAGCTGGGAGGAGGTGTAGAGCTGGATCTTAGGGATAATCAAAGGAAAGAACCCCAAGATCAACCTTTTGAGAAAGATTTATGTGACTTAGTGTGGATTTATTGGCATCAAGGAAAATTAGGGAAGGCAGGACAAATATAAATCCTCTTTTTTTGCTTGGTAGGAAAAAGGAAAATCGTGTTCACATAGAAAGGGAGCTTCTGCTTTCTAGAAAAGTAGCCTCTAGTTTGTTTTGGCTGCACTTGCCTATGAATAAAAAATGCTCGTTAGTGTGCACCTCAATATATGTGTATGTATTTATTTATCAATTACATACAGGTATTCCTGTGCTGATATATGCAGTATAAAACATACTCAAAAATAGAAGATAAACATGAAATTGGAACCTTTAAAAAAATATTATTAATTACTGTTACAAAAATGTTTTCTTCCTTACACCTTAGCGGATTGTCTTGCAAGTGTGACCCACTTTAGAGACCACTATTCTAGAATGCTTTAATTTCAAAATTTGGTTACAACTACCCTCTTCTGAGTAAATAGAAGTTTGAGTGTCATGTCAGTGCTAGTGCCGCTGCAGAGAAAATGTTTGTGTTGTTTTCCTGTGAATGTTTTTTTCCTTTGATTGCTCATGGTGAGGCACGTAAAGGGGTAATATGGCAGATACACCTTTTGTGGCTCAGAACAGGGAGAAGGAAATCATGTTTTCACACATATGTTTTTTTAGTGCCTGGGAATAGGGTTCAACTCATCTGTGTACCTGACTGTTAGGAGGTGACTATAACAAATTCTAGTACTTTGCAATAAAGTAACCAAGAGGAGAGAGATTCTTACTGTCTTCCATTTTGTGTTCTTGCAGGACATCTTCCTTTGACAAGCCTAGGCTGTGTCTGATGGCCAGGGACCGCACAGAGAACTGAGAAGATGTGCTGATTTCCTCCGTGCTCCTGTACTTCTGAATAAAAGCAGTGACTGTGAGCAGTGTTTTTCCTTATACCTGTATTACAAAGTTATTTTTAGTATCACAGCACAGGAATTAAGAAAACTGTAAACTAATGTGTTCCAGTTAATTTTGTTAGCGCATCTGTTTGTCACGTGTTTAAATAAAGGGTCACTTAGTATCAGGGTGTGCCCAGTTAGCAAGGTACGTGTTCTAGCCTGACAAAGCAAGCTCAGCCTTCCATACTGAGTGCTTCTCTTTGATTAAATAGGACTTGTTTTAGGGTCAGTTCTTGGATGAGATTTTTGTCACTGACTGGGATAAAGGTTACAGGCAAACTAAGCGCATGTTTCACTGAAACAAGCTGATATGGGCTTCTGAATTCTTGCTGTACCTCCTCCCCAGGCTGTGGTTGAAAAACTAAAGTACTCCCGCTTACTGTTACTGAAGTGCATGTAAAGCTGTGCTGATTTTTTTTTTTAGTTTTGTGGCATGGGCTGTGAGAACCTGTTAGAGCACAGGTGAAGAGGCTGCACTTATAATAATGGGGATACTTTTCTGGTAATGATCCAAGAGAGAGAAGGGTAACTCGAGTATTTCAGAAGCATGCGCATGCTATTTTGAGGACAGTAAGTAAATGAAGAAAGGTTGTCTTTTTTCTTTTTGCTAGTTGTTCATGAACCCGACAAAATGCCCTTTATATCTATAATTTGATTGGCCATTAAGAGCTCTCAAAGCTTGGTTGCTTTCTCTATTCCTTGAGGCTTTTTTTTTTTTTTACTTCCAAGATTTCCCTTGGTAAGAGAGGGGGAGTATTTCTTGCTTTCATGGGAACTGTTAAACTTCAGTTCTTTTTAAGAGATGAAGTGGTGAATAAAAAACATTTTGACACTGAGTGTTTACTAGATGTGAATTTACTAAGAACAGTTTGTTTTCAGAAACCACCATTATTTTCCCCAGTGGATTTGTTCATGAAAGCTTCTAAGGCTAGTTGGTGTCTATTTGAAATATACAGTGCAAGTGGTAACTAAAATTTTTATTAGTAATGTAGGTCAGCCCCCACTGGTAAGATCTGCAATGTCTCTGATGTTGTGTTGTTGTCTGTCTATAGAAGTGGCTTGTTCTTTTACCAGTGGCATAGTTGCTCCAGTGGCCTCAGTAGCTCAGATGGCAGCTGTTAGTTTTTACTATGTGTGGTCTGATACTGATCTTTGTGTTTTGTGGGCAAAAAAATGGATGTTTGTATGTGCACTGCCAGTGTTACTCTCAGTGGGATAAGGTAGGTGGTAAGCAATATAAAACAGACTGGCCTTGTAATAATCTCTTCTGTAATGGGATTGTTGGGATGTATCTGTTAAAGTTTCTTCTATGCAAGTTAATCTCTCAGAGGGTTAATTCTTATTAAAGGAATAACTTGAAACATTCATACCTCTCTATTGGCGACAAACCTGAGAGTGAGGTTTTATTTCTGAAAGGCTACTTAATAACAGTGTGATGACAACTTTTGATGGATTGCAGATAGAGGTAATTTTGGATGACTGTTTATCTGGGAGAAATCTTCATTCTGTGCTATAGGGGAACAGAACCAATTATGGTGAAATAACTGAATACCTCTAAATTTATTAGGGAATCTTCCTTGTTCCTTGACCTTACTCTCACAAACACTGATGCACTTTGAAGGAAACTTGTCTTTCAGAAATGACATGAAAAACATTACTGACTAGATTTATTTAACAGTAAATATGTTAAATGGAAGGTGTGCAAAGTTGTCTTCAAAGAGGCTTATTAATGATTTTGATCCTAGAAACAAATGATCTTGCTCTCCTTTGCAGAACACGGAGCGAATAGCTGACTTCGGCTGACTGATTTCAGTCTTTTGGAACATACATCTTACATGGCATACAATGAATAACAAAATCGATCTTGTACTTCATTGCTTCTGAAATACTTATGACTTGGATTGTTTGTACTGTTTCTTCAGGTGAAATAGAATCTAAGACTTTGGAATGCGTCTTTGGGGCATTATGGCTGGGTTAAGTAATGAGGTGAGCAGCCGACATCTATAGTACAAAAAAATTGCAATAAGATAAAAATGGGAAGAGTTGTTTTAGTCAAAAGACTGGATAAGGTTTTGTTACTGCTAAAGATGTGTGAAGCACATAAACAAGAAATGAAGACAGTGAAATTGTCAGTTAATTGAGTTGTAAAGACTTATTTCTGAATGCTTTTACCATTTTTTTTCCTTCCACTAACTAGTGCAGAACAGATTTCTCGGCAGTTTAGTGAATTAGCAGGGGAAAGTCTACTTTTGTTTTATTGTTGTGTCCGAATATGAAAACATAAATTCATAGCTTTAATTATGCTGTGGTGTCTGAGGGATTGGTTGCAGCCAAAAGAAACTTTCAACAAAGTGTTCTTAATTGCCCTTCAACATATTTGTCATCTCTAGAACTTGTTAGGACTTTAACTGGTGATATATATGATTTGTGCTTTCTGCTTGGGCTTGTCATTCTGAAGGAGCTTGAGCCAGTGAATCTTTGCTGCTGTTGCCTTCTGATTACTAGCACTAATGCACGTCTTTGGCGAACTGTTTCAAAGACCTTATGACATGAAAACTTTTTTTAGCTAGCTGGTAAATTAGTTCAAGGACTTAGTCAAGTTGGAAACCAAACAGGTTGCATGAACAGCAGCGTATGGGGGGGGGGGGGGGGGGGTGTGTGTGGTGTGCAGATGTGGGTGGTTGTGAGAAGACTCGGAGAAAGAAGGTGGGGAACCCTACCTGATCATGCAGCAGTTCAGAGGATGTTACTGTCAGGAAGGGGCATTGCTTTGCTTCCAATTTAGCCCTCTGAACCAGCTCGCTGCATCTGTGTGTGTCACTCTGGCTCAAGAGGAACAGAGGTGCTGTTTGTGGGAGGAATAGGACAACGCCCTTAGATACCACTAGCTGTGATTTGAAGTTAAACTGCAGGGGCTAACCAGCTACTCTGATGGTGCAACTGTTACCTACCATGTCCTTGGATGTGGTAGATGTCCCAGCAAGTGCAGGGAATGAGAGACATGTTTAAAAACAAGCTTAAGTAATGACTAAGGAATATTTTTTATTATTATTATTCTGGGACCTAAATATTTACATAAGCCTTCAGTACGGTTGCTTGTTTTAGTCGGATGAATTCTTGGACCAAATGGTGGTTAAAGCAGATCTGACTTAGCTATGTCTGTTCTGTACCTTCTTTTACTTCAGATAAGTGGTCTGACATGAATTAGTGTGTTTTGTGTATTTTTGTGTTTGTTACTTAAGAAAGAAACAATTTGTTTCTCTTGGAATTCACTTGGCTGCAGTTTCAAAGCTTTGGACATAAGACGGTATGTTGTTTTCTAACTTTGGAGTTATGTTTGCTGTAAACAGGTCATTGACAGAACATGAGTAATGCAAATGAACTTGTTTTTGGAAGAATGGACTGTCTTTGTCGTTGTGTAAGAGTAGGCTAAGTAATAATCACAGGCTTATGACTGGAGCCATAATTATTTGTTGATCAAAATTTGAATTTCTGATGTAATGGCGTGTCCCTTACTAGTGTTCAAAATATGCTATGTCTGACAATATATGGAAAGAGAAAGTGTTAGTCTCTAGTTGGAAAAGCTGTGGCAAAATAAATTCTGGTAATAGTATGAGATTATACAGCAGAGAAAACAGATCAACACCAAGCAAAGTACTAAAATCAGTAAACTGTGAATCTTCTTTCACACTTCTAAATCTGGAGATCGCTGACATCACATTGCTGCCAAGAATACTGGGGGCCAGAGAGAGAGTGTTTCCAGTACAGGATAAATGGTAAGAGAAGAAAGCTTGGTGTACATTTTAGTTTTAAGGTTCTGGTTTGGGTGGTGTATTTTTTACAGGCATGCTAAACCTTTTCCTTTGCTATGGTGTTCCTCTTGTCCCACATATCCAAAGCTTATTTTAAGAACAAGCATAATCTTTCTTGTTTGCGTTTTCACTTACCCTGTATATTGACAAAGACATCTTCGGATACTTAAAGGATGAAAAATTTAGGACACTGTAGGAAGATACACCATTTACAGCTACCATAGCTTCAAATACACAAGCATCTTGTTGGAATATCTCATTAATCACAAATTGTATAGGATTTCTAGAGCAGATGAGCGAATCTTAAAAGTCTCCAAAAATCCTCAACTATATAGTCATATTAGCATTCTCTTATTTTTCCTGCAGGATCTATTTCTTACTGAGTAGGTTTTACATTAGTTCTTATTTCTTGCATCTGATTGTTTGTGATTGCCTCAACAAAGGAGGGCTCTAAAACAGGAGCTGGAGGTTTGTGACTCCAAACAGAGTACCCAAGCAGCGATAAACAGGGAGAAACTTGGAAAACTTAGTGGAGGCAGTGTAGCATTAAAGATAAAATGTGCACATTGTTTCTTGTTGGGGTTTTAACTTTGCCAGTGCAAAATTAAATAACCACAGGAAAAAAGATAATCTTCATCTGTGTCTGGTTAGCATTGTAGCTATGTAAAACACATGGCATAGCAAGTTTTTTTCAGTCCTGACATCTAGTTCATTACTGTCATAGGTAACCATACTAAAGTCTTTTGGAGCGGATTTCTGGCTTGGGGTGCATTTACTATGGTGTGCTTTATCTGCTTTTGCACGACTCATGCTACTGATGAAATGAAATTGAGATAAACAATGTCTGTCTAAATCCTCACTGTTCTACTATCTGGGAAGCGTGGCAGCATAGACTTCAGCTAGTCTTCTGCTGAGTTTAGTTAAGAAAGGGTATTTGCTCCAATTTATATACAATATCAAGAGCCAGCGTAATAAGTATCCTTTGTTTGAACAAATTAATCGGAATTTGTGGAATTCAAGTTTTGTTTCCAGACTCCTGGGAAAGAATGTCAGCTTTCATCAGGAGAATAAATGTTTAGCTTTAAATTAGAAAGAAGAAAAAATAAAAATGTCAGGTCAGCTTATGAGATAATCCTAGTTTTTTCTGGTAATCATATTTCCTCCCACTTATGACTATTTTGGGGGTCACAGTTACTGGAATAGTTTCAAACGTTTTTCATTTGTGACACCACGAGAATTTTAGTGAGAGCTGAATCACAGAATGTCAGGAATTGGAAGGGACCTCAAAAGCTCATCCAGTCCAATCCCCCTGCCGGAGCAGGAACACCCAGATGAGGTTACACAGGAAGGTGTCCAGGCAGGTTTTGAATGTCTCCAGAGTAGGAGACTCCACAACCTCCCTGGGCAGCCTGGTCCAGTGTCTGTCACCCTCACTGAGAAGAAGTTTCTTCTCAAATTTAAGTGGAACCTCTTGTGTTCCAGTTTGAACCCATTACCCCTTGTCGTGTCATTGGCTGTCTCTGAGAAGAGCCTGGCTCCATCCTCCTGACACTCAAACCTTTATATATCTGTAAACATTAATGAGGTCACCCCTCAGTCTCCTCTTCTCCAAGCTAGAGACCCAGCTCCCTCAGCCTTTCCTCATAAGGGAGATGCTCCACTCCCTTGATCATCTTTGTTGCCTTGTGCTGGACTCTCTCCAGCAGTTCCCTGTCCTTCTGGAACTGAGGGGCCCAGAACTGGACACAATACTCTGCCCTGGTGAGACTACATCTGGAATAGAGGGGAAGGAGATCCTCTCTCAACCTGATAACCTTGGGCTTTAGGGTTTTAGAAATGTAAGTTGCTAACTCTTGGCTGTGCTACTCACATCCCTTTTTTTTCTGCCAGCGGCAATGCTCATTGTATCCTCTAATCTGACGTAAACTAATTTGATAAATGGACTAAAAGCTATTCTGGTTCTTTAACATGCTGAAATAGAGGACTTGTATAGTGAGCAGAGGTGCCAGGCTGAATATGATGCGATACAAGTAGTTAGTAGTTAAATAAGCTTAGGCTGCCATAGAACTGTCACCTAAGGCAGTGGAGAGCTGTTGTCTGCAACTTCTGGCACTTGGCTTATCTCCATGCAGGCAGTTGACCTTTCTGAATGCTTCTCTTGATGTCATATGAAAACTCCACAACTGACTACTAGCAGAATGAGTCCCACAAGTTAACTTTGGTAATTGGGGATTGCTCATGTAGCTTAACATGACGGTTTAGCAGGCATGGAAGTGGGAGGTTCCAAATGCATTCTTTTTTCGATAAGCTATGGTATTTCTTTGAGTTCTTTTGACTATGTACCTCAGCTGGTGAAAGATACCCAGCTTCCCCTCTTCCTGCCATTCTCATAAAGGGAAGAGTAACGGAGTTAGAGCAGCTCTGTGAAAAGTCCAGTAATCTATGGAGATTTCAATAACCAGATGAGAAGGGAGCAATGATACAATCTCGGTATTTCTTGATTTATGGAAGTGAGATTAATTCCATATAGCAAAAAAAAAATGTGAACTTTTCTCATTGTTTCATTTTTCTTCCTATGCAACTAGGCAGGAACAGCCAACCAACACAATGCGGGGACTAGATACATCTTGCTCATTAATGCAACTAGTTGGAGTCTGCAAGTTTTTTTTGTGCATGGTTAGAAGATATTTACGTATAAAATGTGGGGTTATCAGGTGATTAACTTAAGAAATGTTACTTAGAAAGGCATTTCAAACAGGAACACAAACAAGTTAATGGTGATTATGACATGGATGCTTGTAGAGGAAAATTTCGGTGTGAAGTGGATGAATGTTTCTGCGTCTTGTTAATTCAATTGTTAGCTGTAAATGAAACAGACTTTATAAAAAAAAAAAAAAAAAAAAGTTTTTTACTAGCTGGAATTTCAGACAGTCTTTCCCAATCAGCTTGATTACTTGGTATAGTTTCAAATATTAGGCTTCTCCTTTTATTTTTCTCTTACATACAAAACTCTGAGACCTAGGCATATTATGCTCTGGATGGGACATATTGAGTGTTCTGTGGTCTCTCAGGAGTCTTTTACTTACATATTGCAACCTGCTCTTGGAGGTTTGTTTACTCATTGCTGTTACTTATTAGGAAGCAGTGTGAGAGGTGAATAGCCTGTTTTGAGAACTATCTACTCATTACTGAAGAATCAGCATGTACTACTTAGGGCAACCAGGTAAGGGTTACTTAAAGGTTTACTTACTTAAGGGCGTCTTCTGGAGTGGATATTTTATCATGGAAAAACAAAGCTCAGTTGAGATGTGAACTGAACCTGCTGCATTCTTTTTAGTGAGCTTACTATGGAGCTTTGGAATGCCATGAGCATATTTTGTCTATAGTTAAACATAGATGACCCTTTCTAGAGGTCAGGAAACAGTTCTAGGGTGGGAATTAGCTGTTTTGGGACGCTGTTAAAGACCAGGAAAGCTAAGCTTCCATTACTGTAATAAATGTTTTATCTCAGGAAGCCCGTAAGCTCAAATAGGATTGTTAAAGTTTTCCTAAAAGCTGAATACTTTTTGCCTTTAAAAACATGATGTTTAAAAAGCAATGTTATTCTTTTTTGATTTTGTTCTGGGGGATGTGGGGAGGAGCAAAATGCAGATGATTGTTTTTTCAGAGGAGCCCTTTTTAAATGAAAAGGGAGTGCAGGTGACTGAAAAACCCCTAAACTAACTTTTAGGATTAAATATTGTGACAGATCCTCAGGTAATCTGTGTACTCACTTCTAACAGGCTGCAAAAGGTAACCAAGAAAAATAACTACATGAATTTGCAGCACTGTGCTTGCCCTTCTGTTTTAAAATGTTTAGGCTTCACAAATCAAAAAAGTGTTGCCTAAACTCTTGTTTTCCATCAGTTTGCTTTGTTACTGATCAAGGCAATGAGCTTCGGATTATGAGGTCATGCTCAGGTGAAATCTATGTTGTAGCCCTTCTGAAAATACAAATATTTTTTCATTTTCCCACTATTTAATGCTGTGTAAACCAGAGTGTTACTGACCTTCTGTCAAAGGTTGTGCAGACTTTAGTTCTTATTTCTCTTTGCAGTAAGAATTGTATAATGTGTATTAAAGTCAGATTCTCACAACTACTTCTAACTGTCTAAAACCATGCAATAACTAAGAGTTAGTTGAGATGTCCAAAATAAAAATGTTAAGATTGATAGCATTTTAAAAACTGTTTCTGGAATTCAGTTGTATTCTTTGCTCTTAGAGATTTCCTTTATGACCTTTTTTAAACCAGCTATGCCTCTTTACCCGTATATAGGGGTGTTGGGATAGCATTTATGCTTTAGCTCAAAGGAACCGTATTTACTTAACAAATATATATAGAAATGAAATAATCAAAAGGAAATGTAAAAGCAGTATAAATCTTTGCCCTTTGCTAAATACAGTAAATACTTAAACCTGAATGCCAACTATCTTTCAGAACATTTATAACTAAAGATGAATTAGGAATCCTTTCAAATGTGAGTGTTTGAGATTTTGTGTATTACATGTGAGACCTCCATCCTTGTGTCTGTTTAGTCTTCAGCTTATTTGAAAAGACTTGTATTTCTCTTTTAGGGCTAAATTTATTGTGTATATAGATCAACTCTGTTTTGCAGAGCTTGTGCATGGTTCCCATCTGAGGAGCAGCTGTGGAAGAGGGAAGTTGGAAGAACAGATTGTTATAGATCTTAGCTGTACTTTTCCCAGGTTCTTGTTTGTTGTTTGTCTCCAAGCTCTAGGCAGTCATGCCCTGCTCTTGGTCACTATTTCCCCCTGGTTTCTTTTGACTTCTTGCCTATGATACACTAGGGACAAAGAAGATATTGCAGCATCAGTAAGACAGTAGGAAGAATTTAGCCACTGTACGCACAGCAGTTAGTTTGGGCTTCTGGAAGTGGTTCGGGGATCAGATGGAATATTGCAAGTTTACCTGTTGTTTTGAGCACTCAGCCTAGGGCATATAAGCATGCTGCTGGTGTGGCTTCTTTCTTTTGTGTCCTGTTTTGTCTGCAAAGATAAGTATTTTCATTATGTATGCAACAGGTGTTCCAGAGATGTGCTGTCTGCCTGCCTCTTCCCATAGCTCATACACATCTCTGGATGTCTAATCTGTTTAAAACTGGAGAGCAGTCAGACTACTCCAGTAGGCTTATGCCACTGTTGACTTCCATTCATGATGCTCAATAGCAGAATTTCCTGTTGCCTTTTAAGGATGAAGATAAGTAAAGCTTTGTTCTAACTTGTCTACAAGTTAATTCTGTTATGCAGCCATGGAAGTATCTGTTTTCTTGAATGATTTACAAATTCGTGGTTTTTCCATTTTGGTGCTGGGAGGGGAATCCTGGTATATGTTCCTAGTAAGAGCATATAGTTACAATCCTTTCCAGTTTCCCTAAAATTTTTTATTCATGTTTTGGGTGTAGTATTTCCCTATAGTATTTACCTTTACACATTTCGTCTGCGGCCTCAGACAATTTTAAAATCTTTTTAGTCCTGGTCTAAGGAGCTATCTGCTGCTTCAGGAGAGAGGCTGCTTTGGTAGGATCGTACTGTCGTTACTGTTTCCTTTTCAGGCATCCAGACAAGGTTTTGTAAGCAATGCCCACTGATATCTTGATACTATGTGAAGCTTGTGGCTGTTCTTTTGTATTTG
The DNA here is from genome assembly GCF_036013475.1 of Columba livia. NCBI lineage: Eukaryota > Metazoa > Chordata > Aves > Columbiformes > Columbidae > Columba > Columba livia. Next base: position 18,146,744 of record NC_088612.1, on the reverse strand, counting down.
TTTTTCCTTAGATCTGTTTCTAAAGTCTATACAGATTTTATCCTGTGATGCCCATGATACAGTGTGTGCGAAACAATCCCAAATTAATGCCTGTTAGAAGAGCCATGGTTGAAAATCGATTTTGGTGCACTTCACGCAATATACATCCAAACTTTCATTTCTGATACATATTTATCTATTACTAGATAGCTTTTAGAACAGATTAAAAACAAACAGTCCAATCCAGATCTTTGCTGTTCTTGCTATTAGAAAGAATTTGCTATTATCAGTTCTGTTTATCTTTTAAATGGAAAGAAATAGCAGATTAGAGTGAATGCTATATGCCTGTTATTATTATATGCATAACTAAGGCTATCTAAAAACTGATTTCTTCTAAGTGACAGGTTTTTTGTTTGCTCAAACTCATTTTTAATGTTGGAATAGTACAAGGCAAGAACTAGAAAATGAGACCAAAAATGTATGGAAGCTGCTATGTCTTATTTTTTTTCTAAAGATAAATATTATCTGAAAACAGGCAGAATTAGTTGCCTATTTTGTGTGAGAATCACTGACTCTCCCCACACTTCATTTCCTCTAACCTTTGTCCCTGTGCCCATATCAATGTATTTAAAATATCCAGCTCCATGCTGTCATTGTGGCTCTTGAGGTTGGAGTAGATGCCTTTGTGTTGGGTCATGAAGCCTGTGGTGAGTTTTGTGTTTTGTTTTGTTCTGGTTTTTTTTTGCGTATATATTCAATCCCCTTTTCAGTATATTATCACATAAAAAGTATTCAACCCAATATTCTGTAAAATGGTCAGCAATGACTTGTTTTGGTGGGTATGTGTATGAAAAATTCCCATTTGTATTCCACTGTGGCAGCAGCCAGAGTTTCCTTGCCCAGAATTTAAGTGAATTAGGAGTCTATGGTGTACTTCCCTGCCAACTTCTGTGATGAGTAAAGCTTTGAAAGAGAGCAAGAGTGCTAAAATGACTTTAAAACAACCTTTTAATCTCAGCGGGTGTGTCTACTCCTCAATTATTTTATTTTCAAATATGTAACTTTTCACTGGCCAATCACAATCAGGATTCCTTGACATTCAGTTATCTCTAGTTCAGAATACTTGTTTGGTATTTCAAATCAAAGTAGTTTCTTTTTTCACTTGTGTGACGGTGGTAAATGTTAGAACTGGGCAAACACCATGAAAAGCTTCAGTTCATTTACATTTTTTAATAAACTGCTTTGCTCATGGCACTTTCATGTTTGCATTTCACAAACAATAAAGTGATTTGGTCTTACTGACACAAATGATCAGAGGAACTGAACTTTAATTTTGAAGGAAAGTAACCATTTACTTACTGATGGGGAAGCTAAGAGGATCTGGTAAAGTCTTGGGTAATTTCTAATCCCTGTGGTTTCAGGGAAGTGTCTGTGCTCCAGGCACGATTTGTGTCCATTACATAGTCGGTGGTTGTGGGGTTTCTACAGAGTATCCCTTTTGCCTTGTTAGTGTAAAAGTAGATATTGGAAAACTTCGTCCTGTGAAAGATGAGGTCTCCAGATCTTGGAGGAATTTTCAAGTGATGGAGCAGGTGAACAGGTAGACTAAATTGCCTATAGGAACTGGAAATTCAGAGGAGGTTCTTATGGACAAATTGCAAAAACCAGTGGTGTCCCTGGTAGTTGAATACTTGACTTACCTTAGGATAATTAAAACAAAAAATTATCAAGATTTATTTTAATACTTTTTTTAATGATTGAATGGTTTGTTTTCTCACGTGAGATCTATAACACAAAGATTAAATTAATTCTCCAGAGTTGTATATGTTAGTGTTATTATTTTCAAAGGCAACTGATATTATCGTTAAGAAAATTAATTAAGCATAAAATGAAGTATTCGAATCCGTAGATGCTTAATACCTGCAAATGAAGGGCTGGATAATGAAGCCTTCCCTCTGGGTACCTGTACCACAGTTACTGATTTTAGCTGTCTGGGGTGGATAGCACAACTAAATGTACAGTCATCTCATTGTGGGGGTTTGTTTTCCCTTGAGTGATTTTTAAAAAGCTTGTTTATTGCTGATGCAAAAGTTATTCCATGTATTTGAAAGGAGAGGGAAGTCATTGTGGGGCTGTACTTGCTTTTGTCCGTGTAGTTGAGTATATACCTTTTCTGTGTGAATAAGGGCTTAAATTCCAGGAAACAGGAGGATTTTATATGTATGAGATGTCTTGTGTGTGCCCCATCCTAATGCATTTATATAAATAAGAGTAGAATATAGAATTGAGCACTTGTATTTTTTAAAAAATACATTTTGCAGATGTTTGGCAGCTGTTGCTAAGGTTTGAGTATTAATAGCTTTGTTAGTGTCTGCCACAAATATCAGAATAAGCTAAACATAAAACTAAGCTTTATATCTTTCCCTTCTTTCCTTAAGCTGCTTGGAAATGCAGTGGAACTCTGGAAATTTTTGCCTTCAAGTCTTTATTTTGGTCTCCAGTGTTTCTTTGTTTGTGCTGGCAAGAAGTAAACATAAAAGCAGTTGGCTGTTCTCTGGTATATACTTTTGGGTCTGACAGAAGAACTTGCATCCCATTAGGTTTGACTTGCAATTTTCCTGAAGTCACAAAGACCTTTTGTCTGATGAGTTGCCTGTAGGGAAAGTCCAATTTGATTTTTGCAGTCAAGGATGTTGGATAATATGCTTCTGCTCCAGTTTGATGGAAGAAAATGCTGCTGTCAGGAGAGAATCTGAACTTCCTCTGACAGCTCCAAAAGGATTGTGGTTTTAATTGGAGGTATACTTGCTACAGTTCTCTTTTGGGTATTCTGGCTGCATGTGGACAGACAGGAAGTGATGATCCGAGGGTTTTTTCTCCCAATAAATCATCTGAGTTTAAAATATTTACATTATGAAGTACTCGGATTCCGATGCTTAGATAATGAATACTGTGAGTCTCCTCTGATGTAGCAGAAGCTTACTTTTTTTAAGCTGTTATGCTCTGGATGGTAAGGTTTGGAGCTATTTATTCTGGCAAAGAAGCATGAGAGACTTCAGGAATAAAAAGTATGGGAGAAAAATCCTCGACTCAGCAGTAACATTTCTAAAACTAGAGCTGGCAGTGAGGTAATTGAACTCCTGCAGTGTTTTATAATCACAATGGAAGTTGGATTTTTGGATGCCGACTTCATATTTATATATGCATAGGTGTAATAATATATATTTATAATTTTACCTTTTAATTGGATGACTAAATAGTTTAGTAATTCTTGATTTTTATTTTTTTTTTTTCTTAAGAACCTATGATATGCTACAGTTATTTTTAATTACCCAAGTAATACTGTCAGACCGTGGTGGTACACCGTAGTATTAAGTATGATCTCTCATTGCATACAATGAAGTGTCCAGCTAGAAAATTTAAACTGAAAGATACGGAATACTGTTGCAGATTTTCTGGATCGTGAAGCCTTTGTTTTCTCTGAAAGACGGGGGAAAGGAGAGAAACAAAGATAAATTAGGCCAGATTTTTGATGGCTTAGGATAATGCGGAATCTTCTCTAGGCTCATAAAAAGGTTTAACTAATGTTAGTGTAGGTGACTAATGGCTCTTTGGAAGTTTTATCAATGTTTAAACATTGAGAGCATGGTATGGTAGAAAACTTCTTCATTGGTATTTTTCTTGGAGTTCTGCACACATAATGCTGCTTTGTTCTCTGGAGCTTGAGCTTGCGCTCTTCCTCCTTGATCCTTGTACTTTTTTCACTTTGTTTTTTAGCCTTTTTAAATACTGGTTGGTTTTGCACCCCAAACCAGATATCCAAAAACTCCTCCAGCCACTGTAGGTCAGGTTGTTACTACTGTTCTGCAGTTGGCTATTGTGATGCTGGATGTAGGAAATACAAGGAAAAAAATCAAAAACAAAAACCACCAACCAACTTAAATCTCATGTTTCCGTAGTGCCTGCACTTGGGAGTAAAGTCAGTGCATGGGAGAGCCTGGAGTGTTTGGACCTGAGATAAATTCAGAAAAATGTATTGCTGGCTGTATAGGCTTATCCATAGTAGAGTGGGAGGTATTTGTGTGCTGCTGGCATTCTGAGAACAGTGTTTCTGGTTGAGCAGTATTGTGCTTAAAATGGAAGCAGAATCTCTATGGAAACTCCAAGTGGTGGAAAGACTGAGCATTACAGTTTGGTTTGGCTGTAGTCTTTGCTCCACCCTACAAAATTTGTAAAGGGAATATAATTGAGTACATGCCGGATCTGTCCCAAAATAAATCGCATTTTTTCAAGCACTTTATCAAATGCTGCTGTTAAGAAATTAATCAGTCTTTCTGTATTCTTCAGTTGGTTGGTTTGTTGAGCCAATACAACTAGTAGTGTAACAACAGTACAGGGAACTCAGATCAGCAGCTCTAGTTTGAATTACTTCTATTTGGAGGTGGTGCTCACTTGCGTTGAATTGTAGTGCTTATAAAGGTTTAGAGTTTAACATCAGTTTAAGTTTCGTTTTTGCATTTGGGGTATGTACTAGCCATTGAAGAAGTGTGCATTGTTTCCTGTGCCTTGAATTTAGTCAAGTGTGTCCCATTAGGTGCTTTAGCCAGAGTTTAAATTGACAAAGCTGCACAAATATTCAGAACAAATCTAGATGAAAGTTGCCAACTGTCCTTTTGAAGTCCTGTGAATTCTGTAAAGGCTCAAGTTTGAGAAGTACCAATTCCCTTCCTTCCTCATTACTGTTCTTTCCATTGGGTTTTTGTTTTGCCCATTTTGTTACATTCTTGAAATGAACACATAGCTCTGCATTGGGGTTGAAACTAGTGGCTAATGGCTTTGGAGCAAAGGCATGGGACAGTTTTACATGAAAAATGTGACTGAAAGACTGAGTAAGTTTCTGTCTGTTCTCAGTGAGCTTTTGGGGAATAGTCTTGTTTTCTTGCTTGCTGGAATAGCTTAGAAGCCATTGTAAAATCACTGATGTTAAATTTTCTTAAGGATGTGGCTGAGTATCAATTGAAAAAGTTAGTATCTTTATCATATGGGTTAAATTAAAAACAACAAAATGCAGTGTGTGTTCTATCAGCTTCCTGTGTTTGTGTGCTGTTTATGTCAAGGTTCATGTCCAGCTGCCTCCCCACAGTCTGAAAGCAACCTTAGACTGTGCTGCTGATGACTAACTAGGTCCAGATGTGTCCAGGCAAATCGGGGACCTGGTGAGAAGGTCACAGTGGGCGTGAGGGACAGAAGTGTTTGGAAATGGTATGTTCACATGTAGAGGATATATATTTTAAGATGCGTATTAGAGTGATAGGTGCCAATAGATTGACAGGGTGAGGATGAGAAGTCGTCCTTGAGGTCCCTTCCAATCCCTAACATTCTGTGATTCTGTTTTAGTCTAATTGCTGAAGCTTCCTTTTTTGAAGATATTAGGACTTTTTCCTTAACTGACAAATCTTAAAGATTGTATAACATAAAGCAAATCTTCATTAGTCTCTTACTTGACAACTGCATGAAGCTATTTATGTTGTAGAATTATTAGCTGCGCTTAAATAGCTTTCTGGGCTTCAAAGAGGAGCTCTTTCAAATGAGTTGAATTTTCAGATTTTCTTGTAATATATGAAGCCCCAGCTTTGTTGTGGATGCTTTTCTACATGTTAGGAAATATTTTTCTTCTTTCTTTAATAATTAAAATCCTATATATTCCACCACAGTATTTTGCCAGTTTTCCTAGAAGCATTGTATTATTTGAGTTTTCTTCCTTTTTATGTCAGAGGTACTATTATAGTTTTTGAGAGAAAGCATAATGTACAGTTCTGGTTCAGAGAACTGCAGATGTATCTGGAGGTCATCTTAGTCCAGCCTCCCACTCAAAGCAGGACTGTTGCCAATGCTTGTTTAGGTCAGTTACAGCTTTGTGTAACTGAGCATTTAAAATCTGCAAGCCAGAGTTCCTTCTTGAGGTAGAGGCCTCAAAGCTATACTCAGCTCATGGTAGAGCAGGAATTAGATTCCTTCATTCCTGGTTGAGTTTGTCTTACACATGAGCAAAGGGTATTTCTCTGCTGGAGTTCAACATCTACGCCACCTAGAAGCAGTGTGCTTGCTTAGCTTTAATAATTTTTTAGATAAGGAATCAGAATGATGAGTCTCTTAAGGATGTGGCATTGGCACAGGGCTCAGTTAAGAGGGAAACTCTGAATTGAAGCATCATTTATGATCTTTCTTCTCTGACCTTAAGCACAGCTGCCTATAGCTGTCTGGCCTCAGAGCAGATCCTATGACCAGCCAATTGGTTTACAGGGTAAAAAAAAAAAAAATCTGTGTTATGTTGTGATGTTTAAACTAAAGTTCTGCTAAAGGGAAACAATTAGATAATTAACTTACCTTTTTTCTCCTTTTAAATTTTTTTTTTTTAGCAGAGGTATGGAGAACTTGGTGGCTGGCTCCACCCTTCCTACACTTTTTGCAGATGAAGATGGATCTAAGGAAGGTGGTGAAATTACTGTAACTGGGTAAGCAACTATTTATTTTTAACCTTCAGCTGATAGATACTATCTCTAGTCTTGCTAAGGAAATAGTTTCAGTGGAAGGAGGGCATTCGAAGTAATTTATAAAACAAAAAAATAAATCCAACAAAAATGAATGCTACAACGCTCCCTTGGCCTTGATAGAACATCACAGGACTCTATTTAGGAGAAACCAGGACTCTTGTGAAATGATGGGAAACTTTCCTTTAATATCTCTTAACTTTTAAAGTTTTGCTTCCTTAGGATCTCTCTTTAAGATAAATCTAGATAGCATGATGTGAGCAGAGAGGGAGGGCATATCTATTGGCTACAGTGGTCCCTACTAAATAAATTATTTCTATTAAAGATACACCATTCATCACTGATCTCTGAAAATCACTGAGAAAATCATGTCTTTGGTGTTTGTCAGACTCTCTGCTTTTACAGACTGAAACAGTGGCCTCTTTTAAAATCTCACCGACAAAAGAAGTTGTCTTTTAGGAATATGCAGGATTCTTCCTGTGTTTTGATACTTGAAGTTTCTTTTCTGTTTTGTAATGCCCCAAGCAATAAAATTCAGAATTTGCAGGTAAGGCCCCGTAAAGAGGAATACGGACATACTTGCTTCAAGTAGGTCTGAATTTACATATCTGGGACTTGAAACCTGCTGGTACCAAATGAGGTACATGTTCAAATTTGGTTTGTGTTTAAGAGGTATTAATGCGTTGAATGATCTTTTGTCAGCTTTTGCGGCAGATGGCTATGTTACATGGAAGTTTTCGCTCTATGTGTAGTTTAGAAAGCTTTTCTGCTGAGGGTAATGGATAGGAAAGCTGAAATGTTCTTCAAACTGTAACAGTGATTCTAAGAAACTGTATTGTTCCATTTTCTTTTTGATATACACCAAATATGATTAACTTACAGGACTGTGTATGCTTTGTTTCCTTTCTCCATCTCTAATTGTTAGTAATATGAACTCAATCTGATATCTGAAAGTCAGGCATGGATCTCTACAGCCCTTGTATCTTTACCAGTAATTATGCCACAATTGCTGATTGTAGTGAGTAATGAAAATATGCTGTTCTCTCTACTTAAAGTCACATTTTCCTGTAGGCATTCAGCTAACAATTTTATTAATATATCTCAGTTTTCTATAGCTGTATTCTACATTAACAGGAACAATTATTTTGAATATTTAAAATTTGGCATGCATGTAAGCAGCTGTAGATCTGAGTAAATGAACAAAGTAGACCTGAAGCATACACTGCTGTTATAGTAATTTTCATGAATGTAACTGGGCAAGGCGAAGGCATCTGTAGCCTGGCTCAAGAAGGGATTAGAATCTGAGAGGAGTCCCAAAATCTTTTATTAATTTGACCACTGAGTGCAGTGGTGAGAATGACAATGGGATTGTTGCTCCAAAATGGGTGCTCATTTCTCTCTGCCTACCTTCAGAAATATTTCTGCATGCTTGCTTGGTTTTTTTCTTGCCTCCAGACAGCTTGCCCTTTCTTGGAGTAAGGCTGATGGGTAAAGCTCTTACAGCAAAATTAAATAGTGGCTGTTCAGGAGCCTGTTGGGAGCTAGTCATGTTTGTGCCTAAAATGCCCACGTGTATCAACAGGAGATTATGTTGAATGAAGTTCAATCGAAAATCATATACAACCACAAACCTGTAAGTGTATTTGTGGATAAATATATTAAATGCATCCAGAAAGGTGTATATTGGTCAAAGATGAAACCATTCATTTCAGATTCCTTATGGTATTTTTAGGGAAGCGTAGATTCATGCTTTCTGATTTCTGATCTAAACGTTTACTTGCTTGACAGTTGTTTGTATAATCAAAAGCTTCAGTAAAAATGAAACAAAATAACACTTTAAAAGTCAAACTGTCTTTGAAAATCCATAGTAACTATGGTAGTTATAGCAGTTACTGGGATGAAACATCCAGTTCTTCAAAAATGATGCTTTAAAATCTTTTTTGTTCCTTAGTAGTGTAAGAACCGAATATATTTACAATGTTTTTGCACATTTAGAAGATGAGTGGGGAAGTGATTTAGTGATATGATGGTTTAATTTTTTCTTTGGCTTCTATGTGCTTTTTCAGATTAGCTCATTCTGAGAGTTCGTTCAGTGGCGGAACTTCACAGTCTGTGAATAACCCAGATTTGGTGGAGGATTTGTCACAGGTTCAGCAGCTGCAAAATGAGTCCTCTAATACTGCTGAAAACACTGAGCAGAAGCCTGAGGAGGAGGTGAGATGAAATAATAGTGACTTTCTCAATGAAGCAAAACTGTGGAGTTCTGTCATTTTATTTTGCCTTGCCCGTTCAGATTCTTTTGGATAGGATCACAAATTTTCATGCATGTGCCATTTTCATCTTTTGATTCTCTTGAGTTTTCTCTGTGTTGCACAGCTGCACACAGATGGCCAAGGAAAGCTGGTGGTCACAATGTAGAGAGAACAGCTCTAGCTTAGCCAGCATGGTCCGCAGGCTGGTGCTGCAGTCAGTCTTTTTTGAAGACTGAATGTTCAACTGCCACAACGTATTTTTCTCTCTTGTGAGTCAGTGGGACTATTGTACTCTCCTGGGAGTAACTAATGTCTTTGAAAGCATTATGCTTAATACTTTAAACTGTGCCTTGTTTACCATCCCACACTGATTTTTCAGTGACTAAATCATGAAAGATCTGAAGTTTGATGTGAAAGTAGTTTTGTTTTTGTTTTTGTTTTTTTTTGGTAGAGGCATTTGATATTCCTCCTTGTAGTTTGTCTTCAGCTGTGAGGTCCTTGTTTAAGGAAGGAGTAAAATTCCAGAAAGGAAACTAAAACGTGATGGCAGGAACATGTTGATTTGAGGAGAGATTAGAAGTACTGAAACAGTTGTATTTGTATAGCATAAGGAAATAGTGTTGTCCAGAGATTACTGTAGTAGTAGTATGAAGCGGAGAGGATACGAGTGGTAATTACGGCATTCCTGTGAACTCATAGTGTGCCACAGTTGTATCTTACAATGCTCCCTCCTTTAGAGTCTATTCTTCTCTCTATTGGAGGCGATTACTGAGAAAGCAAGCCTATAGAACAGATTAGAATAGAAAAGCTTATACACTGTCCTTTCACCCACGTTTTGGGCAGGGAATGCACAAAGGTGAAAGATTTGAAAGGGGAAAAACAATTGTTAACTAATGGAGAAAATCTCTTCAAACATGATATTCAGGCAAAAGACTGGAGGGGAAGGGTATGTGAGGGTGAGAATAACTTAAAACCAAAAAAACCTGAAAACCAAACACACAAAAAAATACTTGCCATTATATTAGCTAGGATGATAATTTAATGGGTTATCAGTCCTCATGGTTTTACAATTGGAAGTTGATGCAAATGTTATTTTCTTTTCCCTGTGGACTAGGAGGTGCTGCAAACAGCTTTTCACAATGAGGCTTGTTTGGCTTTGCTTAGAGGAAAGTCAGGGTTGCTCTACAGTAAGATTTGAAACTTATGTCTGTGGAGAGGTTGTACTGCAGCAACGTACTCCTGGTGAAAATGTATGAGTATTTATTCCTTCCAGGGTTGGTAACTCTTTTCCTTCAATCTGAATTTTCTTCCGTTTTCATTTTGCAGCAGCAAAGAACTAAACGAGGAGGCTGGGCCAAAGGGAGAAAGAGGAAGAAACCCCTTAGGGACACAAATGCCCCCAAATCCCCCCTCACAGGGTATGTGCGATTCATGAACGAGCGTAGGGAACAGCTTCGAGCGAAGAGGCCTGAAGTCCCTTTCCCAGAGATCACCAGGATGCTGGGCAATGAATGGAGTAAACTGCCTCCTGAGGAGAAACGGGTATTGTTAAACTCCCTTTCCTTGTTGGATTATGATTACTGTTAAATAGGAATATTTTTCTTTAGTGAGTAAGTTAACATAGGCTTTTGATGAAAGTTGTGTTTAGGAATATATTTCAAAATAAGGGACACAGGTCCTCCAGAGTTCAAATAACAAACCCTGGTAGACCCATAGCATCTTATCCAGGTGTGACTAGAGGAGGACTGTGTCCTCTAGATGGTACAAGAATATATTCAGAGCATGGGAGAATGCTCTAGTGAGACTTCCCATGGTTTATGCAATCCATCTGTATGTAGCTCTGTGTGTAACTCAGATACAGCTGAAACCTACCAGTTTCCAAGGCCAAAGCCTTGGAAAGATTTTGTACTTCTGTTTATTTTACAAACTCATTGATCTCTTTGCTTCAGGACACCAGATGTTTATATACAAGCAGAACCAAAAGGACAGGTTGCTGGAGGGAGGTGGTTAACCTGAATAAACTTTTAGACAATGTTTTAAAGAATTGCTAGGCCTAGAAAGAAAATTGAGATGTATGATAAACAGGACAGTGAGAGTTACATATTCTAGTTTCTACACACGTTACCTCAGGAAAAGTGTGGGGTTTTCTTTTTCCACCTTTCAGTCAGCGTGAGATATTTTCTAATTGAGACTACTGTGGCCTTCTGCACTGTCTAATACATGAATGAGGACCAAGGCAATGTTTGGTCTGGTTCTTTAATTCCTGCTGAAGTGGACCTTGATGTTGTTAATGAGTGTCTTGCCATCCATCATCCATCTTACCTTATTACCTGTTGGAGATTACAGCAAAGCAGTAGTTAAATCACAGTGCAGCTTGATATTATTATGCGACTTCATCGGGACAGCTAAGCTTTTGAAAATACTTTAAGGACAAAACAATACTAAGAAGTCTATGATGGCTGGATGAAAAATGGGGTGATGCAAAAAACAAGAGTTCCTTTTGTTGCTTTTTGCTAAGCTTGTAGAATACAAGTTGTACAGAGATATAAAAAGGTGCATAGGCATAGTGTGTTAACTGTAATGGAAAATGTGTGTCAAGGTAAAACAGTTGATTTGGTAACACATCTGTGGTGAGAATGATGATGCTGTTGTCTGGGAGAGGAGGAAAGAAATTTTTCTGCCCCTCTACCCCTTGCCCTTAACATATTCTTATAATGACTGAGACAGATTTTTTTTTAACCTAGGAAAAAGGACATGGAGTTCAAATCTCTCTTCTTTGTGCTGCTTTTTCATTCTTCAGAGAATCTGTCCTTTTTTGAGTAAAGCTGTGAGTCTCTAACCTATAGCGTGTCAGGGAAAGAAGGCAGCTGAGCACTTCCATCACGTCAGTTTCTCCTGCCCTGTTTTATTAAGGCAGTGAAGGCCACTTCTTTGTCAGAATACATCTCTCTAAAATGATGGCCCAAAATTCTTGTTGAAGCTGACTCAGCTTGGCTTTGGTTGGCTAACAATTACGAAGTCATTCTCCTGAAGCAAGCAGTGGAGTCACAGTATATTACTGCTCTGCAGGTTGGTGTCCCATAATCCAGCAATATTAGCAAATTAGCTGTCTGATGTCAAAGTTGAGGGGAAAGTCTCACACTTCACCTGTTCCAGCCCTGTAGTCTTGCTACTTCCCTTTGTATAATATTTAGTAAGCTTAAGGACAGGTCAGCTGAGCTGGCTGGACTGACCAATAGTGAGTCTCTCCCAGAGATAGACCATTACTATAGTCATAAAGCAAACACCCTAATAATAATTCATTTTGCTATTCCCCTGTGTGGGGAAATATCTAATGAGATGTATAGGTCTGCAATAGAAAACGTAGAGCATCTTCTTACAAGTAGCACTGCAGAGCTCACTCCTACTGATCTGAAACACAGGGTAAGGAGGAAGAACTTGCGCTGTTTTTAGCTCAGCTACTGCAGCCTTTCAACAGCACGTTGCTGGAGACGGCAAAGGAGAATTAATGTCCTAGGGAGGAATGCAATGTCCAAATCAATGCAAACCCAGCATCACCAAAGTTGTGCCCCAATCTGGAATGTTAAGTGTTCTCAGCAGGGTCAAAACAATGTTTCAGGTGCATGGGATTTATAAGTTATTATGTGTATTGTCACGCTAACTTAGAAGACCAGGTCACTAAGGTCCAGTCTGATTTATTACTTATTTCCATTTAATTTTCAACTCATCGAGGGAAAGAGTTCGAAAGCCAACTTTTTTTCTTGAAAGGATTACATTGAGTGTTTTGACTGCTCCTTAAATGGTTATCACTTCTCCTTAAGAATTCTCCAGTTAAACTCATTCTGTAATGCAGATGTATGAAATATCTTCAGGCTAGAAAAAAAATTAATTCTTTTAACCTAAATGGAGATAGATTAAACTGATATTACCTTCTAGGCTCTTTTATCTTTATGTTACTTTTTTCCAATAGGCATTGTGTTTTGTTCATTTTTCAGATGGACAAAGTGTGTGATTGTACAGTGGTAGTGCTTTATTTGTCTGTGGGGCATGAAAGCAAGAGTGTATGGGAATCCCGCTGTTACAGATCCAAACCTTAAAACATGGTGTTCTTGTTTGGTGGCATTTAATCCCAGCCACAGAAGGGCAGTTCTTAAGTATTTGTTCTACGATGTGTAGGTAATATTCAGTTAAGTAGCTCAGTGGCATGTTCCTTCTAGGTGTAATAAAAAAGAGTTAACAGAACAGTGATTGGAATAAAAAGAAAAAAAGTGAGCAAAGGGAGCCTCAGAAAACAGTTATTTTATCCAGAGATCTTATGTCTCTGCATCTCTCATAGATTCTCATTGTTTCTTCACTCCTTTCCTGTTTGCATAGGTGAAATGGATCAGCACTTCATCTGACAAGTTGTTTTTCTTCCCTTCCTCCTGAAGGGGAGGAAACTCCCTGAAACTCTTGGACTTTTTTGTTTCAGCGATACCTTGATGAAGCAGACAGAGATAAGGAGCGTTATATGCGGGAGCTGGAGCAGTATCAGAAGACAGAAGCCTACAAAGTCTTTAGCAGGAAAGCACAGGACAGGCAAAAAGGCAAATCACACAGACAAGGTATTGAATGGGACAAAAATATGTACCCTGCTAGTCATGTAGCCTGATACTCATTTAAAGGCTTGTTAAGAAGTGAATGTGTTCTTTCTATGGCATTTAACATCAGCTGTGTGTAAAGTGATTAGATTTTTGTAAATTTAACTGTATATAGATTGTATTGGAGGATGTGTGTTAAAAGCATCAAAGTTACACACAGCTTCTTTGTGACTTATCAGGAAGGCTGCACAAGTTTTCTCTTTATAACTGTGGTGAATTATGGTTGTGTAACTGCTCTAATTCTTTGGTTCTTGATTTCTTGAATCTTTTGTATTCTGGGGAAATATCTTGTTTGTGTTTTCTTTTTCAGATGGAGCAAGACAGCCAGCCCATGATCATGAGGTAAACCTCTTCATTCTACCCTTACATCAGTGAGTAGATTTTCAGATGATGAAAGTTTCTAGTGAAGTCAGTGAAAACCAGTTTATGCCACTTGAAGACCCTAATCAGAGGTTTAGAGTATGAATTCTTCTGTTGTGATTTTTGATCCAAAGTTAGAAACAACTGAGTATTCTCATGCTAACATTAGTATGATGAAAACTAATTTTAGTAAGTCTTTGGCAGATACAAGTGATCTAAGATAAAGTGAGAGTGTAGGGTACATTTAAAACACAGATTTGTTTTGTAATGTTAAATAAATACATGCAAGTCAGTATAATTGAGCCTCTGAGTATCTGGTGTGTTAGAGGGTCAACTTGCAAAATTTTTACTTTGAAATTTTTCAAAGCAGAGAATTTTATTTATTATTTGGTAAGTAAACATCTAGGTAAAACTTACAAATATCTCGAGATACAGATAAACGTTCCAAGTTAGCACTGTTAGGTTGCTGGTTTGAGGTACTGATTTTCTGCGGTAACACAAATGCTTGTGGCATCCTTGAGAAGAAAATGTGTAAAGCGACCAAATCTTTGGGAGATCTTTCTTAAACCTCAGCCCACTTTGAATATGGAAATGTTGGAAAAGGGTGATAATATCTGGACATAAGTTGCCTATGCTGTAGTTGAAGAGACATATCACAAATCTCGTGCATCCAGCTGGCTGTAGTATCTCTTCCCTTGAAGTACTGAAACTTTCTCTCTGCAGTTGTATTACCTAAGGCCACAGAGCTGTCATGGTTACCAATAAGTTGCAAACAAAGCAATGAAAAATCTTGTTTATGCTTAGCCTCTTCACTTGTAAGCAGTAGGCCTTCATGAAATATCTGTTTTGCTTTGTGAGTTTTTTTGCCTTGGGAAAGCATTCAAGTTGCTTTTTAATGTGTTCATTACATAGTGACAAGGCTGTGAACTGCTGAGAGGCAGCTACTGGTCTTGTCTACGGAAAATATGTTTCACTTCCAGGAAAATGCTTTGGTAGCATGTTTTTGGTGTGTCTTTTTATTAACACTTGAAGGAAGGACTTGCAATAAGATCAGTCTTCAGAAGTACATGGTCCCCAGGATTTCTCATTCTATAGGTGCTGAATCTAAGTTTAGCTTTAATTGTACAAAACCAGATTACTGAAGGCTTCAAGTTCTAGTTTGTGGTGTTTACATAACCTTTAAATTATACAGCTGGCAAGCTACAAATTCAGAGTCTTACCGCTCATCCTTTGAACTCAAGCTATCATTACTGAAATCTCACATCATAAATGCAGTTAAAAAGGAGTCCTCCATACCCTGTGGGGCTTTAAATCTTCATCAGATAGTTAGTACATAGTTGAGCTAGCAACATGTTAGGCAGGCATTCTCTTCTGAAAGCCTGTGCCTTTGACTGCTAAGCATTTTTCACCTTTGTATTATAAAATTCCACATGCTTATCACCTGATGTGCTTTCACATCTTTTCTGCAAGGGAGTCAAGTGCTGTAATCCTGCACAGGCAAGGAACAAGCAGAAAAGATTGATTGCTTTTAGAAGTATGTACTAGAGTTGTTATTGGAAACAAGACTAAAGCTTTTAGTTTTCTTGCTGCTTTCTCTTAGCCATCTGACTATTATTATTGTGTTTATGATTAATAGGTGTGGTCTGATTAAATTATTTCTTGAGAGAATATAAGAACAGAAGGTCAAGGAAACCTTTCCTTCTCCCCTCACTTCACTTAGATGTTTGTTATTTAGTTTCTGTGAATCAATGTAGACCTAATTTGAAGTATTGTATATAGAGGTGACCTCCAAAAAGTTTTGCAATGAACAGTTCAAATACTAATTATAATAAAAAATAATAAAAGGATTAGGCTTGGGAAGGTGAGATGATGTGATCAGGAATCCTAGCAACACTCTACTTGCGTCTTGCAGAGCTGGGAAGGTTTGTTCCCCTCTCTGTAGTCCTGCCTGTTTCTAGTGCATCCCCAGTTGATCCAGGCCAAGTGAGCTTTGAGCTCTTGCTCAGCAAATACAGAACTTTCCAGCTTTAATTCTACTAAACAATAAAACTCAGCTTATCTTTTACTTTAAAAACAATCAATTGACAGTCTCCTCAGGTAAAGACAGATCATCTGAATTTCCATCTAGTCTTGTCTATCCTGGTTGACTGCCAAATGGCATTCAGCTCACCCCATCTAGCTCCCTTATGTGGCAGACACCAATTTGATACTTGGAGCTCAAGTGCCAGAATTTCCTTATCAGCTCTTAAACATTTAGGTTTTCTGCTGGGCACCAAATCACATTTGACACTACATAATTTTGGAGCATGAATTTATGGTACATTATCAACTGCGGTATTTGAGAGGTTTGAAAAGCTTTTGTTCTCCGCAGAGATTATCTCATGTTTAATGTTGTTTCTATATTAAGTAACAGGTTGATTGTAGTTGCTGCAGTTGATCAAACCAAATTTGCATTGACTTTGTCGGTAGCAACGCGTGCTTTAAAGCAAGCATTAATTACCATTGATTTTGACTTGCAGAAATGGTGACTGAAATGTACTATAGTAGTTTTTTTTTCCTTGAGTCAAATTAGGTTTTTCAGGTTTTTGACTAAGTTATAGAGCACCTCCTGCTTTTTTTTTTTTTTTTTTTTTTTAAAGAAAGCCTGTTATAGTCACAAACCATAGATTTTAATAGCCTCAAGTTCACGTAGCTAAATTCACCAGCTTTATCAGAAATTAGGTGAAGAGATCTGTAAGTTGACAGGAGACCCTTGACTACAGCCTTTATGTTAAGATGTCCACCTTCTTTTGTGTCTTCAAGTGAAAACTTTTTGCAGTTTTTGCTTTTGCAGAATGCAGGAGAAAACAGTCCAGTTGCTTGAAACTCTCCTCACATGAATGCATACCTGCCATAGCGTGGGTGAACAGCTGCTTTCTAATGGCAAAATATGCCTATGCGTATTCACCTTTATCCTTCCAAGATACCACAGATTCTGTAAGCAGGTTTCCTCATAGATTCTTACAAATCATGTTTATATACTTTTCAATAGTGGCATCTAAATGTTTCAAAGAAAACATCTCTTCCAGTTTGGAACAGACATGCAGATTGGTACTGTGGGAAAAAGTTGCTTATTTTTCTCTTTTCTTTTTTTGCTTTGGTAGTGAAAGACAAAGAACCATGAAACTTACTGTGCATTTTGCTGACTTTATCCCCTGTTGGCTGATATTCCTGTATAGCCTATTTAAAAATGTGTCAGTTGGTTGATTATGGATTGTTTTCCAATGGAGAGTAAAAAGGAATTCAGATAGTTTTAAAACTAAGTGATTATATTGTGTAATGTCATTGGGGAAAAGGGTGTATTTTAATTTGTTGTATGATATTTCTTGATAATGCTATTTGGCCTTTATTAAATCCGTATCTTAAAATGCTGAGACCTACCCTTTGGTCTTTCTTGGTGGGAGCTGAAAGTATCTTCCATCCAGCTCTTTATCTGCCTCAGTTTTTGATCTTCCTTCTCTTTCTGTTTTCTTGATCAAAGCAATTTCATGAAGTCCTGAAAATGAACAGTATTTAGCTATAATACCTATTACTCTTTTCTTTTGTAGAAGGAAGCAGATACAAAGGAGAGATCTGTTTTTGATATTCCAATCTTCACAGAAGAGTTCCTGAATCATAGTAAAGGTAAGTTAAACTTTTGCAGGGCTCCCTCTTTGCTTTCCAAAGGTTTTGCCAGGTGCTGTCCAGCTGAAGAGCCCATGCACTTGTCCATCTCAGCTCAAGTAATGGCTTGAGTACAGTTGGTCAGTGCTCTAACATTACTTCTGTACAACCACAATGGCTGCAAAAGCAGTTTTTCCTGACTTTGTTTTCCACAACTGTCCTTTTTGGAGAATGTTTTTGATTTTAAAGTTCCACATGCTATTACTCCAGGCATTCTAAGCTGGATCCTGCTGTTCTTCAAAATTAACAAATATCTAAGATATAGCATGATGATGATTCAGGCTAGTTAGCAATATTTTATTTTTTTTTCCTCTGGGTATGTGGAAGATTCCACTGATGTATCTTCTCTTACTCTGTTTGGTTTTTGTAGCTGCATCTCCCAAGAGTTTAGGATTTTTTTGCCAGATGTCCCAGAGACTTTCTTGACTGAACAGACTTTAGATTCAGATACTTTTCCTGATGATCAATAGAAATGTATTTTTGTAACTGGTATCTTTTCTGCAGGCCTCTTGCCACCCCTGCTGTGCTGTGTCCTACTGAATGCATTTGGAAGTCTTGCAGTCTTCCTTCCTAATCAATTCCCCTATTCACTTCCATTCTGATACTTTGAATGTCTTCTAATTTGTCTATCTCTCTAGAAATTAAGTCTATTTAAGTACTACTGTAGGCACTATTAGCACTCCGTTATATGATGCTTTTTAATCTATAAACCAGAACTGCACCATTTGTAATCATCAGCTGAGCACTCTAGAACATTCTGCTTCATTACCTATCAATCATAGTTCTGTTTTCTATAATGTTTTACTACATGGGAATGGCTTGATATTCACAGCACGTGAAGCTGAGCTGCGGCAGCTGCGTAAATCCAACATGGAGTTTGAAGAGAGAAATGCTGCTCTGCAGAAACACGTTGAGAGTATGCGTACAGCAGTGGAGAAATTGGAGGTAGATGTGATACAGGAGCGTAGCCGCAACACGGTGCTGCAACAGCATCTAGAGACCTTGCGCCAAGCCCTCACAACCAGCTTTGCTGGAGTTCCACTACCAGGTAAGACACTTTTTTTGCTTGTGACTGCCTGACACGTTAAATGTAACTTGTGATGTTTGTACAATGAATGTACAGCATGTGGCCTGCTGTTGTAGTTCTATGATCTTGGCTGTTTCTGAGCTTTTGTTGTGTTAGGTATTGAAATCCTAAAATGAGTGCAGGGCAAGGTTCAGTGTCAGTGCTTTATTTCAACATGTCTTTTTTCTTATTACTCTCGCTCTTCTTTTCCTAATAAAGTGAGACACATATTCAGTCCTTGCTCTCCTTCATTTGTTTTGTGAAAGTGTTACTAAATAAAAAAGACAGGACCTGCAAGTTCCTTGATTAAAAGGAAGGTTGCATCTGTATTGTCAGATGCCAGGGAATCCGCTTAGATACTATAAATGCCCATCTGAATAACTTTGTTATAATCAACTGTGAGACCCAAATCAAAGAAAACCATGCTTCATTAGTCCTGATATCCTTGGAACTACTCACTTTGTGGAGTTAGGAGGACATTGTTTTACAGAATCTGTCACAAGAGGCTACATGTTGGCACAAGTTGCCCTTCGCATAGTCTTAACTTTTTAGAATAGCTGTGGTTGTCTAAATATTATGTAATTCATTTTACTATGTTAACTATAGGTAGCGGCGAAACACCCACGATGGAAACTATTGATTCTTACATGAATAGACTGCACAGTATTATTATGGCAAACCCACAGGAGAACGAGAACCTTATAGCCACAGTCAGAGATGTGGTAAACAGACTTGAACGCTAGTGACGGGGTAAGTGCTTGCTCCTGGCCTGCTTCTGTTTGGCATCTACTCTGTACCTCTGGCACTTGTTCTGACACTGATTCTTGTGCTGATCACTGTATTGTACAATCAAAAGAGTTTTCTTCCTCAAAGCCACAGGAGCATGTTGACTTGATGAAAGTCAAATGGATTTAAAAACATCCAGCAGCATTAAAGGGTTCTGAAATTCCCCTTAGTTCCAAGATCTTTTGTATAAAGACATAAATAGCTGTTTGTCCTGTTATTAATTGTATTTGTGCAAGGTAAGAATACTGACAGAATGGTGTAAAAAACAAAACAAAAAACAACTATTATTTGCCTTTTAGTTACAGGGTGCCTAATTTATAATAAGGTTCCTAAAGTGAAGTAAATATGAAAAGTTCTGTATTAATGAGGGTATCTGATGATCACAGAAGTTTATTTGTCTCAAGAGGTTACAAGTGAACTCATCTCTGTTATAAACTGAAAATACCCTACAACTACCTGCTCTGTAGCACCTGTAGTCAAGCTCTTCCGATTATGAAGGTTTACATGCAAGTGAAGCCCTCGTGTGTAGTTCAGGCTCTATGTAGCATTTGCTGAGGCTTTAATGATCATGTGGCTTATGCACCGATTATTGCTGAGTTCGTAGTTCTCTACTTTTGCTTCTGTTTAACAGCTTAGAAAACTGTAATAAGGAACCAGGTAAAAAACAAAACAAAACAAACCAACAAAGAAATACCAGTCTTTCTGCATTACTGTGCTGCTTTGCATTTCCCACACCACTTATTCCCCTGCTTCCCCCATGATGCGCAGCACCAGCCAGCCATTAGGAGTTTGCCTACTTCTGTTTTAATTATGTAGGTACCTGGATTCTTTAGGCATTTATTATGTAGAGACCTACTGTACATGTCTTGAATAATGTTTAGAAATGCAAATAAAGCTGCGTTGTGCCATCTGCAAATAACCAGACAGGGCTTTTCATCCTTTCTGATCCTGACCTTTTGTGATACTGTGTAGAACAGTTAATTACACATTCCCCATTATAGTGTGGCTTAAGCTAAAAGATCATTGTCCTTCCAGAGGGTAGCCAGATGGAACGGACTATAGTTCTAAGAGATGACGGAGCTCCCAGCAGAATAAAGAAGTGCCTTTACTGCTGCTATTTATGAAGGGAACAGCTTGTCGATCCAGGTCTGGGATTTTTCAGTAGCTCATCAACCTCCTCATTTTCATATACTGTTTTCAATTAGCACTCTTAAGCTCGGAAAGAGAATCAGGGGATGGGGAGGTTTTACAGAATGTGTGAGAGGAAAAGCAGTTTCTCGTCAATCAGTTATTAGAAGGGCATGCCAGGCCCTGAAACAGATATCTGTCCTGTAAGCACCTTGCCAGAAAAATCATTTCAAAGCTACTAAAATCTAGACTTTGGTTCTCATGTCAGGCAGATTCTTATTTCCTAAATGACAGACAGTTTCGGTGTTCCTAAAAATGCAAATATCTTTTTCTTGGATAAACTGTAATTGGTTTGGAAAAAAACAAATAATTCTTGCTTTAGAATTTTTCCTTCTACTTTATAGTTGAAAAATTGGACTCCATTCCATTCTACCCTGGCCTATCATTTCCCTCCCTTCAGCAGCAAAGCAGTACAAGGCAGTTAAATGTAATTAATAATCACCTAGTTTCATTATATAGATATGTACATGTGACTAGATGTAAGTCATTCATAGGACTCTTAATTACACTGACATTCAGCTGGCAATGATTATATTTTTTGAAAGTCTTAGAAAGGAGGAGGGATTGGGCTTTATTTGGTGTAAACCTAGGGAAAAAGTAGGGCTTCCCTAGAAAAGAGGAAAGCTTTGCATAGAAAGATTCAGCTGGCATCTGATGAACTGTATCAGCAGACTGTCATTGTCCCTTTATTAACACGCATATGAAGTATATTCTCCTAAATGTAATCTCTGTCAACCAAATGGTCTGTTTGAGCTTGATGCATTACAAATCAACTTCATAGAAAAGTCCGTTTAGTATGATACTCTTGAAAACCACTGTGCTTCACAGACCTGAAGTGGGTTTTAGTGGCTCAGTACATTGTAAAGAGAACTTCTTTGTGCACACAGTATGTGGGGAGAAGATGAAATTTTTAATTATTAAGCACTCTGTATGGAAACAGGAATTTGATTACAGTTCTGTCTCTGTAGGCTTATTTGCTAGACTTATTAATATTGTGCTTTCAGATAAACCATCCGAAAAATAATGTCACGGTGCCTATTTAATCCTGGCAGATGTAGTCTTCTAACACTTATTTCTCTGTTTCGTCTGCAGGTCTCGTGACCCAGGGATGCTTTACAAAATTTTTTTTGGCCAGTGTGGAATAAGAAGCCATGAGGGAAAAACTAGGGGTGGGAGGCAGAACTGCAGGTTTGTCCTGGCCCCTGCCGTTGTGGTTTGTCAGTGAGACAAACAGATCAATGCATTAAAAGGTCTTAAGAAGCCACGGACACCGCCCACTAAACATTTGGAACTGTCCTCTGTGTAAACACTTAAGAGCATGCAACTTTTGTGCAATCTTCAGTTTCTTACTGATTTTGCTGGGTGTAAGGGTGCATACGTTTTGTGGACTGGCTGCCTATGGAGATGAAATCTCGCAGTTTGTGAAATGAAGTCGGCCTACGTGCTGTAGTAATAGTGTTGATGTGTTATATTGCTTACTGTCTTAGTGTCCTTTATTTTGTTTTCATGTTTATCTTGTGGGATTACCTTTTTCCACTTTAGTTTTCTTCTTTTGATCTTGTTTTCTGATGCTTGCAGTACTGGATAGCAGTGCCTGTGTTCTCTGCTATTACAGGCAGTCTTCCTTGGTGTACTGTCTTGTCCTACCCTGCCTGCGATGTTTATAGAAGCTTTTCCTCAGCAGAATCCTGTTTTTTGTGTTAGCCTGTAACTTCTACAATGCGAGTGTGCTCCCTGCTAGAGACTGGCTGTGGTTGGTGCTTTGTGACTTGATTCTAAGACAGATCTCCTCTCTCCCCCCTCTCTTCAAGCACCTCTCTTGCACATAGCATCCTACTATTCTGTGAAGATCTCTTGTTACTTCTTGAAAATATTTGGTGGAATATTTTACTCATTTTACTACTGCAAAGTAGTAAGTGGTAATCAAGACAGGACGTGAAATGTTAGTTCTTTGCAGGGAAAATGGGAATCTCCATTTTAGACTGAAAACATAAAGCTTGCCCATCCTCTTAGTATGTTGCTTGGCCTGATTTAATGTTACTGCCTGTTTTTTGAGAGAATAATCTCATGGTGAGAGTGGTATTCTACAAAAAGAGAAATGGGCAGGGGGACTGCATTTTTTTTCCTGCTCTCCTGAAATGGCAGTGCTGGGAAGCAATATGCCTGGAAGCAGCGCATGTGTTTTCACATGAACTATTAGAGCAGGGAAGCTTATTAGCGGCTAGGTACCTACAGCAGCCCACAGAATTCTACGTTACAGCCTGTAAGTGCCTTCACCTTTTGTATGTAGCCTGTGGAGCCTATGGCATTCAGCATATTATGCTCCAGTGTGACCTAAATGGCCTTGCACTCGCATCAAGTAGAACTCTGCATGCTTGAGTCTGTAATCTTGCTGAGCTATGCTGTACCTCCTGTCAAAGATGAAGGCACCTACTGTCTGCACAAACACAAATCATTTGCTGCCCCTTGTCAAATTGTTCATTCAGACTTTGGCTGAGCACTTGTTGGACATTTCTGGGGCTTTATGCTATTTTTCCACATGACAATGTCCTTGATCCTCCTTAAGAAATCTTTAAGATTTCCCTGTTATGAATTGGAGATTGTTTTTGTTACTGGAATGCATTGAAGTCAGCATCACTCTAATGTATCTGTAATGCAAGTATTTGAAGATAAAAAGCAGTTTCTTCTTTTCCCACACATGGACTTCATGCTTGCTTGAAGCCATCTCCAGATCAACACCTTGTATGTCAGGTCTCTGCTTAGTCATGGGTTTATTGCTGTAGCCAAGCAGCAGGGTTTTCCATGTAAATTCAAGTCTTCCTTTAGGGAGGAAACTGCTTTCTGTTGTCTTCGGTCTCATTTTCAAGACTTCACAAAAAGGAACCTCGATTTACTACATTGACCTCCATTTTCCTCAGCGTGGATGAGGCCAGCTGATGTTGGCATGAACTTTTTTAGTGGATTCTATAACGAATACTGTGCAGGGAAAAAAATCCTGCAGGTTAATCATGTCTCCAGAAGAAGCACCGATATTTTAATCTCCTGCGTGTATCTTGTGTTTTAGAATTGAAATTTGACATTTATTGAAGTGGCCAAAATGCAGTACATAGCCAAAAGTTGATTTACAAAATTTTGAAGTTCAGTCTGTGGCATATTACTTAAGACCTGGAGCTGTATCCCACAAAGACTTCAGAAATCATGATGTGATATGGTAGTAGGATGCAATTCCAGACAGTGACATATCCATGCTGTAAATAAGGTTTGGTGGCTGCAGGCTGCCCCTGCCTAAGTAAATTCAATGCAACTATCAGCTCGTGGCACACTGCTAATGCAACATGCTGTTGAGTAGCATGCAAGCGTGATGGGATAAGAAATCTAAGACTATATTGTTAGCTAGGGGCTGGCAAATCTTTTTTATACAAGGAATGCAGGGAGGCATCTGGGGAAAGAATAAGTTCTTGCTTACCGATGATGTGACAGATGATGTTTTGTCTCATTAAGAAGCTTCTTATTTACATTGATTAACCCTATAAAAATGGATTTTGTCTCTCCAGTGTTTTCTGAGTGTCACTTCAGTTTACATTTTTCAGTGTTGGCTGATAAAGACATAAGAAATGAAGATGGTGTCAAAGAGAAGAACGGGATTAAATGCTGTTGTCACTTAGAGAAATGTTAAGAGAAATATATGAAAACAGAACCCATTTGCTGGATTAATGTGTTTGGAATTGTTGAGATGCCAAGTTTTCTGTACCATGTTTTTGTAATTAAAGTTCAGAGTTCCTTTGTTTTTTTTAAGAAGTTGATGTGCTTGGTTGACACTTGCTTCATTAAAATTGTTCGACATTGAATCCTTTCTGATTCAATTTTAACTGCATTTTCATGAAAGAACCATCACTAGCATTGTTCCTTTGTCTGAGGGATTTTGTCAACTTCACATTAAGCTTTGAAAGGAAATAATATGCCCCTTCCACCTCTCCATCCTAAGCGTATCTCCCTCTGAAAAAGCTAAGTGAAGTGATTATTATTTATAGTGATGAAAGCTTCAGATATCTTTGGTTATAGCTAATTGTTATCAGGGCCCTTCTTGTCATCTTTGTTCCACAACTTTAAAAATGTCTTTAATCTCTTTCCCTCAGCACTTCTTTGACATCCTTGTCTTCCTTTGTCCTCCCTAATTTCCCACCATCATATTTATTTTCTATTGCTATAAGAACCTTCTGTATCATACCTGTTTCCCCCTGCTTGGTTTTCTTTTTCTCTACTAGTTTTTTATTATGTATCTTCTGCTTACTGACTATGGAACCAAACTGTAGCCTTTGGGTGTAGGTCGCCTATGGAGGAGTTTGGGCAGCGTCTGCCCGCACTGGTGCTCTTTCTGAGGTCACAGTGCTGTAAGAAACAATGTCTTTATATTACTTTTGTGGTCACATCTCATTATTTTGATTGCCAAATTAATGCCTGTTCTTTCTGTATAACAGCAGGCTTTGTTCAGATACTATCTGCTCTCTGGGACATACTGCACATTTAGATTTACGATGCTTTGGGGAATTTGTAAAACACCAGTTACGAACAGATTAAGATATAAAAAAGTAGAAGGAATATAGGGAAACCTATAGGAGAATAGCTGCTGTGTGACACTGGGAGGGTCAAGATAAAAGCAAAGTGTACAGACCTGAAGTTAAAAAAAAAATAAGAGCAAAGCAGCAATAAATTGGTGATAAGACAAAGATCTAGTTCCCTTTCTAACCTCTGGGGCTGTACATGGCATCGGGATCTGATGGTGGTCAATCATACTCAATCAAAGACAATGTAATGCAGTGTGGTATCCCTACTGTTTTTTTTTCTGTTTAGTACCCCCTGTTTGCTCTGCTGCTGGTCGTTTGGATTGATGATTAATAATTATTTAGGAGAGGTTAGAGGGATTTGAGGGCTTTGGGTTCTTCTGAGAAGAAAAGATCAATTCTTCTTTCCTTGGGCAGATTCCTGCTGGTAATGTATTTGGAGTCTGAAATTAAGTCTTTTTAAAATCTTTTGTTTCAATTCAGTTGTATCATTCAGAGTCGAAAGTACACTCAGGCCTATCCTCTACTTCTACTATAGAATTTTTCTGCTTGTGAACCAGGAGTGTTTTTGTTGCTTCTTTCTTCCTCATTTCTCGTAGTAATGAAGGTTTTTGTGACTTTTTAAACTTCTTTTAGTATACTCATGGTTTACCATCTAAATTGCAAAATCTCTGGATTTTGTATATATTGTACCATTTGGGTATAGGGTAGGGTATCCACATCCATTATGTAATACAAGGACTAACATTTATATAAACTGATTTATGGGTTGTTTCAATAAACCTGTAACTCTTATGCTGTGGGTTTTTGGTTTTTATCATGGTTTGCGTATCTGAAGATATAAAAATTGGAGTTAGTGAAGGTTTGAAGCTTAAGTCTGCATTATTACTGGCATATAGAGGCCTGTGCAATACAAGTGTTTGAGTAGTCGTACCAAAGTAATGCCGAACACCTACAGCTAGGGCATTTCTAAGCACAATTTTGGAGGGCAGCAAGAGGAAAAGGTGGCTGTACAAATCGTACTAGACATGATAATGCATGGCTTCTTATTGTAAAATTTTTCAACTTAGAGAAACACTAGAGGGGTGTGTCTTTGTGTCCAGGTTTGTGTCATCAGAAATTAAGCCCCCATTCTCTTCTACACTTATATGCAAATAGTTCACTGATATTGGAAACTGTTCTGTGTAGCAAAACTTCTGTCCTAGCTTGCAGGTTTTAGGGGAAGAGAACATACTCTTTTTAACATAATAAATAGTACAGTGGGATTCTGGAGGGGTCTGCCAAGTGCTCCAGCAGTTCATAATAGTACCATGGGACAAAATATTTTAAAAGGAAAGTTGTTTTGCATTAGGGATTGTGGAAATACAAAACTCTCAAGAAAGTTTAAGTATCAGTACGTTTGCTAATTCGTTAGGCAGGTTGCTTGTAGCATGTGGAAAGGAAAGTTTTGATTGAAGATCTGGGAAGCTCTCTGGCTTTATTAAACAGAAAACCTTGATTCTTCTGCTGATAACTGGAAAAGGTTCCGGCTGATCACAAATGCTACTGTTCATAGAGTATAAGCTGTAGGAAAAGTAAGTAAAAAGAATTGTGAAGAACATAAGCAGGATACTCTTCCAGACTTACTAACATGCATATGTCTAATTTGAATATTCTAAGCATAAATATTTAAGCAGGTTGTTAGAATTCGTTCCTTATATGCATATCTGCTTGGACCCAGCAACAGGGTTCTTTGCGGTGCTGATTTACCCTGGACCCATAGCTGGCCTTGCGCTTATGCTAGTACAGCATGGTTGAAAACATCATCTTGTTGATATTAAGTCATAATTGTGTATACGTTACTGAATTGATGCAAGTTATTCTGAGACAGAAGAGGATTCTAAGATCCTCTGCTTTCTCTTTTCCTGTTGGTGAAATGGTTCATCTCCTAAAGCTGTTAAACACTACTGTTCACAGGTTTGTAGCTCTGCTCGCTCATGCTCTGGACGATGAAGGGCGTTCCTGCTTTTCCCCTAAAAGTATGTCTGTGCATGAAGTCCATGTGGTCTTTTTGTTTATAAACTTGGATTTTAAATACATATGTATAAAGAGTTCTGCTTTTTCAAATCCTTGGCTGCTAGATATCCATCTGACTTCCCTAAATTCAGGTGAAGAATGATACATCCACCCAATACCGAGCTGTCAGAGAAACGGAAAGAGGTCTAGTTTTCAATCTGGAGTAATAATACCATGGGATTTCTATTTCTATCTTGTATGGGCAGCTTGAGTTTTATTAAATCTCTTCCAGTGTTAGTCAAGAGAGAATTCCCTCATCTAATTTATTTGAAATAATACTGCTTAAACCCAGGACACTTGCAGAGAAATCCCAAGCTGAAATTTTAGGCCTATAAACATACTGTTTCAACCCCTCACCCTTCAAAATGGATGTTAACAACTGTATTAGTATTTTGTTTCTTCTCAGAGGAAGTTTCTTTTCCTCTATGGTGCTTCGAATTCCTGCCTAGGTTCTTGTTTCTTTAGTATTGGAGGAAGAGCAGTAAACTGTTTGGACTGGGGGAAGAGATGCAGTAAGTGGATCAGAAGTGAGAGTCAGCAGGAGAGTGACAAGCTCTAGAAAGTTAATCTGGAAATGACTGTGGCTATTTTAGCATGAATGCTATACAGAGCTATACATATGCTCTGAAACAGCACTACGTGTCGTCTTTTCCTTGTAAGTATGAATTGTGGAGGGTGTTGACATTGTCCTCAGAACTTTTCAGTTCTTTCAAAACACAGTAGTAGAGCATCTGCTCTTTCAGAAGAAATGGAGCTGTATGCTGGTGTGTCGTTTTCAGGTATATGCTATGAACTTCATATGCAGCAGGGAAGTATCATTTTTCTTCTGTTTGCGTTTACATATGTCAGGGCCACTCTTTAATGCTAGTAGAGTCAAATTCTGCTTACAATCCTTTTTTTTCTGATAAAGGTATGAATTACATTCTACCCTCACTCCATTTAAAAAAACCTGTTAAACTTTGTAGGATAAGGGCAGCAGGAATAAGAGGATACGGGAATCTAATTTGCATTTATTTTTTGCATTGATGTTCACCTACTCATTTACTGCTAGTGCAGAAGTAGTGGAGCTTTTAGCCTCAGTAAGTTTGGATTGTGACCTGCAAATTCCATACGCTCTTGAAGTGCTTTTGAGCAGAAAAAGTAGCAAATGCAAAAATGGTATTCCAGCTGCAACCTCGTTTCAGGACTTCACAGTTATGTGATAAATGTGCGTTTCCAGATGTCTGAAGTATCTATCCACCTAAGGAAAAGAACCCATTTTCTACTGGGGGAAGCAGTGCCCTCTAATGATAAATCTTGGTATCTCAAAACGAGAGTGGAAAAGCCTGTTAGTGGGAGCCGGAGTAGGAGAGCTGCTGCATGTGGAAACTTAATTCCCTGGTTTGTTTTTTTTATTGCGTGTGTGTTTTTAAAAAATATTTCTTTGTTTCAGGCAGATACAGTCTCCTTTTCCTACCGATCTTTGAGGGCTGGTTAGGCTGGAAGTGGTACAGCAAGCGTTCTTGTTTTACAAGGAAATGCTGGTATGGCAAATAAAACATGAACTCAGTTTGCATGTCTATGAAGTTGTTGTGACAGCAAGGAATGGTCATGGTAAAGGTTTCTAGTTGGTTGAAGCTGATTCTGTGTGTTGACTGATATGTAAAATCAGCACAGCTGACTTCTTCTCTAGCTTCCTAACTCGTAGGAGCTGTGAATACATAAATCCATGTAGAGGGAGCTTGCAACTGTTGGTATTTATGTAGCACTGTCTTTGCAGAGCTGGTTTTCATTTTGGGAGCCTGCACCAGCTTCACGCTCAAACAGCACTGCCAGCTTGCTGGAGCATGTACAGCATGGTGGAAGCTGCTTCTCACTATCGTCTTACTCCAGCCGAGAGCATCCTTGCCCAACTGTGAGCTTCACTAATTCATCAAATTGGTAGAAAATTACTTAGCTTTTTTCTTACTGAAAGTTTTCTGTGTTTTATGAATCAGCCGAGCTTGTGTCGAGCTCTGGTAAGCACTAAGGTTCGCACAAAGTAAGCAGAGGGCCAGAGAGAAAGGAGAAGCAGGCACTCCTTTCTGGAGGTATCTTCCTTGCGTTTTGGCTCACTGTTTTGTGAAACTGTAGGCTGAAATGATGTGGGAGCACAGAGTGTAGAAAACCATCCCCTTCTCAGCATCTACAGTTGTCAGTAAATACACAACAATCTAAATCTAACTCCTGACTTCATGCTGTTGACCTTATCTGTTTGTTTTCCTGTCCTTCCTTTCTTTCCCTCTCTTGCCCTCTTCCTGTGTGCTAAACTGTTTCAGCTTAAAACCAGCTAAAATTGACTAAGTGAAACTGGAAATAAGTGTTTTAAATTATCTTCTGTGAAATGGGAGCAACAAATCAACCCAGCAACAGTGCCATTCTCTCTGGTACCAGTTTCAAGGCCAGATACTGACTAAACAAACTGAAAGTTTAAAATCAAGACTGCTCAGTCTGGGGAGGAAGGGGGCGAGGGGCAAGATCATGTTACTGATAAAAGAAAATACACAAAATAACAAATTCCTAGCTTTTTCCCCTGGGGTATGCGTTCAGCTGTACGAAGAATGTTTATGGAAAAATACGTTGTGCTGTTCAAGCGTGCTCCAAATAACGTATCCTTTTTTACCTTGTAGGAATTCTTCCTAATGGAATTCACTCCCAAGCATCTTAGGCTTTTTTTTTTCCTTAGACCATAAGTCAGTAGAACTGATGTATATTACCCATGGGCCAGTTTGTACAGGGGTAGCTTAATCTGGGCACGTCCGTACCTTGAATTGAAAGTCTGTTGTATTTAATGGGGTGTTAACTCAGTTTATTCTCTGGGATTTGTGCAGTAATTTTATTGCCTGCAAAAGGAGCAATTTGAAGCCAGATGAAGTGTAGGTATTCTCTGTCACATACCTGCTGAGCTTGGCAATGATGCCTGGACATGCTTGCCTTGTTCTGGTGTTCATATTTTCTCATTGTGTCTCTTCCATCTCTTTTTCTGGTAGTCCTGCTTTGAGTTTGTGGGTTATCTCCCTTCTTTGAGGAAGTGCATCTATGTGTACTGCATGTGGTGTCTTTCCAAATCTACTATCCCATCTTGGATCAGTGCAGTTCTTTGATTTGTGCAGGTTTTCATGGGCATAACCACAGGCAAGATTTGGTCTCTGCATCTTCCTCAATATATCTGAACTCTGACTTAATCCTTGTTACTTCTCACTTTCAATCCTGGCCTCTCCTATGACTCTTCACTGCTGGAGTTTGCTCTTTGGCTTGCATGGATTTATTAATTTGGTACTTTCCCCATCTCTCTGAATCCTTTTGATGTTATATAAACTTCATTTTTCCATATAAGTGACTGTAGAAGGATTTCCTAGATCCTCCTTAAGAAGTGACTGTTATACAGCTGCAATTTTACTTTGGTACCGACCAGCAATACTGAGTGTCACGTGGAATTTCATGGACGATTGTTGTCTAAGCATTCAGTTTTTAGTTGAACTATGCTGTAGAGTACCATCTACCAAGGCTTGTCACACTGTTTTTGTTTTTGCTATCTTCTTTTGTCCTGATTCAGTCCTGTACAAGAAAAGATGTGTCAAATATTCTTGGCAGTGCAGACAAGTGTAAGAATAACGGTGGATTCTGAAGGCAGTTTTTACTAAGAAGGCTCTTTGGTAGTTGACTTCAGTGATATTGTAGCAGAATCTACAGTGAATTACAGCCCAAGACAATGATAACGTTAAAGAAATGGGTTCCTCTAATGCTGAAGCACCAGCAGAACAAAGAGGGAGGGAAAATCAAAGCCAAAGAACAAAAATCAATTTAAAGTTCACTGACTGTGCAGTGTGACAGACTTTTAAAAAGGCTTTTCTCAGACGCAGCTGTTCTGTGGGGGAGAATGGTGTAGACCAGCATCCATGCCTTCAATACAAAGCTGAATTGTTCAGTCCTCTTACACAGGTGGTCTCACAACCTCCTCGTGATGAGAGGGCAGACAACAGTTTCATGAACATTAAAAACCATTTGGGCGTTGCTAAATTACTAGGCAGTATATGTTTAATGTGAGACACACAATGTCACCTGTGCTGAACTAGCCTGAATACATTATGTGGTGTTTATGCTGGTTATAGAGGATAGACAGCAGTAACTTCATCAGAAACACTCTGGGAGCACACCTGTACCCTGAACTAACATGAAGTATCAGGTTTGTTTGTCTCAGTCCAGTTTGCTTTCTTGGGGTTTTGATATCTTTGATCTAGTAGTAGATACTTCACAACTAGATCAATAGTTTTGTGGAGCTGAAGCTTCAGAGGAAAAGTTTGGGCCTCCTTGGCATTAATGAAAATATAGTCACTGTATTTGCTGTAGCCAGGATTTCATCTGCAGTCTTCAGCAATTATATGTGTGGTTATGGATTCTCAATCTGTAGGGAAGCTGAAACTGGCTCTGCAGCTTTTCTGAGGCTCATCCAGTATCTCCAATCCTGCAATACCGCTTCACAGAGGAATCTGCATGGGGTTTCTCCTAAGAAAAATCAAAGAGGAACTCCTGCAATGCCATACAAGACTGAAAAAGCATACATTTCTTCAGCTAAAATAGCAATGCTCTTTCACATATAATGGGGTCACTGTTTCTCTGCTGAGTTTCTCATATCATTGATACTTAGCAGCTGGGTTCCAATTTGGTGATGAAATATCAGCCCTTTAAAATCCTAGCAATGAGAGAGTTTCAAATCGAAAAAATGTCAGTCCTGTCAGTTAAAGAAACACTTTTGTTACTTTCTGTCACTTCTGCTACTTTTTTAATGATAGGAACTCTGAATTTGATTCTGAAGTTCTCTAGTAGTAAATTCCCAAATCCAGTATTTCATGGTCCAGGGCCACTGCTTTCTCACGTTGCAGGAGATCTGCGGAGTGGAAGGTGTCCTCAGGGTGAGGTGGGAGGGCTGAGCCTGGATCCAGATAATCTGGATTCCGTTCCCAGGCTCCGAGACAGGCTTTCTGTGTGTGACAGATACTATTTCTGTCTCGTGGTCTGGTCAACGCACTAGCAAAAGATACTCGGATACTTCAGTGATGGGGATGATAAAAAAATTGATGTAGACAGTTGGGCATGTCATTTGTTTTTCTCTGCCTCAGTTCTTCGTTGTGCAAATGAAAAGAGTAAACATTATCTGTTTAGACTGAGAGCTGCCTGAAAAAGGGGTTATGTTTTAGCCTGTGTGTCAGCAGTACCCAGGAAATACCACTGTGATCTGAATAGGAATCTGTAGGGATTATTCTCTTAAATCGTCTACCTGCGATGATAGTTTTGGATATGTTTAAGAGGATTAGAGCTTGGAAATAGTAATTTCTTGTTGGCTTTTTTGTTATTATTTAGGGTAGCCATGCAATAACTTTTTTTCTGTTTGAGATGTGCTGCCTAACATAGTACAAATATTGCAGTGGAATCTTATTTTCATTATTCTTTCTCAAGTTCTGGCCTTTCAGAACGCAAGCAGTAATGAAATCTATACAAGGAGGTGGCAAAGGTCTTGTGTAGTCTTCTGAAAACAGTCCTTTTTTGTTTGCATGGCACAGTAGTCAGAAAATGCATCAGGAACGTACAGTGGATAAAAGAGAATGAATGGCATGACTGAGTGCAGGAACCAGAAACAACCTTTTGATTGGGCTTGTTCACCTAGCCAGAAATTATCAATGTAATGAAAGTATGAGGATTTTTTTTGTTTTTAATAACTTTTAGGTGTAAAGGTGTAGTCTGCCTGGACATATATACACATCAAAATACTTAATTTTGGTGTGGATGCATTAATAAAATGAAATGATCTGATATTAAAATCAGTATCTATGCAGTCCTATATAATTTAAGTGTATCCGTTTAGAAAGTGATTTTTAGCATACTAATGAGCCCTGTCTGGGTTATTGTCTATGGAGACTGCATAGTAAATAGTAGTATTACAGAAAATTTATCAGGGTCCTAAATTCTTCACAATCTATATCTCCTCACTGGGCTACATAGCCTCTTCTGAATTTCAGTCTTGCTCCTCACTCAGGTCAGGGTGAAGTGCGTTTCCACTGCTTTTTTAGAGATTTAGAACAAACGGCAGGGTCTTATGGGGAGGTATGAAGGAGACCGAGTGCTGGTTCAGCTAAGGAAGGAGTGGCACTGATAGGAAACTTGCAGTGTGATTAGGAGCTGGTCATCATGCTGGGAGGATGGAGCTTTGTACAAAGAAAACTAGTCAGTCAAGATGACCTTTTTCCACCTTTTCTACACAAGAGGGAGGAAGTCACAGGTGAGAAATCTTTCGTTAATTTGGTGTGAAATTGGGAGAAGAGAATAGGATAAACCAGATCAGGTTTAGGTTTCACTGGTAGATCTAGAGCTGGCTCAGTTGCTGCCCATGCGGGAAAGGTTCCCATCAGCTCCAGATCTCTCAAGAGACATTGTTTGAGCTTCTGTGATGAGAAGGTTCAGAGCTAGTGTCAGTCTGATGGTTCATTTGCTTAAATGTCTGGGTTTGGGAGGTATGTTCTCAGGCAAAGGCTTCTAAATATAAAATAGTCTAGTGAAGTTATCTAATGAATATTCACTTGTTGAATTTACATTTTGTTTTTCATCTCTGAGCTTCTAGAACAGAGCTCTACACAGAGGACTGCCCTCCCATCTGTCAGAATAAACTCTGTGATGGAAAGATTTTGCAAAACTGAAACCTTATTGTTAAATATGTCCATAGTTGTCTAGTCGGTGTCTTTCAGAACACTCTGAAGACCCAACCACTGTCACTTGCAAGCTCTAGTAATCTAGGACTTGAGCAGAATTTTGATCTCCTGTGTACGCTTGAATGTATTGATGGAAGTGGTGGAGGTGCAGGTGCAATTTTGCCTTGAAAGACAAAGGTTATTTGGGTAGGTGTTCTTGAAGAACTTGGGAGAGAGCACACATGTCTGACACATGCTTGCTGGGGGGATCTGGAGGGGATGATTTGGAACTACACGGAGGACTGTCTGTTAGGTTCCAGGGTTATCCCTGGAGCTTACAGGAATACCTGCCTTCTCTGTCTAGATGTGCTCACTGTGGTTCATGACCTCTTCTGAGAGCATCAGCTATTGCAGTCAGTCATGTGCTTTTGTATACTCTACAATCATTCAAAAAAAGAATGAAACACATAAATAAGGGTAAACAT
Organism: Columba livia; assembly: GCF_036013475.1. Lineage (NCBI taxonomy): Eukaryota > Metazoa > Chordata > Aves > Columbiformes > Columbidae > Columba > Columba livia. Next base: position 18,112,417 of record NC_088612.1, on the reverse strand, counting down.
TCTTCACCTACCCCCTCCACCCCCAATACTCTTGGATACTTGATTTCTTCTAAGCAGAGGAGTTTTTTATATTGTTCTCATTTACTTTCTTTTTCAGCTCTGTATCCTATCGAGTTATTTCCGAATCTGGCTTCATATGGTGGCTAATGGAACAGAATTGATGCAGTTTCTCAAAAAAAAGAAAAAAAGGCTTTTAGCCAGTAGATTCTAATTACAGCACACCCCTCCCCCCCCCCCCCTTTTTTTTTTCCAGAGGAGAAAAAAATCCCTCAAAGATCACGCTTTCTTTGTATCACATGAATGTATATACAATAATTTGCCAGCCTGATGGAGACAGAAGTTGAAATATGCTTGGAGCAGTTATATTCAACCATATGTAAGTGCTGGCTCTACCTGGAGCTTATTTCTCTCACCAGGTGATTTTTCTAGCAGGTAATCTTGCTGCTTCCTGCTGTAGGCAGTATTAAGGAAAATGTGTCAGAAAAATTGTCCAAATGGCTTTATATTAGAAGATTCCATTTTAGCTATGCCCGTGGGAGGAAATGCCTAGATATAGTTAAAAAGTTGTAGTTCTCAGGTTTGACGAGCTTGAGTTTTAGGAGCCGGTCTGTATGCCCAATTGTGGAAGCACTTGCATTTACACATCCTACCCTCGGGTTCTCAAGGGAGACGGTTTCTTTGATCTTGCTGCGTCTTCCCTGTGTGCAGCTAGTCAAGCAGAGACTGAGGAGAGGAGGTTTTCCTAGTAGAGCTCTGCTTCCAGGAAAAAAGACCCACCACACCTGTAAATGTTATTGTTAGAACTAACCAACTAAATTTCACATGTGTGGTAGGTTCTCAGTGACCAAAGCCAGGTGTAGCTGTGAAAACAGTGGGAAGGGCTTTTGGCTGTAGTTAAGGATCTGTACTACCACTATGTGACAAGGACTGCTCGTTGTATTGCCTGGGTCTAATCTGGTGGTGGGGTGGAATTGCCTGATCCCTAACCATCTTCCTTCCAAATCTGCCTGTAACGTCAGACTGAGACATCAGTGCTTAGGAGAACAAGGAGTCATCACAAATGCAGCTTCCCCTCCAGGTGCCAGGAGCATATATAGTTTTTTTTTTTTCTACAAAAAAACCCCCACAAACCAACCCTTCCTTCTGCATTAGTGAATCTACCTAACAAGCCTTACCATGGGAACTCATTGCCTGACCCACAGCCATCTCCAAGAGAAGAGGGCAATAAAATGAGTGGGTTGCTGTAACTCCCTGTGCTTCAGAACAACTCTTCATAATTCCTTCCCCTTACTGTCCTAAAGACCAAACAGCCTCTTACTCCCGAGTTGGTCCATTTACGCACTCTATTCATGGGAAACCGTTCCCTATTGCTCCCTACAGAGCCCAGTAAGTTCTATCTCTGAAAATCCTTCCTGGTTTTGTTTGTTTGTTTGTGGGTGTGGTGGGTTGTTGTTGTTTATTTTTTGTGTTGTTTTTTTTGTTTTTTGTTTTTTTTTTTGAAAAAAATCCTTTCTCCATCTCTCCCTCTCCTCCTGGTCCTTTGCACCTGGGCTGGCTGTATCTGTGAAGCTCCCAAAGCCTGTGAGTGATGCTGTTTGCCTCTGAGTCAGAGAGGCTTTTAAATCTGGGTGTAAAATGAGACTCCTACAGCAGTAAACAGAGTGATCATATGCCTCCTTTGAAGTTACCATTTAAATAACCTCCAGGGCTTTAGTAATGCGGGAAGTGAGCAAGAGGAAATAATTCCCTCCTTCTCCCCCCTCCCACTCCCCTCTCCAAAGCAGGGAAGATGAAAATGAATTCCCTGGCAGAAGAGGGACACAGGTTTTCGAGGTATTGCAGAAAAGATGAACAGCTCTCACTTGCAGCTTAGTTAATGAGTCAGCTCATATTCATTCATGGGCGCGATTTATTAACCCATAAACACTGCAGATGATGGTGTTATCACTGTGATAAACTAATTTTAATTTGTTATGTAATTTATTAAGGTAGATGCTGCATCAGAGGGAAGCCTGTGTCTGCTCATGTGTCCAGGGTCCTGGCTTGGTGCTGGGAAGGGAAGAGCGGATCAGGGAAGCAAAAAGGAGGGGTCTTAGCAGGGCTATGGAAGCTGACCTGGTTGCAGACCATTGTTATTTTTTTGATGGTTCCCCACCCCTGCGGGTTGTTCCTGGTGCTGCTAATTCATGAAAAGGTGGACGTGTTTTCAGGCTGCCAGCTCTTCATCTGAATGGATGCTTGGATTTTGGCTGAAGGCAGACAGACACACCGTAAAAGCACAAGTGAGCACATCTGACAGCACCAGAAGGGTGTTCAGAGATGTGCTGGGAAGGAGGTCATCCTGTGCTGAATGGGATACTGTAATGTTGGATGGCAGCGTTGTGTGCTCTTGAGATTATAGCAGGACCATAGCTGTGGGCTGATGGCATATGGCTGCCGAATAGGAGCATGGTGTAGCCTTCTGAGACCTTTGTAGTTAATATGTGCAGCAATGATATAATGGGACAGCTTTCCAGTGAGACAGCAGGTTTACCCAGGACTGGAAGGATTGGGAACTGGGGAGCCTGGAGAATTAACACTCTCACTTGCCTGGATATTAGTTGTTTGCCAGGTAGTTTAACTAGTCAATAACTAAATGAGTTCAGTCCTTTGTTAAGTGATTTATTAAATAGTAAGATTTATTCAAATAATTAAATAGACTTTATTAGTGTAGCATATTAACTGGAGAATGCCCTGAAGACATCTTAGTGTGTGAAGCTTATCAAGCTGCCCAAGGTTGGTTTCTCCTGGGACCAAAGATGCAGTGCTTGTGGATTGCTGTGTTTTCAGGCTGCTCTTAATCAAGTGTTTGGGGCTTATCTTTTGTAAGGAGAAATACACACTTGCCTGGACATGTTACTATCCAGTCCTTGACCTGACTGAACATGTGGAGAGTTTCCAAGGCAATTATACCTACACTAATCATAATTTGCTCCTTAATCTTGGAGTATTCGTCTCTATGTCTGTGTTTATACTAAGCTGCTGAACAATTTTATTAGGTGCTTTGAATAAACTGTTTAATTGTACCATAGATATTCCTGATGCATACATCATTTTCGTTACATATCACTGCCCATTGTAGTGGAATAATGCTCAGAGGCTGCTATTAAAAATGGGGCTCCGTTGTCCTGGATGTTGTACAGACATAGTAAGCTGCAGTCTCTGTCCTGGAGAGCACAACAGCCCATTATAGCACCCTTATAACATAAGTGCCCAAAATAGTTCCATAGGTTCCATAGTGGGAAGGGCCTAGCAGACCCTTTAACGCATGAAGGCAGCGGTGTTCCTGAATTCACCTTTGTCCACATTCTTCCAGCATTATCCATGCTGTGGCTTGTTAGACAGAATTTTAGGGAATGATAATTTCAGGTGTACTTGGAACTAGTCACTTCTCCTTCCTCTATGAGCCCTCATGAGGGTGGAAGATTAGAGCCAGATTATTCTTTTTCATATCTGCAGCATGGGTTTATGTTTTCTCAAATGCATTCTATTGCAAGCTGAATTCTTTCCCAGCTTTTTTGTACTTCACCAGATTCCCTTGACCTTGTGCCAGTCAATGATGAATTGTACAAGTCCCCATCGAAAACACTGCAGAAGCCAGAGGAATGCCAGCCTTACTGTGTAGTACATTAAGTCAAAATATTTTAAGCTTAAGACTGATGGATGTGATTGTTCTATTTCAACCTGCTCCTTCAGATTAAAAAGCTGCTAAAAGCTTCAGTTTGTCTCGATGCATCTGCTGCTTCCTGACCAAGGAATGGCATGTCCAGGACTGGGGGCTGTGGGGAGAAGGATGATATTTTGTGATAAATGTATCTGATGGTGTTTTATGTTCAGGAAGTTTTTTAAAACCTTCTACAGCAAATGATCAATCTGTTAGCATCTCACACTCCTTTGACTTTGAGGAACAAGTTGTCTAAGAAGACCATAGACCTCTAATACGTGCAGAGTCGCTTTTTGCTTATGCCTCTTTCTTGCCTTCACCTCTGCTGCGCTGTTACTGTGTTAGATTTGCTATAACTGCCGAGTATCATTCTGTAATATGTTTTTTATCGGATCTCTTTTTAATTCTGTAACGCTTTTTACAGTTTTGTGGCTATATGATTAAATCTGCAAAGCATTTATATGAAAAACTATAAAATAACAGATTATTGTTATTTTTCATTTGCCCTGCATTCAGTTTTCAGTGTCGAAGGCTCAATGAGCCACATTCTGTGGTGATGGGAATCAGTGGTGGTGTTGAGGTGACTGATTTGAATTTAATGGTATAAGAATATGAGGATTTCCTGTGTAAACTGAAAGGCTGGAAACATGCTCAAAGACATAGCTGGAAGAGCCAGTCTGTAAAACCTTTGAGATGATGAAAAGGCATAAATATCAGGCTTCTTCCTGTCAGACTCTGTGATCTGTCACAGCACCAGTGGCAGAAGCAGGAGAGACGCAGAGGCTACAAAAGGCAACTCTTACTTCTGGAAATGGCTGGTGGGATTTAGAACTGGTTTTAGCTCGCATGAAATTTTGGGACTGAGGCCAAGCACTATTTTTGGAATTTGAGGTTGACCCATGGCTAGGATTGAGGGCTTGAGTTTGATTTAGTTTAAATCTGAGGCTGAACTTAGTTGACATCTACTGGTTGGATTCTAGGAAATCAAGAGAAGCTTCATTGACCGTGAAATTCAGTTTTCAAATACTGTTGAGAAATAAAATATATTTGAGCCATGTTGCAACAACAAAATGAGAACCCAAACTGGTGACACTTAGGCCTGACCTCAACACCCTCATTTCTCCTGCATTTTGGAATCTGAGGGGCTGGGGGGCGGGGGCAGAGAAGAGAAGATGATGTCTCGTGAATAGAAATTCAATTGGTTTAATATACAGACTATTTTGCTGCAGTCTAACTGAAGGCTCTTATTAGGAATCTGATGGCACTTCTAAACAGGGAGAGCTGCTCCCGTAGTGGGGGCAATCTCCAATCATACGCCAACATTGCTTTTGACGTATTTATGACTCCAATAAAATCTCCCATCTGGTATATTTTAAAATAAAATTGAAAATTTATCACTTTCCTTTAGTTGGTTTGTCGTTCTCCCTGAGAGAAGATAGCCAGGCTGAGATTATTGCATCGGCAGCCTGTCAGCTGAGGTTAGGCTGAGGTGTGATTTAAATTTCAATACTTTCTGCATTACAGCTGTCTGGGGTGGTGAAATTACAAGGAGAAAAGCAGAGAGTCTGTTATTTTTATTCATTAGTCTCTCTTGATTTGTTTTGTTTTTCTTTTGGATAGTTCTACTCACCACATAAGGCACCTGCGGAAAAAAAAGATATTCCCTGTTTTTCTGGATTTCCGTGTTTGCTTGGTCAGAAGCACTTGGGAGGGGATGAAGCAGAACCGGAATGTGTCTTCCCCTTTGCTCTCTACCATTAGGCTGGACTGTGGTAGCAGGAAGAGATCCAGCTCCGTATGAGGTACCATGCAAGTTTATAGCATTTGTAGGGCCTGTCTTAAAGAGACTGCATTTTTTTGTAGAGCAGATCTGAGGAAGCAGTGTTGATTCTGATTTCCGTGATGAAGGACCAAGGGAGATATGTTGGTGGCATTTTGTGTCACTTAATGTGGACAGCTGTGTGTAAGCAAATCTAGATGTCATCACAATAGAGAGAAACGGGCATTTCTGGAAGTAGGAGCAAACACACCGTGGATGTGCCTGGCTGTTTCTAGGCCTTTATGATGAGTTTAGGTCAGGCACTTTTCAACAGTCTGCAACAGGTGAAACTGATCACCTGCCACAGGATTTCTTTGGTGTCCATAGATAGCTGAAGTGGGTCTGGAACTTGAAACTACTGAAGCTGAGTCTAGTGCTTTAGCTGCAGGCCAGGATCTGGCCCCCAGGGGATCACTGGGATTTCACATTTAGTGAGTAGTAGACAGAAACTGTGGAATACGGGTGACATGTGAATAAGTGCTTCGTCGCAAAATTGTCTGCAAAGCTTTCTGAAGTGGAAGGCTGTCTCCAGGCCTTAGGGGGCCCAGGCATTCAGCAGTGTGTTCTGCCTCATGCTTGTGATTAATGTTGGAGTCATGCTTGGCTGGCTGGTCTGGCATTGCCCACTGATGCATTTGATTAGGTGCGTTTGTTTCTGGTTAGATACTCAATCATCTGACTGTAAAAATTATCAGAGGTCTTATCTGGGCAATATAGGTGAGTAAAATGCCTTTATCTTCCACCTCCTGCTTCATTGCTCAGGTTGTGCCTTGAGCTACACTGGAGCTTGTGACTGATGCCTTCCACGGTAGTTGTACAGGTAGTTGTATAGGTAGTAAGGTGGGAGGGCACAGTGGTTGTGAAGATGTCCATGTGAAGGTTGCAGTAGTTTACCCCCATAAGCTGGAATTATGGGTCCCCCAAGTGGGGAAAGAATGGGAGAAGTGCAAATGAATCTCCAAATCATCTCTTGAGTGGTGCAGCAGCATGGCAGCCCTGACACAGCAGCTGATACGGGTACAGTCTGGCTCTGGGGAGTTAGATCCAGCAATGCAGGTGTGTACTCCGGGAGAAGATTATACCTTACACGTGGTTTATGAACTATAGGTATTGAAACTACGTGGGGCCAACTGGGACCTCAGACCCACTGTTCTGTGTGCTGTGGTATGCTCTGAACGACAGCGTGTAGTTCAGGGCATTAGACTTAAGTGCAGCCTTAATTTAAGACAGAAGAATTATTTTCTGTGGAGCACATATACAACTTTTATGCATGAGCTGTGCATTTGGGTATTTGTGCAGTGTGCTTCTCATTTCTGAAGTGTGCATTTTGGGCTCCTTATTATGTGCAATGGGCTTTTGTTCTTCTGATATATATCTGTACAGGTGAACATATGGTTAAGGATCTGCCTGTGCGCATTTTAGCACAACATTAGTGTATGGATAAGTCTTTTGGGAATACTGTGTTTGTTTATGGGGTTGTGCTTTTACCAGCATACATTTTGTACCTGTACAGTGCATATGTGTGTGTCATTTCATTCAATTGTTTTCCTGTTTTCTTGACCGAACAATTAAGGGTGTTTTTTGAGTGTATCAGATATATTATTTCCTTTCACAGCAGTTGTACATTTGCTAATGCCAAATTTATTCTAAATGGATATACAGATGCAGTGGTTGATTTGGTAGACCTAAATCTTTGTTACACAGGATGAATGGATGTTTTGTTTGCATGCTCAATGTATGTATATTCCCTTAGTACCCATGCTTGTTTGTTGTCTATAGAAACAAGAGGTGCTTTGCACTGATATAACCTGTGCCTTCCTTAGGTGCTGTAAAGTGTGTTTGTGAAGGTGAGGATTATAGCATGTGTGTGCTCAGTGTGTAGTAAAAGTGTGGTTTATGTCTAAAAATCAGTGTGCTCGGTTTTATATTTGTGCAGTGTAAGCACATATTTTCCTGCACTTGCTGGCAGAGTTACAGAAGTATTGAGTCTTCATTTTGTTAAAATAACAGAAGAGTTGTCCACATATTTTCTAATTTTGTAAAATGTCCTCCAGCTTCCATGGTTTAAATTTCTAAGAGGCTGTCCAAGTAATATATGTCAAAATATCAGGAAGGATATTTAAGCAGTTATGTCAGTGGAATGGAACAAAGTAATGAGTTAATGTTTTTCTGATGCTATATAAAAGGGAAAATGGTGAAGAAGAACCGCAAGTAAAATACAAAGTGAACAAGATCAGCCAAGGTAAAGTCAGGAGGTTTGTTCTTAAATTGCAGACAGCTACAGCAAAAGAATTCACATGACTGTATTTCTATTTTATGCCATCCTGTGATCATACCATCCTGTCCCAGATGTCACACCCTCTGGGGTCAGTCCCCAGGAACCAGGAAAGGTGATGTAGTCCTCCTAACCTTGTTGCTTCCTCTTGGATGTCCTGTCAGTTGCTTTGAAAGTGAGTCAAGGCCTTCATTATCTCACTATTTCTTTTCAATGACATTTTAAAAGACCTGACACAGAGTAGCAATGATTGAAGTGCCTGCTGCTTTTCTCTGTAATTATACAGTTTCCTTATTGGGACTGAAATTATTGCCCTGCAAGAGCGCAACCTCTCTATTGCCACGCAAGCCAAACACAAACCTGCCTGGCTGCAACCAGCACCATTCCACATATACAGACATGAAAATTCTTTTCCTTGGCTGCTGGGCTGTACGATGAAGTATGTGACCCAGATTGGAGCGGTGGAGCTGGAGGGAAGGTGGTGGGTGGCTGGACAGGAAAAGGGGAGAGAAGGAGCACAGTGAAAGAAGACAGGTTTGTCTTTTTTTCTGCATCTCTTCTAATGGTAACAGTAGTACACTGAAACAAGGCATTATGGTCCATGACTTGTAATTAGTCCTCAAACAGCCTTTGCTACATATTGTCCGACTGAAGGCCTTGCCTGTAGCCTGTGGTAGGAGTAAGAGAGCACAGCCAGGAGGACAAATGAACAAAAATGGGAAAAATGAAGAGTGGGTTGAAGTCAGAGGAGTAAAATGATGGTTGAGGAAAACTCTCGCTCAGTGGTGAAGTGTCTTCTGCAGTGTTTGCTTTTTAGAAGGTATTCAAGTATTGTCTGAAGCTATTGCCAAAGCAAACTGAATCTAGAGATACACAGAAACACAAACTGGGATCAGTTGAAGCTTTCTCAATCTTTTAGCACAAGGCAGGAATGTGCCAGGCATGGTGTGAAACACCAGAGGGAGCTGACAGAGATTCCTGGAGGTATTAATTTCCTAGCTGCTATTTTGTCATCAAATGCTGAAAAGTCAACAAATAACTAGCCTTGATGCTCAAGGACTGTCCTTCTGCAGTCTGCCAAGTTCCTTGTCTCCACCTGAACTGTAAATTCACCTCCAGTATAGATGCTGGAGTGTTAGTGGATGTGCAAGGTGAGAGAAAGAGGGAAAGAACAGGAGGATTAGGCTGAAGGTTCAATGAAGTAAAGGACTTCCACACTCTGGGAGCTTGCAAGCTCTCTGTAATAAGGAAGGAGGCAAAAAGAGACCCTGTGTAGCCTCTGATGGATAAATCCCATCTCAGCCTACAGGGTGTCATGGAGCTCAGCTCGCATCCCAGCTGCCTGACCCTCCCTTCCCTCCGCAGCACATGCTGCCTCTCCCCTGCCCCCTCTCCCTCCAGCTCCTTGTGACAGGCTTCATATCCTGGGACCCCGACACTGGAATGGCATTTTTGTCTGGCTGGAATTGTTTATAAGCACAGAGCTTTGATGCTGTCTCCAAGGCCTCTGGAGAGCTGAGAAGGGCTATTTTTCATGCGATGCTTTTGGAGAATGCTATGGGAAAAGGTCAAGGGACAGAGTGGGAACGAGTAGGTCACATACTCATTGGTTTAGGGCACCACGACAACATTGGTTCTTTAAGATCTCAGAGCCTGCTTTGTAAAAATAAGCACCTCTCACTGAGCTGCCTGGGAAAGAACAGGGGCACGCCTCCTGCAAGCGGATGTTCGCTGCGTTCCTCCGGGTTTGTTCTCTTGCTTTGGCAATTGCTGCATCTCAGCGTCCCTGTGAACCAGACAGATCCCTCAAATAGCATGCAGCATTTTAAAAAGCCTCTTTGCTTACTGCTTTGGCCTTTATAATACAAGGAGAAGCTCTGTGAGAGCAGGGTTAGCCCTCTGCACCTGACACAGATGGTTGCTGTAGTGGGCTCTGGGAGCAGTGCTGCAGGATTCCTTAGTCCGTTGCCGTGTCACCATGCTATGTCTGCGGGCAAAAAAAAACCAGGGCTGAACAGCTATTTGACCTTTGTTTTTTACATGTTATTTTTGCTCATTTAAATTGGGGGGCGGGGGGGGAGCAGTCTAACAAGGATTGTCCTTTTTCCTTTCTTCCTCCCTGACGCACACATACTACAGATATCAGCCGGAGCGTGGGGAGTGTGTGAAGGAACAGGAAGCAGAGGGGTGAGGTGGCAAGTCATTTACATTGGAAATGTAAGCTGAATGTGCATTTCCCTTCTCTTCTGCCATCAATCACTCAGATTTCCTGTACACTACGGAATAGAAGAGTGGAGTTTGCTCGCTTCCCACTTCCCCCGGGAATGGAAACCCTCATTTGTTTCACTGTCTAGAAATGCTGATCACTCAAAACATTTATTGTTTCAGAGACACATGCAGTTCTGAAGCTGAACTTTTCAGCTTCCTATCTGGTCTTCAGAAATGTCCTCAGCTTTCCTGCAGACCTGGAGAATTACTCTGCTGTTGTTCTAGCTCTGTTAGAGATGTAAAGGTGCTGCCACAGTAGCATAGAAAAGCCCATGGCCAGCTAGGCAGGTGCTTTACTGCAGAGCACTGGCTAAACCCCTCTGTTTTCCATCAAACCAGTTGCTTTAACTTGTTCATGTGACATGGCACCTGATAGAGTGGGGTCATGTTTTCAGAGGTCCAAGTCCTGCTTGTCATTGGAAACCTTTTAGTGACTATTTTATGGGGCTAACAAATCTGTTGAGAGAAAATTACAGTGCGAGTTATGTGGAATAGACAGACCAGCGTGTGTTTGCTGTTTATCTCTATTGGAAGGGATGGGGGTAGTAGTAGAAACAGAGTGTGGGACTGGGAAGCAAATAGGAAAAGAAGAGCAGAAATAGAAGGAAGGAATAGGACAAACCGGGAAGTGAATGACAAGTCTGTCTCTTTCTATAGTAGAAATAAAATAAGTATGGAAGAATTCAGATAGCCTTGCCTACTGAAGAGGCACAATAGAACATGCCCAGCTGTGTGTTGGTTCAGCTTGTGATAATGCTAAGGTCTGGCATACTGCTGTGGTTTTCAGATGGTATCTGATCTCATTCAACAGCCTCTCATTAGCCAAATTCTGGTACTGCAGAGGAGGTGCTGACTTAATTCCTACATGTGGGCACTCGGGCTATGGACAATTTGGGACTCATGGATAAACAAAGGGATGGGGCACCATAAGACTCCTGTGTGACTTCAGCAGCCCTTGTTTGGTTATGGCATGGTGTCTGTGAAGCTGAGATCTGTCTGGGGCTGGGATGTTGTTAGTATTCAATTTAGTTGCTGTAGTGAAGAGGCTGATGAGGCACCATGTCCTTGAAGCACAGTCATGGCCAGGAAACTTCTCCTGGCTGTGGGGGTCTGGCGCCCCATTCCCTGGGGTGTGAGCTCAGCAGCTTTTATCAGCTCAGCCCTTGTGGCTCTGGGCAGTAACTCCCAGGGGTGACCTGTCGGGAGAACCCAAGGGCTGGAAGGAAATGCTGCTGATGACTCAATAGGCAGAGCTCTTCCCTCTGTTGATGTTGGAGCTGAGCCACACAGACACATCCCTCTGTAATTATCTACTAGTTACTTATAATTCATGTCTTGTAACCACTGACATTCTCGTTTGTTGTCCATGCATCCAGACATGCAAGGCCATACCATGTTGTATTGTGCTGATGCTTACAGCCACCAAGAAGCAAGGAAGTGTTTGACCCTAGAATGAGGCATGTTTAGCCCATGTGTGCACATCTCGGGCATGTGCAGATGTCATGACTGTGCAGACAGATCATGGCCGGTGTTCATTGCTGTGTTCTGCTGCCCAGGAAAGGTTGTGTGTGGGATTGCATGCACATAAAAACCCAGAAAGATGCGTCATTAACCACTTGCTTCAAGACCGGTAAGAGGAGATGATGTGAGGTGTTAGTGGTTTGGTGTTCTGGGGAACTGTGGGATGGTTAGGTAGCATGGATGAGGGAAGGGATGAATTGGGATGACAAAACATCATGAGAGAGGGAGAAAAATCTCTGCTGTGGCCCATATTAAGCAAGAGAGACCCTTAGTGGTCACCCAGAGGAGAACAGTGGTGTTGAGTTCAGTGCTGTGTGAAGGATTTGTTTTCCATTTGCTCATTTCAGGCATGAAGTCATGTAATAACTTTACCTCTAGAAATAAAGAAAGCTTTGTTTTCAAGTGGTTTAACTGCAGTGAATAGTTTCACTTTTTTTTTTTCCATTTCTTAATGACCCACTTTGAAATGGGGAGGTGTTTTGTAAAACTGACACATTTTCAATCTGTATTGATTGCCATATGATATTGGTGTATTTCATTACAATTGCTGCCTTATTCTGAGAAGTTATTACTTCAAATCTTCTTGTAAATCTATTTTACCTGCTCCTGTGCTTATGTCCAGTCACACTGGCTACCTCTTCTCGCTTGCTTCCCAGCAGCGCAGTGTTCAAGTGTTACTGAATCTGGTGAATACCTGTAGCTGACCTGATTCTGCAACACCCTCATCCACCGGCCTAGCAAATGCCCATATGATCTGCTTGCTGCCGTAGGAGTTATTTCTGTGTAATTAGTCTCTTAGCTGTGACAGGCAGTGGGATCAGCCCAATGGGTGGGTTCTGGCTCTGCAGCATCGTCGCCTTCCTGTCCCAGCAGCGATGCTGACACACGAGCTGCCCAGTGCTTTTGGCCTGACAGCTGTTTGTGTGAACAGCCCTTCTAGAATTTGCTCAGGTACCAACCAGCAGCAGGAAAACCATCCCAGCTCCTCATGAGTTTTGCTCACTGTGACTTTGGTGGCCAGGGACTGCTGCCTTCCAGGGTGGGTATTGGAAAAGATGGGCCAGACATCTTGAAAGGTGGTTCATTTTTTGGTAAGTCACTTCGGGTAAATCATATGGAGATGTGCAAAACAAGGATTGTGATCTGATTCACCTTTGTGAAGAGTTTAGAGAGCTCAGCTGGGACGTGTTCTGAAGGAGCTATGCTGTGTTACAGTGACACTGCCCTTTTCTGCCACCCCCAAACCCCAGCAAAGGCAGCATCATGGACCTCCCTCAGCACTCTGTCAGCAGGATTTCTACTGGTCTAGTAGGAAGCACAGCAGTATAGTGCAGGGCTCTTCCTGGTTCTTCTGTCTCTTCCAGTGATGTTTGGCACTTGTACACAAGTTACCACAAAATAATTATTGCCATCATTAGGTTGCTCTGTGTGTTCACTGAGTCAGCTCTTTCCTGCCTTCCACAAGTAGAGCTGACTGATCAAAACTAAAATGATCCTGCAAAAAATCTGAAAGCTGAGATTTCTTTTTGGCCCAGATTCTCTTCCACGTTGTTTTTATTATTGGCTACCAGTGCTGTAAGTATTAAATTTTCTGAGGCCATGAGCTGTTACTGCTTCAAGAAAAAGTGCAAATGATGCTGCATACAAACATGTGATGGATGTGGAAGAACCATGGAATCCCAAACAACTTGTCTGTAGATGGACAAAGGATTCCAGTAGAGACTAGACCTTGAAGCTGGTGACTTGATCGCTGTTAGACATCTTCACAGAACTTACAGCTCCAGTGTCTGTAGGAGATAATGTGTATAAAGCAAGCAGTGGTTGTTTCTTTAAGGCCCCCCTCCACTGTTCATCTCTTGATATTCTTGCTGACACAGATATTCCTCTCTTGCTCAATTTCTCTGCACCTGCTCATTTAAACTAGGCTGTGCAGGGTGTGCTCAAGCTGAGCTTGTCTATGGTAACAGGAGCAGCGCCCAAAAGCATATTCACAGGCTGAGAGGAGTCATTAGTATGCAAAGTGAAGCATGACTTAAGCAGCTCCACAGGTGACCTACAGACATGAGTCACTAAATGAAGATGTGCCTTTAGTTAAAGGTCAAAATAACTGACATAGGAAATGGCATGGGTATTTTAGAGAGGTGGTAGTCAAACAGGAGGCTTTCTTGTCAAATCTAGATATTCAGTCTGCCTGTGTATCATGATTATTGTCTTATATACTCAGTATGAACCTACCTATGTATGCTAAAGGCATTGCATTCAGATTCAATATCACAGAAGACAAGCTGACTTGAAATGTGAATTACTACATTATGTTCTACTTGAGCTTCCAGGACAAGCTGTCTTCTCTCCATTCCCAATTTAATGTGAGTTAACTAACTCGGGTTAGTCAGCCTGCATTAAGAACACCTGTTTTCACTTTTTTTTTTTTTTTTTTTTAAAACCGATTTCTGGGTAACCGGAAGGACTTAAAGATGGGCAGAAAGGCCTTTGTGGTGAAGTTTTGGGCAGCTGGAGTGTGCCAGGTGGGAACTGGTTAGAGGGAGCTGTGTAGGAAGCTGGCAGATGGATGGAGAAGCCTGAGAATATTGGGGCAACAATGTCCACAGAGTCTTTGCAAACTTCAGGCTGTTGTAGTTGATGAAAATCATGTGAAGTGTTTCTCTGACAGCTTGCTGTGCTGTGCTGCACTGCATGGTCAGAAGGATAGGTGCAGATGAATTTCTATGAGACTTTCAAACATAGATGTGATCCCTGGCATGATCTTCTTTTTCCCAGCTTTCTGTGTAGCAGACCTCCCAAAATGCACCGCTTGGCACATTGCTAATAGCATTCTGTGTTCTTGGCTGTTCCCCACGCCTTAGGGGCTGTAGCACAGTCCCTAATCTTCCCCAGTGCGCTTATGCAAGCGGGGCTTAAGAGGCTTGGGCAAGACCAATGCGATTGAAGAACAAGCCGAAGTGCTCCCCAGGCCTTGTGAACTGACAAAATTACTGTGGCAAGGTTTGGAGTTATATTGTAGGGAAGGCAGGGTTTCTTGGAGTCTGGGTGGGGGTTAATCAATGTACATTCATCATTAATTTATGCATGTAAGGGGGTTTTGGAGTAGAGTTGTCATGCTGGTTTTGATAATGCTAACTCTATCCACCCTGCCAGCTGCTGCAATGTCGTGGTAGTTTGTGTTGCTGCATGCAGAATTACGGTGCTTTTGTGGGAATATTATGTTCCCTGAATAGAGCCCCACAGAGCAATTTGCTTCATCCTTACAAACCCATCCAAATAACTGGCAGTGCCTTACAAATACAAAACAATTGAGAAAATAAATGTATTATACTGTACATCTGTGACAAAACAATGCTTTCATGTGCAAAGAGAGAAATGTGTTTGTTTAACTTATGGTCTCCCATTTGGAAATAAATGCATTCATTTAAATCAAAATGGGACGTTCTTCACTGTTACAGTATTTTGCATGCCAGATGTGAGAAATATGCTGCTTGAAGAGCACACTAAAAACTTGGAGTGGTTGATGTTACCAAAAGCACGCATGTGCTGGCTTATTCTAGGCGCTGCCTCTCTTCCCGCAGGGTGTCCTCTATGCTGGAGTGGGAATCTCCTAGCTTTGCGTGTGAAGGATCTACGTACAAAAGGTTTGGGAGTGTGCTGCTCTCTTGTGTGGCGGTCTGGTGTCCCCTGCGCACACAGGGATGTCTACTTGTCACCTGGGTTGCGCTCAGAGGAGAGTGCAATCGGGTGTCACGCATGAGAACTTCGCATTGCCATGACCGCGAGGCAGACGGATTCCCTGCAAGCGTTGTAGCAATCCAAAAGATTTTTTATAATCTCCAGGTTTTGTGTAAAGAAATGCTAGTTTCATTTATATGCAGCAGTAGAAGCGTTAGACGGGGGAAATGTAATCTATAAAATACAAGTTGAGTGTTCCAATATTTAAAAAAAAAATGTTCCCCATCTTGTAATTTTCATCCTTTTAAATGGTTGAGCTCTTGTAGTGAAAGTCTGCTGCATTTCAGTTTACACATAAGCTTAACATCATCAAGCCAAGTTTGTTCTGGGAGTTAACATTTGCATTTTTGAAGGCTTCAGCCTAATCCAGACCAAAACCAGATGAGAATGTGCTTTAATACAGCACATTACCAGCTGTCTGCTAGTAGGTGTGAGCATTCTCAGAAACTTGATGAAATTTGATTTGAATAGTTTGCCGAGACTCTGCAAATTTAACTGAACAAAACTGCTGCGATCATTAGTAGGCATCACAGACTGGAATTCCACTATGACATATGATTATTAGAAGGAAAAACAGCAAGAATAAAAATGTATTTCTGAGCTTTTCTAAACTGATTTTTTCATAATAATGATGCTCAGACCATCTTCTAGGCTCATTATTCTTCCGTAATTGAAATAACTGCTCATATTATAGATGAGAAGGAAAGAATTAGGAGTTTTAGCCCCCTGCTGATGTTGGCTGACACACACAGTCATGTCATGGCGTTTCTCATGTGTAGTATCAGGTCTGCGCAAGCATGTGATTGTATTTGTCCCTTAGTAGCTGGAGGACCACAGGTGGCGAGAATCATGATTCAGCAAGTCTAGCATTAATAAATACTCTTTAGTTCAGTTTGAGAGCAAATGGGGAAGATGCAGACCATAATGAAGTGTTATATCCATCTTGTTGCTATAGCCAGCCAGCCAGAGGACTTGTTATGTTATAGCCAGCAGGAAACATATCACATTTCTGAAAGCCACCACCTATGTATTGACTGATTGACCAATAGGGCTATGCAGGAAGGGGGTAGTTTGATCTAGCTCTGCTTTCCTCTGGATTGATTAATCAAATATTTCAAATAATTGCTGTAGTTGTGATTAATGTCAACGGCATAGCTAATTACCCACGAGATTAAAATGACTTTCTTTTTTTTAAAAAACCACAAACTATAAATGAATTAATTATTTACTCTGCTCACCTCTCTAACCTTGTTGTGCTTGTAAATTAATAGAAATATTGATCTTGGAGCTGATTTTGGTGTTACCCATCTTGCATCAGTTTAATTAGGGGTTTCAGTGTAAGCCTGCTTGCTCCTTCCGACTGATCACACCCTCTTTCTGCTTTGCTTTTGTATAACCCGTGAAAGTGGGGCTGAGAGGGACCACTGGCCTGTACCTGACCTCTGGGATCCACATCAGCATCGTTACCGCTCCACCTAAACCACTGCTGGCTCCTTGCAGTAGTGCCTTCTTGACCACGTCTCTTGGTAGCAGACTCTACCACCCAGTGGCTGCTACTGTTAAAACAATCTTCTCTTTCCTCAGTGAGCTGTTCCCTTCACTTCAAGTCACATCTTATTTTTCCATGTTCTCAGTCTGTGAGTACATTTTGCCCCACACATGTACAAACTACATTTTAATTACGTCCCTGGTTGCTGTAGTGGATTTCTCCACAGTGACAATGCAATGTCAGCAGGCTACAGATTTGCTAATAGAGGTGCCTGCTGTGTTCACCACCGTGGGACAGATACCTTAATTGCCTTCCAAACTAGTTGGTTCAGCTAGGGCTTGTGTGCCCCATCACTCTTCCCCACCCAAACAACAAGTTTTTTAGCAAAATGCGGAGTTTCTTGTCAAACTAGCAAAAGAATGCCAACTTTAGGATCATTATCAAGACTGTACTGAAAGGCCAGCAACCCAGAAAGCTTGTCTGCTCTTACGTTTGTGTGGATACAAGTAAAATAAGTTTTAAGGGGAGCTGCTATTTGAGGTCATGTCAACTCCCTGTGATTTCATTTCCTTGCAAATTGGTTTCCAGAAAAAGGTTGGGTGTCTCAGCTTCTGGAAAGGCTGTTTCAGGCATTGCCAAGCTCAAGTCTTTGCCCAGCTCTAATAGACTCCCTCCTGTGTGTGGCCATCTGGATGCTTTGGTGGAGCTGTGTCTGCCTTGCTGGGAGACATGAACATCTCTTCTAGAGGCTCTGCTGGAAACTGCTGCCGTTTTGTGTTTACTCCACTACAGCCTGATGCAGAGGAGACAGCCACGGTGTTCCTTCTATGTCAGGGAGTCTTTCCGTAGCACGCTGCTCTGTGTCTTACTTTTTCCCTTTGTTTTCAGTCCAAAGAGGGTACGAGTCAGCTGTGCTCCTCAGCTGTCAGGTAGCTCATGGAGAGATAAAATAGTGGCTACTGCATTTCCTTCTCTTGCTTTTGCTTGAAACTGAGGTTTTGAAAGGAAAATGTGACAATGTGGCCAACAAACAGTATCTGTACATCATGGGGCTTGTCTCAGCTCTTTGCCACACAAGCTGGTGGCCTTTGGACAGTTTGGCCAGTGACTATCAGAAATAGCCTTTCAGAAACACAGTACTAGCCCTCAAATCTTAAGTGATTTGTTGTGGTCATGTTAATGTAACCTTTTCCCTGTCATCAGCGAGAGCTGGGAGACTATAATAGTGGCTAGTGCTTGGTCCAGTAGGATTTGGTCTGTTTGTATGGTCTTCTCATGTACTAGTCCGTTCCATGGCCTGCTTTGTGGCAGGCTCCATCCTGAGTCCCTGCCTGGACAGGAACGGTCCGAGTTGGTGCTGAGACATGCACTTTTTTTTTCAGCAGGAGCCTCAGTTATATACGCAACCTCAGGGCTCTGTGGACTTGGTACAGGCACAGCTGATGCTACAAAGATCTGATGCAAGATGCATTTTTACTACTGAGCTCAGTGGCTTGTAGCACTCAGTGCTGTCACTTCGTAAGTCGTGCTGAGTGCCAGGCTGGAGCTGGCAAAGTTTGCAGTGCCTGTGAACATGACTGGTGCCAGGCTGGGTGTGTGAGGCCCATTGTGGGAAGCGCAGGTGATTGTGCTTTGATGACCCAGTTCTGATGTGTTCAATGTCAGGTGCCATTACAGGAACTTGGCTCAGTTGCTTGAAAGATGAAATGTTTTCTTATAGCTTTTGAATGTGGCTGTATTTTATAGCAGCTGGAAAAAATAGCATTGAAAAATAATAGCAGCTTTTAAGTCAAATTGGTGTCAACATTCACTCCAGGCTACTAGAAGCTAATCAGTTTAAGTTCCTGCTTGGCAAATGAAATTCCTGTCTCGCTGACCTCCCTCTGTAGCCCAATTCTCATAACTGCTGCTTGCATTTCACTCTCTTCCTTTCTTCCTAATGTGTCTAGTCAAAGAAATGTGGTTGCTGATGTGTAGGGTCTGGTGTGTTTTTGAAGGTACCCACACTTGGGTCTCTCTCCCTTTTTATAGGGTCTCTTGTAGGAGCAGAGAGGAAAAAGAAAAAAGCAAAGGCAAAAGTTGGTGAAGCTTTAGCACCTGCCTTCAGCACAGTGCAGCTGATGAAAACCACCAGTCACTGCTCTCGGCAAGGTACCCGATTCCAGCCGTCATGCGTGGACCAAGACAGGCGGGTAGTGAGGATTCGTGGGGGAGCCATTACAGGCTATTCCGGGTGAACAGAAAAAGGAAAGAAGCAGAGCTGCTTGTGAATAGAGAGAATCAGGAGAGCAGGAGTTAGATGGGCAGATGAAATAATGCTGTCTTTAACTGTGAATAAGTAACAACATCACAGGAGGCATTCAGGGCAGCAATTTTGGGAGGCTAAAATGAAGGTTAAAGATTACATTTAGGATTAGGTAAATCAGGACCCCTAAGGTGTACTCAGTGAATGCTAAAGATAAAGGTGTAGGCAAAACCAGATGTGTCTGGAGTAATTTCTAGTAATTAGAAATATTGTGGATATATGTATGATACACTTTATCATCTTTTCTATGTGTATGATATCTATTGCATGTACAGGTATTATGTACATTATACATATTATCAGTGGATTAGATATCACAATTAAAACAGACTAATTCCTTGGATTTGTGGAAATATTAGAAGTTGCAGTGCCAAGAGAACGGTTTCCCCAGCAGCTCTTTACATCAGCTCCTACTTGACAGCAGCTTACTTGTGAGGCTTTTCTGTTGCTCTGAGTGACTGGCCCTGAATGCAGCCTTTGCTGAGACCGTAGGCTTGACTGGAGCTCCTCCTGCCTTCCCTTGAACGTTCAGAGATAGTGCAGACTACGTTAGCACGCAATGCAGATGCTGGTGCATGAATAAAGTGGAAAAGAAAGAAAGGGCGAGCCTTTCTCATCCTTTTCAGAAAGCAGAGGAAGGCATTAGCAGCCTCCAGAGGGAGTTTCTCTGCTCAGCTGGTCTCTAGGCATGGGGAACTGATGCCTCAGGGAATCTCTTGACGTATGAGCCTATTTTACTCAGTTCTGTCATGGTCCTTCAGAGGGCATTTGTTTCCTGTTTGGATTTAAAAGATTGGGTTTGCTGTATGCTAATTTTGTATGAGGACATCAAACCTTGCAGAGGAACCAATGCACCAGAACAAACTCCCTTCCAGCTCTGCTAGAAGCCTGTATAGCACTTTGCAGAGCACAGGGCTGGTGTGCAATGTGGGGCTCAAGTTACAAACCTCCTTGTCAGGTTTGAGACAGACAGATCAGCTGCAGCTGCAGAGCCACATGTGTGGCGTGGGGACCAAATAACACAGTTGTTCCTTCCCGCTTCTAAAGCATAGCAGGTCTGCTACGTAAGGGTTGACTGGGTTGTTTTGCAACTCTCAGCAATACAAATGTGTCCACAATCACCCAAATAATGGAAGGAAAAGATGAGAGCATAAAATGATTATGCTGCTGAAAGAAAGGAAGACTAGTGGAGTCTCAAAGAGGTGTGGGCAGGTGAGCAATGGGCCTTGTGAAGCAGAACGAAATGCATTATTATTTTTAATGGAAATTCAAAAAAGGCTTTGTACATGCGCTGGGCAGAGGACAAGTAGAGAAACTGCTAATTCTTACTCATAAAGATGGTGAGAGTGAAACTGGCTTTGTTCCACTTCTCGGGCAAATAGATGTGGCAGCTGGAAAGAACTATCTGGCAAGGGATGGGAGGAACCTCACATGGGGGCTGCACCTCACACCTCCCAGTTTTTCTTCTCATTTGTGCCACAAAAGTCCATTGTGCTGGTGGGAAGTTCTGGGTTCTCTGTGGAGGGAAGAAGGTGTCTCAGACTTGAGTGAGATGCTAATGCCAGGATTCTTGCTGCCCCTCTGGCTTGAGTCTCAAGTCTGGCCATACTACATGTTTTTTTCTGGCTTACTTAGTCCCTAAGCAACCTTTCTGGCCTAGACCATCCTCCATCTAGCATCTCGCCAGTATGCTTGAGGCTTTCTGCCCTCAGAAAACTTCCTGCATGTGGGATTTATGATAAAAATAATAAGATCTCTGGAAACCGTGAGCTGAACCACTAATAACATTAGCTCTGAGAACAGGGGAGGAATTGCTGCATAGCAGTTTTGCCATCAGACTCTGAACTGTACCGAGGTGTTCTCCTATGTAAGTAGGTTAACTATTTCTTCCAAATTACAGATAGCTAAAGCTACACTTAACTTTATGCCCATGAGTTACAGGGAAGGATCTCATGTTGGTTCTAATACCACCACCAGGGAGCAGGTATCTTGAGATTTTCAGAGTCCAAGGTCCTCTTTCTCCCTGTTTCTTCTGCATTGGGTGCCTTAAGATCAGTTTGAAAAATGACAATAATCTGGCTAGGATTGAAATGGTGATTTCATACAGGACATTCCCATCGTGTTCAGTGCTCTTTATAAAAATGGCCCTATCTCCTATTCCAGAAGCTGCTAGAGAATGTGGCACAGATTAAAATATATATATAATTAAAAAAAATATATTAGTCTGCCTTCATGGGGAGAGCGTTCCCAAGAAAAGCATTTGCCGAGAAGGAGCATTTAGTCTGCCTCAGGCAGAACTGGAAGTAATTAAACATCCTAGTGAAGCACTGATAGAAGCTCGTCTCTCAGGTAAAGAGAGTCTCAAACCTGAGAGTAAATGGTTCCTGGGGTGGGTGATTGGTGGTGAAATTTTGCTATGAGGTGAAGGCACTGGAGGTAGTTTCACCTTCTTACTGGCTTGATGCAGGGGAGAGGTGGAACTGGGGAGCACCTGGAGAGTGTGCTGTGGTGTGCTGCAGCAATGCCCTGTGCCTAGCATGGGCTGGTTGTGCTGGAAGCTGTGCTAACCTCCTCTTGGATTTGCAGGTGAGAGAGCTCGGATGTGAGATCCTCAAGGCAGTGAGTTATTCAGATGACCAGCAAAGAGTTAAGGAGTCAGAGAAATACTAGACATCATCTGGAAAGAGGGTGATGTTGGCATTAAAGGGCTGCCCCAGCCTTTGGACACCTCCCCAGTTTGAACAACAGTCTGGCTGGTTAAAGCAAGGTCGGTGCCATGGGATGGGGGAAGGGGTGTGAGACTAAATATTTGGGAGGAAGATGAAGGAGATGTAATGTCTATGGCCAGAGCTGGAGCAGAAATCCAGAGACTGGCCAGTGCTGTGGGGTTTGAGGCCAGAAATACCAGGAGCTTCGACAGAAGCAGCAGACAGCTGGAGGGAGCAACTTATACGAATGCATCTGGACCGAGTCTGCAGCTCTGCACATCAGATCTGGGGTCAAATGCAGTTTTTTGATATCATGCAGTTCTGTTTCAGGGGCTAATATGTGACTGTGAGAATGAGAGAGCAAATACAGACTTGAAAGACAAATCTAATACCAATTTAGCTTTTGTGCTACAGTTTTTGTCTGCATCAGATACTCGTTTACAAGGAAGGATGCATGCATTTCTCCTGTTTTTGTGAAGGCCTTAGCCCTAGTGGTGGGGAGCTGTGGAGTGAAATTTTGAAGTACGAATGCCATACAATAGCAAAGCACAGATTCTCCAGGGGCAGGCACAGCACCTGCCCGAGGAAGCTTCTAAGGTTGATGTTCAGCTAAGGGGGATAATGGTCTATTGCAGTTTTTAATATAAAATGGTGAGGAGGTTGTTATTTCTGGCTGATTTAACCATCCTGGATGCAAAATCTTTTCTAGGAAAGCTTTTCCTAGCTTTCCTAGCATGAAGTCATGCTACGTGTTGTGAAGATGCTGAGGACTCCTGAATCACTGTGTAACTTCTCTGCACAGCTGCCTGCCAGCCAGGTGATACAGGGGCAAGGTAGGACCTGAGGAGAAATCGGTAACAAATAATGTGTCTCAGAGTGCATTTGATTACTTGTGTCAGGTCCTCTTTTACTACATGTGCCAGGGTGGCTGGGCTGTCTCTTGGGCTACACAGTCGTTCTGGTGCAGACAAATTTTCCCTGTCAGTGCCTGTGTAGCCTTAGATACTGGGCATTCAGCCTGAGCTTCATCTGGTGTTTCAAGGGACAGTCTGAGCAGTGCCAGGGTCTTCATGAGAGAAGCGCTGTGCCCTGGTATGAAAATAGGAGTGTTTGCTTTTCACAGACAGCTCAAGCTGGATCTCAAGATGACAGGACCAGGCTCACTTCCCCTACAGCTCACCAACATTAAGCATTTCCTTCCTAAAAGCCGGTGCCCAAGGCCTGATTTCTATGCATGGCCTGTAGGGGTGGGGGGAAGCAAGAACAAAAAGAGAAAGCAGTTCTAGGATTTGTTTTCTCAATGGCAGTTCATGCTAATCCTTTGTTCATGTGCTTGTGGAGTGCAGGAATGGAGGGGATGCCACTGCTTCATTCAGTGCTCCAGAAGACTAATGGACCTTGACAACTGCAGCACGACATGGAAACTATTAAAAAGGGAGGACTGATTAAAGCCCCGACCATCCCAGCATTCCCCTGGGCTCTTAACCCCGTGTTGGAGCTGCACAGCCCAGCAATGCCTCCTCCCAGACTGCACAATTAACATCTCTTGTCACTAATTGATTCCTGTGGTGCTCACAGGACAATTAGAATTTAAATTGCCTTTTACAAAGGTCATGAAAACATGATAAAAGACGAATCTATTAAGAAGGATCACTCAGGAGTCTCTCTCCTTTTCCGCAGCACTGGCTGTTGGTTATCATACAGACATGAGTGAGGGGAGCTAGGAGAGCAGTTCATGCCTTGGGTTCATTTCTTCTTGATTGTAGTTCATGGCAGAGGCTCAGCTCTTTGTGACTTGTGCATGGAAGATGGCATTTAATTTTTTTATTACCTCTTTTAGAAGGCTTTTGTGTCTGTATGTGCTATCCCTCGTCTGTCTTTTCTGATAAATGTTGAAATAGCTGTTTTTGCATTTGAATCTTGAATTCACTGCAGAGGGGGAACCTGTTCACAATGGAGGGCAAAAGATTTGCCTTCGCAGGGCAAAGCTGCCCTAGTATCAGCCTGCTTTTATTCCTAGAGGGTGGAGTAATGTATTTAAACCTGACATGACTCCCTGGAAAGCAAAGGTTGTGAGGGAAAGGGCAGCTGGAGCTCTGTCTGCACAGGGATGCATATGAGGATCTGAGCCCCTGGTTCAGCAGTCCTGCCATGGCTGCTTCCTGTAAAATAGTCCTCAATAAATACGTCCTAGAAGAGAATGTTTGAATACAAGCACGTGAAAGCATCTCTTCTAAACCCATGCTTGCGTTTTCCCCATCCGCAGCTGATACTTTGAGGAATGGCATTATGACTTCAGGGACCTATGCGATCACATCTGAGGTGGGTGCAAACCCTGGGTACCTGTAGCATCATGGCTTGGCAAGCTGTCTTAGTTTTACTGCCAAGCAGAATATGGCACCTTGGGCTGAGCTCAGATAGGGAGCTGATGTTTTGCTGGCAAGCAGGAATATTCAAAGTTGCTGTAGTTAAGGCAACACTCCCCTCTGTCACCCCCAAATCTCAACAGTAGGAAGAGATTTAAAGTCTTCTATGTCAGGTTTAAGGCGATGTCTCTTAATTGCA
Source organism: Columba livia (assembly GCF_036013475.1). Lineage (NCBI taxonomy): Eukaryota > Metazoa > Chordata > Aves > Columbiformes > Columbidae > Columba > Columba livia. The sequence goes on along the minus strand of NC_088612.1, from coordinate 18,088,023 downwards.
GCAAATCAGCCTGGAATGGATTTTGGCAGGTTACCTAATTAATCTGCCTTCTCCAAGGCAGGATCAGCTCTACCTATATCTCTAATCTGTTGTCCAGGAAACCTCTCACAGAGGTGCCTTTGCTGCACTGGGGATCGGGATGGGGGGCAAATGACCCTTTGTGGGGTTTAGCACATCTTGTTCTGGTGCACTGGGTCCTGCCTCAGAGACAGCATTCTGGATTAGCTGTGTTTCAGGTCTGGATGCAGTGAAAAGCACTCTCAAATCCTGTAGTTCAGTCATTTCTCTTTTGTCACATATGCCCCAAGTGTGGAGTTTGACAGGGAAAACAAAGCTTGCGAGCCACTACTGTGGTCCAGACCCAGCCTCATGTAGCTGCAGCAATATTTCATGCTGAGAGAGAAAAGCTAGCCAGAATATCCAATTGCCCATCCCATCATATCCCAGTGGCATCCCCATTATAAAGAAAGCCGGCTGGCTATTTGAGAAACCCATGTCCTTTCCAAGTCCTGCCTTTGACTTCTTGCTTTTCTGGTTATTGAAATTGATTTTGCACTCCAGGCATGGGATTTTCCATTGCCAAGTTTAATGTTGGAGATAATAGAAATTATGTTTCCACTCGCACATAAATCTCAGGGCTGTTTGTGCTCAGATGACTGGACAGTAAGTACAGGTGAAATTGCTCCTGTGATTGTTACAGTAAAAGTGTATTATTGTTGCAAGGTTTTATAAAGTGTGTTTAAGTAGTTTACACATATTTCTAGCAGTTGCTGGATAGGGATTTTTTAAAAAATTATTATTATTAGAATAAATGTAAACCTCTAAGCAAGGCATCTAATTTCTCGTCTTGGCAGTGTGGTAAATCAGCTGAATTTGGAAGCAGGCCAGAGAGTGAGGAGCAAGCAGTTGTGTGGTACCCCTCTGCTGTGCTTGTCCTGCAGGTTTGCCCTCAGAGAAGCCAGCCCATGCAAAAGATCACAAGGATCTCTCTGCTTTTGCACACCTCCTTGTGTGGGACAAGCGTCAGGCTTTGTACTGACTGCTGCACAGTCTGGTCTGCACCAAATCTTGCCATCATTAGTCAGGGCACATAGGACCTGGCTTTGAAAAGCTTGGGAAAGAATAAGAAAAGGTGAATCTCTTGAGCTTTAAGGGCAAGACAGTCTGAGAAGGTTTCTTCAGCTCCCAAGAGCTAATGGAGATAACGATGTTAGTGTCAGGCCCAGAGGGATCACTTACTGGATTGTGGTCTGAAAGCACTCTAGCCTTTGGGGTCCCCGGGTCCTAACCTGGCAGCTTTTCCTGCTCCCAGGAGGAAGAAGGACTTGTTGATCCTTTTCAGAGTGTATGAGATAATCTCACGCTCTACAAGGATAAAGGTGTGGGAGGAAGGACTCTGAAGTGATGGAGAGGCTGGAGCCCACACCTACTTCAGCTACAGGCACTTCTGGTTCAGATGTGAGTCTGCTCAGCTCTGCAGTCCTCACCTGGGCGACATTCCCATCACCTGAAGGCCTTGATCAGCTTCCCAGACAGCTCTGGGTAACCGGGCCAGCTGGCTGCCAACCAGCCCTGCTGCCATCTGCTGCCATGTGCCTCTGATGTGTCTGGGCCCCGGATGCCAAAGATGCTGCTGTAGTTCCCTCCTGAGGGAAGCCCAGGCCCTGATAATTCAGGTGTTCTTCAGACAATATTCTTCCTGCAGTCAAGTGCCAGCCTCAAACAGCCAGGACATGCTGTGTGGTGATTAGAGCCCTGCAATGAGTAGAATGTATGAGAGACATTTCTTGTGTAGCTTCCTACCTGCCCTGACCCCATATTCTTTTAGGCTTCGCACGTTTTGTGTCCTTGGCTCAAGGAATATCATTAGTGTATGTCAGGTAGTGCCCAGCACGGTAAAGCTGCAGCTTGAGTTGGTGCTTTAGGTATTGCTGAACAGTTAAAAATGATGCACTTATTTTGTGCTTGCATGCATTTGGCAATGTTGCTTTGCTATGTTACATTGCTTCCCTCCTAGAGATCTTCACTTTGGCTGGGAGCAAAGGGGCTCAATTTATCTCTTCCTTATCTAGCAGGGGTTTGGTGAAGCTCAGCTAGCAAAAACTTGTAAATTGCTTGGAGATCATTAGAGGAAAAGTGCTGCGGAAAAGTAAAGTATTATTTATTAATGTGCCTATGTCTTACAGTGCCATAAATATCAAGGTTTTAATTGTGCAGACTTGTAATCTGAGTAACTTCCTGGATCTGTGTTTTTTTTTTTCCTTCTTTGATTGCCTTGGTAAATAATTTCATGGAGCGGTCACTGCACAAAGCAAGGCAGGAGTGGTGTTTAAAAGCCAGGTCTGTTAGGTGTAGAAAGCAATGGGATGCTGTAATATGACTTAGAGCTTTCCTTTGAGTGCTTTAATCTCTACTGCTTCAGTCTTATCCTCTGCATCTAGACTTGCTTTTCTTCTGTCCTTGTTTAAAATCTCACCTCTGCTTGTGAGAGGAGTGCATTAAACAGTATTATAATATAATGATGAACAGGGATCTTACATTGCAAGGGGCTCCAGATACACACCCATTAACAAACTCTAGCCATGCCTGAAAATTTGCATTATACCCACTTTTGGGCAGGACTTGAACAATGTCACTGAAGAGCAGAGGAGGGAGAAAATCCTTCCCCTTGTCCTGTTGGCTTCAGCTGGCACAGGGAGGTGTGAGCTGGCAGTGGGGCTGGTTTGAAGCAGCAAGGAAGGGTGTGAGCTGAGTGTAGTTACTCCAGGAGGAGTTTGACCAGTCAAAATGCAGTTAAATATCTTGTGATATTGTTGAAGTCAGCATTTTACTCTGCGTCTGAGAGCTGTCTCCGGACAGCTGATATTAGGGGCATATCAGCTGCCACCTTGCCCATCCCACCGGGACTGGGCTGGGACTTTCAGGTACTGAGCTTGTGAGAAGGCGGCAAACCTGGTATTGCAACAGACTGATCTGCAGAGGCTGGTGTCAGATGCTGTGCCTGGTGGGATGATATCAAGTGATCCACAAAGAATGACGTCAAACACTGTGCTGTGTGGGCTTGAAATCGAACCCTTTGTGCAGTATTTCTAACATGCAATAAGGAAATTCCTTCCCTCTTTCTCTCTCTCAATCTCTGTCTTGTCTGCCTGTTTTGTTTTTAATTGCCTCAAAAACATGGCCAGGCTCAGCCTGCTCCTGTTTTCCCAGGTGGATGGGCAGCCAGCTGCTTGCTCGTGCATCTCTAAGCTCTGGGATAGGCTGTTCTAATAGGTTGCTCATAGGCCTCTGAGATTACCCCATTTCATACGAAATTCAGCAGAAGCAGCGGCGATTGTGTGTGTCTGTTTTTACTCCTTCCCAGCTCTGGCAGATCAACACCAGCTTTAAAATGTTTGCATTGGCTGTCAGTGAAATACAGAAATGATCTGAAGACTTTCCTTTCTTCTGGGGTATGAGATATGAATAGCACAGTGCTCTCCCCTCCATGTTTCCCACAGTGCTCATATGCTCTGTTCTTTCCCAAGCTTGCTGCAGGGTTCTGATGGCTGTAATGTAACCATCTCATAGCAAACTCAAGGGGATAAAATGCCATATACATCAGTATTTCAAAGAAACCTTCAGGTAGGGTGATAAGCATGTCTCCAGACTGTCCTAGGGTGTTATACCTCAGGTGAGCAGATCAGACAGTTTCTCTGTGGTCATAGGAAAGGCATGGAGAAGGAGAGAATATCTACTGTTGTGACCTTCACACTGAGACTATCACTGAAATCCCTGGTCTCAGAGGGATGGGCTTTCAGTTGGCAGCAGAACTTAAAGCTACATCCAACTTATCCCTCAGTTGTAACCATCTGCCTTTTTTGCTGCCTCAGACAGTCTCACTTCCCATTCAATTAGCAACATTCCCCAAGGGACTCAATTACGCCACCTGAGACAGAAGAAGAGGAACAAATGGTCCGTGCTTCAAGGGAGAAAGAGTGTCAAGTCCTAATTCAAGCACAGTGGCAGACTGGCCTTTCCTCATGAGATAGCACTAATGCTTTTTAACAGAGCAAGTCACTAATATCTGCTGCTGCTGAGACAAGTGTGACTTCCAGAGGCTCCATGAGCAAATGCATCTGCAAATGCTGAGGGCCATGAAATGTGCACCAGGGGAAGATATCCAGTAATGATTGCCCATTGCATGGGCAGTATCAGTCAGGACAAGTCCTAGTCCCTTTAGTTATGCCAAGTCTGCAGTGCTAGTGGTTCATACACTCTGTTTTGTTTCAAATGTGTGGTCAATATTAAAAAGATGCATTTTAAGCATAAAAGGTCTTTAAAGAGCTGTGTTTCTGCTTACAGAAAAGAGATCCATATTTCAAAGGTGTAGATGAAATGACATCAAAGTGAAAAAGGAAGAAAACGGCATATTTATTGACTGTGAAGATATGAGCAGTATTTTGAAACCTAGAGACGTGCTTTTGCAATGGGAAATGTGTTCTCGTGCGTTTTGGCTGAGATTTCCGAAGATTTTTTGCAACATGACTGCAAGCTGGAACTTGGAGAGATCGTGATGGTAGGAGCAACAGCAATTACAGTGCTGCTGTGTTCATGGGGCAAGCTTTGGGGCTGCAGGAGGAACACGTAGCATGGGGGTTACAGAGGAAGCTGCGATTCACAGGGATGCCCTCAGGAGCCTCTGCAGAGGTAGGGACAATGGCTAGACCTGGCCTGGGCTTTATTGAGGATGTGTATGGAGTTCAAGAGCTGACTGAATTAATACGTTGAACAAGCCCTGATTAACACCAGAATTCTGTCTCGGCTCGAGATCCTCCACCAAAGGTGATCAATGTGCCTTATGCATGCATGTGAGGGCTTCTGGCCTTGCCTTTGAGCCTGGTACTAAAGAGGTAGAGATGAATCAGTTCAGTGGAGATGGAGACTGGTTGTGCTGTATGCTAGGGCCTTGCTCATGCAGGACTTACTAAAGTTGCAGAGTTATTGCTTAGTAGGAGAGACCTTGTGGAGGCTGGTCAGCAGTGATACCCCCCATTCTGCCCAGCCCAGCTCTGAGCAGGCCTGGGGTCTCAAAAACTACGTCTTACTTGGCTTCTGCTCCCTGACCTTCAGCTGATGGTTGGTAACTGATCCCTTTAGTGTGGGGACTTTGAAGTTATTATGAGACTTATTAAGGTAATTGAGTGCACTGCATGGTGAAGCCTACCAGAAGGGCTCATGTGACCATCTATTATCACAATGGGTGCGTAGAAGCCAAGAGGCAGTAACTTTACCTGGGTTCTTGGTGCAAATATTGACACCCATCAGCACATTGTTGCACTTGGCTGTTTCTATTGCTGGCAGAAGAACATGTGCAAGCTGAGGAGCCTGGTGGTAAAAGCGTGCTGTTTGGACTGAGTCTATCAGCATTCAAACTGTGGCTGAACTTAATTCCAGCCCCTTGAGTATGGCTCAGCTTGGGACTCCCAGCCAGGTCAGTGCTGCAGGCATACTCATATTTATGACTGGAATTAATTGCTTTTATGTCAGAGAGCAGATGGAATAAGGCAAGAGGGGAGAAGAGGAGGGGTACAGATTTGGTTCTCTCAGCTTGAAGAGCTCTGCAAGCCTGTGTGGTTGCTGCTGATGTGTTCAGCTGAACGTGTGCTACAGTGGAAGGCAGCAGTGAAATGGTTAAGATGCATTGGCCAGACTGCTTTAGAAATCCACTACAGGGCTCTTACGACTGGGACTAAATTGTAATGACAAGCTCATGTGGACAAAGCCAGTGAGGAGACTTTAATTTCACCAGTGCTCAAGAATGGAAAAGAAATGAAAGCTGGCACATGATTCTGTTTCCACTTACGGAGCACCCATCTGCCTTTTTAAAATTCAATTTATGGGAATGGTGAGTAAGGCTGGGCCGGTTCTTAGCTATTAGATCCATGCCATTAACATCCCAGCCGCTTCATTGTATCAATAGCATGCACTGAGTGAGGAACATCTCTCATGCAGGATTGGCAGAAATTTATATTAATAAATGGATCTAATATTCTTAAATTTGTATTCCTTCCCAAGACTCGCAGCTACCCCAAAGGGCAGAAGAAATAATAAGTAAAGGCCTAATTCATTATTTATAACCAAGCAAACCAGGGAAATAACTCTAGGAGATTACCTGGATAATCCAGCATTAGCATCTTGTTTCAGAGATCTTTATTAGGACTCAGGAAGAGCTTCTGGGAGAGCGAAGACAGTACAGTAATTTCATACTCTAGCCTTTGACCCTGCCTAGTGCCCTGGCCTTATAATTTACTTAGGGATGTGTGTGAGTTTAAGAGAAAGATAAACATTATTGGGTGAAGAGAGAGGAAAGGAGACAGTGCCATTTTAAGCAGCTTGGAGTGGATTTCATAGTCGTCAGCAAAGCTGCCTTTGCAGTCCTGTACCACCAACACTGCGCAGCTGCCACCTCCTCTCCTGCCTGGGTTATGGGGCCAAATGAATTTTGGGAGGCACTCCTCAATCTTTTAGATTGTGTTTTACAGGATGGGGAGAACAGTGTCACATCCTAGAGATCAGGCTCGTGAGGTTCATGTTTATATGATGCTTTGAGGTTAAAACACATCAGTTCTTGTAGTCCAGTGTCTGTTATTCTTTCTCAATGCAGGGACAGCCTATAGGCCTTTTGAAAAATTATTACTATCGAGTTGCTTGTTGCTTTTGTATACGGTACACAGATGATTTTGCAGAGGGAGGCGACCACTTGCTGAGCTACAGGTTGAGAAATATTGTCCTCATTGTGGTGCGGTTGTTTGCGGTGGTGGTGTGTTGATTTGTGTGTGGTTTTCTTGGTTGGTTGGTTTGTTTGTTTTTCCTGAAGAGGTTTAGAATGGTCTCAGGTTGCAGAAATGAAACCAGCTAAAAGGTCACAAATAAATAATTGTAGGAAGATGTAGAAGAGAGTACCATCTCAGGGGGAGGCCCTCCTGAGATTCCCAGCTCAGTTTTGCAGATGTGAAATGTTTGAATAAGTTACGGGAAAAGAATTTAATGCGTGTTTAGTCCTGATAATGCCTTCAGCTCTTTATGCTTTGCCACACAGTCCTTATCGCATAAAGAGGTTTACTTTTGTGTACTAATAGCAAGGAGATGTGAGAGATGCTTCTTGGAAAATTCGCGGGGACTCCCCTCTGGATGGCTTTTTGATTAGGACTGTTACTCATCGTAATTCCTTGCATTCATTGTTGGTTCAGATACATGGGCAGACAGTTCAAACAGGAGCAGAGCAGGCTGTCAACAGTTAATAGAGTAGCAGCGCAACTACTTTGCATTTATATTGTACCTTCCCTCAGAGGATCTTAAAGTGTTTCCAAATATTAACTAATCCCCACTAGACACCTGCTAGGTAGGTACAGTCAATAATAAGCCCATTTTAGATGAGGAAGGCTGAGGTGGAGCAGTTTAATGGTTCTGCAACAGATCAGTGGCAGTGCTGGGAATAAAGCCCAGGACTCCCAGATGCCAGTCCCTGGCTCTGATACACTGTTCTTTGTTTCTTTTTCGTCTGAATGGATTTACCCATCCCTAATATAAAGCAGATTAGATCACCTACCATATCTGCATACACAAATTTCCTTTAAACACTAGTGAGTGAGCCCTTTTCGTGAAATCACACACAGAGGAAAGAGAGGACGTTACCATCTGGGATATCATATTAGTGCTTCTAGAGATATTTGGTACAGGATGCAACCAATTATAAATGAGCTAGAAGCCTACAGCCTAACAAAAGCAGGTGGAACCTTATCAGCAGCAATGAACAGTTTAGGAGAGCAGGATTATTAACCTTCCTGAAATAGATTCTGTCTTCCAAAAGGGAAAATAATAATGTCCATAACTAAAATAAATGGAAAAACAATTTGCAACATTTACTTAAATGAGTAAGAATATGCTAATGCAGAGTTAAGACTGCATTAAGGTTTCTACTACATTGCAAGCTAAGTATGCAATTTTTCTAAACCCATAACTTTGTTCAATCAAAGCCAAACTTTTTCCAGTTTAGGAAAGCACAGACTCCTCATTGAGACTCCATGTGCCGGGTTTCAAACACCAGCCATGCTCTCTGACTAGAAGGCTTTTGGGTTTTAGGGATTTTTTTCCCCTAGAGTATGCTTTTCATGATTCTGTAACTCACAAGCAGCTGAAGTGATTCTTCTGAGATGATTCAAAACACTCTTCAGCTCTGGGAAAACATTAGCTTGTGAAGTAGTTTCTCGAAAGTGTGTTGAAATGGACAAGGAAGGAGAAGCGTCCCCCAGCTGTACCTGCTGGGGCTGCTGGCAGCTCTGCCTGCAGTAAGCTTATCATTGTGGGAATTGCATTACTACTACAAATTGTGTCTGGAGCAACGGGCACTACACGGCTGCCAGGGCTGTGCTGTGGTTCCAGATACACCTGCTACCAGACCTAAATTATTAGGTCTTGATGCTGTTTATGGTACCAATTCTGTGCCACTATAGCTGGCCTAGCTGTCCCACTTGCTGATGCGGCTTTGTCATTTTAGCTAAGGGCTGGCAGGAAAGAAAAACCCAGTCCTTTCCCTGAAAGGGCTTCTGCGTGTGCTAAGAAGAGGGGATGAAGTCTGTTTTTTGGGGGGGCCTCCAAGTGCAGTGTGATCTACGTGCTAGCTTTCTGCCTGGGATGGATCAAGGAGTGCAAGCTGCAGCTGGGCTGGTTCTGCCCTGTTCTGCTGGCGTGCAGCTGTGTGTCACGGAGCCAACTCTGTCATACGAGAGCAGTAAATTAGGTGGCTTTAGCCATGTCCTGTAACGTGTCTGTGCAATTCCTGAAATGGTGACAAAACTGGGGTAGGACTGAATCTGAAAGGTGTGGCTGATCTTGCGTGAGAAGAGCAGGAAGCAGTGCTGTCTGCCTCTCAGGATGGAGTCATTTCTGCTCCAAAAGATGACCAGAGGAAAAGAAATCAAAAGGAGAACATTTCAAAGCTGCTTTTGGTATCATCTTTTCTGGGTTTACTCCCTTGCCAACACAAGTACACTTCTGAAGGTGCCTGTGTGTGTTTTCCGGTATCAACCTATAAACATTAGCTAGTGACACATAAAATGTCCTAATAATCTTCACTGGGCAGTCTGCATTGTTTGGGACCTGCTTGCCTTGGGATGAGGACTCTTTGGGACTGAGATTTGCTTTCTCAGGGGTAAGGAGATGCTGTTTACCACACAAGCATTTCCAAACAAACAGGACCCCTATTGCAGAGGTGAGCCCATATTTTGAGTTGATGATATTTTAAGTAGAATATACCTCCTTACGTTTACAGTGAATGCAGTACACTGAAGCTGACAGGCATATGTGATAGCAACAATATTTTCCTGAAAGATGCTATTGAATACAGCCCAGGAAACCATGTCCTGGACACATCAATATCTGTTTGGGGAGATGATTCAGGTGTTTTAAACTGATTCCTGATATTGCAGATTTATCTGCCGAGAGTCCCAGTGGCATTGCTTACACCTACTACTCTTTTATGGCTGGAGTCAGCTGCTGAATAAGTAGTTCTGGGTTTGGGATGTGGGAATAGGGGGATTTGGTTAGGAAGGGTGGATTGGACTGAAGAACACACGAGTCAAGAGCTGGGGACTTTCCAGGATGAACATGAACCGCTGCTCTTCCTCCTCTGCTGTTCACAACACCCGGGCTGACTTCAGCGGGTGGGACTGGGGGAGAAAAGGTTCTTTCTTTGCTGGGCTCTGTGTTCACTTTTTCCTCCTTATGAGAAGGTTGCGAGAGAAATTCCTGATAAAGTCGCAGACACAGGGATTTTAAGGGAAGAGTACAGCAGCAAGAGGGAGGAGAACACTTGGGAATGGGTTTTAACAACTCATTTGAGTCAACATGACCCAAACCAGAAGGCTCTGGCTCTAATGCAGAATGACTTATTCCCATGCTGCCAAAGTGCACACTTTTGCGTATGCTATCTGCTGCTTCATGGCTCTTTTAGGGCTGAAATGATAGAGAATTCTCTCCCATGGTATCTGATTGCTGTGCTTGCAGGCTGTTTGGTAGGTCTAACACACCAGAAGTGCAGGTGCTTAGGTAAATATTGCCTCTTCCTTGTCTAAATCAATACCCGTGCTGATCACTTTGTAAATTGATGTGCTTTGATGAGAGAAGAGGGTGCACTTTGCTATTTCACAGTCATTCTGGAATATCTTTTTGTTCAGATTGTTTTGCTTTTATGGAACTCTGGCCTGTATTCTGCAAATAACCCTGAAATTTTAAATAGTTAAATATAGCCAGCCAAATTCTTCCCTTGGAGATACCCATGTAGTTCCCATGGCATTGCTGAGAACCCATATCGCATTTCTGAGGACAAGCTTAAACCCAACAGAGCCATTTCACTCCAGGCGTAACACTGTTCAAAGTCAATGGAAGCATGATTTGAGCACATTGTGTTTATATTTTTACAAGTGTTTTTCTATATTCCTTATTTCCAGGCTAGAATCCAACAATGTGAATGCCAGGCAGAAAAATTGCTATTTTCTTCTTAACCCTTATTTTCTCTGGGCTGTGCATGTGTTTGGGGAGCATAGCATGGTGATGGTGGCATGTCACAGTGGCAACGTGGGATTGGGTTTGGAGGGTTCACACTGAAGACAGCAAAAGATAGGGAAATTGGCATGGATTTTTGGAGATGTTAAGGTTGCCTTGTTTTCCTCCCACTGAAGCTGGTTTACAATGTTGGCTTCTGACAGAGGCAGAATGGAGCTGGAGCGAAATGCCTTGGAAAAATCTCATTGCTCCCCAAAAAAGGTCTGTTTCTGACCAGTTAAAATCATTTTCCTCCTAAGTTAGCTGTCTGAGTTCAGCTCTAAGTGCTGGTAGGCCCATTTGCGTGTCTTAAAGCACCCACTGCCTTGCTTTCACGAAGTTTGATGTGTGATTAGCAAGATTGACTTGACACAGGTTAAAAATTCTCTGAGGAGAGGCCCAGACTAGTGTTTGTGTCTCCATGGTAGTTGGCCTAGGCTGGGTCCAGCTCTCTGTGGTAACAGTCTCCACCCTGCAAATTCCACCCAAGTATTCTCTGTTTGGTCTCTCTTGCTGTGTGTACTCGGGGCTTTTTGCATAGTTCTGTGTGCTGAGATTCTGCGGGAGCTTTTTGTGGCCAATTATAGGACAATGTGTCTCTTAAGGGAAACTATGAAAAGGCTTTGGAAGGCTACCAAGATGGGAGCGATTTGGACTGCTGAGAGGAAGGAGTATGTGGCATCTCATCTTTACTCATAAAAACATGTCCAGACTTGGGCTGGGAGTTGTCTGTGTAGACAATGGGGCATTTTATGCTGAGTCCTGGGTCAGAGGGAGTCCAGTGTGCACGCTTTAACTGCACAGCTTTCTTGACTCCATTTAGCTTTGGACTTATCTTGGGAAATGATGTAGCACCCCTCTGGTTCTGTTGTGAGCCCAGTTTAAGATGAGTAAGTCCAAGCTAGTCAGTGCAGTTGGGCATGTGCAGCAAAGCCTGTTCTTTGACGTAAAAAAATACTCTTGGCAAATTCAGTTGTCTCCCCAGCAACTGGCAAGGTGACAGGAAAATTGGCTAGGCAGATTTCCAACTGGCTTGGTGGCAACCCTGATTTAAGATGAATATTCTCTGTCAGATTTATTTAGAAGATAGAAATACCTACTTCCTGGTGTCTCCTCATCCACTTCTTATTGTTTTGCTGCCTGCGTCTTGCTATCCTATTTTTTGTCAGTTTAAGACAACCATTGGGAAGGGTGAGTGTAACCTGCAGCTACACAAGGCATGTGAAAGCACTTGCTCAGTCTTCTGCACTCAGACTCTTTCACATAGAAAAGACTCATGCCTTGGGGATGTCCCTCCTTCCCTGTCTCGTGGGACTTCTAGGGTGAGCTTGCTCTGGGTGGCTGAAGACATGTCCATCTCTCAATGTGCAGTTTTGGGGGGACCTCACTCTCTCCAGGACCTGTAGGCTGGCAGCACAGGTGACCGGCAGGGCAGTGAGTGCCTGGGGACAATCATCCCTGTGCTGTGCAGAGATGCTCTGGGTGCAAAGACCTGGGGGGCCTGCACCCTGGTAGTACTGGTTCGACAAGTCACTTAAGTGTGGGCTTTTAAAAGCCTGTGATAACTGTGTGTGAAGAGAGAGAAATTAAGCCAATTCTGCTGGAGAGAAGTGGCTGTGAAAGTCTCTTAGGTCCTCTAGATCCTCTTCCCGTTGAAGCTGTGCTCTGAAAGAGCTCTTCATGTAGAGAGGACTTTGGTGCAGGCTGTGCCTCCAAACAAAAGCTCCCCTTCTGCCTCTGGGCTGCAGGCACTGGGTGTTGAGGCAGCCCTGCGGGGACACCCCACTGCCTTTCCTTCACGTTGCTGCTGTACCCAAAGGAGGAGCTGCCCCTGTTGCCTTTGGGCAGCTGGAGAAACATGAGAGAACTGTGAACTCAGGGCTTGATATTGCAGCTGCTTCTCTGGAGAGCTCAGGAGGGTTGCTGGTTTGTGCCAGGCCTTTTTCATCGACATTTGCTTGGGAGATCATTAGGGGCTGGACATACTTGTATCCTAACAAGGAAAAAACATTAAGCTGAAGTTTTGTAGCTCAGCTTTTGAAGGCAAAGCTTTGCAATAGCCAAACATTGCACTATGTGGCCCCATGGAGGTGTAGGTCTTGCTGCATATCCAGGGTGCACAGGACAGAGGGCTAATGGCCTGTACTAATAATGGAGCCGATGCAGCAGGAGGATTCACTGAGGCTGTCTTCCTCCAAAATCTTCAAGCTTTTGATTTGTACACCTGGAGAGGTTTCCTAAGTCAGGTGCAGATTGCTGCAAAATGAGTTTCAGACTTCTAAGGGTGGGCCTGTCAATCCAATTCAGAATTAGTCTCCAGGCTCCCAGGGACATGAGCAGCATGGGCTGAACCCTACTTCTGTAAGCTGTTATGCAGGGAGGCAGTGTCCTTTTGAAGCCATAAACCTGCTGTGCCTGCCCCATGCAATTTCCTTCAGGAAAATACCAGCGAGACTTCACTGACCTCCTTGCAGTATATCCCAGAGCTCTACAATCTGATATTAATTACAGTGAGGCTCTATATTAAAGCAGAGATTTGCCAAGTTACCATAGGGCTTTCAATGCTTGATTCACATTAATTTAAAGTGGAACTAGATATTCCCTCAAGCAGCTTTGGAAATCTCATAAAAACAGAAAGAGAGGGATTTTGCTGAATATGCCCTGTTTAGGCAGGGAGCTCTCTAGTGGTCACCTGTGTGAACTACACTGGGCTGTCCTTGCTGCTTTTTCTTTCCTCTGCCCCTTCTGTTGTCCCTTGAGCTCTCTGCATTTGGGCCCAGCTCTGTTGCCTTCAGCTTCAGGCCCATTTTTGTCTGCCCGGTTTGGGTGCTATGGGACTGTACCCTATTGGGGGAGGTGGTTGCCCAGCCTGGCTCTTGGCCACTCTGCTTGCAGGGCTGTCTGCATTTACAGAAGAGCTGGACCTTGCTGTTTCCTGACACTCCTTTGAGAGCTTAAACTTGGAGTAATCCTGTCTCTCAGGTTGTATATAGACAAAAAGCGCTGTAAAGCTTGGTCTTGCTCATGGACCTAGTGCCTGGTTTTGCTGTGTTGATGTTGTGTTGTTGGCTTGGTGACCACATGCCGTGTGGTCTACACGCGGCCAGGCATGTGTTCTGGAAGGCAGTGGCCATTGTCTGTTCTCCTAGCCTGCGCAGTGCTGGTGGCAATCCCAAGCAGTACTAAATTCCATTTCACTTGTATCTGCAAAAGCTGATGCAGTCAAATAAAGCTGTTCTGACAGCAGCATTTAATAGCCTTGCTGTCTGCAAAACCCCAGGTTCCTGTACTTGCTGACAATGAATGTGTTTTTAGAAAGCTGAATTTACTGTCTTAGAGCTAGATTTACAACCTAACAGTCTGCTGAGTACCTGTATACACAGACTACTGTAAAAGACAGTGAAGGGGAGAAGGGAGGGAGGGAGGAGGTGGTGTGTGTTCAAATGGACCAACAGGAAAAAGGCAGCGGCTTTTGTGCGTCTTGGTGAACTGAGGTCAGCGTGTGGTTAACTCCTCCGTTCTGGGGGTGAGGAGGAAGGCAGCCAGGGAGGCCAAGCCAGCACAGTCAGGCATCTCTCCTCCCACAGCGCTTTTATTCTCTGTGGTGTGCGAGGGTGATGTGATTGAGGACATGCTACAAGTTGCAGTGTCTGGAGCTATGCCTCGTGCAAAGTCCAACAGGCTCTTTATCTACCTAGTGCTTTGCTCTTTGTTACAATGTCCTCAACTCCTACCACATTTATGCCAGAGAAGAAGGTGCAAGTGGTCGGTAGTGGGGGTGCTTTCAAGATGGGATGTGAGCCTCTGATGTGTCTTTAGCCCTTGGAATCATTAGAGAGGGTGATGGTGCATCAGGGCCAGCTGCAGGGTTAATAACAAGAGATCTGCTTCTGGTTTCTCTCCTCTGATTTTAAGTTGTGGCAGGGAGGAATTTTGGTGCTCTCTGCCTTCTTTCACTTCTCTGTCTTCTGTTTTGGCTGGGTACAGCCATGCTCCTTTCTGCCTTAATGGATTAGGTGCTGTCACCACACACAGTTGCATCCCACCCTAAGGGTGGCTGCATTTTGGTGATTGGTGATTTATACTGGCCCAGAGGAGTGCCTGCTGTTTATTCCATCAATCTGATGGAAAAAGGCAGCTGAACTTGTTGCTCATACGATTACTAGAATGATTGCATGACACAAAGCCGTATTTGTAGTTAATATCTGTACCAATGGACTAACAGTTAGTCACCGTTCATTGCTGTATGGGGATTCTCTCTTCTGCAGCTTTGATGGCTGGGCCTTCCCTTGATGCTGTGACTAACAGCCGCACAGTGCTTGGGGACAGTCAACTGTCCTGGTAGCTTTTAGGCTCGAGCAGAAGTTGTTTAAGTGTGCTGCATGGCAAGGAAGGCATTGCAGTGTTCCTCTTGTTGCTTAATGCTTAAATGAAACTTCCGATCAACTCCTCAACTAGGACATTAGAGACATGTTCTGGGTACCCCAAGGATTTTTTCCTGTGTTTTTCCTAGGAGTATCTCCTATGCTCTCGATGGGCAGAGCTGTTGTGATGAAAACACATACGCTTCTTCAGGCTGTAACACGCTCTCAGGACCAGCATTTCCTTGCCTGTTTCAAGAGCAAAGTTAGAGGCAGATAACACATCCTCGTAAAATCAAGGAAAAGGGACTGATTTGCAGATCAAGGACTTCATCAGCCTACAGCTTTCTTCCTGCTGGACCACTTGCCCTGCATTGAGGTGCACCACTTGGCTCCTCTGACTGTTCCTAAAAGTCTACGCTATCTCCTGCTCCTCCCTCTGCTCTCTCTTCTACACTACTTTATTCCTTTGCTCATGGCTGTTTGTAATCAGGGTATTCCTGCTGTCCCAGGCTGCACAAGTTTCTTACAGCTCTGCTGAGTGCTGATGTGCCAGCACAGATGTTGGAGCAAAGCACTTAGATGAGAGGTGGAAAAATCTATAGTTGGGGGAGTGGTGGAGAGGATGGAGGCCTTGTATGGAGTTCTGCTGTGAATCCTCCATGGGAATAGCTGTAGGTAAAACAAAAAAAGCAAGCACAGCCCGGCTTTCTTTAGGGCTGGGTGGCAGTTTTGCAACAGGTCTGCAAGAAGCTTCATGTGAGAGATCTCAGACATGCTGCCGTTCTCACGGTTTCCTCATGTTTGTTTTCCCTTCTCCTCCTCTCCATTTAGAGTGAGTGCTTTGAAACAGCAGCCTCATCTTCCTGGGTGTTTTGGAGACTCTTAATACATACTTGGTGCTGAGTAAATTACTGCTATTATTATTATGATTGCATTAATTAGCTCAGTGCCCCTTTGCATGCACAAGACCAGGTCATTATAGCAATTTGTTTGTAGTGCTGTGGTAACAATCTCAGGCTCTCAAGCAAAACTCTGGTCCTGCTGTGCTGGAGCTGTGGGCAAGCAGGAGGGTACAAGCTAAGTTCTGGCCGGGAAAGGGCTGGCTGTGGTGTATCCTCCTGCCCCCTCAGCCTAAGGGGTTGGTGTGACTTGCCCAAGACCACACATTGGTCAGGAGTAAACCCAGGGACTTTTGCTGCCCAGTCGTGTGTTTTAAGTGCTCCGTCTCACTCCTCAGGACACTTGGATCCTGTTGGAAGCACAGCAGATGGAGCCAGGCGCCAGGTCCAGCTCCAGCTGGCTGGCAGGGAAAGGGCGAAGCAGCAGCACCAGTGACCTTGCTGATTTATTCATTAGACAGTGTTTAGAAGAAGGGGAGGATTGATTTGTCTGTCAAATGCAACACCAAACCATGCGTCCGGCAAGGGGAGGACTAATTGTGCCGCTGACACAGAGGCCAGTACTGACTCACGCAGTTAAGCACCTTTTTATATTTTCCTGCTAGTCAGCCCTTCTTCTTTTCATCTATCTTATTATCTTGAGCAATTTATTGATGCAAAGCCAAATTTAAGTGGTTACTTTGCCTCTGAAAATGAGGAAAAAAATGTCTGAACTGAATACAGTGAGGTGATGGATCATTCTCTGCATTATGGTTATTTGGAACCGGATTGAAGCTGCCCGGCTGTACAAGACACAGTAGCACCTCTATGGTAGCAAAATGCGTTCAAGAGGCTGAGTCCTTTGTTCAAAAGCACTTTGTGGGCTCTTAAGAAAAGTATCCCAAAGCATTCAAGATGTAGGTTCTTGATACTTAAACCCAATGTATCCTTGAAAGCACCAAACTGCCTTTCTTCCTTTGAAATCAATGCCAGAGCTGCTTTTTAAAAAACCAAACCAAACCCCAAAACTAAACAAAAAACCCCCCTGCAACTTTCTGTAAGTACAGTGTGATTGCTCTGCTATTCTTGAAGACAGGCAAGGGCCAAATTGAAATTGGCTGCTTCGCATGGAAGTAGTGGTGCTGCTGGGGTAGCTCTCCACAGGCAGCACAGGTGGGCTCTGCCTGTTTTGTGAGCTGCTCAGGCATTGTCAAGTCTAAATTAACACAGTGCTGAGTTAATATGTGCCTGGACGGGCTGTAAAATGGGACAAAAGTTGCCCATAGTACATCATAACTGCCTCCACCACTGCTCACTGAACTGTGAAGCAAGCAAGTTGCTCTTCACCTTTGTCTTTGCAAGAAATATATGTTGTTGTCCTTCCTAAAGACAAATGACCAGTCATGCAATCGGACAGCTTCCCATCTTGCTTGGCAGTTTCACTCGCACTCCTGCAGAAGGCTTTTGCCCATTCCCCCCAGAGCTGAAGAGATCCCAGTTCCTGTTCAGTCCTGGATGGCTCCTGCTAATGGTTCCTAACCCAGCCTGACTGGCACTCTTTAAGGGTCAGAACAGTCATTTGGAAGATTTCCAGTGACTGCAATGGGTGCTGAGCTGAGCCTACACTGAGGGCACAGGGAAGAATTCATTGTCTTTACTAATTTGGTTCTCAGATTCTCCCCCACTGCTCTGCTAAATGGACCTCGACTCTGATCTTGACGCAAGCACTTTGCAGAAGTTTACACCCCTACAGGAATCAAATAGCTCCTCCTTTCACTTCCAGCATCTCCTCTCCTTGCAGTTTCTGTTCCTTCTCCACAATTTTTGGAGGCCGTTTATCCTCTAGTTGCAAAGCGTGCCTCCCCCTCCCCTGCTTTAGCTCCTTACTGTCATCAGGCTGTTGAACATGATTCTGTCCTGTGTTGCAAAAATAATCGCTTTTTAATTATGTAAAGGAAAGGGAGTTGTAAGAGCACTTCAAAGCCCAGTGTTTCTGAGTCTTGCTGCAAAGCATAAGCAACGTGAGCTGGCAGCTAGTTTGTGTGTTCACAGTGAGCTGTTCCTTTAAGCCACGTATTACACCCTCCACCAGTGTTTAGTCATGAACGAAAATGCCAGCTGAGAGTTTCCTGGGCTGTTTTGAAAGCAAAGAGGGATTAATTTGAGCAAGAACTGAATGCCTTCCTCCCAGCTCCTTTCATTCCCACAGAGATAAATTAGGGATACACTCAGCATGAGGGAAACATAGTTAGAAAGCCAACTGTTCTGCAGAGTGATTTCAGAAGATCTTGTGGATTTGGCAGAGTGGACATCAGTACAAGTAGCCAACTACCTCCCAAAGGGTAAACTCCCCCTGGATCAGAGGAATCCTGCTTGCAGTTCGATTTGGTGCTTTCTGTCTCGCTATGGTGCTTTTAGGACTTTACAGGGAGTAATGAAGCAAGGGACTCAACTTACTCATTCTTAAGGCTTCCTTTTTGCTGTGATGCCTCTGTGAAACAATAATAGCAAGGGCCTGTGAGAAATCCATTAATGTCTCTTATTCATACTGCCTGGCGTACAGATAGGCACTAAATATGATGCTTGCTAATAGATGCTGTCTTGCGCCTTTTTCTCTTTCAGCTGTGCCTTTCTTCTCCCTTCGTGGTTCCTACCTGGAGCATCTATAAGAGAGCAGTAGTCTGCATTTGTACAGCACCTCGCAGTCGCAGAGAGGTTATGGGGACAGCAGTGTAGTCTGCCGTGGGACCCTGACCTGCTCTGTCCCAGGATGAATGTTCCACTGAGCTGAGTTATGGAGTTATTGCAAAGGTTTTTTTCCCCCCCTAAAAGATCTGCCTCTACCTGTGGGCCTGAGATTTGACCCCTGGGGATGTGCTGTAGTGTAAATAACAGATGGGAGTGTAAGGGGCAATTGCTACGTATTTCTTACAGATCGAGAAAACCTTGTTACCTGAGCCATTCAGATAATATGGGGGCAGATCTGGGATCTCCAGTTTCTGAGTCATGTGTGTTATACTGGATCACACTTCCTCTTGTAAGGTGGAGGAGAAGAAACTCCAGGCTTGGATTCTTGCCTGCTTTTCTGTGGGAAAAGGGGAAATCCTGTGTGACCATGTGTTCTAATTCTCTGCACCTGGGCTGTGATGAAGTTGAAAAAGCTACAGGAACACAACTTTCCTGCCAGCATCTTGGTGAGGCTGGGGTGAGAAAGCCCAGAGATGGGTAAGCCTGAAGTACAGGCAGGCCTCATGAAAAATAAACAGCGTCAGACTTGAGCTTTTGGTGTGAAGGGTTGGGGGAAGGCGAAAAGGCGTTGGGATGGTGAGGGATAGGCAGGAGGAATCTGAAGATTTCTATCCCGGCTCTGTACCTACCTTGAAAGGCAAACTTGGATTGGTGTTTTCAGCCTGCCCTGCCTCAGTTTCCTACTTGTAAGGTACAGTGAGTGATTCTGAGCTGTTGTATGGGTACAGTTATGCATGTGAGGACTGGTATCTGCGGAGTGCTGTGATCCTTAGAGTGAAGGAAAAGCAAAGTCCTTTTTATTGATACTGTGTAGTACCAGTCAGCAAACAGCTGTGTTCAACCTTGGAAGCCTTCCCACCCTGAGAGAGGCCCATGATTACATCCTTGCCCACCATCCTGAGGACAAGAGGACCCTGGAGGTTAGGCAGGATCTTTTCCCAGCGGAGCTGTGCCGTAAGCCAGTGTTAGCAGTCCATTTACATATTACACGCTGCTGCAGGCCTTACTGCAAGCCTGAGAATCAGTCAGGGCAGTGATGCGTTCAGCTGTCGCGCTTGGATTCAAATCTTTTACAAGTCAGTTCATCTCTTGATCTTGAAAAGACAAAAGTAATGAACCTCTTGAAACAAGGTTGCTGTTTGTCCTGTTGTACTCCCACATTGTTTGGACACCAGTTAGAGGAGGCTAGAGTCAAAGCAAAAAAACTGTTGAATAAATCGGCTTAGAAAGCTTTGTAGCGATTTATTCCGCTCTTTGGTCCTTTGGGCTTGTGTGCAGCTCATAAATGAGCTTGTTATTCTATCATGATTCATAGCTTTGTGGTGGAAGCAGAGGGTATATGTGCCGCCAGGGAAGACAGAGGGGTGGAGATGGAGTATTTGAAGTGGAGATCAGGCAGAGGTCGCACTGGAACGTGGACGAAGAGGGAGAAGCAGAGGCTGTCCCTGCAGCCAGCCAGTGAACGACAGGGCTGATGGATCGCTGTGTGCGCAACGCAGCTGGTGCGGGAGATGACCCTCTGTGATCAAGGCTTAATTTTATCACTGCTCTTTGGCATTATTTTCAGAGGCTTCAGATATCTCCGAGTGACAGAAAAATGCTTTATAGATCTCCTACTGATAGGAAGCTTTGCAATGAGTTACATACAGGCTGTCCTGAGGGAGACTTCAACTTTCATCTGTGTATCCTGGAACTTCTCTATTCTACTTGCCTCTTCACAACAGCAACTTCAGCCTTTCTTCACATCCGTGGCAGAGTTTCTTACTGGGATGTTCTGCCCAGCACGCACCAAGGCACGTTAGAAGTCCCTCATGCTCCCCTTAGCATATATGACATGATGTCCTACTTACAGCACTGCACAGCTGGTTTATGCGCATTGAGGGGCCCCTCTGTCACTGGAGATTAATGCTGCAAACCGAAATCAGCAAGCGGCTTGAGATGGGCCTTCAAGATGTCCCAGCCCATCATCGGTGTGTCTCATCTAATCTGTCAGTCAGTCTTCTTGGCAAGGGAGTGACAGCATGAGCCAAGCTGCTTGGCCAGATGCTGAGGTATGTTTGGTGTTTCAGAGCTGTCAAGGAAAAAAGGAGAAGATCTGGCCTTTAGCACCTCCCGTTGTTTTTCCAGCGTGAGGCTGAACTGTGTCTGCAGGGATGGTGCACAGCTCCATGCACAGGGAACAAGCAGGCAGGCTTTATTTTCTGTGCCCAGGTCAGAGGAGCCCAATACATGCTGCCCATATTTAGTCCCTGTGCTCGATGATGCCCTTTATTTTTGCAGAGACCTCCTCAGCAAAGGCATCTTGACACAGCCTGACAGCTGCTGGTGCAGCTGTGGATGTTTTCTCTGCCATGACCTTGGGAGGACTCCCTTGCACATCCTTCTCTTTAGAATCGTGGTGGGACTCTGGTCTTGTTTGCTTTTCCTTTGGCTGAATGCAGGGGTTACTCTGCTGAGGGTATTTGCCCACAGTGGCACAAGGCACAGGAGTGTGAGAGAACAGCCCTTCTCATGGCGTTCACAGAGACCTGTAATTCCTCAAAAACAGTTTTCATGAAAGACTCAGACTCCAGCAGTGCGTTAGTTTATTGTACTGGGCAATGAGGTGCAGATTCTGTTGTCTGCGTGTGTGCATCATTGAAGCTTGAATTCATCCCATCCATGCTGAGGAATGCAAATAATCTGCCAGTGCAGTCGTGTATGTTGGTGATGGTATCTCAGTCGGGTCGCACACAGTCACTGCCCTCAGGAAGACAGGGAAATCAGCTCATCTAAGGCCACTATCCTTCAGGCTGTGCCCTCCTCTCTTGCTGGTTATAAAATGAACCTGGGATATCTATTCCCCTGTACTGCTTTGGGTGGTTAAGGTGACAGAAATAAATGTAGGTCTATGACCCTAGGTAGGAGCACTTTCTGAGTTCTGTCAAGAGGCAAATCATTCATCGTGACACTGTGGCTTTTTGTGGTGGCTCCTGGTACAGTTAGGTGATGGGTAGACAGACCTGTGAGGGTTTGTGCAAGTAGTTTAGAGATACAGGTGAATTCGAGAGTGCTTTGTTTGCCGTGGCCTACGTAAGAGCAATTGCATGGTGTGAGGTCAAATGTCCATCCAGCCATGTTTTCTTTCTCCTGGGGTGGTAAATGGTGGATGCTTGAGGAAGAATGTAGGAACGTGGCAAGCGTGTAGTGACACCTGCTTAATATACTTTCTCCACCTTGAGAGATTTAAGACTTTCCAAGCCAAACGTAATTTCATTACATTCAGTAGATCTAGATGGGCTTTTCTCCCTTGAATTTGTGCAGTTGCTTTTTCAGCTTAAGAGAATTTATAGCATGCAACCCCCTGAAGCAAGGAGTTCCACTGCTCAAATCCTGTTTGTGTCCAAAACAAAAGATTTCATGTTGGCTTCATGAGTAAAGCAAACTTAATAACTCAAAGAGATAAAGATCCCTGGGCAGATATCATTGATGCTTCTGAAAACTAAATGGGTGTCAGTGGAAGTGTGAGTCAGCACAGCATTGCCTGTAGCTTAGAAATATTTTCAAGTCTCCTGGCACAAATATTTCTTCTAAAAACCAGGCTCCGGTTTGTATCTATCTGTGCTCCAGGACTCTGGGAGCTCCCTGAAGGTGGATCTGCAGACAGGCGTTTCTCCAAATCAGCTGGGAAACAGTAAGACTAGGAAAGAGAGTAAGTTTTTCTTTTTCTCCTTCACATCAGGTTACAGTTACATGCGACAGTGCAATTGCAGGTGCCTCCTACTTGTGCCATGTACAGTCTGCGCTCAATGGCCTCCACTGCTCGTGTAGTGCTACAGCAACGTTGGTGTGGAAAGGCCGGATGCCAGTTGTGTGTTTGACAGGCTCACTTTGCTGGGTACTGAGGAGAGCGTGACACTCCGTTTGCTGGGAAGGGACTGAGCGTGGGAGAACCTTGCAGGGGGACACTGGCAAGGGACAGCACAGAGCGTCAGAGAGATCTGGTGGTGGGGAGAAATGTAAATAAAGGTTCTGCTGCTACCACAGGAGCCTCAGCGGCCTCATCAGTCACTTTGACCCACCAGGCTAACATCCAAGCTGAAAAGATTGCATTTACATTTCAAAGAGAAGGGTGTATAGGATGAGGCAGCTTATTCATTTGGTGATCCTAGGAGTAGGTTAAAGAGACAAAAACTGGCTCCTGTTCTCCTGCGCTTCAGTCACATGTGCAAACCATGAGACTGTGCTTTCAGAAATAGTTGGAAGCAAGAGGTCTCCTTCAGGGAGACAACCCCAATTCGGGGTGCACACAGATTGATGTCACTTTGTCAGAGCTGCACCTGCTTACGCCAGCTCTGAGGGTGGCTGAGGGCCAGAGAGCACTTGGGTAATCAGATGGGAAATAAGGAGGTGACTTTGATTAAATCTGAGAGACAACATGTGGGGGAACAGTGGGAGGAACCACTGTGA